>NW_028321878.1:7500000-8750000 GCF_036245765.1 Copidosoma floridanum
CGACGCGCCCCACTGGCCTGTTCCATTAAGAAAAGCAAAAAACCAGAGCCCATAAATATCCTCGTCCTCTTCTCTCTCTTTTTTTTAAACAAAAACCACAGTGTCATCGCCCGCCTTCTCGAAAACGCACCACACAAGTGTGCCAAATTATTAATCTTTGTCCGTCCGATCGTTTGAAAACACTTTTGAGTTTCGCCAAATGGGTACACGTAACGCGTTGACCATCGATCTTTCGCACCGATGAATATTTTATAACATCAGCGACAATAGTATAGTATAAGTTTTACGCACCAACGCGAATTAAATGCATTATATTTCATGAAAAATGTACGTGCGATCGTTAAAGGGCATTTGTTGGATATGCCTTAAACGTACCGACTGTATAGAGACACGTGCACTGGTTTCTTTTTTTAAAAAATTCAAGGTTTTTATGAAGTACGAACGTAACATGAATGCAAAATGATACTACCTATGTGCCGACGACAACGATAATCGTAAAAATCGGTTGTAACGGTACAGATCGTTAACGTGATCGGTAAGGGTATCAACGTTTGTACACACGTGTGCGGATATATCATGTGCAAAACATCATATTATACACGTAATCAGAAAAGAAAAAAAGGGAAAAGTTCACCTGATGTCTCCAGCTAAGTGGAAAACCAAATCAGCATTGCGAGGACACGGGGGGGGGGGAGGCAAAAGACCCCTACTGTAGTTGTGTATCAGCAATCGGTGATTGCGCGCAGTCCAGACCTAATCGAACACCGTCAATCAGTACAGGCGAAGGTGAGAAGACTCATTTCCCGTGCTACACGCGTGTACTGCACTCGCGCACCGATCCGAAACGATGGGACATCACCATGGGACATCTCGATTTGTCGCGTTTCGCGCCCTAAACTGTACATCAATTCGATTATCAAAAATCGTAATTGCACACACCCCCACGACGTGCACCAGAGCACGAAACGAATAAAAAATATACACGAGCACGCGTGCAGAGGGGGAGGGGGGTAGTTAAAACAATTAAACAATATAATGGATGGATAAATAAATAAATAACAAAGCGCGAGTGAGAAAAGCTCCGTTCCGCGGCTCACGCGGCGAGCATCACGAAACTGAGCCGCCGCGCGTCCCGAGATCTCTGAAGCCTATGCCATCGCTCCGTCCTGCTTCCTCTTCTTCTTCGACCACTCTGGCTCTCTCGCTCTTTTCTCCGTTGTACATATATACGTGTATATACCACCTCTTGTACTTATATACACCAGCACAGGCAGTCCCCGCTCGGCCCCTCCTCCTCCTCCTCCTCCTCCTCCTCCTCCTCCACTGCTGATGTATGTAGCATTAAATGTCGTATATATAGGTACGTATGTATGCTTTGCTTTTTCACTCTCTCTTTCCGTCCGACGTATATGTGCATATGTCTCTTTGGTGCTCTCTCCGTCCCTCCACCGCCTGTGACATATACGCGTACCTATACATAGATGGCCAAGGGTCTATGTACAACGCGTAGAGGCGATTTTTCTTCATTTCCCTGTCGCTCTTTCCTTTTTTTTCTATACCCCGTATATATATATATATCGTTGCTTGGCATCGGTTGCGTAATCGGTCCTTCCCACCTTCACAATCGTCTTCTCTCGGGGCATAGGTATCGATGTAAGGTGTACACAGACGCACAGGTGGGCCTGACACGTTTTTTTTTTTTTTTTTTTTTTTTCACTGCTCAAGCTATAGTTCTCCGGTTTTATACTGGTTCAGAGGGAGAAGAGAGGCTGTCCTCTCGTGGGGCTGGGAAAGTTATCCGCTCTGTCGTTGCTTTCGGCTAGTCCAAGCGTATATTTCCTAAATTTAACGTAGCTCAATTTTTTTTTTTTTTTTTTTTTTTTTGTGTTACTACCGATTTTCATAATTATATACTGTTGGAGAGAGCCAATTTCCAGGAAAACGTAACTTACTGTTGGATAATCGCAATGAAGGTTAAATATACAACATTTCATAACCTACTCGAATCGGGAATTAATTTTACACCGTAGAATCGGGGTTTACTCGACAACTGATTAGATATACAATGCAGGCACTGAGGCTTGTAAGTAGATAATGGCACGGTTTGGTCAGACGCGTGAAATAAAGTAGAACAATTAAGGCTTTAAAGTGAAAGCACTTTTGTTTGCTCGTAAGTTATCCGACGCGTCAAATTGGGATCTTTTTTTTATCACGATAATAAAATACGTCACCCACAATTTAAATTCATAGTTAATTTGAGAATCTCTATGACGTACGCGTTTGCATAGCTAATTGGTACAAAAAATCGATTCGATCGTGTTTCGTTACAAATATAACCACTGCTGTACTAAACAGACAAGACTCGAGCGACAGACTAGTGAAGTAGTGAAATCGTCAACAAAAGTGTCCGAAAATACCTTCGTTTGAAAATCCAATATTATCCCCGTGTTCCACTTACTTGAAAAAAAAAAAAAAAAAAAAAGCCGACCAACGCCAAAAGCGTCATAACGACGACGAGCAAGGGATAGAAAAAAAGCAACAAAAAAAAAAAATCGCCTTGTTTTCTCGAAAGTCGGAGAAACCTCAGTTTACCGCGTTAAACGAATCACCTACCCTGAAAACTTGAAATGTAACGATAATAACCATAAAAAAAAAAGAGAGCACGAATAATCGTCTCGAAGCGCCTTTCTCTTTTCCACGTCGCGTTCAAAAAGGAAAATCCATGGTTTAATCCCATTCGAAGAAGAAGATAAGACCTTACCTCATACACGCAACGCGGGACTTGCCAAATAAACGAACGCGTTGCGGTGATTATCGCTCACCAGCGCCCAAATCGCTTCGAGGTTTTGAAAAACTTTTACTCCACTGTAAAATGGGGGAAAAAAAAGTCCGCGCCTAATCTTAGATGTTCTCGCGGAGCGCTTGTACAGTCGACGCATTGTGCCCCACGTTATACACGCACCGTTATGTACACATCACACGCGCGCGTTTCTTTCTGTGCTTCGCCTCTCTGATGCTGTTGCACGTGGGCCCCGTCATTTGGGATTCCGTTGGAGCTTAAATTTATAGAATCGAGAAAAGCAGCTCTCGTGCGACGCTTCCGGCGTTTTGAAAGACCCCGATGTCCGATTTGTGATGGTATTCTTTTTTGTACTTGAAACAAGAATTTTTACAAGTGCAGACTCGCGGTGGATAGCCATTGTCTTTAGCTTGACTTTTCACGTGCACACATTTTTCACTCCGAAAAAAGGATGGTGCACTTGGAAATATTTGCATTTAAAACAACAAAAAAAACAGATTTAATTTAACACAAGTTTAAATATTACTTTACCTTTGACCAGGACGCGTGTTATGTTATTCTCGGCTCCACCAAAACTTTTATCAAAGTTTACTGAGATTTAATGCCAAGTCGAGTTTAGGGCCAAAAATGTCAATGAAAAGGCCAAGTATAAATCGCCAAAAAAATCTTCGAAAACCGTTTTATTCCTCTTTAACTCGTGATTTTTCAAGCAGACTTCCACGTATACCCGCGGTACGGCCAACAGAGGAGAAATTACGATTATAATCTCCAAGAGGCATTCTCTCTCTTTCTGCGTACGTGTTTCGACTTTGTTGACGTGGGTTCCCTGGACGCGCTCCAAAAGTGCAGAGAAAGAGCCGGGGCGTTCGTCATCGTGCACGCGAGCGAGAACGTCAGTTTTGGCGCGACGGAAGGAAGGAGAGCCGGAAAAGAGACGAAGAACTTGATTTAGCCCTCTCGTCATCTCTTTCTCTGTATACCTATTTGTGTTGTTGTTGTTTTCATTATTGTTACAATGGCCCATGTGACCTGAAATTGGATTATTCGCTACACGTTTCGATTATGGTGAATATCCACATCATGTATATGTAGCTTCTTCGACAACACTATGTATTGTGTTTATAGGGAAAAAAAATTTATTCACAAGCTCGTGTACTGTATTATCAATAATTAATCATCATTTCCGAAAGAAAGTTACTTCACAAAGGAATTCTTGCTTCTATCACCGACTACCTATGATCGTTATCTGAGATGACATGTTTTTCTACGCTCGGCTATCGATAAGCACATGCTAAGCATTCCTCGGTAAACACAATGCTCAAGTAAGTAGGTATTACAAATAGCAAAGACGTGTATTGTTATTGGACGCAAATTTTTTGTGATTAAAAACTATACGTATACTTTTAAGACAATTGTATGTACCTTCCTGCGAAATGCGTACTTTTTTACTGTGAATTTACAATTCATTCATCAAGAGCACGATCGAGATTGTAATTCGCAGTGATTTCTCGGATGGTTACTCAATATGTCCTGCTGCTACTGCATACTATATGCCATAAAAAAAAAAAGAATTACTGATCCAAGAAACGACTACAAATTCCAGCTCAAGTCGAGAGGTATTTGCTTGCACTTGGGTGTTAAAAATCACGCAACATCGGGCCAACTTCCTTCGCTCTGCGCCGCAAAGATCGGCGACACTGATTACAGCGTCTCTTCCACGACGAGCTCGAGCGGCTCGTTACACGTATACGCGAATCGGAAGCCGAGATCGTGCGAAACGTCCTTTAGTCGTCGACTCACGCATGTAATACGCGTTGAAGGAAAAATCACAGGGATGAAAAAAAAAAAGTCCTCGCCCTCGAGAAAATCGGCAGAAAGAGACCTACTCTCTGGTGTACACGTTATTTTGAATGATTGAAACACTAGAGGTTTTTATGCACTTTTGCGCTTGTCAATCAACTTGTATGGATGTAAATAATCTGCATCTCCCTTGCGGGGAAATTAAAATTTAATAGTACAACGTGATGAGGAGTGTATAAATGTGTATGCTTCAAAAGAGGGTTTGCAATGAGCCAAGTCAGTATTACATTTTTCTAAAATTTATTATACCTTACAAATGTTTATCGCAAACAATTTTAATTTATCAAATAACCGTAGAAAATGATTGAGAGTACATAACGTGACGACACTATTTCAAAATAAATTTTTTTTAAACGTCAAAACTTAACAACTAAAGGAATTTTGTGCGTCCTAGTGATTCTCGACTATGTGGGCGTTACAAGTGCCCAATGTTGTGAATTTTAGCTTACACATGTAACAGGTGTAACGCGCCTTTCTTGTTTTTCGCTTACTCCTAGTTACTCGTGATGATTGTGGTGGTGATTCTACTTCATCAGTTGTTGTGGTTTCGTCGACTTTCCCATGCAGCATTTTGCGTATATATTTGGGTGGTAATACCTGATGTAAAAAGAAAAATTTGTTAAATAATTGCCTTTCTGTTGTCAAAAACAATTTAATACTAGTCACACGTATTTACACAAATATCCATTTGTATTAAAAATTGTTCCTAAAGAAAAGTTGTTCTTGGGTCTCATGAAAGATGAAAGTTTTCGATTACACCCACATTTATATTTCCCGTTTTTACATTGGTTACTTGACAAAATGTTAGCCGTGTGACCATTTTTTCTCACTTTACAATACAAATGCAGAAGTTACAAAAAATTACACAAGTACGATATCTTAAACTTTGGGTGTTAAAATGAAAATTTTTTTTGTAAGGATTTGTACCGTGCTAGAATATTTCAATACAATTAAAAAACTGTAGGTGACTTTTCACATTTCGATAAACCATATACTTTTAAAACCTATACTTACCGTAAATGATGAGTAAAAATCGGTGATCCGCGCAGTTAAGCACTTGAAAATCAAATACATTCACAAAAGAGATTGTTCGAGCTTTAATATACAGTCCAAGTCGAAAATCTGAAAAATATATTAATGTAGTTATAATTGCTGCGTGTGTAAAGTTAGATAGCGAGAAGGTGATACTTGTTAAACGTCGCTCAAACGAAAATCGTTGTCTGTGTAGGCTCTAGATAAATAATTTACAATTATTTTTTTTCGAGCCTTCCCGCCTTAAATTTAAGTTGATACTTTATCAGTCTTATTAGTGACAAAATTAAATGCTTGACTCACTTGAATTGCAATTTATTATACGCCAAATAAAAAGTTTTGTCAAGATTTCCACCTCAATATAACAAAGAAACATGTTTTGTAATTGCACTCATTATAGATAGTAGAAGTGAAATAGACTTGTCATTATTCAGCTGTTGTTTTCTATTTTCGTCAGCTACCTAAAAATTCCAGACTACTGGAATGACTGTTTCGAAAGTTTCTTATTTTTCAAGTCTTACTCGAGACAGTAAATAATAATTATCCAAAAAAAACACTAAATAATAGTTGTAACGTTCAAAAATTCAAACCTTTTTTTCAATACTAATATTTTTATAACATGATCACAACGTTGTAATACAATGTACCTCGTGATTCCTCATGTCGAGCAATTAAATCCAAAGGATAAATTTCTTCGGTACAAATATTAGCAATATACCCGAAGAACATTGGCAATGGCTTACTCAATATAACACAAAGACCGCAAGCTAGAAAAAAAAGTTGTATAAGCAAGAATGACACATCATGAATTTTGTAACTCTTGAACCGTTAAAAAATAACGAGTAGGTACAAACTGAAACACCTGAAAGAATGTGAAATCACAAGAAATTGTTGTTCTGACCAATCTCAATTAGTTCGGCAAAATTTCAGTGGTATCATTTTTAGGCAATAATTGTTTACAAAAGTGCTTTATTTTTCATCACAGCAAAAAATGAACCTTACACTCGAATAATAATTAAAAATAGTTAAGTATTTGTTTTATCCACGCCGTCATTTATAATATGGACGATGGAGGAGGGGACGCAGAAATCATTCGTCACAAGGAATATCATTGTTAACAAAAAACTTTTATTTAGAACACACCATTTTGTGTCCCGAGAGACTGAAGTAATCGAAAAAAGCTTTATTGCACTTATCACATTTAAAGGAAAAACATGAGTCCATGTGCCTCAGAAAATCATTCTTATGAGCGAAAGTACTCAAGCATTTGGTGCATCTGTAGCTTTGATGGGAAACCATGTGACTTCTAAAATCGTAGCTTTGAGTGAAAGTTTTCGAGCACACGAGGCAACGAAAGACTCTATTAAAACTCCCTGGGCGCCGTCCATCTTCGGCCATGTCTGTGAAATATGCGTCGTCAAAGTTTAAATCAAACTGCAATTATTGTTGAATTTTTCTGTAAATTAAAGACAAAGCTGATTAGTACATTTAATTGTTTTTCACGGCTATAAATGTATTTTAGGTAATTTTTGTGGTTATTATCGCGAAAAACGATAAGTAGGTGCACTAAATATTTCAGTTTGCGATAAGGTATCATGAATATAGATATTATGTAAGTACTTACAATTGTTTTAACTAGTAAACGTTTAATATACATAGGATTTTTATTTTATATATATATATATATATCTACGGACGATACGACTACATGATCATCCGAAAACTTTGTAATCCCGAGTTTAGTTTGACGAATAGTGCAAGTATTTCATTTAATACACTGAAAAAATAATCAGTACGCGATATATTTTTCACATTTACATTTCACATATCACATGTACAATTTTTAAAAACGTTTAGCTTTAATTAAAAGTATATTTTTCCAATTAAATACTTAAAATGACTCACCTTTTACCTCCAGGCTTTCAATTATTGAATTAAATTACCACTGCGCTAAATTTATACGTATGAATATATTGTGCTATATTTGTTCGTTTAAAAATAAGTACTACCTTTAATCACTAGATTTTATTTATTTTTACTTCTAATATGTTTTACTCAAATGTAATAAAAACCTCGATAAAAACGCACACATGAAATATCGCTATTTCAAAAACAGTAGGTCTAAGTATCTCAAAATTACAACTGTTGAATCAACAATTACGATCCGTAATGTTGAGAGTTTGAAATAAGAATGGATCTACTAAATTTTTTTCTGTCTTCTAAAACAATTTACCGATTCGATAATTACATGATAATGCATGTTAAGAAATCATACAGTGTTAACAAGGCTATGCTTGAAACGGTTTATTTCATGAGTCTTTAATACTTTTTATGCTGCTAACGTAGATTACAACATCAGTCTTTTGAAATGGTAACTTTGGTGTTAAAAGTGAAAAGCTTTTTACTTGATTAAAAATGCAGACTCGAGGTTTTTCCTTTCACATTTTTAATGATTTGAAATTGAAAAAACGTTCATTGTTTTGAAAATGTACTTACCTACATTGTTTAAAAAGAAACACGTTATCGTTAAGGGCGTCTTTCACAAAGTTTTGCCTTTCCTCTGGCTGAAAAACACATGGCATGATGATGCATAACTCACACGTCCAAACCGTAAAACCCATCCAGACTATTTTAGTGTGTCTCCTCTTCTTCCTTCCCATTGACCGAACGTAAGGTTTTTTTTTTATACAATACGCGAGTGAAAATGCGGCATGAACACGATTCTGGTTTATCTTCGTTAGATTTTTATCAAAAGAGTAATTATTTCGGGCCATCCGTATCTGAAGCTTCGATAAGTACAGTAAAATTCTTGAATAATTAGACAACTTTTTTTTTATCGGACGTCAAAAAATAGTGCTGTCGTGAGGTATTACTAAAATTATACTTAGCTCTGATAAATGGATCAATAAAATTTTTTTTACTTGTCTATATTTATACGTGGACTATGCCGATAGCCAAAATTGACCCTCTGCATCAGCACCTAAACCTCATCAATGAGAACTCAACGTATTACAGTTTGTGATGTAATTTTTACAATGCAACTTCAAAAGACAGTAATGATTGTTCTTCATTTGAGTAAAAATTATCTTGCCAACTGATAAAAAAAAAAAAAGACAACCAACTACTCTATCTCTTTGCAATCCCAGCACTCACCTCAAACCTTTTTCTTCTCTCGGTAAATTTTACGCAATAGAAAAGCTCGGTCGCACATATACCTACCTGCCTGCCTGCTTGCAGTGTTCCATAAAATCAGATCACACGCCATCACTGTATACCGAACATTTTAATTATCCGAGCGAGGTAAGTATTGCGCAAGAGCACTCGCCGGCCGGCAATAGAGACACTGCACGTATACACGCGAGTGTATCACGAGGAGATCTTTTTCCCACCCGCGGGTGTGCACGCGCGTTATGTATATACGTATACACGTCGAAGTCACACCGGCCAAAGCAAACAGGCACACGTCATCCTCAACCACCAGTTACTATTTCGAAAGCTCGCAATGGCCAAAGTAATAATCGATCCGCTCTGAGATCGGTATTTCAACGGGAGTTGTTTTGTTTGTTGCGCAATTGGTTCAGGTTCAAGTTTAACGTTGGCTCGCGAGTCTTCCTTGGCGTTTTGTGGATAGGTATTATATGGCTTCTCGTCACGCGCCCACTATGAAATTAATCATACAAACGTTCGTTTGGTCATCCCGGAACATTTTCGCGTCCCTGTTCTTTTGGAGCGATGCTCAAAACGATCCGTATACGAGTGATCCAAAATTCTCCATTCGCCGAGAAGAGACGAAAAAGAACTCAAACAGCGGCTAAAGAATCTCACATATATATATAACGAGTGTGGTATCATAATGGAACTCTGTGCCATCACGCACACGTCGGCGAACAGTGGCGGTGGACGTGCACACTCGGGCAATCCCAAACCCATCGGGAGGAGGTGGAGAACAAAGACGAGGGAGGGGAAAGAGAGAACCGAGTGCACCTCTCGTCGTATAATTATCAACGATTACCGCCGGCCGCTTCGTTCCTTTGCTCTTTCATTATCCTCATTCCTTTCGACGTATGCACGTACACCCCGTGCAAACATACACACACACACACACACACACACACACATACACGCGCGGTCTTACCTGCAATTTGGATATTGAAGCCGAAAGAAGAAGGGGCGCGCGCGTAACGTTTTTCGGCCTCATACACCTACCTATCCACGAGAAGTCAAAGGAATAACATGGGAATAACACTGCAAGCTTTTAGTGTGTGCGTGTGTGTGTGTAGGTGTTATTTGCTGGTTCGCTTTTTATGAAGTGATCCATGTATGCATGTACATCTGTATATCAATGATTTAGTCGTATCAATGTTGTTTCAGTAAATTTTATAAAGCACGAATATGGACGGATGTACGGTGTGGCGGAGTTGTCAGCAAATATTTTTACCTGATGAGGGCCGGGACGTTGTCCAAACGGCCGAAACGTCGTTTTGTTTTTTAATAAATTCAAAATTTGACAGTACCACCCTTGGACGTTGTTTTTAAATATTTTTACCGTGACTCAAAAACTGTTAGCTATGATTTTCAAACCTGTACGCAATGTTACGAGTTGCCATTGAAATATTTTCTGAAACCTCATGTACCAAGTGTCGAGTAAGCATTTTGCAAGAAAAAAACAATGATAAAATTAAATTTAAAAAACAAAAGGAGAGAGCATCCCCTTAAAAGTCATTAAAAATGTTTTAGGGAGTCTATATCATCCCTGGATACTCTAAACACTAGTTTTACACGTGGCCCCTCGCAAACGTCTTTCACCATCCAGAAAAAAAAAAAAAAAAATACAAATCATCGTCTTCCATCTCGGCTGATTTTAGTTTTCCAGACAAAACTGCATACTCGTAAGATGGAAAAATCGTAGGGCCGAGTTTCATTTTGAGTCGCCGAGTCAAAACGTTGCGGTGAGCAACTGTATACTGTTCGGTAAGTCGTGGGACCGGTAACCGCAGCGTGTACGCGCATCAGGTGTACGTAAACCCCTCGTGCGTGATGCCATATCGTGGGTTAATACACGTAATGTGTAGATACGTCTTTTACGGGCAAAGCAATTACCCTTATGGGCGATGTTGGACATACTCGTATATGAGCAAGAGAATAGCTACAGAAAACTGAGAGAAAACCAGGAGCGGGTGCAACTGGTACAGGTATGTGTACAATCATCTGGATACGGGGTCATTTGAGCAGTTGGTAGGTTAATTTGGTATGTAAACACAGCAGAGTGAAACCAATGACGCGACTTACCCCGTTTGCAATTTCGAGAGAAGCAAGGGTAAACCGTGAGGTTGAACGTGCCTATAGTATTCGTATGCATCCACTTTTACGTTTAAAGAGAACCTTCGTCTCAGAGGGTGCACATAATATAAGTAGGTATACACACACGATGAAAGTGTCCATCCTTTGCAGGTAAATGACGGATTCTTGACTCGTCGTTTTGTTGTGCCATCACAGTGAGAC
Source organism: Copidosoma floridanum (assembly GCF_036245765.1). NCBI lineage: Eukaryota > Metazoa > Arthropoda > Insecta > Hymenoptera > Encyrtidae > Copidosoma > Copidosoma floridanum. Next base: position 7,511,195 of record NW_028321878.1, read on the forward strand.
TTATAAGAGCACGTACACGCAACGATTGGCCTTCGCGAGTGACTCTCCAAGCCAGCGATATATTCTAATGATCGTTCAGGACCAGTTCACCAGCCCGTTGCACGCACAGTCCCACGGGAATAGTCTTACCGCGCACGTATATATGAATTATTATGTGTACCATGTATACATACGTGCGCACGGAGACTCGGGTGTAATGACAGTATATATACTTACTGCAAGCTTGCCGGTGAGTAAAGACGATTACGAGTGCGTGTGTCTCTCTCTCTCTCTCTCTCTTCCTGTATCCGTCCCTCTTGAGACTCGGGTTCTCCTCCGAAGACATACATGTATATATTACGAAGGAGGAAGGTTTATCGACTCAGAAGAAGGACAAAAAAAAGGGCTGAGCTGATGCTTGTTTTTCATTACAAGCTTTGGTAACGGCTGGTACATACATGGTATGTGTGACATTATATATAGGTAGTGGCGCAGCTCCTCCGATTGAGCTATATGTTTTTCCCCCTCCACAGGCTTCTACTTCTCTTTATCCACACGTGGTGATTTAAGTCATCTCTGCTCAATGTCCATTTTACTCTGATACAGTGTATAGTTGTTGCTCGAGGAAGAATAAAATAAATAAGGTGCTTTGGTATACAGATGGATGGAAGTGGGCCATTTGTGGCAAAGAATGCACACGCGGGTTATACATTATATACAAATTTCAAAATCTCTGCTTTTGGAGTGTATAACCATTAAAGTCCTTGTTGCACAAACGATAGACCTATTCACTTGATTCCGTATACGTCTGAGGTAAGAAAAAAAATGGCAAATTTCACGAGAAAACACCGAATGAGCATTTTATTCCTCAAGTCGTGCGATGCACTATTTAGTATTGCGAATTTACCGTTCTTTCGAACCATCCGTGTTTCAAAAGTTTGCCATTTCAAAAGTTACAATAGTCAAGGGAGGGGAATGAAAAAAGAAAAAAAAAAAAATTGTCAAGATTGTAGAACTAAAGCGCCCACGCGGACTCATTATATAATATTTTTCTGGTCGATTTTTGCGCGTGTAAGGGTGTACTTGTGTATGTTGTGCACTTTCGATATACGCTCGTTGTACACGAGAGGTCGTTCTAACAAGGCTCTTTTTGAGGAAAATATGGTTTAAGGAAAATTTACAAAAAAATCGGCATACCGATCTTTACGAATTCTCGTATACGATACAATATATTATGTCGTGGCAAGCAACTCCAGCTCGGATTGACGCGAAAAATCGGTAAGGAAAAATCAAAAGGCCTTCGGATGAAACAAAGTAATTTTTGCGAGCTAGACAAAACTAAGCGACTCACTCGGTACTTTTGATACAACGCTCGGGGAGAAGTCACGGTCGGATAGCATTTCCACCGAGTTTCCTTGCCGGTGCTGAACTCATGTAAACCCGTTGCAACGGCATCTGACAAAGGTCAATATTCAAATCGGTTCAACGGAACGATTGGCCATATGCTGGTGCAAGGAAGGGGAACGGGACACGCGGTCGACGTGGCTATATGGTGACGAGACAGTTATGCGCGTATATACAGACCAAGGGCACAAATGTTATAGCTGTACTCTAGTTTTAGCCGTGTCCAAATATCGTTTTGTCCATACAAATAACTTTGCGCTATTGTATTGTATATACAAGCAACACTTCTGTATTTTACATTTGTACATTTGCTAAATTGCAAAATCGTAAAAACGGCCCGCAACGATATCGATTTCGTGTATAGGTAGTACGCGTGTACTACCGACGTATACACCCCGTACCAATGTCCATAGATTATTAATCATTTTCTCTCTTTCTCTTAAAACTTTTTCCTGTACCCATCCTCCTTCGTAATCGAGTTAAAGTCTTTTCGTTAAAAAAAATAAAATGAAAAGAGCTATCGACTCTGCAACGAGGAAAAAAAAAAATCACTTTAGCTAACCAGGTCGCTCCTCACCGCGATTGTATCACACATATATTGTATCCATGGCTCGTGTGACGAATCATTCGCAAACACACAATACGCGCGCACTTGTGTCATATCGGACAATCGCGCGGAACCGATTTTCACGTGAGATTTTCACACGAAGTCACCATCACGCGCTAAGCCACTTACACGCACCCTTGGGCTTATACACATGAGAGGCGTGCATGTATATATTACACACGCCTTTGACAAAGAGTCTCGCGTGCGTATGGAGCCGGCATGGCGTTCCCATAAGCGCTCCAACGTTGTCCCACGGCTCAGCGGTGTAACTTCCGGTTTCGAGCTTCACCCAAAGGGGGGGGGGAGTCGTATATAGTGTATAACCCTACCTGCGTAACGTTTCCTGCCTCGGTATGCTTTTTCGGAAAAACTCGGTGTCGGGCTTGCGTATGGTAGCGTATTAAAAATTCCGTTGCTCCGCAGGTGACGGGACCCCCCCTTTTTTTTCTCCTCTTCAGGGTCTATAGGTCGTTGGGTGTGCACGGGCTCGCATACATTATATGGTAATGAGGACGACGATGTCAGGTGCAATCGGTTTTTTTTTTTTTTTTTTTTTTTCAGGGAAATTAATATACCAACTGCACTTACTCGGGCAAAATAGCAATTTTTGTACAGCCTTACAAATGACGCACGACACGTTAGAATTAACATCATTACAGTCCATTTTGCTCTTTTTGTTCACTCGTGCCGATCGAGAAAAATGCGCGCACTCGAGTTAACACGCGCCGATTTTTTGTAATTTTCACATTCATACGTAAAGAGAGAGTAAAAAACAAAAAAAAACACGATCGTTTGTACGAATGTACACGTTAGGGGTGTGTAAGTTGTGCGTAACGGGTTTTTCAACCACCGATTCTGTTCTGCATACGGAGAATCAATTGATGGCGCAATCAGCGAACCGATGGGGTCGCGTTAGTTTCGCAATGGAGGCAAATTGCTGGAAACGAAACGAAACACGCCGTGGGCTTGAAATTAATCGGGGCGAAACGTGAAATTTGCCGCGAATATGGCCAGTGAAATTTTGTCGTTGAAGCGTTTGGAAGGGAAAGGACTAGTTGGCAGTGCGGGGAGCTGGAATATATAATCAGCCATCGCCCATCGCTGCTCGCACCGGTGATAATGTAAAAACAACACGAGCGTATGGCTTATTATATACGTACGGGCAAAAGGAGGAGGCGGGGACGAGGCCGGAAGTGCCGCTTTCCGGGCCGCTGCACGCGAACAATGAGATCGGCGTCTCCCGTCAACTGGTGTATGTGCGTGTGTACGAGTTGGGAAAAAAAAAAAAAATAGTTGCCTCCTTTTTTTTCAATCAGCATTAACCTTGGCACGCGGCGGAGAGCAGAGCAGACCAAGGCGGACTTACAGGTGGAGGTAGGGAGGAGCCACTCGTGTAGTCTCGCTGGAAAATCGTGGAAGGGTATTTTTGCTTGTACCAATGGGTGCACACGTGTTGTATGTAACGAGGCACTTGTAGCCATACATCCCTGTGTTATTTTACATGAACATATCGTTCACGCGTATAGGACATTAACAAATATCGTGTGTGTGTGTGTGTGTGTGTGTGTGTGTGTGTGTGTGTGTGTGTGTGTGTGATACAGGAGAGAGTACGGGTACATGGTATTTTTAGGTGTATCGGACAAGTGCATATATGCAAAAAGTACGATTTTTCAAACGATTCTCGTGTTGTACGCAATCTAGATTTTTCAGGCCAAGTTATTGCACGTGTAGAGTGAATATTTTTCATTTTTATGTTGCCAGAGGTAAAGGGAAACTGCGATTTCTTGACTCACGTTTCAATAAATTTTTCCCTCCAAAATTCATGGCGTCTTCATGTTATCTGGATTTTGATTCCAAACACTGAGGAAGGTCAGCGAGAGATGTAAATGATTGAAGCGATGAAATTTCTTGGTAATGTTATAAGCTACGTAAAATGGAATACTTTTAAAATCCTTTGTCCCAATCTACTTTGCTTGGCTAAAGGTTACTTTTCAAAAAAATATTTTATTAATCAGATAGAGTTTAGATGGTAAAAACAAACAAAGTCTTGGATGACTTTTAATCATCTTACAATGACAAATGACGAGTATTTTCTTTTACAGCGAGTTAGTGTTTTGCAAACTTTACAACTTTGTCAATTCATGCTTACTTAAATATTATACCTTTCAATTTAATACTAAAATGAAATAATAGTATATATTCATATGCAGTACACAGATTATAAGTACAAGTTGCATTTTTTCTTAATCCATTATTCTGAGAACAGTAACAAGATTTTTGAAGGCTCATACGTTTCATTAAAATTGTGTACAATTGATAACAACAAATTTTGGAACATTCAGAAAATTAGACAAACAATATTAACAATTTAAATACAACATATTTCTAAATGTAAATGAATCTTTTTAAGTTTCACTTCAGTCGAGGCTCGCTCAAGTCTCAAATTTTTTTTTCTCGATTTGCGAGTCTCGCAGTTGGTATCGTTATAGCATGATACACAACGAGGGTACAACATACAGCGACTCTTTGTTATGCCTGCTTCTTGTGTGTGTACGTGAACGTAATACTTTTTATTTCCACCACCAAAAATTGCATTTGAATCGAAAAATCTTTTTTTCATAACACAAAGTCTACGAATATATCGATTGAAAGATGAGAAACCCCATGCATCTTTTGATGCACAACACAATACTTATATTTATCGAAAAACCTTCCAAGCCACGTACGCACACCTCAATGACAGTCTCAAACACTCAACAATTGACGAATTTACTACGCTCTTATGAAAAAAAAAAAAAAAAAAAAAAAAAAAAAAAAAAAAAAAAAAAAAAAAAAAAAAAAAGAGAGAAATCCTCACCATTAAATAAACATAGACGACGAAGCTCAAGCGTCTGCGACGACGGGCAATTTGAAGCACAAACAAGCAACAGGTGTGCGACGCAACAGAGTCCGATCGATACGCTCGCGGTGTATATACACATCAACGTGGACACGAGCGCGCACAATCAAACATAAGGGACCCGTGCTCCACCCGCATGCCGATGAATTTATCGATCGAGAGCACGAAAAACTGTGGAGTTTACGAGCATGAATTAATGTTTTTTTATTTTCGTATTTTGCTTTTTGTGCCTATACGAGTAGATGATAGATGTACGATATTTAAAGTGACTCGTACCGTCTGTCAAAGCAGGAGAGGGAGTGCTCGTCGAAACGTCAAAGTCAAGATACCTATTAGCGCGTACGACTTGGTTTGGTATATTAGAGGCAGTCAACTTTACGTATGATATATGTATAGTTCAGGTAATGCTTTCAGATCGACTTGATGGACGTGTTTGTGATAGCAGCATTGCTGATAAAACTAAAAAAAAACTTCTCGAGTCATTCGCACGTACGTATTTATAGCCCTTGAAAACTTTTATCTAATACTCCACGACTATTTTACATATCCCCTGAATGAAGGCTCGCACCTTATATTATCCAAAGATTCGTCCAGTTTTCCATTACACGCCCGTCAGCTTGAGCATATCGCACTAATCCACACTTGTTCTCTTTTCTTTCTCGTGGATATTTATCTTCTCACGCTGGTAAGCTGTACATAATCTAATAGAGTATGAAAAAAAAAAAAAAAAAAAAAAAATATATACAAGCGAAGCTCGGCGCGGAATGACTAATGGCACGAATAACGCGAGCATATGGCGTCAGGTGCGACGTTGGGGCAAGTCACCCATTCAATGTATATGCCTCCAGAATTGGTTACTTTACTACTCATCGCGGTAGCTATTATAGAGTTATTCTCGATCGTCAAATGCACTCGGAAACATCTTTTTTATTCAATGCCGTATATAAAGATGATGGCCCCTTTTGTGGCTGCGAAGGAAAAAGTTATCGTTTCCAGGGCTATTATTGAACTTGTCCTGAAAAATGAGAGTAACTTTTCAACGGAGGGATGATGGTTCAAGTTATACGGTCATCCTTGGTTTCGTATCAAGTCGTTGTATCGCTCTCGATGACGTTGATGAACCTTTGCAACATCGGAATGACAGTTTTCGCGCTTGCAAAATATCAATTTATTCCGATGACGGTACATCGATGCCCACCACGAGGTAAGTATAGATAAGAAATGAAAATAATCCGTGGACGGATCGAAAAATATGACCATTGCTCCGTAGAAGCGAGTAAAATATAGAAAGAAATAAAAGGACCAGCCGAGTATACACAGGCAGTGTAACGAGCGCGCAAATCATACGAGTCATTGGCATTAATTGAAATGCTATACGTGTGCAGGCAAAAGTAACCCCCTCCCGATGGTAATGTTTTGCTCGTAAACACAGTTTCGATGTTTTTCCACGACCGCATTGTTGCACGTGCCATTAGTTATAATTTCGCGACGCCGAGGATTTCACGGAACCGAAACAATCACATATTATACATCACAATAAAAGAGGGTAGAGCGAAACTGTGTTTGTACATAATAAGGTATGAGCTAACCGCGAGTGCGAGATATGGTTTATTTTATTGTTTTCTAGATCTGTGAGCGGAGGGTCCTCGGGTTCTGCTTTGAAAACCCAAGACTGTTACGTTGTACACGTAATGCGTGGGTACTCGATATTATTAGATACGGTGTAGTCATCGTAAAATTCATGTCGTGCATATTATATGCAGGTTTGTACCTTCGGTGATTTTGAAACGCGAGCCATTATAGAAGTCCATACGTTATGTACGTGGCTTGATTTACGGAATTCGCAAAATGGCAAAGAGAAGCTGAAACTTTACTCTTGAACGTTTGTTTGGGTAAAACACAAGAGAAACTCGAGATGTTTATTTTTAATAAATAACATAACTTAGCAAATGCCCGCGAGAGATGCGAAAAAGGGCAGTTCCGGTTGTGGGGGGAAAAAAAAGAAGGATTTAACCCTCCGTTCCCTCAAATTTATCAAAGACTGCATGATCTCCGGCACGTCCAAAGATTTCCATCGCACTCGACGAGAGGAAAAAAAAAAAATATCCGAATCCCCGCCTTTCCGCACCTCCTTATCAAATGTTGCAAGGCATCCCCCTGAACACCGATACCCCGCATCCTTTTCAAAACACAATCAATGGCAATTATCTCAGCTCCTATCATAGGATATGAAAAGTTGCCTTTTTTTTTGCTAAACAGATATTAAGCATCTGAAGGTTCACGACGAATGTATTCACCCTGCCTCTGCGTCAATTTCATCGTTTAACGTAATTTTATTTATCCTTGCACATATATGCATGTTTAATTTAACCGAGTCTCTGCCGGTGCTCTCACTGCACGGAGTATACACCACACGTATAGGGGTAAACGCACCATCTACCGTACACCCGTAAATTCACTTTATTTTGTTACCATGATTGTAAGACAATTTGATACTAAATATTGACTCAGTAAATTTTAAATTGTTATTTAGGATCTCAAGAGAGCACTGAAATTTTTTTGAGGTGTAAGAGCTTTTTAGAATGATTTTATAATAAAAATATGAAATAAAAGTCGTGTTCCTATTTCCGTACTGCCGTTCTCATTACCGGACCCCATCTACCGTACGCGTTCCTATTACCGGACCCCATTCACCGTTTGACGACAGATTTGACTATAACCTCACATTTTTGTTTACAACTGCATATCGATCTCAGTGCCTGCTACATAAATCACGATGAAAATGTCAAAAGCAAAGAAAAATGGAAAATTGAAAATTAAGGAAAAAACGCCAAGTCAATTATGCAATTCAAAAAGATAGCAGACAGAAAAATCAAAAAAAAAAAACAATTACAGAGAGAGAAACAAAGATTAGAAAAAAAAAAAAAAAAATTACGAAAGCAAGAAGAGAAGTTAAAAGCCACTGTAAAGAGAAAAAAGTATGTTGAGGAAGATTTAATGGACGAGACAGAAGTTATTAATTTACAAAAGCAGATTGGAGAACTTCAAGAGAAACAATTAAAACTAAACCAAAAAAGAAACAAAGATCCATCATGAGTAATTTTTGAAATGCAAGTTATTCTTGAATAATTTTTGCCAAGTGATGTTTTATTTAGTATTAATAGATTTAATTGTCGTTAAGCTGAAACTAATCTAAGTTTAATTACTGCTTGTTTATATGAAATAACTTATTTGCATTTATTGAAAAAAAATTTATTCATTAATAAGATTTCTGTTTCATACCATGAGATATTATTGCTTTTAAATATTTTAATTAGACTGACAAAAATCAGTAAAAAAGCTTAAGACTATAATAGTAATCAACTTACGATGTTATGAATATTCAAGAATAACTTGCATTACAAAAATTACTCATGATGGATCTTTGTTTCTTTTTTGGTTTAGTTTTAATTGTTTCTCTTGAAGTTTTCCAATCTGCTTTTGTAAATTAATAACTTCTGTTTCGTCCATTAAATCTTCCTCAACATACTTTTTTCTCTTTACAGTGGCTTTTAACTTCTCTTCTTGCTTTCGTAATTTTTTTTTTTTTTTTTTCTAATCTTTGTTTCTCTCTCTGTAATTGTTTTTCTTTTTTGATTTTTCTGTCTGCTATCTTTTTGAATTGCATAATTGACTTGGCGTTTTTTCCTTAATTTTCAATTTTCCATCTTTCTTTGCTTTTGACATTTTCATCGTGATTTATGTAGCAGGCACTGAGATCGATATGCAGTTGTAAACAAAAATGTGAGGTTATAGTCAAATCTGTCGTCAAACGGTGAATGGGGTCCGGTAATAGGAACGCGTACGGTAGATGGGGTCCGGTAATGAGAACGGCAGTACGGAAATAGGAACACGACTTTTATTTCATATTTTTATTATAAAATCATTCTAAAAAGCTCTTACACCTCAAAAAAATTTCAGTGCTCTCTTGAGATCCTAAATAACAATTTAAAATTTACTGAGTCAATATTTAGTATCAAATTGTCTTACAATCATGGTAACAAAATAAAGTGAATTTACGGGTGTACGGTAGATGGTGCGTTTACCCCTACATATCTCATCTCTCTGTTTTTTTTTTCTTTTTTTTTTCCAGCAAAGAGCAACAGAGAGAAAGAGAGAGAGAGCCAAGGTTCATTGCTTCTCTCTTTCTCTTGTACGTGTACTCTCACTTGCTCTCGCTCGAATGGCTATATACACATGCAATGCACGTAAGTAGAAGGAGAGTCCGTTCGCCGGGTGTATGAGCGCACATAAGCGAGCGTTGAACTTCACTGCGCCGAGTTCATGCGGAGAGCGATTCGGTCATCGGTGGTATATATATATATATACGCTGGCTCACAAGTACCTATGCATATATACATGCAGTAACACATAATGAACCGGTATTGAGCACGTGCGTACGCTATACTTATTATAAAGGATAATACCGATTTTTACCGATCTCTACACGGAGGTCGCTGCTTATTGCACATTCGATGTTTATGAGAGCTTTTCGGGCTTTAATATCTCGTTCGAGGTGCAAGTTTTTTGTCGTTTCGCGTGGAGTATTTTTTTGTTATTGGTAGGTTTTTCTTTACTTCGCAAGTATATACAGGTGATACTCTTGATAGTACGATTAATCGATGAGGTGCATGAACTATTTGAGAGATTTGATTGAATAATTGGGACGGGAACATGATTTTATGGTTTTCAACTATCCATTTTGAACTGACGTTATTATATTTAATGTACGAGTATGTAAGTATTTATTTCTTTATACATGTATTGGAAGAAGTTTATTTAGTTGTGTATTGTAAGATTGTATGACGTTAAAATCCATTTTTTTTTTTTTTTTTTTTTTTTTTCATTTCCTTAGACATAAAACTGGTTTACTTAAGTTTTATGCAGCATGACGGGAATTCAGTTTAGCTCAAAGTACTTGCTGTAAACGCTGTATGGAATAATATCCAAAAGGGCTAAAAAAACTTTTTTTTTAATTTTACATTGGAAGCGAACAATTAATGTGTTGAAGCAATTTGTCATACGTGGCGCGACGCGCGTCAAAAATCAAACCGAACAACGAAACCGCAATCCTCTCGGCTGCGAGCTATGAAAGCTGAACCCTACCACTCCGTCTCTCCGTACTTTTTATTCCCTCGGTAGGCCTTTTGCTTTTTTTTCTCTCATTTTTTTTCAACTATACCTCCCCCCCTGCCTCTGTCTTCCGCGATTCTCTTCGCGTTGTCTGAATTTTTACCTCGCGACTCTCTCAGCCGCCGTTACCCTCTCGACTTACACCGAGTCTCTTTTTGCGTGCTAGAAGTTTGTTTGTTTTTTTTTTCCTTCTCTTCTCATTGCCCACTGGAGTCGAGTTACCCCGAACAGTGTGACGATCAAAGACCGGTAGCTGCTCTCCTTCTGCTGGAAACGAGAGAGGAATCATACACACATACAATCGTTGGTTTTTGTTTTACCTTTTTTTCTTACATCGCATCGAATAAAAAGTGGTACAAACTAATCGAAACTCTTTTCACTGAAAACCAACGCAGCGAGTACCTACTTACCTCCAGCCTCGAAAATCCGCAAAATCGTCCAAACCTCCCTCCGATCTCCGAGCACCAAGTTTTACGCAACTCTGTGCTCATTGTTCGCTCTCCGAGGACTCTCAAGTATTGTCTCTCTCAATGTTCCTCCGCTCCTGCAATGGATTCCTCATTTTCTTCGCGGTAAAAAAAAAAAACTCCCCTCGTAGTCCATAGTTCCTCACTGGCAATACTTCACCGCCAAAGGGAAGTCGTAAAGTTCGAGCGAGAGAAAGAGTAACGGCGCGTTTGTTCTGGAGTTTATGTGGATTCGGAAAATCATGGGAAAAACGAAAAAAAAAAAAAAAAAAAAAAAACCCACCCAACTGCTACGAGTACAATTGGAAGGAATAACGGTGCCTCTCCATTTTTTCCCCTTTCAGCTATAGATCCTCGGCCGTGCACACGCTCTCTTTTATACTTACGCGGGAAAAGTGTACAAAACCACGGAGTTGGCGAAGCTTTTTAGTGTCTCGTTGTCTCCACCAAAGTGCCAAATGTGACGTTCGGATGGCGAATCCCGTGTGAACGGAGCACGTGCACCTGCGAAGCAGCCGGACGCTGTGTATGACACGGGAGTTCCACGGGCCTGTTTAATATTCCCCCGTGAATTCTTCCAGTGCCATTTACAGAATCCAAGCTATAGCTTGACTTTTCTCGTGGTTCCGTTGCTTTCGCCGCTTCGTTGATCAAACCGTCGACCTGTGGACTAAAATCATATTCCGTTTGTTAATTTATAATATTTTCACTGCAATTTGTGAATCGACGATTCAATGGACCTCACCATAATTTTATCATCTACATTACGATTTTAAATCGTCTTTCATAGGCGACAGACATACTCAACACCACCAAACTAGAGCAATACAGTCAATAACCCCGAGAGAGAAAAAAACATTGTATCGATCAAAAGAAAGGGCCGTCGCTTAGTTGACAAGGAAAATTGAATAACCACGCAACACCATACAACGTTTTTTTTTTTTTTTTTTTCGACATCCATCGTCGACGACGCATTTGTGCACACATAGATACGCCCCCGCATTTCTGTCCACGCGAACCTTATCGCCGGTCAAACATCGCAGATGTAACGATAGGCCCCAAGATTCCTCGGGCCGAAACTTCTCGGCCTCTCTCCAATGGACGCGTAGGCAGTCGTGCCGAGTCCAGATTGTCCCGCGATAGAGGCGTTCCCGGTGGATCCGTGGAAAAACCACCTCCAGCTTCGTGCACGAAATGAAGAAGTTAAGCCTCGCGAGGAGGACAAGGATACACCATACGGGCAGGAGTGACGAGCGCGACGTGGAAATTTCTCTCATGGGCGCACGTGCGCCGCGGACGGGTAGTGCCAGTCACTCGGGAATGCGGGTCTTCTCTTTTTTCTTTGTGTTTTTTTTTTTTTTTTTTTTTTTGTGCTACGCTCGTTTCTATCCATCTCCTCCCCTCCCTCCCTTCAAGTCACCACTGATGGAGAACAGAGAAATGATGGGAAGAAAGAGAGCGCGAGATTTACGTACGGCATATGCTCTCTGGGCTGTCTGGTATAGGCCGCACAGATCTTCTGGTGTTACGTGTCCAAGTTTTTTTTATGAATTGCCGGCCGAGAGGGAACGTGATAATTATTACGGTGCTTCGATTGGTGGACTACGAATTTGGAGGATAACAGGACTCACAAAAGTTAAATGCTGTAAGGGCACCTACTTTTGACGCTTGTATTATCAATTAATCCGATTACAACCATTGGGTTGGGGATCTTTGGTTGTCCTGAACTGAATCCAACTTTTCTCGATACTTTGTTCCAGATAGACGGCTCATTTTTTCCATCTCTCTCGTCTTTTCGTTCTATTTGACTTTATGAGTCAAACTTACTCTTCACGTCCCTTACTGTATATCTTTCGGAGCGCGCCCATATTTGCATGCATGATAGGTATAGCTCGTCGTTTCCACTTTTTTTTTTTTTTTCCGTGGTTTTCGACCAAAAATTGTTAAAACGACTAGTCTCGTGCATCTCGGCCATTTGCTCGTAATGAAAAACTGATCGATCGAAAATAGATGTTGTAAACAACTGATTACGAGCGAACGATTCGTTGAAAAATCGTGGCGTCGAAGTACCATCACCAAATTTAACGATAACCATCCAAACGAGCGATCAGTGTTACGGGCACGTGGCACTTTTTCCACGTCACACACCTACAGGTACAAGACGCGTGACCCGAAATTGATACGTTTCCACGTGGATTCTTCTTCTTCATTCCTTTTCTGCCTTTATTTGTGCCTCAGTTGGCTAATGACGTGATTTAGCTGTTATTAACGACCGGATTTCGCCTCAACAAGCCATCGAAGTGTGACTACGGATTCATGAAGACACACCTCTGATGCCTATCTAGTTTCGGATCTCGGAATTTTGGACTCGAAGGCGCGACTTGGTATATTCGAAACTCTGCGGCTACAAAACGTATAGAAACGCGTGAAATGAGATGCGAAACCCACCCAAAGTCATTGGTAATTTGTACACGTTGACGACTACATTTGGACTTTCATTTCGCTACCCGTATTGGACCTCAATTGTATAGCCCAGGTGACATTGTCTTTCACGTAACACCTTCGTACGAATTTAACAACCCATTTCGAGATTCACGCGATACAGTGGTGCTATTAAAACACCACCAAACAGCCACAGTTGCGACGAAAATGATTGGGGAATTTTAAAGTGTGCTGGTGAGTCAATGTGGGAAAATAGTCTCTTCAGTTTATGTATCGTGTATATATACTCAAAGGAAAAAGTAAAGTGTCTTTTTGGAGGTACTTTGTCGATTCGATGAAAGCAGCTGATGGTTTCCCGCGATTAAGCGGAAGCTCAAGTAGACGATGATCGTATGAGAAGCGATAATCAATCGCTTGTAAAACCCGAAACACTACGTGTAAAGGGAGGAAACAACAAGAACACCGCCGAACAAAAGCCGACCGAACGAAGTGCCTCCGGAGGGGAAAGGAAGAAAAGGAGTATACCAGAGAGAGAGAGAGATCAATCTCGCGCGGCGATTAACTTCTTCCCGTCCCGGAGAGAAGTAGGGTTCCTCCAGGTACGGGCCCTTCGAAAGAGCCCCGTTATACCGGGCGGGTGATGGAAAAGGGGGCCCCGAGAAAATCGCCGAGAACAGCGGATTCGCTACGGGGCCTCCCCGCAATCGATTATTCCGGAATCGGGGGAGCCAGCCGTGTCTTTCCCGCGAGCAGCGTGGGAAGACGGACGGGCGGCCGCGACCGACGAGGTGATTTTTCGACCGATCGGCAAACGAAGAAAAAGCAATGATCGACGCGCCGACGAGGAAACAAAGGGCGTATCTCTCGAGCAAAGTTTGGAATGCACCTGGACACGCTGTACTCGTGTTTTTTTTTTTTTTTTCCCGCGAGGCGCTGCAGCGAGGGAAATCAATGTGGTTTCGCCGATCTTCGATTGGCTTTTACGGCCGCGATGATCGGCCGTTTCGCGTGACCCCGGCGTGGGATGCGTGTATAACCGAACACGTGTTCCTCGGCTAAAACGCAAGTCAGGACCTTCGCGATCCCCGCGATCGGTATACAAGCACTGCGGCAAGTAAAAAGAAGTGAGATGATCCACGGAGAGAGCGCTCGACTTTATTGCGGTCTTGGAAAAGGAACATCACCTCTTGAATCGACCACCGGAACAAAGGATGATCCTTTTTTTTCCCCCATGCCAAAACAGTGCGATGGCGCGGTAAAACGGTACATCAACACCGAAAAAGGAGGAATAAGGGGAAAAAAACCGAGGAATCGCTTTGACCCCCCATTGTACTCGGGAAATTCCATACGCCTGAGCATTTTATGGTATCGAGGAAAATCCAAAATACCGGGCATACATAATACAACAGCCACCGCATTTCTCAACCGCGAGATTTCCTAAGAACGAGGTGTACCTGAGCCAGGGTACAGCTGACTAGCGAGGGGGCGGAATTCTCTCTTTTTTTTTTTTTTTTTTTTTTTTTCAAAGAGTCGTAGAAAAAGCACGAGCGTACACCAACAGACAAACGGCAGAGAAAGAAAGAGCGCGCAAGGAGATAAGGAAAACAATAAAATAGCCAACCGGAGAGGCGGAGTAGAAGAGAAAGGAGGTTTATATACCTATGTGTACGGTGCTGCTTCAATTCTCTCTTTTCGCGGAAGGTGTATATACATATACATATCCGATTCAGGGCTCGCGGTGTATATATATACATAAGTACGGAGAGAAAGAGCTACGTTGCAGCAAAGGAATAAAGAGAGAGAGAGAGAGAGGAGCGTGACTTTCGAAATCTTCCCGCGGGGGAGAGCACGAGCCGGAGAGTATATACATGTACGGTGGGGTATATAGGTGGCTATATATGTGCAGTGCCGCGGGGGGAGTTATTGCTGCTGGAATATCGTGAGAATCGAAGAGGCCCGCGTTGCAAAAGTTCAAGAGAAGCAGGGAAGAAGGAGGAGGACGGAAAAAGCCGTGGCGAGAGGGACGGTGTGCCCTATGGTGCAATAGGCACTATAAGAGGCTGTGACGATGACGAGAGGGAATCGTCGAGCTCTGTGGCGAGCGTGTCCGTGCAGTTGAGGAAGCGAGCTTTTTTTTTTGCACTGACACGCTCGAGATTTTGGTGATGAGAAATGGGAGGGAGGATTTGGTGCTCCTGTTTATGCAGTTACCTAACGCCGAGGTGATCGAGACTGGGAACGGCATTGTTCTCGTGAGCTATTAGGTTTTTGTTTCTTTGGTAGGGAGGAAAAATCATCAAGGGGTCGAAGAGTAATATTTTTTCTACTATCAGCATACGTAATGCAAGGGTATGGTTTAAATTGCACTGGATGGACTTTTTGTACAAACAATGAATAAATAAATAAAAACGTATTAGTTGCCAGAAGTTCTACGATTTTTATCGAAATTCGTTCGCATGGTCTTTAAAGTTTTGCAACTATCGATGAAAAGTGCCACGTTGACGATGGATATTCTTTATCAGTTGAAACCAATTTTTTTTTTTTTTTTTTTTTTTTTTTCAACGTAAAGTAACAAATATTTTAATAATTACTTCGTATACGAAATGTATACCTCAGAGACACTTTGTCGAGGTGGTGTAGATGTTGTTTCTCGAGAAACGCTGTACTTACGCGCGTCGTGCCCAACTAAAAAAAAGAAAAAGAAAAAAAAACGAGGTCTCGCGATTCCAAGATTTTCTAATCAAGAGCAAATCGGAATCACAGCAGTTGGTTCGTGTGCATGCAAATCGAGTGAGTCATTGTCTTTGGCCTCTCACGGACCGGATCCAGTTCGAGCAATTCACAGCGAGAGAAGCCCCCGAGACACATTGCGAGGCGCGTTATTATTACCCTACTTACTACTTTGCAAGACCGGCATTAAAAATTAAAATACAAGCGCGACGAGTCGCGTATACCGATTCTAGGGAGGAGAATCCGTCACATCGAGCGCGAGATATTCATCATTTTTCAGGGGGAATCGGTTCTAGGAAGCGCCAAGAAACGGCACAATGTCGCTTCGTAGAATTTTTTTCCTTTTTCCAAGAATAATAATAACAATACTTTGTGAAAGCAACGGCCGTACGATGTCTTGGGACGAGATTCGCGAGAAACGGTAAAAACTGTCATTACAATCGTAACAAGCTCGAATGATGGACCAAACAAAGTCCAGGGAAGAAAAATCGGCAAGGTATCGGTCGTAAAACGAGCCGACCCCCTTCGTGGCAATCTCACCACATCGAGCCGATCGAAAACTACACGTTTCGCCCTGGAAATCGCGTCGTCAACAATGCTATCCCTTCATCCGATCTTCCTCCTCCTTCGCGTCCATCTCTCTCTCTCTCTCTCGTGCACGTGTATATATATATATACGTACAGGCATCAGAAAGTAAAAGCCGATCGGAGCAAAAATCCGTGCCTCCCGGCCAAACGATGTTTCCCCTCGGAATATTGCACCGAGCCGTTACACATCTCCGATTTCAAGTGCGTCCCTTCGCTGTACGGATGTGTACCGACAATTTTACAGTGACTCTTCCACCCTCTTTGTTTTTGTTTTTTTTTTTTTTTGTTTTTTACATGGTGTAATTTCAGGGACGCGCACGCACTCGTTTCCTTCCCCTCCCGCGTGTCTATTCCACGAGCACGAAAACCACTCTCTCGTAACGAGTCGTTAAACTTCCCGGCGCGGAACGGCGCGTCTCGGGGAAAAACCCTCCCCGCATTTCCCTTTATCCTTCGGCCGATCTTTTCCGCTCTGATTTCCTTTTTTTCGCTCGTCCCGATCTGCGCATGCATCAAATCGTTGCGATAAAGTATAATAATATGATCGATCCTATGATAGTTTTGCGCATGAATTAGCCAGCGATTTTATCTCCTATTGGGTGCTAGTCGAACGAATCAATTGGAGATCTGTAAATTTATATTTTTTCCTATGTAAATTCGGTGAGTATAAGTTCTGCGATTATGGATACGATGTGCATGTATAATACGGTAACTTGAATCGGTAATTAATTCGGTGTATACCCACCAACTAATCCAAAGTCCCATACCGGCGTGTCTTTTCCCATAATATTTCAGATTACTTACAAGTATAATGCCCGTATATACGTGTACGCGGGGTAAATCTTGCGTTTCTCGTTTCTCCATTTTTAACCAAAGCTTTAGACGTGAAAACTGGCTCTCTCGCGAGAAAATGCATACCGTTTGCGTTTGTTGAATGTTTCAGTGCAGAACAAATTTCACCGATGTACGGTATCACCACGTCATACAGGCTTTTACGACTTTATAATCGATGTTGCTCCTTTACGACGATGTAGAAACTATTACATTTATACGTACGTATTCTCTATCTCTGCATTAAAATCTCTGTAGGCTTACAAAAATGAACGACTTTATTATTTCTTTTTTTTCTTTTTTTTTTTTTGTTCAAATCTGCCGCCATTGAAAGGTTGTAAAGTACGCCTGATCCTTGAGAGGAATTGGAACGCGTTACGGATACATACCTACAGTAATTTATGATAATTAGACGTAACGAGTCTTTTACGGAGCAGCACACAAGTTGGATGAATATATACAGCTCGAGGAACGGGATGACTTATTAGCCTCGATTACGCATCGTTAAGTTTATTATTTCCCCCCCCCCCCGCTCCCTGCCCCCGTTTTATTCCGTACCACTGCGGGTTGCAAATGAAAATCCGATGTACGTCCAGGGTTACCATGAAGCACAATCCGAAGCTCACCGAAGCGCGTACACAGCAGGTAGGTGATTTGGAAGGAAATCGGCAATCCTCGATCGCTTGGCTAACGATACCCCGAGTCCGTGTAAAGCAGTAAAAAACAGAGCCGCGGAACGAAGTGATTTTAGACGGGGAGTGTGTGTTGTACAAGAGAGGCGTAAGTATATAATATACAGCGAGCAATGACGTTTTTCATTTGGAACACCCATACCTGCGTATACATGCAGGTTCCCTGTGCAGTAACCATACTCTGGCAGGTCCGTTGTGTAGTATACGAGCGACGTGTACGTGTGTGTAAGATACAGGTACACGCAAACCGCAGCGGAAACGCGATGGAAAAAGGAAAAAAAAAAAAAAAAATACACGCGCCTTGCGGCGTGGCGAATAAAAATTTTTCAGTCCCCTCTCTCGCTCTTCCGAGAGAGAGAGAGAAGGGGAGGAATTTTATCGTGTCCGTGTCGTGGAAACCGCAGGTGCTTTTTGTCCGTCATGAAACGGTGATTTTACACGGGACTCGCGATGAAAAATTTTTTTCAACTCCCTCCCTCGTGGATTTGAGCAACGAGTACAAATTGTTGTAAAAATATTTTAACTAATTCTTGCAAATCTCGTTGCACCTCGGTTGACAACCGTATACAACATTTAAATACCATACCGAACACCCCTCGAGAGTGCGAAAAAATCTATGCATTATACTACGCGCAAAAAGTTTATAGGTAATCCGAGAGCAGTGACGCGAAAAGTTGAATGATGACAATGATAAAGGTAAATATGAAACACAATGCAAAAAAATTACGTAAATCGTCATCAGTAAAAAAAAAAAAAAAAAAAAAAAACAAACAAACAAAACAAACAAACAAAACAAAAAACTGTACATACGTAACATATAATGACACGATGCTCGCTCGCAACGCCGCGCGTTCGGGAATTCCTCGGTACATCCGACTCTCCGCGTCCGCGTCAGCAGTTCTCTTACGTGCACATACACGGCATACCTGCATCATATTAATTTATGTGTTGGTTGGTACACACATTTAATACGTGACACGTATATTGTGTTCGTGCGTGTGTGTGTGTGCATTACAAGTACATCTGCATGGAACGCACAACATTCGTTCCCCTTCTCAGTTTTCTCTCTCTCTCTCTCTCTTAGCAGTGACAGCGAGCGCATATCATATCGTTGTACTCTTATAAATACATATATACGTGTATTTTTATGCGTGTACGGCACGTACGATCGTATAAATATATATACCTCCACGTATAGATTAAGCAGGAAAGATAAGCCGCGAGCACCGCTATACTCCGTTGTTGACGGCGTCGACGATGATGGCCACGAACAAATTTTTACCCGCACTAAACGTATCGTAACTCCATAGCGTCGCGCTTACGAGTGGGAAGGTAACATAAATGAAAAAAAAAAAATAAAATAATAATAAAAATTGGAGGAAATGAGCCTACTCGTCCGGTATAGTGGAAAAGGCGCTCAGAGAAACAAAAGAAAGTGGATATGCGCGTATATGTACCACCGGGCGGCTTATGCAACCGGTTGCCGTCGTCATCGCGGGGCGAGCGAGAACGAGCTTGACACGTGTCAAACCGATTTTTTTCCTTCAAGATACACAGCTCTTTATTTTTCGAGATCGGCTGTGTGTTACCGATCACGGGAGCAACAACATCATGTGCAAACCGCGCTTAAAAATTCGGGCCTCCCTCTCTGTTTGCGCAAAAATTTTCTCCCGACCGGTTTCGAGCAAACACACAAAGACAACAACGACCGTCGTCCGCCTTGGGCTGTAATTAGAGCTCGTTGCACGAGTCCGTCTCGGAATGTATATTTATTCCCGGTGTTATCGCGAGAGGCCGGCCAGCTTGGTGTGGAATGCGCGCACTTTTCTAGCAAACGGAAAAAAAAAGAAAAAGAAAAAAGTGAAGAAACACCGATCGCCGTGCCGATTTTTCAACCGATCGGAGAAGAAATGAGAACAAACTCGTACCTGAATTTCGGCTCGTCCTGTCTCGGGTGATGGTGCGGCTCCTCCGGGGGATCGGTAAGCCGTAAGGGCCAGGAAGACGGGAAACAAGTTGAAATCGGTCGGACCTGGCGTGCACTCGACAGAGAAGCGAAAAAGATAAAAAGAGTGCAGAGAGATAATATACGGATGAAGGAGAATACAGAAGGAGGCACTGTGCCGCGCGGGCAGGCGCGTGTTTTATAATGCAGATATAAATGCGCTCATGATATCTTGGGTACCGTTTTCGGCATCGATGACTTCCTCCTCCTTCTCCTTCCTCCGATATTGTAAACTGTTGCCGCGTAGCCTCCGCAGGTGACGTAACACACGGCGATGAGAGCAGCCGGAGGACGAGGGGGGCTCGTGTTTCTCCTTCTTCTTCTTTTGCCGAAAATACCGGTAGAGCACGTATAAGTATAGGCATACAAATGTACGAGTGCAGGAACCGGCGAAAGAAGAGCAAAGTGACGGGGAAAGAGAGAGAGAGAGAGGAGGGAGGGAGCGCTCGCAGGCACAAAGAAGAGATAGAGACACGCCAAGAGGAATTCGCGAGGATGAAATGTATTATATACACGCGATATGTTGCACGAACATGAGTGGAAAAAAAGAGAAAAAAAAAAGAAATAAAAAAAAAAAAAAAAAAAAAAAAAATTAAAAACAAAAAGTAAAAAATAACGGATGATCCAAAGAGGTAAGGAAGATGAGAAAAACAGTCCCTTGATGGACAAGTCGAGGAGGTCGCGGTGATGGGATCGAAAAGTCAAGACTGAGAAGAGCTGAGCGGAGAGCTGGAAGGTGGAAAGAGAGTCGACCGGCTGGTCGAAGTGACGTGAGTGAACTAAAGTTGCAGGCTGGCAGGTAACGCGCAGGTAAACTCTTTCTCTCTCTCTGTGGCCGCTCGTTTTGCTGCCTCCCCCCTCCCCCCCCCTCCATACCCACCGCACAGATACATGTGCACGGGCGCAGGTATATACGTGGACTTTGTATAATGTATATATAAGCGTCAGGGGCAGGCAACCTGTGCCCCGCGAGAGAGAAAGGAAAAGGTGGAACCTATATGGTACCTGATGGGCATTGCGGCGGTATGGGTACACGGCGTGGGGATTATCGTTAGACAGAGACGACGACACGACAGAGGATGGGTGCCTCTATATATATATATACCTGCGTTACGTATGGAAAGGAAGACAGAGAGAGAGAGAGAGATACCCACGGGAGAGAAGGAGGAGGTATGGCAAAAAACGCCGAGGAAGAGAAGAAGGAGGAAGCAAAGGAGAAGAAGAAGGGCCGGGGAGGAGGGTATTAGAGGGAGATGAGGAGGAGGTGCGATAGAAGGAGAATTAGAAAAGAATGCGAAGGAGGAGGAGGAGGAGAAGGGGGAGAAAGGGAGTAGTAATGTAAGGATGATAGAGGCGAAAGGGAAAGAGAAGAGGAGTATAGTAGAAGGATCGGCGCATGGGAGAATGCGAATAGCGAGAACGGAAGGGAGATAGAGGTGGAGGAGGAAGATGGGTTTACGCGGGTGAAAAAAAGGGGGAGCGGGGGAAGAAAAGTCCGGGGTGGGATATGGAGGAGTGCAGCAGTAGAGAGAGGAAGACAAAGGGAAGGAACGGGGAAAGGAGGAGGAGGAGGAACGGTGGACTCTCCTTGCCTCCGCGATTCGTGTTCTCTGTACTCTAGCTTATTGCGCTTTGCGCGCAGGCTGCGACTCGCGGAATAAACGGATTGCCCGTTACCACGTTGTTTTGAGTCTGCAGGTATATTTAGGTATACCGATCTCTATACACTTTGTTCCATGCCAGATTATATCGGGGAGACTTTTGGCTGTTTGATGGATTTGGAGTGAGAATGTTAAAACATCCTTCCATCCACAAATTGAGATCTGCGTGGACTCTTTTTCGAGATATTATTTGCAAATGGTACCTATTTTGAAATCGCTCATTGATACATTTTGTTTGTTTAATTGTTTATGTTTTCCTTTTGATTTTACCTGCAGCTGTAACATATAATAAATGTACTTTGTAACGTCAAATTATTTTTAAAAATTTTGGACGAAGGAATCTTGGACGCTGAGTACCCACGACTGAAAAAACTTTTCTGGCAAGGCAGTACCTATGTACGAACGATCTGTCGATCTGTTGCGTCCCGATTTTCGGTGATTAATTTCAACTGACTCGTTTTTCTCTGCCGGTGAGTCCTCTTTGTGAGATACGTCATTTCACAAACCTAACGTCAAAATGAGTTTTCCATTAGAGGAACAAACTTTCGAAAACGTATAATCGGTACTAACATTGAAAAGAGAGGAAAAATAAAGGCGCCTTCGTGACTCGACGATCTATTGTGTTACACGATTTGTGATGCCACACACACTGTCACTCCGTCATTGTGTGCTCGCTGCTTTTGTTAACTACCATTTTTTCGTTCATCTTCTCGAAACTGAAATTCACATCCCATTTAATCTACACTAATTACTTTTTTAGGTTCGTAAGCACCACCCGATTTTCCTACGATTTGTATCTTCATTGAGTCTCCAAATGAGGTTAACGAAACTGTGAGACTTTCACTGTTCTCACCAATTGCGTCACCTACTTTTCGAAAATCAATCATCGTGGTGTGAAATTTCCTAGCCGCCTCAAGTTGAGGAACAACCAAAGCACGCACGAGTCGGGGGAAAAAAAATCAAATTTGGAAAACTCAAATCGAAGAGTAGGTAATTCGATATGGTAACCTCAGGAAGCTTTAAACTTGTTCGCGATGGTAAACAAACTAATTAGCCTTATTTATCAGACCCCCCGTTGTAAATACTAAACAGAAAGGCTTATAAACATTCGCTGCCATTTCCACTCATTAGCGTCCCTCCGGTCTCTCGATGCATTAGATGCAACGGTGGCGCGCGCGCGCGCGCACATACATTCAAGTAGGGCCGATAAAAAAAAAAGAAGCGCAGCACGTGAACAAAGAATCAATAAAATTAAATTACCACTATCTTGGCCGATCAACAAACGAGGCGAGCTCCTCTCTCTCTCTCTCGTCTTGCATTACAGTACACAGGATACATACTATCCCTGTGCATTGAACGCATCGCGCAATGCTTCAAAACTAAATTTAGAGCGATCGCCCGAACTAGCGTGGTTGGGAGAAAAGAAGCCACTGAATAGCAATTGGATATGCGGGGGCTTTGTCTTTGTTTCGTTCGGAGAGACGCGCGAGTAAAGTGTACGTTGTACTTTTCTGGGATGTGTGCCGGCTGAACTCGCTTTCAGCGGCTTCGAGTTTTTCCGACTAACTGAAACTGGTAGTCAGGAAAAAAAAAATTTAATTTAATTGACATGTTCATCAGCAGATCACGCGATGATAAATCAAGAGATAGCTTCTTACTTAATTACTTCTTTCAACCATTCATTGGATTTTTTTTTTTTTTTTTTTTTTTAACTATCATTATTTTTTTTGTAATGATTATTTTGCTCTATTAAATTCGTCGATTTACGCGCAATTACTGATGAATCATTCGGTTGCATGATACAGAGTATGCGAGTACCCATTTACATAATGAGAACACTATTTTATATCTTACACGTTGAAATTCATATTACCAACTTATAAATCGCATCCAATGAAAAAACTTGTTTTATACTTTTTTGTTAGTATAATCAGTGTACGGTAATAGTCGCATATGTTTCGCAAGGAAGTTGTGAGACCCACAACTATTATTTTTACCGACATGTTTTTGTTAATTTTTTTTAATGTTTTCTGAAAATTTTTTAATTGGAAAGTAGATAATGTTTCTGTAAATTTACAAACTGTTTTTTCTGTTACGCTTGTAAGGTTTTGAAACATTAATAAATAAAAAAAACGTTTAGTTGTTTGGGTCTAACATGGTGCCAAGATATTTTTTTTCATTTTTCTTTATGCTAACAGATTTTTAATTGTTTTTTTTTTCCTTTATATTCTCAAAGAGTTATAAACTGGTTCAGCTGTTATTTATGTATTGATAGTAATTTTTTTGTAATTTATAAAAATTTAATGAAGTATCTTAATAAAATTCCAACTATTTACCATTGAATCGTCAACAAAATCGTTTCTCAAAATAAATCACCTGACATTCATGGTGTTTAATAAAAAATTCATTAGGATAAATATTCTTTAGTTTCTAACAGATAAATTTTTTTGTTTAAACTACGTATTTTAGTACTAATTTATATAGCTCAAGGAGGCTCAACCAATCACAGCTCCCAAGAAACAGAAAAAAAAGAAATGTAAAATTTTATCATCCTCTTGTAAGAAGCCAATACTACAAAAGTTGAAAAATAATTTTAAAAAACATTAAAAAAAACAATGGTCCCAAAGTCGACCAATAAGAAATAAAATGTATACTTAAAACGGAGTTCTAGGCACATATATCATAACTGAAAGATCAAAAGCATCCACGTTCAATGACTTTTGGGAAAGCAACCGGCCACGATGCGATGGCCCTCAAACAAAGAAGACAGTAGTAATCCATCAATTACCAGCTCATCATCGCTCCAAACGCTTACTATCGTGTACCTATATTTCCTTTGTAAGACACACTCGCACACTTACATGCGAAGATACCACAACAACCGTACACGATACAAGGGTCCGACATCTCTATTTTATGTGCCCGAGATATATTATATACCGTAACAGTGGGAAATCCAAGTTTATTCAATGTATCACGTAGCCTTTTCACATTCACGCCTCTCTCGAGCTAACCAACGAACAAGAGCTCCACAAATACCTTGGAGCTCCGCCGATCGTGAATCGTGACTTTTCACGTGGACTAGTATAGAGTACCTATACCTATAATGCAGTGGTAACAGCCGCAAAGCCAACCAGTTCAAACACACACTTATATATATATATAACCATGAGATACAGCTGCGAGAGTGTGTATTGCCGAAGGAAAGAGAAGAGCAACAAGGGGGTCGCGTTGACGTCGTCGTGACCGGGTATACGGTATACACAAGAGGGCACATGTATATCGGCTGCCAACCCTCGAGTGTGGGTATAACATAGTTAAGATGGACCGATAGAAATTACGGCTCTCGTGCCTATATGTATCTCCTGATGCGCTTCTGTGGCCGCGAGAGCAGCCGAGCACACCTGAGCGAGTCAGCCCCCGTGCTCGCATGCGCCACTCGCGAGATCGGAAAGTAAGAAAGGGACCCCATGCGCTGCGGAGGGAAATCAGATTTGCCGATCGCATTGATTTTCCCCTCTCCCTCTCTCTTCCCTTTTATGTGCTTCCTTCCTTCTATTGTCGATCTTTTGTGTCAGTTGTTGTTGCCGATTCACCTCTAGCATTTTTAATTTTACTTCCAAACCCTTGTTTTTTTTTTCCCCCCCTAAAAGCGATAATGATATCCTCTGTAGCCATTCAGATACAGGATGCTACGTGTACCAAGCAGTCCAAGTGTACAAGTAAAAGCTATCGGCTGTTGCCTCTTGTTTGTTTTGCGGAAATGACGATGGGCTTTTTTTTTTTTTTTTTTTTTGTAGTAGTCCCTCGGGAGGAAGTGGGGAAATTTACTTTTTTATGGACGCACATTTACGTAAGCTGTTCCGGCTGTTGCAGGTGTTTTTCAGTGGCACGAATCGCTTCAAGAGATTTTCTGGCGTTGTGAAACAAGTACTGTTGAATTAGACGAAAGGGAGGCATGAGCTGTTCTTAATAGCTCCGGTGTCTTGGAATTACTCACACGTATACACTATGTTTTTAAATATACGATTTAATCGTAGCAGTGTACTTTTAGGTTTGCCGCTTTTTTTCGAGGATCCTTGGGTTCGACCGGGAGTATCGAGCGGTTGGCACTTTTATTTTTCGGAGCCTAGACACATACAGAAGGTACAGATAATCGTCAAAGATGCCACAAATTGATTCTTAATTCAGTTGCCGTTGATATTTGTTAATTTCAAGTGAAAGACTTGATTATTAAGATTCTGGTCAGAGATAAAAAAAAAAAAAAAAAAAAAAAAAAAAAAATGATTTTTAGTCTAGTTAAAACAAGCGCGTGATAACTGATCTGATGGCAAAAATAACGTCACAGCATTATTACAAACAAGCCACTGACCGTCGATTACATCGCCCCACACAACAGCATATAGCGCACAAAGCCACCTAATTACCCGTTTCTCATAAATAAACATATATACACACAATGCACTCAAAGAGGGCAATTTAATCTCTCGCAAGCTATGTCCACGCTCCCTGAACTTAATTGCGAATAAATGCAATTATTAAGATTTTCGACCAATTACTCCAATTAATGCCGTCGCCGCTGCTTGCACGCATATGCGCATAAACACGCGTAAACACGTAAACGCAATCATCATCGTCCGTTGAAACGTAATGTCCCCCACAACTATACGTATATCTTTCGATGTATTTTACTATTTTTTTTAATCGTGCAAATAAAATAGATTCACCGTAACAATGAGAATAATCGACTTTGTTTTTGTCTAGTCCAATTGTGGAGGATCGGTGCATTCGTTGAAAAATATATGTATAAATAAATAAGTATATACACAGGTCAGCACCGAGTCAAACGAGCCGACAAAGGATTGTTCTCTTATTATGCATCCATATTAATCGGAAAACTAAAACACTCTATCCTCGTGCATATTGTGCGCCAACAATGAAACTACAATCGAAGGAAGGGCCACGCGTGCAAATCTTCCATGTAATGGCAAACATTGTTGCGAAATTGGCTGCTCCATGTGTGTGTTTTCCAAGGCCGCTCGTTAGAAAAGATTTTTTGTTTCGTTTTAGCCAACCGAGTTGCGATGGGAGCACGTTTCCTTTCCACCTCGTTTGGAGGAGCGTTTGCGTGGCCACATGTGCTTCGGGGTCATTGAACGCGCTCTTGTTACGATTTGAATGGAGATTCTGTGCTTTACATATATACGTACACCTGCACGAGGGCATATTACATCCATTGAAGGTAAACACAAATAAATACCAAGTGCATTAATATTGGTGACAATTATTAAAAGCGTCTCCTCTGCACTTTTAAGCTTAGACAGGCAGGGCACTGTGTACTTTTAGGAAAGAGCATTTGCATTTTTTTTTTTTGTTCTTTAGGCTTCCTTGAAGTTTAGTGTCAAGTCTGCATGTTTCGATGCAATTCATTTGTAGTGCAGTCACTGGAACTATATTTAGTACAACTCACGGTCAGAAGACACAAGATAAGAAGTAAGATTAGCAAAATAACTAAAGAAAGAGAAAAAACGAGTCATAGCCAAATCGAGAAGAAACACAACGAAGTTGAACTTCCCAAACGAGAAGCTGCTCCGTATACTACCTTATGGTTAACGTCACGGACTCTGGTTTCAGCGTCCCGCGAAAATAATGCACACCCCAAGTATACCTGCACACGAGTTCAAACGCATCGAATTAATTATTACTCGGAATAGAGGAGGGAGGGGAAAAAAAAGAGCACGTCTATTTGTCTTGGTCGAGGAGGTTTTTCGCTCGCGCGAGCACCGCAGCAGAACGGCCAAGGTTTTTGCTTCTCGGTTTCGCGTGCGCGGCAATTTTCTAATTTCCGCGCACTCGACCTCTTCCAGCAACAGTTGAAACGCGAAAGGAGGAAGGAAGGAAATGAAAAAAAAAGAAAAGAAAAAAAACGAGCAACAAACAGAGCAAAAAGAGGAGGGAAAAAATGAATATGATGGCAATAAAGAGGAAGGAGGAGAAAATAAAAAGCGGTCAATTACGGGGACGCGTGCTCCGCAAATGTATATACAATATATAAAACCGCGGGAGGAAAAGGGAGTGAAAAAAATTAAGCACTTTTATCTACACGTATACTTTGAAAAACAGCACGCGATGCGCTACAAGAGAGGACGGGGAAAAGGCGAGAAAAATAAAATGAATAACCATTGAATCCCTCGGAAAATCTCGAGCACAGTCCTTTCCTCGTGTCCTCGTGCTCGGGGTGAAATCGCTCTACCCCCTTTTGAAAATCGCCTGTATGCATTGTACGTCTATAATGTATACACAGAAAAAGAGAGATAAGGGATTCAGCACGGGGAGTACAACAGAGAGAACGCGCGCTGTATATACACAACGCCTGCCAAGCTCAAGCTTTATACCTTACCTATACGTGTACGTGTGTATACATAGTGTAGGTACCACACAACTTTTAAATGTGCATATAGTTACGTACTAAGCCTGTGGTAACCCACCTATATATATATATAGATGTGTGTGTGTAGGATAGGTGCAGGAAAATATATATATGAGGTAGGTAATAGAGAAAGAGGAGAGTACAGGTATAGGGTACAAGTATATAAGGGAAGAGAGAAGAGAGCACCGTCTGATGCACACGGCTGACTCTTGAGGTCAGCGACTCCTAGCTCCTAGGTTCTCTCCCTCCTCCTCTCTTCTTCTCTTTGATTCTCCAGCACTCGAGTCTACAAAGTTAGTGGAGCGCGCTCTTCTCCCTTCCTCCTTCTCTATCCTCTCCCATATCTTATCCTTTCTTTATGTATATATAACCGAGCGGAGAGGGCATCCAGTTGCTCGGAGTACACACTTTGCCTGCTCTGATTGCAGGACTTGGTGAATTGAGCCGCAGATACAAAGTAGTAGCCAAATTAAATTGAAAAAAAATTAATTATCCCAAAGGGGTTTCATTTGTTTGGGTGAAAAAAAAAAAAAAAAAAAAAAAAAAGAGGTAACAGAGAACTTGCGTACACACAAAGGTGAGAAGTGACTAGAGAATGAGAGAGAGAGAGAGAAAATAGTGCTGCAGGTTGTTGACTGCGGTAGCAGCTACCGCGAGCTAGAGCAACAGGTAGGTATTATAAAACGCGCGCCAGCTGTTCCGTAGGTTGTGTACTAGAGAGTCGCGCGAAATTGGAATTCAGCGCTTTAGTTGCACCGAGGCGAGAGGAGGAATCCTTGAGTACGCGTATGCTTGCAGGCATTTTTTGCTCACCCTCCCATGGGAACCGGAGGATTTACCGCCCTTTGTGATTTTCTTGGATTTTTTATATGGATTAATCGGTTTAATCGGGTGGGTAAGTATATACGAGGGACAGTACAGCGACGTTTACGAGTTTTGCGCGGTGGTCTTACGGGAGCTTGGGTTTTCAATGGCAACATATATCTATTACGTCTAGGGTACTTCATTGGAATTTCCATAACGCTTAACGAGCCCTCACGGATAATGGCAGTTTACCGATTTTACAAGTATACAATTCTTTTTCATCAGTCCCGAAATAACATTGTTTTGTACTGAATTGGTCTTACGATACGAAGGTATAGACATTGCCAAGCAGATAAATTGGCAGGATGTTACTTTGTTTTTGACAAATCTTTCACTAGACAATTTTAAATTTTTATGCGCATACAATGTTAGAGCAGAGCAAAGAGACAACGTTCTGAGGTACTTTGTTCTACAACCATTGATAAATCATACGATACAAAAGTTACTCGAAAGCTTAAAAAATAAGCTTGAACTTGTGTTTTTCAATAAGCTTTCCAACTCGTAGGTACAATCCATCAATATGTCAAAAAAAAAAAAAAAAAAAAAATGACCCCATGCCTCTTACTCTTCCACATGCATATACGTACACCAGACGCCTTTGTACCTCTCTGGACCCGAGCATGGACATGGTTAGCCCGTTCATTTTTAATTGAAATAAACGCCTCTAAATTACAACTGCAACAAAGTGAAGCCCTGGTACGAGAAAAAAAGTCAGACATCGTGCTTATCATACGCCCAGTGGACGAACAACCTCATCCATGTAGTCACACATAGACGGATGGATACTTAGCCTCTACAAATCAACATACCGGGGTCATCGAGATATGTGACGGAGGTAAAACTAGGCACATCCTTCGGCGTGACCGTCGCAATACTCATCAGGTGAATCTGGCACAATGTGAAAAAACCAACTGACTTTGACAATGCAAATGTACATTGATGATGAAACGATTTTATTCATTTGAAATTTGAATATTTTATGATTTCTACCAATGTTACACCAATGATTTAACGTTTTACTTGAGATTTACGACAAAAAAATATAGCGATGAAGAAAAATAAAACTAATAAAAGATACCTGTCCTTACTTTTCAATAGTGAAATTATAAAAACCGTTCAACAACTGGAGATATGAACAGCTTTGTTTTTACGCTTATGGACCATAATTCTGGTGGCTATTTTATTGTGCTATTACACATTATATTACGTCACATCAAAGCAATAGACCAATCGAGAAATGTAGCCATCTCTGCTTTGTAATGACAATCAAAGAAGTGGTGCAATAACTAGCGACGTATACCAATTTACTTAATTTCATATCATTTGACCACAGTTTTCATGATTTCTTTGATGTTACGTTGATGTACATCTTAAAAATGGGAAGAAGATAAATCCAAGAGGATGATGTCCATCCCTACTTTTGAATACTGGTACTAAAAGTCGTTTAACAGCTCGAGAAAATACCAATTTTGCAAAAAAATAGAATAAAATAACTTCAAGGCTTAATACCTACCACGGTTTTGTTGGTTCTTTTGATGTTATCCTTCAGTATTCGACCTAATACTGAAAGAAATGACAAATTAAGGAAGACACTTATTCCAATTTTTCGATACCGATCACAGTATTATAATGACTGTAATCTTTTTAAAATTCCGTACGGAAAACATTACTCACAAGATGTCTGACCACAACTTGGCTGGTTATACTGTCTGTTGGGACTATGGTAATTAAAAGTTCGATTTTTTTTACGACATGACTGGTATCCTTCATCAATAAACAATTTGTATGATGAGTATTAAAAATTAGGAATATATCCCTACTTCTATTCGTTTTTTATTCTGTGTTAAGTAACACACTGTAGCAAAAAGTAAAAACAATTACCAGAATTTTGGTATGAGAGCATACATAAAAAATCAAGTTCTCGTGGGAAATTTTTGATATCTTCAACTGTGTTAAACAATTTCTCTTATCAGAATTCAATAGCAGGGGTAAGTACTGAATTGGTATTTTTTTTTTTTTTTTTTCGAGTTCATCTAATTGTAATCCTGACGGTCACGCTGCTGGATGCATCAGTTTAAGTTTCCCAGATGTATTGTATACAAGTCCATACAATAACTCATATAGCGGCCCTTTCAGTACAACATGGTGTCGCGCATCTGTTTTCTTCCATCCGTCGTTTCAGTTTAGTTGCTGTGCACCCACGTATTATCCTAAGCGTGGGTGTATACAGATTGAAATGGAAAAACAATAACCAGAGGAGGGTGAAATCATAAGAAGCAGAGAGAGGCAGCCAAGCAATTACTTGTGGCCCTTTGCAGTTGTTTTTTTTTTTTTTTTTCTTTCCACGCAACGAGAGCCAAGGGGGCGCCGCTCGAGCGTGCAAATATGCGCGCAAAGAGGAGGCAACAGGTGCATCAACCGGACACGCATCTGAGCCGTGAGCGTGACGATTCTGCTATCGTTTGTTCTACCAACTTGGTCATTACGCGGATAGATAGATGGATGGACGTAGATGGATGTATGTCGTCGGTGGTATATACTACAGCGTGCCCCAAGGAAGCGTATATGTGCATCATCCCCCCTTTTTTTTTATCTACGTCGATTCCATTCTTAATACACCGTATTTTTCTTTAGCCTTAATTATCACGGTATATATGTATAGGGGGATAGCTTGCACGATGCCACCGTTACGAGCTGTACGCGAGTACAAACAAAACGCGGCCGCTGTATTATAGTGCACAAGAGGAGGATTTCATACTGCGCTTGACCGTGACACTGGCACGTCGCGTTACCGTGCCTCTGCTCTTTTTCCTCCTCTCGGGCGTCTTTCACGTTGTACATGGGTTCACGGTCTGTTGCCAACTCTCTAAATGAGCCTCGCGTAATTTTCAGTGTTGATCCTTTTTTTTTCCTTCCTTGGTTTTTGTAGTTTTTGACGTTGAAAAAAAGATTTGACGCTGATTCGCAGTGCAGCCTGATACGTGGTATTTTAAATTGTTGTTAAGTATAAACAGTTTCATCGGAGGGTTATCATTCCATTTGTTCATTTTTTTGTGTTTTATTTAAGATTTTTGCCCGTGGAAGAAGATTTATACTTTCGTAATTTGGATGCTTCGCATAAATAAGTATTAGGTACGACGCGAGGTACATCCATAAAATATAAACTAAGATGTAATAGATGGCTATATTCATTACCGCCGTCTAATGGAACACTCGCTGTGTTAAAAAAAGGTAACTGAGCGCATCTCACGTGACAGTATGGTGCAACGTAAAAAAAGTTAATCGACAATTTAGTAGTTACGACGATCCTCATCCTGTTAGAACAAAAACTGGTCTCTTACATCTTGTAGTCATCCAAAGCCCATTCTTGACAATACAAAGGGTTGGACAACGCCAAACTAATAAATATTAAGTAAAAAAAAAATTACACATTGAGTATTATTGATAGCATCAGTGAAATCAAGGGGGTTGGCATGGAATGGAATGATAAAAATAGCCGAGATAATGATGCCGGTGATCAATAGGTATAATCGAGTAAAAGAAAATCTGCCTTATAGTTTAATCATGGCTATCGTGAGAGTTATCCTTGCAAACGAGATTTGGAAAAAAAATTGATTATGGTGCGTATTTTTTCGTGATTTCAATTGAGTCTTGAATTTGTAATTTTTTTTCTCTATTAATTATGTCAATCGTGTATGCAGAATAAATGGTTCTACTTGCCATTTTTATTTTAAAAACTTTTTCGCTGCAAATGTTTTTTTTAAAAGATTACACATGTATGATATCAATAAATCAAATTCAGTCGAAAATTCGAAAATGTTTCGACTGATCCCAAGCCAAAAATCAATACCCTTTTATTATTAATTTTTGGCACTCGGTTGCCTGAAAAGTTTTGATTCATCTTTTTGGTTCGCTAAACTACACGTGTTACTTTGGCGCAAGTCCAAGGCTTGAGGTTGCCGTAAATTTTAATAAAATTGATTCACCCGTAATCTTGCCAGCTTATTCATAGAATGGACGCACACTCAACATCGAAAATACATCTGGCGTTGAGTGTCGTATGAAATATAGCCAAAGAGAGTACACGAAATTTTCGAAGTAACTTCTTCAGATAGACGTCTTTAATTTAAAGACCATTGTGTACGTCATTTTCAAAGTAATCATATTTTTAATTTATACATATTATGGATTAAATTTTCATCACTTGCACTCTTTATTTTTTTATTGAATTTTTTCAACAAGGTCATTTCATTTTATGTTATGTGATACGTGCTTATACATTGTGTAAAAACTGTCAAACAGATCCAAACAATGTAAAAATAAATAAAAATTCAGACTATCTAAGATAATTTTTACAGTAATTTTTGCTTTCTCAATTTTATTTATTTATTTTTTTTTTTTTACTACAGTCTGGAAGTCTGCTGTTTTCAAAGTTAACGTTTTAATAAAAATCAATTAACTCAAACGTCTGATTGGAAATAAATTAAAATCTATTGATATGAAAAAAAAAAGAATCCTTGTCACAGCAGTTAAGTAAAATGATGGGAGGCCTTCACACCTGGCGAATCATCATTTTCAACGCACGTCCGGTGAGCGCCTACAGCACATCACCACCATCTGATAAATCGTATAAAAATAGAGCGGCTGATTGACTATGTTTTGTCTGCCCTGTCCATCAGTGCGGCGAATCATTAGCGTACTCGGAGTTTGCGTTTAATTACGCCACAGTAACGAGGTGACGACTATTCGTTCAGACATACATCAGTCTCTACCCTAGCACTCATTTTCTTTTCTTTTTTCATAAAGTATAACTTATTTGATTTTTACAATCGGCCATAATTTAATTTTTCCACGATTGCCGTACAATTTTGAAAAATATAGTCCCCCAAAACAAGTTTCCAAGAAGTTGTTTTTTTAACTTTGGGTCACGTGGGGGACGTCGTGCATTTGTTGATAAATCTTGTGTGAAACAGCTTAACGTTTGTTATTTCTAGCCGGTGTGACGGTTAATAATTGTTTATTTTGAAAACATGTATATTTTTACGCGTCTGCGAAAGATTCGAGTTAATTTTACAACTGCATTTACTCGGATCATTCATTACTCGGTAAGAAGGTGCGGACTGTTTTGATGATATTGGTCATGAACAAACGCGCGGCACACGTGATTTCTCGTTGACGCTTAGCCTTGGATATTCATGAGGACGATTTCGCGATCTTACTATAAAATTCAAATATAAACTACGATCCGTAGATTTATTTACCTACTGTTTCTCTATTTGGGAGTTGGTTCGCTGAAGCATTCACCAACCCGACTGGGTCAGATTAATCGTGAACTTTACAACCAGAATTTAAATAGTGATAGGCAATGAAAGTTTTTTTTTTTTGAATTGCAACAATTCACAAATCGTCTCAACACGTCGACAATACACTTAATATCATTTCAAAGGTTTTTGCTTTAGCTTGGTGTATGGTCAATCCGGTTTGTCTTACTAGTTTACATTTTGTGCTTTCGTGATGTGCTTAAAAAACCTGGAGACATCAAAAATAACACAATGAAACAAAAAAATTGTTCAAGTTGATGAATTGTTTGTAACAAAACGAGACGTTTTAACGCGCATTTAATAAAATATGGAATGACAATGGACCACGTGTATGACATTGAAATTTGTAGATATACCTTTTTGATGGGTTAACCAACCCTCATACCGATTATTCATTTTTAGGAACTGATCACTTGATCGAACAAAAGGTACGAGATACAATGAATCACTGGGAATACTCCATACACAATTTATGAAGCATTACTATTCACCTAAATAACGATTCCTTTAAGTAAAAAGTGCGAATCAGCTCCCAGAAGGTATTCAAAACCTCGAAACAAAGCTCCATTTAATCTCTGGAAACACGTCGGTTTCTCAAGCCCTCGGAGTAGTTGCAGTTTCCCACATCACCCAGAGTCCCCCGTTGAGCCGTAGCGAGCCCAACAAAAATCTGACTGAAATCTCACGTGCCGGTCGCAACTAACAGCCAAAGTGCCCGGAATTGTTTTTTTGTTTTTTTTTTTTTTTTTTCTAACCAAAAGATACGCCTTCGCGAGTAGGTAGTATTAATAAAAGTGTAACTCGAGAGCCCCCCCTTCTCTCGTCATAATCGTCAGCCGAACGAAAAAAAGAGAGGCAGAGGATCCACTCGGAGAGCAAAAAGTACCCTATGTATACCCAAGATGGAGAGTAGGTAGCCAAAGAGAGAGAAAAAGGAAACAGAGCATTGTTATCTAACGAGTATATCTTGCATCTGATAGCAACCTCGAGGAGCAGTGGCGAGATCAAGAGCCCTGCCTGGGGACGTTTGTATATATATACGCCTGGCTACCACCGCAGAACTTACATTCCTCTCCTCCTTCTCTAGCTCGCAGCTTTTTTGCTCACTGGTGTCTCTCTCGGAGCACTATCTGCACCACGTATATATATACGCGGTCATGTCTTTCTGTTGCTGACTCTCTTTTACGTATATACACCGTGTGCTCTCCGAGAGCGGCTTTATTGTATATTTATTTATACGCATATACACGTATAGAGCAAGAGAAGGATTTCCGAGTACTAATTAAAATTGACGCTACGCTTTTTACGCTGCAGCGGTATACGGAGCTTGCGCTTTGTATATATAATACGACAACAGCAGCGCGAGAGCGGCACTTTCATATTACCTGTATGTATACGTATATATATGCGCGAGTGCCCCGTAGTCGATCTCACCATCTTACGAGCTTCACCCTGTGTTTTCTTTGTGCCTGCGTGTGTCGCGCACAGGTGAATCGAGAGAGAGAGAGAGAGAGAGAAGTGGTAGGACGGGAGCCCATTGGCTTATTCCAATTTTTTTTTTTTTTTTTTTTTTTTTCTGTTCTCTTATCCAAGGCTCGATCGGATATGGACAAATCGGGGGGGTCGGATGAGCTTCTTAACGATTGAAATTTCATAACTATATTGCGCCGTGTGTCTCACTGGAATGGGAAAAAAGGGCCCTCGAGCCGAAGCATCCGCTAAGTGGATTTTATGAAATTTTCCGGATCGTGAGAGAGTTGCCCCCTTTTTTTTTATTCGCTTTTTCACTGTAATTATGCGCTTTTACCCTTGAACATCTGCCTTGTGATGGCGCGCTTTGCATCGCTTCTGCGGGGACTTTAATCTATTTTTAAGGTTGTGCACGAGGAACGAGAGCTTTGCATAAAAACTTTTACGTTCTTCGGAAATGGTTGTAAATATCCTTTTTTTTCCAGTCGAATGAGCTGCAGGTGAATTTTCTTCGATGGGAACAAGCCGAGATTGCCGTTCCCTTTGACAGAATTCAATTTCTACGTTCCATGGGATTTCTTAGCCCACTTGGCCTGTGACATGGAATCAATGGTCCCACGGAAAATATTTTCATTTCTCGATGGTCAAACGAATGAAATAAAAATCTATTGAGTTGCGGCTGAAATGATGCATCGGTTGTGCAGTGCAGTGACTTACTTGACAACAACAAGGGTGTATCGGTGTTTTTGGCATCAAGTATACATGTATAGTTAAAAGACATCATTGAAACATTGAAAGAACAGATATCTGTGCAAACCACATGAAAATCGGCATATATGGCGAAATTGAAGTGCTACTCTCCATACACACTTTGGAATAAGAAATCATGACGAATGACAAGGCAAGGGAAGCATCAGCATAATGTAAAATTGACGCTTGGAAACAACAACAGGTGCTGAACGCGCTTTCGTGCTCTGCAGGTACCGTTCTCGCGTCAGCTAAAGACACAACCGAGCGCTTCTTTTTTTTTTTTTTTTTTCCAAAGAAACAAAAACACAAAAGGTAACAGGTGCAATCGGACGACTGAGGAAGTACAGAGCACGGAGTGTATACAGGGACGCGAATATCGACGGAGGCAGCCTTTATCAAATCGGCTATACCCGTACCTTCGGAATAGCGGGAACCGCGAGCAGAGAATCCATTAGTATATTATAGCCTCAACTTGCCTTGTGGTTTTGTCCGCGTACATGGCAAGGAGGTATACAAACACATACATTATATTACGTATAAATATGCACATAAAGAGTGAGTCAAGGTTTTTGACGAAGGGGCTGCCCCTCGCGTGTACACGTGTTTTTTTTTTTTATCTTTTTTTTTTTTACCACTGCGAAGAATTGTAGCGATCCTGCACCTAGCGCGTCTGACGGAAGCGGACGCGTTTAATTAAATATAATTAACGCGACGCTGCTGCTGTTGTTTCTCTGCTATACCGCTGCCGAGTGTTGGAAATGTGGTTGATTTTAATTGCGCCCCGAGTATTTTATGTCGGGTGTAACGCGAGTAGCTCAGTACTGTTGCACGTATACTTACTATCTGTACATGTATACACGTGTCTCCCGATGTAGTCTTTTTAGGATTTGAAAATCCGTTGGGACTAGCATTGTGTGTGGTGTGCACGAGTAAGTTGGCACGCGTATGCATGCATGCTTGCGTAGTAGAGAAATTGCCGAGGAATCTGATGCGGTAGACCACATGCTTTATGCGAGTATCGCAGTATACTTTTATTGAATTAATATAGGGTTGAAATAGAAAAATATTCGCCGTGTCCGTAGTTGTTTGTTGGGTATACTTGCCGATTGTCTATGTGCAATCCAATTATTCGTTAAATGATACCACAGGGTTACAACAATTATTTCGTTAGTGTACCATCAACATTTTAAACAGTAAGGGTATGTTTGTAAAACAACCTCATGTAGATACAGTTTTTTTCATCGTAGTAAATTAAGTGCATTTTGGTCATTTCGTGAAACCTAAGATGTACTTACTACGAATAATTCGATCACGGACACGACGACGATTCACAGATAAAGAAAGAATTGGAGATCCGATGACACAAAACGTTATAGATATTGAGGGACAGACAGAAGTACTTAACTTAAAAAAAAAAAAAAAAAAAAATATTTTGTTTTTTTTTTTCCTTTCTGCCACGAGTTGAAGTGACTACATTATTTCGAATGGTTGAGTAACGAAATAGTCAATAATAACGCGAAATCACGCCGTACGTGCAATGAGTCTAGATAA
Organism: Copidosoma floridanum; assembly: GCF_036245765.1. Lineage (NCBI taxonomy): Eukaryota > Metazoa > Arthropoda > Insecta > Hymenoptera > Encyrtidae > Copidosoma > Copidosoma floridanum. The sequence goes on from NW_028321878.1 coordinate 7,549,058, forward strand.
ATGACGAGTGAAGTATAATCGATTCCGTTTGAAATGTATAATTCCTTGTTCCTACAACTGCGGACAATGTGCCGCATCGGCAATCCCGAAGGCAATCAGGATGCCCCCCGGTATATGGTCTCAATCGACATCCATGCACGATTGACACATTGCGAATCTGTCAGGGACGAGAGCATCCCCCCGCGACGACGTATCGAAAAATCAAAGGAGACGCTGCTTGAGAGCTCGTCGGGGGGAAAAAGACAGCTCCGAGGAAACAAAGGCCCACTTGGTGCAAAAAATACAAATGGAGGGCTTATGCACGTCACACGCGGATAAGAGAGAAAAAGGGGGGGGGACGAAGAAGAAGCACACAGGCATCGCAGAGAAATGCTCGCGCATCGAGGAGGAATAAAGTCGCGACGAAGGAGAGTAAAGCACACGTGGAAGTTGAAGAGGAAGAAGGGCGAGAAACAGGGAGGAAGTAGAGGGCATAAATACACATGGAAATGGAAATGCCGGAGGAGCTATGGTTGTATCGTATACATAGAGGAAGGCGCAGGGGAGTCGAGGCTTGCATCGGGTATAAAATGAGTATATGTATATAAAGGGGGAGTAAGTAGGTGTGCGGGGAGGAAAGAAAGGATACAGGGGGAGGGCGCAGGTTCACAGACAGGAGACACGGCTCGCCGGTTGCCTGTCTGTCTGTCGCTCCGCTCTGCCGCTTTTCTCCCACCTCCTGTACTTATACTCGGTGCTCTGGTTTGTTTCTTCTTCAATTTATTTTATTTTCTTTTTCCACCGAGACTCGCTCACGGGGCTCCGTCGTTCTGTGTGTGTACACCTCAACTTGCTCCCTACCTCGCGGTGTTCTCACCTGACGTACCTCCTTGGCTTATTATGTATATAATACCTTCTATAGAGCGCCAACGGCCTGTGTTGGGAGTCTCTTGCTCCTTTGGCGACTTCCTCGCGACTTGTGCATGCATATACAAGTGTACACACTGCATTTGGATGCATGTTTATATACGTATATACAATAGACACGACGTGGCTATGGTGGAGAGGGCACGAGTCTTTTATGTTGTAATAATTGCACCGAGAGTTAAAAGTTAATTAAACCGATTGGGTGGTCGCGACCCTTCTGTCTTGGGTCTGTTCTTATTTTTGCTCTTGCCTCTACTTATTTCTATTCGAGATGTAAGGGGTGAGATCGTGATTTTTCTTTAAACTGCTGTACACACGGTGCTTCGTGGCTTTCTCGTTTTCCTGAAAACACCACTGACTTTCTGTTTTGCCAACTAATAATAAATAAATAAATAATAATTCCAACGTAATGAAATTCAAGCGAGTATGCCGACGTTAGAACACGTGTATGATTGGTGGCTTACGTATAGCTTCATGGGGATTGCATTTAACGATAAGGATGCGCTTTATGGAAGTTTTATGCTTGCATTTACATTGAAGAAACGAATTAGTTTTCCGGTGAATTTTAATGTAGACATTACTTACATGTATACCTCAGCTCTTGTATATGTTATTTATATATTAATAAGAAAACTGTTTCCGAACACGCGGAGGCGCACCATCAGGATTTCTTACTTCATTTAGGACTGGATAGCAACTCTCTCGTGTAAGTTATCTTTGAAAGGAAATATTAAATAACTTCCATGAGACAGCATTAAGTGTATACAAAATAAGGAAAATAAAAAAAAAAACAAAGGGGTCGATTACGTGTCAATTGCTTCTTTTTCACAATATCCCATTGTTATGCAACGAGCGACGAGGGTTGTCGTGCCCAAAAGTTGAAACTCAACACTTTTATTGTAAGTGCACTTCCCAACGGCAATAGTGTCCCTCGATGGCCAATATCTTTCAAATTCCTTTGTCAGGGATTTCTACGTCAACGCACGGTCAAGTCACACCCGGCGATATATACCTCTTTCACTTCCTCTTGGTTGCATCAACGTCTCTTTTTCCTCCAAAAAAAAGAAAAAGAAAAAGAAAAAGAAAAAAAAAAGGAGAAAAGTCGTGATTCCAGAGTCCCTTTGGGCTCGGACGTAAATCAAGTTGGCGTATTAAGCAAAGATTTGTATGCAGCGAACGGCGTCGCTCACTTGTGTGCATACCCCGCGCACACATATGTATATAATACGTACGTATCCCCCGTTAGGGGCTCCTCTTCTTCCTGATTTCTCTCTCTTTCTTTCTCTCGGCGAAATTCGGGGAAGGCAGTGCTGGAGAGCCCGAAGCTTCGGATCAAGGGTACATACGTGAGACACACGAGTTACCTGCGGGCTATTTTAAGCCCAGGCTCGTTTCGCTGGAAAAAAATTGTCTCTTTACACTCGGCATATCCCGAAACAATGGGTTTACCGAAATAGTGCCTATATATGATGCTTTTTCGAACGGAAAACCTATATTATTTGGCCAGTCAAACATCTAGTCGAATGTATTGTTTCGAATGGTTTTTTTCTTACGCGTGATTCTTTTACCCCACTCTGATTCATTCAAATACAGATAATAAATATCGTTGTACAATTACACGCGTTGCCGATTTCCGCGATCTGTATTTTCATCGGGCAATAATTGTGACGATGGATAAACGTGTCGCGACTTGGCGAAAAATGCGCGTAATCGTCGTAGCATTTTGGACTGATTCCAAGCAAATATTTACCCTGCGGTAGTGCGAGAAAAGGGAAGCCTTCGAAACATCGGCAAAATTTACGAATTTAATTGAAATTTGTCTTGTGCGTACCTCCGTTACCAAACTCTTCGCGTAATCGCTGAAAAAACCCTTAACCCTCATAATATTGAGAAAAATCACCGTTTTCGTGGCCACGAGTGTAACTGTACACGTGATAACAGCGCAAAAAAAAAAAAAAAAAAAAAAAAAGGTGAGATACACGAATTAACCGGTAAGCGGTGGGTGATGTAAAAAAAAAAGGAGTTCTCACACGCATAGACAGTCGTATAAAGACAATAGCGCGGAAGGAATAGTATAGGTAGGAAGAGGAGATGAAAATGGAAAAACACAACGACGAAAATGGAATAAAATAAAGGAGAGATGAACGGTGTACGACTACTACTATTATACAGGGGGAAGCCAAGAACCACGGGCGAGCTATTCGAGATATAGGTATACATACAGGTACATAAGATACAAACGTTATATATGTATAGAAGCTAGGAAGCAACACCCGTTACATGAACCCTTACCGGCGCTGCTCGTGCGCACTTGGCCTTTTTGATTCGGTCTTGTAGCTCTGCGGCCCTCTCCTTCTCTACGCCTGTATATATAATAATAATAATAATAATAATCATACCATCAGCCAGGAGTTCTGCGCTACATTATATACGTAAAAGTGTATTAGTATATCCACGCTCGGGTGAGCCACAGGTGTCGGCGGTCTCGGCGGTGCAGTCTTGCAGAGTGCCGCTGTTAGCGCATCGCACTATGACTAATTACGCCGAGCAGCAGAGGGAAATAAGTATAGTAAGGGGAATCCATGGCCGGCACCCGCGTGCGCACACGCACCTGTGCCCACTTTTTTCCCTTTTTCCCTTTTTTTTTTTTTTTTTTTATTTATCTCTCGCCTTTGGAATTTAGTTATCGACCCCCTTTCGAGGTGCATATTATATTTCTGTTTGTGCTACGCTGCTTCTGACTTTTGTTTTTTTTTTTTTTCTTTTTTTACGACTGGAGGATAATGGATTTTTTTGTCCCCCCGCAACTGCATAAATAAGGGCAATTATTACACGGATACGGACAATATATTGTTATGCAGATGGTGTTTGGGCTTATTGGAAAAATAAAGGGGCCTTTTTTTACTCACACTGTGGGTACTGGATTATTTTCAAATAATGGCCACTATTGGTCCTTACATGTCGTTCAATTTTATTTCATCACAAGATCGAGAGGGTGTTTTTCATTAAATGGAAAATAATGTCAAGTGGCCGTTTGGATGTAACTTGATTTATAAGACAAAAAAAATGGGAAAATTAGAATGACGATGGCCTCAGAGATCATGTCTTAATAGCAATACAGTTAGTTAGGTATATTGATATTTACTTCCAAGTAATTGTTGTAATTTTGGACTTTACGATAGTTTGTGGGAAAAAAGATATTGTTTTAAACAATTTTTTAAGTATTTTTTTCGTTAAAATTAAATAGAAATAATTAGGAATCAATTTCAACTGCTTCTGCCTACATGTACACCAACCCAAGTTTGACAGAAGAAAAGGCCTAACATTCACACAGCTTCTTTAAGCTATTAAATTACTTTTCCACAATAAAATAATCCAGAAAGTCTCTTTTTTCATTCCCTAAAACCATTTATAAAAAAAAAAACTGCTCGAGTGAACAGCTTTTTCTTAATAATTAAAAGTGAGTGAAAAAATCCCTTTACTTAATAGACTAGATTTTTTATAGAAATGAGAAATAGTACACAATTACCTTCCAATTTTAATCAGTTTTAAATCGTCAGACTTTTAATTTGAAAATAATAATGTAAATAAATTTTTTATTTTTCAGGAAATACACGTGAAAAAATCTAAATAAGAGAAAAAAATAAATCTTGCGTGTGATAAAAAATATTCAACATGAAAAAATAAAATATATATATACATATATAAAAGTTGAATAATTATTTATTTGATAAAATACGTTGATTTATTTATGATTGTTGAGTTATAAGATAATGATTTTACGGTTTAATCGGAAATAAGAAGAAATAAGATTTATAAACTCTCAAGAATTGTATATACTTTATTTAAGTATAGGCTTGAAGATAACGTGCTTAAAATTTTTATAGGGGTCTTTATGCGTGTCAAATTTTATATAAATTATTTCTGATGTAAATAAGAGAACATCTAATTGATTTTTTTTTTATTAGTTTTTAAAAAAAACTGTCTGAAGTTACAAACTTTATAATTTTTCTAGATTTTATTGCAAAATATTAAACTTTTGAAGATTACGGTAGACACTTATTTTCAATAAGTTCTTTAAAACAATTTTTTGTACATAGCAATAAATATTCTTTTTGACATATTGTTTAAATTTTTTTTTATACATGATGCAGAATGTAAGTTGTGATTAAAAAAAAAAAAAAAAAAAAAATCAATTTCTCGAGCATAATGCATTCTTTAAAGAAACTATAAAAATTTTTTTAAAAATTTGGCAAGGGACTTACACTTATTATGGAGGTTATAATTGTATAAAACATTTCCTATATAATCATGAAAAATGTAGTAGGAGTACATCAAGTCTTTGAAAATGTAATGCTAGCTGAAAAATTCAGGATACACTCACAAATCAATCTGAATTTTTCAACTAAATCGAAAGCTTTTAAAAAAACAATAGCCCGTTTTTTACTTAAAAACTAGAAAAAAAAGATGCTTCTTTTTTTTCTTTCAAGCATTTAAACCCTCTTCACTTCCTCATTTTTGTACAGTTACAACAGTAATTTTTTTCGTCCAAGTCGACGAACAGTAGCGGTCTCATTTCGTTTTTTGTTTTTCGAATCTACCATCTAGGCACATTGTATTCCTAAGATTTTTTTCTCTCCATTGTAAAATAGTTCTAAAAGTCCGAAGAAACAGTAGCAGTGTATAGCGGCACCATCACCAGAGCGGAACGGTGACGCGACAAATCTTTCGGTCTCGTCGTCGGCTTTAATTTGCCCCTTCCGCCAAGATCTGGAATCTCGCCTTTACTTTACCTCGCCCCTCCCCCCACTGTCTTTCCCTTCTTTCCTGTTACTCGGTAACGACTTTCAGGTGCTTGAAATTGAAATTTCCTTTGTATTACACGCTCAAGTTTTCCTATTACATACGATTTCTTACTAGGGTATACTGACTGTGTAATGCTACGACTGAACTTGAACTTCCTTCGACGAATCGCCAGGTGATGTTTTGTAACAGCAACTCATGATATTAAAAGGAAAAAAAAACGATTATTAAAAGGATGAGATTTTTTGTTATTAATAATCGTGAGTAATACTTTACAAAAAACGTTGTGTCAAAATTTAATGAATTTATTTACCATAACTTTTTGTCAGTTAAAAAGAAAAGATACTACATGATTTATGATAATTATGTTTGCATCTGAGTTTAATAATAAAAAATTATTAATTACTGTATCTTACGTTTGGTAATCATACTATATGAATTATCTTAGACTGTGAACTTAAGGACTTAATCATTTTGCTAACGCAAACATTTCAGAAACATTAATCTTGAAACAGCAGGATTAGGGGTTGGTGGTACTTACGTATTATTTAACTTGGAATTTTAATTCTCCAAGAGTAGATTTTTTTTTTCAAGTCATCACCTGTTTGCAAGCTATGGATAAGTTTCATTTGTATTCTATGATTCTTATTTGTTGATAATGAGTAACCTATAATTTTTTTACATCGTTATTATACTTTAAAACGCTTTATTCGTATTATATCATTAATTAATGTCGATTAAAAAAAAAAAAAAAAAAGGTTAATGCATAGTACAATTAAACAATTGTAAAAAAAGGATAAAATTGGAAGAACGTAAATTAAATTACTGATAAATAAATATTGTAATCAACAGAAGCTATAAAACCGTTTAAAGGGAAATTTTGTGTCAATTTATTGGCAAATAATTTTAAAACTCTATGAAAACATGTGTTACATTGATATGCAATAAACAATAATTTATCGAGGAATTACTCACGTGAGAACACAAAATCGGACATCCTGTGCTCTGACTTCAAACGTCTCACGTAATTGCGTATACGTATATAATATAATATACACGTTTACGAAGGTATATAAAGCACGCTCCACTGACTTGACAACGTAACGCGCTGATTTCATAAGCGTTCCTTCTTTATGGAGCGTCGAGCCCGCGTATACATACATTTATAGGTACGGTAAAAAAATTTAATGGCCGATAAGAGTATACGTATAACGCAATGAGACGATTTTTATAAATATTTTCAACATTGGATCATGTAAAATCATGTTAAAAAACGTCAAGAAAGAGATGTGATAAAGGGTGAGTATGGACGCATTGGAAGTGCGATGGGAAGAGCTACCATTGAAAATTATACGTCAGAGCTGTAAGTCCTTTTCATTTTGACCTTTTTTTTTGTTCAACGCCCTCTTCTTCAATGAGTACAGCGTTAAGCGGGGATTTTCGTACTCTTGATACATTCGTAACGACGATGTCTGATGCACACCGCTCATATATATATTTATACGTACCTATAAGAAAAGGAGGAAGAAAAAAAAAGTTACGTCCGGCAGTTGGGGGAATGATATATGCTTGGAAGTGTTTGTGTACATTACCGTGTATAATATAAATATACATGTGGAGCTAAAAGTTCGCTCCGATGAGCTTTGCGCTGTATAGCCGTTGGCACCGATCGCGCGGGGGTGGAGATTGATTTTTATCATGATTATTTACCAAGAATTGTTTTTCAGCGTGCCTCTGTTCTGCCTCCATTATTTCACTTCTGTTTTAATTTTATTTATATAAGTGAGTAAAGGTGTGGTTCTATTTATATAACTTCAAATTCTAGAGTATTTTTTTTTCATGTGTGTGTATTATGGATAGAGATTTGTACTTAAATACGCTCATGATACAACTATTATAGATTTGATTGTATTTTTTTCTCTATTAAGAGCTACTGAATTATAAGCTGGAATATGCAGAAAAAAAACGATACTAATTATGTAAGATTTTCTAAATGTTGAAGTAAAAAAAAACGTTGAGATAAAAATTGTTCAATTAATAATAAAATTTTATAAACATACGTTTTCCAGTGATAGTTTACAAAATTAACTCTTTGATACAATATTTTTTCAGCGAATAATACTGGAGAGGCAAAAATCTTTATAGTAAAAAGGCCAAACGCAAAATTTTCTGGTTAAGAAAGTGAATTAACACTGTTGGATTTATAATAGTAATCAATCATATTAAAAATAGTAGAAAATTTTTTTAATTTATACGTTCTGACTAGGTACCAGCTTTCAATATTCTCCTATAAAAATGACAAAAAAAAAATATGAGTAATGTTTGGATTTTGAAGAAATTTATATTGAATTTACTCATTAATTTACACGACTAACCGACATTTGATTCCAGTGACAATACCTAGCAAAAAATTCCTAATATCATACTTTGAAAATTCAGCTGATATAATTTTTAATATCAGAATATTACGATTGTTAAATAAATTGTACTTAGCAATATTTAGGAATTAAAAAAATTTGTTTGCATAATTGTAACTAAACATAAATAAATATTTAATGTGAAATAAAAACAACAATTTCCTCGTTAAATTTTACAACGACGAATGGAGTTCTTTTCATCAATTCAATGTAAGATTTCTTTCTGATGCAAAATAAAATTTATATTTTGAAACGTGCACGTGCATAAATAAGCCGTTTCTGTCGCGGTGCTACAAGATCTTTTGGACCATTTCGTTCTGTCTCTCATCTCAAGCCGGTTCTCGAAAGCACTACCAGTGGTAATATGTGTAAACCTTTATATATTTAAGATAAAAAAAATACCCCTTATTACAAAACTTGTTGAAGACTATGAAAAAAAAGACAATTAATTCAAAGAGGGTACGTGTATTTTTGAGATTTTCATAGCTAAAAATATATTAACGATGCGTGGATACGACTAATCAAATGAATTGGGCAAGTTTTTGTTGCCAGTTGTACAGTTAGATCAATAACGATCGGGTCGGTTTGAAGTTGTTGCTACTGGAAATTGCTACAAATCGTTTTTTAATTGTTCCACGGAAATAGCTTTCGTCGTCACGGGGACTATACACGCCTGGAGCAAGTGTTGGATGGCACTTACGAGGCGAATCCTGCTTTTCCTACCGACGGTGCAACGAACGTCCACGAAAACCTTCCCGAGGTAGGCAAATTTATTTATTGATAAATAATAAAACCAAAAGTATCAACAAAAATGAAGTAACGGTACAAAATGACCAAATAAATAAATAAATAAAAATACGCAAACACGAAATCTGTTTTTTTTTTTTTTTTTTTATCAATTGATTTTTCGATGATAACTTTTGCAATTTAACAAAATTCTACTACAGCTTGAACCGCTCGAGACTAAATTTAAATCTGCGACCTGCGACATAATGATAATATACTCGAGGGCAGTCACGTATATATATATATTATCTGTAAGTAGTGAAACCGGCGCAAACTCTCTCCAAAAAAACAGCTGACGATGACGCTCGTGTCTGGTTTTTAACACGTCCGTGCGGCAGTTCGGCCGCTCTCTCGAGAGCCCTTCTCTCCCCGCGTCACCATCGGCCCACGCAAGGAGAAGGGCAAATAAAAAATAAAATAAAAAAAAACCCCGAGGGAAGAAGCCCGAGGTCCACGAGTGCCGGGGGTGCGACAGAACTTCATCAGAATGTTCGCGTTTCTGTTGCTATTGTTGTGCGTCACGGCGCACAGTTCCCAGGCCGCGTCCGCACACATCCACCAGCACAAGGCTGCCGGTAGTAAGGAACGCATCGAGGACGGAGCCTTCGGTCCTGGGGTCAGCAAACACTACGGCGACGGCCAAGAGCATCACTCCGAGTTCGATCATGAAGCCATCCTCGGTGAGTTCCATGATTTTACGGGTTTAACGTGTATTTGATTAAAATTTTTTAAGAAGTTCACAACGGTGGATGTTTGTGGTCAATCAATTTTCAAGTATTTTATCAATGATGAAAGATCACATGATTTTTTTCTGGGATGATTGAATGCCACAGATTCAACGAGTTTGCAAGTGCGTTGAATCTGTGACTGGACATTTTAGATCTTGCATCCTTTCTGTATGAATTTTTTCTATTTTAAATTGTTGGAGTTGTTGGTGCTGGTGAAATGGTACTTGTTAACGTTGCTGTGATGCATTTTACCAAAGAGTAGTTTACATTGGGTTTTTGTAGACATGGGCGTTGACTACCAGAGTAACAATTTTTGAAAATTACAGGCAGCGTCAAGGACGCTGAGGAATATGATAAGCTTCCCGTCGAAGAGTCCAAGAGAAGGTTGGGCCTGCTCTTGACCAAAATGGACTTGAATAACGATGAGTTCGTAGACAGGCATGAGCTTAAAGCGTGGATTTTGCGTTCTTTCAAGTGAGTACAAAGTACGATGATAACAAATATTTTACACTTTTACTTGTCTTTTGTGTATTACACGTCATTGTTTTCACACAAATTTCAGTATGCTGTCTGAAGAAGAGTCAAAAGAGAGACTGGAAGATGCAGATGAAAACAGAGACGGCAAAATAACTTGGGAGGAGATTTTACAGGACTCCTATTCTTCCGATTTGGAGGAGCTCCCAATAGAAGATGAGACGTACTTAAATGACAAGGAAACATTTACCGTTGCCGATCTTGACAACGATGGGTATTTAGATGAGCAGGAATTCAAAGCTTACACTCATCCAGAAGAAACACCAAGAATGATAGATGTACTTGTTAATCAGGCACTCAGAGTATATGACACGAACAATGATTCATTCATTGATTTCCAAGAATATCTGCAGGATAAGGCGGAAGGAGAAGGCAAAGAGTGGCTAATTTCTGAAAAAGAAAAGTTCGATGGGGATTACGATAAGAATGCTGATGGTAAACTGGACATTGCCGAAATGAAGACCTGGCTCATCCCCAGTAGCGAGTGAGTTTCAATTTTGTACTTTAATTTTTGATACGTTTACTTTCGTAGAGCTGTATTTTATATATTATACCAGACTGGTAATAAAATATTTATATTTTTTCCAATCAATCCATCAACTACAATTTCAGGGATATTGCCATCGATGAGGTCAATCACTTGTTTGGTGCATCGGACGACGACCATGACGACAGATTATCCTTTGACGAGATTTTGGAACACCATGATGTCTTTGTGGGAAGTGAAGCTACTGATTTTGGCGATCACTTGCAAGACATCGACCGTTTCCGAGATGAGCTTTGAGATTGGATAATGGAGCCCAAATTTTGGAAATTCTCAACTTTTTCGAGCCATTACAAGATCCCTCGGAAAAGGGCCTGTCTAAGAGCATTTTTTATATTTGTCAATGCCTGTGTTTTCTTCTTTATTTATTACGGTATTTTATTCCTGTATATATGCGACATTTAAGGACTTACTTTGGTTCTTGTTTTAATATGTTTTGTACCAAGAGCCTGCACTTACCTTCTAAAGCTAGAAAACAAAAAAGATTTTGTCTTCCAATGTACACATCTATCATGTGCCATAACTTATTCTTGTCACTGGGGTATTTTAAATAACTTGCCTTTTCCATGCTCATAACCAGCATATCACTTTCATATAAGAAGGTACAAAAATACAACATTATTAAGACTCTGGTTAACATTATAAATACAAATGACTACAATTAGTGGTCAAATACTTATTTGGCATTGTGAGTTGTATTAATTTTTTTGTCAACGTCCTTTTTGTATTTAAGTTAGATTAAGTAATTTTATTCGGATTAAAATACGTATTTATTGATTATAGGGATACTTTTACCATAAAATAAAATTATATTAAATTTGTGGATGCAGAGTAGATATCAATAAACCCTTTAAGTACAACGATGAAGTATTTGTGAATCTTCAAACTTTTTAATACTCAGGTATGACTAACTTTTACAACGCATTTTAAACAAACAGTTGAAAGTCTGTATATGAAATTAAATAAATTACCAATCATGCTTTGACTTACCTCATATGATTTTTCAAAAATATTGCCGTTCATGCGCAAAACATTCGTTGTTCTTGCAAAAGCTATTTATGTATGAAATAAAGTTTACCAAAAAACACGTTCAACGATGTATCGTCCGCTCACCCACCCGCATGCAAACAATCCTTTTGTTGATCAGCTGCTCTGCTGCTCGTTTAAATGTCTCGCGGAGATGTAAAAACCGGAAGTAACCGCAAAAGGTGTACGTATATATTAACTACGTATGTATGTATATGCATTGTGTACGTACACGCACATACAATACAAGCCGAGCGAGAGAAAAACACAAATGGACGCCAGCGAGCAATGGCTGAAGGAGTCGAGATGATGATGATGCACTGCGAGCGCGTTTCACGAAAGTTTCATGTTTATTTACACGTTTAAACAATCACCACGAGACTCCTTCTCGAGTGTCAACAGCCGTTGAGCAATCGTCATTCGAGCCATGACGACGAAAACATCTGTGGACCTGAGGGCAGAGCTCGCCGAGCTCGTCAAAAAGAAAGCTGACATTGCCGTAAGTGATTTTTAAATGGGAAAACGTAAACATTACTCGATTAGCCGACATTTCACCGTTGCGAGCGATGCCACACGAAAAATCACGACACTCGTGTGTTTGTTTATTAACGTCTGTTGCGCAGGTTTAGCGTGACAATTTCGTTAACGTAAATGAAATTGCAAAACCAAAACACGGATTTTGAGGTTATGTTCACCTGTAACCTCTGGGACGTATACTACTGCTCTGCGTGTTTTGTGCAAAGTTGTACGTTGTTATTGTTGTTCTTTTTTAGGAAACGCTGGCAAATCTTGAGAGGCAAATTTACGCCTTTGAAGGAAGCTATCTGGAAGACACACAGCTCTACGGCAACATCATACGAGGATGGGATAGATATTTGGCGAGCAACAAAAACACAAACAGCAAAGCGGACAAGCGAAACAGAAAATTCAAAGAGGCTGAAAGATTGTTTTCCAAATCATCAATTACGTCTAGTGCTGTATGTCAAATTTACATTTTTACGTGCAATCAGAGGTGGTGTACGACATAATTTTTTGTCAACTGATTTATTTGTGTGTATTTTCAGGCCGTTAGTGGATTGGTTGAAAATGCACAGGAAAAAAGTAAGGATTTTAATGGATATTCGTAACTTTCAACATTCACTGCTACTGTAGTTGTAAACCAATTTACTTTTCATTTTGATTTACTCTTTTGTATTCTTTTTAACCTAGTACTGATTTATTTTGCACCTGCATTTTTATGTATTTCAATTTGTTTATCTGGGATATAATATTAATGCACAAGTGTCACAGGTAGAGAAAAAAATCTAGAAACACGTTTGATTTTTTGTTTGTTTTTATTTTATATACACATATAAGCTTTATTATTTATTGTGCAACATGTAAATAAATGTTTGTATAGAATTTAATTTACTATTAAGTTTGTTTTTAAATATATCAAATGCTGGTGCCTTAATTTATCCTGTACTTTTATTTTTAAGCAATGTCTATTCACTATCTGTAAACTATATTTATACTTGAGTGGTGGTAGTCTATTATGATAGCTCTTTTGGTAGCATTTGATTGAATGCATATTCAATTTATGGTAACTATTAATAGTAGTTTGACGTTTTGCTTTCCTCTTAAGGGTATCTTCTCTTTTTTACTTGAGATCTTCGTTTCTAATAGTTGGAAAATTATTTATTCCAAAAGTAGTCTTGTGCATCAGTAATATTACTTGCACGTCCTTAGAAAATATTTTTGTATGATCTTACTGGCTTAATCCTTTGCTCTCTAAGTGATTGTGCACGTTCACACACACATTTGGACTCTTAACAATCGGTAAACCTGATTCTAGTGGAACGATACAGCGAATCAGAATCCCAAATTGGAAACAGTGGCAGCGAGGACAACTGCAACTTTGGTAGTTCAAATAGCTTATCTTTGGGCAATAACAAAGAAGTCAGTGGTAAAAACCACACGTCTGGCACATCTACAGGGTATGCCCAGAATAATGGTTCAATAACCAGTACTGATAGTAACGCCGCGTTTCCTGTGCAGTCAAACGGTCCGATATCAAACGGCAATCTAGACCACGTGTCGACGGCAGTGAAAACTGAACACTCAAGTAGTAAAGACGTTAACAAAAGCCGACCATCAAATAGTGCTAAGAAAAGCAGTAACAAGAGGTCGAGGAACAGATAGGGCTTGTAAATTTGCCTGAGACTCTATGGTCCTCCTTTTTTTATCATGAAAATTTTTCCAGTAGGTCATCAGCCATCTCATTTGCAATCATACAAATAGCAATCGTTTCTACGAAAAATAAATGTCTAGAGGGTCCAAGTGAAAGTTAAGTTTCAAAAGATGAGTCTGTTATTGTTAGTTGAATTCAATTTTTCGATTCATACTCGTGCCCAATCAAAAAAGTAAACATTCACTTGTTGCAATACGGAATTAAATTCAAATATTTTCTTTTTTATTGACATTGTTTTGCAATTTGAAAAACGATGATTAATTTTTGATATCGATATGTAAAAGCCGAATCGAATGCTAGTAGTTATTAAAAATTTAAGTTATAACCCTCGCAAAAACTTGAATGAAAAATGTAACCAATGAACTATAGTAGATGACTAGATAGAAAATGTCTGATTTTGTGAATATCAAGATCGATCCTGATATTTTCAGTATTTTTCATTCTCCATAAGAGAAAAATAGCGAGTCATTGTAATAATTTCTTAATAGTTTCAATTGTTAGATAGATGAAATTAGTTGTATTTTTATGGTTTCTTTTTTGAACATTATTTTCACACACTTTACATTACCATACATCAAATGATAAATGCTGTAATTAATATTGTTCTACAGTCGATAAATTATTATACATACAATTATTATATTATACAACATATTTATACAATTTTATTAAGACATCACGCGTATTTTAATTCAAATCATAAGTAGTTTTCTGTTAAAAATTTTACTGCGTAATTTAATGAATGTAAGCCACCTAATTTCTTTCATTCCATGTTAATATTTGTAAATTATAAATAACGAAATGAAACGTGTTTTAGTTTAATAGTAGGTAAGTATGAATTTCAAATGATAAAGGGGCAAGAATGGAAATCATCGTTGAAATGAAACTAGATTGTAATTATACATTTAATAGATCAAGTTTCATTTTTAAAGAAATGGATCACACAAAAACATGTGTAATTGAAATGTAAGATTTTAAGTTATAAAGAATTTCTAAGAAACATTACAAAAACCCTAATATTTGTTCAACATCCCTACTAAAAAAATTAAAAGCCTTTTTAAAATTTAAAGTTCAATCATCATGCATAAGATGTTAGTCATATAATTTTATGAATATTGCCTAACAGTTTATCCGCTTACGAAAGCAATTTTATTTTTAATTCGTTAAAATGTTAACGCATATGTCTACATATTAGTCAAAAATTAACACTGAATTTGTACCGAAAATATAAGAAAAATGTTTATTTCCTTTTTTTTATACTTTTTTTTTTTTTTTTTTTTTTTTTTTGTTACCTCCCATAACAACTACAACACATATTCATTGGAAATATAATTTTCTTACAATAGTTGACCGTTAAACTAAATATATGGAAAATAAAAATTATTAATATGAAATCGAAAAAATCACCAAATTGATAACAGTCACGAAAAAACAAGAATATAATATACATTTTAACATTTTGAGCTCGGAATCAGCGCCATCTAGCGTCTCCATTCACACACTAAAAAGTTACGTTTTCGTTTTTGCGCTAGTGAACTTGGACGGAGTGAAAAGTCAGTCTTGAGCCTGCTCGTGATTGGTCGGCCGCCATTTAAGACTCATGTCGAGAATTTGAAATGGCGGACATGGTTCACTCTCTCAAAGTTAACTATATATACCGCTCGCGCTCTGTCTGAATATCTGAACAAGCGTATTTTCGCAAAACAAAAAAAACAACATTAATGTTATAAGTAAGTACCTAGTTGTGAATATTGTGAATTTAAAGTGTTTTTTTTCTTTGAGGAGGTTACGCTGATTTGTTAGTTATGTTCACATGAACGATATTTTATTACCGTAGTAACAATTGACATTGAAAAATGCATGACAACTCAACCAATGATCAAGTGGTTCTTGTAACTGGAGGATACGATCACACTGTCAAAGTATGGCAAGCCCACACAGGTATATGCCTTCGCAGCATGCAACATGCCGATTCTCAAGTCAATGCCCTAGCCATCACACCCAACAAACATGTGGTCGCAGCGGCAGGATATCAGCACATTCGAATGTACGATTTAAACTCTAGCAATCCCAATCCTGTGATAAATTATGAAGGCATTTCAAAGAACGTCAGCGGAGTTGGCTTTCAGGAAGAAGGAAAGTGGATGTTTACTGGTGGGGAAGACTGTTCTGCCAGGATTTGGGACTTGAGGTCAAGTACTTTTCAGTGCCAGAGGATCTTTCAAGTCTCTGCACCAGTCAACTGTGTTTACCTACATCCTAATCAAGCAGAACTGATTGTTGGAGATCAGAGTGGAGTCATCCATCTTTGGGATCTCAGATCAGATCACAATGAGCAACTAATACCAGAGGCAGAGGCTTCGATTCAAGACGTAACTGTGAATTGTTATGGCACGTACATGGCTGCTGTCAACAACAAGGGTCACTGTTTCATCTGGGCTCTCAATAGTATTGGGGACGAGCCAACTAAATTGAATCCTCGTCAAAAACTAAAAGCACACAAAAGATACGCCCTCAGGTGCAAGTTTAGTAGTAATTTGCAGTATCTGGTTACAACGGCCTCTGACGAGACTGCCAAGATTTGGAAGACATCCGACTTTTCAGAGTACAAGACGCTCTGTCACAACCAGAAGAGGTGGGTCTGGGATGCGGCCTTCAGCGCGGACTCTCAGTACATTTTCACAGCATCAACCGACAGTATCGTGAGATTATGGGACATAGAGTCCGCTGAAGTCAAAAGAGAATACATTGGACATCAAAAAGTTGTGTCGGCTCTAGCTTTCAGCGACGAGGTCAAAAACTAAATCACACGGTTGTGAGATCTTAAAGTAATTGTACATAATACTTAGTTCATAAAACACGAAAAAAGTTAATATTATGTTATAAGGATACTATGGATGTAAAAAAAAATGTTACGAATAAAAAAATAATAGGTTTAAATGGCAGTAGTAATTTTCAAGCACACACTTATACTGACAATACAATTAATAAAAACAATTCACAAATCCAACTTACATTCTGCTTAAAAACTTATCAAACTTTGACATCAATCTCGCATTATGTACTCACCTTATCGTGTGCAGGTACCTATATCATAAACATATATTTATTTTTTCCTAAAAAAACTTACACCGTCCACAGTCTATCTTTCAAAGTCAACGTATATTGCAAGTATCATGTACTCTGCACTAATCATAACGATGCTGCGGATACCTCAGTTCACCGTGGCTCCCAGCTGATCTGGCCAGTAAAATCGGCACAAGAGCCGATTTAGCTGCCATCCTGGAGATCACCTCCGAGTCAAGGGACGACTTTTTTTTTGTGATCACGGCCTTGAAACCGCTCTCGTCGTCGGCTGTGTAGCTCACGGTGCGCACGGTACCATCGGGCTCGACTACGCTGTACTCGCCCCGGACGCTGTCACCGTCCCGTTCCTCCCAGGCTGTCTTTGTGTCGCCAGTGCTACCGTCCAGCACCCCGTAGTTGTACGAGTATTTTGGATATATCTGCAATTTGTCATGGTGGTCACTGGGAGCTAGTCTTTCATATCACCCACTACCCACAACGCCCAACATTGATAAAACAACTCGTTTTTACATGTAGGCCCTATGGAGTGAGTTATCAACATTATGTTAACGTTTTTTAAAAACAATTGGAGTAAAAAATTACAAAAAAAGCAACAGAACCGTTCCTACTTCACGTGGGTCGCGCGATCTGTCGTACCGATCTGAAGGAAGACTATATTATAGTGAGCACGACGACATAATACTTGTAATAAAAAAAAATCGTCACGCACATCGTAGCCGGCTGATAATTAGATATGGTATAATATACCGTGTACTCGGCATCTCGATTTGGTATCTCCTGGCGTGCCGCCGTGTAAGAGCTGGGCTGCAGTGGGTACGTCGGTGGAGGTTTCTTGGTGCTGCTGGTTGTCTCTCGCGGGATATCTTCGTAGATCGGTTTCACCCGATGGGCGGGAGGCCGCAGTTGCCGGCGAAACGGATCGTTATTGGCTCGTGACGCCGTGGCAAAGTCCGGCACGCAAATCACGAGGGAACTCCGATAGAGAGATCGCAATCTGCATTGGTCGTGGAGTTTTGCCGATTTTACCCTGTATCTGTATTTTGAGATGTAATTTTCGTAGGATTAACATTTGTGAGATTTTTTTTAGTCTGTGATCTCGTGGTGCTTACTGAGGTGCGGCTTGGATCGTACCGATGAAGATGGAGAGGAAAGCGAGTAACAGCTAAAAGCATATAACCACTGTAATTTACACTAATTTATGTTACAGGCAATTGAAGTTTTTAAATGATACAAGGCCGTGGGAGAAGTTTCTTTTATTTTTATGTACCGATTTTGAGTGACATAGAGAGAACCGATCGGTTATTTACGAAATCGTACCCGCAAGTAACTATATGAGAATTCCGGGGTAGCCGCGTTTCGAATAAAACTTTAACCGAGAGCGAATTGCACTGGGCGCAGCAGTATACAAACAAGGAGTTCCGTAATTTTTTTGGCGTACCTTTACGTTACCGATTTATTTTTCCGCGGAAAGAGTACGTAAAAGAGCCGTTTTGTACACCTAGAAGGTTTTACAACAATTTCACGTACGAGAAACGTGACACTTTAAATATATTACCGATTTATTTCTTTGTCACGCTAGTTTTACACGAAATCCATCTATTTATTTTAAAAAATTTGCAGTTCAAAAACGCGTTACTTCTCCCTCGATCCTTTCAACAATGTAAGCGCAATTAGTGAATCACTTCAACTCTATCACCTTCACAAGCATCTCGTACACAGTCAGTACAATATCCAGAAATCGGCAACCGAAAATAATCACTTCACACGACTTCTCGCACGATTTCACTTCAAAACATGCGAACGCGACGCAAGAGAATGATGTTTGGCGCGAGAGTCGAGCTCGATATATATGCGGCACTCACGCGTCACGGAGTTTCCTTGTATATGCTCTCTTGTGCCGCGCTGCCGCGGACGTTCACTCGCGCGTTTTTATGACCCGAAAGCTGATCTCACTGACGGTCGTTTCTTGGGAAGGACCTTACATTTGAGCGACGTCGCACAGATAAACATGAAATGGCTCCTTGGACTTGTTAAGAAAAGAAAAAAAAAAAAAAAAAAAAAAAAAAAGATTGCCCGTAAATTATTAAACCATTTTGTACACGTCCATCTTGACTTTCGTCTAATTTGAGCGGCCATATAAGAGGATACATGTTTTTTTAATGGTTTGTAATTTCTCGAGACAAGTACTCGATTTCCTCTCGTAAATATTAAAAAAAGAAAAGCGGCGCTGATTGACGTGTTTACTTTGCTTTAATCTGAAGCGACAGTTTCTTGTATCGGAGGTACGTCGAAAGCAGGAAAAAAAAGTAACAGCAATCACTTGCTAGACAGGAACACCGTAAGAGCGTAATGAAAAACCAGTTTTTCTCTGTTTTAAGATAACTATTTTTATTGACGTCGCTTTCGATTGTTCGAGACGGAAAAAGTTAAATAAAAACAAGATTTGACTTCTTGTCCCTCTTGCGAACGGTATATAATGAATGATATGTACACTTTATTTATTTAATATTTTTTTTCATGCGAATGTCGCTGCCTTTTGTTTGGCAGCTTCGATCTCTTCTTCGGTAACAGAAGGCTCAACTCCACAAGCTATTTCTTCGTTTCTTATAAACTCAAGCTTCTCGGCTTTTTCTTTGAAAAAGTCTTTTTGTTGGGCTTCCAGGCTTTTTCTGTAGGTGTCTAGTTTTTTCTTCACCAATTCATCGCAATAACTTTGCAATATCTTCTTTGTGCTTGATTTTCTCTCTGCTCTATAGCGGTGTCTGAAAAATGCAAGATAAATATAAAAATATAACAAATCAATGAGACACGTGGTTACCAGCGATAATTTTGTTCTAGTACTTACTCAGGACGTATACCAGGACGAAAAGTAAGGTTTAAACGCTCTAGAATGTACTCAAAGCACGGATAGTCTCGTTCACGCAGCTTTTTCAATAATTTTTGTCTTTTTTCAATCAATTCTTTGCAAGAATTCTTTGCTTTTTTATCATGTGGTTCAGTTTCCAAGTAATTTTGCAGACGTAATATCCGTGCTGTCATGCGGGCAACTGAAATAATTCAATTGATTAATAAGTATTTTTCATCAATTCAAAAATTTCCTCTTAACAAAAATAAATCATTTTTTTTCAGTATCCAAGCAGTACAGGCTTACATCTGGCTTCCGTGGAACCACGATCCTGATTGTGTCTATAAACCATGTTCATAGCTTTCTCAATTTTGCGTCTTTGGAGAGACTTTCCACCATTGAATTCAACTGATACCAATTTTTTGACAATGTCATCAGCACTAAAAAATATTGGCCAGTAAAACGTTTTCAAAACAAACACTATGAGTAACAGTTACATTAAAGAATTACTTGTGTTTCAAGAGTCAAGTAAATTTGTCAAATAATTAGGACACTTGAACAACAAGCAACCAAAAAAAAAGACATAGGCACATTTCGACAACCTCCCAAATTCTCATTTGAATCTACACTTCAGAACAGCACAAATACAAAGAGAAAAAGACAGCCCAAGGGTACGAGTTTCAACTCACTCTTCGAGTTCCTTTGACTCCTTGAGATGGGAGATGCAATCCTCAGGCTTGACATCAAAATCAAGTCCACCATCACCACTTTTCTCTTTGCTGTAACACGTTGGACGTGTCGGCCTTATCCATGTAACCGGGATTTTTCTCTGTATTGCATAACCTCGCGTACTTGTTGGCAGAGTATTTCGCACAGTATTGCCGATGAAAACCGATAGGCATCTAAACGTTTTGACGGTTGCGTTCATTCTGACTCGTCACGATTAAGTACTTGATCCGATTCTTAGGTGTAAGGAGAAAATCGGATGATATTGTTGAAATATTTCACTGCCCATAATACTATACGGATTACGGAAGCCCGGTCACGACATCTGCATAAAAACGCATAAGCACGCACAAGTGCAAGTATACTTATAAGTGCACACAAAAACACATTACGATTCGTAGTGTCAAATGGTCGATTTTATATTAAACCATACCTATAAGTAGAATATCTATACTTTTGGAGGTCGATTTTCAGGTAAAAGATAAATTGTATACTTGCCGCACATAGCACAAACAATGTCAACTTTTTATTTTCTATCCGTAAAATTAGTTGCGGCTGGTTTATAACTAATTACATGGCTCTACTGTAAGTAGTAATAATTATTTGGATCAGCGCCATCTAGCGGTCTTTGTTTTTTGGCCAAAAGTGGCTCCTAAAATTCTCAATCAGAGCATTCAGGATTAGAGCCATTTAGCCAATTATAAACCAACCGCAACTCATCTTGTAGCTATAAAATGAAAAAATAATGATATATGTGTTTTTGGCGGCCAGTTAACAATTTATTTTTTACCAAAAAATTGACCTCCTATGTATTTCTATTTTTGAAAATAAATTTTCGAGTAAAAGATAGATTGTTAACTTGCCGCCAAAAACATATGTATCGTTATTTCTTTTATTTTATAGCTACAAGATAAGTTGCGGCTGGTTTATAATTAACTGAATGGCTCTAAGCGCTAAAGCTCTGGGTCAGAATTTTAGGGCCACTTTTTAGTTCAGAAATCCGCAACGCTAGATGGCGCTGATCCAAATAATTATTACTACTTATAGTAGAGCCTTGTAATTAGTTATAAACCAGCCGCAACTAATTTTACGGATAGAAAATAAAAAGTTGACATCGTTAATGCTATTTGCGGCAAGTTTACAATTTATCTTTTACCTGAAAATCGATCTCCAAAAGTATAAACATACAAAAGGGACGTGTTTCTGTATTCTCTGCGTTTACCTTGTGTAGTTTTTTCCTGCGCAACCTTGAACAATGTGCGCTTGTAAATTCACAAATACCTATCATTGCATTTAAAACTCCTAAGTTTACTTTTGTTGTACGAATCAAACGATTTCAAGCGGCTTTCCACAAAAAGATATTTTATCAAACATACCGTTACAACGGCGTGAATAATTCATGAATTACTTAAGAAAGACTATTTAGTTTAGAGTGTTCCCGCGCATCCTGAAATGTCAAAATGCTACGTTTAAACTACTCGTTTGTAACGTGCACATCAGACTTCGTATGATATAAATTTTTTATACTGATTGTCAACATCATAAAAAAAAAACTATGAAATTAATGTGCAGTACATTTGTTGAGCCATCCTATAGTCCACCAAGAAGGAAACAATTTCTAAAATCTTGCTTGAGTATAGGTCGGCAGTCAGTTAAAGATGACAACATTTACATTTTGCTCCAGCAGTCAAATAAAAATAAAAATGGCACAAAATACAGGGTAAGTACACCCATACTTTTGTTTTCTATCATTTTCAAGGGTTTCTTTGTCAAAGCAAGTGGTTTAATTTTTTCTGTAAAGGTAAACAACATTGAAACGATTTTCTCGAAATTTGTTCACGAGGGAATGGCAACAATAAGATTCAAATCCCCAGTCGAGGATATAAGCATAAGATGTGATCCATTACAATTAAAGAGCTTCCTTCACGTACTAAAGCTTGCTCTTTCAGGAAAAATGAATCCAGCTGTGATGAATTTATCAAATCTAGAACCAAAAAAAATTAATACCCTTCTCAAGACAAAAATTGTTATTAAAAGTGCTGCCAATTACCCTGTACTCGAGGGATTTCCAAGAACAACTGAAGAACTTCACCTTGCTGCCCTTGAAAGGAGGTCTTTTGATCGACAAATCCTGAAGTTGCAAAGCTTAAAATCCTTAAACTTGTCTGACAATCAGCTGACGAGTTTACCTCAGGAGTTGGGTATGCTTCCCAACCTTCAAGAACTACATCTCGCTAATAATCAGTTAGGAAAGAGTCCCATCTCAAAATGGTCATGGATGAATGGCAGTAAAATAGTTAAAAACTTGCACTTGCTGAATATGAGTTCTAATCAGGTGCATTCCCTTTTACCAGGCTTTGTAAAAACATGCATTAATTACGTAAATATTAACAAAAAAACGTTTTTTAGCTCAAATATGTTCCTCATCAGCTCAACAAGTTGCAAAATTTAGTTTCATTATTTCTCAATGATAACTCAATTTCTGTACTGCATCAAGGAATTGGAAATTTACTTAAACTGAAGTTTTTGAATATAGCTAAAAATAATTTAACATACATGCCTGGGAGTGTGAGAAATTTGAGACTGACTGATTTAAACATTTCTGATAATCCTTGGAAATGTGAGGTGGACAACGATTTTTACTGCAACATCAAAGTACCCAGTTTACTTGATATTGCTGCACAAGTCATTAAAAGGAAAAGGTAATCAAAATAGTAGAAAAAAGATTTAATTCAAATTGATTAGCCTTGAGTATTAATTTGAGTAATTATTTGTAGGATTTACTACGATGCTAGTGTAATACCGTTTAATTTAGTACCCTTTTTGGATAAAGCAAATTATTGCCTATGTGGTTTGGCCTGTTTTGGCTGCTTTTATAGAACTTTCAAGTTAGCAAAATACAACAGCATTGCACAAAATACTAAATTTTCTAACGTAAGAAGTTTGGAGATATTGTACGAATGTTACTTTTGTTCAGCAAGATGTATTCGATTGTATTCCAATGCATGGTAAAAAAAAACTCGTCTACACATTTATTTTTATTTCACAAACACAAGACTGAAGTCATAGGATATTGTATTATTATAAGATACCTGTAGATTAACTACTAACTTAAAATGTACATGAAAAGAATCTTGTGTGGCGATATTTTTCAAGTAAAATAAAAATCAGAGTGCTCAGCATAAAAGTATGTTTTTTCATTACTAAATACTTATTTGGAACTCGAAGTTTTAGCGCCACTTCCTTCGTTTACAGTTGAAGCCTACATTACCAACCTATTGCCCATTCGATAGTAATCGATAGCATCGATATCTCAAAAATTTTTTGCTCCGCGTTTCATGACGGCCAATCAAGTCATTGGCGGTGTGAGAGAGAACCTTTTCAGCTGCGTGTGGCGTGTCTAAAGGTACGTGCAAATAATTTCAAGTGCGTTAAAAGGTTAATCAATTTTCATTATCCTTAAATTATCATCGAAATAATCACCGAAAATTTTGTCCAGCTTTTAATTATAAGTTCGTCCCTATTGTGCCGCAACAATTCCATTAATTTGTTATTCTTTGACGACGTTCGGCGCAACGTGGTGTCGCATGTGTTTTTCCACACCACCTAACCTATATATTGTCGACATCGAGTCCGCTGGTTTCTTTTTCACGTTTTTTAAAATGTTTGCGTAGTGGTGTAAATTACAACGATTGTTTTTTTGGAGTTTTCCGAGTTGGGTTTTGGTCTAGTCTTGGCATACACACGTGTCTTGCTCTTTCATTTGACATACTTGCGGCAGTGGGTGAATATACATTGTACACAGTACTTTCTCGGGCTTTCAACCATTTTAGAACATATTTATACATTATTCTCGCAGTTTGTATATCTTGTCTTGAACAGGTGATGACTATTTATGAATAAATGGTAACACCATCAAGGGATTACCATCTATTCATTGTCAAACTTACAAGTACAGCAAGATCAATCTAGTCTTGTAGCAGAAATGAGATAGATTTAATAACACAACTCCAAAACTCCAAACTGCAATGTAGCAGGTATTTCTTGATTTTCAGTGTTGAATTGTGATATTTATCAATCTAACTTTGAATTGTGTTTTGAAAAGATTTTGAAAGTCTGAAGAAGGTAAGTGAATTCTTGTGTACAATGTACAACTACTTGATTCATAAAATCTCCAAGGAATGCTTTTTTCAAACTTGAAAAATTGTCGTTTTTTTGTTTTAGTCACTTCGTTGTATTGGCTGTTGAAAAAAATCAATCAACATGCCACAGAACGAGTACATTGATCGACACCGAAAATTGTACGGCCGGCGTCTTGATTATGAGGAACGTAAAAGAAAGAGAGAAGCTAGAGCTCCTCACAAACTGTCAGAGAAGGCTCGCAGTCTTAGGGGTATCAAAGCTAAGATATTCAACAAAGAGCGTAGAAATGAGAAGATTCAGATGAAGAAGAAAATCAAGGCACACGAAGAGAGAAACATCAAAAAGAAAGCTGAGCCTACTCCTGAAGGAGCACTGCCTGTATACTTGCTAGACAGAGATGTTCAATCTAGAGCCAAGGTTTTGTCTAACATGATAAAACAGAAGAGAAAAGAGAAGGCTGGCAAATGGGACGTTCCAATACCAAAAGTCAAAGCTCAGTCTGATGCTGAAGTCTTTAGAGTTCTCAAGAGTGGAAAGACTAAACGGAAGTCATGGAAACGGATGGTTACCAAAGTCACATATGTTGGAGAAAATTTCACAAGAAAGCCACCAAAATTCGAAAGATTCATCAGACCAATGGCATTGAGATTCAAAAAGGCTCACGTTACACATCCAGAGCTTAAGGCCACATTTTGTCTGCCCATCATTGGAGTCAAAAGAAATCCAAGTTCACCAATGTACACATCGTTAGGGGTTATTACCAAGGGTACAGTTATTGAAATAAATATTTCAGAGTTAGGTTTAGTAACACAAAGTGGTAAAGTTGTTTGGGGTAAATATGCGCAAGTTACAAATAATCCGGAAAATGATGGATGCATAAATGCTGTATTGTTAGTTTGAAAATACCACTTATTTTGGCTCTACGTATGTAATTGAAGTTTATTGATTTTCGTAATAAAACACTATTTAAAATATATTGGTTGGTTTTTCAGTTACATGATTGTCATCTACTCCTTTCTTATACAATATACATTCCTTTATGCTGGACAAAATTTCAGGTGAATTATTATATTCTGATCAAATGCATTATAAAATTTTCTTTTTGAATAGGCATTCACCATGCAGATCTTTGTTAAGACCCTAACGGGCAAAACTATCACCCTTGAGGTTGAAGCCTCAGATACTATTGAAAATGTCAAGGCAAAAATTCAAGACAAAGAAGGTAATTTTTTTTTTATCTATAGTAAAAATTATTAGAACAATAAATTTGCATTATAATGAATTACCACATGTGTCAATTAATATGTAATTTGCATTGTAATTATAGGAATCCCCCCCGACCAGCAGAGATTGATCTTCGCTGGTAAACAGCTTGAGGATGGAAGGACCTTGTCTGATTACAACATTCAGAAAGAATCCACACTTCATCTTGTGCTTCGTTTGCGTGGTGGAGCCAAGAAACGCAAGAAGAAGAATTACTCAACTCCCAAGAAAATCAAACACAAGAAGAAGAAGGTCAAGCTTGCTGTCCTCAAATTCTACAAGGTTTGAACACTTTTGTTTGTTTATTGGCAAATGTTTTAAATTGCGATTCGAAACTTGTCATAAACACGTTGTTGTTTGTGTTACAGGTTGATGAGAATGGCAAAATTCACCGCCTGAGGCGAGAGTGTCCCTCCGAACAGTGTGGTGCGGGTGTATTCATGGCTGCAATGGAGGATAGGCATTATTGCGGCAAGTGTGGTTACACACTTGTCTTCAACAAGCCTGAAGACAAATAAATACAGAGTGTATGAACTGTATTTGATTTATATTATGTAATAAATTTTAAGTTAAATACAATTATTAATTTTTACTTTCTGTTTCATTTGATTTTTTCCATTACTCATTCTATGATGTTTAATAGTCATTATAGATTTTTTGAATGATTTCATGTTTCCGAAATATTTCTATGTGTTGTTAACTTGTGATTACCATACTGTCAAGAAATGTTATATGCTACAAAGAAAAAATTTAACACCATATCCGATTAAAATATATTTTATTATATAAAAGTTCAAAAAGATCATATGTCGGTTAAACCAGTATCAATTCATTAATATGATGCATACGTAAAATTAATTGTTTACAAATCGAGATCGCCACATACGCCAAATATACATTTTTTTTTTAACGGTAAATTTGTATGTATAATTTTATACATTATATAAAACTTATTTCACCAATTGTGAAACTTTTTAAATTACAATTTTCTTCATTAGTGTATTATACTGAAGCAATTAAAATTAAAGATGAAGTAAAATTTTGCTAGTTACTAACAATAACTTAAAAATAGTATAAAATAACTAATAATCTATCTTAAAAGCTAATTTATGATTTACAATATGTTCATACAAGCTTATAAATAGTGATACAGCTTTTTAATATACATAAACGTATCATTTCAAAGTATTTTTTGATTAATTTGCAAAGTAAAATAATAAGAAAATTGAAAGAAACAAATGCTCTAATGAATACTCACAGCAGAGAAAAATTAATGTAAGTGGGTAGATAAAAACGTAAACTAAAAAATTTGCAAATCAATCTAAAAATATTTAAGTATAAGCGTAAGATACTTCTTCTGGAACATATTACTTTCCGTTGAACACTGACAAAATCTGCCAAATTTAAAAATTACAGGCACCTCGGTATTTCTTAAGTTTTTGCATGAGATATGTCGTATAGAAGTAAGGTATATAAATTAAATCTAAGCCCCTTATTTCAAAAAATGTATAAAAATCAACAAGAAGTGAAATTAGTGAAAGATGATGCAATGGTAAAGAATGAACGAATGGAAATTGATGATTTTAAATGTATGTACATAAATTTTAAACTTATGAGAAAGAAATTTAGAATTTCTTTAATTCGAGAAGTATACTTGATTGGATCTCTTTGATGAATCATTGAATATGTAGAGGGAACAAATCGAATATTTTTACAAAGAAACCTAGTTACATGATGTTTGAAAAATAGAACAAAACGTTTCAAAAGGTAACAGGAGATACAGACTCCATCAATACATGTATTATTATACACCATTGAAATTACCAAACGTTAGTTCAAAGTTCACGTCGCTGTTCGCCCTGCGATATTTTTATACCCGGTTTTAATACTGAGATAACTTTTTCAGACATGGTGGGATGAATGCTCATTTGCAATTGTGTCAATGATTCTTCTGTCTATTTGAGTGAAAAAAAAAGTTAAATATTCATCCAAGAAAGTTCTCAAGTAATTGCCTACCTGTTTAAGTAATTGTATTGTTGTGTGTAAAACTCTTTGCCATTTCTTAACTTCAACAGTATGTAAGCTTTCTTGCTGTTGAAGTAAATTTATCCAATCTTCTTCGGTTTTTGGTGTAGTCCTGGAAAATTAGTATATTCAATAGATTAACTTGAAAATGAATAAAAACATTTCAAGAGATTGACAAAAAACACGAACTCACTTTAAAACGTGTAAATCTATTTTTGTATACATGTTGGCTTCTTCCAAGTTTGATAATTTATAGTACAGTAAACAGTTGATGATTATCAAACATATAACAGCAATGAGAATTATCCAGCTGAGAGTAGAATTTTCTTCTTTACGTTGATCTGGAACTGCAAAATTCAAAAGAAACGGAAATTAATCTTGAGTTTTTTTTTTTTTTCCATAAAAAATTTATTGCTCAACCTACCATTAATCCTAGGATTGACAGGCAACTCTGAAATTGATGGTTGATAACTATAAGCTGTATGATCTGGGGAGTGATTCTGTAATAAACCAACACTAGAAATGCGCTGTCTTCTGCTTTTTCTTTTTCGGCCTTTTACAAAGATTTCACAATTTTCTTCGCACTCAATGTTCAAAGCCTTCACCAAGCTGTTTAGATACTCTTGTACACCTGTCCAAAAACTCTTGTCTATGATTGCTACAAAATCAAAAAAGCAACGTTAGCAAACTAGTTTTTTTGTCATGAAACCATAAATTGGCAAAACAGTTTATAATTACTTTTAACTAAGCCCCAAACATTCTTTTTGTACTTTATGTCGCTATAAACTACCAACGATGATTCATTTTTTGAAACCCTGGAAATACAATAATGTGTTGCTACACTAAAAGAGTCAGCGTACGGGATTCCAGCGTTTACAGTTTCCACGTCAATGCAATAAATTTGCCCTGGTGTACTACATGGTAGCATTATCTGGAAAAACATATTTCAAGGTTGAATAATTTTGTTTAGTAAGTCATTTTTGGTTCAGATGAAAAAAAGTATTTACTTGAGTTTCGGTAACTTGTGAACTCTTGGGACCAACTGATTTATTGAGAAAAACTGTTAAAGAAACTTTTCGTACCTTCTGACCTGTCGTTATGTCTTGTGTCCAGTCTGACTGGACTAAATCTAGAAAAACAAGCACATGACAATGATACAATTTTGCTAATAAATTTCACGTTTGTTTGAAAAGTTTCAATAATAACAACACTTACCAGTTGATTTTCGCGCAGTATGAAAATCTAGGAAGAACTTGGAAGTTGTAAAAAGTAGTGTAAACAATTGATTGACATCAATTGGAAAAGTGGCTTTTATCATCATTCGTCCATCATGTGGAGATGTGCAAATCGCCGATGTACTCGCTGTAAAATGAATAGAAATGACTTGAATATTTACAAATTTTTCATCAAGTAAGTTTGCTTGCTTTCGAACTAATAAGAAAAAATATTACCATTTTGACTGTTGGTAGACGATGCCTTGTCGATTTCACTTTCACTTGAATCACTCAAATCAGACAAGTCTTCAGGTAAAACACCAATAACCGAGTGTACCGGGGATATTGACTCTGTTAATGCAAAACCTATGCGCCCGATCTCTTTCAGAGGAGTTGTATCGTCATCATCATCTTTATGCCCCTGAAATATAGTTTATAAATTTAGAAAACAAAAATCTCGCAACAATTATTATTGTGTCTTAAAGTGTATTTGCTTACTTCTAAAATCGAGTCCAAGGATGTACGTTTATCAGGCGATTTTTCGTCCGTCGTAAGTGTCGACAGTGACGCAACATAATCCTCGTCATCCGACGTAAGGCCCAATTCCTTACCATAACTGTCGTGAACAAGTTGCCACATTTCACTGACACTCATTGGCTGAAAGTAAAATATTTCTTCAGGAACCGGCAGCGACAAACTTTTCTTATCTCACTAGTCTAGCATTGAAGATAAAAATGACATTAAAGTGTAATATTCAACATTCGGAAGTTCGGAAGGAATTACGATACCGTTGAGACCCCCGCTCGGCTATTGTCACCCCCTCTATTCTATATCCGTTCGGGGAAAACGAAGAGAAAGAGAGAGGAAAATGAAAATTTGAGGACCAAGGACACGACAGCCTCTAATGGCATGTTGATTCAAAGAAAAATGTTTTCCTCCTGACTGTGAACCAAGAGTTATTTTAAGCGATCGTTAAACAAAACAAATTTGAAAAATTTAATCGTTAATCAACAACTATCCCGATTACATCACGAAATAATATTCAAATAAAGAAAAATATGAAGAAAAACAATGAAAAATTGATATTTAATTTCAATTATTTTATACCTTAATATTATTTTCGTAATTTTCCATACATTGCTTCTTTTCACGCTTACTAATTTTTGTGTAAAATTGTAATGATAAGTTGATATTTCCAAAAATGTCCTTACCTTTCCCATTAGTGCATTTTGCCAGACTTTAAATAACATCATGAAAGTTTTGTCCCTTGAACCAAATGACGTGAAAAAAAATTTTTCATTGGCAGTATGAATTGATATAGCATTTGGTATGACAAGAGCTGTTTTTTCTTTGGTAATGGACGTTACGTCCCTCCAGCGCAACGTAACGAGAGTCTCCCATGTAAAAATGTTGGCATAAAATCCCAAATAATTTTGTGTTATGTACAATCTACCATGAAGCAGTATTTCACGTTGCAAAGCGCAAGAATAATCTGTTGAACATATTTTTACGTAATTTTTAGCTTGTCCTCTATTTTTTAATTTAACGAATATACGCACCGACAACCAATCGTTCATCATCAGGTACATCCTTGAAAATTTTCTTAAAGTTATCAGAACGTGATTTGTACGTTGGATAAAGAATATTAGAGTACCAAGATTTTTTCTTACGATGACGGCCTTTGCTGTCTTTTTTGTGATCGCTCGAATGCTTTCTAAGCTCTACAGTATTTGATAAACATTTTGTGGATTCCTTAAACAAAATTCATGCATGTACTAATTTTTCATACGTTTTAAATTTATAACTCTTAGTTTAAAAGCATTGTCGACAATTTAAAGAAATCTTTTTATTTTTAGAAAATTTGTTTCAATTTCATTGAAAGTAATAACTACATTGATAGCTCTCGCAGTGATGATACATGTACCCTGAATTAGGAATAATTTAGTAATTGTAAAATTCGTTTAGTTTGAAACTCTTGCTCTATCAATCACATTTTAAAAAGCTAAAGTATATGTATTGGCTTGATGTACCTGACTTTGTGTAAAATTTGTGCCATTAGTATGACTTTTAAGTGAACAATCTTTTTGATTTTTATCATCCTTAGGTGAGTTATCTTTATTTTCTTTTTTTAATAACTGCTGGCTTGATTGCGGAGAGGCATTGGGGCTGAATAAAGAGATCCCATGATCATTTTCTCCTCCTGAAGAACCCTCTTGAGGAGAGTCATTGTCATTTTCATTAGTTGTAATTGATATGTTATCTGGTGCAGAAGAGCTGATGCTACTAATCACATCATGACTGGACAACACAAGATTTTCCATTGGTCTGTTTCTGTATGAAATATATCACGGGTCAAAAATCAGAGTTTATATAATTGAATACACACATGTGTCAAAAAAAACACAGCAACTAATCAATGATTTTGAAATTTCACCTCAAGCCTGAGAAATATTCCTTTAACACAAAACAAGACAGACATTTCATTGGCCAGTTTCAGAGTAAAAATAATAAGCAAAAGAAGAAAAAATTTTAACTAAATTAAATGTCCAACTCTTTGTTATTAATATAATACTTGCACATAAAAAAGCACATAAGTAACAAACACTTTGATCAAACATGAAAATTGGTTATTAAGTACCAGTAAGAGTTATCACAATTAAATTTTAATCTTGATGAGATAAAAAATATCTTGACACAAAAGAGTGCATGGCAGAAAAATTTTAGCATACCAGAAAGACTTTGTGTTTTAAGCTCAATTTTCTTCAACAGCTACAAGTGATAAAAAAATCATTTGTGAAATGTTAGTATAGATAATGACATTTAAACAAACTGCAGAGTGTAATTCTCTGTAAAGCTAGATAAAAAGCTACAATAAAAAGTTCAAAGTTTTCCTCAGCAATTTTTACATAACTATAAAATTACTCGGCAAATACTCACAAACGTCAAAAATAATAACGCACAATAGAGAGCAACCAAAAAAAAAAATAAATAAATAAATATATCAACAACAAACAAAACAGATAGAAAAAAGAATCACATATTGGATCCTCAGGTAGTTGTAACAGCAGTGTAAAACTCGATCCAGGGCTCGTACATCAAGTGCATTATCATCCAAGCCGATAATAGTCCAAGCTTAGCGTTGCAAATGTTGAATAAGCAACAATTTCTCTCACCGTCACGGCATTTGGGAAACTAATCCAGTTCAAACATATTTCGTCTACAAAATCGAAAAAGATGTTTGTGGATGAAAAACGTCAACGACGACGCACAAAAGCACCACGAGACACTATTCTTTGTAATACTTCATTATCATCACAATGAACGAAATCGGAGCATTTGGAGCAGTCATACTTATTTATTATTCGCACTACTTACTTTGCTTTGCTCCGGAATTTCTGGGTATACAGAGTATACACACAAGCCGCTTGTCGCGCTGCTACTCTCGTGGTCGTTGTAGGAATTAATATTCAATTTGACTGAATACATGTATATATAGCAGCTATAGGGTATGTGTCAATTGTCAATAGCTCATTATAATTGATAGGTACAAACATAACAAATCGATTAATCGTATCAGGGCGCATGTGGGAGCGAAAACAATTTGATGCAAGCAAAGTAAATTTTAATTAGTCCAAGCGAGTTATTTCTACTTTTGTAGAAAACAAAGGTGTAGCGTATACAATGAGGGTATATATTTAACATATGATTGTAAAAATTATCAATTTTCCAGATACTGCTCACACTTAAAAGATTCGTAGAATGAGTATAGAAGTATGTATAAAAAAGGTTTTTTTTTATGTTTATGATTTTCATAAATTTACTTGCATCAATTAAACTGTTGATAAAAGACAAACCACTTATATTTTAGATTCAACATGTTTTATAAATAATATAAATAAGTACATTTTATACAAATAGATTGAAACATTTTTGCTGGCGACCGTTTAATGTGATCAGACCGGTTTCGATGTATGAAAAAAAAACAACCATTTCAGTTTGAGAATAAGTATGTGATGTTTATTGTAGCTACCGACATTAATTCAACTTACACATGAGAACATGGTGCAATTAGTTAACAAACAATAAAATATTTCAAAATAAGATTCAGGATGGATATGTATGTAGAATCGAGTTCTACAGCTTTTGTGATGATCGATGGATTTAAAAAAATATTTACTTGTATTTTTTGGAATACAATACGTGAAAATAATAATCAAGACTTGCTTCTGTAAGTGAAATTACAGGCAAAAACCAATAAAAATGTATGAATGTTATTTCTATGACGAGAACGCGTTTTTTCGGTTTTTTGAATTTACCGAGCCCAACTAAAGACGATCGTGATCAAATTTTTGTAACATTTATTTACTCCATGGCTAATAACCATATTCTGGAAAAAAAAAATTAGGATCCATATCTTGACTCTCGACCAAAATATGTACTCGGCAATCCGTCTAAAGATTGAAGTACAAGGTACACGAGTCTTTACCAAAAATTTTCTCAGAAAGTTAGAAACATGGCAGTTTTTTTTTATGCATACGAGATAATTTTTTACAATTGTTTTTCTAATAATGCCTTGCACAGAAGCAGATATAACTTCGATATTTTTTACCCTGGATAGGCCAGTATCCATCATTCAGCTGGATATAGATACGACATACTTCTTCCACTGTGAGTGCCATGGGTTCTGACTCGATGCTGATGATACGATTGTTGTGTGGATTGAACAATTTGACACTGCACTGACAACATGGCAGATTGTCGTCACTTTTTTTTCCAAAACAAGGACCTTGAGTTACTTGAATTTAGTACTTACTAACTTAAAAAACCTCACTATATTAATACAAAACTTGGCTCTTCCGATCTATTGACAGTATAAAAAAATTTTCTTTTTTTACAATGGTGCTTTTGATTTCATATTAGTATTTTGAAGGTCAAGGTATTGAGTAGAAATACATATATGTATATATTTCTTTATACACAAATGTTAGAGTATTAATTTGCTGAAACGTAGGTAAGTAAATATAACCATTTTGGCGCTCGCACGCCGCACCGTATGGGAGTTGACGAAAAACGCCTCGTAGCAACACAAAGTTTAGAAAAAAGAATATTTTTGCTGGGACCCGCACTTATAATTTTCATTTAAGTATTGCGTAACTAATATGATCATTGCCTAAAAATCAATATGAACTTTTTAAAGAAACATATTTTTTATTCTATTTTATAAAAAATACAGACTTGCTTCTGGGAAAGATAAAAAAAATAATTGTTTGGCAGAAATTTTAAAAATATTTATTGATGTACAAGTTATAACCAACATTTATATTGTAAAGCTTGGATTACATACATGAGATGCATAAGAATTTTGGAGTTACATTTGTACATGCACTTAAATTATTAAACATTCTTCTTATTTACAATGTACTATTTTTTGACATTCAAATACTATAATTACCATAAGTAAGAGTGAACTTCAATAATTCGTAATTATTGATAACACTTAGTGTTTTATTAATGCTGTTATTATCTTACTTTTTTATATGGTGATATATAATTTTCTTTATAATTTTTTAATAGTTTTATACATAATTTAAGGAAACAATGCCAAATTTACAATAATAATCACATCAGGATCGATGAAATACGATTTTGAACTGATGCAAAAAAGTCAATAAAAAAAATAATATAGCACATAGCAAGTATTTTATAATCTGATATAATTGGATAAACTTTGTTAAATTATTTTTTTATATGCAACTTTGAAAATAAAACTTATATTTAACTTTATGATTAGTTATATCTTCAAGATGGTACAATGGTACTGGATTAGTCACATTCGTAATATGTCTTTCTTTCTTTGTTAATATTACGGCGAGATTGTCTTTTATCTCCATACATGGTCAAAGTATAACGTTTTGTATGTACTCGGTTTGCTCTTAATTCTCGAGTATCTAGATCTTTTAACTTTTCTAAATTTTTCATAAACTCACCAATAAGTTCTGGACAATTTAATTGGTCTTCAGGCTCCCAAGTATCATCTTTGGAGGAAAATCCTTGCCAACGAATCAAAAATTCTCGCTTCCTATCCTTTCCAAAGTGAACGTCAATTATTTTTCCAACTTCATACTCTTTGGAACTATCAGCATCATCATCATCTTCAGCCACTGCTGGTGCAACACTCTTGCCTTCGCTGCTCTTTTTGACAGGCGCCTTCTTTTTACCCTTCTTCTTGGGCTCTTGTTTATTTTTTCCCTTAGCCACTTTATCAGCAGTTTTCTCATTACCTTGCTCAGCCAGAAATTCTTCAATGAGTTCTTCACAGTTCAATTCTTTTTCCTGCTCCCATGTATCATCCTCTTGTGTGTATCCCTTCCAACGCACGAGAAATTGACGCATACCTTTGATTGTACGTACAGCTATAACTTTCTCAACTTCGTACTCTTCTTCCTTAGAAACTTCATCTACCTCTGGCACCTCTGCCCTTTTTTTACCAGCTTTTTCTTTTTTCCCACCTTTGGCCACCGGCAATTTTTTATTTCCCTTGGCTTTCTGACCGTTTTCTTTCTTCTTCTTGCTCACTGACTTTTCGGCTTTTGGCTCGGACTCAAGACCGTCACTGTCATCCTTCTTCCTCCTCTTACCAGTCTTACCCGGTGACTTTCCGTTCTCCTGTTTTTCCATTTCCCCCGTCTCGTCGTAGTCCTCTTCGTCCACCTTGGCTTGTCCTCGTGCATGGCGCTTCTTTGCAGAGGAACTTGATGTTTCTACCCCGTTTTCCGAAGCCCCAGACTCAACTTCGTCCATGTCAGCAGAGTCGGCTTCCATTGAATCACTCACTTCGTCACTATCATCGTGAACATCGGCATTTTTGCTTTTCTGTTCTTCAGACGTACGTCGCATTTCGAATTAGCTTTTTGTCTGCGAGCCGGGTCGACCTGGGAGCTCGTGGTAGATCTAGCAGCGGAGGTCTCGATTATATATATATATACATATATATATATATATATATATATCTGGAAAATCCGGATTATCACACTTGTGCTTTCGCGGCTGTTCTTGGCGGCAGTTGATGGCGTCTCTGACTCTGATGGTGGCGTTGGTTGTCAAATCAGATAATGAGCCTCCCAGAACCTTCGAACCTTGCAAAAGAGAGGCATTTCTATTCAAAGGTTAAGGCGTATTTTCATGCTGACTTATCACCACTCACCAGCTGTTGACGCAAAGAAGACGCAAAGCATATAATGCACTACCTATATATATATGTGTGTGTGTATATTTAAGCAGTTCGGAGTTCGGACTGTTCGGAGTTCGGTCGGGCAGTTCCGCTACCGGGGGTGCGTTCCGAAAGTCAGATTCACCACGTAAATGGCAACGCTGCTGTCACAGATCGTCACATAAGGTAAAGTGACTACTGGAGCTGAGGTCCGAAATGCCAAAACAAATCGTTATTTTTAGCGACGGTGTTATGGAAAAAAGCGCGATTTGTTTTGGCATTTCGGACCTCAGCTCCAGTAGTCACTTTACCTGATGTGACGATCTGTGACAGCAGCGTTGCCATTTACGCGGTGAATCTGACTTTCGGAACGCACCCCGGCCATGTTGGTCTAAATTTTCAACAGTACCTAATAGCAAAACAATAAACAAAAGCGAAGCAATATAATATATATCCCAACACTGTCCTGGTTGAGCCGTATAATATCAATTATAAACTAGCCGCAACTAATCATAGAGACAGACAATAGTAAGTTTACATTTTCTGTGATATTTGCGGCAAGTATACAATCTATTTTTTAC
Organism: Copidosoma floridanum; assembly: GCF_036245765.1. NCBI lineage: Eukaryota > Metazoa > Arthropoda > Insecta > Hymenoptera > Encyrtidae > Copidosoma > Copidosoma floridanum. Next base: position 7,586,126 of record NW_028321878.1, read on the forward strand.
CCAAAAATCTACCTCCAAAAGTACAAATATATAGAAGGTTGATTTTTGGGTAAAAGATAAATTAAAAACTTGCCGCAAATAGCACAAACCATAGGTTTGTTCAAGCCAATTCTCGGTGAGACTCGGAGAGACTCTGGGAGCCTCCGAGAATGGAATGAACAAGTGTTTTTCTCCTAGGGTGTATTCCGCAAATGCTGCCAGCAGTTAAGTTACGTAGGTCGTGGTAACGCCGCATGGTCGGGTAGCGCTAGCGTCAACCTGTACTAACTGTCGGTGGGTTCCGCATGTCAACAAACTTTGATATTTTTTACTGTTTTCGCTCCCATGCCATCTGATATTTCGGAGTTTGTTGACATGCGGAACCCACCGACAGTTAGTACAGGTTGACGCTAGCGCTACCCGACCATGCGGCGTTACCACGACCTACGTAACTTAACTGCTGGCAGCATTTGCGGAATACACCCATAGTCCGCAGGCTAAGTATACGTCCTTAACCGCCTTTTTCACTAACGTTTAGAATAATGATTGAGACAATCAATGATTGTATCATGAGTTTTTGTATAAAGTTCAATTTATACAAATAAGTTGGTAAATATAGGCACACATGATTAATATTTAAACATTTTAAGCTGTATAAATATATAACATAGATTCCAAATATGCATTATTACCGCTGGAATATGCTAACAAAACCAAATATCCGTCTTTCTCACCCAGCAAAATAATAGGTATCTGTATAATCCTGTATCAATTTATTGCACACATGCGAAATGTTCAATGACAGTAAACAATGACATAGTTTTCAAACTTTACTTTTAACTCTTCATTTCACACGTAATTTTACAATGCAATTGATAAATTATTATTCATACAAAAGTATTAATATTCTTATAGGAGGTCGATTTTCAGGCAAAAGATTATTTGTAAACTTGCCGTAAACAGCACAGCCAATGTCAACTTTTTATTTTCTATCTACACAACTAGTTGCGGCTGGTTTTAGCGTTTCAGATTTCTAAACTAAAAAGTGGCCCTAAAATTCTGAAGGAAAGTTTTAGATATTTTAGGCCCTAGAGCCATGTTGTCAATTATAAACCAGCCGCAACTTATTTGACAGATACAAAATGAAAATTCAACATTTTCTGTGCTGTTTGCGGCAAGTTTACAATCTATCTATTACTCGAAAGTATAAATATGTAGGAGGTCAATATTCGTATAAAACATACACTGCAAACTTGCCGCAAGTAGCACAAACATCGTTAATTATTTATTTTGTATCTATTTCAAGAGTTGCGGCTGGTTTATAAGTGACTAAATGGCTCTAGGGCTAAGCTGCCTAAAGCTCTCCTTCAGAATTTCAGAAGCAATTTTTGGCCAAAAAAATCACGACCGCTAGATGGCGCTGATCCTAATGATTATAACTACTTATAGTAGAGCCATTTAATCAATTATAAACCGGCCGCAACTAATTTCGTAAATACAAAATAAATAGTTAAAGATAATTGTGCTACTTGCGGCAAGTTTGCAGTATATGTTTTATACGAATATCAACCTCATATATATTTATACTTTTGGGTAATAGATGAATTGTAAACTTGACGCAAACAGTGCAAACAACGTTAACTTTTTATTTTATATTTATGAAATTAGTTGCGGCTGGTTTATAAGTAATTAAATGGCTCTAGGGCTAAGCTGCCTAAAGCTCTCTTTCAGAATTTCAGAAGCAATTTTTGGCCAAAAAAATCACTACCGCTAGATGGCGCTGATCCAAATGATTATTACTACTTGTAGTAGATCCATTTAATCAATTATAAACCGGCCGCAACTAATTTCGTAAATACAAAATAAATAGTTAAAGATAATTGTGCTACTTGCGGCAAGTTTGCAGTATATGTTTTATACGAATATCAACCTCATATATATTTATACTTTTGGGTAATAGATGAATTGTAAACTTGACGCAAACAGTGCAAACAACGTTAACTTTTTATTTTGTATTTATGAAATTAGTTGCGGCTGGTTTATAAGTAATTAAATGGCTCTAGGGCTAAGCTGCCTAAAGCTCTCTTTCAGAATTTCAGAAGCAATTTTTGGCCAAAAAAATCACTACCGCTAGATGGCGCTGATCCAAATGATTATTACTACTTGTAGTAGATCCATTTGATCAATTATAAACCAGCCGCAACTAATTTAATAAATACAAAATAAAAAGATAACATTGTTTGTGCTACTTGCGGGAAGTTTGCAGTGTATGTTTTACACCAATATCGACCTCCCTTATATTTACACTTTCGGGTGATAGATAAATTGTAAACTTGCCGCAAGTAGCACAAACATCGTTAATTATTTATTTTGTATCTATTTCAACAGTTGCGGCTGGTTTATAAGTGATTTAATGGCTCTAGGGCTAAGCTGCCTAAAGCTCTCCATCAGAATTTCAGAAGCAATTTTTGGCCAAAAAAATCACTACCGCTAGATGGCGCTGATCCAAATGATTATTACTATACTTATACTTGAGCCATTTAATCATTTATAAACCAGCCGCAACTAATTTGATAAATACAAAATAAAAAGTGAACATTGTTCGCACCATTGGCGGCAAGTTTACAATTTATCTATCACCCGAAAGTGTAAATATAAGGGAGGTCGATATTGGTGTAAAACATACACTGCAAACTTGCCGCAAGTAGCACAAACAATGTTATCTTATTATTTTGTATTTATTAAATTAGTTGCGGCTGGTTTATAATTGATCAAATGGATCTACTACAAGTAGTAATGATCATTTGGATCAGCGCCATCTAGCGGTAGTGATTTTTTTGGCCAAAAATTGCTTCTGAAATTCTGAAAGAGAGCTTTAGGCAGCTTAGCCCTAGAGCCATTTAATTACTTATAAACCAGCCGCAACTAATTTCATAAATACAAAATAAAAAGTTAACGTTGTTTGCACTGTTTGCGTCAAGTTTACAATTAATCTATTACCCAAAAGTATAAATATATATGAGGTTGATATTCGCATAAAACATATACTGCAAACTTGCCGCAAGTAGCACAATTATCTTTAACTATTTATTTTGTATCTACGAAATTAGTTGCGGCTGGTTTATAATTAATTAAATGGCTCTACTATAAGTAGTTATAATCATTAGGATCAGCGCCATCTAGCGGTCGTGATTTTTTTGGCCAAAAATTGCTTCTGAAATTCTGAAGGAGAGCTTTAGGCAGCTTTTAGCCCTAGAGCCATTTAGTCACTTATAAACCAGCCGCAACTCATAACGAAGCTATAAAATAAAAAAATAACGATACGTGTGTTTTTGGCGGCAAGTTAACAGTCTATTTTATGCTTGAAAATTTATCTTTAAAAGTATAAACACATAGGAGGTCAATTTTTGGTAGAAAATAGATTTTTAACTTGCCGCCAAAAACACATGTATCGTTATTTTTTTATTTTATAGCTTCGTTATGAGTTGCGGCTGGTTTATAATTGACTAAATGGCTCTAATCCTGAATGCTCTGACTTAGAATTTTAGGAGCCACTTTTGGCCAAAAAATAAAGACCGCTAGATGGCGCTGATTCAAATAATTATTACTACTTATAGTAGAGCCATGTAATTAATTATAAACCAGCCGCAACTAATCAAATAGATAGATAATAAAAAGTTGACGTAGTTTGTGCTGTTTGCGGCAAGTTTACAATTTGTTTTACACCCAAAAGTCGACCTCCAAAAATATTGATATTCATATGGTTTAATAAAATCGACCATATGGCATTACTTATTAGTAATTACTTTAATTACTACACATAACTTCACGTATATCTTACACCGTGCTCTCTTTACCAGAATGATAAAATCAGAGGCTGTATTCGCTAATTCGCATGGTCGGGCGGCGCTAGCGTCAACCTGTACTAATTGTCTATTGTTGGTGACAGTGGCTGTGTTGGGGCCCTGTGTAGTACAATTCATAATCGAGTGAGTTTACCGGCTCAAAATATTCAGCGTTCAGCCGATTCAAGACTGCATGGATGTCTGCTGTCGTACCGTCAATGTCCTGGAGTCAGCTGCTGTGTCCCGTAAAGAGGCATTTAGAAGGCAAGCCAAATCCCTGTATTTGTAGTGCATAGGTATGTACATTCATGTTTAACTATTTATAAATTTTTCTTCACTTTCACAGTTCAAACTGTTGAATGATGTCGAAAAATATTCAATCTCACAGCATATTAACGAATTGATAAGTCATTTTCAGTTTACAAATAAAATTACGATGGCTTCAAATTCAAACGACAACCATTCGGTGTATCCAGAGTACATTCCTAACTTACAGATAAAATCTGAGCCAGATATAGAATCAGAATCAGCATCAACGTCAACGAAAACTCCCGACTCTCCCATGCAGAATTTATTAACTAACATCAAAGTTGAGCCTGGAAATCCAATACCAAACATACCAAACAATAGATTACCATCATTGTTTGCAAGAAGGGATTTGACTCTAGGCGGAAATGTCAAATTTGAAAAACCAAAAAGAGTTTTTACCCCAAATATTAATGCCCAAAGACTGAAAAATAGAGAGTTGGTATCTAATTCTGTGTGTACAGGTCGAAAGTTACAGTAAGAATTCACCTTACAGTATTTGTTTATTGTTTTAGAGAACAGAATTCAGCTGTTAAAAAGGAATCAGCAAAAAAAGAAAAAGGTCGTGGTCGGGATAAGGCAAAAAATGAAAAAGCTAAAAGCAAAGATGGTAAAGGCAGAGGCAGAGGAAAAGCTGCTAACAATCTAGTGCAGGTAAGTGCTTAGTTGTTTTTTTTTTGTTTTCAGTCTTTTAGATCTACTCAATGATAACATGACGTCTATTGTAACTTAATTCATTGTTTTCAGTCATCTGGAATATTTTCTGAAGGATTGGCCGACTTACCCAGCAGTAGAAGACCTGGCAGTAACAGCTACAGCAGTTACAGGGAAAAAGATAGTTCCGGGAGTGAAAGGGAATCACTTTCAAGGCAAAGGTTATCTGCATCCAAAAAATATGACAGAATAGAGACAGGAGAAAAGACAAAAAAGCACCTGATAGATGATACTGATGTGGATGGAATGGATGTGGATGAGAGTAATGCACCTCTTACTTTGCCAATGGTTAACAAAGGTATGATATCAATATTATTTATCTAATTAATATGATTAGAATGAAATACTAATTGGTTCAAATTTGATAGCCAAAATTGCAGCATTCAATAATCATAAAATTGAATTTGAATCCAATGATGAAAACACACATTCAGCTACATTACTCAATGGTCAAGGTAATTTGAGCAACAGTCAACTGTGCCAAATGAAATTGACAGTAACGTATTTCTGTTTTATTTGTAGAAAAAAATGAAGTTCAGACAAAGGTTTTGCCAAAAATTGCAAAAGACTTAAAAGAAACAGTCACGATAACACAAGTCTTAGAGAAGAACAATAAGTCAAGTAATTTTATTCTCTTACAGGTAATTTTTCAAATTATTGATGATTCTTTTTTCGTATTATATTGCAAGATTAGTTTACATAAAAAATGTTTCAGTTACCAGACTGTTTACCAGGACTACGTGGGGGTGATGAAAAGCCTGGTGACCCGAAAGTAAAACACAATACTGAACCTGTTAAAGAGAACGCCACTGAAATTCCAAAAAGTTTTTGCACTTTAACTGATTTAAAAGAAGGAATGCTTGGCAAATTACAAATTTTGAAGTCTGGTAAAGCACGCATGATATTAGGAGAGAACAATCTTATTGTGGAACTGGGTTCTACTGTCAGTTTTCGTCAGGTACTTGCAGCACTGAAATAAATGGATATATTTTTTTTAAATTTAATGTGACGAGTTACATTGTAATGGTGAAAAATAATTACAGGATCTAATAGCTGCAAAAATAGATGAAATGGTACACGATCTCGTTAATCTTGGAAGAATCAATAGTACATTGATATGTGCTCCTGATTGGGAAGATTTGTTAAAAATTTTGTGAAAGTAAAGAGATTGTTTATATATTTTTTTATTTATTTTGTAAGAATTCACCTACGAGCGAAAATGAAATATATGTTTATGTATTAAAGTACTTACAAAAAAACCTTGAATTTATTTATGAAGTTCAGAGGACTAGGAAGATATTTACTTATGACTAATGATGGAAATGTAATGATCTAGAAAAACAAGTCAATCTAACTGTTTACCACCTTTTATTATAACAATTAAAAAATTACATATAAGGAAAGGTTTCAAGTTTTCTAGTTATAAAAGCGAAAATGCTCTTACTATTATTGAAAGTAAACGAAATAACCCAGGACTGGTGAACACGGATCAAATAAAATAAATAGCTAAGATATCAGTTTTATTCGTTAACTACTCAGTAAAAGCATTTACTTGTACATGTAGTTGAAAGTAGTTACTGAAACAAAAGAAAACGTAGTTTATGCTTAAGAGCTTGATGCTGTAGCATAAAATACCCAAGAATCTACAATTGTTCTGTACAAAGCCATGAAACTTTGCATATCTGTCATGCTCATTAATAGATATCAAAGTATATTTATTACGGTTATGTAACTTTAAATTACATATTCCAATTGATTCGAATTTTATACAATCTTTAATAATAGGTTTTTAAATTTTAGTCACTTCGTTCAGCACTGTGTCCTTTTTTCATTGATTTCAAAGCTTTTTCTCGAAGTTTTTTTTCAATTTCTTCAGTGTTTGCTTCACTTGCATCAGATTCTTCTGAATCCGCTACCTTTTTTTTCTTATGTTTTCTATGCTTCTTGTGTTTTTTGTGTTTCTTATGCTTTTTGTCTTTCTTCTTTTTCCTTTCTTCCACTTCACTTTCCTGAAATAATTTCTTTGCTTTAGTAATAATTCACGTATTAACTTAAAGAACAATATTATTGCAATAATGTAATCTCACCTCCGATTCACTTGTACTTGTTTTGGTCTTCTTTTTCCTTTTCTTCTTAACCTTTTCCTCGTCGCTGCTGTCATCATTCTTCTTCTTTTTCTTCACTTCTTTCTCTTTTTCAGTCTCCTCATCTGTACTGGAATCTCGCTTTGACTTCTTTGCCTTGGCTGATTTAACTTCATCTTCACTGCTAGAGTCTTTCCTTGGTTTTTTGCCTCTGGGCCGCTCGTCTTCAGAAGAACTTTCTTTTCGTTTGCGAGATTTTTTCGGCTCGTCCTCCGAGCTAGAGTCTCTCTTAGCCTTTCTAGATCGGGATTTTTCTTTTTCTTTTTCTTTCTCTTTTTCCTTATCTTTCTCCTTTTCATCGTCTTGTTTGCTAATTTTCTTAGGTCTCTGTTCGTCCTCTGGTGAAGATGATGTTCTTCGGGACTTTCTAGATTTTTTGGTATCTTTGTCTTCTTCTTTATCTTTTATCCGTTTCTTGTCATTTTCACTCGTTTCACGTTTTTTAGTATCCTTTACACGATCCTTTGATCGAATGTCTGTGGAAGCTAAGATAATAAAATAATAATTGAAAATATGGTACGGAAATCTTCATACTACGAAAATAAATTATTTTATTTACATGTACCTGATCGGCTCGAATCTCTATTTTTCTTATGTTTATCTACAGTCTTCTTTTCATCTTCCGATGCTGAACTTGATTCCGCCCTGCTCTTATCTGACTTGTCATCATCCGTAGAAGTTTTTCTAGACTTTCTCGTCTTTTCAATTTTTTTAGATTTTTTCTTGTCTAATAATTTAAAATAGAATGGTTGTCAATAATACATTACTAATTCAGAAGATTACGACTTCTTTCTTGATTTCATACATACCATTATCGCTATCATCAGAATCCGTAGAAACGTCACGTTTGTCACGCTTGGATTTCTTGCTGCTTTCCACAACTTTCTTTGACGAAACATCATTTGTTTTTTGCGAACTGCTCTTCTTTTCTTCAACAGCGGGCTTTGTAGCAAGTTTGGCTGAAATTTTCTCATCCTTCTTCAAAGGGAAAGTTTCGGTTGTCGCAACTGTGACTTCGCTCACCTTGGGAGTTAACATTTTCTCCATTCTGAAAATCAACGTCATTTACAATCATGAAAATCACCTGAAAATTGCAAACTTTGAATGGATTAAAAAAAAAAAAATAAATAAATCCTTACTCTAAAAGTCTTTGTTTATTTTTTTCTATGATAAAGTCCTCCGTTTTTTTAAATGGCGATGGCGTGCGGGATAAACTGCGAGAGAACTGTAAAGTTACAAGGAAAAGTCACGAGTTACCCTATATTCATATATCATTGGTAAAATTCAAACGAATCGGAAAATCATATTACTCTGTGCCTGGAAACTGGAAGAGCAGAGACTGGTATCTTCTTCGGTGAGGGCTCGACCTTCTTGGGCATAGGGATATCGGCGGTCTTCTTAGCAGCAGCTTCCTTAGCTTCCTTCTCGGCGGCAGCAACAGCGGCGGCGGCGGCAGCGGCCCGTTTTATCGCCTCCTCTTTGGCGATCCGCTCTTTCTCCAGGCGCTTTTTCTCCTCGGCCTGTTCCCGCTCCTTCTTCTCCTGCATCACCTTTTGCTCCAGTAATTTTCTGCAGCGTTTCAACAAAACACAGTGATGTTAGTCAAGTTTTTCATACATGTCAGATGATACACTGGCAGATACTGTTTTCAATTAAATTTTTGATGGATATACATACAAGCAACTCAAGATTGAATAGTTGCGCATTACAGCGCTTATTATGTTAATATAAAATAAGATAGATTAGACTAGCAGTTTTAATGGTTGGCCGTTAGTTGCAACAACGTTTTAATAAATGTTAAGAGAAGACAATACGCAAGCCAATGAACAATCAAGATGAGCGTTAGTGAAATTAGTTTTCTTGATGTTTTTGTAGATAGTAATTTTGCGAATGTTAAAGTTTAGTTAGTAGGAGAATATAGTAACCTTGAAAGATATTTAATAATATTTTAGCAAGCATGAAAAGAGAAAGTTTCCACCACCCTACTTTAGGATGAATTGGATTGTTATTTAAATTTTACTCAGGAGTTTTGGACAATAAAAATACCTTTTTTGTATTAGCAATTGTACAAAAATACAATTGCGTTTGTTATCGTAAGTTTGCCTTTGCAGGATGATTTTTTAGTTAGTTGATCATCATCCAACATTGAAAATAAAGAAATTCTAATAAAGTCCACATTGATTCATCAATTTAATGTATTTGACTATATAAAATATTTTAGATAGTACACATTTCATCAAGTATTATCTTCTCATAAAAATACTCTTGGAGTTAACATCAACATTACGTACTCAATAACAATGATAATCAACAATAATATTAATGTTTGAGCAATTTTTTGGGATCTTGTGCAATTCTAATTAAAACAAAATGTACAATTCTATTAAAAAAAAAAAAAAAAAAAAAAAAAAGTTAAAACTTTTATCAACATAATTACTAAACTTACCCTATTTTATTAACATGATTTGTATGGTACAGGATAAGCAATTTTCTATTCAAAACATTAAAAGATTTTTAATTTGACATTTTTTATTAATTTTGTCTGAATCAATGAGGAAGTTTTCAACGAAAATTTTTATTTCTTGGGAAATTTTGTTCTCAATTGACGTAGTATAAAACAAATTTGTAAATTACCAATGATTTAAAAAAATACTTTTCTTACCTTCTATTAATAAACCATAACCATATGATAGCAAAGGATGGCGCAAAATAAAAAAATCACAAATTAAATAAAGCATTATGTACATATGATTATTACTAAATTTAGTATTCCTTATGTGCAACTGTTTACTTCCAAATCTAGATTTGAATATTCCATCTTAAATGACGACGTTATGTCTCAACTTATATTCATTTATTCTTAAATTGATAAATATATTGGTAAAAAACATCAAATCTGGTTTTGGAAGTATTTTCTTAGGTAATTCCTTAGACTTACACCATATAGTAAGTGTGAAATTTCTATGATAAAGAGCATCCAATTATTAAAAAAATGATAGAAATTAAAATTTATTGAACTTCCTCATTGATGAGATTATGTATACGGTACAAGAAAGAAAAATTAACAGAATATCCACTTGGAAAATGTTTACATATACCGAATTTCAAAGTTGATATTAAAAATACAATGAAATTCTCTTGTACTTGGTGAAATTCAATGAGATAATCCACGTATGTCATTAGTAACATCTTTGAAATCCGATTAATTTAAATTGAGGCTTGAAAACTTAAAATGTTGACTGTGTAAATCCTGTTTTTGTTTTTTTTTAAAACCAAGAAATTATTTGTTGATAGTTTAAAAACATTTAAAAAACGCGTACTTCAATACAATAGAGCTAATATCAAATGCTGCATATAAGAGTTCTGCAATATGCTCTCTGTTGTAAAAAGAGCAAAGTAGCTTTAATTTATATTTTAATGCAAAGCTCTATGACGCAGTACATGATATCACCCTTTTATGTGAGCCTCAATTTAAAGAAGATGAAAAAAAAGAAGTTCAAAAATTAGAAAACTAAAATTTCGAAAATTAAAACTTACAGAAATGTTAGGTTTTGAGTAGAGGAAAGTTTTTTCATAGAAAAGTTAAGCTTTCGAAATTTCAGTTATCGAAGCTTTAGTTTTCTAACTTTTAAAACTCTTATTTTTGACCTTCCCTATTGTAATGATTTTCACTAGTTACAATTTTCTTTTTTCTGAATAATTTTGTATTTACACCTCAAGCAGACATTCTACTTCATTACTTTTACAAGTATTGTCAAATTAAAAATCGAGATGAGTGACAAATTCACCTTATTGAGCTGTCAGTACTGTGGACAAGTAGACAATTTCGAAAGTTAATTGTATTGCAATATTTAAAATTTTGTTTAAAAAAAAGTCCATACAAAACCTATTACTTCTATAAACAAACTATTATTGATAAAAGTAATGGAATCTGGTAATTATTAAAAATAAAAGTTGAAAAATTATTTGTTTTTCAGAATGTCGCAGCTTCAGTTATGAATTCAATCTAATTTGCAAATTTTAATTAATTGTTCTGTATTAAAAACGAAATAATTAGTGTTTGATAAACTTATTATATTTTAAGGCAAAATAAATATTGAAATTTGAAAACTACTGCAGAGCAACAATTGGTTTAAAAAATTAACAAGAATCCCTGTTTATTTTTATTCACATAAGGCATAGATGAAAGGCCAAAAATCAGATTGTATCAAGTTTAAGAGATTATACTGTTAAAAATTGAAAATGTTTCTTCGCTGGACCAAAATTTCGAAAATTCTAAATTCTAAATTATAACGCCGTGTGTTTGAGGAAAAATTTAAGTGCTAAGATGTATGTACGTGATAAAATAAAATGTTGGAAAATAAAAGAAGTTTTTATTTTCGAAATGGTGGTCTTTCTAATTTTTGAATCAAGTTTATTTTATAGGCAAGAGGTATTTCTTAGTTATTGATTATTTACCATCTTCATTTTTTACTTGATAATTAAATTTTTTTTTTTTTAAATACTATTCTGGATTAACCAAGTAAAATTTTCATCGCAATATATATAATCGAATAAATAAGATTGCATCTATCTTTACCTATAAAATAATCAATAAAAACTAAACATCTATTTAAAATATTTGTGCACGTAAATATTCTAAATCTTACTTTCCAGATGTATTGATATTCATCATAATTGAATGCGAAGCAAAAAAAGTTTTTGTTTTATTTTGGTTATTATTAACTTTATATGTTATTTAAGTTGTAATCTTTTTTCTTTTCCATTTAAATATTAAAACAAAACATTCAATTTTGAAGCTCATCAATTAAATTTTTAAAATCCACGTAAGATGATCAAAAAGATTACAACGGAACTGGATGTCTTAGTAAAAATAAGAAAAGTTAAAGATACTTTTTTGATTATTCAATGACTAAAAATGTAGATTTTTTTTTGCCTTTCTAAGCCATAAGTTTCCAAAGTTTTAGGTACAGCTCCAACCAATGTTTTTTCAAAAAAGAATTTTGAATAAAGCATACTCAGTAAATTAATTCGATAATACCCATGTTTGGCAATAAATAGGCAAAGTTATATTATTGTAGGAGAATCAATTAGTACCATTAATGCAATACAAGAGAGTAGCTTACCAAGATTCAACCATCACCCTTATAAGATATATAATCATAGTAACGTTATTTATGAGAAATATATGTAAATGTTAATAATTATAGTTTTATTTATCAGCCAAAAAATTTTTCATGTTAGTTAGGAAAAGCAAACGTTAGTGAGATGATAAATGATTGGACCCAGTAAAAGTTAACCATCACCGTTAGTCAGGCGTAGATAGGCAATAACCAAAACAAACAGCGACAGCCTGAAAGCACTCACCTAGCCATCTCGTCATTATCATCATCACTGGATGAGGAGTCACTGCTGTGCTCGCTGCTGGACCTTGACCTACCATTCCTCAGCTCTTTTTTCAGCTCAGCACCGACAACTTGGGCTGCAGCCACGACGACCTGAGCTGCCTGCTGCGGCGGCATCTGCAGAAGCGACGAATCAGGTGGCACCACATCCATCAGGCTCGTTGTCTTCTTGGTCGCACTGACAGCGGGTGGAGCTGTTGTTGCGCTGTTAGCAGTGAAGGCGGGTGTGGTGGTGATGGTGATCGTAGGCGCTTTGGGCTTTTCCTCGGAGTCAGCACGGCGTTTGGTATCGCGTGACGTGGAGCCCTTGCGGGTGGAGCTCCTGCTACGCGAGCGGCGTCGACGATCCCGATCGCGCGACCGGTCACGGTCACGCCTACGACTGGAGCGGTCGCGGGAAGATGAGCGATGGCGCGATCTCTCCCTGTCCGAGCTGCGTCGCCGAGAACCTCGACGATCACGGTCGACCGAGCGTCTCCGTGAACGGCGCTCCGACGAGCGTCGTCTACGGTCCAGGGAGCGACGTCGTCTTGGACTCGGCGAACGTCGACGATAACGGGCTGGCGACCTACGAGGACTCCTGTAAATAAAGATCTCGATGAGTATCCTATTCGTACACTCTTGCGGCAAGAAATTATAGTATCTCGAGTTACCTTCGTCTGCTGGGAGCTCTGCGCGAAGAGGGTGGTCTCATGCTGCGGCTTCCACTGTATCTATCTCGACGGTCACGGTCCCTGTCACGCCTTCTATCTCTATCAATTGATCGCCTGAAAAACCGCAAAGTCTCAGTACCAAACAGTTTCAAAGATAAGGATTTAAAACCATGGGTGTATATGTACTGATGAATCGGTACTAACATTAAAGTTAAATCAAAACGCATGTGATACAAGTAAAGTGAGCTAGAATACAAAGCATTTCCACAAGTTCGTGATTTTAAATGTTTAATATTGACAAACTAAGTGAAAGTCAATTTAAGAATTTTGTCGCCTTTAAAATTTACCTACAGAAGTTCACGACTTTGCTTGAAATAAAAAACAAACATTATGTAAACGTGACATTTCACTTTAATAGAGTCGCATTAAAGATAAGTCACAAAAACTAAATAAAAAAATAACTAAAATCTGAATTTACCTCCTGTGTCGGTCGCGAGATCTGTCACGAGATCTATCACGCGATCGATCGCGCGACCTGTCACGCGATCTATCCTTTGAACGGTCCTTCCTGGGCGAGGGACTACTACGTCGCTTGGTCGTAGACTTCCTCTCACGGCTAGAGTCGCTGTCGCTTCCACTGTCATCTTTGTTGGTTTTTCTGTACGAGCGTTTAGACTGTACACTGTCTTTCTTCTTTCTGATTTCAAAATCGCTCTTGTCCTTCTTATCATCATCAGAGTCTGAGATGCTGCTGCTGCTGCTTCTACTACGTGCCTTTTTCGCCACCGCCGAGGGCTTGCTTTTCTCGACCGACTTACTCTTAGAGCGAGACTTGCTCTTTGAACGACTTTTGGACAAAGACTTGGAGCGTGACTTTGAAGAGCGCGAGTCGCTAGACACCGAGCGCGATTTCCTAGACTTGCTTCTGTCCACACTCTTAGATCGCGACTTCTTGCGCGAACGAGAGACCGAACGCGAGGAGCGTTTGCCCTTTGATTTCGATCTAGACTTGGAGCGACGGGACCTCAAACGATCTATGGAGAGAGATTTGGAGCGCCGCGATTTTGACTTGGACCTCGACCTTCTTGACTTGGACTTGGATCTGGATCGTCTAGATTTGGAGATAGACCTCGATCTTCGGGAACGGGAGCGGGAGCGTGATCTGCGCGATTTGGACTTGGAACGCGATCGCCGAGACCTGGACTTGGAACGGGAGCGTCGTGACTTGGACTTTGAACGCGAGCGTCGCGATTTGGAGACAGGAGAGCGCGAGCGATGCTTGTAAGTAGGAGACTTGGAGCGCGATTTCTTTGAGCGCACCGACGGCGATTTTGAGCGTGATTTGCGCTTACCGTCTTGACTCGCTTCTTCAGTGTTGTTTTTCTTCTTTCCATCAGCGATGCTCATTAATTTAGCTTGCAGACGCGAGATTGCAACAGCAGCTTCTCTGCAAAGATAGTAATCAATGATTAAATATAAAATATTGTACTTTTTGTAAATGTAGTTGGGAGGCAAGCTTAAGACTTACGGTTTAGTTTTCAATGGCAACAGTGGAATGTTGTTTTCCACTTGAATAGGAGCATCATCACCATCGATTTTCAGTACATCGGCCATATCTTTGCTATCCTTGGTCGAGTTTTTGCTAGGCGATGCAGACGAGGATCTGCGTTTGCGGCCACGATCGCGATCTTTGTGTCGCTCTTTAGATTTACTCCTTTTTCTACTGATGTAATTATGTGACTTAATTTTTTTACGCTATTTACACATAAATTAAACACACACTAAGAAAGAAAAGAAACACTTACATTTCAATGTCTTTGCTGCGTTCTCTTCGACGATCTTTCGAGGAGTCACGCTCTTTTTCTTCTTTTTTTACTTTGATGTCATTGTCGTGGTTCTCCTTACCATCTTTCTCCTTTTCTCTATCTTTATCCTTATCTTTGTCAACTAAGGATGCTTGTAACTTTTCTTGCTCCTCCTGTTGCAAATCAAAATTGTTTACTTCAGTATTAATCGACGACTCCATTATACTTTCGATTAGAATGGACGAGACACTTATGCACGTAGGTTAACTGTTAATTGTTTTGAGGTTAGCGACATCACGTAGCGCTTTTTTGTTTTATTCTACAGACAGTTTGGGGTAAGTTTACATCGTAAATTTTGCAACTTCACAGTATTCGATCACGAAGGGAAGAGTATTTTTTTCATTATTGTTAGTAATATTATTTGCTACCTTACTGAAAGATACTCACATACTATTTTCCCGCGAATAGATTTGTTCGGAGTTCGGAGCTAACCATAACTTGGCAAAGTGCATGTAAGTATAATAGGGCAGAAATCTCAGAAAGAGCAAAAAAGAAAATGTATGCCTACTTATATGCAAGGCCGCCGGCCACGTAGGCCTCCAACGTATATACGTATGTCCTTTTTCCGAGCTAGACTATACAAATCTCATTCTGAGATAATATTAATGATTGGCAAAAGACGTTATTTTATAATTAAAAAAAAAAGATTATAATTACTAGTCGTTTCTTAATTTGATCCTTTTTTTGTTGTAAGAAGGCTTCTGGGATTCCAGTGTCGTTATCTTGGGCAGACACAAGCAAGTCCCACAGTTCCCCCATGAAAGAACGTGCATTCTTTCCATTTAGGAAACCTGTCAAATTGATTTGCATTTTGCGAGGGTCTGGGTACTGAAAACAAAAAAGGTTTATCCACTATATTTCTTAAAAATAAACTTCATCATTTTGCTTACAAACTAGTAATGTGTTTATGTTGCATGCGATATTTCTTTTTTCAAAGCATTTTGGTTCAAAATATAAAAAATTATAAATTCGTCAACTGCTTTTCCCCCTCGAAAAAGCCGATTTTCTTTTGTTACAGAATTTACCAATGATAGTCACAAGGACTTAACTTACTGTGAAACCTGCTTGGATGGAAGTAAAATAAAAAGAATCAAATTAGTTGTCTTGGTGCTGCGATTAATGTATTAGTAGAAAAAAAATCAGAAGTTATAAATGTCATAATGTTTTTTGTTTTGTTTTTATATAAATGATTATTATTTGATGATGTCCATTGTCGACGAGTCCAACGAGAGCGTGTCCTAAATAAGTAAGTGACGAGCGTAGTAAGTGTACGTTCGCTCGCAACGTTCAGAGCCATTATAGTCACGCAAATTGTTTAACAATACCTCCTGCATTAACGATAAATGCTTGCCGTTGCCAATCGCGCTTTAGGGCCCCGAACGGCCAATTCTTTCTCTCGCTCGCTTTCTCGCGCATTCTCCCGGGTAGTTTAACAAGTCGCTCTGCGTGTGCAAGTCACGAGATGTGCAGCAACTCAAGTCCACGGTATCCCATGTGAGCTGTTATAGCCCAGTGTGTATCAGCCGTAGTCCAGCGCCGACGACGGCGATGACGATGACGACGTTGACAGCAACAGCAACCGTAGGTAGACAGCAGCAGACGGCATTGACATGCCATCGCTGCAGCTGAAGCTGGCCAGATGATCAGAAGCCAATAGCTTCCTTGGTGATGTCGCTTTAGCGACAACTGCTTTCTGCAAACGTGTCGTGTGCAGCAAAGCTGTCGGGCAAGATAGCCCGCACAAGGTGGCTACTGCGGCAAGCATTGCCACAGTTGACGTTGAAGCTGCTGCTACTGCTGAAGTTGGAGCGATGAGGATGATGTTGATGACGTGATGCAAGCGACTAGCGTCCCACGGTGAGTGCAAGGAGACGGGTAGCGCTGCTGCTGCAGCGAAGGCTGGAAAGGCGGCCAATCGGATGCCGAGGAGTGCACATCCGAATGCCATTTGGATTCAAAGGGGTGTCAAGAGCCAACGGTCACCAATGGTCTCTACTTAGACTAACGGGGAATTAAAAGATCATAGATAAAAATTTCGATGACGATTATATAATGTCAATTATTACACCGGATCTTTAACTAAAGAAAACTTTGTTTTCTTCTTTATTTAAGAGGCCCAACATTGTGTGATTCATTGTTTTTTTAAGAAAATAATTTTATACAACGTTCTTGCCTTACAACGTCAACAAAATTATGAAAAAATTTTGATTTTAACAGTTAAATGCGTTAACAGAATTAAACGCTTAAAAATTTGGGATTCATTTAAAAAACAAGTGTTTACAATTTATACTTACTTACCATGGAAATTATCTTATTGTTTTTATAAAATTGTGACTTGTTTAAACACAATTTTTTTCTTCTATAATGGTTTTTCAGTGTATTAAACTAATCAATTTTTATGTGTGATTATGTCAAAAATAAGAGAAAAAACAGAAACAACTAAACAAAAAGTTCAAGTACAAACAAAACCTAGGTATAACTTTAATACCTGACCAATTAATAAACTAAAATTTGAGAGTATTCATACGTTTGGTCAAAAAATCTCATGATTTAGTGCATTACTGGAGAAAATTTGAGCAAAATCACCATAGCATCAGTATTAATTAATCATATCTTTGGTAATTTGCACAAATTTTTTATAGATAAAAGACTAGTTGAACTAGACGGTGTGAGCTGAAATAACAGGTTTTTAACAATGTATTACGATGAGGGGAAAAAGCTTAGTGAACGTAAATATTTTTATATTACCAATAGTATTGGTAATGACACTGATAAAATTAATTTTAATAATAACAATACTAGTAGTTGTAGTGTATTCCATGGCTAAAAAATGCGCTTCTCTTACCTTTTCTTCCAGCTGATTAATAACAAATTCAACCACCACGTCATCTTCCATGCCGAGGATTTGAGTGATCTTTGTTGTAATCCAGGGTTTGATGACATCAAGCTTAACTTTTTGCATGTCCACCTGCAAGAGCACAAAAATTCTCGTTCGTAGATAAAAAATATAATAATGTATGATATATTTTTTCTTAAATGTTAAAAACAATGTTGTAAACTTGAGATTCTTTTGGCAATCAAAAATTCATATTATCCCATTTAAACTGAAGTGTGAAAACAATCTTGTGATATACTATACTATGTGTGTGTTTGTGTGAGTGTATTTAACTTCCAATATGGCTGGACCGGATTAAAGCCAAGTAGCCATTTTAAAACACAAACATGATAAAATTTAGTAAGCTTATGATTACATACACACAAGTTTTATTAGAGTAAACCTTCATTATTTATTCAACAGTTTCAATAGGTAAAAGTAACGTAATGCCTTAAATGTAATAACAATTAGCAAAAGCAGCCATATCAAACGGTACCTTTTGGGTCAAGGAGTCACCGAACTTCATCTGCTTCAGGAGCTTTTTCTCCTTGTCGCTGAATCTCGTGTCCTGTGTAGCAGTAGTCCCCTAAAAGTACATGAGTAAAAATCCTTTACCATAAAAGGCTGTGGGTGTCAAAAACCCTTTTGGCCCACCAAGTTAAACATAACCATCAAAAGTATTATCACAATAATGATGCTTAAAACATGAATCTTCAAAACTTGCGTTCGCATGAAAGGATAAATAATGTAAGTGAAACAGAGAAGCTCATCCCCCTGAGCAAAAATACACAAATGAATTGCATCCTCACCGTGTACATCATCTTGGGGTCGTGTTTTCACGCTGCAGGCTGTTACTAAGAAACCCTCTCGGATGCTTCCTCCTTCTCCTGCACTTTCCTCGGCTCTCTCTCGAGAGTCTCGAGCGTCGCACGCCACGTCCTCTCGATGTTATACGCCGGCACAGCGTTCCAACTACGAGAGGAAGAACTAATTGTCTACGCCTGGGAGAAGACGAGTCCCCAGCCAAGGCAGCGTACCTAATTACCTATCTGTCCAGGTATATATATGTAGAGAGAATGGGGGAAAAACTAGATATAGCCCATTGGCGTTGGATCGATAAGTAATACCCCCAGGTATTATACTCGCGTGTGTCTGGCGTGTCCCCCCGTCCTCGACGGTGGTCGTATAGGGTTGGGTTGGAAGATTTCTCGACACTATATGTATAAGTGTAAGTTACCGCACACTTACTATACGCGTAAAACGCGTCTCTTTTTTACGTTTACGATGTATCTATACAAAAGTATAAGTAGTATCACAAGTGATTACTGATTAGTACTTATTAGGTATACGGGATGGAGAGAAAACATTTGACAAAGACTGAAAATATAGAGCACACCCAGCCACACTCTTGCAATGCAGCCATATGCAGCGGCCTGCTTACGTGCTTAGCTTATAGGTACCAGTAAAGTGATATAGAGAGCTCTCTCGCCCTGCCCCCCCCTCGCTCTCAGTCAGCAGCGCGCACGCGCAGTCACAAATGGTATATATAGGTTTATGTACAATTGTAGTACATTGAACAAAAAACAAGACTATAAGTACAAGTTTGTACAACCCTACAACATCAGGATATGGATATTCCATGATGGGGTAATATGGGTAACATGGCTCTGCGGTACAACTTAATCTGTGAGATGAAGTGCATCAACCATTTGAAATATAACCACGGTAGAAAGAAAAGTGTCTTGTAAAGTTATAATTATCATGTTTAGGGAGCTACAGGGCCGGGATTGTTCCCCCATCGAGAGGGTGCCAAGCAGGGGCTCGTAAGGGAGTTTTTCTCTCAGCGTTCACTTTTTACTGTCTTTTACGACACAAAGGTTGGAAAAAGACTGCTTGAATGAAAACAATTGGAGAAACACCGTTGAATCGATCAATACGCGCTACCAACATTATTTTTGGCAACGAAGCTCAAACATTCATCGCAACCATCGATTTTATCAACCATTGCGTCGTCAATGAAATTTCTGTAATATGAGACTCTGGCGTAAAACGCTACTGAATCACGTTCATCGCAACTTTGTCGACCATGAGTTAACAATCCGATAAGGATATTTTGATCCTCCTTTTTTAACACAAGAGGACCTCCACTGCGACCCTAAACATTGAAAACACAAATTTTACATTTTTTCACTCAGCTTAAAATTAATTAATACACAAGGTGTTTGGTATATTACTATATACGTAAGCACCTCTGATTCTCATGTCTCTGGAGTTTGCTCCACTTGAGCGAAAATTTTTTTTCGGCAGTGAAAGTATTCCGTTTCCGAAATTTGTAAGGGATTGTCATCCAATGGCACAACGCGTGTTTTCGCGTACCGCAAACCCCCACTTGTGGTCCCATTGACAACCAGAAAATCATTGTTTGTATAATAATTGATTATTGTGTCGTAACCGAAACCGGTGAGGATGGGTTTCTCGCGAACAAATAATCTGAAATCGTCGCAATCGCAGTGCTGTAGCGGCACCACTTTGCCAATGTGCACGTTGTCCAAGGGTACCATTTTGTCGAGCTGATTGAAACAACGGAAAAATTCAAAGCTCATGGTTATAAAATTTTAAGATTTAAAAAAAAAAAACGAAAAATTCCGTGCGAGCACGTGTACCTTGAGAACGGCAATGTCGTCGTGCAAAATGATATCGTCACTTACAATGTCGTAATTGTCGGGTAAGTATAATATATGCTCTATCGATTTTGGCATTAAATCCAAACGGAGAGTTTTGTCTGTAATTGCTGACCCCTGCGACAATTGTAACCATACTTGTCTTGAATTTACCATCTCTGTTTATGATACAATGAGCTGCCGTGAGTACATTCCACTCGCTGATAATGGCACCGTTACATAAGCTATTTGGTAAAGCCACGAAGGCATGATATGGGTAATCTTCGATTGCTGCCGGATCGCCTCCAATGATGTTTTCTGTTGGGAGGACTTCAACTGTGGGAAGCAAAAAAAAATTCTCAATCGCCAAAAGTGCAAACCCCAACGGTAACGCGACGTTTTAGAAACGTTAAAAAATGTTGTTCTTTTTTGCCATCGCGTCGTTAAGTTTGCACCATTGGTGTTATCATTCGGACGACGATTTGTAACCAAGTGTTTCTACGATAATACCTTATTTTGTTTGATTTTAAACCTACGTATGTATTTTGGGTGCTGTCACCTGTATGATAACAGCGTATTAGTACACTATTTATGCGCAAAGTACCTTTTAAGGCAGTTTTTATTACAAAATTTCAATGTTAAATTAAAAAAAAAAAAAAGGGTTCTTTTAACTGTTTTACAGTTTTTAGTGCTGTTATGATTGGATTACATATAATTATACTTATACCGTGCCATCATGATTCGATGTAATAATTTTTGATTGTTTCTTAAAAAAATAATTATATTTGCAAGAGGTAGAGAAATAGTTTGTACAATTTATATCGGTCATCTTACCAGTATTACTCGAATACAAGATCGAGAAGCTGAAAAGTATAAAACCGACGGGAGGCATCTCACAATAGTACAATTTTAATAATAGTTCATTTGTAAAATTGTTGCGCCTTTAATTTATATACATATATATATACACTTCTAAATTTAAAATGCATAATGTATACCAGTAATCTCAAAACTGTTGAAACGATTTCAATATCTTTTGAATATTAAAAGCGCACATACACTACCCACGATCATTTTTTGTTCTTGGCTACATTGGTAAAAGAAAAAGATGTATTGTTGTATGATTAATTCGTTACTCATTTTTTAAACGTAAAGACAAAGTTATTTTTTCCTTTATTCACAAGAATTAAAAATCTTTGTGTACTACTTATTACATCATTTATGCATATACATGTTATTGTAACAGACTTTTTTTTTTTTTTTAACTTACTGTTAGATATGGAAAAAAAAAGCAAGGATATAAGAAAGATTTGAATAGATTTGGAGCTCGTTTTAATATAAAAAATTATTTTTTTCGCTCAATACTTTTAGACCTAAAGTTTTGTGAGATCCCCTTAAAGAATAATAAACATAATGTGACTTTGATTCCCCGTGGATGTACTTGGATTATACTTGTTCTCTTTGGCTCCAGTCAAGGTAGGCATCCACGAAAAAAAAAAAAAAAAAAAAAAAAAATGCAAATAAATGAAAGAATAAGTCACGGGTAGTCCGAGATGTTGAGGCAGAGTAAAGACAGCAGTGCACGTGTGCATGATTATTCGTGGGCCTTATTGTACGCGAGTGTGTGTGCAGTGCACACGATCAAGAGAGCTTGCAAGCTCATGTTTTTATTCCTTCCCTTGTTTTTTAAGTTGGCTCAACGCAATTACAATTTAATGAGAATAACTCGATAATCTACACAATTGTACAACCCACCATCAATCGACAGTTTTGAGCTTTTGTCAGAGTCTGCGGCAAAATCTACATTACCCTGATGTACGGTTGTGCTTTCGTACTGACATATTACATATGCTCATACTACATCATGCTATCGGCCATCAAAGTATATAATAGCTAGTGTAGTAGGCAACCGTAAAATGTAATCGACGCCGAATCTGGAGATATTTTTTTACCCACCGTCGCGCAATTTCGCTCAACATTGTCCGAAACACCGCAAGAGAGAGCCGGTGAAGTTTTCAACTCACACGCGTTTAACTTGGATTTGCCAGCAGCAATAAATAAGTATTTGTCCAGATAAACTTTTTGTTTAGTTTTTGTTTTTGTTTTTCTTTTTTTAATTTGACTCCGCACCAAGGACCTAATTGACGCTAGTGAAAAATGTCAAATAATTTGAAGCAAAAGACAGTAACTTTTATACTTTGGCCGTTGTTGTTGTTTTTTTTTGTTCCTTTGCAGTGCTATCATAGATACACATACAATATTGCACGTAAAATTGTTGGATCACATCCATCCTCAATATTTCTTATCCACATAATCACCAACCGTACACTCGGTAAAACGTACGTGGTCCAGTATACAAATATGCTCTCGTTACCCCGCGCAAGCTCGCGACTCGGTCGGCCAAGCAGACGAAGAGCCCGCGCAAGCCATCTCACGGCAAGAGTACGACCCGATAGCCCGTACCCCACCCATCTGCATAATTGCGTCTCTTTCCCTTCGGCCGGTATCCTCCTCATCCCCGATAAGCATCGCGCTAACATCGCGGTGCTCCAAGTGGGGAGGGGATCGTCGTCACGAGCCTGTTGCCAGTTATTGATCTGGCCACGATCAAACACACTGCATTGCCGTGATGTCGCATGTAAGTGTGCGCACAAGTGCCCCCCCTCTCCTCACCTGTGTGCCCCGAAAATCATCACTTGTGCGTATACACACACACACACGAGTGTTCCAGCACCCGATAAACGCTCGTGCACATTGGGATCCTGCTTAAGAGCTTTTTCGGCTCGTACAATTAAAGATCCGAAATATTGTGAGCTTGCGAGCGCAGATACGAGGGAACGGGTTGTCGAATCAACCCATCCCCCTTTGGGATATATATAGGCACCCCCTCCTCGACCAACAGTGCCCACGTGTGTGGAAGAGCCAAGGGGTGGGGGGTAAAAGCTCGCTATATGTACATATAACCATCATCACAATCATCATCGGGGCAGAGAGAGAGAAAGCCACACCACCCGAACGCGAGCCAGAAGGTCACCACAAACACGTACACGTGTACGTATATGTTGTACGTGTCCAGGGGGAGAGGGTGAATTCCACCCCTTGGCCCCTCCGAACCCTTTTGTTTTCCCCCCCCCTCATGGATGTAATCATCGCACGCGGGGCCTACAGAGGGATGAGGGTTGAAATTGGAGTATAGAGAAGAAGAAGAAGAAGAAGAAGGGAGCGTTGATGGGTATAAAAGAGCGGAAAAGCGAAAATAAACAGGTACTGTGCACCTTAGGTGCCGTGTATATATATATAAACGCTCACTGCTCGCCTATATACTTTATACACTCGGCCAGGGCTACGGCGCTGCGTGAAAACAGCAGCAGAAGAGAGATGGATATAGTATATCGCTCTATCGCGTGTGTTTCCTCGCCCCAGCCGGTTAGCCGCGCGCACGCGCCTGCTCTAGAGAACGAGGGAGGAGGAGAGGAGGAGGAGGGAATCGGCAAGGCCGCCGTCGTATACTTACGTTGTATCACCCACACACCTATACAAACCAGCTCTCTCGTCCACGACAATATAACGACGAGTAGGTGTAGGTGGGCGCACATGTGTGTGTGTACGTAGGTATGACGTGTGTGGGTAAAAGGCACCTATCCACCAGATCCACCTACGTTGGACATGCTGTGCCCTCTCTCTGCCAGTCGTGTGCTGTGCCAGCTATCGCGCGCGCGCGCGCGTGTCTTCTTTTGCTTCTATATCTGCGCAACAATAATACCCAATTACAATAAAATATAGTAACGACAAAAACCCGATTTTCCCACCGATCGTAGCATTAAGCAGCTGTTGGAAGCTAGCGAGGATCCTGCTTCCTTTGGTGCTAAAGGATGCCCCGGCCAAAGTACGGTATCTCCGGGCGTGTATGAGTAGTGAACTCGTCGTGCAACCAGCACGATACACTTGCACGATGTGCGTGCACGGAGCTCCGTGTACCTTTGCGATTGGTGCCGTTGTCGTTCGGGCGATCCTATGAACGGATACGTGCTTCAAAGGACAAACAACAGCACTTCTCCTGGACAGCGTATATACCGTCCCGTCCATCGGCCTATACTTATATACTTGTGTATTGGCTCGCAGCGCCAAAGGAGTGCGCGGGCGCGTGTGTTTTTATAGACAAGAAGGGGCTTTTGCATATATATATATCTATATACACGCTTTGCCACACAAGTGCAGTGTATACAGGGAGAGGGAGCGCCAGTAGAGTAAGCCACTGACGGCGGTGCCAGTCGGCCAACGGCTGTTCCACGCTATTATAGACTTGCACCACCACCGCAAGCTCGGCGTATACTCTTTGGCACATAATACACGTTGTTTGTGCGCTTGTTTTGCCGCGTGTGGTGGCCGTCGCCTCGTGACAGTGCAGGAGCTCAAAAGCCGCGTACACACGTACACACACACACATACACATATATATATATATATATATAGGGTGTACGGGTACAAAGTTGGGGGGGGCCCGGCCTCCCCCCTGCCCTCCCAATTGCAGCTGTTTTCCCAGTGGTGCGTTGCAGTTTCTTTGGGCGATTACACCGAGTGACGATGATATAAAGTGTGTCCAATACTTGATGACTGTTGGCCAATGCGATTAGTACGCACGTGTGTCCATGGGGTGACAATACTGGATACCCATTACCCGTGACAATACACCATCCACCTTGGCTCTGAGCGAGGGGGGGGGGTGGCTATGGCGTGTACATTTTGCGCCCGGGTACAATAAACGTACACACACATATAAACAGAGATAAAGACATTTGTGGGTGGATATAGTGACAAGTAGTCCGAGGCAAGATGAAGAAGTTCACGTTCAAGGGGGTGCTCGACGGGTTCCGATCCTCGGTGGCTCAACAGGTCAACAGGCCCGAGCAGGAGATCGTCGAGACGCTCCGCTCCGAGCACTTCCAGGTCAAGAAGGTCAGTCTCCCTCCCCCCCCGTCTTTGTTGTGCTTTTCTCTTTCTTTTTTTTTTCCATACTTACCGACTTGATGCTACCCCCCCCCCCCCCAAGGGTGCACACTCCTTACATCCCCCGTGCGTAAGCTCGAGCTTTGGCAAAGTGTGCTCTCTTTAGCGGGTGCTCGTCTCCCCGAGTCCGAGAGAGGGACAAATTACGGCAGGTATATATAGTGTACACACTCGAAAAGTGCTGATGACGCAGGGGCTAGGGAAAGTAATGTTTACGCTCGCTCGTCGCGGAGGAGAACCATGCAAGCTCATTTGCGTGTACACCTTTGGGGCTTTTAATTTGTAAACGAGTTAAAAAAAAAAAAAAAAAGAAGAACAGCGTGCTGTACGATAATTGTAATTGTTTACGAAATTCTCTTATCTGCGATGAGAATACTGTGGCCAATAATGAGGAAAACGCGTCGATTCCCCCCGGGCGTCGTCGTCATCGTTGAGCGATAGCACTTTGTTTTTTTGTTTTAATCAGCCATATTTTATTTATAGGCTTTTGCGCAGCGTGTAACGAAAAAAAAAAAAAAAAAAAAAAAAACAAATGAGCACGCGCATAAGCACACAAGCGATGCGTCAGTGTTTTATACGTACGCGTGTACAATCGTTATTGATAATTGGTTGGCAGTCGGGATATTGTTTTTATTTTCCTCTCGACCGGACGAGGTCCCTTTGTAACGTTTGCCGCTGAGCTCACCGATTACTGCATAATATTTACTTGCCACCGTTTTTACAAATCTCTTGCCCCGAGTAACGGAGCTTTTTTCACCCACTAAGCTTCCAAATCGCGTACGACTACGATCGAATAAATTAACGTGGAAAAGTGATGCCTTGTCCGAGAATAAACAAAACTACGAATATTTATAGGCTTTGTACGTTACACGTACGGTTTATGCTATCAGTCGGTAAACTCTGTCGTGTGATCTCTCAACTATGCGAAGCTTCTTGATTGAATCAAATGCAATTCGTAACTTTTGTTTCGAGTATGATTCATTGATCGCCCGGACAAACAAACGAGGGTTGTATGATAACGACTCGCACGCTGATCTGTGTGAGTAATTGCAAGCACACTTTTTTTTTTTTATATTCTGGATGCGCCTCGCGTCGAGCTTCTGGCATGGCGTAATTACTGCGTGAAAAGTGTTTTTAATAACGTTGGAGCCACAGTGTGCAGGGGAGGGGCTAGACAAAGGAATACCGTAAAAACAAAAAAAAAAAAAAAAAAAAAAGAAGCAGAGACGTCGTGTGCCCCGGTCGTGCAGCTAGTCTGTGGATGTATGTATATAAAAAAGGAAGAAAAAAAAGCTCCGACCCGTGCTCATTGAATGCGTAATGGGGGTCCCCGTAATTACACGCCTGTCGTGTAAGGTTAGCGCGTGTATAAGCGACCCGCGTGTCATGCGGCGCGCACGACCCTACGTGGACTAACTGGCGCTACCCCTTTGAAAAACGGAGCTTTTTCTTTCTTTGCACGCGTGCAAGAGAAATACAAAGAACAAAAAAAAAAAAAAAGAAAAAAAAAAAATCGTGCGTGCTCGTCGTTTGAAAAATAGAATAGACCCGCTGGTTGCTCGTGTGTGGGTGTAATGACTTTGCGCTTCTTTGGTGGAAATTGTCTTTGCGTTTGTGTGACATTCATATACTTTCATGCGGACGTATGGATATTAGTTGATTCACTCACGAAACTTTTTTTTGCCAGGGCCGTAAGTGTGACGCGGGCAGTCTGAGTAACGATTTTTGTATTAGCCGCGCGACACGGAGCTGGTGGTATCGTTAGATCCGTGAAAAGTAAAATTTAAAAAAAGAAAGTGAAGAATCGTTGCGAACACGACGAAGGCTTTCTTTGGCGTGTAAACCTATGTGGGCTTTTTTAATTTTGGTACATGAGTACGTTATGTATCAACATGTTTATGCAGATAAAATAGGTGCATGCTTAGCATCAAGCACGCGTGTGTTGTTTTTTTTTGTTTTGTTATATCATCATCGCACTATAGCATATTATTGACGAATCAGCGGGCGAGTGTCGCGTGTGCACGCGGCCGTCGTGTGCGTTTATTATTAGTTCTGGGGGTGTATAGTGAGCATACTCGCCATTGGCTGTGTATTATCACGCTCTAGGCTAATATAAAAGTTAAAAAATCGTCTCGATGACGGCCTAGTAGGGGATAATGAAATTGTGTGCGCACTTGTATTCCTTGAATTTATTGGCTCATAGATCTAAAAGTACTGATTACGGGTCTTTTTAATTAATTTATTTTTCATTCCTTTCAATTTTTTAGTACAACTATAAACATATTTAACTTGATTAATTTTTATATTTACTATTTGAACACAAGACTTCTGATTACTTCGTCTTACCTTAACCGTCTGTTTCTACTTGCTTTTTTAGCTAATCAATTTGTGTAGGTTGAAAGTGGAACAAACTTAAAAAATAATATTCATTATTTACTAGTAAGCTAATAAATTCTAAAAAATATTAGATTGCAAATGGAAAATACCGATGGCTCGATTACATTAATCGTCTGTTTCTACTTGCTTTTTCAGTCAAGGAATGTGTATCGATTAAAAATGAAAAAAACTTGAAAAATTGAGTAGATTATTACTAGTAAGCTAATTAAATATAATAAATAGTAAATTGAAAATACAAAATACAGAACTCCCAAATAGATAGAGTTAGGTTATTCTCATTTCGCCTCTATTGATGGCTCGTCTTACTGTAACCGTCTGTTTCTACTTGATTTTTAAGCCTATGAATGTGTATAGGTTAAAAATGAAAAAAACTTGAAAAGCTGCGTTGATTATTTACTAGTAAATTAATAAAATAAAAAAATATCAAATTGCAAATGGAAAATCTAGAACTCCAAAACAAATAGAGTTAGATTATTCTCATTTCGCTACGACCGATGGCTCGTCTTACTTTAATCGTCTGTTTCTACTTGCTTTCTTAGTCAATCAATTTGTATGGGTTAAAAATGGAACAAACTTGAAAAGCTGCGTTGATTGTTTACTAGTAAATTAATAAAATAAAAAAATTTTAAATTGCAAATGGAAAATCCAGAATTCTCAAATAGATTAGGTTACGCTCATTTCACCACCAATGGTGTTTCGTCTTACTTTAATCGTCTGTTTCTACTTGCTTTCTCAGTCAATCAATTTGTATTGCTCAAAAGTAAGATGAATTTGAAAAACTATTACTAGTATATCACGAAAATATAAAAAATGTTAATTTTTTTTCTCTTTTATTCATTCATGAAAGCAAAACATTTTTGTTATATGAACCTAAAAAAATTGCAAAAAATTTTTTTTCAATTCCAAAGACAGCAAAAAAACGAAAAATTGATTTCTATTCATCGCAAAGACACCATCTCGAATTTATATTAGTACACTCTGAACAAAAAGTGCACGAATCCGTCCAGTGAATAAGTACAGCCTGCACTGCTACTCTCACATAAGCGAAAGTCGCGCTTCTCGTATTACGTACATACCTACCATACGTAACAACACGTTACATTTGCCCACGTACACAATATATACATATGTAACAGTCGAAAGTGCGGGGTGTGGTGGGAGGGGGAGTCGCATACGCGATAAGGAATCTCGGGCCGATTAATCAGCGCGTGGTTGCATTTTCACTCGGCTCCCTGTACACACGTGTATATCCAATGGCATTTCGTTTTCTCTCTGTCTCTCTCGTATACATGTAGCACTGTGGCCGGCTCGTTCGTTTGAAGCCCTGACCTCATCGTCGAGAGCGATGAAAATTTTCCGTCTTTATGCGCGCGACTCGCTTTTGTGGATGGATGTGTATCATATATACACGTACTGTTGGGTAAAGAGGAGTTTTTTGTGGGGGGGGGGGACTCTTTATAGACGAGTGCGACGGCAGCTTCGAGTTGTACAACTGGAAAAGGTATCTCTTCTGATGCGGACTCGTGAATATTCATAAACTGTTTATTAGTGATGCGGCTCTCTGGATCATACCGAGTTTACGTATTGTGCCCCTAATAGCTCGAAGACTTTTTTCCTCTCTCTCTCTCTCTCTCTCGCTTGCATTTGCATTCATTGGGAGAGTCTGAGAGGGCGTTTGTGAAATTCGTCGGGTCGTCATTTCTTTTTTTTTTCGCATCCGAAAGTTTTTTTCCTCGCAGAATCGGAGGAAATAATTCCGAGCTATACCTGCGAAAACGGAAAAAACTCTGCTTGAGGCAAAAATAAATGTTGCGACTCCATTCAGGCGACTGCGGTTTGTGTGGTTCGTGATTGGACTTGTTTTGCATAGAAGAGCGCTTACGATAAGTTTGAGGGAAATTTTTAAAATGGTAACCCATCCCCCCCCCCCCCGAGTGCGGTGGACCAAAAGTTATCAGAATTTGAAATTCATTGCAAATAGTTATGGGAATAAGTTTCAACTAAAACACGCACTCAATCGGAATCATTTGGAGACATTTCCAATCGATGAAAACAATAAAAATGAAACAAACGAAATTTTTCCATTTTCATGCGGAGCAGTTGAGTAAAAAAGCTATACAAAGAAAAGATGTGCTGCTCTTTGTGCGAGCCAGTCCGTTTGTATGGCGATGCTTGATATAAAAAGAAAAGTTTTATTTTAGCTCGCGCACAACGCCAAACAGCCAGAGTGTAGGAGTCACGTTTATCTTGTCGCTTTTGTGTATTCTTTGGGAGCTTTGTTCGTTAAACTAACGAATCGAGCCGCTCTGGGCCAACGCGTAATCCAATGCCCTTTCCTATGTATTTACATTTGCTTCATATTGGTACATCATCATCGGAAGGCTACTCTCGAGATTTTGTTATTATTTTTTTTTTACTTTTGCTTTTTTTTTTGCGTACGTTATACAATCGTGTTTTTACAATAAAATCGTTACTGTACACATTTTTTTGCATTTTACGCCCGTCCACTTTGAAGTGAACAATCAGAAAACGTATTTTAAGCCGTTTTTTCCAACATTTAAAACTCATTAATATCCACATAAATTACTTTGTGTATTTTTAAAATTCAAATTAAACAATCCTTTATCGATACAATGGAGCAAGGAATGTTATGGAATTCTGAATATTTTTCGTGCAATCCGATTTTTACGTTCAACCAGCGTATTCGGCACGAATGATTTTCATAAAAATATTAATATTCATCTGCCCAACTGATAAAAGGAATGCGACGTACAGTAACATCATTTGATTGTCATAAAAATTTACGCAAATTGTTTTTTCCGTCCACCCCATTATGCGTATGCTTTCGTAGTACAAAAGTGCATTTGACTCGTAATTTCTGGAAATTTCAATCATTTACTTGTATTGTTTTTTTTGTAAACATATTTTCCCGTATTCAATGTGTTACATTCTGCAACCCTGCCATTTCAATATTTTTTTTTTTTTCATTCTCGATTGCCATTTACGAATTTTGATACATTTGCGCAATATAGATTTTCAAATTTCATGGAATACATTTTTTTCCGAAAATAAAATTCTTATACATCCAACAAAAATGTTTTAAATTAAAAACAGTGATCTATTTGTACAAAGAATAATAGTTACTTTAAAATATTTGATTCAACGTTCTATACACAATGACTTTTTTAAAAATGTTATTTTCTCTTTTGATTTATATTGCATTCATTTTAAAACAACGTTTTTTTTTTTTTTTTTTTTTACCGTGTTACAAGCAGTAGTTACCAAAATATTTTTTCCAAATACTGTACCTAATTCTACGTGCCGGCAATGGCTCACGTGTGGCAATAACTCACGGTTGTTTTCTCATCATCCACAAGTCTAACAACCCATTTCGCCCATCCCATCAATCCCCGCGAAACGAGAAAATCGCATCAATTTTCACCCCCCACGCTACCCTATGCACCTCGGCATTTCGGTACCCGATGAAATGTGGAAAGTGTAAAAAAAAAAAAAAAAAAAAAAAAAACGGGGATCGGAGAAGAAGAAGAAAAACGGGCGGAAGGAAGAAATTACGCATCTGCTGGCGGAATCTCAACTTCTCCAGAGCGACCCCGCGGGCTTTACAACTTGGCCCGTCCCAGTGACACGTGGCGAGATATCCTTCAAGGGCTTTTTGCTTTTCCCGGCGTTGTTCTTACACCAAGTATAGTTACACACCTGTACCCCAACTTCTGCGACCCGACGTCTACCTTGACTTGTAAGAATCGCTCCCACAGCTACCTTCGCTTATCTGTTCGCTTTGCTACCTGCCCAAAGTTTTGTACCTCGCTTTTGGCAAACATTACCTTTGTCCCTCTAACGTGACTGATTACTGGTTGAAACGATGATATAGTCCTTTTTTGGGCCATTCCTGGGTAATTTTTTGGGGAATCTCTACGAGTTACCTTGAAACCTAACTTCATCTGCATGGTGTAGGGGCAATAAACAGCCATCGCACGGATAACTCAGATTCCAGTGAGTTGGTGCGGACTGCAGAGATTTTCGTATTTATGATTAATTGCGGGTGATTATGTCAAACCCAGAAGGAATAACAAAATTATAATGTCTCGTCGTTATAGCCAACGAGTCTCCCAAAGTTTCGAGCCGCATGGATTTCCCCAATCCAGTCTGATACTTTAAGGCGATGGTTGTGTGGGCACCCCCATGTTTTGATGAGCAGTTCGATATTTTAATCCATCTTTTGTCCAACTGTGCGGGTATCGTGAAAAACGATCTTCTCTGGTGATTCTTTTCCGAGAGGGGGACGAGGGTGAAGTCTAAAGGTGTTTGTTCAATTTTCGATTTTTTTTGGAGCAAAATCAGAACGTGAAAGACATGTTTGCGAGTGAGAGCTTCGAGCGAAGGGGGGATTATTGCTGCGTTGAAAAAACACGGGAACGCAGAAAAATATCCACTTTCAGCGGGGCACAACGCGTTCAATAAAAATCCCGTATTTGTGAACACATCAAAGATACTTCTCTCTCCTGAAGCTACTATTTTTTTTTTTCAGCCAAAAATTTTTCCCATAAGCTCCAGCGTTTGTGGATTTTATTTATCCGAAGCTATTGGGGGGTTGTTTTTTTGTTGTCGACAAGCTTGCATACTAGTTTTTCCAGATCATTTGCCACGTGATATCGTGCATGGGGTCGATACTGAAATAAAAATATGGCTCGTACAGTTCGTGAGTTCTGCATAAGTTAAAACAAAAAAAAAAAAAACCACGGACCATCTAGTTGAGCTGACTTAACGCAGTTAGAGTTGATGGATGCACGAGCTGGGTTTGGGGGACAAAACGTCACAAGTATATATATGTAGGTGTATGAAATCAGACTGGCAGTGATTGAGCGTAGAATCATAACATTTTGAACGGAGATGCACTTTCCATTTACATTTTTGAAAAATGGCCCAGCTTCATCGTTAGTCCGGGGGCCAGGAAAGATGTTTTCCGTGTTTTTAGGCCACCAAATACCAAGTTTCAAAGGTGGGTATTCAGAAATATGACAAGAAAACCTTTTCGTAAGGCGTAAAATATGGCGAAATTATGTATTCGTTGCCGTCATTTAAACCTCACCAAAACTGTAAATTTTACTGTGTAAACGATTTCTATAAAAACAAAGGCTCTAATTTAACGCTGTTTTTTTTTGTTCCTAAAAGCACTTGACCAGAGAAAAACACAGGGTCTGGTAACTCATTTTTTAAGCCGAAAAACTGGTTTTCTTGCATTTATTTTTAAGTATTGTTTAGAAAATTTTTTAGAAAAATACCAAGAAAAGCTGTGGATATCATTTATAGACAAGAATTTCTCTGATCCCTGAGTTGCATCGCAAAAATGTTTGATGAATCATACTCGAGTTAATAAGATTTAGTTAATGTTGCCACCTGTTCGTTTAAAAATACAGCACATTAACATTAAAATTCTTACGATACAAAATACGCGTTGGTAGAAATAAAAATAAATACTTATTTGCTCAGGCAAAAAAGAAAAATATCCAATGACACGACGACGCACATCAATTTCGCCTCAGTGCACACACAAACTCGAGCGAAAACGTGCATAAAATACGTTGCACTACAAACATCAGAACGTGGCAATCAATAACAGTATAATGCGTTCAAAACGTGCGCTTTATACACATTCTCGTTTATCAAACGAGTACTTCCACTGCTGCTCGTAACGAGTGCAGCTACTAAATACCTGTAAAAAAAAAAAAAAGTGCCTACACTAAAGAAAACAATAAATACACGTGGTGCCAACAAGCGTTTCATATTACGCGCGTATAATGTATCGTTGAGTGTTGAGCCAACACGAGCGGAAATTTGAGTGTGATTATTTTTTGTGGGTGGGCCGCACAACTGCAGGCTACTTTTTTTTTTTTTTTTTTTTTTTTTTTTTTACAAACAGAAGCGAAACCCGAAATTCGGGAAAATAACATTTTTTCTGAAAAATAACAGAAAAAAAAAAAAAAACGCAAAATGTGCGTGCATGCAAATCTATGCAAGGTAGGACAAAGAAATTCAAGAAAATGACAAAATGTAAACAATTTTTCGTTTGGAGAAATTTTTTAGAGCGTGTACGGGTATAAAGTTTTTTGCATCTCTCAGTCAATCATGAAAATTCCTGTGTCGTGAATTTTTCGAATAATCAAAAGGAGGAGTACAATAAATCAGCTTTGATATTCTATAAAGTTTTCAAAAAATGTTTGTGTGAAAATTGTGTTCTTTCACTGGGTGGGGTGTAGCTGGCGAATAACTTGATAAATTGCCGCTGAAAAAAATTTCGAAAACATTTTATCCAGTTATCTCTAAAAATTTCATTTTTATGTTTAAAAAGCTTCGATCTCTATGGGCGTATTAATCACGAAATCGTCTTTGATAATATCACTTAGTTCTATCGAGGCCTTCGATAGAAAAAAAATTAGTTTCAATGATTTTTAGAAGATGGGCACGTATTTAGATTAAATCAGTCAAAAATAAAGTAGCAAATTATTTTTGTAAAAAAATTTGATTCTCAATAATACTACTTACAATATTCTACAAATAATATAACAACAAAAATACTTTTTAGTCAAGAATAGTAAATTTTTACAAATAAAAGTTTATCAGAAAGTATTTAATCAATTATTTAAATACGTTTTCCAACGTTATGATACCTTTCTTTTTCAAAATATAGTTTTTGCTCAACAAATTTTCATACTTATTGTGCGTTGTTACTAATAATACATCACAAATAATGCATGATTTTTGCATTAAAACAAAACAATGCAAAGCATTCAAAAAAGTATATATTTTCAAGCTTATCATTGCACATCCTAAAGCTTTGGAAATTTTTCCAAGACATCATGAACATGGACTCTATAAGTTGTCAGTCATCTGTTTATTGAATCTTTTGAACTTAAAAAAAAAAAAATACACGATAGATGTGACGAAAGAGATTTCCGTGAACAATCATTTGCACAAAATGGATCTGCCTTTACAGTTTGTCGCGTATACGCGCCACGGCGATGCTAACACCCTTTCGTACCCGTATGTACCACCAAGCCCTAAAACGTAACTCTGTAAACACGTGAGTGAGCACACTGGCACACTCGCTTGCGTTACACACCCACTAATACCAATATACATGTAAAGCACGTATATTCTCTCCGTCGCACTGAAAAGCCGAGGGCGAGCCACCGCAGTGTACAATACGACGCTGCGGCTGGTGCTGCAGCTTCGTCGGCGGTTAACGTAGTTATCCGGCCGGGTTTTTTCGTTGCAAACAAAAGCCGGAGGAAACAAAAAAAAATAAAAAAACTCTCGTTTCGTCGTTCTTCGCGTGAAAACTCGTCTCTTACATCATCGCCTCCACCCCTCGTTAAATTATCTCTCTCGGAGCGTCACGAATTTTCGCAACCCAATTTTTCGCGCACGCCAACCCTGGATAAATTTATATACATACATATGCGGCCAAGCCACTCTTTTCGTTTCCCCGGGGGCGAATTTTTTGCTTGCCTTCTCTTTTTTTTCATACTGCCCGTGTACACAACCCATTTACCATCAGCTCCGATAACAAGCGGCGATCCCTATCATTGGGCGTTATGAAACTGTAGCAGCTCTTTGGGTGTACTTATCTCGATTGGCTCATCACTCTCGGACGCTTGGGTTTGAAGAAAAAAAAAAAAAAGAAAAAGGTTTTTTTCCTTTTTGAAATTGGTCTGGACTATAAGGTCGTGGTAGCGGTTTATTCACGTTTCTTTCGTTCACCCCATGAAAAAAAGTTTTTTCCAAGCAGATAACTGAGGATAAATGTCGATTTCCTTGATTTTTCAACTTTTCTCAACTCCACTCAACAGGATAAAAAATAAACAATTTTTGCTCTTTCGGGTGATTAAAGCTCCCCGAAAAGGGTTGATTTTTCTTTTCTTCATCTCCACAACGCTTTTCCCATTTGCCTCAACTCACTTTGCACTTGCACCACTGGTATGGAAATTTCAAGTTGATTTTCCGGTGCTAGCGAGGTGGGCACAGTACGGGGTAAAAAGATTACACGGGCACTCTCGTCTGTACATGTATGTACGTGTGCCTGCGTTGATTCAGGATTTGATAAATAAACATGTCACTCGGGCATTAAACGCGTGCGATTTGCATACACGGGCCACAGCTAAGGACGAGCGTGTGGCTGTTGCCGTCGTCGCTCGCGCTGATTAGTGTGTCAGGATCTTGGAGGAAAATTGGATATGTTGTCGCGTGCATTAGCTGTACACTGGATTTAAGGAACAAAAAAATTGGCTGTCGTGACGAGGTAGCGTTAATGCTTATTTATCGTCTCAATTTTGATGAGTGAGAACACTAAAAGAAGGTATTTCCTTACGATTAAAGTGCACTTTTTTGCTAAAAAAATATTTTATTCGTCAATATTCACTGCAATGTAGACTAAAAAACATTTTTTCCACCAGATAAGTGAAATATATTTCAGATATTAAATTTCAATGTTAAATAAAACTAAATAAAATATTAAAATACTTTTTCACATTGACTCTTTTTTTCCTCAAATGTATTTTCCTTCAAACTGCAATACATTAATTGTTTTTGCTGGAAAAAAATTTTGCTAAGCACTGTGTTGCAAGTATTAAAAAATTTTTTCTTTTTAGTACAAACAATGTCTTAAATTTTTAGAACAATCGCAAAAAAATTGAAAAAATATCTGTGACTAAGTCTGAGTGTATTAGTGTTTTTTTTTTCTAGTTTATTTTATCATAACTCGCCAACAAGACCATTCTGTTATTAGTTTTTCACGAAGATTCGTTTTAGTAAGTTCTCACGGCGCAAGATCGAAAACTGCCATCGCAGTAAGCCGGTACGCTGGACTACGTACTTACTTACGACCTTAAACTCATTTCCCCTCGGTCCCTTTTATCCCCTTCTTCGTCTATTGCTTCTTCTCGTCAAATTGAATAATCGATCCCAGGGAGATCGAGAACAATCTCGCGCCGAGCGTCACTACAAATCGAGCGATTTTCCGAGCCACCAGCGATCACCTCGATTGCTTTTGTCTCTCCTGGTGCGTCGTTTTTTTTTTTTTTTACCCTCTATGTTGAATTGTCAAGTGCTCGAGGACGAGGATATAAAAGGAGCTGAGCCAAACGATTCTGCTGATTAATTAACGAGGAATGAATCAGAGACGGAGGGCCTTGGCGATAATATCTTCGGGGCGGAGGAGGAAACTTCTTTTGCAAGCTCGGCTCTCTTTTGTTCTCCACTTTTTGGAAAGTTTTTTTTTTCTCCACATTTTTCTTGTTTTATTTTAGCATAGTTGTACCTTTGTCTCACATGGTTTTTTTTAATTTTTTTTTTTTATTATTTTAAAGTCATAGAGTATTACAAGCAGCTTGGTCTATTCATTTTCATTTTTAATTATTTATCGACAACTTGCGTATCGAAGGCGAGCTATTTTCAAACGTTTTCTTTCTCTTAAAAATTAACTTCACGGCGAGTTCGAATTTTTGGGTGTGGATTTGAATTTGTATGAATCAGTTAACACCTCCGCATTCGGGTCAAAGGGTCATTATTATGGGTATGGTATACGTGTACTCGTATATTACCCTAAATAAATTAAATACACAAAAGACATTAAATAATGATTTTTGTATTTCAAATTTTATAAAACTCATCAAAACCAGCTCGTTTCGCTCCAGGAGTGTTGACTGGACTCATCAGTGAAGCTTGTGTCATCAAAAATTATTACTCCTGCAGGTAGCGAAAATTGAGCTTGATTACTGTATATATTAACATCACTTCGTTGCATCCAAGACAAGAGCTGTTGACGTAAGCCTTACAAACGAGCACAGTCAACAGCTCTGAGATGAAAAAAGTGGTGTTTTTATGTGTTTATTCTGGATTTCAGAGTTTTACGTAAATACTCAATTATTGTACGTATATTACAAAAATATCTAACAATTCATGTTGAACTGTAATTTTTCATTAGTAACAATAATATAACAGCCTACCATCTAAATTGAAAAAATTGTAATATCTATACTTATTATCATGAAGGAAATCCTGCAAACGCTCAAATTAAAA
Source organism: Copidosoma floridanum (assembly GCF_036245765.1). NCBI lineage: Eukaryota > Metazoa > Arthropoda > Insecta > Hymenoptera > Encyrtidae > Copidosoma > Copidosoma floridanum. Next base: position 7,624,074 of record NW_028321878.1, read on the forward strand.
ACTTCTTTTTTACATAAAACATTATAAAAAATTTTTATTGTTTGAAAAAAAAGATTTCAAGAGTTTCAAAATTTTTGTTATATCTCGAAACGATCATAAAAATGTTTTTAATCATCCTTCTAATCACTGCTCTTTGAACATCGTGTCTAGAGGAAAATCGAAAGAAAAACCACTCGACTCCTGCACATAAATATCATGTGCTCTAAGGCTCCGACGTTTCTTTATCCTTCCATTTGATTTTTCATCCATGTTATAACCACAGGGTTTAAAAAACCAAAATGTGTCTATAGTTTCTTCTGACGACAATAAAAAAGAGCAAAACATCGACTTATCGAGCAAGTAATCTTCACTTTTAAGTAAGACCAAAGTAACTGAAAAAAAAATTTTTTTTTATCGATCAAATTTAATTTTCAAAGAAATTGGAGGTTCAAAGAAATTTAAACTCCGCACCGGGTCTTACTTTGACTTTTTTTACCAACGCTAAAAACACTCACTCACACTGGCATAACATTCAGAAGTGCATCCGCAACCCCCCCCCCCCCTAGTCCTGCACCCAAATAAAAAGGAAAAAAAAAAAAAAAAAAAAAAAAGGATCGTTGGCGAATGGGGCAGGTCATAGCCATTAATGCAGCTGGAAGAATATCATGAATGAGAAATGAGCTGCAACAGCGGCGGTGGTGCACGCAATGAATCGAGCTGAACTTGTTTTTTCTCGTCGTTCGCAGGTGCCGGATCAAACGTTTGCGGTGCTTAAACATCGCAAAAGAACTTTCACACCTACAGGTTCAACATCACTTTGCGTGGTAAATAATTTCATCCCTCGATTCAAGGGTTGAAAATTCGACCTTTTTTTTAGTACATATACTTGCTCACCAAAAAGAAGGAGGGGCGGTTTGGGTGCAAGTTAATTGTAGAGGTGTAAAATCGATGAATGAGGCCGGATGTGGGTGCATAGGGTACGTACAATGTAGTGGCTAGAGGGAGAGGGAAGCGGTAGAGAAAATACGGTACCGTGTTTGGAGGTAACCAAGAGCATCAGTGAACGCGTATATCAATGATGATGATAAAGGGAACGAAGGGGCTCACTGTCCGAGCGAAGGAAAAATGGGCCTGTCTGTTTTTTTTTTTTTTTTTTTTCTTTCATCGTCGGCTGGAGGTAATTACGTATACAACGAATGCTAGCGCGTGCTATTCTTCTTCTCTATTTTCAAATGAAAACTCGTGGCTACGTTTTTTTTTTTTTTTTCAATACTTAGAGTAAAAAAAAAAGTGCAAAGACGAACGAGGAGAGAAAAAGAGTTTTATCATGGGTTTCTCGCAGGACTCGGGAGCGTACCTCTTTTTTTCTAGAGCTACTTTACAACGATGAATTATGTAAGAAATTTTCCCATCCTACGGAACGGTGAGCGAGCGAGTGTGTTTTTGCCGCGAATAATACGAGTGAAGGGCGATGGTGGGCTACGTGTGTCTACGTATGTATATACCTAAGACTCTGGGAAGGCACGATCGTGGGGATGATGGCCTATATTGTTGAAAAATCCTGCCAATGCTCTTTCGTAAATTAAAGTTGCGTTTTCTCGTATTTGTTTATTTTATTTTATTTTTTTTTTTTTAACGTTTTACATTGAATAATCGATGATAGCGAATCGATGTATATCAGAAAAGTGAAAATAACAAAGGATAAGCATGTTTGTACTGATTTAACGCCGTAATACGATAGTTTCTTAGTTTTAGAATGTATAACGAAAATAAAACGATAATAACAATGATGATCACAAAAATATGTATTTCTCGATCAGATTTTTAAATACACGAATCATCTTTATTTATCATCATTTCATCTCTTTGTACTTTATTTGATGTATCATCAGTCACTATTACAATACGAGTCGATCGTTAAAAATCCAAATTGATCATACAACAATAGTAAAAATAATAATAATGACAGCGAGAACTAAATTACAATTGAAATCACAGAGCAGAGATCACAGTAAGCAAAAGCAGCCAACCGGAAAAGAGAGACGTTCCTGCACTGACAATTGAATTTTCATCATCTTCGTGTTGGCTCGCAAAAATAAATGTCAACAAGAGAGTTTGTTGAAGCTGAGTCGAACGAGCACAGGTTTAACATGATTAGTCGTAAATCGAGTTTTCCACTGTTTCCAGGAAACACTTCTTAGAAATGCATAAGTTAATACTACCTCGAATACTACATGATTTACGTATGCATTTTACGTTTTCAATGGCACTGGCAAAACAAAGAAGTTACTGCACCCATCAGGTTCTAGTATTTTTATTCCTGTACCGTTTGTATTGGATATAATTTCCATGGTGTATAAGCATATAAGGGAGGTAGAGAGGTACTGAGTGCGAAATTTCCAGAGGCGCAAAAAACCCATCTTGTGATAATTGCGAAAAAATTCCATAAAGTTCGCTCTCTTTTCCTGCACTACTCTGAAATATATATATATGTGTGTGTATTCACGACATCACGAGTCATCCGAGTGAGAGTAGCAGCAGCTAGTCTGAAAGTCGTACGTTAAATTGTAAAGCCGAGGTGACTGCTTTTAGCGTTGAAATGTCGAGAAATAAGGGAAAAAAAAGGGGAGCGGAAAAAAAAGGCTAGATTACTTGTGCCGTGCATATTAAAGTACATCCGAGAAAGTGCATGTGATGCTCGCTTGAACGTTGCTACGTGAGTTCTCGTGTGTATAATATGTGTAAGAGCCAAGGGGCGGTGTGGCACGATGTTTTTAGTATTAACTTATACACGAGAAATTTAATTAGAAAATCTTAATATAGCCTGCACCCATTTGTATATATATATATATTTTTTTTTTTCATATTATCTACGTTGACTTATGGGATGTCAAAAGGAGTGGCGGAACTTGGTGATTAAATGTTAATTTTTTAAATTGCAAATTATGATATTTACCTACGCGCGAAGAATATATACAGAAAAGTTTGCGTGCAATTAACAGCGTAAGAAATGATTAAGAATGCTTATGTGTTTTAGTTGAGCTTGCATTGATAAGTATTTTTATTTGTAATGGTTTTGTCGCAGATAGTGAGTATTGAAAATTTTAAAAATACTTGTTGATAATTCATTCCCTTAATTTGTTTAACGATTTAATCGTACACAATTCAAAATATATTTAATTTGTCATTTATTTGTAAAAAGTATTAAAGTAAATTGGTGTAAAATTTATTGTTCAAATTATATGCGTGATTATTTTATTTCGATTGAAATATTTAAAAAATTTCATACCTTACACATTGAATATCATTTTCAACCATAAATTAAATTAACGTGAAAAAAATTTTTAATAAAGTATTTAAAAAAAATCTTTTTAACCCCTCCCCCTTTTTTAAATTAAACTATAGATGCATTTTTATTTGAATAAGTTATTTTTACACATTTGTATTTGGCTAGTAGTATAAAATATTTTATTTGAACACAATTTTTCACCTTGATTATTCAAAATACATTTACATTTAATTACAGTATTTAAAATTAACATAAAACCCATTGAACGTAAGTAGTTGTTAAAATTACTTTTTTTAAATTAATGAATATTTATGTACACATACACAAGTCGTACATGAGTATTCCTCAAAATAACTTTAAATACATCGTCAAATATATTAAGGTATGTTTAATAAACCAAATTATAAAAAATATGTTTGTTACTAGTAACACTCAAATAAATCATTCAATATACTTGATTAGGAATAAATTATTAAAAATGCAATAAATAAAATAAAATTATTAAATAAAAATTACCTATTATGTTTATATTTTATATTTTTTAAACAGTTTATTCAATACAAATTTTTATTGTATGTAACATTAGAGTTGAAAAAAATAGCCCTTGGCCGGTCCCCTATTTGACACCTACTAATCATAGATTATTTGCCTATCTTTTTGGGATATCATAATAAAATATTGAGTTTTCGATTAGTTTCATTTATTAAGAATTCTAAATTTGAAGGAAAAAAACTTTTTTCAAATAATTTTGAGTTATAAATTTGTTTTCAATAATTTAGGAAAATTTAAGTAACGGACAATAAGCTAACGCAGAAAAAATATAAAAATGTCATTAGAGTATTGGGTATTCATAATTACATTTGTGGATGGATATTTTTAAACTTTGTACTTTACCACCATAACGAGATTACGTCACAAGATTTTTGATAAAAAATTATATTAAGTCGTGTGCCATACTGTCATTAAACGTGGCACGCAGGTTGTTATTACGTTTGAGTAATTCAGATGAATTATCTGGATAAAATAATTGGAAATGCCTGTGTTATAAACCTATCTTAAAAATATGGCATAATTTCCTTCTTAGTCGATAAAAAGCAAACTACTTTTAGACAAAAAAAATGTATGAACTTTTGTTCACAAATTGACATACTGAAATGTACTAATTTTTTACGAGTGGCATTTATTATTCTACATTTTTCTAAACCCATATTTACCATATTTTTTCTCGCGTGTTAAAATTTAATTCGTACCAATGCGGCACCTCAGCCAAATATAAATCTACACAGCCTGATTAGATGGTATCGAAGGTTCGAATGAGCTTTCCATTGAGTGCGTATCACTGGTATAGAGAAAAATTTCGTGTTCACCGCTCACGACGCGTCGGATAAACATCTAGTATGATACTTTTTGCAGCCAAACCATGTATCTCAGACCACGGAAGTAAATAAAGGAAAGAGATACATCCGAAAGAGGCAAAATTTCGGTCGTTGATACAAGAAATATAATAGCTTGATTTGATGGAGTGCTATATTTTGTTGGGGAGGTATTTTTGGAATATCAGGGTATCAAATATCAGATTTTTTTTCTCTGTTGTGCTGGTTGAAAAAAAAAAATTGATGGATTACTTATGACATTTGACTTTATGGAAAGTACTTTTTTCAAGGCTCGTGAAAAAATTAAAGTATTTAAAAGTTAATGAAACCTTACCTGAATTTTAGCGCTTAAATGTGCAACTCACGTAATTCACGTGCCAAAATTGTTACTTAAAGTAGAAATTGTATACTTACATACCAAATTTTAAATGTTCTTATGAAATTCTAAACTCTCGTTACATGTTGATTAATTGTTTCAGTAATTTTAGTTATTGTATAGGGCCCTCTGCCAAACTAATCAAATTTTTTATTAATTTTCGAACACATGGAATTATCTTGGAAGTGAAAAATTGATTTATAAATTACACAAATGGTGCTATTGTAAAAATTCAAAGAAATCTAATCGCGGTAAAATCAAATCATGTAAAAAATTGTTAAATAAATTTATTAATACTATTTAATATTGGCATAGTATTTTTTGGATGCTCAAAAATTACGCGCATGTCACAAAAATCTAGCATATACGCAGCACGTGTAATCCTATAGTCACTGCCATAGACCGAGAAATCAAGATTCACGTGGCTAAGAATAAGAGTGCATGACATATAAGTGAAAAAATTATTGTAAGCAAATTAAAAAACCAATAAAAATAAAAAAAAAATCCAGAAACGTGGATGGACAGAAGCTTAGCATCGAAAAAAGCGCCAAAGTAAGAGATGAATCGTAGAACAGTCACACACGTATAAACCTTTTGTCCCAAGGCGATCCCAAAGTAGGGCAGTCGATAAAAAACGCCTCGTCGAGAGAAAGAGAGGGATGCTACAGCGCCCCAACCCTCTCTTTTCCACCTCCCTCCTTCCTTTAATTCCCTTCTGTCTTTCGTACACTATACCTTACACCGTATGTACCAAAACCAACGCTTCGGAAACGCGGGTGATTCTTCTTACGTCTTCCTTGTAACGAAAATACTCTCCAAGTGCGAACCTCCTGACAAAAATCCATTTCACGTAAACACAGTATGTGAGATAAGAAAAAAAAAAAAGGGGGGGGAGAGCGGAAGGAGGTTAAAAACGATCGCCGGCCGGTGCTGGTGCAATCGGGCGCGAAAACACGCGGAAACGAGCGCCTCCCGGTGTCTTTTATTCCCACCGAACTGCAGCCGTAGGTACTAGTTCGCGACAGTCGATTCTATCACTGCATACACACGTATCCCCGCGTCGCACATTACACCGACCGCTCTTAGCGAAAGCTCGAGGGAGGAGCTTTTCACGCGCACTCGTATACACGAAGGAGGAAAGTGGCTTCATTTTCGCCATGGAAGCGAGAGAGATGTAGGTACGGCGGATCAATTCCAAGATATCTACTTCGCAGGCTTTTGCTCGTTCGTATAGATAAACGGACGTTTTGTACGCTCAGCTGAAGCAGTAGCTACGAGTTTCTCTCGGTTATCGGCTGATTTTCGCACGAACGAGCTTTTGCGCCTCGAAAAGTGAGGGGGAAAAAAAAACGAGGGGCTCCAAAGTGGAGTCAGCCGAACGGGGAAAACAACAGGGCCTATACGGAGCTAGTGACTCATCGCCGCTATTTTTTTTCCTCCTGTCTTTTTTTTTTTTTTTTTCCTCATCTGCCGACTCTCTTTCCTCCCTTCTGTCGTGTTTCGGGGTGATCCTTCTTGGGAGGGTTTTTTTTTTTTTAGTAAAAGGGTTGAATGCGTACTTGGACGTATCGCAGCTTTGGCTAAAGCTCATCTCCCTCGTTTCCATCACGTCGCTTCGAGCGAGCGATTCGTCGAAGCTTCTCGCTAATGAAAATTCATTTACTCTCTATCCAAGTCTTGGATTGATTGGTCCGACCCATCGGCCTCCCGTTGCGGTTGTATTAATTAAATCGCGGGGATACTGAGCCGAGCTGGGGCTGGTATTTTTTGGTGGTAAAAAAAGGGAAAAAAAAGTGTGTCCGAAAAATTCACTCTGAGTGAGTATTGTCATGAATCTGGAATTAATTAAAGTACCTACATCGAATCAGTGGTTTGTTTTTTGGGATCTTCGAAAGAAAAAAATACTGGCTTTTGAGGTTTTTTCATTTTTATAAAGAATCGAAAAAAATTGAACAGATTGAAAACCATATCGAATTTGATTGGTAAAAGATATTATCGAATTTAAATAAAGCTTTTTTTCAAACTTTACTTTTTTGTATGTAATCGGATGAAGAGGAAGCTTGATTTGGTTTCTTTTTAATTTCAGATAGAGCTTTTTTCATTTACACGAGGGAAAAAAGCACAGCAGAAACAAAGAAAATTTCTTTTTTTTCAATATCGAAATCGGCTTTGATTGACCTACACCTCTGAACAGTGTCTTTATTGATTTTTGAGTATACGTTTTTTATGTAAAAGTCCAGAGATACATTTGGATTTGTAAAATTCCACAAAAATGTTACATAATTCCAAAATTAAACTGATCCAGAAAATATCAGAATTTTGCTTCATTTTTTAATTATGAATTGAAACAATTCGAGCTTGCAAGTGCAATGGTGTCCAACAAAAAGAGTTTTCGTTTAAAATCCTATTCTTGTAGACAATGTATTAAAATTTCCAGAGGATTTCGAAAATTTCTATTCGAATTTGTTTCCATGCAAATTTGACAAAGTACTCACTATTATTAGTTGTTCTTCATTTAGAATCTTGCAAATTTTTTAGATATAAATATTAAAATCCACAAGATGAGGATCTTGAAGAAAACATTGATGAAAGTTTGTGAAATTTAAATGACATATACACAAAAATCGTGTTGGGTGTGATGCTGTGACCCAATTTCTAATCACTTGGTTATAAATGAAGGAAAGTATACCTTTAGTATAATTATTTATCATTTAGATGCAGACCTTTGAGACTTCATTAAATTTTTAAACTTTAATTTTCATCATCTAGCATCACTCTTTTATGTCAGATATTTAACTTTTCGCAACTTTGGCTATTTCTAAACAATTTTCATTCTAAGACTGAATTTCAATACTATGGATTTCTCGACTACTCGTTTGTAGATATCATACTTTCTTACTAAAGAAAAAAAAAGTTGTCTAAAAAAGTTTTAATAAAAAAAAAAAAAAAAAAAAAAAATTCCATTAACCAGGAATCACCCGAACCACTACAAAAGCAAATTTCAATTGCGCCAACAGCAGACGCGGCCGTTTTGCATAATCCAATCTGCTCGCACCGGTTAAAACAAGTTATACATTTTGGCTCCAAAGCAAATTGCCGTGTACGGTTCGACCGTTCCTTTCTCTTTGCATCTTCGTTGCTGGTTGAAAAAAAAAGTTGATACACTTATACGAACCCTCCATCTCTTACCTTACGATTCTCGAGCTGAAATTTCCATTACCTTTATTGATGTCGATTTATCTCTCGATTTTCTCATGACCTACCGTTTTTGAACAAATATAGGAAAATTCGCATTTCTTACGTACAATCGAGCAACGGCAAACTGTACCTATCACGAAAGAGGCGTGTAGGTTAATCATTGAAAATTTACGATTTCTAATGGATCTAGTTTTAATTCAAAAATAATTCTCTCAAATATCAAAAGGAATGTTTGTAAAGTTACATTTTCCAACGCATATATTAGATAACGTACACAATGAAATTGAATGACAGGTGTGCTGGGCGTCGAAAACTTTTTTTTACCATGCACGTACTATCTTTCTGTGCACATCTCAAAATTCATTCCGAGTGGCTCCCCCTAATGTAATTAGTATCGATTTTCCGTATAATTCAAAGGAAGGCCGACGCGCCTCCGCCGGAAGCGCCATCCCGTGGGTGGGGAACGAGGATATTGTACAAGTTCAATGGGACCCGGGATCCTATAAAATCAAACTGAAGATGCTGTACGGATTTGATTCTGGGGGAATACGTCTTTCCAGCTTTTTCTCGCCAAGCCAGCTTTTTTCTGGAACTGCGCTGCACTGATCGGGCAACCGCTTCACGTACTAGGTCAGATGCTATCCTTTCCTCGCGAGGGAAACATTCGAACACTCCGGAACGTTAAAATACATAAAAATTGTTTCTTTGAATAAATCAATGCACGACGCGAATATTTCAATTCCTGGGGCTTTTTCGTGTATATGGCATGCGGTGCGACTCTTTATTAACGTTTTACGTTGATAAATATCCTTGTACATACTCAGGTTGTATGCATGGTGAAATTTTACGTGTCAGAAAATAACAATACGATACACGTATCTCTTGTTCTCTTTAATCGTACACATTGACTAATAAAATTTATAATCATTTGTAGCAAAAGAACTATATTTCTGGTATAAATAAAAAACATATTTATAGTAAGAAACGTTTGCCATCGCAATCCATGCTATGAATACAATATCAATACGCGCCAAAAGGCCACTGCGATGGTATCGCTGATGCGACCTTCAATTTCAATACAATCATTATCCCACACTCGCGCACCGGTGTACCTCTGATGCTGTAGTGTATCTTGTATTAGTGGGACATTCATGTTCACTTAACGGAATCTTATTCACGACTCATGATGTACAAGATTCACCAATCAGAGATACTATGTCATGCAACCAGCCAATAAAACAATATGTTTTTAATCTTGGCTGTCGTGAATTAGACTTCGTCGATGCGCACACTAAAATATATAAAAATCGTGTTATATCTGATAATCTAAAAAAAGGTTTAGCGCAATCGAGATGTGCTTGCAGTGCCTGGGTGTATCATGTTGAGACGTACAATTCTTTTGTCAACTATTTTCGATCTTATCTCTCTCTCTCTTTTTTTTCGACTAGTGAACAGGTCTGAGAAAAAAAACAGACACATTTACATCGCAGCTTTTTTCACCAAGAATTGGTTGTGGACTGGAACGGCACATCGAATGATATTGCGTGAAAAGAAGTGAAATATAAGACTCGTCAAGTCGAATAGTAACGCGGCGAAGTGGAAGTAACGCGACGGAAATTCGTCAATTGGGAGAGTTGGCTCAACAAGTGTCGGTTGTAAGCTCCTTTTACACGCATTACGTAAACGCGTTATCAATAATTGATGGAAAGCTAAAGTACAGAGAAGCTATTTTTCGAAATTTATGTGGAAAACCTGTTTTTAAAATCAACAAATGTTTTGAACGAAAGAAAAAAAGTATCACATGGTCACATCGATTTTTCAAGGTGACCACGATTTATCACTCAAACATGAAAAAACATCAATTCGAAAGGTGACCTCATTTTTTTTTTTTTTTTTTTTTTTTTTTTTTTTCAAAACAATTTTAAAGGTACATAGATCTTTTTTACAGATTCACTCATGTTTAAAAGTACACATTACATAATCGAGCAGCAGGTGTGCGTTTGGATATGCGAACGTGGCAAAAAAATACTATTTCTACTTTTCCTTATAACGATCATAGCCACGAGATCGAGTGTACACATCATGTTGTTTTCGCATAGCAACGTAATAAAACGCCATTGCTTTTTATCGTCGTCTTTTCCATGTTTTTTCCTTTAGCCCCTTTTGCTACACTAAACCGAGTTCGCTGTAACCTTTTGTCTCTCCAGGTGTGCATTGCTGACGAATCGGATTGACGCGTTATTTTCCACTCCCATCCTCTTTTCGTTTTCCCTTTTTTTTTTTTTTTTTTTTTTTTTTTCTTTCCTTTTGTTTAGTATCCTGGAAAGCCTTTCATCCAAACTCGACTCGTTTTTTCGACATTTTCTTTTTTTTTTTTTTTTTAAAGTATCCAACACGCGCCCCTTTCTTTTATACACCTAAACATAACAATACGTACACTAGTATAAGGTATAACCATCAGCAGCGAGGATTTTCACGCTCGGCCGTGCTCGCGTAATTTTTTTTCTTTCTTCCGTACATATATCTATACACCCACGTTTCTCTCGAGCCTCCCCGGGATAAAAGTATTTTTTACGCCGATGCTCACTTCTTTTCGACCTTTGTTTTCTGCACGCGTTGTACGTTTCACCCCGAGTATAATTTTTCGTGTGAGCTTCATGTTTCTTTTTTCCTTTTATTTTTTTTGTTCGCCAACAAAGTTTTTAATAACGCGCAGAGAGTCCGCGTCGCCAGCGGGGAGTTTGAATTTTTAATGCTCAGATGCTCCGGACACTCGTAACATTTTATTGCACGTGAATCATTTGTGCTGTGATGAAAAAACTGTAAGCCCATAACTTTATCAATTAAGCGCTAATTACAGCGCTGGTCGAGTAATTTGAACATCTTGACGAGCTGGTCGCATGATTTGATTGACATCGGGTTGGTATAAAGTACTGCTGTTGAATAAACTGATTATGAGTAAGCGATGATTGTGGAGCTGAAGTTGGCTTCAATAATCTTGATGTAATCTTTTTCTCTTTCTTTTTTTTTTTTAATTTTGCGGAAACACTACTCTCGTCTAATGAAAAAGTTACGCAAACAATATTACTATGGCACTTTGATGCCAAGTGAGACCCCTAGGATGTATCATTTTCCACACATACGTGGAAAAATAAATGAAACGAGTTACTGATTTTTTGTTTTTTTTCTTTCATTGGTTTCAACTCCATGACATCCACTGTAACGAGATTGAATTTTTTCACCGACGCGTCCAAATTTCTTGGCTTATAAAAATTCCCAAAATCGCGAGAACAAAAAAAAACATGGCTCTATCGTTACACTGTAAGTAGGTAAACTGCCGTTCGGTAATTTACCATTAAAGTCGAACCTCGTTATTGGCAAATTGCATTTTTCCAGCGCGTCGGGGCTATCAGCGCGTTTAAAACCGCTTGGCCGTCCAAGAGTATATGGATGAAAAAACGCTGGCAATATTATAACGCGCCCGAGTCATGGAGTAACACACAATTGAGCGAAAAAAGGTCGGCAAAGTTTATTTTTCGTCGTACTAAAAAAAAACAAAAAAAAAAAAAAAAAAAAAACGGAATATTATCGTTAAATTAACGAAGCTCGAAGCTTGTGTAGGAAACGGGAATTTCCGTGCGCCTAATCGCACTTGCGAGATAACAGTAGCGACGAGCGGGAAAAAAAAAGTACGGCTAAAGCGGCAGTTCCCACGTGTCACTTTTTCGACGAAAAATTAGTTTTCTTAGATTTTTCATACACTTTGCATCAAACATTATTTGTACTGAAAATGTTATTGAAAGTCGAGTAGTAAGTACTGGAAAAACCAATTTTGAAGGAGAAAATCTGAAAAAAAAAAAAAAAAAAAAAAAATCCTTGGCAAAGTATGTGTATATACAGAACCGCGGTTCTAATTAAACTATGCAAACCGGACAAGCCCCGTCAGCGCGATGTTCGAAGCATTTTCGGATTACGCAATCAGGCATGAAAATTACCTCTCCGCAAAAAGTCTCTGGGCGGAGCAACTCGATAATGCGCCATTTAACACGACAGCAACCCCGAATCGACTTATCCGTCGCATCATCGGGTAATACATATATGTACAACTATACCCCCTTTTGTATTGCACGTATTAAAATAAACGCCAATTTCACGATACAAGAATCAAACGAAAACAAGAAAATAAAAAAAAAAAAGAGCGACTTTACACTCCACTGCGCGATTCAACCAGCCAACAACAGCGAGAGATAGTCAAGTATAATTAATTCGCTTAGGGAGTTAATTAATCATCGCGTTATGTCGTAGCCTTGGGGGAAAAAGAGAGAGAGGAAAGGGTAACGCAGCGATTAATTTTATAAGTTGGTTAGCTGGTCGTTTGTTCTCGTTCATCCCATATATATATATATAAATATACATACAATACGTATCTATACGCGCGGTAATCAACTTAAAACGCACGAAAGGTGGGGGTAGGGGGGAAAAACCCCACTCGCAGCCTCTTTGGCAATTATCGCGGCACTTTTGTAATTGAAAACAAAAGGGAAGGTTAATTCGATGATTCGGGGGAGCAGGTGTTCCGGAGTGCAATTTACAACGTGCAGTCGTAGGGAGAAAAACCATCCCGCGGCTGTACACGTTTAGATCCAAAGGACCATGCAGCACTCGATGCGATTACAGAGCGGCTTTATACCAAGCCCTGGGAATCGTATTTATAGGAAAAAAGAAAAACAAAAAGATACGAAGCTCCGCTGCTGGAGGTCCCGTTATTTATCACTCGAGCAGACGCGTCCAATTTGCCTCGTCCTTCTATTTTTTTTTTTTTTTTTTTTTTGGTCTCTTTCCCCTTCTTTTCGTCACCCGCAAAAACCCGCACACACGGAATGACAAACGACGATACTCCGCGTAATTACGCCAGCACGCGCGTGTCTCTGAAAAAAAAAAAAAAAAAAAAAAAAAAAAAGTCGAGGCGCGTGATGTGGTACACACAACTGTCACGCAGACCATAGAGCCGACGGACGGACCCTTTGGCCGCTGGATAAAATTTTCACGTCCAATCAAGCGTCGGAGAAAAAAGCCGTCTCCTACACCTTTTCTCCGTATTTTATACACCAAAAAAAAAAAAAAAAAAAAAAAAAAAAAAAATAGTTTTACCCACAAGGAGTCGCGCAAGAAAAAGCTAGATGATTAAACCCCCTCTTTGCACTCGGAGTGCAGGCAACCATGATAAACGGACGGGGGCTGTTGTATGCACGCGCGTACATAAAGCAGCGATCGATATTTCAAATGACACCGGTGCTGGCGCTCGAGGGAACCGGAGGAGGAGGGCCAATCAAAGGGAGAGCCATTTCCCGTCGAGTGCCGCGATCCAGGCTAAACAATTGGCCCGGCACTTCGCACCCGAGCGCCAGATAGGAAGCGGTGCTTTCGACAGATTTTTCGGGCTCGCTTTTGCCGGTACACTCGTCTCCTTTTGTACGCTCCCTCTTTGCCTCTGTGCCGTGCAGCTACAGGTATAACGCTGTACCGGGGTAGTTGCAGTCGTGCCATTAGACGTATATGCGGACTCGCTTTCCTTCCCGTTGCGTTGTCTACGGCGAATCTCTCTTTTTTGCGTGCCTCTTTCTCCGCGTCTCCGTCCCGATGCAAATGGAGAATGAAATTGCTCGTGTTGGATGTGCAGATGTAAGGGGGTACACGTACTACATTTCGCCGGATTTCGATGTTGCTTGTATACGACCTCTGGCCTCTTTCCGCTTCCTTCTTACTCATATTTTATTTCAAGCTCGTGAAACGGACCAATTTTTCATCGCTATCACCTTTTCTACGTATGGTTATTTATTATTTTTTTTTTTTTTTCCCACGTCTCTACATTGAGGGCTTTTTTGGGCTTATCGGTGTGAAGTTTTCACAACAAAACGCAGCAGAGAATTGTTGAACAGAGAGCCAGAGCCGAATTTCACCTCTTGCGAGCAATTGTGAGGGAACCGGGGGGGGGGAGGCACATGTTCGCTCTGGCCATTAAAGAGCTCTAACCTATATACACCCTCGTGATTCCTACTCTAGGCTGAATTAAAATCACACTCTAACAGATCCACAAGGGACAGGAAAGCGTACAAAAAAAAAAAAAAAAAAAAAATCAATCCAAGCATCCACCCTGGTGGTCCAGCCTCACTCACGAAGCACGGTTACCTTTGTGTTTATAATTTGCACTTTCCAACTCCCCGGCACTCTCGCGATTCCCGTACGGGTGTGTTTTTCAAAAAAACTCGCCGTGGAACGCAGCTCATCACGGGTATTGACAGGGTCCAATAAATGAAGGCCAAGTGAGAGGATAAAACAATCAATCAGCGAAATAGTATCGCATGTACAGGTTTCTTAATTCGCTCGGGTATGAGTTTGGAGCTTAAGTAGATGCGGGTTATTGAATACGTGGACGCGAAAAATGTGTAATATCATCGTGTGACGTACGCAACATGTATACAGCTCGTGTGGAGAGGATTATTCGTGCTTGAGCGTAAATTTTAGATTTGAGTTGTTGACAAGTTTTATAAAGTACACTCGAAAAATCATACAATCCGTCACATATGATGTTATTTTTGTGGGAAATATCATATTTCACGGTGATCTGTAAAACTTGTACAGTTTGTGAATCAGTTCAAGCTAGGGATGATGATGAATTACACCTGCTGGTTTCGCATCAAATCATGGTGTCTTCATTGTGCTTCGGGGCGTTTCAAAGTAGCCGCTCATCTCTTTTTTAAAAAGGTACGTTGCTTCTACTCGACACACGCCAGTTAGACGGAATGAGGTTCGTCCTAACGCAATGACAGGCCCTTTTGCAAATCCAATCGGTCCTTTTTACACTCCGATACGTCCAACAGCAGCTCCACCGAAGGAAGGAAAAAGCGCCTCTTTCATCCGCCACGCTCAGCGTCACGAGCGAGTGCCATTCGACTTGATACGCTCGCGCACGTGTTCTCTCCACCGCTGGGACAAATATCACTGAAAAGAGATGAGTCGAGCTCCCCGAAGATAACGGGGGTGCGATGGATGGCTGGTCCCCTTTGGCTTTGGGGAGACAACCGGTGTCGGTCGTTAGAGACCGTAATTTCGGGTCTTGCTCCTTTCAGGGTTCGAAAGTAGCGCTTCGACGTGATCGGAAACATGATTTTTATTGGATCCCTTTATTGCATGTAAGAGTCAGGGTTATTTATCATTGTTTGGCTGTGAAGTGAAAAAAAAAAAAAAAATAAAAACAAAATAGGGGATCATAACAGATACTTTTATTTTATAAAATATTGTGGATGATATTGACAATTTGTGTCACGACTGTGCAGCAATAATAACTATTCCCTTTTTTTTTTTTTTTTTTTTTTTTTTTTTCTTGATACGCTTCGCGAGTTTAAGGAAACATACCTATTGGTTCGATATTACCTAGGTGTTCGGCAAGAGGAAATGAAACGTCCGGAAGAAAGGATCTCAGATTCTGCTGCCTTGCCACGCTCGATTCAACAAGAACGAAAGACACGCGAGGAGTCATCTACTGCTCAGGGACTTTTAATTTTAATTTTTAGTTAATTTTTAATTAATTCACCAAAGCCTTTACGGCCGCGAAAGTGCATTCGTAGCTCGTACCTATACCTCACACGGTGCTGAGCGTGCAGCCACGTGTAAAACAGACAAGTAGAAGCAGACGCCCCGTCCCGTCTGTTTCAAGTAGTAACAGACCGTTCTCGGTCAGCCATCCTGCAGTACCCCCGGCCGAGCTAAGTTGGGCTCCGCACGCGCGCTTTCATTGTGTTGTACACCCGCTCGGGCTTAATTCGGCAAGCGGAAACCTATACTGCACGCGTTAGTCGGAGCGTGTGTATACATGAATTATTTATGAGGGCTGGAGATGTGTGTATATCGTGGTTCTGCGGCGGCTTTTGTTTCGATGCTCGTGTGTGCCGCGGGGCATTTTAAAGCGAGCCCCGCGCGACACGTACCTATAAGCTTCCTCCCCCGAAAAGTTGGAGAAATGAGGGACAGACAAAGGCTCCTGGCGCGTCTCTGCTCGGTGTACGGAGACAACAGATTCATAACACGGTTACGTACATTCGTATGGTAATTTCACTTGAGCTTAAATTTTAATTGAATTTTCAATTATATGAACATAATGATGTAGGGCGTGGAGGTCAATTTTTCCACTGTGGACGCAGAATTAATTGTCTTTACTGAGTACCCCAAATTCACACTTCCGTGTGTTTTTGTACGCGTAGTCTTTTTTTACCACAATAGAGAAAAGAAGAAAGTGCTTTTCGGCCACTCTTGCCCAACGTCAGACTGTAAAATTGGTGCTTCGCACCCCCCTCCCCCACTTGTCATCAATTTATTCGTTGTATGCGTAAACTCGATAGCTGCGTTTGTTGCTTGAACAATCGGCATCCTTATGCTTTTATCACCCGATTCTCCGCTCGAAGCAATATTTTCCCATATCTTTTTAAAGCCATTGTGTCGTAAATAACAAAAAAATTGCATCATCTTACAAATCGGATCGTTCCGCGCGCTCCACACCCGCTGTAACAATAAATCCGTATAAAATATCTGTGAACCCAAATGGAAAAAAAAAAAATACCCTCATCACAGCGGGAGCACACAACGGGTCATAAATATTTCCATGTATATGGTCCTTGCTCTCGGCTCGATTTCCATGCAAAACTCGGCCGATCGCCATCGCCAGCATCAGCGACCGCAATACAGAGAGAGCCACGGATAATCAAAACGGACTCGCGTAGCGGATTCTCGTTTTCTGCTCGCGCATCGTCCACCAAAGACGCGGCACGTAGAAAATTGCCCTGGATAACACTCGCGCGAAATATGTATGTATGTATATATATATATGTATGTGTAAAAAGCCGTACAGCGAAAACGAACAATCCGCGAGCTTGGAAAAATAAAAGCCCCCACCGGAGGCGGGTTCCTCACTCAATGGGAGAGAAAACACCAGTAAACACACATCTCCTCTGACAATTGTATAAACAATGCACTTCTGTGCCCTGCGTGTACATCCTCATCGTCATCCGCGAGCCTCTCTTGTGCCATATGTCGCACCGGACGGAGAGACCGACGAGTCGCTTGCAGGGGCGTATAGGGTCGTATACGTATCTCGGCCACGGCGCATAATACAAATCAGCGAGTCTCGCCACGGTGCACGGCGAGCGTACAAAGGCGATCCCCTTTGAAAGAGAGCAAGTATAAAGTAAACTTGGGGTGGGGAAGGAAAAAGAGACGAGCCAACACACCTACGTGTATACGTATAGAGCCGATGTGTCTCTTTTTTATGATGCAGGTACGCGGAATAAGTACGGTATGGGTGTGCGTGGGGGTGGGGGTAAAGAAGAGCGAGGCAAGCTGCTCCCGCGGACGTATACACCACGTGCACGGGGATGGGAGGGAAGCTTGCGAGTATCGATTTAACGTTTGCCACGCTTTCTGGGCTCAGGATACGAACGCTGCACGGAAATTAATTCACACAGACTGGCGTTTGAGGCTTATTTGGCTGAGGTCACCCCCGAATGTGTTCACATTTCATTTGGTGTACGTGTTGCGCCTAGCACGATGTGTGCTTTGACAATGGGACGCGGATAGAGGGGTATTTATGGGCGACCACCGACCAATACCAGTTGAATGCTGGAATTTCACTGTCAAGGATGGTCGATGGAGACTGTGGAGTCAGATTTTCGAAACAGGCTCCTGGTGGCGCATTGTATTTTTTCGTGTACTCAAACAACATTTTTTTATTCTTCGGAGACGATATTTTATTCTGTTCTCTCGAAACAATTAGTTTGAAGCATGTATATACACCGACCACACGATTCGTATGTCATTGAGTGCATTTTTGGTAATCAAAAAGGACAATCTCATACTCGGTTTTTGTACAAGCAAACCCGTAGTGCTAGTATAAATGACTGTAATGACGGAGAAGCGTCCCCACTTTTGCCCTACTTCGTGAAACGGTACAGAAATAAAGGCAAGCATGAACACTCCGTGTGCGTGTGTGTGTTATTATATATGTATACTCCATCTGGTAACTAAGGAAGAGGGTGCTTTTAAATATGGCATTTTTTTCTCCGCATCTCGCTCTGTCTCCCTCACCCACGGGCCTTTGACTAATCGCAAGCTCCAGTGCTGTTGCGTTCGAGGGTAAGCTCCTCTCTCTCTTGGCTGTTTGCTATTCGCGAGCATCGGCACGGAGATCGCTTTGGGAGCGTCCGGTGATGGATGCGCCGAGTTTCGAGCTACCACTGCTCTCGGTGATTTATATCTGACGTTGGCTGCGAATGCTAATGCATCGGGGTATGTGCTAATGCCCGATAGTCGTTCCCTTTTTTTTTTTTTTTTTTTTTTACTCGATTGAGCTTCGGGGCAAGGAGCTGTGCGCTCTAGGAGTCAATGGGAAGAATAAGGATGCAAAGGCTCTTTTAAACACGTGAAATTGAAAGTCATTCAAAGGCTTCTTTAAAAGGTGTTGGACTTTGAGATGCGCTCCCCTTCTGGGCTTTTTCCCCGAGACGCGGTGTGTTGGTTGTTTGATATTAGAGATTTTTTCGTATCGTTTTTGGTGTTCCGTACAAGGGGAAATTTTCAGGTGTGACGGGGATGGCTGGGAGAAAGAAAAAAAAGAAAAAAAGGGGGTGTGTTGGAACAATGTAAAAACAATATTTTCGTCCTAGGGCGCAGTCACGCGTAACGTGTATAAATTAATTTAGACTCGTCATAATTGTAAGCCGTTGCTACTTTTTTTTTTTTTTTAGAAAAAGAGAACAAAGTTTAGTAAAAATTAATCGACATGTTGCGATTGAAACGTAAGTCATGAGTAATGATGCATGTATACAACTCGATAATTGTACAGTTGCGAAATTAGCTATCCGTAAGTTCCTGCTAGGAAAGTTATAAATCTCTTGAGATTACAACTTCCAAACCATCGCGAAGATGATGAACACGAAGCCCTGCACTCGAATGTCGCTTCATAACTCAAATTTCGAGGAGGAATTCCGAGGGACAGCCATCACTTGGAGGCACATTGTACCGAATGGTATCATATTTCATTCGGTTCAATTGCTCTTTTCCATATTTATTTCTTTATGCCACACCAGGGTGATAAACGTTCGCATAGCAAAGTAATATACGAAGAAACGAGTGAGTCGTCAAAAAAAAAAAAAAAAAAAAAAAAGACGAAGCACCCCCCAACCCCTGTTCTTGGCCCCTTACGGAGTGTACATTAAACGGATATTCCTGCCCCCGAGAAAAAAGAGATTCAGTGCTTTTAAACATCTTAAAGAGACACGTCTCGAAAGGTGCCTGCTATTGAGACTTTTTGAACAACTCTTGAGACGTGAACAACCGAAGGAAAATTTTTGAGTCTTACTTTCATCATGGATTTTCTTCAATGATTCAAGACACTCCAAGGATCTTTTTAACTGTACATTTTTTTTCTTTTAAAACATAGGATTGCAAACAGCGTGACAGACTGATAAAATAAGTTTAGCTATAACAAAGTGGATGTAAATTATTTTTTTTTTTTCTTACTCCACGAGCTTCTTTTTTCTATTAATTAATCAAGCCAGTGGACGCAATTTTTTTTTAATTTGGGAATGACAATTTGATATATTTTTACTCAAAAACATTTACTGGTTAACCAAGTTAAATAAATACTACACTGATAAAATTATATCATGTTTATATCCGTATCGCGTGTCTGATTGAGAAGATCCAAGATGGATATCCTTATTCCGGGTACACATTTTTTTCAAATTACTAGAAATTCAAACAATAACTCATCAAAAACTATGCAACCCAATGAAACACTCATACACGCATATCCCGTATCAGAAACATCCCCTCCATTGAACTGAATCAAATTACATCCACTGCATGGTATCGCCATTTATTCACAACATCCCCAGAGTTATACGAAAAGTCTAGAAAATACCCCAATTACTTAAACACAGAAACCCTATATACATTTATTAATCCCACGCACTTCTCCGGCGTCTTCCCTCTTCCGTTCCTGCAAAGAAATATGGTATGCGCCTTCGAGCATCTGTTATTCATAATAGCCCTGCTCCTTTCTTTTCCACCATCCACGAACACAACTCGAGACACTCGCGTGCACTCTTACGAAGCTCCGAAAAAAATTCCTCCGATCTTGGACAACATTTTCCCAAAGCACGTAATTTTTTTTTTTTTTTTTTTTTTTTTTTTTTTTTTTCTTATTTCTCTAATAAGACTAGTGGGTTTAATTTTCAAGCTTTTTGTTTTTTCCCTACCACGATCGAGAGCTCGTAAAGTTTGCCTCCGTGGACTCATATTATGGATCGACTTACGTGTAGCTTTTAAAACTGAAAACATATTGTGTACCTCATACGTTCAAAAGTGCCCAACTTGACTAAAAAAAAAAAAAAAAGAGATTAATCGTGTAAAAATAGTAGTGACCCCTGCATAGCACGTAAATTAATTTACGTGTAAACATACTCAAGTATCTGCCCGAGTCCTCTGTTGGCGAAGCGCGCGTATCTTCCACTGAAATTCGACCTAATTTCAACTCTCGGGTCTTTATAGCGGAAGGAAATACTTGCGAGCTAGCGAAGTTATGAGAAAAGTTTTCGCGAAGGTAAATACGAAATACGAGCGTATTACACGAAAAAAAAAAAAAAAAAAAACACCTGGCTCTGCATTAAACTCCAAGTTGAAAATCTTTTCCGTCCAACGAGTGCATCCCATTTCTCTTTTTCTCTTTTCTGTATTGTCTTGCCAGTGGAGTGTACCCAACAACGGGGAGCAAATGAGCCGTGATCGAATGTTAACTCTCGATAAAATTCTCAAAGTAAACTGTGCTCGAGAGCTGCGCTCGACGGAGCACAAGCATGGCCCTTCAACAAAGCACTGCTTCGCAACAAAAATTAAGAATAACTGCCAATCAGCGTTACGATGAAACAAACAAACAATAAAAATAATGAGAATCAAATTAATTCAAAGGAATGACTGGCTATCCAGTTTTACACTCAACACGTATCACACATTGTACCTCCGGATCTAAAATTGAATCAGAGACCATCCACTGGCTTCCCCCGCTCGAAATGAAATAGCCACTGATCGAACGATCTGCCATCGATTCTTGAATTTTCTCAACCAACCGATGGACTAACTTTCAACTTGGGGCACTCCCTGGCAAAAATCGATGATCCAATTTCCACTGATTCGGTCAACACCCAAATCGCGGCACGACGAGGCCAAACGCCAGTAAGACAGAAAGAGGGTCAATAGTACAAAGAGACCCCTTCGATCCAAAACCAATGATTTTTCCCACCCAACATCCATCACTTCCTCGTGCTTACTCCGCACTATCCAAGCTCCTACGATGCTCTGATTCACCCCTCGTGCGATACATCTTAAAAATCTCCCGTTTCTCCCCGGATCCTTTGTGCACACACATACCAGCCGTACCATCCTGTTAGCCGTGCACTTTGAGCAAGTGGAAGGGCATGCACGAGTGTTTGCCAATGCCTTCCCTTTGACGTAGACAACGCGTTTGTTCACCCGCGTATGTGTATTATTCGCAAGCACTTGTATCCCCCGTCAAACGTGAATATTCATTGCACGCGTATGTGTGTACACCTAAGCGTTTTTACACACACATACACACCGAACGGGTGGGTGGAAATATGAAACCACAGCAGGGTAAGAGAGACACATGGGGGGAGAAAAGACACTTGGCCAGGGTAAATAATGTCACCCGAGCCACCACTGCTGAGGGAGGATGGATGGTGACAGCCGTGCAAAACAATGATCAAAAGCTGCATATATATATATATATATATATATATATATATATATATATATGTCACAGTTGCTCATGTGCTGTGATATTTGTGTGCTGCGGGTGGGGACACCCTCTCCTCCGCTTGTAACTTATAATCTCATGCAAAGAGCGGATAAGACACCGGATGGGGGAAAGATGAAGACGAAAGCGAGATAATCCATGAAATACAGCACGACTGGGGGACCACGTTTGCCTATGGATATTTTTAAAAAAGTTTAATGAATGTATACTATATTCGCCGATGCGACCACGAGGCAGGAAAAACGGGACCAAACCACTGAATGTTATACATTCAGGGCCATTCGATAAAGGCTGAGGCTTCTGGAACGTCGTTTGGCTTGGCTGGGGGAGTCAAAAGGGATGTTTCGAAGGAGCTATGATAATGGCAACAATCCATCGTCACACTGTAAGACAAATCCCCAAGTTTTGGTCCTTACACATCAAGGTACTCGCGATCGGACCATTTGTTTTTTCGTGATGAACGCGTCACACGAGAGGGAACAACAGTTGTGGCCAAATAAGAGGAGGACCAATGATTGATGCATGCACGACTTGATTGATCGCACGTGCATCACCACCTACGGGATATACTTCCGCAGGTGCGAGTTATTCATCTTCGTTTCGGTGGAACTAAAAGCCCGTTTGCCACTCCGGTGGAATATGACGTCGGTGGCGGGCGTGAGGTTTCAAAATAGGAACATCCCCAAGCACCCGCCCAAAGTCGGAGTGCAAATATCGAGTGCTTTGAAAGTTTGCCCGTAGGATTTCGTTGTTTGCTTTGCTGCAACGGCGAGGACCACGCGATATATGTAGTTGGGTTGCTTTCCTCCAAAGGCATAACGAACGCAGTAGATTTATCCGCGTGATTTACTTGTCAGGATAACATCGTCAGCTTCATTAGCTTTTAGTACATTGGTAGATCAGATGACATCTGATTGATCGATCGACCCATGGTGCTCCTGGAGGCTCGAAATTATAGATCACACTCCACCGACATGTCCACTCGCAAAAGTGGCAACCTGAGGTTTAGAAAAAGGAAAGCTACGAGAAACTTGGTTCGGGGAGTCAATCGATTTCCGGTAAACAAACACAGGGAAGCCCCAAGATCAGCAGAATCGGAGGGAGCACGATCGGCTGTTCCTCAGCGCAAATTGCCGGGTACGGAGCCCGGGTCGTGTAGTCGTTCCCGATTGTGCATGCTAAGGACGCGCTCCCCGTCCACGCCGCAAATAATGAAGGGTCAGCCAGATGGGGGGGGGGGAGTTTGTAAGCTGTGTATTGTGTTTGCGCCCAATGTATATTGGAGCCCACGCGGCTGACGTCCAGCGCGTCATTGTTTGCGGCGCTGCTGCCTAGCTGTCTCCTTATTGTTTACCGGTGCGGAGGAGAAGAACGGGGAGGGGCCGACCTTTGCCGATGAGCATCATTCACCGCTGGTTCGCTCATTGGCCATGTGTAATTCACAACAAGGCGATTAATTGCACGCTCCGTTACGTGCTCGCTCGTCAATTTGCCGTTGACGACCACCACCGATCACGGTTTTCTTGGCTTTGATTTGTTGGATGTACAATTGCTATCTTGTTCGCTAAATGTATATTATTTTTGATCTTATCGTTGTTATTGCCGATTAATGTTTGACATTCGCGTATCGTGGGACCTATAAGGGATATCTTTGGCTAATCAACAACAGTGATCGTGCAAACTTCACTGAAGAACGGTGGGTTATCGATTCCGTCAAAGTATTTGGAATTTTCCTCGCAACAGCTGTACCATCAATCCAACATCGGAGGTTCTAATTATCCCGTGTTGGCACGAAACTTGAGACGCTCCGGTTGAAAAAGTCCAAATCATGTAGCTCATTCAGATTTACGGAGATAAAGTCATGGCCGTCGTCACTCCAGTTTCATTATTTTGTCCTCACGAGTTTTTCTCGATTGACCTTGAATATGTATTTGCCTATACCGTTGACCCTAATCATATCGAACTCGGTTGCCCCACTATAAAAATGTACAGTGGATGGGGATGGAAAATCGCCCATTAGAGCGCCCATCCAGAGGGGGGAGATATTTTACCACGAAACCAGTAAACAAAGTATAATTTTGTTGTAAAAGTCCATTCCAAGGTCTCTTGAATCGAAAAGTATTAAACAAGCTTTCGAAAAATAGTTGGAAAACTCTCCTACCATGTTGGTTCTATGATTGATAAAACCATCGATTTCCAATAAATATTATCTGAAAAATATGTTGTTTGTTACGCAGTTATAGCTTTTGTATGAAAACGAATTTGATCTAAAGTACCTCTTGATGGGAGTTGCTGTGAATGTTACTGAATCCGAAAGCTTGACAAACTCTCGAAAATAATTACGCGAAGTTTCACGGACAGCTAAGGATGTCGAGGATGAAGGTATAAAGTAGCGGGTGAGAGTGGCGCCATAAAACTGGTTCGGCACGAGGGAGAACATTAATTACAAAGAAACATCTATATAGCTGCTGTGGTAGAATAGAAGTAATTGAACGAGTAGGACACGTCGCACACACACACATACACACATGCCTAATGGCTCGAGGAAGAGGTCATTAAAGTTCCGGGAACGAGTAAAAAAGCGAGAGAGAGGGAGAGACCCATAAAATTGATAAAAATTGGAACTTTTCGTAATTACGTTGGTTACACCGATTTATTGATCATCTATTTTCACCATTCGATTTTTCGATTACACATCCAATCGTTTTTTTTTTTTGTTTTTTTGTTTTTTCATGTTTTTGCTGTGATAAGTACGTGAATTTTTTTTCTCCAAGTATTTATTACTCTGAATCCATGCAAATCTTACGATGTGTAACATACTCCAAATTTGAAATGGTGGTTGCATAATCAATAGGTATAATCACAAAAAAAAGGAGTAATTGTAGGTACGTGAGTGTAATATTTTATTTGAAATAATGTAGGTGAACGATACGGAGGTAGTTTATGGCTTCAAATGGTTCAAAGTTTACTGAAATATAAACGGGTGTACTGAGATTGAAAAAAAAAAAAAATTGGCTGGCACTCTTCCGTTCTATACGATGGAGCTCTTCTTGGATGGGTGGGGATTTTTTTTTCTCATAGGTATAACTATTTGTATAAAATTAATGAAAATGGCTTTGATCGAATCTTTTGAAGAATTTTTTTTCGCAAAGCTTTCAAAGCCCTTTTTCGATTCATCGATTCACAGAAAAATAGAGTATTAACATTTTTTACAAACTTTTGTAACAAAATTCATCCCACGTGTAACTTTTAATGAGTTTACTTTAGCAACAAAAACTTTTTTTTCTTCATCCGATGTTCAAGTTAACGGAGAAGTATGCTGTCATCGAGTAGTTCTGTTGAAAAGACCCCATAAAGTAATAACAATGGCTTTTCGTGGGGAAACAAAAACAAAATAATCCCCGATAAAACGTTAGCCCACACTGATACGTGCACCAACTCCCGCAAAGTTGGTACTTCAGTCGACGACAAAAAGTCCGATTGACTGCTAATCCACTAATACAAAATTCATGGGGTTACTCAGCAGTGCGGGTCATTGGTATTCAAAAGACGTTAAACAAAGACAAGCGGCGGCTGCGTTTGAAATAAAACGGGGCTCCACACCCCTCGTTTGTTATCAGCCTTCCATCGCAGCCCGAAAATCAATGTTTGTTCTGGAACTCTCGCGTATCCAAGGCGCACGCCGAATTTGCGTTTCGAGCACGTTTCATAAATTTGTAATGCCGAGCTGCTAAATACACCCTCGCACGCAGACCGAACGAGAGGGGGGCCCGGGGGCAGAGGAGTATGGGCAAGCAACACTAAGTATAAAAGCACGTGTTTTGTGTTTGGAATGATGTTGAGCGCGTTTTCACGAGTTATGCCTGTTATTGTTGGGCAAACATTTACCAAAGTCCCCTACCCTACTTCATTATGTATGCTTAGATTGCGTGAATTAGGAAAAATCACCGCATAAAAAGCAAATGGTCATTGCGTTTTCTTATACTTGTTGTTTGTTTTTCCCATCTTTTGTATTGTTTCAAATGGTTATTGTATTCTACTAGGTACCCAACACTATATATAAGTACAATGCAATGATATGTTGTGTAGTCACAATGGCATGTAATGAGATGTATATGCTTCGACTAAAAGATAAAAAAATACTGGAGTCTCGAATTAAGAAATCTTTAGTAGCAAAGTAAAGACTTATTAAATACATCGTAACGGCTAAGGTATGTCATTCAACTAGAAAATTGAAAAAAAATTCGTAAACAGTAGGGTTACTTTAATTTTTCGTCATCATCGTTTAAATCGTAACTTTGAATCCTAGCATCGGCGAGTAATTTATTCTCTTGGACCCAGATGGTCGTACGATTAGATAAAGATAAGACGGTCCATACCTCAGACTTGGAGCCCATTAAAACCGATCCCTTTCGAATCCAGCTCTTAGCCCTAACTTTCCCGGTTAAGCTCTCTAATAGGGAAGATCTACGTTTCTCCGGGATTTCCATTATCAGATTCCCATATAAATTGCAATCCGATGGGCAATCGAAGTTTCGAGAACAAAAACAAGGCGCTGACAACGCACTGTAGTGTCAAAGTGTGTACGCGTGTATCCTCGCAAGTTCGGCGCTTTGGGAGTCTCGCGAAGTTGAAAAAGCCGTAAATATACCCTGTACACGTATACTCGGCGATGATATCGGCGTCGAGTGAAAATTTCCTTTTCAACTCCACGAGAAAACTTCCTTCGGATTCAATAACCCGAAGTTTTTTATGCTCGGGACTGCACGGGTATATTGTTTGAAAGCAAAGTACAGTCTCGGTTTCGCTGGACACAAGTTTTTTTTTTCTTTTTTTTTTTTTGTCCAATTCTGCTAGACGAGACATTCAAATTTGCCACGAGAGCACCAACGAAATAAGCAACTTTGACGGGAACGAGTTGCTTTTGAAACATCGACGTATTGTCCCTCCAATTGCTATGCGCACTTCTCGGTAGTCCGAAAAAAAGGCCAACCCTCAACAACCTCCACTCGAAAGCACACTTCAGCGACATTATTCTTCCACCTTCGATACCCCTACACAAATAATAGCTGGGGACGAGCGAGTGTTGGCTCATCCACGGAGAACCCAAGGACCCGTACTAATTCAGATGGCTCGAGGACCACTCGAAGTCTTTTCTTTTTTCCTCCCCGCGCTACTCATAGCTGGTAACTAATGGAGCCTCGCGTGCGTTATTTCAGCGTATACTGCTCTTCGATAAATCTTTCGATAAAAGTTTTTCAATAGAACTTCTCTCGATGTGCTGATTATTCGATAACGGGAGCTGACACGCTGATTCGAGAAACAGCTAGATTATCAGTAATGGAAACATGATAGTGTCACCCAATACCCCATTGTACGGTTGTTTTGTGCCACACCAGTCCGAACTCGGAATTCGGGAGGGTGGAGGCATCGATGGAGATTCAAGCCATCTATGCTTCATCCTGCGTATCCTATAAATTATTAGGATGCGCTATGTGTACAGGAATAGCCTCTCCATTGACACGAATGTAGGACCAGCGGTAATACAGTACTGGGGTAGCTCCCATCATACATGTATGATGTATGCATTGGTGAATTTCCGATTCATTCGAAGATTGACTTATATGTGCCTGACATTGTGCTCGACTGCAGTAGTTTGTGAAGTGCTAAATACATATTTTGAGCCAATTACAGTTTTTTTTTTTTTATTTATTTGCCGATTAGTTTTGTACTAATTTATAGTTTTGATTATTTAATGCTCCGGTAATCAAACAGAAATTTAAAATATTACTCATTAGCACGAAAAAAATATGCTCGATTAAAATTGGGTTGATTCGTGCGATCATTGCAGCGAAACTTAGACTCGTCCCTCCAGACGGTGCTGTGAAAAGAGTAAAAATTAATTTTTCCTACCTAGATATTGCAATCCGTAAAAGTAAAGCACCCGCTTGACCTTTAATGTTCTCCGTTGAAATATTTTCCTACAACTCTTTTACCGATAGCCTCCCGTTCCGTGAAGTCCCACGACCCGCTTTAAAAAACCAAAATGACAAACGCATCGAACGCAAACGCAAGATAAAGCACGCCTCGAAGCGAAAACGAGCCTCCAGTTCTCGCATACGCCCAGATAAGCCTATACGTAACAACGGTGTATCTCCTATCTACATCCTGTTGTCGTGGGATACCCTCCAACATAAATCCACGCGCGCACACGTGCTTGCAAGCACAACGATGGACTAATGGATTACAAATGCTTTCTGTTTCAGACCTTCAAGCATGGCTTTCCGCACCAGCCGATCTCCATGGCCTACGACCCGGTCCAGAAGCTGCTGGCCATCGGCACCAAAACAGGATCCCTGCGGATGTATCCTTTTTGCCATACATGAGCTTAAATCGATATCTAATGCCCCCGATATCCCTCGCGGGATAGAAGCCGGGAAAGCTTGGGGTGGGAACAGAGGTAGAAAAAAACTCGAGTGGGTCGTTATCCCCCGCACTTTTGTTCGCGTGGTGACGCTTGATTGGAAACGGGACGTTTTACGGGCCTCGAGAGGGAAGCATCAGTCTGGAGATCATTGGCGTGAATTTGAAAAGCTCTCCAAGAGTCAAAAGCTCGCAACATCGCGTGCCACCGGCTGATTGCTTTGTTCACACGGCCCATGCACGAATATCGCGTTTGGTGTCACTTTGATGATGTTACGCGGCGATAAACTCGGGGAGTGTGTATGTATTTGACGCGGGGGAGGATTTTTCCTGCTCCAAAAAAAGGAAAGGAAGGAAAATCTTTGGTATGGAAAGGATGCGGCTGCTGTCGTCGCTTGGGTGGGGTTTTGTGCGAGGAGCGTCCCAACTTTTCTCGTTAAGAGCGCTACCGCCGACTTGACTCCTCGTGGAAAATCGAGAGCGGGAAATTGAGTGGCGTTTGTATAACGAAATTTACTTGGGTCGATGGAACCACGGGTGACCTAGAGCTTTGCAAATGATCCTCGGTGCAGAGCAAAGTTGCACGAAACGGCCATCGGTAGCTCTGCTCTCCAGCCAAACTTCAAATAATTATTTTAAGTCTTGTCTCTGATGTACGGGAAAAACAATACCAAAATTTTATGGATACTTCGACACTCCAGTTCATTTATTATTGTTTTTTGTGTACGTAGTGCGAGGGTAAACATTGTCGAGTACTTTATACATCCCAATCCTTGTTGACGCCACGTTATTAGCAATAAAAGTTGTGGCTTCACGCAAAGACAACATAATTCAAATGTGTATGGATAATTGCCTCGAGTAACCGAGCGACTACCTACCACCTTAATGTAATTATGTAACTGTACATTTAATATCTCCTTGCTCTCGTACACGTAACGGAAACTATATAGTTATCGGGTTGTGGAATTAATAAAATAAACAACGCGTGTGAGCACAAGGAACGGCATTAGTTGATTAGTACATATTATTTATTATCTTGACATGATCTTCACGCACAATTAGTTTATTCCGTTGATACGTGCAGTCTATACACAACAAATGGGTACTGTTTATTCCATCGGTATAATAACCGGTTGAGAATTTTCTAGTCTTTTTTTTTAGACGATTTCATTTTCGAGCACCCCTAAATATTTGTTATGCATCGAGACTGTCTTGCCACTACTCACTCACCCTGGACACATGTAAGTGTACGTGCGTTTATATGAATCGACGAGCGATTAGTCATCGTAAGAAACATATCTACTGTTTGTACTGCAGAGGCCTCCGAGGGTCAAGTGGCTCCAGAATCTAATAAACGTCGCTCTTCCCCGAGGCCCGCGCGCGCGTGGGATTTAATTGATTCGATTGACCCGTACTACGCGTGTATGTGCACATGTACGCGGCCGCTGATACGAGAGTTCAAACGCCTCGAGTGACGATTCACGTGTACCGGCGCTCCGTTGGGAAAGAGTGGAAAAAAAGTCAATCTCTTTCTCGGTAGAGCTGATGCGAGTGTAAGTGGTTGAAAGCCGCTGAGATTGTGAATACTTAAAATTTGATCCGACGGGGATTTTCCCGACGGCGAATTGGAATTTCGTCGGGGGGGACTCGGTGCGGATGAGCGTTTTGAGGAAACATAGCTATAGGTACGCCGCTGGAGGGGGGGTAATGGCGTCTGACGGAAAGGAAAATTTCAATTTGGAAATTCCACAAACCCTCTGCGCGTTATTGCTTATATTGGGTCAACGTGAAAGATTTTTTAATTTTCGATCCAAGCGTTTTTCGTTGGTCTTTAAGAACGAGCTTTTAACGACCGATTTTTCAATCAGAGAAAAGCAGCGGCGATGATGAAAAATAGTCCTTGCGGCATCATCGAGCCACACGTTTTAAAATCCAAGGACCATTGGGCATTTGCATTTTCGTACACTCTCGGAGCCAAATAAATACGTCTCGTTATTCGGGTCACGGGTTTTTAAAGCTCCGATCCGAGATGTTGAGCTTTTCAGTCGCTCGCGCGATAAAAGCCCACGCGCTCGTGTCCGACAAGTGCACAAGGTATCCATTAGTCCTCTGGAGTCGTCATTAAATCGTACCTACTCACGCGTACATTTGCACTTACGAAGTAGAATTAAAAAAAAAAAAAAAAAAAAAAAAAAAAAACCTGCGAAAGGATGTGTGTGTTGTCTGATGGAAAATTGGAAGGGCGCGGGGGGCATCAGTTCTGGATTCGATTTTTAATTACGGGTGGACTTGAGCGCGAGGCCGTGAGGGGATGAAAAAACGGCTGCCTCTCTGCTCGTCCCTTTTTTTCCATCACGTGCATCGGGTTGATGGATTGGCCACGTGTGATATACGTGCCTGTCGATAATGCGCGCGTCTAATAGTTTTCCGCGGACGCCGGGGTGTCGTCGTTCACGGCTTACGCTGTCCGGAGCTAAATGTACAGCGAAAAGTGGTCCGTGCCTAGGCAGAGGCTACGGAAAATTAGTTGTGCGTTTGCTTAAGAGAAAAATTAATTGAAAATCAATTACTGCTTCCTGATAATGGTCAGTTTAAACGCGTTTATTTTAATGGTCAATAATGTATCGACCAATTGAATCGTTTCAGAGAAGGAAAGTTGTATAAAAGTAAAAAAAAATCATACAAACGATAAAAAAAATATCTACTTTTTACAAGATGTTTATAAGAAGCATTTTATGGAATTTTAGTGCATTTCGAAGTGATTTTTGTTTTGTTCTACTTGTTGTGTTTTTTCAAAAATTGATAGGTGTCCTGAATAGCTTTACCAATCAATATTATATCATTGAGACACTTATTTTTAGTTTTTCTTTACTTGATGAAAAATGTACTTTTTCAAACTAAAAAAGTTTTAAAATACCTGAAAAATTCGTTTTTTTTTTTCTACCAAATACAACTTTTTCTGTGTAAAATGTACGTTTTTTTTCATCTCACGATAATTATAAAATATACGATGAATAGTTTTTGTAAAAAGTTACTCTTTGACACTCAAATGAATTAGTTTATTATTTCAAGGTATCCAAAAATAAATCATATTTCTTATTGAGAAGCAAATTGCAGTATTTATAAAAAAAAAAAAAAAAAGATGCATATTCATGCACAAGTTTTTCGCCAATACCTGCCCTATTTAGCTCGAGCCAACATGTACACACGAGCCAAACTCGTTGCCAAGAAAATTTTATGATTCTCCCCGAGATGTTTATGTTTGCCGTACCATCACCTCCACACATACGCCCACACACAATAGATATTTACCGTGACAAGCACACGAGCCGAGTGCGCGTTACTTATCCTGAAAATCACTTTCTCCACTTACACTAAGGTATACAGTTTACAAGCTTCCTTTATGTCTATCTCTCTCTCTCTCTCTCTCTCTCTCTCTTTCTCTACAGTTTTGCTCTTCATTTCGGTTTCATATAATAAAGTAAAGTCACCTTACAGTTATTTGTATAGTAGGACCGTGCAAGTGTCGCGTGACGCGGCGCAAATATAGTAAAACTCGTTAGTTAGAGACGACGATAGTTTTATTTAACCATTTGTTTACCTTAATGGCTTGTTCTAGAAGGTGAGGCTACTTTTCTTGCATTTTATTGCATAGAGTTTGGATGTACTATTCTAAAAGAACAACGTTGTTGAGACCCCAATGCCATCGAGTCATGGAGATTCATTGGTTTTCCGTATTTGCTTTTTCTACTTTTTTGTCAGTTGAGTACGTAAGCTCACGATTGTTATAGTAACTCATTAATTTAACTCTTCCGGACTGGTGTATTATTTCTGGACTCGTGGCTATGTTGTAAAATTTTGAGACCCTTTTAACTCTATGGCCAACCAATAAGGTCCTTCAAGAATAATGTACGTACACCACCTGCTTTAACTTCTCCTAAATGACAAAGAGCTTCAATTTTTTTCTAAAAACGTCAGCCCAAGCAACTTTACGACGCCGTAGTCACGATAAATAATACACAACACACGAGAAAAAAAAAAAAAAATATTAATCCATAAAAGGAGCTTGCAATAAAAATGAATCACTCAAACACTGGGTCTCGCCGTAAAGATCCGCGAGATGAAAAAAAAAAGCTTCAATCCTCTCCACGCTGCGGAGCATCCCATTTAAAATCGCAGCCAGTCAGCAGCACTAACTCCTCGGCTCGGGTTGAAAAATATCACCCCTTCCATTTATTCTCACCCGCGTCAGACGCACCACTGCATCCCCCCCCCCCAAACGCTCTTCCCGTGCCAGTGGCAGCAACGAATTATGTACACGTATCGAGAAATAGAGAGGCAAAATTTCCTTGACTGTATCACCTACGATCGCTCGAAACAGTTTGGGCGCGCCCGGGGTGGACGTGCACGTCAAGCACGAGAGCGCCGTCCTGCAGATACAGTTCCTGGTCAACGAGGGCGCCCTCATTACGGCCACCGCCGACGAGACCATCCACCTGTGGAACTTCCGACAGAAGGTGCCCCAGGTCGTGCAGAGCCTCAAGTTTCAGCGGGACAAGTGAGTACCTTTTTTCCTCCTTCCTCAACATGAATCGGTAGTTCGAACTGCTTTATCTTGTCACAGTTTTTTTTTTTTTTTTTTTTTTTTTTCAAACAAGTAAAATCATATCCAACCGTACTCTATTTTATGAGCTCTAAAGTAAAGAGCTGTGACGCGGTGGAGCAATTTGAGCTTCCTGTTGTGCCATTTTTTATGTATTCCACTTTTTTGCGTCTGGTCCGGTGTCATTATTTAAATACAATGCGAACCGTACGCCGACCATATGCGTGTTTGAATATAAGGGCGCGCTTGAAAATCTGGAAAGTTATTTTACGCGCTTACTTATTTGCTCAAACTCGGTGCGACAAGGCAAGCATCATCTCCGGGGAGCGTAAGGAGAGCTCGCACTCGCGCGGAAAGGGAAGATCCCACGGTGTCGAGCGAACCCTCAATTTCCATTGTGCCGTGGATGGTGCGCGTATTCCCCCACGTGTATATGTATACGTAGGTACGAGCAAGAGGAGCGAGATGGGGGGAGGTTTCGCGCGCTGGTCTCGTTAATTGAAATTTGCTCCCGTCGTCGTCGTCGTCGGGTTTCAAGCGTGTGTATATATATATATATATAGGTGGAAAACGCCGGTCTCCTTGCGCGGGAGTACGGTAAGTAAGTATACGGCGGTGGGAGGAAAACTTGGCCCTCGCTTTGACTCGGTGCAGCGCAACAACGGGGAAAAGATGCCACCGGCCGTAGTAATTTTCGAGATGTTTGCTTTGTTCTAGGGTCTCGTCTTCTTTCCTCTTGGGTTTGTCCCCTGTTTTCTTTCATTTCGCTCGAGTCGCTTGGTTAAGGGGTCCACAAAGAAACGAGTGCTTGGGTGGCGAGCTTGGAAAATTAACGCGAAGCGCCACGGGGTTGAATAATTCGTGGGTGGCAAATAGTGTCTTTATCGGTACGCAAGCTTGACTATCGAGTGCATGAGCGATTCCTTCCGTGGGAAAATTTTTGTTGAGAGTCGCACTAGAAAATTTCAGTTTGTGTAATGTTATCCGTTAAAAAAATTTGAGGT
The DNA here is from genome assembly GCF_036245765.1 of Copidosoma floridanum. Taxonomy (NCBI): domain Eukaryota; kingdom Metazoa; phylum Arthropoda; class Insecta; order Hymenoptera; family Encyrtidae; genus Copidosoma; species Copidosoma floridanum. Next base: position 7,658,204 of record NW_028321878.1, read on the forward strand.
TTTTTTTTTTATTGCAATAAAAGTTTGTTTGATTTATGTGGCAATTACTCTAAAAAAACAAAATAGTTGTATCGTTTTTCCCAAAATTAATGGTATAGAGTTCTTCTAATACTTCTCATCTAAAATTTATTTTCCATTTTTCGAGAACTCTTAATTTTTGTATTTTGTTGAGAAAATGATAAAACCAAGGCCAAACGTAACCTCGTAAAAATTTAACAACTCCATGTGGTGTAACACTGTCCGTGGTCTCACAAGTTGTGATTGACGGCCGTAGTGTTGTTGCATTAACAAAGCATGTATTCATTAAAAATTTAATTTGAATTTCATTTTTTTTCAATCCAAAGTGCGAAAGTGAACTCGAAGATTTAAAAATATTTATTGTACCGCTCATACGTACAAAGTTACGAAAATCTTACATGACCATATAAGTTCTGTAATCAACGACGTAATGACTTTATTTTTAACTAAATTATGCGACTGTTAATAATTAGCTCAACCAGTTATTAACAAATACATATGCCATTCATTTCTGCAACGAATGCGACGTATGCTATTATTATTGGAGTTTGCGTAACAAGTATAATGAATATCGCAGCTTAATTGCGGGGACTATTAATTATAATTATCTTTTTAATAAAAGTGCTCCACATAAATTTCATAACATTTAACGTAAATAGAGATGAGTACGAGTGATAATGAGGCTTCCAATTACTCAATACGTAAATGCAGTCATATATATATACAATATATGTTGTTGACTGTTAATTAATTCAAATTTCATTATTGTGCTACAGTTTATATCAGATTATAATAATCATACATAATAGAGATTGTTATTTTGATTGTTTTTGAGATTACAGTCATTATTTAGTAATTTTGATATTCTACTGTTTTCAACAACCCATGACATCATTGTCTTTCCATGGTAATGATTAAACAGCATTGGCAGAAAAATATGCAATAAAATACCAAATTGTCGATTACAATCAAAATTTTCGTGAGTAATGCTAACAGATTTTAGCAAGTGAACTCTCGAGTACCTGTTTTTATAGGATTACTTTTATTTAAAAATTAGATTAAACGTCAAAGTTCCGTGTATAGTACTCCTTCTTGTCAGTGACACACATCAAAGCCCTTTAAATATAAATTCGCGCTTATCTTGAAGTTACCCAAGGAATAAGTTATCAATCGAGTAGACTCAAAAAACACAAGGGTTGCTGAGGATTTTCACCTGTTTTGGTCGAAATCAATAACGACTATGTGGTTGGCCAGAAAAAAATTACTCAAAAGTCGAATCTTTAATCGACGAAAACGTGTAACGTTCACCTTGGAAACCTGTAAAATCGAACACAACGAAGCCTCAGGCACAATATATGAAATTCAATATTCGATAAAACATCCATTGTGAAAATGTTTTAATTCGAAAGAGCCATTGGATTTCACGAAAATCATGATTGATGGACAACGAAATATCCCTTGGGCATATAGTTTTAATAATTTTCAATTCCACTAAAGAAAAAAAAAAAAAAAAAATGAACCTCAAATACAACGCATCGATGGTCCGTACAACAATTTCCGAGAGTCTCGCAAAACCTTCTGATTTTACGTGCCAAAACTTCCTCACCTCCTTGACGACTCTCCAGACAGTAAAAAAGCGAGAACGATCACCATTAGCGGTACTTAACAGTCACCTGTAGACTGAGCAAAAGAAAAGATGAAAGAAGCCAAAAGGAGCTCCGACAGAGTCTGATATTCCTGCGATGCATTGCTCGTCGTCGTTCACTGCAGTTAGCGGTGACGTCCACGAGAGATGTCGGACAAAATATACACAGGGCAGTTGTGGTGCATATGTCACGCGTCTAGTCGAGTTTCCGATCGAGCAGTTGGCAAAGGGCGCTGATCATCAGTGTACTTACACACACAGAGGGACGCGTCGTGTACGGGGCAGTGAGCCGTAGGTGTGATACGAGGATAGAGCTCGGCTATGTGCCTGTAAGCGACCTGCTTGCATGAAAGGGACTCTGTGTAGGTAGGCTGAATCAACTGTTTATTGTATTCGCGTTGCTGAGTTGGGATGTGTATATTTGTGTGTACAAGGGCGTTGCGATGTGAAGAAAATCGTGAATTGATACGTGGTTTTACTGAAGGACTTTTACGTGTGTACAAAAACACTTGTGGATACGTACGTTGTTGGAACGAAAGGTCTCAAATACAAAGTGATTATTATGATTTTTACGAGTCACGTATTTGAGATTCTTTCCATTTAAGAAACGATAGTCACGAAGATAAAAAGGTAGAGTAATTCAAGGCTCGGCAGCAAGTTGTGGTGAGAGTGTAAAATTAACGTTTAATCGAGAAAACCTTTTTTCTTTTTAACACCATAATTTCAGTTCTACAAAACAAGTTGACCTTTATTTTCATCAAGACATTTGAGATGTTTGTTAAGATGTAAAAAAGAAAAAAAAAAGTATAATTTATGTCAATACGTGAATAATATTTGAAAAATACTTGTAATGAAAATAAACGATTTAAATCGTGATTTGACTTAGAAAGTAGTGGTAAGAGTTAGAGAAAGCCATCCAATTTATCTTACTAGTTCGTAACAAGTACACCATCAATACTACTTGGGACTTAAAAAAATATTTGTTTGAAACACATACCGTGTATTATGTTGTACCCAAGATATCCCAAAGCACCTGGAAATAGTAGATTCCTCCCAAGTCTCGAGGTCACGCGAGCGAACGAGGAAAAAAAAGAAGTTTTCGCAACTTTTTTCATACACAATGAGGTGTAAAAATTCCTTTCAAAATTTCCAACACTAGCACGTAGTGCCCAAGCTGCACATACAAGCGCCTAATGCATAAATCCATCGGTCGTAAAGTTGCGCAAGTTGTACTCCAACGCGTGTGTATTTTTTTAATGCGAAAATTATCATGTCCACCAAAGAAGCATAGCAGCTTGCACTTTTTGAAACAACTACTGCTCTCTAAACATCGTCCTTGATGTGCACGTGTATGTGTGTGTATGTGAGATTACAGATCAGTTCGCTCGAGAGTGGCTTTTTGTGTTCTTAGCCGGAGAATAGCAGCTGAAAGATAAGCCAAGTGCGTTTTTGTACTCTCTTGCGTACCTCACGTAGTGGTAGGTTTTAATTAAAGCGAAAAGGGTGAATACGGATGACTGTCAGAAAATTGAAAATAAATGTTTTGTCAAAGCATCAAGTAGTAAGACTAGTTTTTGGCACACGTTTCGAATGTATTATGATTATACATCCAAACTCTTACAGGTTCACGATTTAAATTTATACGCAACTTTAGTTTATATCTTCACGTATGATGAATTGATTCATTTATAAATGAAAACCACCTTTTTGCCATTGAGTAGTCTAATATTTGAATAATAATGTAAATCACACTTTGTCTTCGATTCGTACGACTTTAACATAGAAAGTATCCATAAAACGTGAGCAGCTGAGAAATTCAGTAGAAACAGTCGTGTTTGGTTAGACGCGTGATTTCAAAAAGATATCCATCAAACGCTAGTGACGGAGAAATTCAGTAGTAATAGTCGTGCTTGGTCAGGCACGTGCATTTAAAAATGGCCCTAATCTTCAGTAGTAACAGTTGTGTTTGGTCAGGCTCATGCATTTCTATTTTTTACATTTACATTTCTTCTAAAATATCCATCAAACGTGAGTCACTGAGAAATTCAGTAGAAATGGTCGTTTGGATCCAGTGAGTTATTTGAAAAAATATCCATCAAACGCGAGTGACTGAGAAATTCAGTAGAAATGGTCGTGTTTAGTCCGGCACGTGCGTTTAAAAAATCGCCCAGAAATTCAGTAGTTATAGTTGTGTTTGGTCAGACGTATGCATTGGAAAAATATCCGTAAAACGCAAGTCGCTGAGAAATTCAGTAGAAATAGTCGTGTTTAGTCAGGCACGTGCATTTAAAAAATCGCCCACACATTCAGTAGTCTTAGTTGTGTTTAGTCAGACGCATGCATTGGAAAAATATCCATCAAACGTGAATGACTGAGAAATTCAATAGTAATAGTTGTGTTTAGTCAGGAGCGTGGATTTAAAGGCACTTATTGAGAACAGAGCATTTTTTATACTTAAAAAACAAGATTTTTAGTTTGTTACGCATATTTCACTGCCAGTGCAAGACTTTATTCACTTGTTCGATACAATTATCTAATCGTGTAACGTAATTTTTTTTTTTAATTTTCAAAACACGACACATTAAAAATCCAAGTTTCATGCTTCCGACCGCAGAAAATTCCATAAACTCACGATCAAGGTCGCGTTGAAATTCTTGTCAAGTTTATAAAATACATAAAAAATTTTTAATCGCAAAACGCTTGCCAGCTATGATTTATTGTCTTCGTCAACATTTTAACGATCTCCCATAATACGGTTTCCACGGCTCGTCGAGTTTATCGATTACAAGTAATAGCTATAAAAAAAAGATCAAACAAGAACTTCCCGATTTAATGCTCACAATGCATTTGAAAACCAATACAGCCATCGGAAATTAAATAACCGAGGAAATAAAAAAAAGTCGAGAAAAGCTTCGTCTCTTGAAAAGTAAGTACACGTACCGAGGGATTTCGTTGCGAGCCTAAAAAAAAAAAAAAAAAAAAAAAAAAGGAACGAAAGTAAAATGATCAAAGAGCCATCGATCAAAAGCCGCACATACACGAGTAGGTATCCTCGCGCGAAAGCGACAGTACACACATAGTCCCGTTTTAATTTTCGCGACGGCTGCACCTACTTGGCACCGAGCCGCCTCTCGAAACGAGCCCACCAACCCAAGCCCAAGGCTGAAGCCGCCACAGAGAGAGAGAGAGAGAGAGCTCCCTCCGTCCAACACAGCCGCGGACGCTTTATCACAGCCCGTAAATTTTCAAAGCCGGCCCATCTGGCGCATCGGTGGAATCGATCGCTTTGCTGGGAGAACTTTCGAAATCCAGCCGAACGGATCCGAGCCAATACATCACGCTCGAAAAAATGCATATCAGCTCTCAATGCAGCCGACAGACAGACAGATAGGCACTCAGGGGAGGGAAAAACAAAGCACACCACGTTCGGCACAGCTGCAGCTGATACATACAGTATATGTACACATAGGGAAGGGTAACACTCGCCTTATTCTGGCTTTGAGCCCATCGGCGTGCACGCGCGCGCGTATCTTGTACAACAAGCGTGTTGTACACCACCACGAGCAGCACGCGCTCTGGCACAAGGTCAGGGTCACTGGGTCACGGGAACGAAGCGAAAGTGCGGCTGCTATGCTTCCGGGGCACTTTTTCGCCGGCACTACGAGGGGAGGCTCTCTCTCTTTCTCTCTTTCGTCCTGAGTATGTCGAGTGCGATTGCACGCCAAAAAAGAAGGGGGACGGGAGCGAGGGCTGAAATTAAAAGCGGACGTGTAGGGACGGAACAGCGGGCGTGCTATCCATGCAGGCATTTTTATCGTTAGATTATCTGGTTATAAGATCCGTGGTGACGCCAGAGGACTCCATAGGCCATCTGTCTCACCGATTAATTTAAAATTCGCAGTGCTCGTCAACACTAATAAAAAATTTTTCATCTCTTGCAGGATAACGTGCATGCATCTACCGCTGCAGAGCAAGTGGCTGTACATAGGCACGGACCGAGGGAACATACACTTCCTCCACATCGAGACTTTCGTGCTCTCAGGCTACGTCATCAACTGGAACAAGGCCATTGAAGTGTAAGTCCCTTCGTTTTTTTTTCTTTTTTTTTTTTTTCTTTTTTTTTTTTTTGTATTACACGGACACACGCATATACGCGTCAACAAGGGAGTTTTAAGGGTACACACGAGATGAAAAATGGAGGAGGATAAAGAGCTTCTGCTCGTGTATGTACACACACACATACACGCTCAAGCGCGTGCCTGACTCGGCCTCTTTTCGTTACCCCTCTTTACGGCCAATAACCACACAATCGTATTATCGCATGGCCTGCCGGTGGTAAAAGTCTCTCTCACGTCCTCTGTTTTTATGCCTCTTGCTCCTTATTGAGTATAGGCGTTGAATGAAAAAAAAAAAAAAAAAAAAAAAATGTGCGTGCTGTTATCGTGATACTGTTATCGTGATCCGCGAACGACCGATTTCGCGAGTTCATTATTCTCCTTCTTGTGTTGTCTGGGTTTACTTTTTTTTTTTTTTTTTTTTTTTTCTTTTTCTTTTTCTTTTTATGTTTATTCACGGTCTGTAATTACTTTAGCCTGTGACGCCAACCTTTTTTCGCCGAGTGAATCTTCTTAAACTGAATTTTGTAGATGAAGTAAACAAAAATAAAGTAGCTGTGTAAGGAAAAAATAGATTGGGTGCCTTCAGAGCGAAGGGCTGCGCGCTCTGAAGTCTTTTGGAGACTTCTGAAGTCTTTAAAAGACTTAGAATGATTTATAAAGTCTTTTTTAATGACTGGAAGTCTTTTTTGATGACTTTAAGGTATATACACTCTTCAAGTCCCGGTAAAAAGTCTGAAGTCTTTTGGAAACTTCTAAAGTCTATGAAAGATTCAGAATGACTTATAAATTTTTTTTAATTACTTCAAGAGTGCGCAGCCCCTCGCTTTAGAGTTCAGTTTAGTGGAATACAGGGGCAAGTTAGTGTTTGCTAGTAAAGTAGTTAAATGATCTTGGATTTTGAAGCAAAAATTCAAACAATAATTTAACGTGTAAAAGAAAACCAATATTTTAACATGTATTCTGAAAATTTTTTCCGAAAAACGATGTGTGCTAAACCATAATTTTCCGCCCACGTGACGACGATTGTCTGCGAATTTCCATCGACTCACCTGATATAAACTGATCATTATTTATTCATATGGTGGCTTCGCACGAAATTTCACCCAGACTATTCATCGATCGCTCAACGCGCGTAGCCTCCGATTCAAGCGTTGCTTCTGCTTTTATGTGCGCTAATAAACTTGCGCGGCATAGCTTATCTCACGAAGCACGAGCGCTGTATTCGTGAGTGTTGATTAAGGCTTACTTTCATAGAGGCTGTATATGCGAGATGTTTTTGCGGACTCATTGATGCTTAGCGTGGTGTAGGCGAAAATTGAATTTGTTATTGCAATTTATTTATTTTACTCTTTAAATCCGACGTTACGTGGGCCTCAAGGAATTGATAAAGATAATTAAATATTAATTAAAAGTTGTTTAGCTTTTCAACAAAAACTAGAAAAACTTTTAATATAGTTTTTGATGAAAAAATTTTTTTTTCATTTTCGTAACTTGAAATTTATTTTCACCTTATAGTTGTGTTGAATAAAAAAAAAAATATATGAAAATTGTTTTGAAAGTTTGCGAATTCCTGACTCAAGAACTAAATATTAAGTAGTTTTGCCAAAACATTACTACAAAGTTTCTTAGTCTTTTCTTGCAAAAAAAAAAAAAAACTAAATTCTTCCGAAAAAACATACAAGTATTTTCTAAGACCTTCGAGTTACCTAATTTACTTTCACAAATTAGCAACAGTTACTGTCTCAATCTGTATCCCAAAAAATCTACTTCATAACAATTTTAAAGTAGGGAATGTAAATACAAATCCATACAACACTCGAAACGTCATGAAATCCAACAATGGAATAATCTCGCAGCAAAGAAACCGTAAAAACCAGAGAAAATTGGAAAATGTGAAATGAAAAAAAAAAAAAAAAAGAAAAACAGCGTACACTGTGAACAATAGCCCAACAAAACCTAAAAGCTACAACTCGCTGTATCCGCACGACTCGCGGGAAACAATGGAAGAAGCAGCAGTAGCGCATTGTTGATAAATGAGCCGGCAATACTGTTCGCAATGTCGCGATTTTTAAACATACGCTCCGGCTTATTGCTATACGCCGAAGATGCGGGCTTATTATTAAACTCTCGATGATTCCCCACCAGAGTTCTATCATTATCTCCACGATAATTGTCCCCGGCCCTGGCTTACATCCGATAGTCATTGTGCAAGTATTCAATGAATCATAAAGTCGAACTGCGGATAAGGGTATTTTTTACACTCATTGACCTTTTTTTTTTTACAACAATTCATAAAACACGGACTATAGACAGCGTCAGTCCATCCTTGCTGATGATTCGAAAATCAGTTCACCCAATGGATCACATGTATGCACTTGTGTCAACTCACGGCACTCGCGCATTTACAGCGTGATTTCAACAATATCTCCAAGAAGATGATTCAAGGAGGCAAGGAGTCGGGATATAACACGAGAGCAGAGATGTCATCAGCAGCTGTCTTTGTCTTTCGCTACTCCCAACTCTGTGGATTAGATCTCGTGGAGCTTTTCATTTGCTCGAGCTTCTCGTGCTTGTTCCTTCGACAGCGCAAGGCTTCGCTTCGCTTTTCTCGGAGCGTAAAAGCTCGAGCGAGCGAGTGTTTGTCGGATACGAGAAATGGGTTTTGCTGATACTTACGCGATACTGTGGAGAGACTGCACGCTTTAAAGTCTCGATAAAAGCTTTCAAGCTGGCTTGAGACTTTTTTCATCGAAACTTTTAAAAACTGTCTTTGAAGGTTTTTTTGTAACCTCGAACAACTTTAAAAGACTGAAATCGTGATTTTGTGTGACTTTGGAAGACTGAAAGCCTTTTTCACTGACATATTCTCAAGTGTGCGCAGTTCGTCGGGTAAATACACTGGAATCGATGGACTAAGTATTCGTACTCTTTTTCTGTTGTCCCTTTTTCTTCTACTTCTCTTTGACTAGCGGGACTTGTTTTTTCTTTTTTTTTTTTTTTTCTTTTTTTTTCTTTCATCGCGTGCGCCGAGTAAATTTTGTTTTCATCATTTCGCTTCACCTGTGCCGTATCGAATGTTTACTTTTCATTTTGTCTGGTTCTTAAAGCTGAATAAATAGTTTATCGATCCTCGCATGTATGGGGAATATTTCGTTATTTATTAACTGATTGTCTATGAAATGAAATATGGATAGGGAAATTTATACTTTTTCTTTTATGATAAGAATTTTCCGTTAATTGCGAGTGGGCATGACAAAACAATGGATATTTATCGTTGTGTGGCAAAATTATGGATTTTACTTTAGCTACGATTTATGATAGCTAAGTTTGTAAATACATGCATTTAAATAGATAGTACATAAAACTACAAGTAATGTACATATTATGTGGTTTGCATCCAATTCTACTTTACAATAGCATGTAGAAATATTCTGAAATTGAGGTCTGAAAAAGATTTTAAGAGTATCCTTTTCAGTCCTAACTATATCTTTTTGAATAGATAAGGATACCTGTCAAGTTTTTACGAGTACTTGCTTAGTTGTAAGGATATCATACATATTTTGGGAATCATTTATAAGGAAATAATTTATAGTACTCAAGTTGTAAATACTTGACTACAAACTTCAAAGATGTAAAATCGTACAGAAAACCTATAGCACAATTGGTATACATTGACAATAAAGAAGTATGCCCTTAAATCAATATAAAAATAAACGTACCGTTGATTCAACCTAAAAACATTATTTTAGGTAAAAATAAAGGGTGGTTCTGATGAATTCTTCTATTTTTTTCTATTAAAAAAAAACAAGCAAAAAAAAAACTAACGCACATTTGAAAACCCCTGCCGTTAATTAAAAATCCCATTTTTTGCAATAAAAACGCCGCAAATCTCGTTTTACTCGTTTTACTTCGCTGACAATACTCGTTTTACGTAAAAAAGGTAGGCCTCCAAAAACACTCGACGAAACAAATAAAAAAAAAAAAAAGTGATACGATGTGTTTGCAATTTGTTGTTCGAAACCAAGAAAAGGACGTTTCAAAGTTAATTAAAAAACTTTTCCCTGTATACCGTCGGGGTAACAAATGATTTCCACCAGCAAACGGATTATCGAGTTTTTCTAATCCAGTTAGCCGTTTGCCGTGATAGACTAGAGCTGGACTTTCGTTTTATTTCGTGTAGCGTTTGATAACAAACAAAAAAAAAAAAAAAAACAAAAAAAATCACCCAAAACTTTACTCAAAATTTTTTAACACCACGCAATGATTTTCCACCATTACTCAATACATCCAGTACATTGTATACATTCCCACTCAGTAAGTAACCCTGACGAGGAGAGAAATCACGATCCGCACGAGCGATCCCCGAACAAAAGCTTGGCCTTGAAAAACACCTCAGCGAGCTCGTCGGGGGCCGGAAATCACAAAGCGAGGGACTCTGGCGCGAGAAACCCAGTTAGTCGGCAAAATTAACAGGAAATCCCGTTCCATTGATTTTTTGCGAAGAGCCTGCCCCTCCTCTCCACCCCAAAAGGCTGGTAACCACGACAGCTGTTGCGCCCGGGCTTCCCACTTGTTATTCGAGGAAAGCATTTCCCGCGCGACAAACCGATCGGGAGCTCAAAGACAATGTGCTCACACCAAGGGCAGTCGTTTGGTTGTATGCTCTACGAGGGCTTAATTCGCACGTGGACGCTTGAACGGGATATTTCGAGGGTTCGAGTTGTAGACGGGAAATACAGAGGGCGGTTGCCGAGGTCTCGGGAGGGGAGCTTTTTCGATCGACCCGTTCATCCGGCTGGTGAGCTTTTCTTTTTCACCCCACGCTCGTCGATTTTGCCACGTGATTGAGTTTTTTTTGGGATTCGGGGAAATTCAGGTTTTGATTTTGAGGTGGTGGTCTACGCAGTTTTCGGATCGATGAAGTACTGGTTCTCTTGGGCAATCGTTGCTTCTGTGAGTTTTACTTCTCAGGTATGAGGAGTGGCAAATGCTTACGAAACGAGCGTTTGAATGTATCGTGAGAAGGTTTATAAATAATAATTGGAATGGGATTCAAATGTTGGGATACGAGTGTTGAATTGAGCATGAGATGTATTTAAAGTATTTACCGAGAATAATACCAATAAGCAATCAACATTTTCTTCGAATATTCATGACTTGACATCATCCTGTACTCAAAATTTCCAATTACAGAGTAAAAAAGAAAAAAAAAAAAAACTACCTCATCAATATAATATTGGTTCGGAGCTCCGTTTAATAACACATACATGGGACCCTAAATTACGTGACGCGATGCAATCTGTCGCACAAAGGGGGGGTTGTATAGCCCGGACTAACAGGAAACTGCGTTGAAACTGTGTCCAAACCCGATGCTGGTGCGGATCTCTAATTAACTTGGTTAGATTGTTCCAGAAATCCTAGCGTCGAGCTACATTGACGTCGCGTGCTCAATTACTAATGTAAGGAATCGAATAGAAAGCCATTGCTTTTGCATCGCTCGCTCGTGTGATCTCGCTGTGTTCTATTTATTTCGAATTTATCGAAGGGACAGATAATTTCATGGCATTTTTAAAATTTTATTATTATTTTTGTGGGATATTTTTTGACGCTGCCATTCTGCCCGATGGCAAGTTGAAATAATGTACGAAATAAAAGAGGATTAAGTATTGCGTGCCTACGTATTGGATCATGTTACAATGGAGAACTAAATTAATATAAACAAGTTGTTATTTTTCATTGCTTAAAAATATTGTAATAATTTTTGCAGGTAAATATAGTTATTCATCTTAAAAACAATGTCCCTCGCATTTTTTACCAAAATTTTTTCTGTTCTCCATATTTAATAAAACAAAATATCAATCAAGCATACGTGAGATTTTACCTTAATTTTTTCTTACCGACACTGATTCACTTATATATCACATAATCACTAAAAATCATCACGAACGATACATCCTTTAGTCATTTCATTTCGAATCGTTAAACAATAATTGGAATTTCAAATCGCCTTTTATCTCACAAATTTTTATTAGTCAATGGCTACACGTTCCAAAACCACATCTTTTTATAATTTTATCAATATTTAAGTACAAAAATCTTCTGAATCACAACAAAATTTCCATTTTGGTAAAAATTAAAAAATAGCCAACAAAGTACATACCGTATCAACCAATAAAATGCTAAACAGATCTATCTCTTTTACAAAAGAAAAAAAAAGTAATAACATAATCAATTCTCCATACAAAAGAGGCGAAGGTCTCCGTCGCCTTATCACTCATCCCCTTGATTCTAAAAATAGAGATGCTCATACATAATTCACAAAAGTTCAATTAAACGTCGTAACAATTTAATTCCCGTGCCCCTTTAAAATCCTCGTTCTGCGACGTTGGCTCTCTCACACACACACACATATACAGTACATTCGCTCTGTTACTCTCAATGATCTTTAGCATACGAATGCAAAAAAATGTAGGTTAACGCTTCTCCCTACGCTACCACACGACACTCGAGTAAAGACACTGTGTGCTACATCACTACAGCCTCTCTATAGCGGAAAAATAAACACACAAGTTCTATTCTTTCATTGTTATTATTATTGTGATTATTATTATTATTATTATTATTATTATCATTATTATTTTTGTAAAATTACTCACTTACATCAATAGATTCCTTCCCAACAATAGGTTCCGACTCTCGACAGCTCCGCCTATACGTGTACACATATTTTTCACATTCCCGTTCGATACTCAACCTAAATCTCCAACCTTCGCTTCTCTCCCTCTAAAAATAGCCCTTCCCTTCTCCGAGCTCCCAAGAGACAAAGAGAGCCCCCACCGGCACGTAAAAATATTCAATACTAGTTTTAAACATCTCAAGCCGGTGCTCATCTGGAAATTCACTCCAGCTCTTTTCTCCTATACAACCCTTGTTTCTTTCCTATCTCGTGGTGAGGGATTATCCAGGGGAATCTAAAAACCGCATCAACGTGAGGATGGGAGGAAAAAAAAAAAAATAAAATAAAGAAATACTATTTCAAAACCCACGTGGAATTGTTGATTCCAACTACCCTCCTTCTGTCCACCGCACACAACAATCCCAAGCACCAGCGAAGCGCAAGCCAATATACGGAAGAAAGGCGATCGAAGGTAACAAAAGCTCCAACGCTCTCACCAAGGGGGGGGGGATATATATATGCAAGATGCATCGCACCCAACAGCAGCAGCACCGGTGAAAAGTTATTTTCTCTGGCCGTTATGTCTCTCCAGGGGTTAGGGGTGGAAAGAAGAGAAAGGAGCCATCCGTGCGGAGGAGCATCATCAGCAGTGGCGGCCACGCGCAGTTTACAGATGAGCGAGCCCTCTCAGACCTTTCTCCCGTTCGATGATTGCTCCTCTTCTCCTCCTCCTCCTCCTCCTTTCCTCTTTTCCCTTTTCACGTACACGCGATACCGGCACGTGTGTGCAAGCGCGTCCTCATCTCTTGTCTCAAGCCCGTGAGCTGAATTTGCGATCCTTCGTTTTATTTTCACGCATATATACATTGTGTGTCCCTGCTGCCACTCTGCACTGCTCTTGTTTACTATACTTTTTTCGATTTCTGTATCCGATTTCTCCATCCGCATGTAACACTATTTTCGATTTCTATATCCGTATGTAGGTAGACGCATATACGTGTCTGTGATGTTAGGCGTGCCATAAGTAATAGCTAAAATATCTCTAGTCGATTGTTTCCTGCATTATTGTGTACGTGGCTGATCGCACGTAAGCAAGTGAAAAAAAAAAAAAAAAAAAAAAAACAAAACAAGTAGTTAGACTAGGGGTCCTGTTCCTAAAATGTGACAGGAGTTTTTTGAAGGTACGTCCTCCGTTACAGTGATTCTTACAGCTTCCACTTGTTTTAAAGAATGTGGCGAGGCTCACGATCATCTTTAGATTTTATGGCCTCCTAACTTTGTTTGTTTCATAAAATCACTGATTTGACAGGATGCCAGTGACGAAAAAAACGTAGTCAGGAACAAGATTGCTCTCTGCAGGCTATCTGTAGCGAAACGTGTTCATTTGTTGTACTATATAGTTGCGGGTAGCCGGGGAATGACAAGTAGGAATGTGGCGGTGTGTACTGTGTGGTTGATTTTCACGTCGTCGGTGATATGTTGACGTTGACTAAAAGTTTCGTTTCGAAATGATACCGCACTCTGTGTGTCCTAGGTTGCCTACGATTATTCTAATTATCTCGTGTCACTTGTCGTGGTATTTTTAGCATTTTACATTTCAAGGTTGTTAAAAATAGAATTTGAAACCAGTTCTTTTTCAATTAATCAAAAGTATACTCTGATCGTGTATCAAACGTACTGAATTTTAATTAAGAGAAATGAGAGCCATATGGAAAAATCATTACCATTCGAAGTTGAACGCTTATAATTATTACTGACGATGGGTAATATGAATTTTAAATCATTGTTATTACATTACCTACAATTTTCCTCATTATTCATTTTCAATATTCGTTGATACATTTGACTCTTGTGGACAATCAAACTCATTGATGCGTACTACAGAATATTAAAAAAAAAAAAAATGTATGAAATTATTCGGACGAATTCATTTAATACTTTGTTTATTTCATGCTTCTTTTTGAATACTAATTTATTTAAATTGATAAAATACGATATTTACACGATTTTTATAGAAATTTCAGAACGTTAATCCTGAAATATAACAAATTTACTTAATTAGTTTACAATATACTTCAATAAGATGTTATAATTTTTAAAATTTTATGAGAAAAACTATATTTAAAGTATTGAATATAATGGTACCAATAGTAGCGTAAAGAAATTTTATGAATTAATTCCCCTACATGTTACACATACATTTGTCCTTCGATAATATTTTCTGAAACACTTGAACAATTAAAAGTATTCGATATAAAAACGTTTTTTTCTCGTCATGGTCGCAAAGACAACACTTTCATCAAAATCAGGTTAACGATAGCGTGATACATTAAACAAGTTCTCTAAAACATCTACGTATTATACAATTAAAATTGAAAAAGTTAAAAAAGAGCAGCGTCAAGCACAAAGTACTAATGAATACGACACATTGTTGGTTCACAGGTCGAGGAAGACACACCCGGGCGTCGTCGTCCACTTGAGCGATAATCCCTTGGACCTCAGCAAGGTACGTAAACTTTCCATGTTACATGCAGTGGTTGGAAGTTTCTTTTATGCAAGTGCGCCTCTGTCGTGGTATGAATAGACGAATTCAAAAGTTGCGATGTAATTGACGCTCGGACGAATCCCACGAGCCGAAGCGTCGAATTACATCAGCCAAAGTAACGAAGCATTGTAATTTCCGATGGACCCTGCTGGCCATGCATTATACAATTTGCCCTCGAGGTCAGCTGGAACTCATGTAAATTCTCCTATTGGAGCTTGCGGAGGGTCCAGATCTCTGCTGCTGTTTCTGCTGTATACCCACCCCGATTTGTAAATCGAGATTTATTGTACAAGTTTCTGACGCAGGAATATTACTTGATATTGGCATGAAATACTATCTTTTACATTGTGGATTTTTCACCAGTTTTTTCTTTAAACTCATATTTTTCGAAATACATGATCCAACACAAAAATACATGCACCTCGAAACAAATTATATACGCACATTTGCCGGCAAGTAAAAGGTTTTTTAAAGTTGGCTGCTTAACGTGATGAGTGTAGCTGCGTTTCAACTTATACATAGAAATGCTGCTGATACCTTATAACGTGGTATAATAGATGTATGGGTCTTTTAATTAAAACCATATCTCTAGTTCAAACGAGTACGGATTTCTGTTACTGATGTGATCTGATGGTACCGCAACTTATGAAATTAGATTTGTTAACGTTGGACTCGGTCAAAGCTATGCTTTTTGTTATTTTAAAATAATTTTAATTAAAGTTTATTGAACGAGTGATGGACACACAGACCAAAGTTCCTTTTACTTGTGATTGTAATTAAATACATTACGACTCATAATTATTTTGTGTATATTTTTTTAGATTATTTATATATTTTTTTATTTACTGCTTAGTATCAAAGTTATACAAAACTTTCTCTTCATGTATAAATTTTCTACAAAGACTAATCAATCTTTGCAATGACTCTTTCAGAAATAGGACTGTGTTATAGTTGTGCCTAACTATCTGGTAAACATTACTTTGTAAGACGTATTATTTTCTTTCTCATGATTTGATGAATACGTTGGAACTAATTAAAATCCTGAAAAACTCATTTTGTGCTCTACATAATACAGTTGCAAGAAATGTGAAAAAAATGTTTACCAAAAAAAAAAAAAAATAATAAAATAAAATCATTTTCTATAAAATAAGTTAAAAAAAAAAAAAAAAAACAATAAATAAAAAATGAGATGGTTGGTTGTGAAAAAGAAATTGTATTGTTGAACCACTACCAGGAAGCAGGCCAAAAAAACTTTTAGCCCTGAATGAAAAAAAAATATCTCAAGGAAATTCTGATTACGTACACACAAAGACGGTCCCAAGAAACTCATCTTATATTATCTTTGGGGAAGCAAAAAAGCGAAGACAAGATCAATCTATCGATCAAACTCACCCAATTCCCAGCGTCGAAATGTCACTTGTCACACGTATATTATATACATAACAATAAAAAATTCCAAAACAGACCAAAACCATATCTCAGAAGAAAAGAGCCAATCTAACATCCACAGTATAGGCGGAAAACCGAAAAGTTCGATCCCTTGTGCGTATCTTTTTTTCCTTGACTGTCGATCGCCCTGTGTTTACACGTACCGAGACACACCTATAAAACTCGTAGGGCAAGCATTTCCACAACAGCGGTGAGCGCTGCTTCCCCTTCGTATTATCGGCCGCATCGATACATCATACTGACACTAAGAACGAGGAAGAGGAAGAGGATCTTTTGCTCGAGAAAAATTACTAATCGGCGAATGAATTATTCGAGGAGGAAATTTTTCTCGCTTCTGGGGCTGTATAGTATACAGGTACTACCAAGGGAACTTTAGGGAAGATAAGTCGAATGGGTGTTTTTTCCATCACTTCCTTTCTTCGATATTTATATTTATACCTACTGGGCTGTAGATTACTCGAATTTGTAAGCTGTCGACTTCTTGCATATTTAATACTGTGCCGTGTATAATACAGTCGTATAACAATATTACGCCGATCATGGGTATGTACATCATTAGGCCAGGAATAATGTATGAAGCTGAAATGAACATATCCCAAGCTGCGAGACCGACCCGATACCCATCAGATATATAACTTGCACAATATACACTGAATTTGGAAATATTAATTATTAGATACTGCAGTTTAGTCATGATGAAATGACTTTATTCAATTTTAACGTTAAGATTTCATAATTTCAACAAAAGTTACCAATGGGAGATAACTCGAAGCAATAGGTTATACATTATGATTTAACAATTTACTCTAGCTTTCTAACAATCAAGTAAATATAATCAAGAACTTTGATCTGGCAGCTTAAAAAATAAGTTTTCGTGAGCAGCTTTTCATGTCTTTTCTTTGATCAGTATCAAACAGTAAGGAGTCGCACCTGTCTAAATTCGTATAATTTGCAGTGAGCCGGGCTTATCTAACGGGTGTTTTGTAGATTTACGCTGCTGGAGATGTTCGCTAGTTTCAAAGTAACTCTGTGTCCAAGTTGTCCAAACTTCGAAGCCCTAAATGTTTTTTTCCTAATTGAATTACTGTCTGTTATGGTTTTTTAAGTTTTTACCGTGATTTTGTTAGATTCTTCTGAGCATTGAATTCGGTCTTCAAGTGGAAGCATTTTTTAATTTTGTCAGTACAAAATTTTACGTTTATCTGATAAATGATTTTTTTTTTCGGATTTACACTCTTGAAAAAAGATACACGTTCAAAAGTTCTTATTTTACCTGGATTTTGCAGTATCGTCTATCTCAGCCATGTCGTCCATCTCGGATGCCAGTCATTGTCAGAAAAGCATTGAATCGTGGATGCTTGTGTCTTTCAAAAGCAATTTTGATCTCTGCTCGCTGGTTCAAACGTGATTGTGATGTTTGCATGCGTGTTTCATAATGTATGCACACCTTTGTTTCAATTCAAAGTGTGTCATTGTTACGTATGTACACCAGAAGGATCTGAATAGTATCTAGTATCGACCGTGCAGTGGAAACGAGTATGTTGTTTGACAATAATGTTTTTTTTTATTCTATACCTTTTTTTTAGAGAATGACTCAATGTACAATGTGCTTATCAGGGAATATTAAGTAATGGTGCACTGTAAATCTAAATGTTTTATAACTAAATGCCTTAAATTTTCAACACAAAAAAAATCAAAAAGTTTTTCTCACCACGAGATGGACGCACAGTTATAAAAAAATAGAAATCATATAAATTGTCTTAACATATTAATCTCGAAGGTGTATCTCACGAAATGTTTCTTCAATTTAGTTTATAGTTTACACTTATGGGGTAAATGTTAACGTTATTGATGAGTTACTTCATTTCTACGCTTGAGACTAAGAATCACAAGACTAGATATTCTCATATGCAAACAAAAGCATCTGTTTGATATTATAATGACTCGATTGACTTATCATTCGATAAAAAGTATCTTCGTTTTATCACTTAGCTGTCATTCAAAGTTCAAAATCCATCATCCAACAAGCGTGTTTGAATGGAAATGCGTCTAACCGAGAAAAAAAAAACAATCCTATTCAAAGTGGAAAAAAACTCTACACCATTCGCGGTGTAAACACTATCCAAACAAAGCACGAAAACCTCTTCTCTCGCACATCAGATGTCAACTCGTTATGTGTGCGTGTTTCCAGCGTCAAAGTTTGAGTCAAACAAAATCGACAGTAAGTGAGGGTATCTGTGAATATTCATGAGCCTGAGGCTGTCAGAGGAGCACTATCGCGTGCTCACACGCGCGAGTCACCAGACAGAGTCGAAAAAAACATATATTATTCTCCTCCCCTCGCCCAAATGTTTGACACAAACGTGAAATTTATGTGGTGAACAGTATTGAATCGTTTGTTTTTGTTTGCAGCTGCTGATTGGCTACGAGACCGGACAAATCGTGCTGTGGGACCTGAAGCTGAAGGCCGCCGAGTTTCGATGGCAAACGGAGGAGCAGTTCGGCACCCTCAAGTCGATATCCTGGCACCACGAGGGCAAACAGTTCATGTGCAGCCACAACGACGGCTCCCTCACCACGTGGACGCTGCGGCAGGCCAAGCCCGCCAGCGTCACGCATCCGCACGGTTCGTTGAGTTTCTCGATGATTTTATCCCCACCTTCCGTTAATTTTTTAGTGAACGAAAAAACCCATAATCAAAAGGTCCTGCTGCGATTTTTTTCTCCTCCTCTCAATTGCGCAGTCACTTCGTGGATCGAGTCGAATTTCGCGTTTCGTATCTTTGCGTGTGCCAGTGGAAGTTTTTGCTCGTCTTACTTTTCGCGCTTTGAATATTACACGTCGTTCGCGTTCTTGAAACTTTGGAAAGTGTACGTATGTATAATTCGGAGGTCGAGAGATACCCGCGAGGTTTTTCTTAATTTCTTCGCGAAACGTGTTTATTGTTTTGCTGCTAAACTAAGGAAAAAAAAAAAAATGTTTAATACAATGCGGTATGAAATTAGTCGTCTAAAAGTCCTCTGTTTTCTTTCGGTACTAGATTTTTTGATTCGTCGTTTTGCCCGTATGTTCGAAGTGCAGAGGAATAAAGAAATGAATAAATAAATTAATCTATGACAAATACGAAGAAAGTGCTCCGTTTAAATTAATTTCAATGTTGGACTGCATAATGTATCACATCTTGAAAGTTGTCACGTATCAAAGTTTCTGAACACTTTAATCAACAAAGCAGAAGCTCTTTACTTAATACTTAACAACACCAGAAGTATCAAACTTTGGCGATACAGCACTCGTTTGGCAAAAAAACAAGCTTTAGGTCAAATTTCACGCTACAAAAGTATGTAATATGGTCTTGTTTTTTAAAGGTAAAAAAAAGTCGTTATGTAAATACTTCATGCATCTGCAAGAGAAAGAAGGTTGTGCAGGGGCGCTTGAATCCTTGCCAGAATTTTAGCACGCTCCGACACTTTCAGCGAGAAAAATTCGATGTGCTACCAAATATAACAATAGAGTATGACTTGCATGTACGGAAATGCCTCTTTTTTTTTTTTTTTTTTTTTTTTTTTTTCATTTCAAGCTCTTTTTGGGACAAAATGAGCACTTGCAAGTAGATGGAATTATATAAACACTTCAATTACAAAAGTCAGTACTTGGATTTAGTCTACCAAATGAGAAAACGTACCGTATGTACTGTTTAAATTAGAGAGCGTGAAATACCACTATTTTAAAGATACAACTAGAATAATAGTGACAATTCTTCCGTTCCATACAAGCATAAAGTTCACTTCACAAAAAATAAAAATGTTGTCTTGTAAAAAAAAAGTGATGCCAGCCGATCATATAAATGTTACACACGGAATAATTTTATATTTTCTTAGCACTTTCACACAGTGTAGTTTATGTGTGATGTTACATCTGGTTTTCAGGTTGTTTCTTATGACAATAAATTCTTTAATAGCACAATAAAAGATTGATTCCTTGTTATTTTCTGGAATACTGTAGAATAAAATTACCTCAGGTAAAATCACGTAATGAGATGAACACTGTATTGGACAGCAACGAAAACTATTATACTCGACACTTTGGCACTCTGGCAGGGAGAAGTAAGTTGGTATTTTTGGGATAGTTACTGTTCAAAAAATAAAAATCAGACAAGCACAAAATTTTCAAGTAACAAAGCTTTCGTTCTGGAAAAATGCTCTCCCAAAATAACACTTAAAATTCCAAGCACCACCACTGTTTGGAACCAGTTCTTTTTTAAGAAACACCGAAGTGTGCTTGAACTTCCGAGGTAGCACGTGTGGGCCGAATATTCGTTTTTTTGTTTTTGTTCTATGCCCACACGTCAAATACGAGTAACACACGTCGAATTTCAATTACTTTGAGCGTAGTTTTCTTTATTCGCCCAAACGGAGCTTCGATCGCAATTGTTTGCACGCAAATTTGAGTTATTCCATTTTCCGTGCAAATTAATTTCACCGATCTATGCCTCTGCTGGGACGCGTAGGTACGTGCGATTTATGCGAAATGGTTCGAAACTCGGATTAAACCGCACTGGGCCGCGCGACTCCGGTGAAAAATAACAGCGGACGAGCTTTAAATTCTTTATCGCCATAACGTGGTATTGTTTGAGTAATGTGATTTAAAGGGGAAACGGTGGTGCGGGGAAAAAAATATTTTGATAAATAGTCGGGGTCGATATATCTACTTTGGCAAGATGGTACCCGATATATATTATATATGATGTAATTGTACGTGTCTGTATAAGATTATGATTAATGGTGCCAACCAGCATTAATTAAAGGGCGACCGAAACGTACGCCACTTATTGATTTTATCGTCTTTCATTAGGCACTAATGTTATAATCGATATTGCGGACTGTACTTGGATACGACTACTGTTTCATTGTACCTTCTGTTTCCTGCATTGTATGAAGTATACTTGATTTCCGAGCTACTTTGAAAAGGTATTTCCCATTTATTAAAAAAAAAAAAAAAAACTAAAGTTTGACTAAGACGCTCATGATTTATTATTTTTTTTCTTTTTAAATTAAGACGTTGAGTGATGTTTTAATGATAAATTTTAAGGTAACAAGTGGTATTATCACAACATGTTTTTGACGTCGCGAGTGCCTGAGAGAGTTTAATGTGCAAAGTTCAAAAGCTTAAAACAAGAACGTAGATAAGTATACTTTTGTCTTAAATAAAAAGAATAACAACGATGACAGTGTAAAAAGAAAAAAAAGGAAAAAAAAAAAAAAAAAAAAAAACAGAGATCCCGATGACAATTTTCCAGCTATCGTGACACGTTAATTACATTCGTATCCCAAACGCACGTCCGACAAGGACGATATGAATACGAGAAAAGAAGAAAATCCCCCTTCCAAGAGCGTTCAACAAGATTCCCTTTTGAGATGCAGATACACGCGAAAAAGGAGCGTGGAGCTCTCGATCCTCCTCCCCCTTTTCCCCCTTTTATCTCGCGACTCCAATGTTCTCCTCGAGAGATCCCACCTCTTTTCTCCGTATATATCCTTGAGTTGCACTCCGGCCTGACACTGATGTTTTTTTCATTCTTTTTCTCTCTCTTTCTCTGCCAACAGCAAAAAACACGAAGGACGAGCAGCCGGAGCCCTGCAAGCCCATTCAGAAAGTCGAGTGGAAGCTCTCCAGATCTGGGTAAGTCTACCTATTGCTCTCCATGTACCATATACGTGTCATGCAAGCAATTGTACTATCTCTCTCACACACACTTTTTTTCGCTCGCTTAATTACCCGCGTTGGACAAACGGTGATTCAATAAAAAATTCAAATGAGAGTCAACCTGTCGTGTGAATAGTTCCCGTATATTGAGATCCAGATGCGTGCAATGAAGAGGATGTGTTTTTCTTGTTTTTTGTCTTCACACACTCGTTCATAGGAAAACTCACTGGTGGCAAAAATACGACCATTTGGTAGTATAGTACACACTCTCGCTTGCCTCTCTCGTCTTACGTGCTTATTTCATAATTACAAGGGTATTAATGCTTCGTGTACTTCATGTTTTGATAAAAGTGATGGACTCTTTAGCATTTTTTTTTCCTTTACTTTCTACTGGAAAGCTACTCATATGGTTTTGGGATAGAGAAAGAGTCGTTTGAAATAATAGGTATAACCGACTTGTTAGCAGTAATTGACGGCTGAAAAATTTCAACTATCGTGCTTCCGACGAGAGGAAGGAATCATTATGTTAATTGAATGAATATTTTAGAGGAAAAAGGAGAAAGCGCACGATGGAATAATTACTGTCGTTTTCGATGCGAATGTGCATGGAAAAAGAAGAAAAAAAAGATGGGATTAAAAACTCCCGTGCTGGCTTTTTTCGAGTTTCCTCGGTAAACTGGGTTAATTTGAATCTCTGCAAGGTTGGGTATTTTTTTTTTTTTTTAGAATTTCCCGCTTTTTTCTGGGAAAGTAACTGATTTCGGCTGCCAGAGAGGTATTTTGCGGTTGTTTCGAGGGCCGCTAAAATTTACTGCGGAATTATGGCTGCAATCGAGTTTAGTTTTCTTCGAGAATGAAAGTTTGTCGATTTTCCGATAGGAGCTTCATTTTGCGGGTAAAAAATTACGTGCTTCCCCAAAGTTCGAGTTCATTGAGAAAAAGACTTATTGTACTTTTTATTGAAAATGCATCAATCATTAATGGAAACGTTGATTTGGAAAAGTATACTCTTTGATAAATGACATGCATTTATACTAGGCTACATTTACACTAGATCCCGAGCAATGAAACATAGTACAAAAATTCATACAATTTTGGGTATAAAAAATAACTGTCATCAAAGTAGGACGTATGAATATGTTTAATAAAAAAACATTCTACGTCATTATTTATTGGCCTTTTTGTATCAAACTTTTATTTTTGTCATTTTTTTTGCACTGATATCCTTCTTACTAAAAAAAAAAAAAAAAAAAAAAAATATCCATACGGCATACTTGTTTTTAGGCAACGCTGTCTAAGTTTTTTATTTGTAAAGTGAGAAAAAAATTTTAAAAACTGCAATTTTTTTCATGAAAAACAAAAAAGTTTAAAAAATACGTTTGAATCACTAGTACATGAAACGGAAAAAATGAAGCCCTAAAGTCACAAATCCAGGAGGATGAACCCGGATCAACAAAAGCCCCTTCAAGAATGGCTAGTTTATTAGAGTATCGACATTGGTGCCCGCGTTACATCACATAGGCTTGAAAACGCCCCTTTTGTTTTCCAATGAAAATTTTGTAGCCAAGAAGAGCAAATTCGCAAGAGCTATTTCCTTTTCACGTTTAAACTTTGGGATAAGCTGATGTCCAGAGGATTAAATAATTTTCTTATTTTAGTTTGTGTTCATTTACTCGCTGTGAATCCCACTGTTTTCAAATTAAACAGCTTAGGGTTGCTCGTGTAAGGGTGAAATAATATCTAATGTTTTTTTCTTTTTTTCTCACATTTAAAAATCTTATCTCTGCCACTGCCTCTACTGGCTTGCTGCCTAAAAAGTGTCAAGGACAAATCTCTTACGGACATACGAAAATTCCACCATCAAGTCCAAACATAGTCCTTTCCGCCTAACATTGAGTCAATGATTGAATTGTTAAAACAGTCAAACAAGAGTGCCCGTCCAAAAATACTCGACAAAATACATAATTTTTCGCCAAACACGCTTGCACCGCCCACTTCTTGCTCAAAGGTTCCATGTCATGTTTGATCCATCTCTCTAAAGGATAACATTCTGTCTCGAGTGCCAAGGCCACCGACGTAAATCCAGCAGCTTTCCACACTTCGAACCTTTGTACTATTCATCACTTCGTCGCGTCATTGGCAAATCATCGGATTCATAATCCACAAGAAATGCCGACAGATCGCGAGCCAACAGTCATTTGGCACTCCTCGCAGGCTCTTTGTGTCGGAATGTCAGCAGTGAACTTGAAACTCTTTTTTCGCTTCGGAAAGCGCAAACCGGTGGATGGAGAAAGTGTGCCTCTCTTACTCGTTATTCACAACCTTCTGAACCTCTGCTTTACTATACTCGGCGGTGAATGGTATTTTTGCTACTCACTCTTCTTGTTTTATCAGGGATTCACGGTTTGTGGGGTCAGGGTAACGATTTTTTAAATTTTTTTATTCATTAAAAAGACTTTTTCGTCGAATCGCGCTTTCGTCATCGATCAGGGCTAGGTATGCTATTTGCAGAGGTACAAGAGCGCACGTGAGTGTGCAACAATTTTTTTAACGGGGCTCGTAAAAATACCTCGTTATTTATTAGCAGTGCCATTTAATTACCGAACTCTCGCTTTGATGGTTCGTGCAATCGATTTGATTAGGGGGTGGCTTGTTTATTTTGTTTCGACAAACTTTTTTGGTAATTTTTTTTTTTAGTTAAGTCACGATTTCTATGTTGGTAGAATTAAAGTTGACGATTCAACATACTATAGTTCAAAATGATTTGGAATTCGTGTAAAGTAGTATTTAAAAATTCATGAATAAATTTTAGTAGTAAAGTCAACGTCTAGTCAGACGTAGTGATTAATGGGCTACGTATCCAGTTAGTTTTGTAATAATTATCTTCTTACTTTTTAAGTAATAAATTCCTAACAATCACAAGCTTTGATTAGGAAGTTTTGTGTTAACTTGTAATGACAACAAATAAATATTGCGTATCACAAAACTTTTTCACGGGATACTATAGTATTGATTGAAAAAAAGGTGGTCATATTCAGTAGTAAAATCAATGTTTGGTCAGGCGTAAGCTGTAATCTATTTTAATAAGAGTTTAAAAAAAATTTTAATTAAATGACAATTTTTTACTCCTTTAATATTCTAAATAATCGCGAGCTTTTGAAATTCGAATTATTTTACTTATTGTAATATATAGTGGTCTTTATAACAAGTTTTTATCAAAAAAAATTTGTTTGCGTAATGTTAAAAATTTTTTTAGTTCAATATAAAAAATTGGGGTTGAAGACCTAATACTGACATTAAGTAGAAATACCAACGTTTGGTCAGACTTCAGTTTTATATTTTATGGTAATTTTTGAAAAATCTCGAGCTTTTTGATTCAAATAATTGTACCTGTCATACAGTGAGAATATCTTGTTATTAACCATCAGTAAAATTCGATTGCCAGACTCTCGCTTTGATGACTCGTTACGCGTGATTTCTTTTATGTTCGTATTTTTTGGTCATATTTTTCCAGTTATTAGTTTACGTCAAAAGAGAAAAAGTGAACAAGCCAATTATACGAAAATCAAAGAACGATTTCCAAGTTTTCTACATTACTCGGCTCAGCGTGCTTCGTGCCAGGGATGTTTTACGTGCTTTATTAACGAAGCAACTAATGCCAGCTATAGTACAGAATACGTTGACCTAATTGATGACTACAGCTGAGGCTTTCGCGGTGATTCCCCGTAAAATAGTAGCTAGTGGACTGATAACACCCGCCTACCTATTTTGTCTGGTAAGCCATGAGGTTCTTTAACTCTCTAATCATTGTACGGTCAAAATTTGTTAGGGTAACAGTATCTGCACCACATTTTCTACGAGTAAAAAATCCAGTGCCGAGAGAATTTGAAAATGTTGAACAGCAGTAACAAAAAATGCGAAAGCATACTTTGAAACTGGAAATGAAGAATTCATTCGTCATGTCGAGTAGGTTTGAAATCAAACTCATTCAATTTGGTGCACAGTCCCATCCCATTCTCAAAAACACAGCAGAGAGCGCATTAAAAAAAAGGGAAAGGTACGAGGTGACATCAATAAAGCGTCTATACAAAATCTCGATGTATTGCTTGCAGGGAAACGTATGTGGTGTTTTCTGGCGGTCTGGCCTACGAGACGACCGGCAGAACGCCAAGCATCACAGTCGTCCAGGGCAAGACGACCACCGTCCTCGAAATGGAGCACAACGTCATCGACTTTGTCACGCTCTGCGACAGCCCTTGGACTAGCGGTACGTACATGTATACACACACCCACACGGAGCAGCTCACCACCCATACGTATCCGACAAATCCACCCACCCACTTCCTCGCACCGCTTCTTTAGCAACTCGCTCGTGCATCCACCAAACACAAACACAGAATACCTACATAGAGTCTGTAGCCGCAGGAAAACCGGACATCCGTGATGCAGTTCCCCCAGGCTCGGCCTTGAATGCACGCATTCGAGGTTGCGGTCGACGGGGATGCTTTAAGGATAACGATCGAGGGGTGCTCGCATATAGCTTCTAGGCTCGCGGCCAATAAAGCGACCGATGCAATGTATCCCCTGCGCGTGGCTCGAGCACATAGGCATCTTCGTCGCCCGATGTTTTCTCTGTCGCGTAACTTTATCGTACACTGCTGATACCGAAACTTTGGTGATGTGCAAATTGCAACTGCCCCTTCGACTTTTGCGCGCCCAAACGTAATTAAGCCCGTGGTCCGGCGCTGACTGATCGAAATTTCATGTGAGCGGGGTTTGATCGGCCCGTGGTTCTTGGTGCAATGTGAAATTGAAATTGACGGAATGATGATAATTTATCGGCGTTATCGGCTCCGACCTCGGCGATGGTGGCGAATGATTGAAAGTTTCCTCGTACGGGCTGGACAATCGGTGGGGCGGTGGGCTTCGAACCGGTTTCAGGGTCCATGGGGACGCATTTTAGGAATGCTGGTAAAGCTGTGGAATGATAACTACGATTCATTAGATGGAAACGCTGGTGCATCGTTTATGAAAGGGTCGCCGGGAAGTAGCGAGATTGTTATCGGTGCATAAATGTACCACGCATCGCAAAAAATAAAAAAAATAAAAATTTGGGTTGGACAAAATTTATTTTAAACACTTTGGTAAAACGTCTCTACTGATGATTCGTATAGTGATATAATCTTGACTTTTTCAATCAGTGAGTAATCGTTGGTTCAGAGTAGGAGAGCACCAAAAACTTTTGCCAAACTGAAATGACCTAAGTTGTTTTTTGTGATGCAGCTATTTGTCGGGGAACACCAGGTGAAGCTGCTCGAATTGAAAAACTTTGAGTCGGTCGAAAATAGGACCACAGTACGTTTTCAGCTGGAGAAAGCTAAATGCAGAGACCAAGAGAATGCAAAGTTGGTCCTTTCGCTCGTGTAAGAACTTTGAGTTGAATTAATATATGAGACACAACAGTGGGTGTGTAGGGGATATCATCTTGTTCGGCGAGGCGCCCGACGGCCATTCGTTAGCTCGATTCTCGGAAAGTGGCCAAACTTTCGAGCAACAGCTGAAATGGCTGCGGTTCGGGCAGAGAGTCGAAACGAGGCTCCCGCGAGAGCTTCGCAAATTATTTGCCCTGTTGAGGAGGAGAGAAAAGATACGTCCGACCATTATGGGAACGACGCTTGAGGTCTCCTTGCGTCCATAGCAGTAATAATACAGAAATAGCCATTGATCCGAGGATGCATCGATGCTCGAGGGTAAAGGAGAAGTAGTCCCGAGAGAGACTTGCTCTTTGTCTGCAGAGCGATGAAAACAATGTCCAAATATCGGGGTCTCACTGCGTTTTTCTTTCACAGACTACCAGGATCCGTTCGCGGTCGCAGTGCTGCTGCAGAACGACCTGGTTGTCATAGATCTGCTGACGCCGGGTTTCCCGTGTTTCGAGAATCCATACCCGATGGACCTGCACGAGTCGCCGGTGACTTGTTGCGCATACTTTGCTGACTGTCCGGGTGATCTGGTGCCAGCGTTTTACTCGGTCGGTAAGACAGGGAGCAAGAAGACCGGTTTCAGCGAGCACAATTGGCCGATTGCTGGTGGAGAGTGGAACCCCAACTCCAGCAGCTACAGCGAGATTATTCTCACAGGGTGAGTTTCTATTGTTGTTGTTATCATTGCTTATCGTGTATCGTTTTCATCTTATTCTTATTGTATGTATATTATCATTTTTTTCATCGAATATCATGAAAGTATGCCATTATTTATCATAAGATGAACTAGTCGAGTATCCGTCGTGTCGTCGAGCATTGAAAATAAGTTTAATGAGATTAATTTTGGGTTGAAAAATAATCCATCAAATTCAGTTCCTTACACAGTCACGTGGGTTTAAATTTTCTGTTCTTGGTCGGTCTTACATGAGAGACTAATTTTTGTATTTAAAGTCAATGGAATTTAAATTATCATAACTTGGATGTTTTCACAAGCCCAAAATTAAAGTAATGAAATTTTTAAACCATTATCTCTCCGTATATTTTTTATGTAAATCAATAGTTGACACTATGATACGATTTGATTTTTTTTTTTTCACCCATAACATTAAGACAATTAAACTGTGTAGTAGAAGTTCCTATTTATTTTGGATCGGTATCCATAACTAAACTCAATCTGTATTTGATAATTTAGCTAATCGAGTAGCGGTGATGCTCGGAGTTAAGTAATTTTTAGGTGAAAAAGAATTTCAAGAATAAATTTTTCTAAAACTCGATATCGATAAAAACTATCCAATTAAAGCTGAATGAAAGTTTCATCAATCTCAAGACTTTTTATAAAGCTTTATCGATTGGCCCTGATATCGTTTGCTTCTTGAAGGAATACCGTTAGAGAGCTTCGTCTTTAAAAGCAAATTCATTACCGGGAAATTGATGTGCCTCTGGGTGATGTTTCACTTTGATACTCGGGACATTATTTTAAGTGAGATTTCATTAAACTACGCTCTTCTTTGTAAATTGACACATATTCAATTACGTCTCGACGGCACATACCCTTATTACTGTTAATCAATTGTGGTACGCAGAAAGACGGAGCGATACGCAATTTCTCCCAAAGGAAAATTAAATATGCATAACACGATTTGTATCACACCAAACTTTGTTTACATTGATGTATCGATTTTCTCTACTTAGTATTTAGAAACATGATATTGTTTGTGTTTTATTATATTACTCTAACGGTAATATTTAACAGACACGCGGGCATAGAAAAATTAAAAACTCAGTTGACCTGGTCAGCAGAGAGTTATGGAATAAACTTTGGTTGGCGGCAGAACAGCTAACTGTGGAATAACGTGTTGAAAACCCGCGTACGTGATACAAACTAAAAACTCAAATAATTTCACGTCAAGTTGTCAACTCTGCTTTCGTATACATAAACGTGTGCACCCATCACATTAATTAGGAAAATAAAAATACCTGCAACAATTTTAGAGTACATTATTGTTATTTTGGGCGTATTCACGTTAATTCATTATTAGTAGTATATTTTTATTAATATTTATAACTGCTGCATTTAAATAAAAGATTCATCAAGGTGAATTTACATTTTTTTTAAAACAGAACTCAACTGAACAAGTTACACGTATAATTCACATTTGGTACTAAATTAAT
Source organism: Copidosoma floridanum (assembly GCF_036245765.1). NCBI lineage: Eukaryota > Metazoa > Arthropoda > Insecta > Hymenoptera > Encyrtidae > Copidosoma > Copidosoma floridanum. The sequence goes on from NW_028321878.1 coordinate 7,688,013, forward strand.
CAGCATTTGATAATGACGATTTGAATACCCAGTTGAATACTATTATTGAATATCTTTTAAATAAATGTTTTTAGCAACAATGATTGAGTATACTATTTACAATTTTTTATGACCAAGGTATTATTATACACTCGTTGCTTTCACATGAATGGCTAAATATTGATCCGAACTATCTAAAAAAAAAAAAAAAAAAAGTTGGATAAATTGATTACGCTTTGACACAAGTTATCTTCGAAAACTCGAAATTAAATTTTCTTCTCAAAACTTGTACAATACACATAAGTCAAAAACCCCTTTCAGCTACAGCTTCGTGGTAGCCCACAATATCTGCTCACGTCTTAGATTGTCAATCAAACCGAGCCCAAAGCCAAATTCTCCAAATATCCATTAAACTTCCGAACGCACCTTCTGGCTAACGGCTAAAACCACCGACACGTGATACCCTTACGAGCGCCCGTAATGCAATACACCCTCTAATCCACACAGGCACGCCGACGGCAGCATAAAGTTTTGGGACTCGTCGGCCGGCTCGCTGCAGGTGCTTTACAAGCTCAAGACGGCCAAGCTGTTCGAGAAGAGCCGAGGCCGGATGAGCGTCGACAACGACGAGGACCCACTCGCGATCCAGCTCATCTTCCTGTGCCCCGAAAGCCGCAAGCTCGCGATCGCCAATACCGGCAGGAACGTCATTCTCTTCAAGTTCAAGAAGGTCGAGAGCACGTCCGAAGTCGTGGTTAGTAGCCTCTTTCGTCTCATACATGCATATAACAACCTAGCGTTTCTCCATCTTCTTGTTTCGAACCACTATACTATACCTACGTGCCACGAAGCGTGAAAAAAGAAAAAAATAATTGTGTGCTGAAAAGTTTTTCTTTTTCGCACGTATAATCGAGCTCCGAAAGTTTCTTTCGTCCCACTTTCCGAGGAAGCCTTTTTTCGCTCTCCCGTGAACTGTGACGCAATGACAGTGAGTGGTTTTTCTGAGCGGCTATTTTGGTTTACTCTGTTAAATGCGAACTTTCTCGATAAACACAGTAATTCGATTCAGACGTGATGAAACGATTCAAGCTCTCGAAATAATGAGATGGTTTTTCGTTCGGAGTTTGGGAGACGTATAAGTAAGTGTGGCTATGGACGTTAACGCGACAACATAAAATAAGACTCGTTGTTTTTTCTAATCAAAAGGGACCAAGGGAAACAACAAACGGCTTCCCTTACGATAATCGCTGGCTAGTTTTTTTGGGGGACTATGCCGTCGTAATAGACACTCGTGAACGTACGAGCGCAATGATAGTCAAATGGGGCATAAACTCTGTCGATGGGCTGGGCGTTAATTTTATCCCTCTTGCCTCCCTGCCGTGCCCTTACTATATACTAGAGAGAGAAATGAGCTTGCCATGTCGAATCCGGGCTAGGGCTGAGCCAACACTGCGAAAGTTTAGCGGATTTTCGGTAAGCTCGTGCGCGCGTGTATGTGTATGCATACATCTCACGGTCAATTACTTTTCAGTAGCACATATTGCACGTGCTCTGTAGTGCTGTGTGACAAACATGGTTTTGCTGATGTTTTGAGACGAGCTTACTTCGTATGGATTTGTTTTGTGTGTTTTATGCGATGTAAGTGATGACGAATATGTCGTTTCTTATCCCTACGGATATTCTTTGGCACTGATATTTCCATTAAAGTTTTACTCTTACGATGATTCATAACATATTTTTATTGTAAGTGATTATGAAATCGTGGCTTGTCATATCATAAAACCGTTTCCAAACTACAAAGGTTTGATTTTACTTACAACCAAAACTCTTAAATAACTATGATGAAGAATTAAAAGCTGTTGCTTATTACGATAAAAACAACAAAAATATGGCAAACAAGTATCTTTAGAATATCAAGCTGTTTTATCCCTTTGCCAAAAAAATTTTCCATTGAGTGATAAAGTATTGAAGCTGAAGACTCATGAAATTCAGTAGTAATACCCGTTTTTGATCAGACGTAACGTGCAATACGTCTCATTACTTTATAGAGATAACCCACTCACATTTTTCCTTTGGTAGTTTTTTAAGAAAACTTCTGATTAAAAAATGTTTCTAAGCGTTTAAAACTCATAAACGAAATTCAGTAGTAACGTCCATGTCTAGCCAGACATGATAAACAATGGGTGTTGTCACATATGCAGTTACTTTTTTAATTAATATATTCTAAGCAATCCCGAACTTCGATTAGTCAATTTTGTGTAATCGCATTAATATTTGAAGACAGCATTAATGATCACCAATAAATATTAATCACAAATCTGTTTAATGGGATGGTAAGATTTAGAGTTGAAAAAGTGTAAATCATATTCAGTAGTAATATCGATATTTGGTCAGAATTAAGCTGTAATCAATTTCAATGTAAATCTCAATAAGGTTTTTACTCAACAATAATTTTGTTTGTTAACAATCAGCAGCTTTTGGGATTCAAATTATTTTACTCATTGTAATATACAATAGTCTTCATTACAAAATTCTACTAACAAACGTTTGTTGGTATTGTTTTACAACACATTTTTAAGTAATGTAAAAAATTGAGGTTAAAGACTCACACTGAAATTAGGTAGTGACATTAATATTTTGGCAGACTTAAAGTTCATTAAGCCTCACTACTTATTCAATTAATTTTACTATTTGACAGGCATCTTTTCACTCTCTTTCAAAATTAGCTCTGGACGATTGCGAACTGTTGTGTTTTAAACTATTATTGATAGTCAGTCTCAAACAGTTAAATAATTTCATGACACCCCATAAACTATTTATTTGAATAATAACGGTCTCTCATCATATATTTAAGCTTTGATAAATAGGCAAGTTAAAATTATTTGTACGTATATAAATGACGATTGGAAAAAAAATTTCATAAAATACACATTCCTCGTAATTTTATCATCGTATTTTTTTTGCTATAATGAGATACTGATAATAAAGACAAAATTCAGGAATAATACTAGTATTGGGTCAGACAAAAATTTTAAAATGTTTTGTTACGTATCCGATTTAATTTACGTTTCAATAATTCTTTTGGTCTCTACTAGTAATATCTTAACAGTCATGAGAGTTTGGAATTCAGATTATTGTAAATTTGTCAATATTTAATGATAGAGAATATACGAACTAATAAAAATTTTTATAATTTCAGATAAAATAATATGGTTATATACAGTCGCATCTTTAGAATTCAGTAGTAACATCAGTATTTGGTCAGGCTCAATATTCTCTGATGTTTGTAAATATTGAGTTCTATGCAATCATGAGTTTTTTCTTAATCATATATCTATCATCCGAAAGAATGTCATCAACGATGATTCGGTACTTTACCACAAAAATTTTTTGGTCAACTAAAAGATGGATAAATAAAATTCAGTAGTAATATCAGTCGTTGGTCTTTAATTTCGTAGTAGTTTTCTTATTTTATTCAATAATAAATTTTAATCAATGTTAGTTCATCCTTACACGATTGCGTTATTTTCAAATCTTCAGCGAAGCTAAAATTCAGCCTTTTTTCCCGAAAACCAATAATAGAAGTGTCTAGAAGTTATTAAAAAAGCAATTTACGAGATAAAGAATATACTTTTTTTGTCGTTAGTATACTCAGCTGACCCTTCTGTGAGGAGCAGACTGCATACCCTCAAACTTGTACAAAATCTACGCAGAGCAAAATGACTTCCGCTATCAAAAACTATACAAAGCACACACAAAAAATATGTACATACACACATATATATATATATATATATATATATATTTCGAACAAAAGAACAGACAGCCAAAAGATAACAATATCAACGAAGCAGAGGCGTGCGAGCGCGGGAGAAGCTCGTTAATCGAGAAAGTTAGGGAGAGTCAAGAAGTTTGCTGCTCTAATATCCTGTCCTACTACCCAACTATTTCTCTCTTACCGCGAACTTTCGCAGACGCTGGAGGTGTCGCTGGCAGCGAACCCAAGCAAGGACACCGAGAACTCGCCCGACTTCGACTTTTCCAACCTGGGCTGCGACGATCCCAAGGCCAACGCTGAAAAGAACCAGCCGCTCAAGGTGCGCATCGGCCTTCAGAAGCGCGCCCCAGGCTTCCAGGCGTCTCTCATCTGCATCACCATGGGCCCCAACGGCGAGCTGCCTGAGAGCATCACGGCTCTCAGTCTCAACTCGTCTTACGGACTGTGAGTACACATGTATCGTTGTTATTGTTACGGTTAAGATTTTTTGTACGATAATTTTTGCGGTACTGAGTTTCAGTCGATCTAGCACTTTATTTCGAAGGTCTTGGTGTTTTTATGCAGCTAAAGAATTTTTTATTTGAATGTTAGGGATCGTTAAATGAATCTTTTAAAGTATTTTCTTTTATCCTACAGTTTAACAAATTACATCCCAAGTTTTGAACAATCTGTTTTACAGAAACCTGGTACTCTCTTTAACTATTTGTAAAGATTTTTATTAGTAAATTGATTGATTACAGGGGTTTATAAGATTACTACCGCTTACGTGTGTAAATTTCAGTAGAGTAGGTAAACGAATAGTCATACAAATACGTTCGAGGGAATTTTTTTTATTACTTTAGACGTTTTCACGTTTAATTAACTACTGCAAATTTTCCACTAAATATCTTGAGAGGAATTTCTCATAATTATTTTTGAATAACAATGATTATTTTTGATGGAATAAATATAATAAAATTTCACTTGAATTAAAACATACGAATTCTCATTAATACAGAGGTTTCTTACCTATGACACATAAATTCATGTACTGATGTCATTAACACGCTAGTAATTATTTTTTGTATTTCCTACCTCTCTGCAGCATCAGTTACACTTTATTTTGAGTGAAATAAATCTCAACCAGAAAAAGTTCGTCAAGTAGATAGAAAAAATAAAAAAAAATAAAAAAATTTGCTCTCATTTTTCTGCAATTGCACAAAGACTCGCCTACGGCAACGACGCCGGCCTCGTAGTGGTCGACATTGTACAGAAGGTCACGCTGCTGGTGATGAGCACGTCAGAACTCGGGGGTGGCGTCGACCCCCACCAGCTGGCCCTTCGAAGCCCCAAGCGCCACGAGGACGGATCCGCCGCGGCAACGGCCAAGCAACGCGACGCCGAAGACAAGGCACGCAGTCCCAGCGTCGATCAGGTAAAATCAGACTTTCCACGAGAGACCCTTTTTCTCTCTTTTTTCTCATCTCTTGAATATTATACATACATATATATATTATACTATACATATACTACTACTATGACACATTATTACCTAAAAGCATACGAACATCTTTCTCAATACTTTATATACACACATACATAAAATTCCAGACACTCACACACTTGCCACACGTCACCAACGGAGGCATGCGGCCTTTTACTCACGTGTAAGCACAATAAACAAACAATCCATCTCGTACACAGTACACACCTGCAGTCATTCAATCTGTAAATACCATTCTATATAAAAAAAAAGGATGGACGAAAAGAAAACGAAGAAAAGCTCCACCAGCGCTTTTCTGCAACGTGTAATCTCTACCCGTTTCGAGTAACCCCCTTTTCTTCTTCGCGTCACTCGGACAGCAGCAAAGGAAGCGACACGTCCCCCCCCCCGAAGCCTTTTTCCGACGACTGTGTGACCTATACCTCCCTCCATCCCTCTCTGCCCATTATTTTTGCTGTTACTTTTTTCCACTCCCCCGTATACACTGGCTCCTCGGGCAGCGCGCTCTAATAACGTACATTTCACCTAAGCGCAGTCACAGCTCTCCTCCCTCTTTGTTCTTCGCTCAGCCACTCCCCCCCTGCGTCACCCTATTCTCTGGCAGTGCTCAGTAGTTACAGCGGTAATCCTCGGCTAGCCCAGCCTCCAACTGGCATTTTTCTTCTTTTGCCTCTCTGCCAGGCGACCGGCACGCCAGCTCTGTCCTGTCGGACGGTCAGACTTTTCTTTTTCCCGCACGCGTACCTCCTCAATTACGCTACAAAGGACGAATTACCCCACCTTCCGAATGACATTCGTTTCAATTTACCAAGCTCGAAGTCCGTTGTATCATTATCACTGATACTTTTGTTCGGACAATCTCGACCACCGGCAAAGCCACTGCCTCGGCTTCTTTTGCACACGTGAATCCGTATCCCAAGTAAATGTCACCGAAAAACAAGTACGAGTCCAGGTGGACTTTGAATCTTCTACTCCTGCAAACTGGATTCAGCTGTTAAATCTCGTTTATCCCGGGACGCTGCGGTATTATTTGCCCTGGTGCGTTATCTCCAACTCTCTCTCTCTCTCTCTCTCTCTCTCTCTCGTCCTCTCATCGGGAATAACGGACTTTTTCGTGTTCAATCTCCCGGCGATCTGGGTGGACCCGTTCGCGAGCTTTTTCCTCTCCTTGGATCATCCACGACTCTCGTTTGCACTTTCGTGAAAGAGGGACTCGTCGTCGAAGTGCCCGAGCGTGCTGATGGCCTTGGAACGATGTTTATTCAAGCAACCCAATGAATATCTGAAAGTTTGCTCAGCTGTTTGACCGAGGGTACGTTTTTGCCTTTGTGTCCTTTGACGGGGCGGTTTTTTAATTAAAAGTATGCTTTTTGCACGAGATACCACGAGCGGGTCCACTCAAGTTTACTGCTCGTATTGAAAACGTTGATTGCAAGGGAATTTTGGGTCCACCGTCGTTGGATCCAGTGGTTGTCGACGGAGACGCTTGCGTGCCTCTAGCCTCGTTTCATTTCAGGAAAAGAGAGAGAGAGAGAGAGAAATAGACCGAAAAAACGATAACGATGGTCGATACGCTTCGGAAAACGGTCGTTAAGTATTTATATGTTTTATAATTTGTGGGTGTTAAACTACTACCCTTTGTTCTGCTCCCACGTCCACTGAAGTAAAATAAGTGAAACTACTGAATATTTATGTGTTTCTGTTTTAAATGTTCTTCCGTTCGTTGTACTCCGTTTGAGCCCTCTATATTCCATATGTATACCAAATGTATGTATATAATTGCACCCACGTACTGAAAGTTACTAGAAATGAAGGACTATTTCCTCGTATTCGTCACCTACCATGTTATGTGTATGAGCAGTTCCACGAATAGACAGGCTTTTCATGTGGTTCGAAAACGAAATAACTCAATTTAAAAAACTCTATTTTATTAAATTACCAAGGACGATCGAAAATAGAGAATTTTTTATAAATGTTGTTTTTTAAATTCTACAATGACCATAAGTTATATGTTGAACGGAAAAAATTGATTTACTAAAATAATACCAGCAACATCGGTATGAAACGAATTTTACGTAATAAACATTTTTTGGATACCACATGGCCCATAATTCGCAGTTGAATTGTTCATATATATCGAAATAGCGCAACTCACAAAAAATAAAAAGGAAAAAAACCCTTTGTATATGTGGCGTAGGCAATCCATGTTTACTTTGGTCATCCGTTCCCAACCTCATTTTTTTCTCCGTAAGTACTAAATAACACCTCTTGTAGAACAACCGACATACCCTATAGTCGTATGTTTTTTCCCTTTTAAGCACACAACAATTTTCCCCGTACGATTACTCAAATTCCAAATTAATTGCCACATGGAAATTATTGCCCTGCAGTTAAGGTCAAATTGCATATTAGGTGTAACAAGTCTCAGTCATTCTTTGTTGTACACTTTTTCATCATCATTTACTACGAAAAGTAAGGAGGCTCTATTTCTCATTTGTACACATTCAACAGGAAAAATAAATCGAAGAGTTGAATCACGAAAAACGAAAACAAACCGATTAAGTTTTGAAAAGAAAAATGCGGCATGAATGTTCTTTGACCTTATATATATATGGGTGTGTAAATAGTATGGTGGCGTAACACGACACGCTTCACACAATTAATGATCCAAGTTTCTGTTTGTTGATATACGTGTGTATAAGCATATGTCAATATCTTATAAGTGTTTGAGTAGGCAGATGATTAAATGGAGTTCAAACAACACCTTGCAATGCAGGACAATATGTTGTTTCGTTGCTGTAGGCAGTGTGTATATTATTTAGAGCGACATTACCTTAATTAGTATGTTCCATCACGACCCAGTGATTAAGAGAACATTTTCCCGGCAAAACCATATGCTGATCATATTGTTCAGTTCATAAAATTACTTTCATTATTTCATTACTATTACTATTATTATTAACATTGATTTACTTCAGTTCATTTAGAACGATTCATATACTATAGGTATGAAAATATGAGCAATCCCAAATATCTATTAAGGAGTCGCCGAAAGTTACGATTATGTTTTTCAAGGAGCATATTTAGGACATAAAATTTTCTCTTTCATATACCTTCAGGAGTATGGGTAACAATTTTTTAATACGTAAAAATTAATTATGAAATAAATTAAAAAAAATAATTTTTAAGCTTTTTGTTAAATTTTGTACTAACAGCGAAAAGTTTTACTCAGTAGGTTATACGAAAAAATTAATATGAGAATGTTTTGTTTTTGCAAGTCTTTATTTCTTTTTTTACTTCAAGTTGAGGAGGAGTCTGATAACTAATTTCTAAGATTTTTAATATTAAAGAAAGAATTTTTAAATAATTTTTATGTTTCTGAAGGTGCAAAGAGAAAAAAATCTTTGTCGCTACAATACGTTTCAAAAAAAATCTTCTCTTAACTTTCAAGAACTTCTAATTGGCTATCCTGACTATAAATTAAAATCAGGAAAAAGTGAGGGTTCACTTCAATTGAATGATTACTTATTTGGTTTAATTCTAGTCAGGATGTTTAGTGATATTGCTTGTATCTCTGTACATGGCGTTACGCGCGTAGGCAAACTGTAGATTTGTGTAGCGTTGCGTTACATTTCGTTCTCTATAGTGCATTCATGCATTCCGTCAAAAATTTTTGTTCTATTCGGAGATACAGTGTAATTATACTTTTCAACTGTATATATTTTTATAAGTGCACACATTCAAAAGTGTTTAAAAAAAATCAGTGCTCCAGTGTTAAATAAATCGAAGTATTTCTTCATTTCGTTAGCACATGCATACTTGTGTGGTGCATATCATTGCGTTATCACGAATTAATTTATCATTGTAAATTCGTCGAGTTAAAATTTTTAATCAGAAATGCACTCACATAGACAAAAGTTAGAGAGTACTAGAAGCATAATAATGTATAGTAATCGAACCCGTATAACTTTTAAAAGAAGTGCTATCCATTTGCAAATTAAAGCAATTGTTTAACCAAAATCTTGATACAAAGAAATTTTGAACATCATTGGCGATAGCGGGTCAATCTTGTCATTTTCCATGAAAAGCGAAGTTTTTATATTATTATCGTTATTTTTAATTTACTATTGGCTTTATAATTTTCTGATAACTGTGATATAAGTATAAATTTTTTGTATCCAAAACGATATGTTTTATTTTGAAGTAAAACACACTTTACAATAGATTTTTTTTTTCTTCAAATCTACCAAGACGATGTAGAAAAGCGTAACGTGATATCATATGTGCTAAATTGTTAAGATTGATGAAAGCTTAATTTTTTTTGTGGTTATCCGTTTTATCTGATAGTTATTAAAAAAAAAAAAATTATTTTATCATTTCTCTTTCAAATAAAATATTTACATCCACAGTGTATCATCATCCATAGACAGTAACTGTAGTCCTGTTCACGCTAACATTTTTAACAAAAATTTACTAACTCACGTGTATTTTAGAAAAAGCAATATTTTTCTATTTCTCTTTTACGTAACACTGGTTGAATTATTTTTTACCGCATCAGAAAATTTTTCAATAATTTCGAGTGTTTTTATGTGATGCATTCCATACGTATCTGATACTATTCGACAGAAAAATCTAATGGATCGCACTTTTTATGCAAGACTTTTGTAGTTGTAGAAAAAAAAATAAGCCTTACGTTTTTCACAAATTTATATGACGGTTACAAAAATAAAGTTCATAGCCTTGACAAACTATAAAAACTGTTAAATATAAATTCTAAGAATAAGTGTGGTTATGTTCACTCTGCTCACAAAGTGCACTGAAAGAGGAGTAGATATGATTGAATTGGGCATTGATAGAAGGTAGTGGTGTCATGTTTATCGTCCAGAAATGGAACTCCATACTACTGAGGCTTATGGATGGATCGAAAAGTGGTAGCTATTTTTTGAAAAATAATCATCTGAAAATTGTAAAATTTTTCTGAACGTTTTAGTAAAGAAAAAATCTGACACATGTACTGTTAAAATATTATTTTTAATTTAAATATTAATTACTAATAATTAGACATCCGAGCGTTTAACCAATTAAGGAGTCAAATATTTAAAATCAAAAGTCACTATTGATGGAATTACATGAAATAAGTGACTCGTAATTAATCATATCTTTGTGGATGGTTGCACCTATCCTAGTTATAGCATCTAGTTTCGTGAATATCTAATTTTACAATTTTTTTGCAATTGTTCAAAATCGATGTTAAACATTCAAAAAGCAGCTACTATTTTTACTTCCCCTACCATATACCAGAGCAATACCTGTCTTCACATCTTCTGTTTAGTTACCCTTAGATGTGCATCCAACTGTGAACGTAAGGATGCGACTGACTATGCTTTTTTACCTCTCTACATTTGTCATGGATATTGTAATGGACGCTCGATAAGAGTAGCTCTCATTAGCTATTTTATTTTACCCGTATCCATATGTAGGTGCATGCTTGAGTAACATAAGTACATAGTCTTCGTGTATATGTACGGTGTAAAATACAATAATAATATGTATACATTATTCGTCTCATCGTTGACATGTATATTATAGGAAATATTTGTGCCATAACCATAAAGAAAGTACAAGTTCTAGAGTTACATGTTCGTGAAGAGGTGTACATTTTTTAATTTACAAACAAAAAAAAATATTTCCATTGTATATTTATCAAATACGCCAAACAAAATTAATTTACAGAACATTTAACATATATTACTTGGATAAGGAACTTTTTTTTTTCATTGTAAATTTTTTTTGACCTACATTTTTATACATCGTTACTTTTAATGATTATAACTAATAAAACTAAAGTTGCGATTGTTACTATAATACGTATTTTCATCGCATGTCGCTCGAAATTTAGAGGAATACGAATGACAGCGAGAGCAACGACAACGGTAACGGGGGATTGTATCAGCAACAAATAAATAGCAGCTATGCACGATTTTCAATCTTAGTTTTTATTTTTTTTTTTTTTTTTTTCGTTACTTTTTTTTAATCAACCGAAACGTTCCTTTGCATGTATCTTTCTCTATTTTTATGATTCGATGAATTTTTTGAAAAGCCGCGCATCTGATTGCATGTTTTATTATTAACTTTTTCTATTTCTGCATGTGTGTCTTGTATTTCAAATGTTGTTTTTAATGTTCTCGTATTTGATATGCCATTGCTGTTATTTTGTTAAAAATTATCTGTTATGAGTGTGAAATCCAATATTTTAGAGAATATTTTGCTATTTTTATTCTAATAATTTTTTTAACAGCAGCAATTTCATAATTAAAAAAATTTTTTTTTTAAATACTAGATATAACAATAAATTAATCATTTTTAAAAAAACTAAAATACGTTAAAAAATAGCTTACGAATCGAGTAGTGATTGTGAGTTCCTAAAAAGTAAATTAAAAAAACTTTTTTCTTATAAAATAAATATGTGTGATAACATACATAATATTTTACCACCCAAATCTCTTAAGGATATCGTTTATATGATGTAATAATAAAAATTGAAGGCATAGTAAAAACTTTTTACAGTAAATAATTTTGAAACTGTATTGAAAATTTTTATTCTTCAAATACACTCAAAATTTCAATTGCGAGTAGTATGCCAGCTATTCGCTCGAATTAAATTCAAGTAAGAGTAGTCACCCTCTATTGTAGTAAGGAAATAAAACAATAATTGCTTGAAGTCCAAATCAATAAGAAATAGTTTTACGGTTTTTTTTGGTTTGGTTTCTATGAGCATCTTAGGTCATAAAAACACAGTCGCGCTGAGGATGGTAATAATATTGGTAATATTTTATCAAATTTCTGGTTGCAAAATTAATTTTGTGACCAAGAAAACGAAAAGGAAACTGGAAAGTGACAAGTGGCCTTGCGTTGGTAATGATTTTCTACATTGAATGTACCTGTAAGACGAAATGAAAGATTGTTCAGATCTGATTAAAAACACAGAAATATGACGGTTTTATTTTCAAGTCGATCAATGAAAAAGCACATAGTGTACTAGAGCTTTCAACTGCCAACCGAAATTTCTACAAACAGAAAGCGTTCAGCTTAAAGTATGCGATATTTTACGCAAACATTTAAAACTTTCAATACAATCAAAGGAATTATTTGTTTATGATAAACATGACGTAGTGTACTCATGAGTGACAAATCGTAATACCTCAACAAGTACGTACATCTGTTGTTTGATATTCTTAAAGCAGAAATTAGTAAAATTCAACAGGCATTGTAATGAACAGTGTAATTCATTGAAAGAGTTGATAACCTTTCGAGGGCACAAAATATACTCCAATTTTAAATATTATTCGCCCAAGTGGGGCGAGTGAAGCGAATATTTCCAAGCTGAATCGAGAAATTACCTTCCGTTGATTGCGATGCGTCAGCTTAAAGACTTTGAATTTACGAGTGGTATAGATTGGCCCGATAGAACCCGTTGGGGGAGGAGAGGCGAGAAGATCACGGGAAAAGCATAGTAGTGTGAAAGTAGGTTACCAAGGTGTATATATGTACACATACAAACACGTACGGCTCGCCAGTGTTGAAATGACCGGCCGTGGGCTTTGGACTATCCGAGATTGGGTAATTACGCGCAGCAGAGTGGGTGAGAGGGAGGAGTAGTCGAGGTGTACGGTCGGTATCAGTCTCCGGATCGCAATAAGCAGCGTTACCCGCGAAATAAGAGAGCAAGGAAAGAAAGCGTAAGTGGGATTGTGCGACTCGGTTTCGCACCGAGCTGAAATCTATATAAATATATAAGCTGATTTTCTTTCGATCAGTTGTGTGTGTGTGTGTCTGTCTGTGAGTGTGCGTGCCTGAGGGAGGATAAATCGATAGGAGGGTAGATTGAAAGTGAAAATATGAAAGGTGCGACGAGCAAAACGAATGATGGATTGTAATCTAGCACCAACAGCAGCAACAGCAGCAGCAGCAGCAGCAGCAGCAGCAGCAGCAACAAGCTAAAATCGAGGCAAAAGAGAGCGGTAGTAGCAGTGGCTTTGGATGGAAGAGCTTCAAGCTTAAGCGACAGCTGAGCAAGCTCGATTTCAAGATTAAGAGCCCTGGCAGCCTCCTCACGACGCCCACCTCCCAAGACGTGGTACTTGCGTTATTTGCTTTTTTTGTTTCTTTTCCATCCCTGCTCCTTCCCGTTTTGTTTGGTTTTTTCCTATTTTTGTTTGGTTTGAATCATCCCCTTGCTACTTCTCCATTTTATTTTTTTTTCTTCTATTTTTGTTGCATAATCGCGCGTATTATTTACCCCGACTTACTTCATCTTTTTTCAAGTACCCTCTCGTTCTGTCCTTGCGTTCTTTTTCACTTCATTTTTCCTCTTTTCATTTCCAGCTGTTTGTACTCCTCTTGTATCTCTCGGTTTTAGTTGGAGCGATTTGGGCGAAGATTCAAGGAGTTAGAGAAAAAGAAATGGAGACAAAAGCGTGACTTTTTTTTTCTGTATAGAGACAATTTTTTATTTTTTAAAAATTTGATATATGTAGGCAGTCAGCTTCTTTTTCACTCTCACTCATTTTTCCTCTTCATTGAAGCATCTCTTCGTGTCGGGGGAAAAAAAACCTGGTGAAAAAGTTTCTCCTGTCTCGTCTTTTGTTTCGCGTTGTGTTACAGGGTTTGCACATCTTTGTCGTGTTTATAATGGGAGGGATGAAGCTTTGTAATTTCAAGAGGGAGTTTCGTTAAGTTTTTACGAGAACTCCCTTTGTCTCCTATTAGCGGTGGGGACGGTAGAGCACAGCGCGCTTGGAATCCTTGAGGACTTTTCGTAGTTTCTGGCTCAGAGCGGATTAATTAGAAAAAGTTTGTATCGACAGAGGCTTTGCAATTTACTTTGTGCGGCACAGGTTAGCAAACAAAAAAGGATCTTACTTTCAAGGATCGATTCGAATTTTCGTGTTTCGTGCGTCACATGTTTTAATGAAGCTCGCTGGGAGTTGTGAACGCGTTTTTGCGGCTTGTCGAAGGTAATTCGAGTAAATTTGTTAAAAATAATAATTTTTTGTTTTACTTGTTGGATCATGTAATCAGTATTTCAGTAGGAAAATTGAAATTCATATATTAAATGATATCAATTACTGCTATAAGATGTTTTTTTTTTTTAATTTTACTCGAATAGCTACACAAAAAGTTACTCTTATTGATTAAGATGGATTTTATCACTACAGTGACAAAACCAGGAAATTATTTTCACCAGGATGAGTGGGTATTAAAAAAGGAAACTTTGAGTTTCTGTTTAAAACATTACAGAGACATTGGACTGTTTGCTAAATAAATCAGTAGCATATTAGTAACGCCCCGACGTCAATCTATAACCCATCAATTCTTCGCAAAACTAATCTTCTACTATCTTCCACTAGTTTCAGTACTTGACTTTTTTCAATGTTTTGATCTTTTGTTCCGAAAACCACGATCTCCAGCCAGAAACGTAAATAGCAGCATCTGACAGCGTTTGGGCACCATCAACCCCGTTGAACCCACCATCTGAAAAATCGATCGTTTTACACCCATTGTTTTCATTTGACTCATGCTACCAAAAAAAAAAAACGACCACGTAACCCCTCAGTAATGCAACCCAAATCTAACCCAAATCAACGTATAGCTTTCACTAAAAAGTGAGAAAAAAAAAAAAAAAAAAAAAAACAACCCTGGTGAAGCCCGCGTTAAACATGAGAGTGAGATAATTATAAGCGGCAATAGTTCCCGTCAACTACAACCAACTCCCTGTGCTCTAGCAGATCAGTCATCATCAGCACCTACAGCAGCATCACTTAAAGTCCAGCAGTGCCAGCGATAATCACCCAAGGACGTTGTCCCCAGTGCAAAGCGTAGACATAGAAACGCCCCAATCCCCCACGGCTGAGTCGATCGCGGTCGCCGATAGTGCCAGTGGTCAAGTCAGTGCGAGTCGCGAGTGGGACTCGCTCTCGAGTATGACGCCAGCGTCCCACGCGAGCGAGTTGGCAGCGAGGAGTACCGAGGAGCTGTTAAAAACCGGGCCCGAGGCGGTACGGCCCACCGACCTCGCCCTTAACGAGACAACGAGGGGCGGGAGCGCGTCCGAGGGGCCTGGGGCAGCTACGGCAGCGCCACCTGTCAAGCCCCCCATGAGGTTCAAGCGGGTGGTGCGCAGTCTACAGGCGAAGCGCGCCGAGGCCCGACTGAGTAGTAAGATGCAGAAACAGACCCCGGGCCCTGAGGCCGACACGGGTGGCACTGGCCACGAGGGGGGGCGCTTCAGGCACTCCGAGGACGGAGCTTCCGGTACCGGGCCACCGCCTACCAACACCGACACCTTTGCGGGAAATTTCTTGAGAAGATTCAGTAAGTCTTGACACAATCCTCACATATAGACTATCAAATCAACCACACACAACTAACAAACTAACTATAGTCGAGTGTCATACATTATGTTAATCCAAATCTATTAATTAACTACATTACATTATTTTTATTATTATTATTATTATTATTATTATTATTATTATTGTAACTATATTTTATTATACGTGATGTGTGCATTATCATAGTAATGAATAATTATTAAAATTTTTAATTGTTAGTCGACATCATTTCTTTTTTTTTTTTTTTTTTTTCCTTTATATACATTGAAACTAACAGAATAATTATTTTGTATTGCATAAATAAATACATGCGTATGTTCATATATCTTTATTTTTGATTTATAAGTGTCCTGGTGTTTGTACGATAAAAAGTTTTTTTACTGATATACTCGATATATTATATACGTATGTATTGATGTAACATCGACTGCATTCGATCATTCCTTTGGTGACATGATGATTTAATAAACTTATAGTCATTACTGCTTGCTTTTCACGTGGGATTTATAAATCATTGTACTTTTTGGTTCAAAAACCGGTGTCTGGTTGTATTTTAACGCCAACAATGTTACTTTCATTTTTTTTCTTTCAGTTTTGTTATTAGTCAAGTATACAAATAAAAAAATAAAATAAAAAAATCATCACACTGGGCGTGGGCTGATCTTTTCATGTTTTATCTAATATTATTAAGTATTTGTAATAGAGCAGCATGTTTTAGAAGTCTGTTGAAAAAAAAGTACCGTAAAACGGACTTATCTGGGTGTTTATATATATATATTTTTTTCCAATAAGTACACACAAACACATAATATATACATGACTTGTTTGTCGTACGTTTTTTACGTGTGTTTGGCGTGTCGCGTACGTATAGCAAAGAGAGACAGAAAGCGAATCAAAATCGATCTCGTCATCTCGTGGTCGTTCCAGTTTCGGCACGTGTCAGCAAAATAAACTTGGTTTTTTTTTCTTGTTTTCTATGACGATGTGCTTTCATTGGAAAATTTGTGTGTATATGTGTGCGCGTGTGTGTGAGTAAACAATGTGGAATTTATAGTCTATAGCTTCTGACTGTCGCACTTTGATCACCAACCTCGCCATCGACAGGCATAGGGGACTTGGCTAGCCGGTAGATTTTTGCTGTGCAAACGCGAATTACTTCTGCGCTTTCAATGCTCTCGTATAATAACGCACGCTGTGATGATACAATACACACACAATATATTGAGTTGTACAGTTACATTATCATGAAAGGTTTATAGTGATACGACACGCTATGAAATTTCGATGTAAGTCAACGCATTTGGGTCATGTGTTTACAATATTTTTAACTACATTTTTCGAATTGAATGACTTTTGTAACTTTTTTTCTGGTGTTTTTTCTCTATTGATACAATATTAATGATGTGCAAGCTATCACGATTCGTCACGCATTCGTGATTTATGTATTTTAATCTTTGAATTTGTTGTTGGTATGTACTTTTTTTGTCGTTGACTTTTTGACTTAATGATACACGTTTTATGTGTAACTGTTTTGTGCCTCTTGTGTACGAAAATAAATTATGCAGTTGAAACCAACAAAAGGCCTAGGATGCTCGTAGATTTATATACATGTATATTTATGTTTTCTGTTTAATAGACTTCAAGTGTGCATTTGCGAAGTAAGTGAATATAAACTCGATGGCGCGACGATACTAAGCTGATTGGTTAATTACGGCGAGGGGGAAGGTGGAATGGAATTGAATTTTTTTTTAATTGGAAATTGGACTTTGTTAAATAGAAAGAAAAGCTGTAGGCTATCGGGTTTAATGAAACCACCATCGGGGTCTCATAGTAGAACAATTGTTGTTCCAAAATACTGCAATTTTCCCAATAGGATTGAAAAACTTTACATTTGATTAGTCTATGAAAGACAAACTTAAGATTGGCAAGAGAGATAAATGTTGCCAGTGATTATTGTTGTTATTGAAATTGCAGTTTTCATCCTCGATCCACTCAAATGGGAGGTGCATGGTGTCATAACATGGTTTTTGTTATGTGGCAATTGTCTCAAGAGTTTGTATTATTCTTTTATTTTTTTCCATTCATTACTTTAATGTTTGATTTTTCCGTTAGTTGACGCTTACGAAAAACGGCTGTTGCCTAAATATTGTAGTCTTAGATCCACAAATTTAGTTCATTTTAAGTTAATTGTTCGAAAAAAATTGTTGTCAACCCCTCACTCCTTTTTTTTTATTCCATTTTTATGGTAGAATGATGTAGTGATGAGCAAAAACATGTTCTTTCATAGGCAACAGCTGAATTCTTTATTTTATGTTTAGTAGTGACGGTTTTGGAACACCTATTTAATTTAAGTTTGTTTCATAAACGTTTTTCACGAGCGTGGATTGCTAGTTTTCATTTAAAAGTATGTTTTTTCAGTTTTGGGCTTAGATCATTTAGATCATCAACTGTATGGAAACTTCGTGTTGTTATAAAGTTTTTTTTTTTTTTAATTACAGCTTGTAAATTCGTATGAAGACAATGCGAAATTTATTCCAATAAAATTTTACGTGGGACGTAACTGAAAATACGCGATTCATCATTACATTTGGTCGCTAGAACATCCTCGTGCAGAGTCTTATATATTAGTCAGTCTTTCAAAATTTGAATATATTAATAGTTTTTTATACATTTAGTGAGTTGTAGAAGAAAAAAACAGTAGAGGGTGTCTACGATCACACTATAAAGTAAAAGCATCATAGTAAAAAAATCAGTGTATGAATAAAAGGAGTAAACGATTTTTTTTTTAATTTTAACTAATATAAAGTAAAATGTAATCTACGTTTAATATAAAATGTGGTACTTTTTCAAATTTAATTCATCGTACAAAATTCTAGTCTAGCATAAATCAAAGGTTAAAAAAAAATCCTCAGCAAACTGACATTTTAAAAGTCTCTGATAGAAAACCCTGTGATAGTCTGTTAAAAGAGAAAAGTTTTACGTAGACATTTTTTCAGGTTCAATTCAATTTCGCAGTCTACCCAGACAGCAAGTTTGATTCAGGTAAAAAAAACAGGTTACTGATGATTAAAAAAATTTTTCCCTTTGAGAGTAAAGTACAAAAAGTATAATAAAAAATATTTGTCAATTATTTATTACATCACTCAGAATTTATATTGTATTTTTACCAAAAATCTTACAGCACTGTAAGCATAGTGCTTTACTCTCATTTTTCATGTATATAACCAAAATATATATTAATAAAATGCTTATCCACAGTACTAACCCCTGACAATTTGTGTATAATCCTGACCCCTGTTTGTACTTTAACAGTAATAACAACTAATTGGGTAATTACTCAACTTGTAAATAAACATGATTCATTCAGAAAATTCTTCATTCTATACTGTTCACGTATAATCCCTGAATGGAATGGACTGACTGTTATAAGAGGCTCTGCATAACGATTCACGTATAGCTACAATTCACGTTTAAGTTGATTTAAATACTGTTGGCCAATAAATTAATAAATCTTAGATTAAGTAGAAGCATTAATTACCGTAACTTTTATTGTTGCTAGTCAAAAACAAGCAATGAAATATAACTGTGATATTTTTATTTTTTTTATTTTTTTTTATGATATAGTAATGATACATTGTTTGCATTTTTTCATTGTAAATATAAAAATTACGTCATTAATAGTACGATACTTAAACCATGATATATATACAATAACATATGTATTGTTAACCATAGATGCGGTTAAGGTTAATGCAAGATTTAAACAATGGCCAAGCATACTTAAATTATCGAATTTGCAGGTTCTCATTGATGAAAAAAAACTCAAGTATTAGAAATGAAGACCTTTTATATGAGCTACTTTAGCCATTTAACTTTATTTCTGTATAATAAAGACACAGGAGGGAACAGAGTACAGTTTTAGGGTGCAAAGTTGTAAAATCAGATAAAAATCCTCGAGCATAAAGCAACATTTTTGTAAGCATCTTACGAAGCTAAGAAAGGCAGAATGAACAGAGAAAAAGAGAAAGAGAGATGAATTTCTTGCCAGCTGTTTTATCAGCGGCACATCAAGTTGTGCCGCTCGTAAAAGTAAGAGACGAAGATTTGCCGGTGAGCCATCGAGTTTTTGACAAATGAATTCTCGTTCGTACGTATCATGCCACGCTAGGGTATCCATTACTACGAGCCACAAGGATTCTCTTCAAGAGATTCTACTGTGGTGATAAAAATGGTCCATTTGATTAGTCTCCACTGACTCAAAGTTATTATCAGAAGCATTTACTTTGGTGGTTTTTATCTCGCAAACCCTTATACATGGCACTTTTATTTCTATTCTATTATTAGAGGTTTCGGATCTCTGTTGCAGCTTCTCCCTGTTGTTTTGAAGATTTATTTCAGGTAAATAAGCAAGGGAAATCTTAGGGGACCATTTTGATTCTCCCTCCATGCCGAAATATGTAAACTCCTATACCCATGTACTAGTCACTTTTTTTGAAGTGAACAATATACTTACAAATACGACAGAAGTCTTATAATACTTGTAGTTTGAAAATGTTTACACCACCTCCGTTATTATTAAGTTCGTACTATTTTCTATATTTTAGGATTCTGTAAGTTCATTTTGTGTACTGTACAAAAAAATCAAAGTTGGAAAATTGGTTTGCATAATTGCGATTACTCTTAGTAATATTTTATACTATAAAAATGTTTTTTAATGCGAAAAATTGTATACATTTATGTGTAATCATTTATGAGGAATTGTGTTTAAGAACAAATGAAAAAATTTTCATGTGAAAAAAAAATTTATTGTACTCATCATTGTTCATAAAAAAATTCATTCTCTATAAAATGAAAGTTTATAAAACAAAACGAATAAGATATAGTTTTAAGTCGAGCTATAAAAGTCTTACTCGCATAAATATTATAGTACTTAAGCCACACAACCTGTAGCGGATACCTTTTCAATAATGTTGTAACTTTTAAGACGATGGAAATAGTTGTGTATATTCATTGCGAATATGTTTAAAAGAAATGAATTCAACACTCACTTTAAACGTTTTCACACTTCGTACGCAATATAATAATGTTATAGTAATAATTTTTTCTACAGCGTATCAAACCATTGTGGCTATGGAAAAAATAGCGTTTCATCGTGTCAATGAATAATAAATGCTAAACAAGGATTCCAAGACAAAGGATGTTTAACTCCTTACGGTGATTGAAAAACTTAACAAGAGTTGTATGGTAGTATATCACTGGTTGAGATTTTTTTAAATCACTGATAAGAACAGAAGTGTGTAATTCATGATGTGTCAAAGCATCGATAGCAATCCAAGAATTTCACACTAAACGTTATTGCACTATGCTTATCGCAACGGACTGACCAACTCATTTGATTGTTCCTCTAGATCAATTGACTGAAAAAATATCCTGTAAAAACACTTTTATACGATCATCTACAACTATCAATGTTTTTCCGTTTTTTCACGAATTCCTGAAGAAGTACATCAATCCTGTACGAATAAACACTACACCGTGCCATATCCGAACTACCACAGCAACCACACCGTTTACCATTAGACACTTGATCACTTTGTGTGTTAGTCTGTTTAAAACAAGCCAGTGATAAAGCCCCAAAATAGTCGAGTACACCGCAACCATCCGAAAGCATCGGTGTGTCTATGTGCACGGAGGTGCGCGAATAAAGTAGAATATGGCGTCGAGGAAGAAAAGAGAGCGAGGGCGCTCTTGCCCGTATATACACTCATACATAAGGAAGCAAACGAGTAGAAAACAATGAGTTAAATCCCCCTACCCCTCACAATTGATGAATGTTCAGAGCCGATTGCATTACAAGCACCAACATACCACTCGGTGTTCCCTAATGCACAAAGTTTGGCGAAAAAAGATAAGCTCGTTGGTGATAATGGAAAAGGGTTAATGGGTTACACTTGGAGCTAAATGGATGGGAATGTGTGATTTGGCTGGTTTGTAGATGAACGGGACGTGCGTCTCACCGACTATCGGAGGATCAGGATCAGGAGGAGGAGGAGGAGGTGCAGAGGTCGATAGTAGCGCGGTGTGCGAGTCAGGTAATGCCACTGGGGACGAGATCATCGAAGATGCCGGATTGGCAGGACCATCATCATCGGGAGGAGAAAAGAACAGCAGCAGTAGCCTCGGCCAGTCAGCGAGCTCGTTGTTCCGCAGATCCGAGGCGGTCAGTCCTGGGCGCTCGGGTGGCGGCTGCCGAGCCCAAGGTATACGAAAGTTGCAAAAGTGTCTGAGCACCTCGGTCAGCCACTACGAGGCCAGCCACGCCGAGGCTTCGACGGCCTCTACCTCCTCCGGGGGTGGCTTTGCGTCAAGCTTCCACGCTCCATTCCATACTCAGCGCAGTGTTGACATTCGCGGCTACTCGGCCACCACCTCCTCCCAGGCTTCTTTGACTTCTTCCCCGTATATCCTCACCAACACCAGACAGTATAGCAGCTTCGGTAGTATTTCATCAATTACAAGCAACAATTATATCTGCATTTGTTCATTAACTTTTAATACTATTACCTTATTACTACTGCTAATTTAATCACTATACCACTACCTTCTGTGCCAACTCTTTTGCCTTCATAATATATATATCGTGTTGTTACCACTATTATTTATGTTATTATTACTCCATTTATTTATTTTTTATATACTTATACTCTACTGCCACTACGACTTGTAATTTATCGTTTAAATAGTAACTGCTATGATCGAGACTTTTGTCTATATATTGTTACTACTACTACTACTATTTTTTTAAATGATTATTTAGTTGTACTGATAATTATCGTGATATGATAAAAGTAATGATTATAATAATTAATATGTATGATTATAATTCTTTCTTCAGTATCTTGTTAATCTTTTTTTAATGCTATGTACTACACCTTCGCGATATTGTATATTTATAAGCCCTAATATTCTAACAATCACTGAACAAAACTGCAACTTGTATACACTGTATGTAAACACCTACACCTCACGTTAATTGACAAAGAATGATGTTAACAAAAATTAGAAAATTTGAATTTCGATGATTCATGAGTTTGCAATTTCTTTGAATGCAAAGTTCAACATGAATTTAGTTTTATAAAAGTTGACTTTGATATTTGTCATTGAGAAGTTGATTCTGTACTTTCTTAATCATCAACGAAATATCTTTTTTATAAAGTTCATGTCAAAGTCTACTTTTAATGCTCGATTGAGTTATTGTTCAATTCAATGTCCAAAGTATCGCTAATGCAACAGTTTTCAAATGAATAGTTATTTTTGACTTGAAAATTGTTATTATGTAGGAGCATGAATACGGAAAAAGTCATTAATTATGTGGCATGTGAGTTAAACTTAGGTTCCTAATTTATTTACACAATTTAAAAACGAATCTTTTATTTCTTAACATGCTATGAATATATATTAAAAAAAAAAAAAAAAAAAAAAATATGTTTGACATAAGCAAATTAATTTTAAAAATCCATGGATTTTATAGTAAAAATAGAGTATATTTGATTACAATAAAACACGTAAATTTTATGGTTGAAACTTTAATTTGAGTTCATTAGAAAAATAAGTCACTTTTCGAATCATTATAATTCAGATTGTTTACTACAGCAAATTTTTTACTTTCTTACAACTTTTGATTATTATTAAAAATGATTTTTGTTCTCAGTACCAATTCAGAATGATTTTTTTTTATGTACAACATGTTATTTCTCAAACAATCAGCTCATTATTGATTCTTTATAAATCACGATAGTTTTATATTACATTATGTATATACATCACAAGTATAATATCTATTATGTCATCAAGCGATATAGTTACTAATAATACTTTGTTGCATACCAAGCACCTTATCACGACACTATTTCTCTTTTTCACAATTAAATTAAGTGCTTTGATATTCAACATAACTTATAAAATAAAATATACATACAAATAATTTTTATTGTAATTTGATAGTGAGTGACTCAATTTGTCTATTCATATAACTCTACATTTCTGGTTTTATTATTGAGGAAATATAAATAAAAAATCTAACGAGTTTAAGGTGATCTAATATTTTTTGTGATACTTGTAGTAGTAAAAGTTAAAAGTAAATATTTTGTAATAAAAGAATACTACTTATTTATACATAAAAGATATAATAAAAATACTATTATGGTGTTCCCTTAATGGTGGATCAAAAATTATATTGTTATAACAAAAAATCAATGGAAAAAAAATTTTTTTATATTGAAAATTTTGACAAAGACCTTATGACAAGGCAAGTATTATTACTATAATGATTATAGCTGCTCGAAGCTTTTTTAACAAATCCACATAAAATTTTTGATAAAAAAATAAATCCTTTTTATACTTGAGCGGGTTTTGTAGATGACGATAATATTTATTTATTAACAGGATATGAAATTAAATTATAGGTGTTTTTTTTCTACATGAAATTTTTTCTTGTAAGTTGACATATATTTTTGTTGTAATTCATTTATATTTTATTTAGATCTATCTAAATTTCCTTAGAAATTAAAAAAAAGTTATGACGGGTCAATAGTAAAAAATAATGGAGTAAAAAAATAAAGATCACTAAACATGATCATAATTTTACAAAATCATTACAGTAAGACAACTCACGAAAAAAACTAAACTATGGTTTTATACTAAGTAGGTACGTCATGATTAAATTTGATCTTAATAAATGGATAGTCATGTCTTATAGTTAATAAACTATTTTATAAAAAACCAAGAATTTGAGGAATAAATTTGAACAGTGTCTGAATTTCAAGTTGAGTCACACAAAGTCATTTATATAATGCGTAAGATAAGAAGAAATGTGGACACATTCATCAATGAAGATGACAAAAGAAGTGACAAACGTGATGACAATAATATAAAAAAAAAATACTGTCTGGTTTACGTCATTGTTGGAAGTTCAACGGAAATAAAGCGAATAATGAACAACAACAACGACAACAACAGCAGCAACTCATGGCCTACCACATCTCCCGGCTCACGCGCGTACTCACTCTCTTCCCTCTAATCTCTTTCTGTGTCACATAAATTACTCTCTTTTCTTCTCTATTCTTCCGTTCCATCTACTGCCTTTTGTGACTTGTGCCGTGGTCTCTTTCGCATTTCTTCTCACCTGTATTAGTACTATAACGTTACATAAAACATACAGTGTGTTTCTCACACGCACACATCACCAATGTTACTGTTCCACTCGATATTCCAACTGTGCGATCATTTTTGATTGAACAAGCAAAGTTAAATCACGTGAATCACATTGTTAAGAATCCTATGTTCGTTTGTTTGTTTGTTTTTTTTTATTTATTTTTTATTTGTCTGAGATGAGCATCAACTAGCTTTTCTAAACTATTCTGGCCAGTGGAACAAAAGTGCACTCTGTTCTGTTCTCGGCGAGCCTCCCGCGCTCTCTGCATCTGTTTGTCTGTACTGTTTCGGGAGGCCCCCTCCATTCTCTAAATCTCTCTCTCTCTCTCTCTTTTTCTCGTATGTATACAATAGTTTCGCACTATCAATGGGGTACGTTTCATTGTTTGTGTCTGTTTTAGCAACTTTTTACCTCTGCTTACACTGTCTCTCAGATGAATTGCTATGTTTATTTTTTTTTGTCTATACGAGTTCACTGCTACTACGTATGCCCACGCATGTCTGGCATTCAACATTACCATCGTTATCGTACATGTTAATGAGACAAACGTGTGCATACGTAACTTTGTGTAAATTTTCATGAAAGTTCTAAAGTTGTTCCGCACAAAGCTATGATGTTTTATGACAATAGTATCAATAAGTGTGTCTAAACTAAATTAAAACATTAAACCTTTACTACCCTGTTATTTATTGGGAGGTTTAACATGGGGGAAGTTAAGTCGTGCAAGGCAGGATACCTTAGAAGCTACTGTAGGCACGTAGTAACAAATTCAATGATCCGAAAGTAAATAATAATTGTGTATATACGTTGGAGTAGAGAATGCTTGAGTTTTACAGTACATATTATGATCCAGGGATTTTGTACACCCATAGAAATAGCAAGGCTTACCGACCTGCGTGAGCAATCACGCCGAAAGCTTTGCTTCGTGCTCTGTACATACGTATACTGATACCTGCACCTGCACTTGATTAGCTGATTTGTGTCAATGATAAATTTTAGCACATTATCGTTGCGATGCGTATTTTTGTAGCTTGAGTGACGAAATTTTTTTTTTCTTTTTTCCTTTTGTGTGCGTGCGTTTATCGTAGGTACCATGTACACTATGAAAACGCTTCGCGAATGTTTATTACGACCAATGTAGCAAAGCACCAACATCAAATCAACGCAGTCAAGTGTTTATAACGCACACTTATTCCGGTTATCAATGCTACCGTGGCTGAAACGCGTCTACCACATTATATTGCGTGTATCCACTTTGGTGGAGTGGTACGTTGAATCTCTTGATTAAACGACATAAACTTTCGGGATCCGATGGCTGGCAATTACTCAAAGTAAGGACGAATTTAAACTCGCATCTTCGGAAATGAAGCGTCCATGAAATGTGCAAATAAAGAAAGTAAAGGTCAATTAAAAGCTATGACGCTCTCTATCGATTTTGAAAACTCGATTATGGTGGGCGCGGCCTGTTTCGTGAACCTGAGCAATAATTCGAACGTGGTACGATTTTCGCCACTGGTACGATTAATCGTGGCAAATTCATATAGGACATATATAGTATAGCATGTATATACAGTATACTGCATTCCCTGATTGGCAGTTAGAAAGATTGTCCGTGGATTGGGTGAAAACCGTATGGGATCTAGAGACTTGTTAAAACAGTTTAAATTAATGTGCGTTTGTTGGAGCATCCGTTGCTGTTAGAGGTACTGTTTGATAAGTTTTATTTATTTATTTTTTTTAATATCAAATGAACGAATTACGTGTTGTAAAATTAAATGGGTGACAAACATTAATAGAATAATGTTGAAACATGTGTATTACGTTACTATTATTATTATTGTTGTTGTTGCTGAATTTGTAATTGTGTATTATTAGTATTATTACTGCACTGTCAGTACTTCAAGTAAACCTTTATACATCACTTTCTTTATCTATATATATACATCGATTATTATTGTTGCTACTTTAGACGTTTCTTTGAAGAAACTTGTTTACTTTATTTACTTACTTATATACTTATCATCAGAAAATTCAAAAGGAAGGTGGTGCAAATGCCATTTAGTTTCAAAAAATTTATTTGAAAAATATTTTGCAGAAGTCGTAACATTAAAAAGCTTTTTTTTTTTTTACTTTTTAACGCGGTAAAATGCCATCTCCCCCTTAATAAAAAAAAATCGGTCCTAAGTATAACAAGCTAAATTCGAAAAAATTAAGCAAATGAAGAAGTGTACGTACAGCAGAATCAGCTAACTCAAGGTAACCGGTATCGAGATGTTATAGAGATTGCTTTCCGTGTTGCTAACACGCTCGCAAACACTGGTGGCCATTGATTATTTTACAACCCAATGAGTATATAAATGCATCCAAGATAATTGTTAAATTTCCGAACCATTGAAGCATTTAAATTTTGTGGTCTTTTAACAACGGCTTATACAGTAAAATTAGCATCAGTGTAATAATACTGAAACAAAAATTAAGTATCATTTTTCCGCTCTAGCTAAATGTGAGCTTGTAAAATTTGCCTCATCTTCCTGTTTGTATCTATGAATTCTATCTTGGTGCATGCTTCAGTAGAATGATTCTCAGCAAGCCCGGAAATATATGGTGAAGCTGATTTAACATTAAAAAAATTAATCGATTGTGTTTTGCTCTTTCCGAAATGCTGGCCGTGCAGACAAACTCGACAGTTCATTCCAACGATCTCGTAGTTCGAGTATGTCCTCGCTGGAAAACATTGCCACTGAAACCATCAGCTGCCTTACTTTCGCCGATTCCTACACGAAAAAGAGCGGTGAGTGACCAAGTTTTTTTTTTCTCTTGATCATAATTTTGCATTCACATGAAAAATACTCAATTGAAATATGCCATTCAAAGTGTTTCCTATACTCAAAATATCTTAGTTCGCATGTTCGATTAACAGCTTACGCAAAATCTTTTGTACAGATTCCAATGCCTTACCGACTTTGTGGATTGGCACGGCTTCAGGTTCCGTACAAACTATTGTGTTTAACACGCCTGCCTCTGGTGACAGACACACACAGCCTGTGATTATCTCTAGTTGTAGTGAGTTATTTCTCGAATCAATTATACCACTACTTGAATTAAATACCAATTGTGCGTTAAAATACCAATGTTTATTGCGAGTGCAGATGGTACTACGTTTAAGTTGAAAGGATGTATTTTAACGATGTCCTTTTTGGATTGTAACGGAGCTTTAATTCCTTATTCCTACGAGTCCTGGAAGGATGAGAGTGGAGATGGCAAGGATCGTCACAGTGCGTCTTTTTACTTACTTTTTATTTATGATTAAGCTGAAACGTTATACAAAATCTTTTATCAATGTGAAACAATAGTTTGT
This sequence comes from Copidosoma floridanum, assembly GCF_036245765.1. Lineage (NCBI taxonomy): Eukaryota > Metazoa > Arthropoda > Insecta > Hymenoptera > Encyrtidae > Copidosoma > Copidosoma floridanum. The sequence goes on from NW_028321878.1 coordinate 7,716,219, forward strand.
AAACAGATAATTTTACTTGATAGCCTCGGTTGTCTCTTAACTAGGAAAGCACGTAAACAAAATAAATTATAAAAAAGCTCTCGGGTTATGCTGAGCCCAATTGTGAATAAAGAAAAGCTCGAATTGCAGAGAACCAAGGGAAATTTTCGAGTACGCGGATGTCCCCCTCGATCAATTCTCAAGGTTCGACAGTGGATGGCCACGAGGACAGGCAATTTGTCGTGCTGACATCTGACAAGCAAGCCAGAGTCGTTGCTCTTCCCTCGCAGAACTGCGTCTATAAGCAGCAGTTAACAACAGTCGAGCCTCAAATCGTCATTAAGGCCGAAATAACATCTATGAAAGGTAACTCTATTCATTTATTTTTCCTTCCTAAAATGAATTAATTTTTTTGGTTGTGATAAAATAATTCTTTCGCAAAAATGACTTATATATCACGTAAATTTGCTGATTGCACGTGACACAAGGGTTGTAAAATCCAAAAACTAAATGAAGATGTAAAAGAGCAGTTCTAAAAAGTATTTGCCAGCAAAATAAATGTACGACACTGATTTGAAAATATTCGTATACTATAACGAATGTAAGAATTTGTCATTTTCGAACAGAGTTAATGGAAAACTTAAGCATCTATCAATTACATTGAATTTTTTGGAAATATTTTAGTTCCAGTCAGTTGAACGTTCTTCAAGTTTTTTTTGCCATAGTTGCGTCTTCGTTTTAGTATGCAATCAAAGCTTAGATATTCACATTGTTATCGCAATTAGCACTACGTAGAGGTTGAGTGTCATACTGAGGTAAGCAACTGATGAACGAAATCATGAAAATAGTGAAAAACAAAGAAGTAACTTTTACAAAGTATAAGAAAATAAGAAAAAAGGTTGTATTTTTTGTAAAAAGTCGGGTCTGCAACAATGATTGACGGTGATTGAAATTTCATGAAAACATGAGCTAAAGTTTACACATGTGTAGTCATTTTGTTTACAGTTTTATTATTTTGCAATTTGCAAAGTCATTTCATTTGTTTTGCGTGGTTCAGTACGACACTTAATTACTGCGTGATGTTGATTGCAATTAACAATGAGAACCAAAATGATTAATTTGTATTAATTTAACATTGTCGTTACAAAAGCAAAGAACTAAAAGCACCATTACCTGTTTTGGCTTGCAGATAGTGTATGCCTAGTCTGCTACGTCTCGAATGGTCACATATATACGTACAGTTTGCCAAGCCTGAAGCCATTAATTGACGTTGATTTTTTACCTGTTTCTGAATTAAGGTAAGAACAATGGATTTTTACTTGAAAAAACGGCTGCCAATTGTTTACTACTTCAATGTTTAAAATAATCTACTGACCACTATATTCTGACGTACGCACAAGTGCCTTGCATATCTGATGGCGCACAATTCTTATCGCAGTTCATAATTTGCTTTAAACTGATCTAAATTAATTTTAATTACATATTATTAACTTGATCATAACATAAAAAAAAGCTTTTATCTCGCCGTATTTCTCATGACATACATATTATACGTAAATGTGTATTTTTTATAATTTTAACTACAATCATAAGTGATTATCATTCTATATGTATGCAGCTATTTTACATATTATATGATGCTTCTTATTAAATTCCGAGTCTGCGCAGGTGAATGTTAGTTTTGATTTTTCTTGTTTTTCTTATTGGACTGAAACATGTTTAGAAAAACCGTTTTTTTATTTAGTCTTAGCACATAATAAAAAAATTAAAAAATTTTTTTCTGTTCCACGACATACATTTTTAATTTTTAATAAAATTTCATAGCGTTCATATGATTTCTTCAACGTGTGTATTTTTCGTTTTATAGAATCATACGGAATAATTCCCTAAAATATTCGTGATTACCAATAAATAAAACAATTATTTCAGCATGTTCTGGAAATTGTCTCTATTACATTTCTTCTTTCGATGACACACGTTACATATATATTGTTACTGGACTCATTATATTCATAGAGAAAGGCTCGAGGCATGATCGATGTAGATGTTTTCTATAGCACATACTTTTGGCACAGACTTTTTTCTTTCATGGGATTGTATTCTTAATGGACTTTCATACTGAATACTGTCTCATTATAAAACAAAAGTTATGAATAAATCCAATTAAAAAACGTGTCATTAGTTTCACAATTAAAAAAAATTTTTACATGAAAAAAAAAAAAAAACACTAGTTTATTGTTTGGTGTGACTGAAATGAGTACGTGTTAGTGTACCTCTCAATTACTTTGCAAAATAATAACTCTCAAGCAATTAAGTGTACGGGAAAGAAATTTCAAAATAAAAAAAAAATTGTTGAATCAATTGTTATTTTATCATAGATTGAGTTTAGCATTTATGCCTTAAAATATGGTACTTTTTAAAAGATTTTTCAAGGCTTTGCAATAACATGTAATATACACTGAATTATACTCTTTGGAATACTCTCTATACTGTATATTGTTACGCGTGATTATTATTATTTCTTGAATTCAATGTTTTTAGATAAGGAAGCAAATTTATTTTTGAGAAACAAAGAATTTAGTAGAAAATCAATATTTATGAAAAACATTTTTTGAAAAACTTTGAGAGTAGGTCAATTAGTGATCTTATTTCTCACACCAAATAATCAGAGTGTAAAACAAAACATACTTCATCGATTCCACCGTCACCAAATATCTTTCTCACGAGAACAGTAAAGGAAGGATGGGATGAATAAGGAAAATATTGTATCCGTCCTATTAAAATTTTCTAAATCTTGTTGAAAATTATTTTCACTCACTGAGCAAGAACAATTTGCCAAATTTCTTTCGGGCCGGCGGTGATGTCCGAGTGCCAACAACAAGAACAACATCAACAACAACAAAAACACCTCGCAGGCAAAAGACAAAGCAAAGAGAAAACTCAAAAGTCAAACAATAATAAAGAGGGAAAAAAAATAAATTAGAGATAAATAGCTGATGATTCCACGCGTGTGAGCTGTCTGATTATCCATTCATTGTCATATCCTGTATCTGTAATCTCTAATAGTTTTCAGACTACTAAACCCGGCTTAGTAGATCCCATGTTGTCCATATGGGGTCATCAACTCTTTGTTAATGGCGAAACCGATCAGTAAGTCGTTTACTAAAAAACCTTTCATTATCATCCAATAATAATAATACTAATTACAATAATCCTATAAGAAGAATTACATCATATCACATTCATCTATATATATATATATATATGAATTATGTACACACTACTGTAATCTATACCTTTTGTTGTTCAACGAGTCAAACCTACCACTGTAGCTAAGCTAATATGTCTAATAATGTCATTGGAGTAAACCATGTCACCTCGCTTACATTCACCCCTCGTATAAATTAGTTTTCATTTTATTTTTCGTTTGTTTTTTTACATCTCTTTCTACCTTTCTTTTCTCTTATTACATTAGTCTCAATTATAGTAAAAATTTCATTTTCTTACTTCCGAATGTCATCTTATTAAGTAGCGTATGCTGTGTGTAGCACAAGTAGCTATTAACTTTTAACACTTCTGTCACTCTTCTTTGATTTTGTTTTTCTTCTATAGATAAGTAATATGTATTTTCTTTCCTTCTTCTTCTTCTTATTTTCTTCCTTTTTCTAACTTTTTGTGTAGCAGTAGTAGTTGATGGAGTTTTTGCTCTATGCATTTCAAGTAATATATACTATGTGCTCACTCATGTACTGACGTACAAGCGTATCAAAGCCAAAGTAGCCGTAAGACACGAATTATGTATGTAGAGTACGTATATTAGTTCCTTTCTCCTCCTCCTCCTCTTTCTTCTCCAAAATATTATCTCACTCTCCTGACGTAGTCATCCCAGGCTTTCACGATTTGCTGATTATCTTGTATCACTGCAGAATCTCGAGAACTCTGTGCTTTACCAACAAAGGTCATGGACTCTACTTAGCCTCACCGACGGAAATTCAAAAGTTTACGGTTTCCAGTGAGTTTTGGTAAGTTGTATTATTTTTCTTTTTTTTTACCTAAATCTCCTTCCGATGCTTATCTAGTTTTAAGGGGCTTTTTGTGGGACCTTAGGAATCAGTCAGTATATGTGTCACAGCGATCATATGGTGGAGTTTTCACTGTACTTACGTAAAATACATTAAACACATTTATAATTGAGTTCTAAGCTTCCCATCAATTTAAAGTTTTTAGTATAACAGGCTGGGTAAATCAATTTTAAACCACACTTTTTTTGGTACTACGTAATGTTCATAATATTGTTTTTGTTTTTACTTTAATAAAAGTTTTCCATATCAAAAAATAAAATTCATGGTCTAACAAGCGTCTAATACACATGGATTATGATAGTTGTATCTTTATAAACAAATACAGTTGTCAATTATATTAACGTTGTTTTGGTAATTTTTATAAATGATCAATATACAGACACTAAATTAGAATTCCATTGTACACCAGAAAGTAAAATAACTTTGTGTCCTTTTACAATCATTAAATTAGTGTTCTCTTCAACTGTTCTCTTCTTACAGCCTGGAAATGGTCGAAATGATCGGTGACATATTTATCATTCGGGATATGCCAGAGCCGCCAAAGGAAAGCTTCTTCAAGGGATTGTTTGGAGGTGGAGCCCGGAGCGTCGATCGCGAGGAACTCTGTAATTACATAATCTTACTTTTTACTTACATATATGTGTATGATGAACCCATAATTAACTCACTTGGTTTTTTTCCTGTATCCCCTTTTATTCTTTCAGTAGGTTACAATCATCGTATTATTTTTAGATTCAAAGTAACTAAATCTGACTCCACCACATTTTATAACATTTATTTGTCTCAATTATAGGTTTTGAATCAGAACCATGGATTTTATAATCAATAAATGTCTTTAAATACGCTTATACTTTTTTTCTTAATTATGCATTGGTTTAATATTAAATATGGAAAAATCTTTGCAGTATTTAATTTTATTGACATCTCTCCTACTTAATAAATAGTTTCAATCAAATTGTTTCACTAGAACAAAAATATAATAGGAAATCTTTTTTAATAACAAAAATAAGGTTAATTGGAGATGTCGAGGAATTTTTTGAGATTGGAGATGCCGAAGATCTGTAGTATGAAAATTAAAGAATTTAAAAAAAAAATTGATTTCGTGTGAATGTATAAGACAAAAAATAAGCATAAACTGCACTGCGAATACGATTAAACTGGAATATATTACTCTCGTTAAACGCAAAGTACGAAAAAGGAGATTAATAAAACATGAAACATTGGACATCGCCGCCGGCCAGACTCGTGCTATACAGAGTCACACGCGATCACTCCACAAGCAAATTGTCTCCTCACAATCCCTATACGTGCCCACAGCAAAGAAAAGTCGATTGTAGCGAGCAAAGTTCACCACAATGAAATGAGTTGAGAATTCCCGCATGAAAGTCGTAAGTTTATTCCGTACAGCGGATGTCACGCGAACTGTCAGCAAAGAAAAAAAAATGTCGCTTTCAAAAGAGTCGTCAATCGGTGTTAGTACTAGGAAAGAAGAAAAAGATAAAAATATAAATATTTTATAAAGGTGGTTTGAGAAAGATGCAAGAAAAGACAATAACACTTTGTACGTCGCCTTTTGCAGTTGGTGAGGCAAGTGGTAAAGCATCCCGTACTTTGGCCAACCGCATACCAGGTCCCAACGCTGGCACCGAGGCACTCAGGGAACGAGTATCGTCCGCCACTGGCGACGTGAGTTTTTGCATACTTTACAGTTTATTTATCTGACAAAGTTCATGCACACATAAACTTACGCTCCTGTTTCTCTTTAACAACGATGTAGTACCTAAATTTCGAGATATATTTAAGTTTTTTTTATTACTTCTATTATTTTTGTTTGTGACCTTTTTGTGTTTTTCATTTCTTTTAATAATTTTTTTTTTTTTTTTTTTTTTTTTTAAGAAATACTAGAACGACGATATTTACAGTAAACAACATGAAGCTACTAATCTAACATCGACTTAATTTTAGAGTAAATAGTTTGTAAAATATTTCAAATATTATTGATGAATTTTAAAACAACAAAGTGATTTTTTCAATATTCCTAGAAATAAAGGTTATCTAACTCTGTAAATCTTTAACGTTTTTATATTCAAGCTGATTAAATTAAGCCATTAATTGTTCATGAATTATTTTTAATTAAATAGTTTTTTAATGTAGTTTTAATGGTAATATACTTTAAATTTTTAAAATAAATCCTTAATTAAACTTGAAAATGTTACAACTTTTCATTAAAAAATTATTATTTGTTTTAATTTTTTTTTTATGAACGATAATTTTATTTATAAACGATTTCTAGTTTTATTAACGAACAGTTAAAATTTTATAAGTGTGCATTCAATATTTTTTTAGATAGCATAATAAGTTTTTTTTTAATTAGTAAAAAACTTTATAAACAATTTTTAATAAAATATATGTAATTCTAATGTGCAAAAATACGAAAAAACTGGAATGAAAAACATTTTTATTTAACAGTATAAATGTAAGTTTTTTACATGGTCAAAAAAAATTAATCTTATTTGTTTTTGTAACTAATACTATTTTATTTTATATTAATTAGGTAAAAATGGTAAATAGTAAAATTAAATGAAGATAAAAAATTAAAAATACAGCATTAAAATTTTTTATTGAGAAGCAATACAAAAAAATAAAAGTTTTTGGAAAAGCTTTGTGCCAAACATTTTTTATTTCAAGATGTAGAAGTTGCAGAAATAAAACATGTATTAATGATTTTATACAGGTGTACTGTATGTTATGATCAAAATACTCTCCTTGTTATATTTATCAATTAAACTTTTTGTACTTTTTACGTATTGTTCGTATCATTAAATTATTCAAAAAATTCATTTTTCATAAATTTTCGAGATCATTATATCTTATAACCACAGTTTGGTAAACAAAAAATCAACATCCACAGCCAACAAATAAAGAGAAAAAAAAATGCCCACAGGTTGCAATGGCCCATCAAATGGTAATGGAACGTGGTGATAAGCTGTCGCAGCTGGAGGAGCGCACGGGCCGCATGATGAACGAGTCGGAGAATTTCGCCTCTTCGGCTCACCAACTCATGCAAAAGTACAAGGACAAAAAGTGGTACCAACTATGAAAGCGACACCCAAGAAGATGTCCTAGCGGCCGTTGAACAGCTACCGCGTAATCAATATAATTACTCTTTGATTATCACTATCATTGTCGCGTTACGACTTGAAAAATCGCTGACGGAAGTCGACGAGAAGTTTTTCGCCGATGCGCGACGCATGGATGTATACAAGCGTATACTCATGCATGAATCAAGAAAAGGTGCTGGTACTTGACATGTATCTCCCTTTGATCCTTGCATATGAAAACAAAAACAATAAAAATTACAACAATAAAAAAGTGAGAGAGGGAGATACTTTAACTATGTAAATATTTCGCGCGCCTTCAACCCCCCCCTCTCTCTCTCTCCTTCTCTCTCTCTCTCTCACACTCACTCTACCTTATAAATTGGCGGATCTCCAGCGTTCTGTCGTTGTTATAAAAGAACGTATACATAAATACAAATAATATTTTGCTTGTAGGTTATACCAATGATAAATAAAGATTTAAAAAAAAAAAAAAAAAAAAAAAGACGATACGTGGATAAGAAGATGAAAAAAATTAAAATGATGATGGAAGTGAAGAAAAAAAAGAGGCAAGCAAAATGAGCTAATAATTTTATTCACGCACACATTTACTGTGACGACGGTGTATGGCAGTTACTGGCGTGAGAGAGAAAACTAGAAAAAAATGCGTAGAAATGCTCGAAAACTGTCTAAAGGATAGAAAATTTGTATTCTCAACAAGGAATGTGAGTTAAGGCAGATCACTTGAGATTAAAGTGATGAGTGTTTACGGCATTAAAATACGAGTGCATTGCGTTGTGAGCTCTTTTTTAAACGTTAAAAAGGGAGGTTTTATCGAGTGATTTTTAGATCATGTTGCCAACGAATCGGACGGAGAGTAAGAGAGTATATTTGAACATTTAAATAAGTTAAAAAAAAAAAATATCAGATGGTTGTAATTATATAAGATGAAATGAAAGGAAAAATACTATAGATAACATAGCAAATTACGTAATATATAAGAATTATACAGGTTACAATGACAACGTATTTTACACAAGTTGACACTTACACGCACACATGAAAATACATATGAAGCATAAAGTATAAGAAGAAAAGGAATAAAGAATATAAGTGCAAGATTAATGAAAAAATAATACAGGATATACATATATTATATATAAAAACAAAAGTAAAATGATAATTATAGGATGTATAATCTTTAATGAATAATGATCGATAAAAAAAATGAATTATGAATAATGAAGATTCGAGAGTTGCGTGCGTGTATGGAAGGATGAATTTACGATTTGAAACGACGATACTTATTAATAATAAATTAATGGGTGATAATGATACTATTATGATCGCAGCACGAGTCAATACGAAATAAATGCACATGAATTGCCAGGAGACATTTTGATAAGTTAACTCGATAATAATCGATAGAAAAAAAATCCTACATGCATAAGTAATTTAACATTAAAATCAGTGAATTTTTTGTAAAATTGTCGGTAGATTATGCATTACGAGGAGATGCAGCCGACCTTAAGAGATCAGTGGAATACGTTAATCCATTCGGACGTCAGATGGACATCTAAGGTGGACATGGTGCTTGTGCACCTAAATTTTACAGTAATTTTTCAAAGACACGTGAAACTGCAATAGTTAAAATGAAAAATTTAAGGTTCTTTATGAGCCACGAGGGCCACTGAGAAATAATATTTGCACATAAATCTCGACCTCACAACGTAATAACCGGGGGACCGTGACTTAGCAACACTTCATTCAACCTAATTGACACGAGAAAACGAAAAGAGATGCGCGCTAAAGTTATAGAGAATGAAAAAGGAAATAAGTGGTTAGTGGTATTTTTGAACAAATAAAAAGATACCAACATAGAGTTTTCGCGTCGTTCGAACAGAAAAAAAATTTGGTGCACTGTAGCAGAACCCTCTTTCTTCTAATAAAAAAAATTAACGTTACCATTAATTACTATTAATTATAATTAATTAACTATTATGCTTCAAAAGGTTAATCAAGAAAAAGCAAAAAAAAAAAAAAAAAAAGAAAACAAAAAAACCATTAAGGTGAAAAAGGCCTCAGAAGTGACGCTACTCCGAATGTATTGACAATAATCGACTCGTGACCGAGCGCTAATGAAAAGTTAAGATGAGAATGATCAATAAATGTAGCTGCGGTTAAGTGTGTTTTAAAAATAATACATGGTACTTTTGTGTTTTAAACTTTGCTCGCGACAATTAAGCAAATTATGTTACATACATATATATATATAAAAATACTTGTAAGCACATTGTAATGCTAAAGCATAAAGGGTTGTAGTTACTTAAAGAAACAAAAACTATTGGAAAAAAATATGACAGAGAAAAGAGTCGTAGTTATTTCTAGATGTGTTATTTCTATAACGGTACTGCCACTGAAGGCAACAGTATGTCAAACGAGGATAAAAAAAAAATAACAATATTTATTTGAAAACAAAATGTGTCGTGAATAATGCTACTTCAGCATCGTTTGTAAATACTATTGGATTCGCCGTGCGCACATAGTGAGACTCTGGTAATCGGTGTGTACGATACAAATGATTAGATCGAAACACAGAAAGATGACGATTGTATTCAAAAGATTTGAGAGTATAGATATTACAGCTCAATCGAAATCGTAAAATTTCATAACAACGTTATTTCCTTTTAATATTTCTGGAAGTATGAAGTTAAACTGCGAGAATATTTACACAAATTAACGCATATATTTTGTAAAACATTCCGTTGAAGTCATTTATGTTTGATTACTTTTTTTTCCTCTGTTACAGAACGTAAGAGTTACACGAATAATTCGAAAAACATATTGGTTATTAATTGTTGTGTAAAAAGATATAACAATTATTGTACAAAGAGATTTATCTTCTACTTATAGATGTTTATATAACAAATGTCACATATGTATGTATTGTTGTTAATGAAGTCATAATAATTTAAATGTATTGGTTAGGACTGTAGTAACATTTCAAAGAATAATCATTGTCATACAGCGCATCGCAATAAATAAAAATGATCCTATGGTTTATGTATTTATTATTTACTGCAACGATTCAAATAATTCAATTTTTAGTATATTAAAATACAAGTATACTTTAAAAAAACGAAGGTCAGAGAAAAATATGAAATAACAGTCAACGTATGAATCAAATTTCATTGAGCGTCAAACTAAAGAGAAATGAAAAGACACGTCACTCAAGTAGTTGTGGTATCAATACAGAGCTATGAAAATCGTTATAAAATTATGTGTTATTTTGCGAGCTGGCTTGGCAAAATTTAGTTTTTTACAAAGTTCCCGATCGTTGAAGGTCTAGCGCACGTCGAATTCGATTAGACTTGCGACGATCCTGAAACATTGTCGCTTATATAGCAATAACTGTATAGTTGATGTTAATAATCTAGTCGTCATACATATACTAAAAAAAAAAAAAAAATTCGATATACGTTTTTATTCCCCTCCCAAGATGAATTAAAAACAAAATTATATTTGAGAAAAACAAAGCAAAACTTGAGCTACTACAAATTTTCAAGCAGTTACTTGAATGTTATGGTATTCAATTTCTCGGACAATATTTTATAAGCTTAATGTTGTCCGTTTTAATTGTACAATAGTAAAACGAATAAATAAATTAAAAAAAAAAAAAAAACAAAAAAAAAAAAAAAGTAAATTCTTTAGTAAAAATTCAGGTGTAAGTTTAAAATAGTACAAAATTGACGAGCTCATTGTATCTTTGCATTTAGTGGAAAATGTGACAGGGCATGCAAAACAGGGAGTTTAAGTTGTGTAAAAAGTGAGCTAGCGAAGTAATCGAATTTGTTGAGTAGCATAGCAGAGAAGCGAAGAAAGTATTATAACACTAACCAGTGAGAAGTGATAAAAAACTGAGACACGTTGTATTCACGTAACAAACCTGAGACAGTAAAGAAACATAGAAGCAGAAAAAGCAAGTGCGTAAAAAAATAATGCGACGGGAGCTGAATGTATTTTTTTAAAATGAAAAATAATGTGTCATCGGTGCACAGAGAAATGACAAGGTATATGCAGGCGCCTATAATTTTACGTTTGCGATCACACATATATATATACTTATACAAAAACATAAACGCGCAATTACAGAATACTTACAAATATCTTTCAATCAAATTGATCTCTTTCAAAACATAATTACATAAGTTAGCTTTCGATTACGTGAACATACGAACGATCAGAAAAACATTGAGAGAGTAATTATAACAGGAACTTTGAAGAATTAAATTTTTTAATGAAAAAATTCATGCAGCGATTTTTGCGGATATAAATTCAAAGTTGTGAAATCAAAAGTATGATAGAATAAGTAATTTATTTTTTCTGCTGATAACTGATTCGGTGACAAGATAAATATTGTATATTTACGATGGATCAGATGATACAATAAATCGTGAAAAAAAATTATAAAAATTACAACTAACTAAATCGAGTTTAAGAGAAAATTAAGATAAAAGTATTTATTAAATTAAAAAACGACACTAATAAAAGTTACATCACCTTGGCAGAGATGATGCTTGTCGCGGTGTTGCTTCATAGTTTTTCGTTAAATTATACATAAAGAAGAAAAGTATGTATATCCACACGTACACACAAATATACACAAATATAAATACATATTTACGTATACATAAAAAAAAAGAAAGTTGTGAATCTGATGGGAAATTTGCTCGGCTGCGCTTGGATTTTAATGTCACGTTATAAAGACGCAAAGCCCGAGATGACACTTACGTCTCTCGTTGTTTGCGCACACTGACGTATTCGTATATACATATAGATATACATAAATATAAATTGAAATTAATGAATCACATTAATTAATAAAGTACCATTATTATTGTTATTATGATTAATTACAACATTATTGTCATCATTAGTGGAGCATTATTATAGTTATAGAATTATTACCTAAGATGAAAGATTATTGATCTAGTTACACAAAGAATCGTCACTGTTATCGATCAGAAATACTAGTCAAACAATCTTCAGATTGTTAAACTGTTTATTTATCAACGTTACTGTTTCTTATTCGTCATTTTTGTTATTTCAAATTTTAAAAACATTTTACTGTATAAGTACTGCCTTGACGACAGACTGTAACTTGGATCCGGATAATAAATGAGTTTGAAAGTATCTGATGTAAATTATTTTTCTTCAATTTTTACATACATCTCATTTGATTAACCAATATTTTTTACACATGTTTTTAGATGTAAATACATTGCAATCACATCTCATTCATAAATTTTCTAATAATCACTGCTATAAATACGTCTGAAGATTTCAATTTAGCTTTTATTCCATATACTCATCATAATTTTTTAATATCTATACATGCACCTAAGAAGCCTGTGAACGAAGTAAGTATATATTAATACTTGAGTTTAATTAATAAATTTGTTCATAATTGTCAACATTAATTTGAGCACAGTTCATGACTTAATTTAGTATCAACGGCCTTACTTAAAATTGGAAAAACTCATTTTTTTTTTTTTTTTTTTTTTACTGGAAAAATACAACCGGTAATAAAATTTTTAAAATTAACGTTATTTTTTAACGTTGAAATACATTTTTTTTTTTAGATATCCAGTAAAAATAATATTTGAAACAAAGTGTGTATTTATACGTAACGTGTGTACAATTTATGCTATTTAAGGTCTTCATTTGAAACAAATAAAATACAGTTTTTATATTTAATTTTTAAATATACAATTTTATGTATAATTTTTTAAAACATACAATTAACTCTTGTGTTAATGGTTTCATTTATAATATATATATATATACATATATGCATTATTATTCGTTTTTTACCCCTCAAAAACTTTTAACACTTCTACGTTACATTCCATACTGTTAAAGGGGGGTTGATAAACAAAATAAAAAGTTTAGGATCTATCTAAATAAAACTATATGAACCAATAATTTTGTCGGAAATACATTAAAATTTTGGATGGTTTAGATTTAAGGTTTTCTAGAAATAACTTCTGAGGTATACATGACGTTTATTGAAAAAGTTTTATCAAAAGTAACTAACAAAAATTCAAGTTAGTGTGCCTAACATCACCTTTATCATTTTACAGCTATATAATCTTAGATAATATCTTAATGGTATAGACATATAATTTTAAATATGGATTTAAACGAGTGATCGGTTCAAAAGCTAATAAAAAGGTACATTGAACTTCTGGAAAATAGGAATGGCTTTCTTGATAGTTAATTGAATAAAAAAGTTGGAGCTAAACGTAAACCAAAAATACACTTTTCCGATAAAACTTTAGATAATCAATTTTTTTAACAGTAATAATAATAATAAAAAATAACAAAGTTTGCGTACTTCTGATTTTAATCTACGTTTCGTACATTTGCTTGAGATTTTTAATGTTATTAAGTTATAAATACTTCAGCAAATGTCCATGCAATATTATTCATTTTTGAAAAACATTTATTATTGCAATGGACATTGAAATTTTGCAGATGTAAATTAAAAAGTCACAAATTATACTACTGATATTTTTGGTGACGATTACAGAAATTTCAGCCGTTAGTATAAAATTCCTTAAAAAGCTCTTTATGAGAAAAAAAGAAAAGGAAAGAAAGAAGGGAAAAATAAAGATTGTAAAAGAAAGAACCGTGTAAATAAACAATAAAAAAAAAGGAAAGAAAGTAACGTATACTACGATATTTATACGTAGACGTGCAAGAATTCACGCCGTAAAGAAGAAAAACAACGTTCGTTGGCTACTTTTCCCACCCATACCTTTGTCCATCCCAATCAATATATCGCATGACGTCGCTACGGTTATACCTACTATACTCCAACGGCTACATTTCATGTGGGGGCTGTGGCTGCGGGAATAACGATGCCTAAAGGTGTGCGCGCGCTGCTACGGGGTGACCAAGTTTTCTTGTATAGGTAAGTCTCAGGAGGACCTTCGGGCAGTTGCGGCGTTTGTCATGTCAACTGGGATGAAATTTTACTCGCTAAATTTCTTCGGGTGTCTGGTGAATCATCGTTAGAATCGGATACATGATACTTTGTTGAGTTTATTTTTGGAATCAAGAGGTTACACGGATCTTGAGTATCGTTGTCTCATATCTGATATTTTATTTTTGGTTGTTGTATTGATTTCGTACAACCAGTACTGTACAGTTGATTTTTTATGAAAGCTCAATTTTTTTACTGATTATATTATCGTTGCAATATCAAATTAAAGGTATCGACAACCGAGCACTTAATAGTTAGAGACAGCCAAGTGTCCATACGAATTACGTATGCTGTTTTCCCCTGAATGTAAAAAAAATCTACACTTTAATTAAAATAGTATTAATAAACAAAAACACCCTTTCATTGATTATTAAAAAATATTATTCAGTAATGATTTGTAGATAAATCTTGAGAATTTTAATTCAAAGTATACGTACCCCTAGTGAGGTATATATATATTCTGCACAAAGTTAGTGGCTCGTATATTCGCCATGTGAGCAATCAGAAGTGTTCAAGATGTTTACATAGTGGATATACAGAGTATGTAACAAGAAAATGAATCCGGAGCGGGTCGACTAAGGTCGAGCTCCGTCTATGACCATCTAGGCGTTTGTAGGGTTTCAATTCAGTAAACTTGACAGCAAAGCGCGCTATTTGAAATTTCGTAGAAAGTTAAATTACGTGTCTTTTGAGATTTTTTATAACTCGAGATTTGTAAGTTTTCGCCGTGGCCACCATGCAGTGGCATGGCCTTTTTTTTACAACCTCATTGGTATGAATATGAAATAAAAACGGCACGTAGAACACAGTAAGATGCTCAACACCATCCTAAACCTAACTTGACAATCAACGCGAAAGGTTTGATGAATAGAGCATGATAAACTATGCATAGTCAATATAAAGTAAAATGGTGGATTATCTGCATTTTGCTACAGCCACTTTGGTACTGTAATTAAATTAAAGGATTTGACAAGTGAGATCTAAATATTTTATAACTATAACGCTTCGAAAAATTTTGAAGATTTGTGAAGATTTTTAGAATTTCAATTATGACTGCACTGTAGATAAGTGTTTTGAATATTAGATTTTTGTTCGTGCTCCAATTGGGTCAAGAAATATCAGTGATTCAATCATACGATTTGTTTTAAGAGCCCATAGCGTTTGTGCTTTATTGACTAGCAGACTAGAAACTGGAAAGAAAATAAAAAAAAGCTTCTACTTATCGAACTTAAAATAAAAATTAACTTTTTTTTGCTAAACGTTCAAATTTTCTATCCATCACCAATAAAGGAACACAACGGGAGTTTTGATTAAAACTCTCAATTCAATCAGTCACACGTCGTCATTTACTGGAAAATACATTAGCCACACACCCTAGAATCAGCTTTTAAAATACATTCGCACATTTTCTCCGACCGAAGCTTCACGCGCTTCAACAAGTAACAATCCCTCCGGTGCAAAAAAACTGATCCCTCGTCCACAACGAGAAAACGACATACAGTCAGCTATTGGTGAAGAAAAAAAAAAAAAAAAAAAAAAAAAAAAAAAATCCCTACACCTTTTGAATCCCGCGCAAACAAAAGTGACGTCGACAACGATGGCCACTCGACCGGAGGTAAACTACCCCAAAGCTCCCGAGCGGCTGGTAATCTACTCCAGCGCTTCGGCTGGATTTGTATTCACCAGCTCCGCTCTCAGCCCCTTTCCCCCTCGTCACCGCAACTACAGTACCTACGTCAGAGCTGGAGGTAGGGTGGGGTGGGGGTGGAGAGGAATACACTTTGCCGAGACGGTAAATGTATAGTCTTCCAAGGAGACGGAGCTAGCGGAGCGGAGGAGGAAAAAAGAAAAAGCGACAAGGGACGAAGCGGACGTGGACGGGCAGGGGAGAAGATGTAACGATTCGGGACAGCTCCGTAGTGGGCGGGTTATGCTCGCTGACCGACGCCTCTTTGCGTGCACTTACGTGTGTACACACGCCTGATGGGTGATCTCGGAGAATCGATATACTCAACGATTCAGTAATACTCAAGGGTGAGAAGAAGGAAATAAGCCAGAGAGAAACACCGATTGCAATGTTAACGATGTCCACCACTTTTTTCTCCGTCCGGATGAAAAAAACCAAGTGGCAATGGATCAACTTTTAGAGGAGACAATGCTTTCTCGTGGAAATAAAAAGGCATTCGTATGGCTCGCAAAGTCTGCCTTCTGTCAGTAGCGTTTGCACGAATGTTCCCACCCACAATCCTGGACCTACACGTTGCGGACAGATCGTGCTTTGGTGTCGTAACGTATAGTCCTTTGAAATAATCGATATCGTCAATCTTGGAAGGAACCCTCTTGCGTAAAAAAACAAAGTGAAAAAAAAAAAAAAGTAAAAAAAAAATAAGAAAGTAAGAAACTCTGCTGCGCGTGTAAAGAGGATCAATCGGGCGGTCGATCTGGTTCAAGCGGGGCTCGAGGGGCGCGCTACACGTATACGCGCAGCACAGCTGAGTCGCCAGCTCGAGGGGGGAGTCGTCCCACCTCGTTTGGGGGCGGGGAGGGAAAATCGAAACCCTGCAGGGGGAAGAAAGAGGACGAGGAAGGTGGAGGCTCTGGCGTTGTCAGCTGCTGCGTAGCTCAGTCAGTCAGTTTCGGGCGAGCATGTCGCGTGCACGTGTCAGCGTTGCCCAGGTCGAGTCGATCCGGCAGCGCGACCGGGCCTCCTGTGTCCAACGCGTCGACGACAACAACGACGAGGACGACGATGAACTCGAGTCAACGGTGGCGGCCAACCAGTGTCGTCCGCAGCCGCAAGGGCACCAGTATCGCAGGGGAGGCTCGTTGTCGCTCGTGCTGGTCTTGCTGGTATGCGCGTGCGGTTGGACCAGCGCCGAAGTGTTCACCAACAGCTTCCTGGTGAAGCTGAGGCAACCAGCGGCCAGACACGTGGCCGACGAGGTCGCGTCCAGGAATGGCTTCGTCAACGTGGGACCGGTTAGTCACGCGTCGTTTTTCTAGCGGTGATGGATGGATGAGGGGATTAAGTGCGATGTACGGCTGTTGAGATGTCGGGAGCGGGAAATCCCTCTGGGGGGCGGGTGGTGTACGTGTTTACGCAACGCCGCGCTCAGCTCGAGGTGCGCGTGGGGGCGAACGCTGACTCGTACTACTTCACGGCTGCCTCTGTTGTTTGCTGATGCGAAAGTGCGACGAAACGGAGCTCGATGTTTGTTTGCTCGTGCCATATGTTCTGCTCCGTGGTGGAACCGTTGTTGTTGTTACGTTCGGATTTGCGGATGATTGGGTACTTGGTTTGTTTTACTTAGCTGGTATATATAATGGTTTTGTTGAGTCCACTTGGTTGAGGGGAAAACCTTTTTGTTGAATTAGTATGGGTCGGTGGGGAGGATGGATCGCGAAAAGTAAATGTTTTTACATGCAGAATGTGTGGGGTTTAAAAGTTATTGAGGTTTTTGGAGCTTGGGGAAGAAGAAAAGTGCCATCCAAATAGTTTTTTTTTACTTATTTTCTGGTTTAAATTAATTTTTCAGGAGATTATCGAAAAATCTAAAACGTAACTCATGTTTTTTGGAATTATATAATTACGTTCGACTGAAGTTTCGATTAAACAGATTGCCCATTCATACTGATTTTTTGTTAAATATTTACTTTTTATACGTCTCAAAAAATAAAAAATAAAAAACCAAAATCCTTGAAAATGTATGAATATTAGCTAGGAATTTGTTACTCTACTTTCATAAGTATGCTATGAGCTCTGAGTACTTGAAACGTTAAACACAGGATACAATAAATAGGTTAAGCGTAAGCATATTCTCATGTACCGTGTTGTATTGATTTTTCAAGCTCAATAATTTATTTATTTTAGTTTGAGAAAATCAAAATTTCTTTACGAATTTTTACATCCAATATTTATCTTTGCATTGTTTGCTTTCCAAAATTATACAATTTATTCACGCATTGAAAATTGTTATGAATAATAAATAATTACTATCTAATAATGAAAGACCATAGAAGAAAACATTCCTAGTATGAAATACTTAAAGGTTAACAATGAGGTTCAAGTAGTGGGATGAATTTATTTAGAAGGTAATGCTTAAACAATATTTTTTAAGTAATATAAAGCTCGAGTATTTATAGCTTGACTTAACATCGTTATACCACGCTCATAAAAATGTGTGACGTATGTGACGCGCAGAAGAGCAAATATGAATTACTCATGCAGTTGTAGTCCTACAGTTGTCCGAGCAACTTGGTTGATTTTTTATATTAATTGTATAGCAATAAAAATAAACAAAGAAAATTATTAATCAACGTGGTATTACTTTCGAGGGTTGAAATATTTTCACAAAGTACATTATGATTGTGGTAAAAAATTTTCCAACAAAGCTCGAAGTATTTAACTAACATTTTTTTTACCTGGCAAAAACTATCTCTGTGCTTTCATTATCTCTTTTTCAATGGAACTGTCAAATGCGGTATTAAAACTCTTGGTATGATAATTTTTGATATAAACACACTTGATATTCGTGTGATTGGTAGGTGAGCATACTAAAATGCTAATAAGATATAAATATTATTAGATATTACAAAGTAACAATATTCATTTGCCAGTTTCTTCATTTTATTCGAAAAATAATAAAAATGTCCATTGATAGAGGCAACTTTTTATCTGGTTATGGTGCCTCAGAAGTTTAAGTCCAATAATCTCCTGTTGCGGATGGTATCTTTTTAATGTCCTTAACTAAGTATGCTCTTCTGCTGATAAGAGAAACAACGATTTATATGTTGGTAATTAATAAAACGGTATTTTATTGAATCGTCGATCCTTTGCTAAAGAGTCAGTTGCATCTCTTCAGAAACACATTTATTACCAATATTCTCTAAATAAATCCTATCGTACTCTTCCGTACCCACATTTTAGCAATTTTAAAACAGTAAAAATTTGCTACTCTCATATCATTAAAAAAAAAATCTTTGTAAAAAAGTTCTTGCAATCTAAAATTCAAACTCAAAGGTGAGCGTGTCCTCAACTCGCTCGAGACAGTCCGTATACTGAGTGCTATTTCAAAAGAGACAGAGCGACATCGGAATCGATCCGCACACAATGTCCCATCTTCTCAATAGGACAAATCCGGTTTGACGGTATAATTTCCGCCAGACACAAAGGCTTGTTGCGATCGAAGCATCGATTAACCCGCGTTCAAAGTTCGCGGACTTATGCGGGCCAAGTGAAAGTGCGTTTGATTAGATTCCTCGCCGTGATGAGGAGGGCGCGCAATGAGCTATAGCAACAGCGGCAATCTCTACCATTAAAGCACAGGAGATTGTATTTTCTAGCCAATTTCCGGAAACGTGTGGCATTTCATCTATAAAAATATTCCAAGAGTATACCGTAATACTAGTTAGTAGACTTTATTTGCGAAATAAATGAACCATGTTGTAATAAGTTTTTTTTTCCCATTTTTTTATAAATCACAAAGTTCACAAAACATCAAATCCGAATGTAATCTTGCCTGGAAACCATTAGTGATTGAGAAAGGTACCATCGGGAAAACGATAACAATCAAAGCTCAAGATTAACGGCGCAGTAAAATGTGTGTGTGTACAACCATACGAGTGACATAAATGAGACTCGAGTCGTCTTATATTGGAGCTACAAAGAATCGCGACAATTGCGATCGACCGTCGGAGCGGATCAGCTCAAATGGCATACCGCATACTACGGGAGCCTTGGTTGGGCTTCCTCTTATTATTTTTTCTTCAACCTCCATCGCGAACTCTCCTGATAGACCTTTGTTTAATTTTTTTTTTTAGTGCAACTGAGAATCGGTAGGTACCCGTAATTTTTACTTGTTCATGTACAGCGCTTTTACGCCAATATTGTTTTAAACAACGATGCAAGTATTCCTTGTACGAATTCTCTTGTCGTAAAAACCGTAATTCAAAGCTTTTTACGTAACTGTTGAACTTAGTTTTTCTATTCGAATCCTTTGGTACGAACACTCGAAATTCTGCGAAAAATATTGCCTTTGAATTTCTTCAAGTAAAAAAACTTGCTGAATAATTATTATTGTATAATAACTCTCGAATGATTGAAAATTTTTGAAACTAAAAAAATCTAGAAAAATTTTTTTACACAAGTTTTAAAATGAGTTTTTAGGGTGTTTCATTAATTTTTCTCGACAAACACCATTACATGGTTCCGTTAACCGTTGGACAGCCGTTAAAAATTTTCAAACGCCCACCACAAAGCGAGCATTTTACTTTTGTTTACCACGGTAAAATTCTACAAGTCAGGGCGATAAAATCTACGTCCAGATAAAAATTAACATCACTAACGCCCACTTCTTGGTTCACTTACCATTATACGTTATCGAATACTACGTCATGCTGGCTAATCGATTGTCTGACCTGCTGTGCTAGACAGGCACCGTCGAGAGATCCTGTGATTGAAATGCTAATTACTTTTTTTTAACAAGTACCTAAAATAGATGAAAATACAAATTTACTACTTCATTGGTTATTATGTAAATCCGTTTGATTATTTTTAAAAATAAACTCCACAGCTCAAGCTAAGAAAAAAAAATCACGTTATTCTTATTATTTTGTTCATGGAAAGTATTTTTGTACTGTCATTTACATGGTTTCTACACCAATGACGAACTTAATATTTATGGAATTTGGACTCGGCTTCTAAATAAAATTCTACGTATGACTGAAAATTATAGCAAAAGTTTGTTCAACACTTAGTTTTGGAGCTTTCTCGTAATTTGCATTTGTGTACACGTATGAAAATATAAAACCGTTCAAAATAAATAATACTTTGAAAGTCAAAACAATATGAGTGTGGATGTAATCGTATCACATTGTCTTAGTTCTCCAACTCATCTTTTTTTTTATTTATTTTTTTTCCATAGACAAATGGGAGAAAAAAGTAATTCGTTTTATTCGAAAAAAAAGACAATAAATCGTTCGAACAAGGAGTAGAAAAAAGAGGCATCCTATCAACTTGCAGATAAAAACGAACGCATTGAGATACGCGCTGTTTATCCCTCTCTGTGTTGTTGCATCTTACGTAAAGATGCAATATCCTCGCTTTATTTGATTATGCAACCCTCAACAACAAAACACTCGCTTTCGAGTAGCTTCGGCGTAGGTCTACGTAATACGTGTACTGGAAATTGCCGACTCTAACCAAACGGTAGAAATCTCGCGACTGAGAAAATTATCCACCAGTCGCATAACCGGGATCAGATTACCGGGGTATTGATAAATAACGCCTTTCTCCTGCATAGCCATTCATTAACAAGAAGCACATTTCAAGGTCCAACCGGCAGCCGCGCCCTTCTTTTACCCTGTTGTGGCTTACCTTATTTCTATGTACAGTCGAGACCTTGTTTCATCCTGCGATAAATCAGAGTGGTAGGAAGACCGATCAGAGGGATTTGAGGTTAAATCGTTTGATTTAAGTAACACGTGTCTGCTGCCCCCTCGCGGTTTCTTTCTTTTGTTCTCGTGACTCGATCTTGGCTTTTAACGTTATCATGTGTCGCATAATGAAATGAAAACACTATCTCAAGCTCAAATCTTAGCTCAGTAAATACGAATTTGATTTTAGGGTAAAATTCTTGTGGTTCGAAAGATGTATGAGGTTTTTTCGTGCTTTATTTTATCCTTGTCATTTCTATGAAAATCTATACTCCGTAGCCTTCATACATATTTATTTAACAGCTTGGGTTTCAAACAAATCTCTGTTTCATTTCTCGAGATCTTTTCTGACTGAACAGGCCGGATATTTATTTTTTTTTTTTTCACAGTGGAATATAAATTTTGCCCATCCCAGTATATTCTTGGATGATAAAGATAAAAACTTTATCTTTAAATTTTTTTATTGTTACAGTAGTTTTAAAAATTCTCTTCTTGTTTAAGTAATATTTACTATCAAGTTTTTGGTTTCTCAAAAAACACTATTTAAATTTTTGTTTCTATATAAATATACCTGGTACAAGAAATACCCCAACATTTTTTAAAGTAATACTATTGTAATCATGAATTGTATGTAACTGTACCTTGAAAATCAAATTAATAACTGCAAAAAAAAAAGCATCTATAGATCAATTAAGTCAAAGTTTTTAAAAAAATTTTTAAAAATTCAGTTATGCTGCAGGCGTGGATCGATACTTCCATCAAATTCTACAGAAAAATACAAAGTAAAAAATACTTCATGGTTAAAAGTTTTCTATTTCTTTCTAAAATCTTTTAGTGTTACTACAAACAGAGCTTAAACTTTTATTTTTTGCAACTACAATACATCATCCAAGTATTTTTTTCATAAAATATGGACATTTTGTATTGTACAACTTAATTGAAACAAAACACTAAAAAAATATTTAAACGAGGTTTTTATTTTCTTGAGGTACTTCTCTTTTTTTTTGCTTCATGAGAAAATTTTATACAATTTGTTACACTCAACATAAGACCCATTATTATCTTAAGACAACAAAAAGGTAGGAGGTATGAGTAAACACCTACAAGAGTGTACTGATACCCACCATGAAATGTGAAAGAAATTTTTAAAAGTGGATTTTAGTGATAAGGTATTACATTTTTTATAGAATAATTAAGAGCTTGGGAACATTAGTCATTTTACATGAATTACTAAATATTTTAATTTTTTAAGAATAATTCTTGATTACATGGGTTGGCTGTGGTAAAAGCAGGGATAAAAATAAACTGAAAAAAAATCCAATCAGCTTCTCAATCTCAATGATTTCAACACAACATCAACCAGCTTAAAAAGCTTCTACTTTTAATACATATTAAAATAGGATGGTAATTGAATTTCATACAAAATTGCGTACGTCACGAGCAACCTTTGTTTTTATGAAAAATACAATAGAAAATCAAGAACATGCCCGTAACCGGTCTCCCTCGAACTTAACACTTTTAGTTCTAAGAAGAAAATACCATCATGTCTTTGCTATCATAGTAGGATATCGCTTTTAAATTCAGCATTTTAGGTTTCCTTAAGGCTGCTATCACAAAGTTAGTGCCATCGATTGCTTTCTTCTTCCCGAGTTTCTCAAAAAAAAAAAAAAAAAAAAAAAAAAAAAAAAAAAAAAAAATATAAAACCAAAGTTTACACACTGAAACAACAATTGAAAAGTAACAGAAGCGCATAGTGGTGTGAAAACAAAGAAAAAAAAATGGGTGAAAATCGATGAAAACCGATGAGACACAACGTGCCGGTATCCGTTCGATGTTTAGTTCTTGTTTTTCTTTCCTGAACTCTTCGTAATTAAGCTGCACTATTCGCGATATCTACTTCGCTAAGCACGGGATTTGTATTTGCCCCGAGCAATGGACTTCAAAGGTAAAGAGGATATGTCGGAGAAAAATAAGATTTGCAGACGTGCATGACTACGAGTGGGTATTAGGCAAAGGAACTTATTGGCTTATGCAGGGAGAGTTCTGCGCGAAACCCATTTAAATGAAAAGAAAAAAAAAATTATTTTAACTTCAGCATATCATATTGTTTAGTTTATAATGCACTTTTACAACAACAAATTAATGTAATGTTCATGCAATGATTAATGACATAACTACTCCTTCAAGTACAATTTATAGATCTCAACTTCTATGGGCTTACGTTTAAAAGCAAAATATAGACATTCATCAGTTTATTTTGAAATTTATCTTTCTCAACTCACAGTCTTTCTCTGCCTAATAATATTTCCAACAATGAAATTATACTTATCTACTTTGCGGATTTTCTATACTAGTTCTTTGCGCAATATAATCAGCCCATGCTCAGCTGTTGTCATCTTGAGCGATTTTCTCCCAGTGAGCTGTGAATAGCGAGGTGAATATATTGTATACATCATTTTACAAGCTTCAGTGAATATTTCTGCCAAGCATGTTAAAATTAATTTGAGCTGATTTTAATATATAATAATGTATTTATTAAAATGCAGTGATTTAGGCTCAATATGTATGGCATAACGTCCTATATGTTGTTAAAGAAATAATAAAAATATTCTCATTCAACGAAATTGGGAATTATTAAACGTTTCGTACATAATGTCCTAAAAAATTTTATTGGAATATTTCTCAAAATTAAATTCAGCTTGTAATATAAGAAGAAATGAGTAGTATTAAAAAATTGTGGAGTAGGCTCGCTGGACTTGGGATAGGATGTAAATACATGAGACAAGTAAATAATTATTGCCACGGTTAGTTTATTTAATCTATTCTCTATGAGGGAAGCTAACCTGATCCTTACTCTTTCTCGTCAGACGCTAATTTCTGTCAACTTTTGACTGCTCTACCCTCTATTTTTTTACTCCTTCGTGGAACGAAAATAGAAGGAGAGCACGAATACATAGCTATGCTCTCGTACGTAAAAAAATAAAAAAATAAAATAAAATTAGGACAGTAGTTTATACACTGTCCAATACAAGTCATCTTGACTCAGGTAAGTTCATTTAAATAGAGAAGCTGTCAACAACAAATGCCAAAAATAATAATAACAATAAGTTTTAGTACCGGAATAGTGTCTTTTGTCCATTTTTAAATTAAAATAACGAGAAAAAAATATTACATTTAGCTGTAAATAATATTCTAGCATAACACCAATGTATTGACAGTATGGTAAAATGGTAGTTTTCCTACGAGTTTGAAAAGTCTTTGTTTGCAAACCGAGAGGTTTGTGGCCCGAGCTGAAGGTGAGGTCCGTAACGAGGTTCGTAAAGTCTCCTTTTCGAACGAGTTCCGGAAAACTGCTTTTTCGCCCGAGAAAGTACCAGCCTCCCAAAACCACCCGAGAGCGGAAAATAAAATTTGTTTTTCGGTTTCTTGTTCAAAAAAACGCAGTTTTTACGTAAAAAAATAAGGGAAATGGAAGTAAATGCGTAAAATTTATTTTTAAATTAAATAGAAATATACTAGTTGTTCCAAAAAACCAGGAAATAAAGTTGAATAGTGACATACATTTTCTGTTTATTAGAAAAGTTTACTTCATATTTCAGAATTACAGCCCATGTGTGCTACATTTATTTGTTATTGCCTTCTGTTTTAAAATTTTACGCGTGTAAAAATAACTTTCATGTAATTTTCAGAAAAATAGAAACCACGAGTAAAAACTTGGAAGAGACGTATAAGCATTCTAGCACCAAGATAATCTTATACAATAAATCTTACTTAAATTGAGGATAGCCCGTAGACGCGTTGGGAATATAATGTGATTCTCGTTGATGTCATTTTTCACCTTGTCTCCATCGTAAAATTTCTCGCAATTTTTCACATTCCTCTTTTTTTCTTTTTGCTCATGCTGCTACAATGCGATGACAAAAAAGAGCCAAAAATATTTTTTTGTGAAAACAGCAATACTACATTTGAGACTGCGATCTACTAAAATTCATCTATCCCCCATATCTTTTCGATAAAAAGAATGATTTTTACTCTTTATTTGATCCCTTTATTTTTCATATGAAAAGTTTGCAGAATTTTATGACTGTTGATGCTTTTAACTAATTGTTTAAGTCAATATAAATGTAATGTATGCAAAATGTACAAAAATACGATAACATGAATACGAATTCAAAGCCTGAATTGTTTCTTAGTCTGGATCATTTTTTTTTACAAAGAAAAAGTGTTTAGAGAGGACAAGAAAGAATAATAAATCTCTACACTAATGAACCTGGAACTGATGTAACAAAGAATTTTGAACTTGGAATTCCTGTTTAGCTACCAAAAAAAAATCTTGTACTTGTTGTATTGTTCTAAAACTCTTATCTAAGTTATTGTTATTCTTTTTTTTCATTACTGTGCTGTTTATTAACAAAAATTTTACTACAAGTCTTTTTTTAAATTTATTTTTGCATTAATTTAAATTGAAAAGGTTAATTTTAAAATTTTGTGATTTACAGAATAACATAATTTATTTTGTAATCTTCTTGAATTGAAATAAAAAATTGTAGAAAGAAAAATCTGTTGACATCAAAATATAGATAGTATGAAGTGTACACACACACGGGGGGCATACATACGTCGCTGTCACGTGTTCATCGACCCGCATTTTCATGTTTCTCGTACGCACGTGAATGTTATGTGCGTGACCGTTTGCGACAGCGGGTTGTAACGAGCTTCGGTAAATAAAACATTAAAAAAATGTTTGTATTTACTACCTAGTTTGGTGCTTTTTGACGCTGATTAAATCAACTTGGATGATCCATCAGCTTATTCCACAACGTCCTAAACAAAAAACTTTTCGATCGTTCTATAGCTTTTGTAATAGTGACAGTTTACTTAAGCAACGATTCCAATAGATAAAAATAGATCTCTTACAAATAATCAGTAATAAAGACTACAATTACGTAATTTAATATGTGCTTACAAATTGGGAATCGGAACATACTCGTCATCTCATTCTTTTAACATATGATGTGATCAGTGGTTGTCTTTTACCTTTATCAATGAGTGTCTATTTATGCGCTTCTCATTTTGAGTACTTTTATCATTTATTTGTTCTTAAACTTTAAAAAAAAAAATTTTTTATTTTTCTCGAATACCATCTCATATACAATAGTAATTAATTATTTGTTGTAGTAATTAATAATTGTAGTAAATTACAATATTATGTGCATAAGTTGCCTTTCTATGCATCCCTTTATACCTCATTGTTGTTTAATTTGTCAATTTAATATTATTCCGGATAAATCTGTATTAACGTTTATGTGGATGCATCTTTACTGCGTATCTGTGCATTCTATACATTTCCGTATGCATCACCTTTATCTCTGCCATTGTCAAAATACTTGTTTATTTTCTCTAACCACAGTTTTTTGAGTTTCTGTTTTTTTTTTTTTTTTTTTTTATCATGACGATTGTATTCTTGTATATGTAAGAATGTTCAAGTACTTTTATTTTAGTGTATTAAAAAAAATTTATTTTTCCTTTTTTTCTTTCTTCCGATTTTTCATGAAAAAATACTTTCTTGAAGCTACTTTAGTGTCTCTTAATAATTTTTTATATTTTCACTTAGAACTTTTCACTTTTACATCATGTCGTGTACATCGCAATGACTGTGAATAAACGTATATATTTGATTATCCTCTCCATAGCTGGATATATTTTTATGTGTATTTCTAAGTTTCTGTTCCTAGTGATTATCTTTTCCATCGCAAACTACATTTCTATTTTATGTAATACATTTTATTACATTTAGCTGTTTTATGCATGCATAAAGGAGCTAATGAAAAACATGATCAATCAATCAATACATCCTTATTATATACAACCTTCCATCAGTCTCTGTCATTATATATCTTTATCTAGTGCGTGTCAATGTCTAAATTCAATTTTACTTAATCATGGCCTAGTAAAGTTCTATCCAAATATAGATGATAAATTAGTTGTGATTATTTCGGTTAGCGTATTTTTAGAAACTATTAATATAAATTTTTGTCAAAATTAAATTTCGTATTCTTAAAGACACTTAATTTTTTTAAACTTGTAGAAATGTTGGTCTTCAAACTAAAAATTTCTAAAATAAAATAAGACGAGGTAGTTCTTTGAAAACTTGTTGAAAGTAAAAATTGAAAAATTTAATTAAAGTTGAGTGATTGATATGCGTTTACCAAGTACATATCATTTTTTCATATTATAAGACACGTTTTCTTGTAGTTCAGCCTACTTTCAAACAAGTTTTTAAACCTTGAGCCAGTACAGAAAACTCATCTTTTACTATCTTGGATCTTAAATAAGGAGAAAAAGTATTTACAAACCCTGTCTCCTCTCAAGCATGTCTGGATTTATAAAATAGAAATTACGGAAGATTATCTATGAAAAAAAATATTTGAAATATAATAATTTTTAAGGCACTAAATAGTTTACAGAATACTTTGATTTGTGAATGATGTGACTCAAAAAAATCCTCTTGTGTACGATGATAAAAGAGTACAATAATGAGCTTTAGGCGATATGGATTTTCTTGTAGTTTATGTCTCTATATAATATTCAGCCCAACCTCTCACAATTGTAGGCTTCTAAATAACGCATAAATCAATTTTTTTTTTCAAGGACCACTACACATAATGGCTATCGATCCGTAGTTATTTTTAAAAATATCCATTGGGTGTAATGGACATGTGTCGGTAATCTAATACATTAGGTCCTTTTGAAAGTACAGTGAAGTCGCCGAAATATCAGCAAATTCGATTTTCGTACACTACGTGGATAGGTGCCAAAGAGGTCTCCTGCTGTGATACTACTACACGTGTGCAAAATTTATTAGAATTATTTATTTCTTCTCCGACGGAAAAAGAGAAAACAAGAGATTGCGAAGAAAATAGTCAAGATTGCTTTTACGCTTATATTTATTATCTTTACTTTGTATAAGATGTTGAATTTCATTCTGCACACAATAATCTGATTTTTTCTAACAGTACAACGGATGCCGTATTGTATCGCATACATTATTATTTACAATTTTTTATTTAAACATTGATTTTTTTTCATTTGATAAAAAGAAAGATTGTTAGAAAAAATATGACCTGCCAGTAGAGAGGACATAGTAGAATTAAATTTTAATTTTTGTTTTGAACGTCAAGAGAGATATTACAGGAATATATCATTCTTCTCGATCTTACACTCCTAGATGTGTAAATTTGATTTTACATAAAAACTTGATCATAGAATAGTATAACTCCAAAGCCCAATAAAAGCTATTGTAATGAATTCTATTTCAGTAAAAAAGACCGAATCCATAGCTAAATGTTAAAACAAGACTAAAAAAAATGAGACCTCATCTTACTTTATAATATTTAAAAAAAAATGTTTTTTTTCCAACGAAATTAATATCTCCTTTCTTCTACGTTTTCAAAATTTCCAGCTTTTCTTGGAGTACAAGTTAAAAAAAAAAAATAACAATAATAACTGACAACAATTAGAAAAACTACACATGTTTATTATAATTAGACTTAATTTTCATCTCAAATCGGTAGTTGATCTCTTATCTTTATTGCTTTGTTTATTCGATCCGATATCGGACAAAAATACATGTAATCTAATATAACACGAGTTCAAATCACATGTAAGAAAAAGAAACATTTAGAACAAATCAATAACAACCTTTCTATTTTATGAAGACATTGAGTAAGTAGTTTGTTTGTTTAAACAAAATGCTTGCCATAAAGAGCTTTTCCAGCTTATTCTACTGACTTTTCATCCTAACACTAACACTATGTGACTCAAGAATATAAAAATGTGATTTCTCGTCACAGCAGAACGTAATTCAATCGTAAAGCACTTAATAAATCGCATTAAGGCCTCGAAATTGCAATCAACGGTGTCTCATCTTGAAGCGGGCGGTAAAGCTCTACGTTGCAGTTGCTCAGGAGCAAGATGTGATCAAGGGTGAATCATCGTTACTTGCTGTTTCTCTCTCTCTCTTTCTCTTTCTACCTCCCTTGCTCTATCACACTAGGGTGAAATGGTGCCACTTAACATTTTCAAGTGTGCTATTAAGTTACTTCAAAATTCACAGTAACTTTTGTCATGGTTAATAAAATTTTTAACAATTGTTATTTTTTTTTACCTTCTAGTTCAATTCAAAATAGAACTTATGAATTTTTTAAAGGTGTCTTTCTGATGAAATCATCACATGTATTTCAGAACATTTTGTGAGAACTCTTTCAGCTTTGAAAGACTTCTTCAAGAAGGTTGAATCTTGGGCTGTTGGTGGAAGCACTTGATGTCGTGAAGTGATTACATCGATCGGGTCCGAAATGCTGTGACCACACGTTCTTTTGAGATATGTACGTCCAAATCATTGAATAGATCTATCATACATATATGCGTACAGAAGTACGGCGCAAATAAAATTTTTTTTTACATTTCTTTGTTTTCTGACTTATTTTAGTGGCATTTATGAACAAGATTTTATTTTAATGAAAAATTACGATGAAAATTTAAAAACAATAATCAATAGGTCTTAAAAGAAATTTTTAAGTTGGTGGTGTCAGTAGGTAGGGCACATTAAAAAAAAAAAAAAAAAAAATTAAAATAAAATAAATAAAACGATCGTTAAATGAAGTTATAAAAAGTACGTTTTGACTCAAGACCCGCTTACAAATTAGCAAAAAATCATGAGAATGATTAAGAAAATGTTTCTCATGTAATTTTTTATAAGCAGAGAATTTTTAAACATAACTATTAAAAGAAAAAAGTTATATTATTTGAAACAACAGTTACATTTATATGCATTTATTTTTAGGTTCTGGACAGCGGAATGGAGTATCATTTTGTGCATAGAGCTTTGCCACATGCGAGAAGTAAAAGATCGGTGCCTCACATGAGAAGACTAAAAGTGGATCCCTTAGTAAGTACATTAAACCCTTAGTATTACAATATACTTTTTTTAGTAAGTACATCAGTTAGGTTTTTAAAATTGATGATGCCTTATGTTAGCTAGAATATCACTAGAATTCGATATGTTTACTAAATTGTTGTGTGATTTCTCAATGTAAAACGGATTATGTACATACAAGTTTTACAGTAAAGATATGATGAAATCATGAAAATTCTTTTTAAGCAAAATATCGATTTTTAACCCGATGTATTATTTTATCTAGCATGGTGATACATAATTTTGTACGTTCACAATTTTTGTCCCTTAAAAAATTTTTATTTTATAAATCATTACGTACACACCAATGAATTGGTTCAAAAACGCTGTAAATATATCTTACAAGTAATAAAAGCTGCATTGCAAAAAAAAAAAAAAACTAATCTCAATCTAGAGACATTCTGGTGATACACTTCTTTGTTTTTTTATCACGAGCAACAATAGACACAATGAACATCTCTTTTCTGTAGAACAAAACGGTCTTCTCGATATAAATGCAAATGATTTTTGTACCTCCACGAATTCTACTTCGTCTGAGAAAGGTGGTGGAAAAAAGATAGGGAGAACGAGGAACGTGAGCTAACAAATACACTTTACTATGGTCACACCAATAAAGGTAGCCGTCCCCAACAGTCAAATCGATATAAGAGTTTGTCGTTGTGCGAATGAGTACACATATCCATATATAACACCAACGTGATGTGGATAACTATAAAAATGTGCGTGTGCGTGTGTGTATGAGTCCACCGGAGGGGTGAAGAACTGAGGGCAAGCGATGACGCGTGAACATCGACGATATCGATATCACACACTAAAGCTGCTGCGTACACGTGTGCAGGTTGACGTGTACGTATTCGTGTGTGTCGCTGATCTCATTGAGCAAGTATTATGTTCTCTAACGTTGAGAAGTAGAAAATAAATGTTTTATTATACTATCTTGTGACGTAATATTTGGAATTATTTATTTATATATTTAAAATAAAGGATTTACTCAATTTTACTTTTAAAGAGTTTCGAGTTGAAAAAATATTATGAATGTTAGAAGATTTTTAATAGAATTATTGTTACAGAAAATAACTTAAAAATTAGCAGAATCAAACTTGTACAAAAGAGGAGGTATTGTTATCTTCAAATTATTATTTTTGTAAACATGGACATATCTTCGGATACTCTTGAACGAAACAAAAATTTGTGTTATATCAGTAGCTTCCATTCTAAATAAGATATTCGATAATTACTATAATTTTACTGCTATTGTATTACAAAATTCAATTATTATACGTAATATAGTAAGCGTAAAGACTGAAATGTACTAGTTTGAAGTAGATTGAATCACAATATCTTCCGCAGGTGCTTTTTTTTACAAAATACTTACAATTATATACGTATCACAAGATCACGTGTTTTTTAAATGTTGAGAATACTTTCCATTTTTAATATCAATACTGTAGATATCTCGATTGTCCAAATACAAAAAAAAAAAAAAAAAAAAAAAAAAAAAAAAAAAAACACATTTAATTCTGTTATTTCGTCCACAACTCCATGAACATTCTTTTTATTCTGCAGGTACACATGGCGGTACAGCAGACAGGTTTCAAGCGAGTAAAGCGTGGTTACAAGCCTTTAAGCGTAGAAAAGCTCGTGCCGCTGTTCAATGAGCTCAAGAACTCGGCGTCGAATCCAGCGAGCCACGACCCCACGGACCCATACTTTCAATACCAATGGTACCTGAAGAACACCGGACAGAACGGCGGGAAGCCTAAGCTTGACTTAAATGTCGAGGCAGCTTGGGCCCAAGGCGTCACTGGTAAAAACGTCACGACTGCCATCATGGACGACGGTGAGTGGTACTTTACTATATATTTTTACAAAAAAGATAGAGCCATATAAAACAAATTCAGATCTTCACGAGAAAAATATGTCAAGTGATGGGAGTTTTTCAGCAGAGTTGATCAGCTTTTAAAAATCGTGAATTAATTTTTTGGAAACAAATCTTTTGTAGATATTATTTAACGTCAATTATTAGTTTTTAATTTTTAAAATTATTACGAGGGCCTTGTGCTTTCATTCCATGCACAGTGCAAAGATTTATGTTGGGGATAACGTTTATAGGATAACAAAATGGAGAATTATAAAAAATTCTTCCTCAATATTTTTATGCTAGAAATATATGCCAAATATAGTATAGGTAATGTAATTAAATAAAAGTTCCCATAACTATTATCGTGATGTTTTTTGTCACATATTGTTTCACGTAAGGTTAATTTGAATTTTTTATGGATTTAGAATAACTTGTAAGAGAAAACAATATTATAGGGAGTAATTCAAAAATAATGGATTCATGAAATAAGTTCAAAAACATCAAATAGTTGTTCTAAACTCAATTTGTTTTTAGCCACTTAAAACTTTTATGTATTGTTTTTATTTGCCAGGAGTTGACTACATGCATCCGGACTTAAAATTTAATTATGTAAGTATTTCCACATTATTATTTTGTCCAGTACTTTTATCACATCAAACACATAAAACTTAACGGATTTGGCACATGAGAATCTATCTGTCATGGTTGCTAAATCGGTAAAATAAATCTTTCATGCTTATAACTTGAAAAAAAATGTGGGGAAAAAGTCAAAGATAAAATAACATTTAATAAATTTACCGTGGGAGCTTATATAAACTTTAATAATTTTATCTTAAGTAATAGTGCAAAAAGCAACTTAAGTATTCACGCAACGTTAAATAATAATGTGAGCGTAGTGGGCGTGATCGAGGCTATTGTACAAGAACGGTATTATCTTACGTGGTGGTGAGGGCGAAGCGAGCCTTGTATTTTTTTTACTACCTTTCCTTGTCGCCCAGAATTAGCATATTGTACGTTGAAATTCAAATGAGCTGCGGATCTTCCAACTCCAGCCGTGACCTTTGCTTTATCCGCTCTCTTTTAATAATGTAATCAACTTCCACACACGTGTACTTTAGACTCACCCTATTGTTAAGCTGGTCTTAGATGTTGCGCTTGCACATATGTTTCTCAGAAATGAAAACAGTACTGCCCACGCGAATTCGGTACGAAATAAGAATACGTTTTTCAATCTCAATTAGGATAAAATTTATTTGTTTATGAATTATACAAAATTGTTTTTCATTTTTTGGGTTTCAGAATGCAAAAGCTTCTTACGACTTCAGCAGTAATGATCCATATCCCTATCCGAGGTACACGGATGACTGGTTTAACAGGTAATTTTTATAAAATTGACTTTGGAGCTTCTACTGCTTTTTGTCCTAAAAGTGTGTAATCTTAATTAACAACGATTTACTTAAGAAACTTACATATCAGTACTAAACATGCCCAGTGGATTCAATTTACAATTAATTGATTAAAAGATGCGATGACATGTGGCAATTATTTATTTTGACCATCCAATGAACACACGTAACCGAAAAAATACGACAATATTTAAGAGCTACTTAAAGAGGACAAAAATAAATTCACGTTTTATTTTCCTTGATGAGTGATTCATATTACAATAATAAGTAAGGTAAAGCCATAGAAGAGCATATTTTACGAAGCAGATGACATCTCGAGAAAACAAACAGAAGTAAAAGGTTTGCTCTGTTTTTGAGTCGAATATAAGACATATGAGTTGCGTTGCTTCTTCACGTAAAAAATAAAAAGAGGCCGAAAGAGAAAGCTTTATACACGCCAAAATCCTTGCTTATCTGTTTTTACCCGATGACAGATGTTGGACTTAGCTTGGGGCTATTACGTCTTGCTGAGTTTATCGGATGTCTATCATACACGAGCGACGAGTGAGGAAAAGTAGTGAGAGGGGAGAGAGAAATATTGATCGACCACGAGAGATAGCAAAAGGGAGTGAGAGAGAGAGAGATATAATAAGATAGAGATCTAGTAAAAATGTTCCCTTATAAATCAACCCGTAAATAAGTTGCTACTTTCACAAGTATAAAAAATTGTCGTACCATTTGTTAAAAAAGTACAAGTTGTTAAAAAAAGATGGATAAACTAATATTTTTGAAAAAAAATAAGTCAAATATTTAAAAGTTTTTGCTACATTATTTTTTATTAATCATTTCTCAAAGTTAGATTGTCTTATACAGAAAAAATAGTTTTTCTGAATTTGAAAAATTTTTGTTTAATTAGATTAACATTATCATCAAAATCAAAGATTTTTTTTGCTAAATGTGAAAACGAAAATCATTTTTGTATGATGCAATCACATTCATATTTTAAAACTTAATTAGAAATGGTCTAGAAGGGAGGTAATATGTGTTCAAGATTAATATCTTTTTGCACCTTCATTCTACTAAAAACTAAATGCTACACCTTCGTCGATGCGGTTTAGTTGAAATCTCCGTGAGCTATTTGTCTATTTCCCTTGTAGAGTCGCTGTTCATGGACACTAATACTAATTTATTTTAAATATCTGTGAATTGTTTGTGAAACCTAGGCAAGGAAATATTTAAGTCTTGACACCACAAGGTAATTTTTTTAATTTTTTTTTTAATTCTTGTGATTTTGTTGTGAATTCCATGAATTATTTACCGAGATTAAGAAATAAACCGGTATAGAAGAGACTACCACGTTTAGTATTGGTAACATGTAGTCTTAATCTAAGAAAACCCATGAATAATTTATAAAGATTTTAAATAAACCACTATCGATAAGTTGTGTTGTATCTTTAGGAAATATGCAAACTGTAACTGCATGTGAATGCGAAAAAAAATGTAGCATTGTGAATGGAGGGTGATAACATGAATTCCCGTAGTAAAAAATAATTCTTTAAGGTTCACAATGAAACGAAAAATCATAATTTTCTTATAATTTGTTACTAGCCTTCTAACTATTTAAAAAATTTTATATTTTCCCATAAGTTGATTGGTCAAAATTTGATGTTTCAGAAATGCAAAGTGTCGATGTTTTAAGTTGACGAATTAATTGTTAGTATCATGTTCATAATGAAAAGATTATACCTTTGTAACGAGTTATTACGTATATATGTATATTTTGAGTGCAATATCATGACCAAAACAAATTTCAATTTTTTTAGTCATGGAACAAGGTGCGCAGGTGAAGTGTCAGCAGCTCGTGACAATGCAGTTTGCGGCGTAGGCGTTGCTTACGATTCCAAGGTGGCCGGAATTCGGATGCTGGATCAGCCCTACATGACTGACCTGATTGAAGCAAACAGCATGGGCCACGAACCAGATCTGATTGATATCTATAGTGCCTCCTGGGGACCTACCGATGACGGAAAGACCGTTGATGGTCCAAGAAATGCGACAATGCGAGCAATCGTACGAGGAGTTAATGAGGTGATTTGTGAATCGCTTAGTAACTTGAAAATATTCGAATGAATGTTTTATTAAAATAGCATCTGACCTCAAGAAGTTAAAAAATTATTGGGTGATGTTTTGTGGCACCAATTAATGGAGAAATAAAAATGACATTTTATTTTTCCTCTGAGTCATATGTTAATAATTACTTTATTGTGGATCTAAAAAATAAACTGTCATTTTATCGATTATTAACTATAATTAATCATGGAATGACTTACAGTATATTTGATGTATCTTTGAATTGTTCTTATTAGGTATTTTTATGGGCAGAATAAAATTATTTTAACAGCAGGCATTTATTTATAATTAAAATTTTTCAATTGACTTTTTTGAAGACCAAAAACTGCAAGAAACAATTTTTATAAAAGGATATTGAAAAAAAATTATTTCTTTCTAGCATCTATTCTTAGCATTTTTATACTTATACTTTTACGTCCGTTCAATAAAAATCTGCCGTTAAATATACGGCTTCGTTCCCTTACTCGAATAAAAATCATCATGAGGCTGCTAACAATAAGTATATTTTATCGTTACATTATTTCGACAGGGTCGCAAGGGCTTAGGAAACATTTACGTGTGGGCGTCAGGTGATGGTGGAGAGGACGATGATTGTAATTGCGATGGCTACGCTGCTAGCATGTGGACGGTCAGCATTAATAGTGCGATTAACGATGGCCAAAACGCCCATTATGATGAGAGCTGCTCAAGTACTTTAGCATCAACTTTTAGTAATGGTGCTAAGGATCCTAATACCGGAGTGGTGAGGCATAAGTTGTAATAGCTACTTAGTGTGAGATATATATATATATATATATATATATATATATATATTTTTTCCAAAAACAATTTTCTTTTTATTATTGCTATGCTCATTTACACATAGCAAAAAATAGCAGATTCTAAGTACCAGTACGATTCAATACTGAAAAAAAACCTTGTGCATGGATCTTTGTTCCCAGTTTAACAGATTGATCATTTTGTAGCTTTTTTATTATTTAAGAACCAAACGGTACGTGTTTTTTTTTTTTTTTTTTGTTCATTCTCACATGCTATGGGCGAGAAAATCAGAATGTCCTAACTTTGACATTTTTTAAGCTCATCTAGGCATTCAAGCATGAAGAAGATAAGGGTTCCAACATGGTATGTTCAAGATAAATGCACTGGAAAATTACTTCAGGCTTTTGAGGCCAGGGCTATTTTATCGTAGTTATTTAGGTTCAGAAAAAAATAATCATAGTAAAATAAAATGAAAGATTTACGAATAATTGAATGCTTCTTTCATATTTAAAGTATGAGTTAGGTAAAAATTTTGAAGTGCTTATCAATATTATTCCATGACAAGTTAAAAATAGAAAAAAATTTCTGAAAGCGTTTTTAGCGTTTAACCATTTAGATATAATGAACATCACAAAAGTTTAAGTATAAAATGAAAAAAATTAAACTAGAAAAATTATTTCTTTCAAACAGTGTCATGGTAGAATCAGTGTAACTTAAAATCAAGGACAGTAGTGTTGTGCTGTTATGAACAAAAAACCATCGAGTGATTAACGCGTTCAGTTTCATTTGTTATACAACTGATTTAAGTCCATATTACTTACTACACTTTATGTGTAGTTATAGAATAATACTTTAAATGAGTTTTAGTACTTAACAAATTACAAATTTGCAGATTCATCGCATAATTCAATCTTTATTAATTTTAAAAAATCGCATTAAAATAAACTAGAAAAAATTAATCTGCTTTGAAAAAAAAAATTAAGTAATAGAGTAGCAATGTAATAATGGACAATGTTTTGGTCTCCGCTCATTTTATAATCAAATAAGATTTAATAGCAAATAAAGTATGAAATAAAGCCGATCCCAACTTTCAGTTGTTAAAGGATAATAATTGTTTTTAAAATACATAAGTACTTGTCACTATAAAAAAATAATGACAAACACAATAATCAACTAAGCTCTTATTTAAATGATGCTATAGTAAAACTAATATCATTATAATTTTTTCGCATTGTAGGCTACTACTGACTTGTATGGTGAGTGTACAACTACACATAGTGGAACGTCAGCTGCAGCACCAGAAGCTGCTGGTGTGTTCGCTCTCGCCTTGGAAGCTAAGTAGGTGTCTTAATTTTTTTTCATTCATGTGTTTTTATTTTTTTTTCTCCAAAAATAGTTTTTTAAAGTCAGATATTTAATAATACTTAATAACCAAAAATCTTCGTGAAAATAGACAAACTAGTTGTTGATCAATGCATAATTAAAATAAATGTTACTTTCAGTCCACAATTGTCCTGGCGAGACATTCAGCACTTGACTGTATTAACATCAAAGAGAAATTCATTGTTTGATGCCAAGGGAAGATTTCACTGGACAATGAACGGTGTAGGCTTAGAGTTCAATCATCTCTTTGGCTTCGGCGTCCTGGATGCTGGTGCCATGGTTGCACTCGCCAAGAAATGGAAGACAGTGCCACCTCGTTACCATTGTGAGGCAGGAACTATTCAAACAGTGCAGTGAGTTTAGATGATTATTCTATTAACATTAATTTACGATCAGTATTGATGATACAATTGAGGAATTTTTATAGATGTAGTATACAAATTTTTAGACTTATTTTTTACTATTTTCAAAAAATTTCCATCGATAACATCATCACACACTACGTATTAGGGTTGTAACATTGATTTATTGTAAAAAAGGTCTCAATTTTATAATAACAAAAAATATATTAAATCCGTAAGTTAAGGTTTTATTATTTAACCTGCAAGTATGTGTCATGAAAATACAAACTGTTGAGACATGCATTGATAAAGAAAAATTAAAAATGATTAACATTTAAAATCATTTTTTTTGCCTTGGGAATCATCCACAAAATACATTGGAGATTTTCTCAACTTTAGGACTTTACTCCTCTAAACTAAAGAAAGAAATTATGAGATGTTCTATGAGTCTTACCCTTATAACTTCTTCGGCATTTCGTTACCTAGGAAATGTTCAAAAAAAGTATTTTTACTTTTTTGTTTGTGACATTATACATTTTTCATAAAAAATGCAAAACTATAAATTTGAAGATATCCTTTGTAAAGAAATCATAAAATTTTACTTTATAGATATAACTAAGTTATATTTTTATCTAAGAGCTTAAAAAATTTTTTTTTCTAATTTTATGAAGTCCGATAAAAAATGTTTTTTTTTCTTAAATTGCAATAATTCTCTCTTTATGCTTCATACTGAATAGGTTCATGACATTGCATGGTTTTGTTATAAAAATAAATTAAAATAATATAGCCCTGAACTCTTCTTTTTGCAGCACGTCATATTACTCAAAGATTGTGTTATTTACAGAGAGATACCAAGCCACCGATCAATCCTACTAAAGATCAAAACAGACGCTTGTGCTGGAACGGATTATGCCGTAAACTACTTAGAACATGTTCAAGCAGTCATTTCTGTAAATGCTACACGAAGAGGTGACTTAGAACTCTTTTTAACATCACCAATGGGAACAAGGTACGTATCTGTTTATTTAATATTATTAAAAATGTCATACTCATTAATAGTACAGGTTACTAAACTTTTTAAAATGTGTTTGAAATAGTTAAAGTAGAGAATACAAATTAAAAACAGTGTCTGTATTTTTATTTAATTAACTGATGTCTTCTTTTACAGATCTATGATACTGAGTAGAAGAGTAAATGACGATGACCACAGAGATGGTTTTACAAAATGGCCATTTATGACTACTCATACGTGGGGTGAATACCCTCAAGGAACTTGGCTGCTTGAAGTAAATTATTTTCCGTTCATAGTTACAAATTGATTTTAATATTTTTTATCGTGCGTTTAGTCGAAAACTTTTTTTGATTCTCAACAAAACAAATGTTAATTCCTACCATTAAAATACTTTCCCGTCTCACATCATTTGAATAGAAATAGTTTTTTGTATGATGCTTGATTATTATGAATAAATTTTTCATTTTAATCCTAGAAAATATGTTCCAAAATAAATGGTAAAAATAATTTGGAATACAATTAAGAATTTCATCATTTTTAGAATTAATTTTTTAATTTTTCAAATTAGTGCATATATCTGTAATATTTCTTCTTATCCAAAAAATTTGTGTCTAACTGGTGGATTATTTATTGAAAACACAAAAAACTAAGAACCTGAAACGTTTACGGTTATAAATAATGGGTACTGACTTGAATATCATACAAAATATTCTAAATTTTGGTACTAATGATTATAAATAAATGTTAAACTGTATATTATTAATGTTAAATAACTATAAGGTATCAGCTGTAAGACTTAAGTAAAATTATATGATTAGTTGTTTATAGAGTATTAGTCATATTTAATATTAAATTTTATTTGATTCACTTTTACTAATTCAACCAGTAAATGGTGGAAAATTTCTGATTATTTTCAAATCTTAATACGATGTTTTCATGTATTTGAAGAATATTTCACTAAAGATTTTCTGTAGAAAATTGTTTTCTAATTTTTCATGTACCTGATTACCGAAAATTTTTTCTAGGTGAGCTTCAATTCTCAGAAACCACAACACGGCTGGATCCGTGAATTCACTTTGATGCTGCATGGTACTAAGGAGCCTCCTTATACGGGCCTTCCAGCGGCAGACCCACATTCAAAGTTGGCGATAGTTAAGAAAGCACATGAAGAACGCAGTACAACGATGTAACTTTGGAATACCTTGTGTCTTCTATAAGGCAAATAACAGACTGATGGAAAATTGAAAGAATTTACATATTTACAGTCATCAAATAACTGACCACATCTTTTGAATTCAGAAAACTTATCATTATTTTTTTTTTTTTTTCCGTGACAAGTAGTATATTTTTATTGAAGAAATTATTTTAAAAATAACATATCTTGATAAATATGTGTAGAAATAAAATGTGAAATAATCATTAGCTCAACCAGTACTTATGATTTTATAATACTTTATCTTAAAATATTTGTTTATATAATTTTAATGAAAAATCATATGCAGATTTTACCAATTGTCCTTAAATATTTTGTATTGAATTACGGCTTGTTTATGTTTAAAAATTCTACAAAAGTGACTTCAATAATGATTCAAGTAGAAAAAATAACGAAAAAAATTACAGGCAGCGTAAACTCAGTGCATCCCGGGAATATTAACTAAAATAGGGAAAGTGTAGGACCAAAATGATAATATGATTTATAATTATTTTAATAAATTTTTATGTATTTACGTACCATATATTGAACTGGCAAAATTAATTTTATTACTCTATTATTGATCCATCAAAATAGAGTCTTTTGTTTTCTTTAGTGCTTGTGTGATTGAAGTTTTGACTTGAGCTCGACTTGTGCTTTTGCAAATCAAGAATATATTTACAAAACAAATAAAATTCTTTCGTACGATGTTACTAATTAAATATATATAAAACAAATAGTTGGATATATACATATAGTTTATACACAAAAAAATTTCATAACATAAAACCTACAGCGTTTGTGGAACAAAAATAAATTAATTCATTTAAAATATGCTGGTACTCTCCTGGATTTCACTAATCTTGATGATATGATAATTTAAAATAAAGTTGGCAAAACTTTCGCAAAATTTAGAAGCTATGCACATTAAGGATACCAACATTCACAGTTTATAAAAAAACTCAGAGAGTGCAAGATGTATTGCAGCTTTAATCTCAGAGAGCGCTCGAAATATTACAGCTTTTTTTTTAGATTGTTATGTCATCAAGTTAGGGTTATTAACTTACAAATAGCTCCAATGCTTAAAAGCACAGCATGACGAAATTTTTTTAAGTATAACTTTAGTATGCTAAAGATTTTAATACAAAAATTTATGATTTTTGAATGAAAACAGCATAAGGTATTTTGTAAAATGATGTGCTTGCGATAAAAAATATTTTTATTATTGGTTTTCCATAATCATATATAATCACCGTCCGATTCTTAGAGAGAAGTCATGTATAAGTTTTAAAAAGTATCACTAATATCAGAGTGTTATACTGTATACACGTAACGTTGAAAATATAGTAGAAGTGATCTAACATTTCATTATTTTGTGATATTAAATTATTACGAACAAAATTTATGATTCGATGGAAGACTTTATAACTCGTTGTGGAATTCAATAGCTTACATGAAACACTTCTCAGTTCTTATGTGTAATTGATTGTTACATATTGATTTTAGGAATTTTACGTTTTCATTTTTGAAAAATTTACTTTACAAATAAATTAATTATATCAAAATTCTTATGTTCTCAAAAGAAGCCTTACTAATGTAATGGCCTTAATTCTGTAGAAATACAATTAATGTTTGTTACATTATTAAGCAACGTCAGATTTCGATAACAATATTTCGAAGCTCTAAAACAAAAACAGTTTAACTGAAATAATTTATGTTGAAAATAATAGAACTTTAAAATTAAAATCAAATTGATTAATTCATGAATATTATGCTTTTGTTATTTTGGTAACAATATGCGTGAAAAATTTAACATGCAATTTATTATTACAAACAAATATTTTTTTTATCATGTATTGGTGTTGTTGCTTAAAAAAAGGATTATAAAACTGATCCAAATATTTTTTTATATTTTCCATTATTTTAACCGTACGGCACTTTGGTAATTAAGAATAAGTAGTATTCTGACTCACCAGTGTCGTGCTACTGTGAAATTTAAATTGCATTTGAGAAAATTTTTAGACAATTTTAAAAAGAAATTTAATACTAGAAATTTGACTTGATGAAAAAAAATTACTTTTAAATGGTTATTATTAACTAATTTTTTTTCAGGGATCAAAAACTGTATGAATTTTCAATAAAACGCAGTTTAAAATAATGTACCCTCAATAGAAGTGTTTCTTGTAAAGGTGATTGTAGTGCATATAAATGTACCAATATTTATATTTTGTAAGAATTTCAGTTTTTTTGATGATTATAATTCTTTGAATTCGATTTCACTATTGCACACTGATAATATACCAATTTTTATCATTCTTCAAAGAACAAATTGTTTGTGGATTCTCCATACAAATTTTATGAAAGGTTAAACATAACAAAAAATTATGTAGTATCTGAGATCGAGATAACATACATGTGTATTGTCATGATAATTTAACGTACAAAGAAAAATTTATTGAAAAAATTTCTTTAGAATTAAATTAGAACTTTTTTTTTCATGTACATTAGAACATGAACTACATGTTGTACCATATAAGTAACTGAATAAAACTATTATTTTTGATTTGTGGTATTGTTTTTCTTTATTTAAATCATGTGCTATTTTCTTATGAACTATTTTTCTCAGAGAAGGACCTGGACATATTTAATATTACGTTTTTTTACTTTATTTATAATTTTTTTTTTGTAGCTAAAAAGTAGTACTACTTTTTGACTTTTTGAGAGTGTTTCATAAAAAAAAAAAAAAAAAAAAGATCGATTGGAAAAATTAATAATATTTCCTGTAGTTTTTTACACTTTTTGACCAAAAATACTGTGCCTTTATGTACATACTATAGCTTACCAATGTAATCTTAATATTTACACAAACTATACAAATTAAAAAAAAAAAACTTTTAATTTAAACGCCATATAATAAGTGAATTTACCAATACATAATCATTTAATTTTAGGAATATTCGAAAATTACTTAGACTTATGTTTCATCTTAACTTCAATTCACTACAGTTTTTTGTCTCACAATTTATTTAAAAGACAAGAAAATTAAATAATCTATATTTTAGATAATTTTTTTGTCCACTCATTTCACGCCATTTTTTGATGCAGTTTAATGCAATTGATTTGCCAACAACCCTCCAAACTATATGTCTTAAATAGTTAGTACAACAGGATTATACTTGAAAATCAAATTTTAAGATACAGATATTCAATTTTGTCAGTTTTATACACGTTTAGTTATAAGAAAAATACTATGAACAATGTAATAAATGTTTGAAGCAGTGATTTTCATGCATTTTTACCGAAGAACAACTTAGTCTTAAAGAAAAAATTTTATTTATCTTCAAAAATTTGTTTTTTACTTGGTCAAATTAATAAAAAAAATTTGAAAATACTTTCAGTAAGCTAACAAGATTTATGACCTTATTCGGTTCATCACGCTTTTTAAAATAATATTTCAATAAAAACGATTATGTATTTTCAAGCAAAGTTGACATAGTACTGCATCGTAAGGAATATTTAAGTTAGTTATAATCAGATTTTTGTTGCCTTCAAGTATTTTAAA
Organism: Copidosoma floridanum; assembly: GCF_036245765.1. NCBI lineage: Eukaryota > Metazoa > Arthropoda > Insecta > Hymenoptera > Encyrtidae > Copidosoma > Copidosoma floridanum. The sequence goes on from NW_028321878.1 coordinate 7,760,462, forward strand.
GAGTCACTCGTGGAGTTATTTATAATTTATTTTATAATTAATATTTTTTACGTAATTATAATACATACTAGAACAGAAAAGATATACTCAAGAGTCTTATAATTTGAAAATACTTTGGCAAATAATTTTTTTTCATGCAAAAAACAAAACAGTTTTATTTGTTTATCAAATGAAAATACCAGCATACAAAATGAAATACAGCACATTAAGACGACCTTTGTAAAGACGACATCGACAGTAGTAAATAAAGAGCAAAACGGAAGAACGAGCTGACGCTTACAGTCAGCACCGATGGGTGGCGGTGGTGATTGTGGTGGTGGTGGCGTCGGTATATTGGAGTTACCCCGGAGAGGGATGGAGCTCTCCCTGTCTCCCTTCGCTGACGAGCTAAGATACTTTCGTTATGTTGCAAGCTCAGTAGTCCGCTGTGCGTCACACAGACACGGTCGCGTTTATCGATGATTACAGATAAAGGTAGTTTCGTGTTACTGTAGCGCGATTTTTTAGTTTTAAATCTTTTCTATGTTATTTTCATGTGATGACCATTAAAACTGCTTCTCTCTTCCTCATAAAAGTATCAGTAGTTTAAAAGTGTTTTAAGCTCTTTATAAGGAGTGAGTTTCAAAGACAATACTTAAAACAATCAAATGTATGTTAATTTTACCAGTTATCATTAATTACAGCTTATTTATCAGCATAGATTTTGAGAGATTTGAAGACCTTGAACAGTATATTTTTATCCTTACACACAGTAAGCCCTCAGTATATTTAAATTTTAAACTTAGTGTAAAACTATTTGCATATGGCACTGATCGCGCAATTAAAATGGATAGATTTCAAATTAGTAAGGGCTTGTTTCAATTAAATAATTTAAAGGTAACAAATCAAAATAAGTACATTTAACGTATACAGTTGTTTGGCTTTTTTTTTTTTTTTTTTAATAAGACCTCACGAGAAACAAGTGCATAAAAAAAAGAAAATAAATCTTCGAACAGATTTTTTCAAGAGAAAATCTAGAGATTTCACTATTTCATCGCAATGGTATTTTCATAAGAGTAGATCTAAAAAATTATTTAGGAGTCTCGTTTATTTTATATTTTCACTAGCTGACATCACAACGATACGTACTCCTAACATTTTTTATAATAATTATACAAATACAGTTTGCTCGACCGATTAAAAATTTCAAATAAACCTTGAATTTGACAAATAAATGAAAATTTTTAATTATTATATTTACTTGATTACCTGATTTTAATTAAAAAAAGAGTTGAAACCGAATTAAATCAGAGAATAGTTTAATTAGATTTTATTGTATAAGTAATATACAAATATGTTGCAAAAAAGATTTATGCAAATCGTTTATTGTTTGAATTAATTTCTTGTGATAGTAGTACGAGGTAATAATCATAAATAAGTTACAAAGTAGTACAATTTATGAATTCAATGTAATTTTTATTCTATGAAATATTAATAAACTAATGTCAATATTGATTGATTTAAAAAATTGTAAGTTATAATAACAGAAAGTTTTTTTTTTCATTCTAATGAGAACAAAATTTTATTTCTCAAAAAATGATGACACAATTCTCTTGATTATTGTAGCGTTCATGATACAAATTCATTGCAATTTTGCTAAACGAAAATTTCTTAGGAAAATTTTTTATAACACAAGCTGGGTAGAAATTAAAAATTCATAATAAAATACACAAAAAGAGCTTTCAAGCAAAACTTTTAAAAAGATTGTAAAAATAAAAATTTGTGATCAATATTAGCAGCTTACAAATTCATGAATTCATATTTTAATTGTAATTTGTCATTCAAAAAGTTGTAAAAAAAAAGTTTTTGACTCAAGGCTTTTGCCAATAACTATCAATATTTTGTCACTCATTTCAGAGTTATTTAATCATTAAAACCCGAAATAAGGGATTTCCAACATATTTAAACTTACTTTGATCATTGACTTAAAATACAAGAAAACTTCACTGAAAAAATACAAAACGAAATATTTAAAGTACAAGGCACAAAAACACTTTATTCATGCAATTATCGTAACAAGCCATGAAGACAATTTTTCTCCCCAGTGGCACCTATAATGGTGTACTCAAAGGCGTACCAGCTAGGCCGGTAACATTGACGAGTGAGAACCCGAAAGTATTAAACTCGGTTGGCCGCGCGGTCCGCAGCAGCTGCAGCAGGTGACGGTTCCGGGTGACCCGGCAAATGTGGCTCTGTGCACGGTGAGTCGGAGTCTGGGGGCCCGCGGGGCCCGCAGGGGCACCACCAGCTCAAACTCCTCGCCGTCGGCTCGCGAGCAGAGCGTCCGGCTGCAACTGAGCCCACGAAACCTGTGCGCTTCTCAGGTTCAGACAGCATCTGCTTCAGCGCAGCAGCAACAGCAACAACAACAACAGCCGACCAATGCAACTAACGTGCCTCAGCAGGGACAGCAGCACCAACAACAGCCGATGCCGCGTGATCAGGGCGCCGGCCAATCGTTCGAGGTGAGCCTTTGCTCGAGACTACTACATAAACATGATTATAGGTTCATGGTACTAGTGATTCAGTAAGTTTATTCTGATGGATAAAAGATAATTAAGTAATCATTTTTCTGATGGATCAATGACCATTCTAATGTTTTTCACAATATTCTCAAGTACATTTATCCATTTCTTATTTAGATTTTTCAACAAATTATACATTTATTATGACCATTCTAAATCCGCAATGCCTTTCTAAATCTATGGTTAATTATTAGAAACTTGGACTTACAAGAATCCAAATCATACTTGTAAATTTATCAGTAGTTGCAGATATAAAGGAGATGTAGTTGAAATTTGTGTTTTTTCTTTCATTTTCTTAATATTTTTAGTAGAAGCTTGACAATTTCATGACATCGTTTGCTGATAATATAAATGAAAAGTCTTTCCGTTCTTTAGGTTATACCTAGTGAGTTGGACACTTTCTTTCTTGATACGTAACTGGGATATTTTTTAATGAGAATCTGAACTCTTTCTTACACTCGCAACCAGAGATATGAAAAGTCGTATCTCTAGAGTAGTTAGCTATAAAGACATAAATAACTAAAACCAGATATTATTTTGAATCAAAAACAAGAAAAATGTGGAAAAGTTTGTTCTGATAAAATTGAAAGTTAGCTAGATCAGATCATGATAAAAACTTGCTAATTATATATTTTAAATCAGTAATAAAATAATCTTTGAAAAACAAGATACTCCCTAATGCTGAATTATGTTCGGGCTCTTATTCAGATTACGCAAAAAGTAAATTAGATAGAATAAGTAGCGTGCAAGAATTTTTACAACCAAAATTATACTGATATCGGAATCTTGTATTCTAGTTGTTCGAATAATATCTATTTTAAATAAATGTACCCAAACACACACACACACACACATACTATACATGATTAGTTTTCTAATAGTTAGAAGAAATTTTGATTTTATAATTTTCAATTAACTATGTTTTTATGATTTCTTGAGGTTTTGTGCATAAGCACACGATCAGTAAGAGCTAATTTAGGTGTGAGAATAAAAACTCCAAAGTCAGGTGTTAGTTTGAGCAACGTTTCGTTGGTCTTAACGCCAACCTCATCAGGCTCACTTTATTAACAGAAAAAACACAACAAATTTCATTAATTACATTGCAGGGCCAATGTTTACAAATATCTACATTAATGCAATATTAATTATAAGTAAGTAGTCACAAATAAAATAGTAATGTAAATAATTTTAAAAAATTAAACAATTACTCACGTCTATATCGTTAAGACGATCGTTACAGACTGTTGGGCGCCTCTAACTATGTTTTTGTATTAATTAAATTTTTTGTTTGCTAGTGATAACAAAATCCTTAAAGTTACTTGCTCATTAGTCGAAAAACTGTTGGTTAATGGTTTATTAAAAAAAATAGAGTCATGTTATGACAAAATAAATGAATTATTTGTTGTAATAATCCACCATCATGAATACACGTTTCATACAAAGTGATATTGAAAACTACCAAACAATTTGTATTACAGTCTGCACGTATAAATTTAATGGGCAAAATAATAATTAACAGCCTTTTCAGCCTTTTCAGTAAAATACAATATTTTCATTTAGTTTTCATTTGTTGATCGATTCTTCTTTATTTAAACTTGCTTGAACTGTTAACAACGTTACTTATAATTGAACTGTTAATTATATTTTTTAAAGCTTTTAATATATTCTAAAATTAATGTCAAGATATAAAATATGACAAATCATATCTTGTTCATATTAAAACTTGATACTGAAGTATACTGAGATCAATTATAAAAGCTTACCTTTCAAAGTATTCTGTATAGAAACGATCGTGTTTTTAATGATCAGTTCCTATTTATTGATGTTATGTAATGAAATGGTTAATTGATGCATAATTATTGAATGCAATAATAGGAGGTTGTATGATTTCAAATTCAATAATCAAAGCTCGTGGTGCATTTAAAGCTAATGAAAAATGAAGTAGTTTTTTCCAAAAGTGTCAAATTATATCAATGAACGAAAGTAAAATAGTGACAAAAGTAACAATATGAAATTTTTCTAATGAAGATAAATGGAGAAAAATGATCAAATATTATTTCTGGAGGTACATGTACACTCAATCACAGCTAATTTTGACCTGACTACTGTGTCAAAATATGTCTGTACATGATGTAAAACAGTGAAAACTGCATCTTTTAATCATTCCAAAATTTACTGTTATAATGAAAGACCGAAAAAAAATTGTTCAACATGTTTCAGGATGGACAAGGCCTCGAGGAGCCGATGGTACAGATCGAGCGGGGAAATCTACGCAGTACCTGGATATGTTGCATGCCGTGTTACTGGCTGCGGCGCAACCAAGCCGTACACAAGGCGCTACTCACTTTTGCGATGCTACTCGTGACGATCCTTCTTGTCGCCAGTCCCGTGCTTTTTCTCATTACGACTCTGCCGGAGGGAGAGCAGCCGCGTGAATGCGCAGCACTCGTAAGTAAAATCGATTGGATCCTTCTCTGTGATACTTGCCCCGAATTTTGAAAAAAGGTTTTGTCAAGGTCACTGGGGTGTATTAATTTTTGGTTCAGGGTAGTTGAACATGAGTAACAAAAGTAATAATAATAATCATAATAATAATAATAATAATAATAATAATAATAACATTAATAATACTAATTACGAATTAATTACACATTGCGAACAATTAAATTTTAATTTTAATTACATAATGTGAAAAACACAAGTTACCCTGTAACCGTGAATTTCGTTCAGAAACGCCTTTTTTTACCACTTTTTTGACGAGATGAAAGCTTCTCAATGTTTGTAATCCCATTCTTTTATTGAACAAACAGTTCAAATTGTTGCAAGTTTTCAAAAACCCGCCTCTTCCCCGGAAATCACTTCCTACAAACAAATCGATCGTCGAAAAACATAAAAATCCAACATAAACAGAAGTACAAGCCAGCCGTTGGGATTACACAATCGATACACCACACAAAGAGAGCCGCATCACCAGAGAATTGGTAGACAGACGAGGAGGAATACCACAGTCTCTGTGCCTTCGCGGTTCCCCGACATCGATCGGCTTTTAAGATTCAATAGCCGCGCGTTCTACAGTTGTTTCCAACGTCAACAGTTGACAAACGGTTGGCCAATAAAAATAACTTTCCTATCGCTTCAACGGACCGAATCAGGAGTAATTCGACAAGAAAAATAACAACAAGGGCAAAAAACGCGAAAAATAACCAAACGCGGATACGTACAAAAAGAAAAATAAGCCCACGAAAGACTCTTAGAGCAAATACCCCCGCGATACGCAAACATCGGCGACAATTCCATTACAAATGCTAAACACCGAAGCTGCGCTCGGGGTAAAAAACAGCCGCTCACGAGCATGTACAGTCCAGTATTGTGTCGCAAGTTCGCACGTCCGTCAATACCGTCACTTGAGCATCATAGTCATGCACGCGCTTGGTAGCTCGTTATACTTTGGCATAACAGTAACAGCCCTGCTTATGCCACGCAACGTCTTTATTTACTCGAGTGATCACAACGCTTCGATACCTTGGTCCTCCTTTCACGTTTTGTTCGGCGTCTATTTTCAGGGGGTGTCGGTGGGAAGGGAGCTCTAGGCTACACGGCAGCGGCAGGGAAACAGAGAGAGGGGGAAGCCTTACCGCGGAGATAAGGTTTCGAGGCAGATAGCAACCTTAGCGCGGGTCAGGGTCTTATTCCCCCCCCCCCCCCGACCGTGACCTTCGAGCGCGGCCTCTTTCGGGGTCGAAGGGCCGACCGTCGATGCATGAAAGTGATCGTCGCTTGATGCGCACCGCTGATCGGTGCGCAATGGATTTTTAACAGATCATGCGCTTTGAGAGGGGGGAGGGGACTCAGGTGTGGAAATGAGCTTTGCCTCATCTTGCCTTCCTTTTTTCCCGAAAACTTCGACGAGCGTAACTCTTCAGTCGAATAGATGCTCTGCAATTTCTTTCACAAATTTAAAATATTCCAATTTTCATCCTATCATGTGGTTCATTCGTCACGTGCTATCTATTTGATGTACTTTAAGGTTTAAAAAGGTTTTCTTTACGTCTGTATCCTTATGTTTTTGTATTTCTTTCTATTTTTCACCCTCGTTATACATCCATTCCTAAATATCCAGCACAGTGCTTTGTTCTATGTATTTTTTCTCTCTGCCCTTAAAACGCTAAGTATTTATGTTTCTGTCTTTATCTCTGTGTTCAACTCTATTATCATATTTTCGGATGTGTTCCCTTATTCGCATATCTATCTTATTGTCAATGCTTCTGGATTTGGGTATCTCTATGGATGTAGTAATCTTTATGTCGGTATATTTGTCTTTGAAATTCTGTAATCCTAATTCTATATATTAATCCCTCTCTTTCAAGGGCTTTTTTTCACGTTTTTTTTAAGTACCTTTCTGTATGCATTATCCTACGTTTTTAACTTTTTGGTGAAGTCACTGTGCTCGTTTATTCTCTTACTTTTTTCGTTGTCAGATTTCTGATTTAGTTTTAATTGGATTTCTCTTGTATTTGAATGTCTTATTGCTATCTCTGAGAACTTTTGCCTCCATGTCTATCCTTGCATGTGCTTAGTTATGTATGGTAAGGCAGCCTTGTCACTCATTTTAGTTGTCTGTTTAACTATCGAATTTTCAAGTAAACTTTCATCCCATTTGAGACATGATGAATTCAGTCAGACTGTATAAAATCACGAATATGATAAGATTTATATTATTTTTTTCATGTAGCAACCATTACTTCCAATTGGGTCATTGTAACTAGAGTATATCAAAGGTCTATAAATTTTATTAATATTTTAAAAAGATGTATTTAGTACGAACTTTTAAAAAATAAAAAATTGAATTTCTCTTATTATTTTTAATTTGCAATAACGTAACAACGTTATTTTTCCCTCACTAATATTCTTTGCTTCAAAGTGTACTGAATAATTAAACGACATGAAATATATACTCCTACAAAGTACAAGTGATACTTGACAGTAACGAGCTGCTTTTACTGACACTGACATACAAATGACTTCAAAGATGTAAAAGCTCAAGGTTTAGATGACACAAATTTTTCATTATTCACTACCAGCAGATTCAATTCACCATATTCATCATTATAAACATCTTGCATTTGCAGATTGTCTGCGACTTATATCTCGCTATGAATTTTAATTCGACAGATGTCAAACATTACAAAAATAAACTTTTCCTCCCCGTAAACGTGAAAATGCAGACTTCTTGTTTAAAATGCGCATCTTTTTTCGTGCCTCGATAAGAATCATTAATTACCAACCTCAAACGGATAAACAGGTTCCATTGTACTTTCAAGAAAGAGAGTTAGGGAAAGATGAAAGAGACTAGTTCGTGATACAAGACACGTGACTGGCGCTGACACTCATCTCGACAGTCGTTGTGGGTCCGCGCACGCCGGCTCAGGAAGTGAGTTCTCTTGGGAGCGCCCATTGAGACTCCCAATTCATTGGTGCCCTCCAGCCGCGAAAGAGCTGCTGTGCAAGCCTTCCTCTGGACCTTCGAGTGAGAACGGCGCTTGTAATTATCGTCTGACGCGCGAGGGGTCGTTAAGTTCAGACGTTTTCTGTCTCGTAACGCGTTTAGCGTTGTTATCCGATTCATCATGCAGATAAGCGGGATTGGTTTTTTCCGTTCATAGGGAACCTTTGCAAATGCATTTTGTTTATTCGCTGCTGGTTAGTTTGGCATTAGAGATGAGAATGTCCTTTTTTTCTATCCAATAGGATACGATTAAAGATCTTAATCTTAAGCGGATTTCGATTTTTCTCGTGTCTTGATGAGTGTGGAAACTACATTTGTACGAAATTTTTTAAATTTTTACTCCACTAAAAAAAGTATAACTGATTTTTTTTCTAAAAAATTCCATTCTCTCGTTATAACCACGTTCACCACTAGTATAATTTGGTACCAAATATATTGAAAATAAAATAAAAAGTCAAAGTAGGTCAGCGATTTTATTCGTAATAACTCTATATTTCGAAGCTGTCGAGTAATAAAAGAGACGATTTCAAATTGCACGATTGAAAATCACCGAGACTGCTCTGTTTATTTTCATCTCGTTTATATTGTAAAATTCGTTTCTATAAGCCCCATCTCTCGCAAATTAACCCTATTCAGTGTGACCAAAGTTTTTCAAGCCTTCGTGTGAAAGCTGAACGAGTCTCAAAGTCCGTTTGATTATTTCATAGAGATAGTGGCTGTTGGAAGTGTAAATCAAAATTTATCGTTGGATGAGAGTAGGTAAGTAAGCGAAACGTTGAAAATTGGTTCTTGATTCAACATCGCCTGTATGTTTGATCACCTTGGAGTCGACCTCTCGTGACGAGATAAGATTCCACACGTCGACTATACTGTTTCGTAAAGTTTTTCGCAATAGTGGGAGAATCAAGTTTTTCATTTTTTACTTTGATTATAAGTTTTTCTACTACGTTAATGAATAATCTTGTTACGAAATTATCTCGGGTTAAGTCGTTCACTTTCACTTTTTTTAGATATTTCTAATAACATAACAATCCAGCAGAAAAAAAGTGTTACTTTGGAATCGATTTTAATCGAGACGTGGTACATTATAAGGTTCTCGGGGTATCGATTAAACAACACCAGGCAGCAGTACGCCAAGAAACGTGCTACTGAAATAAAAGAAATTATTTTTACTTTAAATCATGCAGACTTTTACTGTTGGCTTTTAACGCAATTCTTTTAGTGAAGAGCATTTTATTCTCATTGATTAAAAATTGAGTAATCATTTAGTTAGGTACTTCGTTATATAATTTCGCGAGTTTGAGTCATCTACTGATATCAAAAGTCTAGTTCCACTGAAATTGTCCAACTTTTTTAAAGATATACTGCTGACGTAATTCTACTAAAAGTAAAACATTTTATAAGAAACTTGATAAAATTTTGAAAAATTTTCACAAATGCGGAATTAGTCTCTCTGTAAAATTTCATACGATTAACTGTACAAAAATGCGAAAAGAGTAGTTGGAAATTTTTTTTTTTACAATACACTCCCGTAAAAAGTAAAACGTTTTCGACATCATAAGGATGACGAAGGATAAAATTTAATTAATTTTTTTACAAAGAAACGCTTGTCATGGTTGTGAATGCCAAAAAACTCATGACTTACTTTATCTTTTCTTTATCTGACGGGAAAAAAGTAGAATCGCAAAAACTGATTTTAATGAGTTGTTAAAGATAAAAGAAATAAGCAGTTACGACTTACAAACTTACCTTTAACGACCCAAAGTAAAGTGTAAAGTATCGTCGCTCGTAAGAACTGTGGCTTTCCTTTGGCCAGGCAAATGATCGTTCATTTCAACGAAGCGTCCCCGCTCATAATCACCCAAAAGGCGAAGTACGAGTTAAAAACGAAAAAAGCGTATGCGGCAGCCAAGCGCATTAAAGGATTTAGGTTTTATACACCAACGCGTCAGTGCTGGCCACAGCAAAAACCCAAGCGAAAAGTTAGCATCCCCGAACTTTTTCTTACCTGTTTTTTTTTTTTTTTTGTTCAACCTAGTTTGAACACTTGCTCACCGGACAACTGGAGAACCACGGACTGACACGCATCTTCGTTTTTTTGCAGGACGAGGCGTGTATCAGGGAACGTGACGGTCCAGAGGGGATCTGTGAATCACGTGCCTGCCACGAAGCTGCCCAGCACATGCTCGGCACAATGCACCGAGGCGTGGATCCCTGCAAGGACTTTTATCAGTTCGCCTGCGGCAATTTTCACAATCAGCTGCCCTATCAGCCGACCACGAGCTTTGCTGCCTTGCAAGAGCAGGTCGACGATCAAATACAGCGTAAGTTAATCTTTCTCGTTTTTATCGTTTTTACTTCAAATTTACTTATATGTATGTATAGTGTATGTGTGCATGTATGTTGGTGAGTGTCAGCGTATTTTACAAATATTATAATGTGGATTGATTTTTGACACAAACAATTTGTACTTAACACAAAAACTTAGTCTCGTGTCATGAACGCACAAAAAAATGCATCATACTGGAAAAAAAATTTTTTAATTAATGGTACTAAAATAATATGTGGGGGTGAAAATATCCAGAATTCCTGACTGTATATATTGTTACTAAAAACTGGCAGGAATGGAATATATTTTTTAGTAAATGTATAGCGAAACTATGTAGTAAGTAGTATAACTATCTCACTATTTTTAAAGCAATTTTTTAGTAAAATAATTCGAGTTTTTCAGATACTTGGAGTCTATGTACGAGTTTTTACTTTTTATTAATATTTGATATTTATAAATATTTATCTCATCGTCTTTGATTAAAAATTTTAAAAAACTTAGCATATTTCATCTATTTACGCGTGACACTGTCAGTTTCTCTCTGACTAGTATTTTAACATAATTTCGAACAACTAAGTAGGGAAAGCGATCTCAGTTAGTGCTTTTAAACGTATATCACGAATGACAAGGCAAATCTAATGAGCTTGGCGTAAATTCTTTTAAGCTCTTAAGCTATTTGATCCTTACCTACGAAATTTGGATTTTGTTTTATACCACAAGATTATCTGTATGATTAATCGTGAATACATTAAATTGTTGTAATAAATTTTATGTATTCCGAACTCTTATTATTTTTTCATGAAAATGTAAATAATAATTTCAACTTGCCAATTAAAAAAATGCATGTATTTGCATAAGCGAATTAATGCATGAGAAAACTTTAATATCATAAATCACTCGTCCGCAAATGTTATGACTATAGCGACTACAGAGCTATAATTCTTGTCTCTCGTTTAAGTTCCGATGGAGGATTCCGAGGAGCGTGTTAGTATTTAGTGCTTGTTTGCTATAATTTATAATATTAATGATGATACTTGTTGTTAGTCAAGTCATACATATTAAAAAATAGTATATACTAGGAGAAGGCTCTAAATTTGTAAATCATTTATAGTCATCTAGTTTTAAAGGTTTTTTGTTTACTTCTTCGAAGTTTGATAAAAGCCATATGAACGACAGAGTAATTTATTTGGAAAGTGATTTTTTTTCCTCTACTATTATAATAGAAATCTTCCATATTGTTTCTTACATCAGATTCGAGATAAATTGGTCTCAACTGAAAAATAGTAAATAAAGGTAAACTGCAACAATATATTTTTCAATTTTTTCTCCTATATCTTAAAAAATATTGAAGTTGGAAATTACGAAAAATGTGGTTTATTTATTTTTTTTATTTTTTAAATTAAATTAAAGGTCTACTTACTGTTTTTTATAACAAGCACTTTGAAGTATTTCTCAAAAAACAACATCTTCTAAATCATAATTTAATAGTTATTCATAAAATTATCACAACATGAAATAATAAATATATTTTGTTCAATTTTCCGCTAATCTTTCACAAATATTCAATTGACTGATAAAATTACTAATAGAGACGTTCTGTTCTATCTTGAAGTTTTAATAAAACCCGAAATCTCAGTATTGAAACGTCACGTTCAAACAGTGCACGGTGTGCTAGGGTCGGCAGATTCTTCTATTATTAAATTTTTCCCAATTCACATCCATCTCTTGACTTTATGACAAACCGCCGTTAACAATCTTATTAGTTTGCTATTTTAAACTAAGAAAAATAATCAACTTAAAGTTGTACGGCATTTACAAGAGAAAAATACGAGATATTAAATAATTAATGAGCCCTTGCACAAAGAAAATGAAAAAAAGAATAACATTCCGTTGTCATCAGCAGATGAACCGAAAGAAAATTTCAGATATCTATTATCCAACATTATACCTAAGGCTTTCGATTATCTATACAAACGACAGATACAGATACGCTTTGAAAAGGTAGCAAGATTGATGATGCTCCTCGATATACTCCCTTTAATCGATTTTTAGCAGCCACAACATCATGTATTTTAATTAGTTGAATACCCAAGTTTTGATGAGGCATGAAAAAGGAGAAAAAACATTGGCTTTTGCTGATTTTTAAATAATTTTGTTTATATTGGGTCTCATAAGTGAAATAGAATTTCGTTGGTAAATTTTTTTTGTTTAAAAATTTTGAGACATTGTTTTTTGCCGTTGTACTAAAAAAAAGTATACAGTCTAAGTATATTTTTTACAACTGCAATTACAAAGCTTAATTTTTATTAAAAAATTTTAAAAAATGTTTAGCACAATAAGTAAAATCACTTGGCAGACATATCTTCAAATTTTAGTCTCTGATTATTCATAAAAATACCATTAGTCAAATTTTGTAATAGACACGTCCATGTATGATTCTTAAAATAAAAATAAGAATTGCTGATCTATGAGTTATATTATAAGAAATTAAGCATTAAGATACTTAAAATGTACTTTTAGGTTCACGTAATCTTATTCGTGTAAAATGTAACCCTAATTTCACAGGAAAAAAAAAAAATTTATTTTTCAAAAAGGCCAACACAACCAGAATCAATGTCTATATGCGAACAGGTATATGTGTAAGAAAGGAGATAGAAGCAAGGGTGGTGCCAGTGCCAAACTCGCATCGATTTCTTTTATACATTATTCAACACCCGATTGCTACGCCTCTTTTTTTTATTTTCATTCGCAGAGCTAAAATACAATTAATATTTGAACAACAGAAAAACATTACCTACGGAAAACAAATTGTTTGGAGAATACTAGTCTCCAAACAATCTATTGTAAGTAAAATATTTGTACGTTTGAGGATTATAAATAATCATTGAAAGTATTAGTTGTATTCAAGTTGGCTTAACACCTTTTTAAAAACCATTGATAGTTAATGAATAAATGGTTTGTTAAAATGAATTTCGTATTAATTGTTATACACAAAATTTTACGTAAGGATAGTTATTTAAAGTATTGATGAAAATATCTTTTATGTTACGTGGTAGGTATTTGTTTGTCTAAGATCTTTATTTATACATACATCATTTATTCATTTGACACAAGTAATCTTTCTTCTCAGGATGTGACATATTTAATTTATTTGGTAAAGTGAGAGTAGCTCATAAATTTAATTTGATATCGAGAGTATATGCATTTCTGGCCCTTCATATGATCATAAAAATTTTCAGCATTACTTTAGTTTATCATGCTAGTCATCAGTTTTCGAAACACAAGACAGTTCAGAAAAATATGATCAAGATATCATCTCTTTTTCTTTTTTTTTGTGAGAGGCCTGTACGAATAAGGCAGTGCCAGTGTTAGCACGTTGCTGGCATTATCACATGAGCAAAAAAGAAAGAGATGAACATGAAAGTGACACACGACACGAGCACTAACATGTAGCAGATATCAAGGCACTTGACAGTGAATGAGGTTGGACGATGTTGTAAAAGCATGTAATTAGCTTATGAAAAAACTTTTACCTTATTATTTATCTTTATTACATTCATTATTGACTTGGGAAAGTTTTCTAAAGAGCTATAAATAGTTTTCTCCTTTTCGTCGACCGTGTACCATAATCTACTGAATTAGTTGAGTTTTATTTATCAATTACATCCTATTTCTTCCTTTTTCTTCTTTACAGTTTTCCAATACCACATTTATCTCGGTAACATGAATTTAATACTAATATTACAACGTCTTCGACATTGCTAAACTTAATATCTTAGCAATTGCCGTACAAAATGTACGTAATACAAACCATCCTTCTGATGTTGCACGTTTCATACATTAATAATTTCTTACAATTGCAGAACAAAGACGTTTTAGCAAATCTGTTTCTGGTATTAAAGCAGATCGTGTTTTTACTGGCTGTAATCCCCATTGCGTGGGATCAATACTATCTCTATACGTCTACTGCACTTGGTAGTGTGTTTCGAATAAACTACCTGCGCTTTTGGCGGGTGTTAAATTTTTAAGCTTAAGTAGCAACTTTGCTACTTATGCATTTTTGAAGAGCGTAAATCAAATTTTATTTGAGTATCGTATTTTAATTTTTCAACTGTACAACAGTTTGGCTATCCATGTAGTTCAGATTATAAAAAACCTTTGCTAATTAATAAATTTCACTTGTGTATTTAATACTTTTTCCTGATATCCTAAGAAACTGGGAGTAGTGCTTGCGTAAGTAAAGACACGAGCAAAACAAGTACAGCTTTTTAAACTATTAAGTTTAAAATTTTTCTTTTATTTTTCCTCCACTTGGTTTTACGAGATAAATATATTCCACCCTACATCGGTGGCTAGCTGTGTTAATATGATGAAAAAATATATTTTTTTACTACCACAGTAATTTTAATGTTTGTTTTAAAAAAGTAAACTGCTGCTTTAACAAAGCAAATAAATTATCATTTGTGGAATTAAAAGCAAAATGATGTTCATTTACTATGTTTGGAAACTTTGGTGTTACTAACATCAAGTTTGTTACATCTGCCAAAAACGATACAAGCAGTTTAAAGTAGTTGTATGAAATAAAATTCATATGACTTCGCAATATGCTCTCAACTGCATCGTTATTTCCTCACATCAGTTTAAGCAACAAGTATCCTACATCAAAAACACATTTAGTATTCATTTTTGAAACATCAAGTAGTAGTTTTGAGTTACGTTCCAAATCATTGGTTACCAATTTTTTTTTTTTAACACAACAATATTGTTGAAAATTGTGAGGGAGAATGGTTTTAATCGTCCCATATATTATACAATATAAAAATTGCTTAAAAATTATATTAAAATATTAAATAAATATAACACAAAACATTGCACAAACGACATAAA
Source organism: Copidosoma floridanum (assembly GCF_036245765.1). Lineage (NCBI taxonomy): Eukaryota > Metazoa > Arthropoda > Insecta > Hymenoptera > Encyrtidae > Copidosoma > Copidosoma floridanum. The sequence continues at coordinate 7,775,748 of NW_028321878.1, forward strand.
AATATTACACTATTTAAACGTTCTAACATAATTTATTATATCTGTATTATTTATTTTGTAAAATTTGAATCCAATATTGCATTATTTATCTTTTGGGCTACAAAAAGAGTCTATGCAAAAAAACCTATGCTATACATTCAAGGTTCTCGATTTACATATTGGATGATGTTTTTTCTGGTTGTTGTACTTCCAGTGAGCACAGATGTTGGCAGCTTGATACAAAAAAGTTTGTAGGTAAAAGTGAAAAAAAAGCACTGTAGTATTTTTGATAGCCCTTCTAGATCCGATAAAAAAGTTGTGTCTTTTTGTGCCATTTTAAAATAAACGTTGATATAATTGCTTTTGTGATTACAATTTGAAGTGGTATCATTTTTGCAAAGCATAAGTTATAAACTAAGACTTTCAAACATAATACATTGGAAATGTCCATTTTTTTGCTCTTTCCCAATAGTAACTGCTTACAGAATATAATAATTTTTAAAGTTTAATTACTCGTGCATTTTCTTAAAGATATTCTACAATGTAAAAATAACATTTACATAGGCACCTTTGTGAAAAATGTTATCTCTACCGAGGAAAATAAGAGACAATCCACCTGTTATCCGTAAAGAAAAAAAAACACGAAGAAATAAGCCTCTATGGCGTCTTCAACATGCACGAGTAGTACAAGCAAACGTACGATGCAACATGCGGTAGCAGTCACTTGGATAGCTCGATTGTCGTTTCTTGGCACGCTTCTGAGCGGATGAGAGGGTAAAAGGAAAGGCGATTCGTCGGGAAATGCCGAATGATGTGTCTCTTCGTCTCACGGGCTACTTTGCAAACGATGTGCGCAAACAAGATCGTTTTATAGTCAAGAGAAGCTCGAGAGAAAATCTTGAGCCGTTGAGCCCGAGATGGGGGGTGAATTTTTGTTGTCGCATAAATAATGGAGGTGATCGTTTGTCGTTGACGATTTACCAAATTTGAGAAAAATATTATACAGTGTCTATAAAGTCTTCTAGAAAGATAAATACTTTTTTGTTTATATTTTAAAATATTATTAACATTCTGATGAAAAATTCTACAAATACAAGCTTATAAAGATTCGTGTGGATACTTGTATGTGCATAAGACGCTACGGTTGTTGATTTGGCAACCACATAGCACGAAAGTAATATAACCATGGAGCAATATTTCAATCTGCTTATTTAAGAAGACCCCTTTGTAATTCATGATATTTGAGCAAGAACGAGGGCTTTTGATGCATCTGATTTTATGAAAAGCAATGCGCAAACATTCCTATCACTGCTCTTTTTTACGTATATCTTTAAGCCCGTATGAAAGGTCCAATGCGCATACCCAATAGAGGTCGGGGTATGTGTATGACTTATGTATGAGTACACAGATGTTTGTATAGGTACGGTATCAGAAGATCGAAGAGACTTGGAAGCTGTATGCATGGCTACCCAATTTCTATCTCTTTTTTCAATCCCTACATCACTGAACAGATTCACATTTAAGAAAATTTAAATTTATTTGCCACCATATGGTTTTTGTACACGAAATATTTCATAAGATAATGAAAATTTCGTGATCTATACACGTAAACGTAACCAATATAATCTTTACACCTATTGGAAACAATCAAACTAAACTTTACAGCTTGATTTACAATGAAGGGATGGAAATATTTTAGTTACAATAACATTCGTTAGCCTTAATTTACTTCAATTTTTTTTTTAACCAACTAAAGATTCATTTGGTTGAACGTTTCCAAATGCATATAAAAAGTTAAAGTTCATACACGAATGACCATAAAATTTTCGTTAATTTTAACTTTTACTAGAAAAATGTAAATTTATCATACAATAAATATAACTAAGTCCATACTACAATGAAATACATAATAAATTTATTTTACTTTGTGCGACCGATCAATAATGAGCTTACCCTTTGTGTGTTTGTTTCAGGGATACTGCAAAACGAAACGGGAAGAATGGGTGGAGCATTCACAAAGCTTGGTCAATTTTATAACAGCTGCCTTGAATTCAAAGAAAAACCCGTGGTCTTTGCACCAGGTGAGTAGATTATATTTTAATGGTATGTGTATAAGGTGTGTAGGTAACGAGATTTTGTGGGATTTGCAATAGGGCTTTTAAAGGCAAGGCACGAAAGAGATACATATTTGTTTCAAAGGAATTAAACTCGTCGTATTTTGAAAGTGAAATCAGTTTTAGAATTATTTTATAATGAGCATGACGTTGGTATTATTAATATGTGTGATTTGTATATTCACGAGTGTTGACAGTGATAATTAAAATTTTTTTTACCACGTATTTTTTTTAACTGCGTAAAAAAATGTATAAATTTACGTGAGAAAAGAAACAATGGGGTACAGTTGTAATAGTTACTACAATTATTTTTTAGCTCTTTCAAATGATATTCACCTTTTTTTTCCATACGGATGAAAGTCAAGTTAGAATAACAATGTCTATTTATGGGTTTAAAATAAAAAATCTTATAGAACGTTTTCTGTAACAGAAAAAAAATATTTCTAAAATAAAACTGGTATCATAATGACAGTAAGAAAAACATTTAACTCAAATCATTTGAGTTAAATTGAATTTATAAATATTACATTTGATTAAAAAGTAAAATTTTAAAAAATGTTAAATTTTAAAATGCGAAAGGAATTTAGAAGGTAGAAGACACACTAAAAAATATAAATAGTGGTCTTCCTCTGTTTTTTTTTTCTTAACAACTGTTAATATTGTGTTGGCAGAAAAATTTCTCTTCATATGCGAGAGTAATTCATAAAAATAAAAAAGTATAAAGAAAGAACAATTCATAAAAACGTCGTGTACGGAGAGATCCATCTTAGGGGCTTAACGAATAAAAAGGTTGAGCAGCAGCACAGGTAGCAGGAGTGACGGGGTAACGACATATTCCCTTGAGGGACAGAGAGAGAGAGAGAGAGAGAGAGAGAAAGGGAGAGAAAGAGAGGGTAGATCGTATACCTGCACGCCTCAACGGTAACCTCGACATTATTTCCTTGTCAGTGTGTGCCGGCGCCTGTGCTGGAGAGACTGTTTTTAGCGCATACTATATGTCACAGGACTCACGAGAGCGCCTCGTAAAGCGATGGTTACGCAGGGAAACCATGCCGCTATGCGTACCAGAGATTCCGAAGCCGGCAAAAGTGGCTACGATATATTTAAAGAGGACGAAAGGAATGCTGTTGTCTTGTTTAAGGGATCTTTTTGCTCGCGAGAGTCTCGTCTAAAATAGTACTAATATATAGAAAAATATTCGTACCAGCGAGCTTTTATTACTGGAAGTTAATCATTTTATTACACAAAATTTATAGATAGGTAGTTTCTATATTTAAAACAATACGTTTTGGTGATATTTTAGATAGTCAATATTTAACTACGGATAATGAATTAATCATCACTTGACGTAGTCTTTTATACAAATTTTTAACCGATTGAATAAAGTCGATCTAAATTATCAAGAACTCGAAGATCTTGCGAAGTATTGGAATTCATAGACAACCATATTTCAGAGAGATTGAGGCAATTTTGAACTATTTGCGGTAGCGACGACTACAGCAAGCAAACTACAGCAATGTATCACCTTTACACAAACTCATACCTCTTTGATGGTTAGGATCTTTGATAGTTCATGTTCGCCAATGCCGTTGTCGATATACGTTATTCATCGTAGTTTGAGGCAAACACTTTCCAAAACAATTTATTATTTCCAAACAATTGTTTCAAATAGGTACAAAATATTTTTATATGACTATTTTAAATATTTACCATAAAAACTTATTTCACTTCTTCAGATATTTCTATTCATAATAAGATTGCTCTGAGAGATTAGTATTTTTAAGTTTTTAATTATGTACATAATGTATAGAAAGCTAGCAACCAAAGTAGCTTTGAATTGTTTTTGTATCTATTCTAATATTAAGTGAAGCTTATAAATGTTTATTATTAAAATTTTCTTCTTATAGTCAAATTTTACTATCAGGTGAAAGAAAAAGTGGTTTTGTAAAAAATATTAAGAATAAAGTCAGGGTCGATGTACAATAAAATGATGTTGTCAGTGACGGATTCGACGTTAGGCAATCCATCATCCATTTGAGACAAGCGAATTTTCAAACGTCTATCTTATTGCTTTTATGTATGGGTGAGTCTTTAACATGCGAAGATTGATGGTCCTTCGAAACCACTTGAATGGTTTTTGAAGCGTTTGAACTGAGTAGTAATCTAGATAACTTAGTTTTTTGTAATACGCATAGCAAAAGTTGGAAAACTGTTTGTCTTTCATTTTGAATACTTTAGTATTCATTGATAAAATAAATAGCAGAGCTGACATAAATACTTAATCCTTAGGTATAATTAAATCAATCATACAATTTCACATGTCAATGTATTATGTATACTCTAGAAGTAAAACATAACTTTGGCACATGGTTCTACAAATTTTTACCCCAGATCTCTGAATTATGTTGTACTCCGAAGATATGTCATAGCGTCTGACGTTGAAAAACTGCTGGACCATTGGGAGCTCGAAGCTTTAGTGTCAGGTCAGCCTCGGAAGCATTACGTATACTCACAGAAACACACACGCAAACGAGCACTCATGCTAAAAACTGCAAAAAAGTTGCTAGGCTTTTAGGTGGCGTCGTTGCGTCAGTAACGATAATTAGTGGATAAATGCTTCAGAGTGTGTTTTTCATTTGGTCACTTTGTTCGTTCGCATTTACTCTCCAAACTTAGTTGACCAAAAATATAGTTACTCCGAATTTTAGAATGAAAATTTATTATTGTAACAAGAGTGCTACAAGTATCAAAAGATTTGATCATTTTTCTCGATAAAAAAAGATTAGAAAATGACCCGTAAGAGTGACAATCCTCTTTCGAAAATTAATAAAAGTTACTCTCTTACTAAAGTCGAAAAATTTTATTCTTCGAGGCGATTTTTGTTCCAGAATGATTCTCAGTTTGTGCTAAAGTTCCAATTGCTTCTCAATTACATGGTAAATACAAATCTGATGAACAAAATTGAAAAATGTTGTTTGAAATTGGTAACTTTTCTTACGTTGAAATTTAATTCTAAAGCTTGATACCAACATTCATTTGTTAAGCATCTTATTTTGTGTGAATGGATTTAAGTAAAATATAAATAGAAATTTAACACGTATCTATTACACTCAGCTGTCTGAAGTTACATGTATGCTTCTCAACCATAAATTCAAATGTACATAGTAATACCTTTGAGAGTTTTGAAGCACTACTATAGGCCAATTTTTCTATAATTCTATGTATGTATTACTGTAGACAGAGATGGGCTCGTATTTAGATTTGAATATTGAAATACTGATCTCAAATACTGTCAACCAAGCTCCAAATTATTTATAAATACACACTTATAAACATGTTTACTTTTTAGTATTTCTAAGGAGACATTTTCAAATTCAATTTTTTTCAAATTGATATTAAATATATAACCACACATTGAACCCATTATTTTTATTAACGATTTTTTAACATAGGCGTTTCTCGTAGTGTTTTTTCATCAATAGAGTACTATGTTATGTATCATGTAAAAGATGCAGGGAAACATTTGTAAAATAAATTTATGCTTGCGCTAAAAACCTTTGTAAAATCATATATTTAATCTATATTTTATTACTGTGTTGATAAATATTTCATACAGTTAATAATTTATTTTCTATTGATGTTTGCATAAACCGTATATCTATGTGGTTATTACGACAACTTTTATTTATCATAAAATGTATTAAATGAAGTAATTTGTTGGTATTTAGGTTGTACGAACGATCGGTAAATAATGAATTATGTAAATTTTTTTTTTTAATTCACCAAAAAACTGTATTACTTAAAGAATTTTAAAAAGAAAATAATGATGATGACATCAATAATTTTAATCTGCTTTTTATCGTTGCTGCATTTCTTACAGATTAGCTCCAGGAAAGTAATATTTTTCAATTAGATGTCCTTCACTAAATGTACGACGATAGTTCGAAATATAATCATTTAAAATTTTTCTTTACAACCTACGTCATACGTTAATACTCCAATACATTAGGAATATTTCACTTACCCTGACTCATTGTTAATTTTAGGAATTATTCAATCGAGTGAAATTGGAAAAAAGACGTTTCTTTAAATTATTTTAGCCAATAGTTTTGCTGCCCATTTCACATCTATGATTCATAGAAATACAGCGTATGTAGCTTTATTCTAAAAGACCGTATATTTTTTCATCTATACATATATAAGTTGAATTAAAAGAAGACGAGATTTATATTAACTAGTATTTTCAAAAAACTTTTTCAAATGAATGAGTTGTCTATTTGCCTTTACCTCATAAGGTTAGTGGCCCAATAACCAATCACTTCAGAAATTTATGTTTAAATAGTCGATCGTACACTTTATGTTATTTTATTAAAACTTTGATCGAATACATAGATTTGTTGTTATTAGGATAAATGATTGTATAAAGGCTCGATGTTTTTTTATTTGTGTTTAAAGTTTATATCGCAAATTGACCAATATAGTATAGAGCTGCAACTCCAAAAGTTCAGTTTTACTCAAAAACAAGACCTATCATTTAGTTCTATCAATTCCAAATGAAAAATCGCTTTTGACCCAAGTAGCTGATTTTTCATATATATGTTATAAGCTTTTAAAAAAGATGCATCCCTGATCTTTTAAAGAGTCTTCAGCACAAAAATAACTTAACTGATGAGTGGTTATATTGTATTTTTTAGTATCACTTATCAGTGCATATTACTGCGTGCCTTTGAAACATGCCATCTAACACAGACTAACTTTACACATATAGGAAGTGCTTGTTATCAAATCATTAACTGAATTCCACTTGTAGCCAATGAAAACGTTACTTTTAGAAGTTATCTCTATTGTATTCATTCATTTGCATTTCAAGCGTTTATCCTACTCGTTGTAGCTAAAAATTCGTTGGCAAAAATTTATTTTATTTTTTAAGATTTCTAAGCATTTTTCAGTAAGTATAAGGTAACGCTGATTACTCAACAAGCGATCGAAGATCTATTTCTACTCATGAATTTCACAACGTTGTATTACTATAAGCAATTGTTCTATTTAGAAACTGGAGATTTTTAAAAACGAATAGGTAAGTTTTAATTAGAAACATTTCTATTGATTCAACATGATATTGATACGTCCAAGGTTTTAATACTTACTTTTTAAAGTATCTTTATTTTATTCTTTGACTAGTCACTTTTTCTAATCAAGGAAGGATTTTTCTAACCAAACTCACTACAACGCGGTCATGATTATTGCATCGATCAATATTTTTTTTACAATCCACCAATATAATGTAACTGTTTTTTACTCCTTTTGTTTAATTTTGTTAAGTGGTGGTGAAAATATTTAATAATAATAATTTTCTGAGTAAAAACTCGATAAAAAAATGTTTATATAATGATGGTATGCATTTAAAAGCCTGTATGTATCATAATTTTGTAACATCTTTCCATTTGTTTAGTTTTCTATTTATATTAACATCAAATTAATGTCTAATAAAATTTATATTACTTTTCATTACTTTAGAGGTTAATTTGCTACTATTAAATCTAAAAAAAATGGTAAATCAACTCGTTTACATTATTTCCCAAAAACTCGTTGTCCTGAACAGGAAAAATAATATACCTTATTTTTTTTATCAACAGACACGAGAATTTGCGAAAGTATCCTCCTGGTCTTCAATACAGGATGTCAACATTACCATACACCAAGATCTACCGTTGTAAAGTTTGTTCCAAAACTTTTCTTGTACTCGACCACCTTGAATTCCACGTAGAATTTCAGCACATATACCGCTGCTTCATGTGTAAAAAATGTTTCATCGGACCTGATCAGTTTGACATGCACGTAGACTCTGAGCATAGGCATTTCTGCTGTTTCTGTGAACGAATTTTTGTCACACGCCGCAATCTTCAATGTCACATTAAAGATTACCATTCGCAGGAATCAGCACACTAGCACCTAACAATATGTTAGTACATTTATGACGAGAAAATTTTTGATCCAAAGAGATATGTTGCAAACACAGCAAAAAGCCATGTATCTTTAGATTACAAGGAGCTTTTTACATAATAGTAACGTTCAAGTGCAGTTTTATTCATGAGGATTATAAAAATCTAAGTATCGTCACTTTGCGTCGAAGTACCATCTGCAGAAAAGTTTTATGAGAACCAAATGAGTTTTATCCTTAATAGACATCAAGAAGTAACTATTGCCAACACAATGCATGAACTCAATTACAATATTTCTACGGTAATAATGATAATGATGAAATTAAATATTTTAAAATTAACTGAATCTAAAAAGAGCGTAATACATTTTTTTAAATCTTGGCGACAACAAAAACAGATTAGAAGGTATGTGAAGAATTCCATCGTCAAGTGAGTTTTGTTAGAAGTTATTTTATTTCATATAAAATTAGGTGATACTACTGAATTGTATTAAAACATGAGCATGTAATGTATGACGTACTTTGAAATATTTTTGTCAAATATGTATTAATAAAAATATTTTAAACATGTTAGTTGGATTTACTATGATACTAAGCGAATTTTGTGTGATGTAAATTAAAAAGTGCACATTTACGTTGGGGAAAAAAATTATATTAAGAAATTATTAAGTACAACTATTTTAAGTAACACCAGAAATATTATATTTTGTAACTGTCTGAATCTCTGAACCTTTAATTCTTATTTTAATAAAATCTATTCTGATATCTTTGCTCAATTTTATCCATTTTTCTCATATTCTTAACTATTATTCAATTTCTGGATTGTTTTTATATATTTAAAGCTTTTTACTTACATATTTATAAAAGTAATTGAGTTTTCATCAACTTTTTTCAATTTTTTAGTTACAAATCCTTGTCTCTAATTTTCCATGATTTTAATTCTACGTGTTTCTTTTTCTTTTTCCTTTTTTCAAAAATTTCTCTGTCTTATGTGAATATGAATTTTTTTTTTCTGTTCATGTGTTAAGATTTAGAGATTTAGGAATATGTATTTTAGACAACCAATTCTCTGGTAAGGTAAATAAAGTAAAAGGTGAAGTAAAGATGTGTGGGGGCTCGCAATAAATAGTAAACTTTGAGATTTGGCGTGGAGCATCTGTGTGTGGCGAGATGGGCCACGCAGGGCTCACCTAAAATAAGGGATGTATTAATCCATTGATACTACATGGTTTTTGATATTTTTTTTATTTTTTATTGGCCTTGGTTATTCATAGTACGTAATTTATCTTTTTTATATTTTTGTTAACGCATCTCTGTCATATTGGATTTTGAACTAGAATACTCATAGTATGTATCTCTCTAATAATAGCTATCACATTTAGAAAAAAATCTCACTCTTACTTGATTACATGTACTTTGGTACGATATAAAAAAATCAGAAGGGCGACGTAGCATCAGTTTGAACTCTCTTTTCCACTCCGTGGCTCTCATTTAAATTTCACGCTTGCCACGTGGACAATACTTTACTATCCACAAGTACCACCAACCTCTGGCATCATCGCTTGCTACAGGTCAGGTTGATCGATCGAAGGCATGAGCGGTGCGCGGCGTTGGCTTCGATGTGAATGTCAAGGTCGAGCTCGGTAAAATCATTGATCGCTCAAAAATACCTCGATATTGGGCCCCACCCCCTCACCCTCGAAAGGCTCACGGTCTAGCTTGCATCTGGGTGCTAAAAATAATACTCCCCCCCTTTGTAGACTGACCTTTTTCGGTAAATACTAATATAAAGACTTTACCGTAGACAGATGTATTTTTTTTTTTTTTAATTTCAGAAACTGCACTTTATTGACTTTTCAGCAAAACATTTCGTGAAGTGGCTACCAAATTAAGAAACGAAAAAAGATAATACAAGTTATTAAAGTATACCCACAATCTTGATAGACTTAATCGTCCAACACGAGATAAGGTCTGTTGTAATCTCGCAAGGTATAAATATTGAAAGTCTGGGTGAAACATTTGAATATATTGGGAGGAAGAGCTCGTCAAAAGGGTACACGGAGAACGAGAATCGGAAACAGTTTATTTCTTGGCTTTCGGCTCGTTTGCTGCTAGAGGAGAAGGGCAACGGGGGGAATTCAAGGCTCAAGGCCAGAGTTAATTGCGCAAGACTTCCGTCATTCAGGGCGTTGCAAACGGGGAATCGTGCGAATGGGCTTCGAGAAAGCGGCCGCTGCACGCGCGAGGTCACGAGCCTAGAATCCACTTTTACAAATGATATTACTGCTTTCCGTCTCTCTTTTTTCTACTCCTGTTTTAACTATGTTTCCCAATACTCCTTATGTATAGCTCTCGTTATCTTTTACTGTCTTTAACTGCTCACCGGGCTGGCTATCTTTTGATAAAACTGCTTTTTTCTACAGTAGATGCGCTCCAGTGACGAAAACTAATATTTTGAACCAGATGGGGTGACCTTTCGTATTCTGATACATACTCATTTGTACAAGAGAGTTGGAACATTTTTTCGTAGTGGAAAATATTGTCAATGCACATCTTTAGCGTGCATTTTTTTTTCACTGACATTACAAAATTAAATACAGCGATCTGTACATATGGAGTAATTCATCAAGTATGTTAACAAAAAATTCTCTATATAGAAATGAATGCATGAATATTCTTTTAAAAATGAGTATTATAATGATAAAAAATTTTTTTTTTTTCAATGTTTTATGACGGAGATTGTGAAAAAAAGTTTACATACTAAAGGTTTCAAATGAAAAATGTTGGAACAGTACAATTTAACAATTTGAGTTTTTTTTCGTGTGTTGATGACATGTGTTGTTAAACTATTAATAAATTCAAAACAGTTTTCAGGGCTCTGTTATTATATTAATTTTAATAGCATTTAAATAATATATGTTTAATAATTATTTATCACGAGTATGTTAAATATGAGGATTTAATTGATTATTCTAAAGAAGAAAAAAAAAATTATATTGAGTAAAGATATAAGAACTATTGTAAGAAAATCTCAAATTTCTGCATAAAAAGCACCAATAAATTTCAAAAGTTGAAAAATTTTTCTTATTAAATACACATTAATATGGTACACGAGTAATGAATTAAACAGTATCCCTGACCTGAACATAAAACAGTATCGAAATACCTTTTTTTTAAATTTGCATCATAACTAAATTTTTATACATAAGTCTGACGATTGCATAAATTTATCAGGTCCGGTAGAGCCTGCCAAAAGCTTTGAAATTCCAATTGCTCTCATTTTTTCTCTCTCGCCTTCTTGCGCGAAAGCTACGGAGGAAATGGAACTTCCGGCGCTTCCCAGCCATATATGCCTTCCGGACCGCCCACCCCTGCTTGTCCATACGTACGTATGTGAATAAGAAGGCATGCCGCCATATCGAATAATGTTAACTTAGACGTTCCGGCATATCCACACAGTCTGCGTGAACCAGCCCACAATTTACCTATTGCTTAACTTTGTCCAGTGCCAGGGCTCCTTGAAAAGAGGAATTTCCACGTGATCCATACTTGGAAATTCATAGAGGGTATTGGAGATATTATGCGAGTAATACTTACTCGTAATTTATGGATCGGGATAACCATGCATGGTATTGACATTTTTTGGCGTTGGTTTTTTTTTTTTTCGCTAATATAATCATTGTAGGTTTAAACGAAATGATCACTCTAGACGTGATACTTTATCAAGTACTTGACAAAGCTTATGGTGATATACGCCAAAAGATCCGCTCAAAGTGCTAACAATATGACAACGATGTCACGGGCAAAAATTCAGCATGATTACAATCTACCCCTTGCAGCTGAGTCTATGACTTGCTTACTCAAAGTCACAACTCTCGTATTAGAAAAAAAAATTGTACAAGTGATACTCTAAAAATTATTAACATAATTGATTGTTAGAGAAGGTTAATTGATATACGTTTTAACAAGTCAAATAGAAATTTTATTAGCTGTGGTAGATATGGTTATAAATAGAAATAGTGTTGTATCGAAAGATCAAAAAGTAAGTTAATTAAAAAATATGATTAAATCTTTAAATAAAATAAGCGACATTTACCCTACAAAAATATTTGATTGTAAGACCAAAGTCTAGTTTTGTGAATTACAACAAGTAAAAATTAAATGAGTAAAAAGAAAAAGTTACCTAGTAAGTCAAGTCAGATAAAATAATTATTTACAAATTTAAGAAAACTCGATAAATTACTGGATAAAATCGATATAATTATTATTGAATATTTAGGAAGAAAGTGTATTGTTCGGTTTTTTAGAATAACATAATAAAAAAATATAAATCTACAAGTATTGCTTATTACTGACTGAAATAGTCCTAACACTACAACAGATTTTAGTAAAAAAAATATAAAGTTATTCTTTTATAGTAAATTATTTACTGAAAAAAGAAATATTATTGTGTGAAACTATTGAAAGCATGTGAAACACTTAAATTTTGTACGTTGTTTAATTTTATATGTAATCATTATCGAGTTATGTACATTATTAACAAATAAGTACTGAAATAAAAGTTTAAGTAAATATAAATAGAAATATTTGAAGTTCTGTTCATATTTATAGTAACTTAATTTTTTATGGAAAAAAAGAAAATAAAAATCACATACTCAACCTTACTCTATGTTATTAAAATAAGAAATAATCAATTAAATTTTTTATGTAATTATAAAACTTTTTAATGAGTGATTTTATAAAGTTATATACTTTGTATACTTACAGTTTACAAGCTGCTGAATGAGTTGGGAGGTTACATTTTGCCAAAACGCGAGGGACCGCCAGATATAACGCCTTTGATCTCATCTCTTTTAAAAATATCCGGTGCTCCATTGTTTGATCTTTATATTGACGCAGACCTGTATGATCACACTAGGGCTGCTGTGTTCTTGGATTTACCGAAAAAACCCGACTCTGACGTACTCGGTAATGATGTTCCGGTGAGTACTTCTACATTATTTGTTAATTTGTAACTTGATAAATGCAATTAAATTAAAAAAAATCTTACATCATTAATAATTAAATCACCAAATTATTTTTCAATAATCATTTAAACGAGTAAAACTGTATTCTGGATTAAAATGTATTAAGCATCTTTTGAGTACATGAAACGAATAAGGCAACATGCATTCATGTGATGTAAAATCCATTTTTATGACTAGTACTTTTATGACAGTACAAGTATAAAGTATATCATGCGTATGCTGTGAGCTAGAAATAAAACCAAGACTTATGAACAATAAAGTATAAAACGTCAGCGGTATGACGCACATATGCAAGAAAAAAAAATTGCACGAACCTTGAAACGGATTAAAAATTTAATGAATTTTGATTGACATGTTATATTTTTCGTAATTTATTCTTAATCATACTTATATTTCACAATTTACTTTTTATTTTTACTTTAGACGAATTATGAAAAAGAAAACAAGATTCACCACATAAACGAATCGTTTAAGAGATATCAAATAGAAAAAAAATATATATTTACACTTTAAAAAAAAAATATCCGTACTCTAAAATTACAAAAGATACTCATCCATCTAAATCGTTTGTAAAAAAAAGTTTACGTGATTTTCAACCATTGCTTTCCCAAAAAAACGTATCCCTGAAAACTAAAACCTTTTTCACTCCCATCACAATAAACAAGCGGGTTATTTTTCCCTCTTGAACAATAACAGAAGCTGCCCAGAATTTACGCACACATGCTCACACGTACTCACGTATATATGTATACGTACGTAATCGCGACCTCCCAGCAGACGCGCGAACGACATCGATCTAGTATATATCCTTTCTGGTCTCCAACGCTTCGAGCTGTACACATAGCACAGCGAAAGTTCGACGGGCTATACACCCCCTGCACTATAGTTGTTTATACGTCGGTGTGCTACGCTATTTCTCGCTCCAGTTTTTGAAACGCGCGTTTGTGGCCAAGTTTACACGACCAGTGCACAATTCTTCACAACACATATACGCGCGTTCTCTTACAAAGTGAATGTTTCGCACAATCTCATCGGCATTTTCAGCCCATGCTGTTGCGTAGCCATCCCCTGTTTGTCGTTGCTGAAGCCAATCCCCTTTGCTGCTGTTATTTTTTGTATTTCCCTTGAATTTTTTCCAGTAAATTCACCCTCACCCGCTTACGGGAATTGCCATCGCTGTTTCTATCAAGGAAGAGGTATGCCATTACCATATCCCTCTATTCGAGGGTATTTGTTTCTTTTCGCTTCCTTCGCTACGAACAGTACCACCCCACCAGGTTTCAAAGTTCAAAAGAGTTATATCTTCCTAGTCGTGTGATGCAAAATAGGTTTAGAGGTACAGGAAATTAGAGTATCTTTAATTGATTGCCTGCACGCAAAGTGCTCGATTGACTTTTTATTTTTTTACTTTGAAAATATACGATGATAACTGAAAAAACGTTGCAGTTGTGGATCATGTGATTAATGTACTTTTTCACTCTTTTTGCGTAGAGCTTGAAAATCGAAAAAAATTTTGTACCTCTTGAATAAATTTTATGCTAGAACTTACAAGTGCAAACAAGTTGAAAAAGTTTGAAATCATACCTGGGAAGAATAACGTTGTGTTTCGTACTTTTTTTCTCTGTGTCAGCAACATTTACAATTCATTGCAAACTTCCAACAGTTCTCATGCGAAAAGTCTTTATCGATCTTTTTCTTCGAACGCGAGGAAATTAAATTCTTTTTCAAACATCCCTTTCAGAAAAAATGTAAAGAGATTTTTTTCAAATACCCACATACACGTTCAATACAATTGTAATGTTATGAAATTAGAATCTTTCAAAGTACTATCTTTTTTTTTTTTTCGGGAAGAACATTTTAAAACGATGAACAGCGGGAAAGTCTGGGCATTCAGGAAAAAAAAAATTAATCAAGAGCTGGACCATTCTCGAATATTAAACAAGCATTAAATTAAACTTTTATAAAATGTTTGCACCTTTTTTTTTCTTTTCTCCCTTACGTTGATTATTATTGAAACCTATTTATATTAAAAAAAAAAAGTTTAACGAACTGAGTTTTTTTTTGCAAAATACGTTTGAAACAGGTAAGAAAATTACCTAGTACGAACTGATTAGAACACGTAAATTAAAAACAAGAAACACATGATGAAACATCAAGAGATGTACGAAATTTTTTGTTTATATTATTTTATGCCTTTTAAAGATTGTGGAATCATTCATATCATACTAATATAATGAAATCATACAGTTAGTAATTTATTGCCAAAAAAATCTATTTTCTCTAAGAAACTTAAAAAAACGCGTATTTATTATTATTAACAAAAATATTGTTTCTAAATAAATAATGAAGAAGATAGTTTCTAAAATATAATTCTACGTATAAATTCTACTTGAGAATTCCAAAGTTGAAAACCCCGATGGTACCTCTGCTACCTCAAGATTAAAAATGCTTTATTTATAAGCACTGATGGATGGTTGTGTTTGAACACACGAAATTTTTTTGTTGTTAAAAAATACCGAATGCAACTACGTGTGGATCAGCACACCAAATAGCACACGAAACAGAGAAAAGATTGCAACGTAAGGTCGAAAAAAAAAATCAAAACATCCGAGAAAAAGGGCACTACTGAGAACCAAGGTGCAAGGAGAATGATGACAAAGTGCATTAGTGTCGGTGGTACCGTAAAAGAAAAGAAAACGCACCCACTGGAGAAGGAGAAGAAAGTGGGAAGCTGGGGTGCGCGCCACTTGCGCTCGCTTGAAGGGGATGCTTAAACAGTTGAGCCCCAAAGAGAGGGAGAAAGAGAAAAAGGGCTGTGCACTACTTTTTGTCAGACGTAAAATAATGAAGAGAGAAACGAGAGTATGACGAGTGGTTGACAAAAATATACTGCGAGGCTCTGCCTTTTTCTTAGCTTGTCGTTAGTTAACTCGTCGCAGTTCAAGGAAGAATTCGCAAATTGGTCGTGTGCTGTTCTCAACTCGCCTTTGATTAAGTTATTTCTTGTTCCTTTCTTTTTTTTTTTCTTCTTCATTTCGCGCTAGCTTCATGACGTTCCTACAACTGCTTCCAAATAATACTTGGCGAAAAACGTGGTAGAAGCATGGTTTATGTCATGAATAATTAAAGATTTCATTTTTTTCGTGTATCACAGGATGTACTCTATTTTTCGAATAAATAAAGAAAATTATCGACCGAAAGTAATGTCTGTGGGAAACTAAATGTTTTCAAGAGTATCATGTAATTTTTTCGAAACCATGATTAGAAAGTTACTTTCTCCTATAGTCACTGTTTTGCCTTTTTAAAATAATTTAACGGATAAGAAATATTTGAAAATTTTTACAGTCTAAAAATAGGCTCAACTATCAACTTTTTTAATCAATGGCATTATTTTTTAAGCACCGAAACTTGGTTACTTACAAACAATAATGAAAGCTACATAAAACTTGTACAAAGTATCTCGTCATTTACAGCGAAGTAACATCTATATCGTAAAACCAACTACATATTTATAACGTTGGATAAGTATTCTGCAGTCAAGTGACGAACACAAATAATACATTTATATTTAATCACTGAGGTTGGCAAAGTCTATTTGCTTTATATTTTATATCATTAACTTGATGTCAAATTCATACCTTACCTCGGTACTGTAGTAACAAAAATCAAAGTAGATGAAATTCAGTGAAAATAACTACATCTGAAATCCATTTAACAACAAACTCGTCTAAAGAATAATAAGAAAAATCTTTGTAACTGACATTCATATTGCTGCTAGTAAAGTGATAATCAGGGCCAAAACGTTTAGTAGTCTTAAATACCATGAAGTAGTAAACCGAATTAAAAGCTAAATTAAGAATAATCTGCTTTCCTCCGCAATCCATCATATCATTAGTCTTGTGTGATTTAGATTACAGTTGAAATTCAGTGCAAAAGTAGAAATGACTCGAGAACAGAACAGAATAAGTAAGTAAAGGGAGTATACCAACGAAATATTCATTTAAGTATTCCAAAGTAGAAGGAAACGTGAGATAAAATACAATGAAACGCAGCTTAGTTTAAAATCTGGACCACGAGTTGAAGAAAAAACAAATTTTTCTCTTTAACAACAGCAAGTTTTACGCTCTTCATTTGAATGTTGAAACGAGCACGTTTAAATGGTAAAATTTATGTTTTAAAACAGTAATAAATTGAGTGTGACACATTGATTTATAATAAGACACATATATACGTAAATTTTCCAAAACACTTTATACCTGGATTTGAAATGATTATTTGCTTAACTGTCAAACCTATTTTGTAGAAATTTTTTTAATTACTTCAAACATTTCGGAAACCTTCATATATATTTTTAACTTAAAATTTTTAGTTTTGCTTTATTGACTTAAATAAACTATGCACTCTGCAAGAAAAATATTCATAATGCCTCATAATCAGGGTCATGAGTTATACTTTTCAAATGATGTACTGTACACGTTTCGACCTTCGTGAAATTAGTCTTGAAAATAAGAACGACTCACCGAGAGCTGACTGTACACGCATAATCCATCTATACATCATTAACTGTGTGTATATATATTTGAGGAAATCCACAAAAAATGTTTCGTTTTTGTCCTCAATTTCAATAAAAAAAAATTTTTAAGGCAGACCCTTGAAATCAGGCTCAATTTACCCGTAACGTTATGTACTATAAAAAAAATTTTGAACACGGGTTTCAGCACGAGTCACACCGTTTTTCTGCGATTTAAATATTAAAATTATATTTATACACATGAAATTTATAGATGTAATTATAGCATGCAAATCACAGAAAAAAAAGTATCTCCCTCACTGAAACCTGTGTTCGAAATTTTTCCCTTATGGTACATGACATTACGAGTAAAATGAGTCCGGTTTGAAGGATGTGCCTCAAAAATTTCTTTTTATTCTAAGAGAGGACAAAAACGAGATATTTTTTGAGGATTTCCACATATATTTCCACGATATACCTATTAATGTCAGTGCATTATAATACTATGTATATGTACGTATGTGTGTGCACGTGTGAGTGAGTGTGTGTGTCCAGTTGTAGACTGTATATCTTAAATTCCAGCTTTTAACGTTATTATTTGAAAAGTCTTAAACTGTATATACGACGTACATACATTTTTTACTTGCTGGTATACAAAACAACTTGTATTGTTCAACACACAGTTAATAGTAGCTTATTTAGCGGAAAATTTAGTAAAACATTTTTTCATGCCATCAAGTATCACATTAATTATTAATACTGGTGAAAGAGTGTTCCAAAAGAATTACATACAACGAGTAAATACATCTAAAAATTATAGAGTAAGTTGATGCTTAAACATTTTAAAAATAAGAATAAGTTTTATATGTATATATAAAACTTATTCTTTTATATATATAAACCCAATATATAGACTTATTATTCCGTGTACGTAAGACTAAACTTATCAACTTATACTACAGTAAGCTAACCTAAAAAAAATAAATATCATTTTTTGTTAACCATCTGCTCTCATTCGTTCTTCCACTCTCTAAACTCTCTTTAATCAGATTTTGTTTTATTGATTTAAAATTCAGAGACAAAAATTTTAAAGACAACAATAATATCGTCTTCTTCTTCAAAGTTTCCATTAGTAATACAGAAATGAAGCTTCACTTTTTGAAAGCACTAGACGTTAACTTCATAATGATAGGATAGTATGCAAAATTCATTAATTATTATAGATTAAATAGTTTGATCTTGTATTGTTACATAAGTGAACAAAGAATGACATCTAGGCTGCTCCTCATACCTCCAGGAAGTTAACTAATAGAGTAAATAACTTTTCATCAGTTTTCAGCATCAGCAGTTTAATTTCAATGTATCAGCAATAACAACAAACTACTTTTGAGTCCATTGGATCATAGCTGGTGTGCAACTCATCAGATTCATCGCTTACAATAGATTTCTCAAGCAAGGTTCTGATCACACGAAAAAAATGTCTTCTGAGAGTTCCAATAAAAAAACATTTTACAAAAGTGACAATTATACTACAAGTATCAGAATCCAGGAAAATTACATGCGCAGTAATCGTATCTTTCGCTGTTTTTTTTGTTCTCTGATTATGGAGACAAGAGAAGAGCACAATAAACATATTTTGATGCACTATTATTGCTATACATGTCGTAGAGGTTTTAAAGATTATAGTGGTCTTGTAGACCATAGAATTTTTATTCATAATCGCCATTATTTTTAAATCACATGTATTAAATCGTATTTTTCAGAATGAATTTGATATTATTTACGATAGTATTTACGATTAATAGATAAAACCTAGAATTTTTTGTTTGACATTTTTTACGAAAATTGTAATTACAAATTATATTTTGTAAAAAGTATGTGAAGTTGTTAATTCTTACATGAAAGTTTGTCTAAAAAAGTTTTAGTACAGAACAACAATATTATTATCAACAACAAATGTCTGAACTAATAGTTTTAGCATGTGAAACAAGAGGAAAAGTATGGACCAGACTACAAGTACAATAATTTAATTAATGAGGAAAAGCTCCCAAAAATACTAACATAATAATATTTTGAAAATTATATTTAATTTTGAATACTATTCTAACAATTTTGCGTACTGTTTAAAAAGACTAAATTTCATAAGAAAAGCAAAACATTTTTTTTTAACTTAGTATGTATTTGGTTAGTACTTAGCTTCTGCATGATAAGAATTTGCTTGTGACTCAAAAACGTAGTTCGGGCTAATCGTATAAGTTTTTACCTAACTGTCAACATTTATTATGTATTCAAATATTAAGTCATGTAAGAAAAATTTCCTGAAAAAAATAAAAGTAATGAAATAAACTTAAGAATTTTAAAGAAGATTACCTTAATTAAACAACTAGCTTATACATTTCTGTGTGTGGTCTACAGGGGATAGACGAAAATTGTGCTGTATCAAAATAACAGAGAAAAAAAACGGAATTTCATCTTATTGTGTGGGACGGCTGTGAGAGGTGAGAGGGGGGTCTGTGGAGGCCAGGGGGTTGTATGAAACGCCCCAATCAAATAACTATATAATATAGGAAGATATATATCTAGGTTTGGCACGCGGGAGACCGTGGTTCAATTCCCGGCCAGTGCGACTCTTTCGGGCAAGTACCTCTGTGATTTTTCACATGTGCTTTTTCACCACGCAATGCTCCTCGAGGAGGGTTTAGGCGACCTTCTCGCAGCAAAATTGCCTAATTTCCCCCTACCCCCCCCTCCCAGTGATGGGAAAGCCTCCCATCCCTCTTCCCTTCCTTCTCCCAAGTGCTAAGTGCCCATAGTAGTGCCCTTATTAAAGGAGCCGGACGTAGAGCACTCTAATATTAAAAAAAAAAAAATATATATCTAGGTGTATACTATGTATACTGAAATCCAGCTCACAATATGTACTTATTTGGAAAGTTTTTAATTGTGCAGGACATGGATTTCATTTGTTTCTATACAACTAGTTTATTACTGACACACTGAGAGTTTTTATGGTAATAATGTGATATCTTGGAGGTACATAAATTTTTTTACTCGTTATTGATGTACGAAACAACTTTAACACACAGTTGATATTTGCTCATTTAGTGGAAAATTTAGTAAAACACTTTTTCATGTCATCAAGTATCACTTTAATAATTAATATTAATGGAAGAGTTTTCCAAAAGAATTACATATAACAAGTAAATACATCTAAAAATTATATTTTTAAAATGAGGATAAGTTTTATATGTGTGTAAGGACTAAACTTATCGACTTCCAAATTACAGCAAGCTAACCCTAAAAAATGTAAAATATTATTTTTTTATTAACCATCTGCTCTCATGTACTCTTTCATTTTCTATCTCTTTTATCAGATTTTGTTTAATTAACTAAGAATTATTTCAAATTGCAAGATAAAAACAAGAAATTCATGTGACAGACTTTTAATTTTTTTTTTCTAATTGTTAATTAATCATTCCAAAACAACACTCGATTTATTCTTGACAATTTTTAGGATGTGAGAATGTTTTTTTTTCTTGAATGAGTTTTAAGTCTCACACCGGTAAAAAGTAATTACAAAAAACTAAATTCAGTTATCACGTATCTGATTGCGTCTTCTTCTTCAAAGTTTCCATTAGTAATACAGAAATGAAGCTTCACTTTTCTTTTAATTCGAAAACAGTAGACGTTAACTTCGTAATGATAGGATAGTATGCAAAATGCATTAATTACGGATTCAGTAGTTTGATCTTTGATTGTTACATAAGTGAACAAAGAATGACATCTAGGCTGCTCCTCATACCTCCAGAAAGCTAACTAATAGAATAAATAAAAAAACCAAAGAGTCAAAATGTCTGAAACAATTAATGATAATCTACAAAGTTTAGATAGATATTGTTAATGACGATGTTAGTCTCACTGATTTTGCAAATAAATTTTTGTTCCAAATAAATTGTTTTATAAATATTGGAGTAGGCGTAGGAAATAACAAATGAGACTGATTAAAAAAAACTCCTTGATAGGCACACAAAATGAAATACATTAAAATTACGATCAAAATCTTGTCTCCAATCTTTATTTGGAATAAATTACAAGTCAATGTGTATCGCATCGATGCATTGGTGTGTGACTTTAATATTCATTCACACTCGAATAAACTAAAATTATTGAATAAACATATATCAAACGATCCAAGTTGATCGATAAATTTGCCACAAAAACGTTTTAGTCGATTGCTCGGTAACATAATATCCTTTTTCCTCGCCCTTCCATCTCCTCTTGGTCACATAAATAAGCGAAAAGGTTAAGGAAAAACCAGTTCAAGGCGAAACATTCGAAATCAGCCAGAAAGTGAAACGAGGGTGGGAGGGCAAACAAAAAGTGCATTTATTAAAATATCTTGCATCGAGTATAGCGTGTACACGAGCGAAGCACGGGGCGAGATAAAAGGAACCGTTGGAACATTACACGCTAACGTCAAGACTTGCGCGCGGTGGTATAATAACAAAATGACGAGCGGCGAGGAAGGAAGTCTAGCCGGAGAACGAGGACAGGGGGAGGGAAATGAGTATCAGTCTGTCCGAAGGAGGAGCGGGTAGGAAGGGCCTGGCTTGCCGCCAAAGAGTTGGTAACGCGATATTCCGTATGTGAATCCTAATTTTCGAAGCAGTGACCTTCTCCTCTCTTTCTTCACTGCCACGAGTTTTTTCTTCCCAACTTGTTTTGCTCTCTCTCATGCACCACCCTCCACGTGACCCTGCAACCTCCTGCTATACCCTCGTTTGCTCGATACTTCCTCGTTTGTGGATGTTCCACGGGTAAATATTTCCCAGTTGCTCTTATTTTCATTTTAACGGTTCATACCAAATGAAAAGAAGATCGAGCAGACGGAGAAAAACGAGGGAATCGCCCGCTGCTTCATTCGGAAGCACAAGGCTAAACGATTGGTAAGATGAGCTGCGCCCACAAGCTGGTCTTTATCTCGTTGTGTATTGTACTTATGTGGGTCTCTTTGCTTTCAAGGTCAGAATGTTTGGGTTACGCTGTTTGGATACACCGCCACTCCGCCGCCACCTCCGATCGGTTTAATGTAGTGGACAAAGGGACGCTAAGTGCGCCGCTGCGTTTCCTTTTATATCCCCGAGTTGACAGCTAGAGTACCATTTTTAGAAACTTTATTCATTAGAGATCTGAAGAAGTTTTATTAGTATGAGTAAATATGTATTTTATTTTTTTTTTTTCAACAAAATAACAGCAAATACGTACAAAATTGTCTCAATAGAAAAACATTGTTACTTTGTGTTCGGCGGCATATCGCATCTCGTAATCTTATTAAGTACTCCGTCCAGCGAATTATAAGAGTACACGAGTATAGCAAAAGCGTCGGCGTGGTGTCACAGCAACACTCGTTTTCGAGTGTGTCAGACGTGTGTCTCGAGCAGGAAACGAGAAGGAGGGGGGGGGGTGAGAGTATCACGAGGGAGGAAGACGATGCTTTAATAGAATAGGGTCTAATTTGCATAAGCACGCACGCGTGCCAGGGCGAAAGCTCGAGCAGGTAGTATAGATGTAGACATATTAGCAGATGCACGCGGCGCATCGAGAAGGGTTTCCTGGGCGCGTCAGCAGCCCCTGGTCTATACGTGTAGGGGTACTCGTCGCTACGAACTAACGTTATTGAGCGGCGTTAGGCTCGCGTTGCATAAGGCGGCTGTGATACCGATACTTGGCACGCTTGAGCCTTGTTTGCCAAATTGAGCAAAGAGAGCTTTGAAGTAGCAGTTATATCATAAGCTACTCGCTTGCTTCTTCTTTTTTTTTTCTGGCTCCCACTTTTCGCTATAGATTTGCCGCCAACTGTGAGTTCTTGGACGATTGTTTCGATGGGTCTCTTCCTGATTTTGCGTACAACTTTTTCCGAGGCTATATTTGTACTTGCCGTTTTTTTGCTCTGTTGAGTTTTTCTGTAATTAGTATTTTTTTTTTTTTTTTTTATCTCTTTTTTAATTATTTTTCAGGAGGACACAGTGAGGCGCCGCAGAGGACTGCAAGGTCTCGCCGAGGAGAAGCGCAGAAAAAGATCTAATCTGGTCGAGAGCAAAGCATACACGGTCATTAAGGTAAGTTCAGACATCCTTTATTTTTTTTAATGGTGGTTTTTTTTTTTTTTTTTTTTTTTCGAGCTTTTAAATGCATGCTAAACTTTTGAGGAAAGAGTAATTTTGTTTTAATATGGGACCAGTGAGTTTTTGTTTTTAAAATGGGTTGAATAAAACAAACTTGAGCGAATAAATTTAAGCATTAGCTTTTTTCAAGTCAGAAGTTGTTACGAAGCATACGAAAACAAACCAAAAAATTGCTCTTTTGAAATTTTAATGCGTAAAATGGAATCTTCATTGACTCGTTACTGATCACGTTATTGATTTTTGGTTGAATTTTAAATTAATGAAAATAACTAATACTATGGATTTATTGAGATATTACAGGAGAGAATTTATGAAATTGAGAAAAATTTGTGGACTCTGAGAAAAAGTTTTTCAGTGAGATTTTATCTAGAATTAAGTCATAATAAGGGCGATGCTTTATTGTGCTTGATTATTCTTCAGGATTTTTCCAACGATTATTAAGTGTCTTAAAATAGTTTTTATTTAGCACTCCCAGACTAATCCATAGTGATATTTTAAAAACCATGAAAAGCTTTTAAATCATCTAAATCTCTAATTACATTTCTCAGATTTACGCCGTTAAAAAAAATTTTTTTTTTAACTTTTTAGATAAAGTATAATCATTTACTATGAATCCTCATTTTGCAGTACACAAATCTTTAGGTACTATGAACTCTAGTGACTTGAAAATTTACAAAATAATTTGTTAAAATAAACGATTCAATACTTTAGGGAGATCGTGATTTTATTTTTCATCTAATGAACCTGTTTTAATAATTCTATGAATCAAACAAATGATCCTATGTTACAAAAGACTTTCGTATATCTGCTATTTAGCACAAAAAAAAAAGTATTCGTACTTGTTTATAAATTGATTCCAGAAAGGGTTACCAACTACTTGAGTAAACTTTTATGTACCCTGGGCTCTATCTTTTTCGAAACTTCTTGCCAAGAAAAAAGAACTTGCTTTGCCAGAATCAACAGTAGTAACAAGAAAACACAAAAACTTTAAATTCATACATGTATGATTTCTTCGCCGATTGTGAGAAAAATTGTTTTCCCAACTCCCTAGCCAACAGCTCATTCCTTCCGCAATTCGAACTTACGCAGTTTCGCAGCGACGAGCTACGAAAGTTTGAAGCTGATTTCACAAATACCCAAGAAATGTCATAGAAATGAGAAAAAAGGAAAGGACACTAGATTGAAAGATTCAATTTCCGTAAACCCAAAGTGTTTTTGAGCTCCACGGTAAATTTCATTCCAGCTTGTACTACGGTACCAACGTATTCACATCCTCGAGCACGCAGCTTTCATTTATCCCAAAGTCTCTATTTTATTTCCCCCTCACTGCGCGGGGTTTCCAATTTCCCTTGATATTTTAAGCCAACACCCGCTTTGTGACTCGAGTATTTCAGCAGCAAAACCGAGTAGCCAGCACTCGTCGCGTTGTGGCTTTCTCGAAATCCTGTGTGATTTACACGTGCGATAGTTTCACTTTGATCTTCGCCTACCGTTTGCTTGATTTTCTAAATGTAGTGTACCTGCGTGGGCTCATGGCAGCAAGTGACATGTCAAACATGGACTCCTCGTTGATTACAAGAATTCTAGGATCATTTCATGGTTTTTTTTCATAAATTATTAATTATCGTTACCGATTTTGTCATGGAAGTCTTGGTTAATTGTGTTTTTGTCACCTCACTTCCTCTGTTAAGCTTAAACTGTACGCATACAAAATTCATTTGTTTTAATATTTCAAAGAATCGGTAAATACACCACTTCTGTTGGTTTTGTAGCATCATAGTCTTTTTTTCCTGTAAACTTTTACTAAAAAAATTATCAAAACAAGGTTTATATCTACATCACCGGTGTCAGGATATAAAAGCTCGAAATATATTTATGCGATACTACCACCAGCACGTAAAAGAATAATTATATCCAGTTACAAAAAATCAAGTACCAAATTAATTGAAACAAAAACAAAAACTCTGTGCAGCATTGTGACCTATACCCATGAAAGCTGAAAAACGTTACACTGGCTACTGAAAAAAATTCCTACCGAATCCCTTTGTTCGGGTGAAAAGAGGCGCTAAAATTGGAAGTACTCGTATAAATTTATCGTACGCGGAGCGAGTCTCGAAGTCGCAAGTAACTCATCGTTACAATGTCCTCTCACTACTCTTTTGCGAATTGAAGCAGCGCTACATACCAGTGGCAGTATACCCATGCCATCCGAGCGGCGTGCCGCCCGTAAATTATAAGCGCACATGCGATCGGTGAACTTTAAAATCCACTCGACAGTTGCAATTTGCGAGTTACGGCTTCTTATCATTCATCCGGATCGTGAATCGGCACGAAACTAGAGCAGAGGGACGAGGAGGGTCCCAAAAGTTTTGCTCGTAAAACGCGAGGGATCGAGGGATACGCACGAAAAAAGAAAAAAAAAAAAAAAAAAAAAAAAAAAAAAAATAGTACAGTCAATTTCGATCGGTAGGGTAGTGAGATGAGTCTCGTGCAATCTTCTGGAGATAATCGACTGCAAGGGCCGATATTCGCTCACCAGCCCAGCCACGCGCAATGTAATCAACCATCCGCATTTGTCCGCTCCCTTCCCTTCGGTCCCTTTCTTTGCTTCCAATACTTCCACAAGCTGCAAGATAACTTTTACTACTATTGCTTTTTCCCCACTGTTGTGTACAGTTTCATGGTCACGTGTGTATACATGGCTCGTAAATTTCACTCGCGGTTTCTATTTTTCGTATCGACTTGCGTTCACCGCCCCTTCTCGCTCATTTGTCTTGTTCCCTCTACTCCTCCCCCATTCTCTCTACTTCTGGCTGACTCTCCATCTACTGTTTTCCCTCTTGCATGGGGTGTGTATATGTATATGCACCAAAAGCTTTTGACGTCAAGTCGAAAGGTTAGATGGACGTGCACTGATACATGTTCTTGACCCAGTTACCAGAATGGCTCACCAACCGAATAAGCTCGATCGAAAGATTATCGTTGACGATCTACTTATATCTAACAGCCATTACGTCGCTGAAAAATGTTATTCGTCATTTAAATCGTTTGCATAAGTGCATAAGTATACTCACTGTATAAAATATAAGATGGCATACTTCTGACTGTTAAAATGCCATAGAACGGATTTCTTTTTCTTTTTCGATAATTAGCCCCCTCATAAACCAGTAAATGGGTACTGAAATGTGTCTCATTAGACTATATCACCATATTTGGAAAAAGAATTTTCGAGATTAAAAAATTATTTTAAAATGATGCTTCTAAACTCTGGCTCTGAAAGAAAACACGGGGTACAAATTAGGTGATAAAGAATCGGTTTTATAGATCTTTATTGACAGATATGTAAAGAAAGTAAATTTTACTGGCATAGAAGTACAACTAAGAAAACACTAACTGAAGGACTTGTTAATTCAAAAAGATGCTTAAAAACAGAGAGAGATTGTATGTCAACACAAAAAGTATGAAAAAAACTACTGTTTTAATATCTAAAGACGAAAATCGTAAGAACATTACATAAGTTTTGTCAAGCAATTTACGTTTGTATCACTTTTGCACTTTTTAAAATGTATAGTTGTACCTTAAAAATATATAATTGGAAGTTAAATTACCTTTCTCATTTTTAAGAGCGGGAGTAGGTAATCTTCATTCTGAAGTACTTGCAGTTACCAAATGGATCTAGATGTAGCTTGATTAACGTTGAAACATAAATATCTCACAAGGTATCACTGGGAAAGTAGATAAAAATTTAATCTTAATGCAAAAAGAAATGATCATGTGATTAATTTGAATTTTTTTTATTGGAATAAGTTTAAATAAATCATTTTATATAAATTTAAAATTGGGCACCAATTATTTAAAGTTATGAAAATATGCAACTATAATATTCCGTGACTTTCAAAGCCTAATAGAAAAAATACAAAAATATTTAACAACTAAATATCTTTTATTTGTATCACTTGGTGATTGAAAGAGGCGTTGAAATAGAAATATGAACATGTGAACATACTGACAATAAACTCAATTAATATATTATATCAGCAAAAAACAATGGTTACTCATCAATTATTATTCATGAGAGGAAGACAATAGAAAATACACACCGTAACAATTATTATTCGTCTGAAACATTACGAAACGAGTTTTAATTATTGCACACAATGATACTTGTTAATGAATTCTACTCTAATTTTACGTATGAAAAGCTTACTCACTTCATTGTACAATAAAAAGTAAAAAAGTAGTCTAAATCACCCCTGATGAACAGTGAGGCTCAGTAAGACAGTAAGCAAATATCTCGTGTTTCATGGATATTCCAGCCCATTAGCAAATCGCATTACTCAGCCGATGTAAATTCTCTTCATTTCGTGCGTCAAGGCTGTACATATACGCAAGCAAGTTCTGTAATCAATATTCAGCGAAACAAATACAAACTGCCGAGCGAGACAAACTCCAAAACTCGTTGGGATACTGGCCAGTTTCCTCTCCTTCCCCGACTTGTATCCCATTTCCTGCCCCTTTTTCGCGCGCATGTATCGCATTCATTGGCGAAACGGCTACCGCGGTGCAGCGCAATCGATTCCCACGTCCCAAAGTTAAACAAGTTTTTGCCAGCCAGCAGTTACCTATACGCGCTAATTAAAATCTCGCAGCCGCCTGCGTGCAAGCACTGCCCGATAATCTCTGCGTAAAATAAAAAAAGCCAAAGCAGCTGAAGTGTTGGAGAGAGTATGTACGAGGAAAAAAATCCACCCTCCAAATTGCTGATTCAACCTTTTTAATTTGGTCTCTGGTTAATCAGTAATGCGATAGGTACTTTTATTGCCAACGTTTCAACGTTTTTTTTTGTTTTTAGTAAATGATCACTGTAACTAATAATTTTAAATTAGTGACTTGAAAGAGCACCTGAACTAGATTCACTCGAGACTCAACGACCGAATTTTAATTAATCTAAGAGTAAAAATATGCAGCTACTATATCTAAACGTGTATGTCTAGTGCGTAGTCATTAAAACTGCAAAAGGTAGAAAAAAAAAAAAAAATTAACGACCAAGCGGTGGTGGTATTTCGTGAAAACTTGTTAGCTCCGACTGTTTTTCGATTCCCTCGGGTATAAAGATTTCAGTCGCAGCGAGAGGTATGAATAAAAAAAAAGGCACGAGGTTCGCAATGTGCTTTAAATCCAACTTTGCTCTGACGTGAGAATATATACACGGAGGTATAATTTGGGTTGAGAGAGCTCGTACACTTACAGAACTAATACAGTTCAACGCAATGAGGCTTTCACAGTCCGATGTTTGTGTTGATACAGTTTGACGCACCGCTACTTAAGCTGATGACAATCTCGGAGGCTCACGGCCTGACGATAAATATAGATGTATATATGCATAGATATAGTCAGAGAGAGGGAAAAGGTGTGCAGCGCTATACACTAATGTTGTATACATGTGCATATGTTTGCATTTCTTTTTTCTTACGACGTGCAAAGCATGGGCTCTTACAGCTTAGTACTGCGCCAAACTGTATGAACACAAACATCGTACTGTAGTAGCCTTACAGTTGGTACTGAGTAAATAAGCTTGATGTTGTGTTGGACTATGACTACACAACTTTTGCACTCTCTCAACCCAAATTATACCTCCGTATACGTATATTTTATTTAGGATTGAGTTTGTGGCTCTGATTATTTTTATCCTCGTTAGACAGAGTGTGGTTTTGAACTGTTTGGGCTTCGTTGGATTTTGCTAAGAGTCACTTTTTTTTTGTTTTGTTGACTTTTTGCCAGTACCGAAAGTTTTGATTAAATCCATTAAAGTGAAACATTTTTTTGACACGTATGGATACCGATTCAATCATTTGCCTGAAGGAAAATTCTGTTTATTTTAACTACTGTAACGAAAATAATACCACACATATATTCAGACATACGCATGGGAACGTCTATGTAATGAGCAATAAATGAATCTGCATCAATATCAAGCACAAAGTATCCATCACAAAGTAAATAAATAAAACTGCAAATTAGATACATTGACGAAACCCTTTGAGCTTTATTTCAAGTTGAATGAAGACTTAGAAGCTGTCGCAGATCACTTTTGATCATAGCCCTAATCAAAGAAGATTGTTGGACAAGTCAATGAATCAATAAAAAGAGGTGAAAAATTGTAGAAAGGGAGAGAAAATGCTGCGATAGAAGTAGGTGTTGAATGAGTAGGGAGGCAAGCAGGGGATAAAGTATCATCGGACCAAGAAAAGAGTGGAGGAGGGAGGAACTTTAGCCGTTGGAACTTTTTCAAAGTTTCGCGAAGGCGTGCCATTCAAGGGCCATTTCTTTATTTATACTTATCTTTGTCTGGCGGGCCATGAATAAAGGCTTTTTCTATTTATCCCCGGAGCCACTACGGAAAATTACTATGCGGAACGGTAACTCTTCCTGGGATTTCGCCTACTCTTTGTTAATGAATTTCCGTACTGGCTCTCTTCGGGTCGGGCCATTGTGTAAAAGTGCCACTTGAAGTGAAAGAAGCTGTCTTGTTTTTGTTTCGTCGTGAATTACGTCGCCGACGAAGTTTAAAACCCGATAGATTAGCTTGAAATCTATTTATCAATTTTTATTGGCAAACATATATATATAGTATCTGATCAAAGGTTTGAGGTAAAGGTGTTAAAATTTTCCTAATAAAAGTTTGACAAACACTACATTCTTCTTTTGAATCGTTGAACCAACATAAATACTCTTATAAATTTTGAATGAAAATAAGACTGATATTCTACTTGTAGCAATGTAATCATCGGGCAACACCAATCGTAGTAATTATTTGCACTATAAGTTCAGGTTCTTAGTTAAACTGTGAAGTTTTGTCGAGACCCCAAAAATTACCCAAAAGTGGCTTAATGATACAAGTAACGGGCAAATAAAATGCTAATGGACCAGACCCAACTAGCCATTTCTTCTGGAGCGGAGAAACAGTTGTAGGTAGTTATCGCGCTTGCTGCTTTGCATTTTAAGACGACAACTTTGCTACGATGTTCCTTCCACTTTTACACTCCGAATATTTTTCGTCAATACTGTACTACTAACTGTTTAAAGTACTTCCTTCCAAAAAACTTTGGTCACCATTTCATGTTTTTACAACCTCGATTAAAAATTTCAGAAGCTTATATTTACATGTTAAAATATTTTATGTAAAATCATAATAAAAAGAAAAATTAATATAATATGAAACGCAAAAAAAACGTGTTTTTAACAAGTTTTTACATTCATTTTCAAAAGACAGATAAAATAATAGATAATAAATTTCAGAAAACTGTTTTTTTGCCAATTTGTTTGTATTTCTCGTGAATTTATCTTTGACTACTAGATTTCACTAAATTTTTTAAATATCATTTTGTGCAAAAAGTTTACTACTTAAAAAAAATACAATTCTTTTTTTTTAAGAGAGAACCTTTTCTTATATGAAATATCAAATCGTTTGATTTCATATAATTAGTTGACCTTTGTCATATCGTATTTAGTTTGTGAAAGAGATATCCTAATTATATTTTTCTTATAATAATAAACGATCGAAAACATTAGTTAACGAGGAAATATTGTTCGCTGCTTGAAATCGGCTGATTAATCTACTAATCTTAAAATCGTATGAATCAAATGTAAATGATAATCTTTTGTGCTTTTTACCATTTTATGACATTTTCCTGAAAAACCACTGTTTTTGAGACACTTTTGAAACTCCAAATGGCAGTCAACCAAAACCACTGAAAAAAATACTTACTCTTGATTTGCATGATTAGCCAATGAGATGCCAAAGAAAGTTTAAATTCCAAAGATGTTCCAGCTGGAATAATTTATTCAAATAATATGTACATTTATTCGTGGACCGGCAATCAGCATCAGTACGTAAGGATTATTCCACTCCTTGAATACACACATTTTAAGGCCAATTTTTTCAACCACTGGTCTAGCGTTGTATAATATTGCCTCTTCCAAATATGCAGATATTTGGCACCAGTATAGGGTTATGACAGATGAGCATATGCGGAGCACACACGTACTCGTGATTCTGGCCGAGTAACTGTCCTTCCCTCGTTTTGCTCTCGCGCCAACGAGTCCAAGAGTTTCTGCCAAGATCTTCGCTGCTGCACTTTGCCTTACGCAGTACAGGGGCAGAACGACGGGCCATAATTTACGTTTTATGTCCGGCTTGCTCATATCCTTGCTTCGCGCGCTGGAACGTCTCTCCCTTTTCCTTCCTGGTCGCTCTACTATCACGCGACCTTTATCCGCTCCTTCCCGTCCTCTTTATCTTTTTCTCTATCGATTTTTACATTTGCTTCTATACATTTTGCTCGAAACTGGACTCCAAACGTGTAAGAACTTTTTTTTCAATAAAAAATGGTCCCTCTACTCGAACATGTGATTTAATATCATAAAAATAACGGTCTTCATCGGTTGATATGATTATTAGTATGATAATCACTTTTAAATTAGTCAGTACAATCATAATTAACTTTAAAAATAATTAATTTCTCTAAGAAATTTTTATTGTAAAAATTAAACTTGAATTATATGTAATATGATCAGGGATATTTGTGCGTTGAATTCCAGTACCAAGAACTCTCAGCTGGTACCAATCGAAAATTCGTTTTACAGTTTTTCCATATCCCGATGGGATCGTTTGTATCTTATAGAGCCAAAGATTTCATACTAAATTTTCGATTTGGGTGCACCTGGTAAGTCTGATTTCCTTGTAAAATTATGGTGACATTGGATATGGCTTATTATCATCTTTACAAATTTATCAATTTTGTTAACGTAACAACAACATTAGTACACTTGTTCCAAGACTTGGTTAAAAAAAATGTATTTTTTATCTCAGGTCTTACGTTTACCGTTTTTTGTAGGAAAATGTCTTCATCCTGTATGGCTGTTCTCGATTTTTGTAAAAGAGCATGCATGGAATTTAGAATTTAATTCGTATACTTTTTACTAATTGTATTCATCAGAAGATAGATCATCCGTAATTAAAGAATCTACATGTACCTTGTGTATCAACATATCAACCGATCACTTTAATTACAGTCGTAAATTGTCAGCGAACATTTAAAACTTTTTTAATCCTTCCAACCGCGTTTATTCTTTTTTAAAGACACTTTACCTCATTGAGCTCAGAGATTAACAATTAAATCGGATTAAGGAGCTCGTTCACGTCAAAAGACCGAGACCCTCGTACAAAGGGCAGATTTTTACGAGTTTCCCCGGAACGTCGTTTTTAACGAGCACCGCGAAGTACAGAGCAAGCGCATGGCTATGAAATGCAAATATAAATTATACATTCTATACTCTTGCTGTATAGCCAAGTGCTGCTCCACTAAACTTAAAGCAAATTTTAAGCCACAGTGGTATATTACTGCCGATTAAAGTGCGCCAGTTCGTAGGCATTAGAGGCATTACGAGGTACCGTTACGAGATTTACACTTTTTGCTAGGCACAAGGCTGATCGTTAAATCATTATAGTTTAGGGTCCATAAATTTGAGCTGTAATATTTTACATGTTATTAAGCAATCAGCTCCAGATTATGCACAATTTAGTTCTGTACTTATTTTTACCTCATGAAAGTTCAATAGATCATTTTTATAAATCACTAAATAAGGGATCCCTTTACTTGTTCCAGACGTTTTGTTAATCAATTTTAGGCATATGAAAACAGCTCTCGTGAACTTTAAAAGATATCTTATTAGAAAGTATTTCGAATTCAAATCGTAAATCACTTATTAGATGAAAAGATTAAACATTAGCAATGATACTTTTATACAACTACACTTGCAGGTGTGACTGCACTGATAATAATTAAGTTTTATAATAATTTGGTTAAAAAAATATTGAGATATTTTTTTTAAATGTTTGAAAGTTAAAATATCACCATTTTTCGGTTCACGAAAGTATAAGAGTAACAATTTCTTGTTCTCGACGCGTTTGAATTTCGCACGGTAATTTTTGCATTTGCAGATAATCCCGCGCAAACCAGCTTAAGCGTCCCTTTTATATTATTCAACTATGAGCGAGCAAACAGCCGATTTGTCTGCGCACGTGTACAGCTTAGCTTCCCCAATGATTCGGTTGTATACACGCTAATTGCAGATGTCCTGCAGCTGCCACCCCCCCCCCCTTTTCTTCTCTCCTTGCTAAAACCCTGCCTTGCGTGTACCCCTCAGTTATTTATGTGCAACGTGTATTCGTATTTCGTACTTATATACAGTCATACACAAGAAACCAGGAGAGCTTGGAAGCAAATTGATGGAGTAGCGAGTTTGCGCGTGTGCGTGCCACTCAACAGGATGAGGCAAGAGGGTACAAGAGGGGGAATGAAAATACGCGAGTGACGTTGTTTTGATAACCCTTGGGTAAATATTTGTCGGAAGGTAACAGGATTTTTCTTTCTCTATTCGATACTTTGATTGAGTGGAATTATTTGAGTCTGTTGGTATAATAGATTTCCATTGTTTTGTCGATTTAACGAGGGAAAATTGAAAAGTACTTTTATTTCACCAGTTTTTATGATGTCAAAAGTTATTTTTAAAATGAATTTACTTTTACGTAAAAAATTGTACAATTTTTTTTGGAAAACATACCTTTAGTACGTGTTTAGTGCAACTGACTTTTCGTTTAATGAAAGAATTGTATGTATTACAAAAAATGTTTAAAAAAATCTAGTAATCAAACATAGATTGTTTGGCACGTATGTCAACATAAATAGTCTTGGATACTTTAATTTGTATTGCATATCGTTGCACTTGTGGAATGAATTCAGCGTATAAGATACGCAATAAAACAGAGATAAAGTAAATAAGATGAACGCAGGAGGCATCATACCAAAATATGGGTTATTTTATTTTATTCTTTTTTTTTATTTAAATGAGCCATTTTAGGGTATTTTTCCTTTTTCTAGTGAAGACTCGTTGAAACTAGAGCTATGATCATATTTAAGTAATACATATCCTATAATGTAGTACCTACAGCACAAATGATGGATGATTGTAAAAATAAAGACCATAATTTGTATACACCATATTTTCCACCTGATGGTTTGAAATAGTAATACTTTTCGTTGAAAAATTATAAAGATGTTTTTATTAGGAACTTTTGAAAAGTTATGTTGTTACCTAGTATTTTAGAAAGCTAATCTTCTTCACCTGGTAAAAAGAGTATGTTCTTCGTTAAGAAACTTGAAAAGTATGATCATTATCCAAGATTTCGCTATAATCTCTATAAATGTCACCTGCTTTTATGTCGCATTAAAATTTTTTATTTTTTTTACAGCCCATATCACAATAACTGTAAGCTCATTATATAGTTTAAAAAGTGCAAAATTTTAACGTTTATTATCTTATGTTTATTGAGCAGTTGATAAGTGGTAGTGAAATGGTAAAACGCTTGCTTGATATTTTCAAGAACCCGAGAAAATAAACTATTCATCACTAATAGTTTAAAAAAAGAAACAAATAAACAAAAAAAATTAAAAACTCATATTTTCTAAGCAAAAATCATCCAGATAAACTTTTTGGTTTGTCAAAACGTTTGATTTTGCACAGAGCAAGTACACTTATTTTGAAATTAATAACTTACTAATTTATTGGTTATTATATGTGCAAGCTAAAAACTTTGCCTAATATACAAATGACGGGGTAGAGATCAATACTCGGTCCTCAGACCACTTGATCACAAGTTCTCCCCAGTATACCGTATGACTGACATAAACGAATATAGTTTAAAAAAATTGTGTACAATTGTGTACATGATTTTTAAACATCAAATTTTTATTATTTAGCCTTAATTTTTTTCTAAATGAATTAATGTGCAATTAACTGAAAACTAAATATTAATTTAATTATTAATGAGATTTTAAGTTACAACTTGTAGTTCTTAAAAATCTGTTTTAAATTTAATTCGACTAACATACAGTCTGTTGTAACTTTGAATGATATTGAAAATAATTTCTTTCCTTATTTAATAATTAAAATCATTCAACAAGAGTAAACGTTTTTCAGACGTGTACAAATTATTAATTATACTAAAGTTTTCTAAATCATAAATTTTTTTTTTTTTAGATATGAATAAGAAAAGACATACTCTTTAATTTCATATTTATTTATTACTTATAGTCTTATTATTACATATAGCTATTTTAGGAATATTGCATTCTAATTAAAAATTTTTTATTTTCAGCATTAATGAGAAACAAAAAACAAAGTTTAATTCTCCAATTTGAATAAGCGACTTTTTAATTTTTTGCATGAGATTTAAATTCTATCTATTCCTATTATACAATTCATACATTTTATGATAATATTCAATGTTTTTTTTCTTCACTGAAAGTTGTGCGTTTTTAAATTTTCTTTCATATTTTCAGTGTTGTCTAAATTTTTTGGACTCTTGGCTTTTTATAGTAATTTTATATTCTAATTAAAATAATGGGAATAAAAGCATCTCAAAAAAAAAAAAAAAAAAACAAAGTCTATTTGTTTTCTTGAAACAAAAATGACTATATATGAGAAACAAAAACCAGAAAGTGAAAAATCACCACCGAATCAAATGTTTCCCTAAGTATCGCAAGGAAACTCTGCACCCCATAAATCACTCAGTTCGTTCTCTTGCGTTTGTCCCGTCTGCCGGATCGTAGGTGTGCGCCAAAACAATTCAAACAAAATTTATGGTGCAGTACGTCCAACTGTACTATTTCTGTTTTCCAACTTTTTTGAGCCAAATGTCACACCAACTGTCTTTCAATATTTATTCCACTAATGGATTTGGTATACATGAAGCTCGTGCTTGTACTCTCACCCCGTGTTATACAGATATCGCAAGCTTGTGGTGCTGTAAGAGATGGTGCGGATATTGGTTTAGTTAGCATAGCTTGCATACAGAGCTTTTTCATCTTGACCGAGCCTTGAAAATCCTCTTTGAAGAGTTGAAGAGGGACAGAGTTATCCCAGTTTACCAAGTTTTAAAACTCAGTACTTTGCAGACGTAATTGCACAACCGTGTAGGAGTAGTACTTAACGATAATTCAAGCAGCATCGTTACGAAAGATTTTTGCTCGATGCAACTGATTTTTTGTCATTCATATGTGCTTACAAGATAGGAAGGCTGACTACGCACCAAAAAAGCAGTACTTAATGTAGATTGAAGAAATATCATCTTCAAGAGTTTTGGAGGTCTGTTAAGAAAGTTTTCCCTGCATGTGAATATTATTCTATGAAGTTCTGATCTTTTTAACTTTAATTCATTTTAACTGATTATTATGAACATAATAAGTTGATATGCATGTGCAGAAAAATTGTTTAGTTTTTTTTTCTCGCAAACAGATATTCTTGGTAGTACCTCTAAATTTTATCTATTTCGTACTATAAATTTTTTTTTAATATTCGTAGTAGTGATGATAAATTCACAACAATGATTTATTATACTATAAAACCTAGAATTTTTTAAGTGCAATAATAGGGAAAATAGATATTTAAAAATAAATTATCTTTAATAATTAAAATACCTATACTTATATTCTATCTTCGATTCGAATTTCATAAAACTCTTTAAGTACCTCCACTGTACGATCGATGGTTCCACTCAATCATAAACCTTAACGATAGCAATTCACTGTCTCATCAAGTTTATAATCTACTTAATAAGTATTCGATCCTTTGATGAAGTATCTCCTTTCATTATGTACAAACGGAGTCTTCTGAGGAAAGCCTCAGGGACAGGAAATTTGTGTGTTACGTAACAACTTCTAGTTTCGTAAATAAAGTCAAATGAATTAGCTCACGGTCCTTAGGGAGGAATTTGGATCTTCTACAAGGCGCATTGCCAAAAAAATAGAAAAAAAATATGCTGTACGAAATAAAGGGTTCTTGGCCAACACTAGTTTCTCGGGCGTTTTTCCAAGCATGAAGCATCGCCTTTATCGCCCGACTCGTGCTACTTATTTTTCTTCCTTCGTTCGTTTTTTTTTTTTTTTTTTTTTTTCCCCTCATCGTGTTGCAGAATAGCCGAGAGGAGAAGCGCTCCGACAAAATACAGAAGATCATTCAAGGGCTGATACCCAGTGACATGGAACCGAAGGAGAGATCGTCGGAGGCCGATAAACTGCTTCAATTCTGCCTGGCTCTCAACAAGGTAAGAATCACAAAAATTAACGTGAATGAGAATTACAATTTCGATATATAAACTATTCGATTATTAACTGATACATAAACTTTAGGCTGATACATAAATTATACTGATATATACATTTTACGCCAACTCGCGTATTTTGTGATAAATTTCAGTCCATCGGTATTTACATGTTTTACTGTTTATAATGATAATCGTGGACCTCTTTTTCTTTGCATAGATATACCCCAGACACAAGGACATTTACAACTGGATCGACATCGATCAACGTATCTACGTACCATACAATCTTTCGTACTTGCAAGAGAGTTTCGGTTATGTGAGTAAAAAAATCTTAGTTCACCGGCTTGAATAACTGGGATTTAATTTGATCATTAATTTGAATGACGTCATACCTTGGTTAGATAAGGTGGGGAATGCTGCTAAATTTGACCCTGGATAACGCTACTGCCGATCTGTACAATCACGATCGTTATCGTGAATACTTCAACGACGATCAGCCTGCCTACGTCTACGTGACCGCTCCTCATTACTTTCGCAGTCTCGGCAAACTTTTGAATCGCTTCTCCAAACGGTATGTTGATTTTTACCTTTAACATTTTATAGATTAAAACTGTACATGCTTGGAAAATGCGATGTAAAAAGGATTCACCAAACAAGAAATTTCCTTGTTATATATATGCTAGGTAATAAGATTCGTTAAAATGCGATGGACAATATTTGATGGCACAAATTGAAAGTATGTTGTACAAGTAGTAATGATTGCAATGTAAGCACGAGGTTAATGTCGATCGATAGATTATCGTGATTAAATGTGAGTGGAAGAGAAAGAATTGGAGTCAGATTTAGGTGTGTTACAATAAGTAGAGAAAACTTATCGTGTATAAGTTAGAGACATAATGACATTTCGTACCTGACTGAGAGGGAAAACCATGCCATGTTGAATCATTTCTACAAAAATTTGTCAATAATCTAAACAATATTATAAGTTTAGATACTGACATTAGTTGTGTTTTGATATTTTACCGTGATTAGGTGTGAATATGCTTGCTCTGCGCTGTAATTTATAAAAGTATAAGAGGACACATTGAATGCTACTTTGTACTTTCAGCGTTGTACGGTTAAATATCGTAGGCTTATAGTGAAAAGCTTCCCAAAGTTCAATTTTTTTTCTGATAAGGTACACCAATATTGTATTAATAAAATTATTCCTGATCATCATTAGTTGAATATATTGCTGCCGTCCCGGGAAAAAAAGGCGTATGTGCCATAAGAAAAACATTACACTTACGCTTTTTTCACCTGAGACGGTAAATCACTCCCTTTGAAAATCATGACCAGTTTCCGTTATTGGTACGACATCCCCGGGACAAGAAAATATCGCGAGTAAATTTTAAATCCAGTAAAGTTTTTTGTGATCATTACTGTTAGATGTGCATGTTACTGATGTTGTATTTTGAAAATCGACACTTGCATATACTTTCAGTAAAAATAAAACGTCGTATAAAAATTATCATTGACGTTTATAAACGAAATCAAACTCTTGATTCTAGAAAATAAGAATAATTGTGTTTACAATTGTCTTGCCAATCAACCTACCAAAAAATTTAAATATTTTTTATAAAAAAAAAAAAAAAAAGTTAAAATCTAAAGTTAGTTCATGTTTATCAATGCCACTAGAAATGAATACTCAATTGAACTGAAAATCAATTCATAGTTTTATTTTTTAGTTTTATTTAGGTTTGCCTGGGAGCTTTTTAGCAGCCAAGCATGCAGAACAAGCGACTTCGCGAATCTCATAAATATAAAGTTGATTCGAGCACCTCCGGCAGATTTTGCAAACCGACTGCATTACCTTAGGTTTCGTATTAATTTTACTTTCTTTCCTGTTTTTTTTGTCTTTTTTTATGCGTTCCTCTTCATGCTGCTCTAAAGCTTATTTTATTGGTGTTTTGTTAGGTGTTTAATAAAGCTCTCAAGGGATCAGAGGATAATGTTCATTACAAAAATATGTAACTTGGATGTTAAAGATGAAAAAAAATAATGGTAATTAATTACCTGTTTTTATTTAAAATTCATGTACGAAGTCTTGTGATAAGTGTCATGATTTTTAGTTATGTTTATCTTTTCTTTAGCTTAACGAAAAAAATAAGTTAAAACAAATAGTCTCCTCTATAATCTCCTAGTATGACGGCTCATGATTTTAGAACTAAAGGATAAAGTTAAAATATTACCAATCATTTAAATTTTTTCTTTATAAGTACTCAGAAAAAATAAGACCTCCTTAATTTATTAGCTTCTTTAAAATTCGAGTTTGGTACTACAGTCAACATTTAGTCTGTTGTGTACCGTTTTATGTACTTTACTGTTATTGTGGTTCTTTGCAACATAAGCAAGGGTGTTATATCCTGACGTGCATTTACTATTTTTAACCATTTTTTGAGCCCCTTAAAAAATTTCTTGTACGTGCCAGATTTCTGAATACCGAAGCACGTATAACATTCTGCACCCACCACCGAATGGAAATAAATATTTCTCAGATCGCACGTTTGCATTGGCATTACGCATGCAATATGGTACATTCTTTACTAATTTCTGAAGTATTTTTCTACGTGATTGCTTTCATATAATGCCAAGTTACTGTATTGAAGTCTATGTTACTATTTATGAGTTTTCTCATGTTACCATAAGCCTTTTGATGTCAGTATTAAATCCTAAATTTTTTGTTTTTGTGTTTTTGTTTTAGTACTTGTATGACCGTCTGTTTGTTTGCATATCTTACTCTGCATATTCACTTTAATGTCATTAAATGTAATATCTTTTGTTTCTTCAAATTATCATGACAAAGTTGTTGTCTGATTATCATTAAATCTCTTCTTTTATGGCTCGTTGTCTCTGAATTTCTGAATCTCGGTGTTTGTATCTTAATTTCTCATTATGCTATTTGTGTTGTTTATTTCATAGTCTCATATCTACTGTGAATATAAATCTTTATTTCTCAGTATGACGTTTCAGCCTTAAAGATCCAGATCTTTGTTTCTATGACTTTACATAAACACATTTACCTTTGCGACTCTATCTTTAGCCATTTGTCACTGCATATTTGTTTATTGGTATGTGTCTCTAAAAAACAAAACTGTGATTATTTATCTATGTATATAATGTATATTTTGTTTCTGATTTTTTTATATCACAACTGTTAATTAAGGAGTATGTTTTTTGAGTCTTTGTCTTCGTCTCTGGAACACTTCTATATTTTTTCACTTATTAAGTAATGATTCTGGATTTTTGTCTTAATTATACCCATATACACCCCATACTACCCACATATTTTTCACGCTTTCGCTTTTATAGCGTTGGCACTGACTCAAAACAAGTCCACATTAGCTCCTTTCTCTACGGTTCTGTGATGAAATTTTGCTTTCATAAAATAATGTTTAATAATATTATTTTAGACTCCCAACTGATAACATAATTTCCTAAGTTCAACTAATGAGGTAACTTTTACATGGGGCCGCAGGCGTTTCCTTTTTGACTGTAATTTCTCTGAAAGAAAGAAAAAATAATGGACAAAAAAATTGTTTTAAATATGAAAAAATAAAAATGTACACATGAAATAGTTATGAAATTTAATGATGTTTTTAATTATTCAATAATCTCCAGCTGTCAGAAAAATTCAACCTTTCATTTAAGCTAGATTATTTATTTAGTTTAAATTTTCCAAAGAAAAGATTTATGGAGACGATCAGGTTCGGAGGAGAGGCGCAAGCTCGAAAAGTTTATCTTTTATTTGCAATTGATTCTTCCAGCTCGATTTTCTCTTCCGTAATGACTAAGCTGTCGTAAATCTCAACGAACCTTATTTATATCCAGCTTTACATTCAAGGTGGTAATACGAGATAGTTCGTCTCTGGTTGAAGAAAAATCGTTAAAATACGATAACACCCAATAATTTGATGAATCAGAGCCATGTATCTCAACCCTGGCAGATTTATTTAAAACATATTTTATTCCCCTTCTTGGAGAGCAATAATATTAGATGACTAGCAAAAAACTCATTTTTTCAAGTTCTTATCATAGTTTTTTTAAAACAGGATTCTCATAAGAAAATCACATTTAGGTATTAAAAAATTAAGTACTTTGGAGAAGAGGTCAAAACTCAAGTGTGTATTGTTGTTATAAAGATTTTTAAGTAAGAAAGAAAAAATGTAAAAATCCTGTACAACAAAGCAGGAAATATGAGAAAGAGAGGGAGAAAAAAAGAAAAAAGAAAAAAAAAAGAAAGAAAACTTACTCAATGTAAACTTGAGATCTAGCTTGTGGACGTTTTTAATAAAAGTTTCCACACCTAACGCGTCTAAAGTATGTTATACGCGTTTAGTCGCTTTTGTTTTGAAATTAAAAAGAAATTCCATTAAATTTAAATAACTTTGCGAGAAAAAAGTATGCATAGAATATGTTTATCATGTATGAAAACTGCATAAGCTTTAAAGTTAGGTATCAGATTAG
This sequence comes from Copidosoma floridanum, assembly GCF_036245765.1. Lineage (NCBI taxonomy): Eukaryota > Metazoa > Arthropoda > Insecta > Hymenoptera > Encyrtidae > Copidosoma > Copidosoma floridanum. The sequence goes on from NW_028321878.1 coordinate 7,818,177, forward strand.
TAATAAGCAGAGAATCTATATTTAAAATTGGTATTTCTTAATTTACAATCTCCACTGCAGTAAAGAATTTGTAGGAAAAATTCTGTAAAAAAAATAGTTCAAATTTAATCACATTTTACATATCTTTTTTCCAAAGGATATGCCATCCGCATCAAATTTTATTCTTAATAATGGATAAATTTTTACGAGGTTGAGTAAAAAGAGTGGAAATATAAAAAATTATGTTTGTTGGGTTAAGGATAAACCAATAGTATCTAGAGATTAGAGTTTCAGCATAAAAAAAGCGTAACTTGAAAGCTTCAAAAAATGAAAAAAACAAGAATTTTTTTCCTAGCATTGCCATATTACTTAGAATTAATATATTTCAGCATATACTTACTTATGATTAATATTAGCGTATTACCAAGTGGACGTCATATACACAGTAAAAATGGAACAGCAGCATATTAGTTGATTTCACATGAACTGATGACATTGATAATACATTAATGACGATTTTAGCGCCTAATGTGACTAAATGAGCATTTATTTGTCAAAAAACTACATTTCATTCGGAACAGTAGCCAAAAAAAATGCCGCATGACAAGCTTTTCGGAACGACATTTTGCAATTTTGTCGAACGCATAATCCTTTAACCTGTCCACATAACTCTCTCTCCATCATCGCCCCTATAAATTAGTATATTTCGATGAAAAAGTGCAAAAAAGCTCTTGACGCATAAATCTAAAAAAATCACGCACGCACACACACACACACACACACACACACTCCTACCCACGGGTCCATCCACATCCTCCTCCAGTAAAGTCCAATAAATCTTCCCCACACGTAGTAGCAGCAGCAGCACAGATCAAGCACTGGTGTTCCGACGGACGGGGGTCAAATGATGCTCTCCGCCCTCCGAATAAAGCAAAGCCATTCCATGTTCACGTGCGACCAGAGGCCCCGGAATTTCAGCTCAAATTTCCAGTCACGGATGGGCTAATTGAAATCAACAATCGCTCCCTGCTCATTACGCGTTTGGATCGCTGTCTCCCTTTTGCAAGCTCGCATTAATCACTTGGTGAGCCAGGAAAAGAGAGAGAGAGGCGTCGCGAGACCGACTAATTTGCCCGAGAGCGCCAGTCAGTCGGACGCTCCGCGCCTCACATTTTTTCGCACTCGCTCCGTGTAACTTTATTAAACGCTCGCTTGCCAGGTCAATCGGGCTTGTTGACGCTGTACACTCAACCTGGATTATTGCGCGTTTGAAAAAAATTCATCACCACAACGTTAATGAGCATTTGGGAGATTAATGAATCCATTTAACAGCAACCACTATTCAAGAGAGTAATACGATCACCACTTGGATTTAAAAAAGGCCCATAGTTTCCTAAAGTCTTCCAAATGCCTACCATCAAAGTCTTGAAGTAATTTTTAATTTATTTGAAGTCACATACAGTCTTTAAAAGTCTACAAGAGTTTACGTGAAACGAAAGAGATTTAGGATTTTTTATCGGGACTTTTAAGTGTGCGGCCTCCCGAGTATTTGTAAAAATTCAGAGGGCGTAAGGAAAGTTAAAAATATTTTCATTCTTTGGTGTACAAAAATTTAAGAACAAATAATACGAGATCCAAAGAATATTCTACGTACTTGAAAATATACCAGTTCAGAGCTTGTGAGATTCACTACTATTCGCATGTCTGACATTTAGGACAGATTGCACGCTTGACTACCTGTACGTTCCAAGAGTTCTGTCTTAACCAGATCCATCGAGTCGAACAATTTGGTACGGAAAAGAAAATTGACACACGAAAGATGAACAGAACAAGAATTACGTTTTGTACTGTACATTCTCCTTTGGCCAATGGTTTCAGAAAAAAATTGTTTCATTTTGTAAGGATGGCTAAACCCTGTAACTGTACGCGTTCCAAAAATGTATTTTTCTACTTTGGGCGTTCACTACTCTCTTACAGCTTACAGGTTTTTATTTTGATCTGTCCAATTGCAAAGGATCGCCTCTGCTGCAAAAATCCGTAAACACCAAAACCAAATAAAAAATTGAAGCATCCAGTTGTTTTCAAAAAACACGGGGGAGCTAGAACAAACGTCAAAAGCAGAGAACCCGCGGTGGCTAAAATTTCACTCCACCAGTGAAAATTCACCGATCAGCCTTTCTAGAGCGACGTATCCTCAATAATGAAAATAATATCTCGATCATCCTCGCGTAAAACGCACCATAGAACGTAACATACGTCGTTTCGCTTCGTCAAAGGGGGGGAAAAAAATCCAATAAAAGCACAAAGTGCCCGCTCCTCTATACCATGTGAATCGCTCGACTCCCCAGACTCGTCGGATGATATTTCCATATCCATCTGTGTGTACCTACGTACGGAAGATAGTCGCTCGCTAATTGAAGACGGCAAATTCCCGGTGACTCTGGAATTGCGATTTCGCTCGTTGCAACGTTATACCCACACACATCGACTACACTACGCGTATGCTCATCCATGACGCTTCAGCACTTCCTCTCCACTTTGTGCACAGGATGTGTCAAGTGTGCACACGCCTTTTGTCGTTTTAGATTATCGACTAGTGCATGAATCGCCCTATAGAACGAATCGGATGCTCTTGGAGTTGCCAAGTTTTTTTAACGAGTGCAAGATACCTTGGCACTGTCGATCACTCACTTCGCATCCATAGTGCGTAGCGCGCAGTTTTTGTTTCGACACAGCGAAACCGTATACAGCTATTGTTTGTAACCTCGGTCCTGTGGGGGTTTTCCTTTTTACGCGCAACGGCGTAAACTTTTTTATTGTTTTAAATTGAAAACGCTGACCTACATTCAATCGACAGTTTTTTTTTTTTTTTTTTTTTTTCCCACGCACGTACAAACAAAACACACGTCGTTTCGAAGGGATGAAGTTTCATAACGAATTTACATACAAAGCCACCATCTCCGTGAATGTCTATTCACTTACCAACGGGAGGTGCCCGTGTATTTTCGTCCCGGGGATCCAGGTCAGATGCTTACTCATTTATGAAAATTTATAGCGCTCAAATAGCTTGTACGATCAATTGAAGTTCTCTGACGCTCGTGTGTGTGCACGTGTGATATATATATATACAAACGGATCAAACGTCGCGTCGAGAGTTGTTGCTGCAGTATGGGTTGAATATTTTGCGATGTGAAAAAACGGGGTTGAGTACTTGCTCGCTCTCTTACCCCCCCCCCTTTTTTTTTGTCCACTCCGATAAATGAGTTTATGTTTGTTTTTCTCGTAATCCGCGCGTACAAACGTGGGCATATTATTGATTTTTTCTTTCTCCTGCACGTACACAAGATGCTACTGCCCCCGAAATGGAGTAGTTAAAAAGTGTGCGAGAGAATCAGCTATTCGTTTCGAGTCGGTCAGGCGCTCGTATGATTGCCAACAAACTTTCGTTCGGCAAGTCACAACCTAAAAACTTGGAGAAGCCCGCCAGTCTGACAACAAAAACCAAAAAAAATAAAGCAAAAAGTATTATATCTCGTTTATGGTTAAAAAAAAGCGTGTGAGAAACATTGACCGACGGGCGAACGAGAGGGGGCGATAAGAAATATTTTCGGAAAACGGATACCGCAGAGTTTTGAGATGCGTTTACATTATTATACATTGTGTGTGTGGGGGTGGGTGAACAAACCGAAGCTGACCGATTATACCTTGGACGTGAAAGAATGAAGAAAAAAACTTTAGAGGTAGTCGTACTATGTGCGCACACGGGAGGATAGGACAAGAAGCAAGGGAAGTCAGCGAAGGAGGAGAGTGTGTGCGGAGCGGCTCGCTGTTATTTTATTTTTCGGGGACTCGTCCCACTGGCGCCGGAATGTCCGATGCACAAACGTGTACTCTTTTGTTTGCCCCCCTCCCAATTTTTTTGTAATTTCTCTCTATATTTATTTTTCTCCGTTTTTAATCAATAAGTTGGCAACTCTTGCCGTTGACTGGCCAAACGTCATGCGATTCCGTCCACGATGCTTGTCAGTTAGTTAACAACAATAGCACTTACTTTGATGGTTAGGGGCACGTTCACAAAGCTAGAAAAATATTTGTACGGTGATAGACTCACCTATTAAAAAAATCCTACTGCTATAATTAGTTTACTTTTCACATACACACCTGCATACACTCGATCTGGAGAAAGAGGGAGGTGACTTAACGGGTCAGTTCTGTATTTACTGACCTAATTTTATTTACTCGCCATGTTTCCTCTTCTTGAAGATTCGAGTGAAAATAATTAACCTTAAAAAAACTCAACGACACTGTGGTTTAACTTCAAAGCTGCAGTATACGAGAAGTTGACCTGATCAGTCCCTGGACCATCATGTCTGCTCATATAAATCTGAAATAATGCACAAATAGGTTAAGTTATTCATGTGATATAATTTTTAACATCTTTAGGTACTATTGCTCCAATACGTGAAAATTGCAGCAATATCGTGCGACGTATTTTTCTTAAGATCATTAAAAAAAAAAAAAAAAAATCGCAATTCCAATTAATAAGTTTTTGTGGATTATATCATGCAAAAAAAAACACATATATGTATTAATTATAAAATATAATATTTAAGAATAAAAAGCAAAAAAATATTTCGTTCTAAACAAAAATCGTTGACCCAGTAGCTCTTTAACGAAATTTTCATACATGTACATTCGCGCAAAAGTCTTATCAGAAAATAGATGCGACTCTTGGGAGTAACGTCCTTGTATATGCGTGTGTATATTTACACGCAGATTCTATCAAAAATGTTTTCATGCTGTGTACCTGAAAATTATGACGGATGGATTAAAATATTCATGAATTTATAACTTAAGAATTCGATAAAATTGTATATTACGGGTTACGCAAAATATAATGTATATCCAGCATTTAATAAAATCCAAAAGAAAACTGAATAAATTACAATTTGGTTTTCGCAAAGTTGATTTCTTAATTAGAATTTTTTATTTCATTCCGTCAACGAATTTTTAAATTCTTGATATTCGATGCATTTAAAATTGCAATCTTGATTTTTTTTTATCAATTTCGTTAGAAATATATATTTTTATGCGGCGTACGTGTATTTTTTTTCCAGAATGATACACAATGGACTACTGGTACTTTATGCCACGGACATCCTGCATGACATCGTGAATGTGACCGCCAACGAAAACTGGAGCGAGAACTGTGTCAGGTTGACTAAAAACGTTTTCAGCGATGCCGTTGGGATGCTTTACGTTCAACAGTACAACTCTGATTATTTGGAACTTTTGGTGAACAGGGTAACGCTGAACTTTTGTAACTTTTTTCCCTACAAACCAGTAAAATGTCCTACCTATCGTAAAAATGCTTGAATTTTTCAAGCTCCTCGTTTCGTTTGTCCTCTTCCAATAATGTTAGTTTATAACATTCTATTGCATTTATTGCAAAATAAGCTTATTGAATGCGACAACAGAAGGAAAAAACACGTTGTTTGTTCAAGAAGAGAGTAGAAGTTTGTAACGTTGCGACATAAACTTACAGGTCGGAGTATTGTTCGAGCGTATTAAAGAGACACTCGCCGAACGCATGCTCGTGATGCCGTGGTTGGACGAGGAAACGAGAACTCAAGCTGTTTTCAGACTACGCTCTTTACGAGGGAATTTCCGAATTTGGCCAGGATATCTCAATGAGAGTTTATGGGCACACGAAATGGCAAAGGTTTGCATTACATTTTTTTTTTTTTTTTTTTTTTTTTTTTTGTTTGTAGTTGACCATCGAAATCGGAAATAAAATTTTATTTTACTTTCTGCATAGTTTTTAATACATACAATTCAATTTAATCATCTCTCATTTAAAAATATTTTATGGCTAATAACATGCCTCAAATGTAAAATCAGTAGTTATTCAAAAAAAATTAATTTCTCGAATTTTTGATATTTTGTATTGTGAACTTTCATTACATCAGGTTGTCATCGATGAAGATGATTTTTTCTCAACCGTCCTGCGAAGATTCAGACAAATTAGAACCACGGAAAGCCAAACGAAAAGAAATGCGACACACAAGTAAGAGAGAACAACTGAGCATCATCATGACCATCATCAAACCATTGTAAAAGTAAAACACTAGTTGCCACTCTATCCGTTAACGAACAATTGTCATTCCTTTGTTCAAAATAATTATTAATATTATCAAAGACTTACTAAATGAATAGATTATAGTGTTTGCTAGATGGAACAATTATTTCTTATTTATTCAATATTTTTTTTATTTAAAAAAAAATTGATCACGTTTTTCACATTAGAGAGAAAAATCAATTGTACAACTACAAGCGACGGTGTATCGATTTTGTGTTGACAGATGGCACCATCCATTCACTGTCAGTGCATATTACGAAGCCTCATCGAATTCCATTGGTAAGTCTCTTAATCGTTGAAGAAAATATTATGGTTATTGGTATTTCTTTTGCTCCAAAAAGAAAGCGATCGAGGGATTGAAATTGTATCTTGTTCCCAAAATATCATCTTACTTTCTGAAAACCGCAGTAAAAAATTGTTTCCCTGTTTTAATTACAAGTCATCCCGCTGGCGATGATGACGGCGTGGTCCTGGTCATGGGACGGTGGGCCAGCGTACTCCGCTTATGCGACTCTAGGCTCGGTAATTAGCCACGAGGTGCTTCACGCCTTTGATCTTCATCATCGGAGGCTGCCAGTCGATCCCGAGCCCATTGGTGATCAGTGGTCATGGATCACACCAGAGGCCTGGCGCAGGCTGGAGGTCATGATCGAGTGCGTTGCCAAACTGTACGCCAGAAGCTTTTGGAGGAAAGTCAAGTTATTCGGCAATAGCTTTGATGTTCAGGTATAAGATATATTTACCACTGTTTAGCTTCTACATGTACTTCGTACCACACTTTCAGCCAATATAGTCAACATTTAGTGAACCATTTTTACGTACGGTAGTAGCTATTTTTAATAAAAAAAAAAAAAAATGCCAAAAGGTGATATGACGTGGTAGGGCTTTTTTTGCACAAATATAAAAAAGACTGAAAATCTGAAAAAGTGCACGTAAATGTATACAGTGTACAAGAATTTCAATATTAAATAATTCTTTGTGCATAAAGCAGTGTGTGTAGTGCTTATTTGAATATGTATAGTTTTTACTATCTTTAGCACACAATAGCCAATGAGATTTTACTGCTTAAAAAATCAATACAGTAGTGGATGACGTGATATTCTCATTGATGTGATTGATGAAAATTTTCGGAAAGTACACTAATTACGTGAGTTGGATGTATTCCCACTGTTATAGATAAAATTAATTATGAGCATTTTGATTAATAATATAAATTATTATCATTATATATTCGATGATGAGATCGTACATTCTCATTAAATATGCGGTATAAGTACGATGCATTTAATTTTCACGAGAATTATTACTATAAAAGTTTTATTACGAAAAAAAGAGTCCAAATAAAATTGAAAAATTCAAGCATAAAAATATGACTCTATCAAGTCTCCAATGGAACCAAACCATAAATCATTCCTCATTAAGACAATGAAGCCAACTTGCGAGGAAACTCTTGTCAAAGACGAATTAACGGACATCGCTCAAAGGAGGCAGAAATTAGGCGTAAGAGAGAGAGAGAGGCATCAGTTCGCAAGCTCATCGCCTCTTATTCACGTTTTCCACGACCTCATGTTTCCAATTATATGGATATAACCAATATGTTAAATGTCACTGTTAATTTCACGTTGCAATTTTATGAGTTCTTGTAAATGATCAACAGAGTGGTTTAACTTTCTATTTGACGTTTAGGAATATTTCGTTTAGTCCGTATAACTATAAAAGTCGCCTTGCTTTTGCCTGTAACTTTTTAATTTTTTTTTTTTTTTTTTACTCAGAAATCCATGGTCTTATAAAAAGCCACAGTTAAAAAAAAAAATCAACCTGCAGAACTTGATAGTGATATAATATACATATTTACGATTGTTTGTTAAAAAATAGTAACAAAAATAATAAATGTCTTCCGAATTGTTCATTATCGTGCCCATTTTCTTTTTTAAAAATCAATAGCCTGCACGAAAGTACATGGCATTAATTTTACGGAGCTTCTATCTAAAAATCGGGTGAAAAGGCGACAGTAATAACATATTTTTCAACAGTTCGACTGGAACGTCACTAGGAACGAGAACGTGGCAGACATCGGTGCTCTACAGGTTGCCTACCACACGTGGCACACCCTGACGAACGGCAAAGACCGCAGCCTGCCGGGCTTGGAGGCACTCCGGCCCAGCCAACTATTTTTCATCAGCGCCGCCCAAGTGAGATATCATCTCTATTTCTTTTATTAACCCTCGTAGTTTTGTGCGCCTAGCCGAAACATACCCTCGTGCATCGATTTTCGAGCGTCCTTGTGAGTTCCGATCTGTTTTTCTTGCAGACCTACTGTTCGAACATGACTGCTGAGGCCTACGTTCTGTCTGTCGAGCTCGATTATCACACCCCCCAACCGGAAAGGTATCGTTGGATGTGGTGTTTTTTTTTTGCGTTTGGTGCTTGTCATTTTTTAACGCGTGTTCTTTTTTTTACATTACAATTTTACGTTCAAATTAGAATTTATTGCATTTAATATGTTTTGTGTGCTGTCAAATTTTTTTATACTTTTAATAAGGGATATTTGAACAAAAAAATTTTTTTTCAATTTTATTTTAATTTCTATAAGATTGTAGTTACTTAAAATACATCAAGTTTTATAACTTCTGCAGTTTTATTCTTATAAATTTTTTTTTTAATACATTTTTAATTCTTAACATTTAAAATCAATGCGGTATCGCTCGGGGGGGGGGGGGTAACCTTGCGCGACTCTTGCTGTGCGCACTCCAGCCGAAGTCAGAATGCTCGCTGAGAACGGCATTATTGCGTCCTTTCGGATGATGAAGGACGGGGACGAGTTTTTGGGCCTGAAAATAAATTGAATGCATTATTGGTAACTGTACTCATGTAGATTCGGTGAAGTAATGGAAAAATTAAAAGGAAAACTGCATTTTTATCACTTTGCTGATAAAACTTTTAATACATTTTGTTTATACGTTCTTGGATCAAATATACTTTTAACGACTGATGTTATTTATATTATTCCTTGTTTTTGAGTTACCTATTTAATTATTTTTTCTTCCAACTTATACAAGGATAAAACAACATTTTTTATATGCTCTCTTACAAATGAAAGCATTTAGTTATTATTTTGCATAATTTTAATTCCGTTGATGATGACACATTAAATATGAATTAGAAATGTTCATATTTTTACGATCTTATTTGAATTATAATTTTTCAGGATTAACGGAATAATGATGAATTCACACGAATTTGCCGAAGCCTTCCGATGTTCAACTGGTTCTAAAATGAACCCACCAAGAAAATGCAAAACTTGGTGATTTAAAGCGAAAAACCAAGGGCCAATGGCGTAGTAATTTCAACAATGTTGGCAATAAAATGAGCATTATTCGCGCAAACATTAAGACACAGATTTTCGGTACAATGAAGTGAGAACGTGGATTTTTTATCGAAGAAGTCGGTAAATTAGAAGAACAGATTCAAAGTTTTATCAACTTGAGAGAAATTTTGAAGATATTTTACTGGTATCAGGATATAAGAATGGTAAATATCAACATTTTCATTGTACGTATCATTAAAAATATGATGGATTTTAATTTAATTTCAGCAACAGTAGATAAAAAAAAAGGACTTATTCATCCACATGACAGGATGTTTGGCGTTTAAACAAGGGAAGAAAGTTTTCCGCAGGCATCAAGTTTGATTTGAAAAACGATACGAATGTTTTCAAGTGCTGCGACCAACACGCTTTTTTGTCGTAATTCTTACTTACATTAAAATTTCCTATACTTATCCTATACGACATGCCAGTGGAGTTTTTTCAAATGTCCAATGCATACATAAATTTATATGTCATTTTCTCAATTAGATGCAATCCATTCTTAAAATTTAAGTATGTTACTCTAACTTTCTTATAAAGCTTTAGAACGAAGTTCTATCGAGAAGCACAGTTAAAGTATACGAGTATATTTTGGAGAGGCAAAAATAGTAGATTTAATAAAAAAATTTTTTTTATCATTACTTACAAGATTCCAATAGTAACAAATTTAGAAAAAACGATTTAGTTATTGTTGACAAAAAAATAAGTCACCAGCATTTATTTGATAAGACAACAAATACAAAAGAGGTCGTTAAAAGTTCATTTTTTATAATCTGTATATAACTGCAGCTATTTTTATTGATCTTACATTGTGCCAGAATAGTGCGAATTCAAACGAGTATATGTATGCCTCGACGTCAGAAACTGTGATACTTTGAAGCATTAATGAAATTTAAAACAAAGTTAAATAATACAAAAAGTTATAAAAGAAAATTGATAGAAAAATAATACATTCCGTTCAGTAAAATTTACAACGAGTCAAAAATATTTAGAGTACTTAATTTTGAGCGACTCTATCTTTGCATTAGAAAATAAAAATTTTTAAATATAGTGAGTGATGAGCAAATGAAATGTTATTTTTAATTTTTATAGTAATAATTAAGCTACTTTATCGTGTAATTTAACTAGTTAAGCGATACATAATGAAAAATAAATAGTTATGTTTCTATAGCATGATAGAAATAGAAAAGTATTTGAATTCAATGTTAGACACTCATTGAGTATTGAAGTAACTTTTTTTTTACAACTAAGCCTCAAAAATATTATTTTCTTGAAGATTTTATATTATAGATCATCATCCTTTGATTCAAAGTCAGCGTAAAACGAAAATATTCGAATAGCAACAATTTTTTTATTTCTAATGTTCATCACTTTCATAAATATATGTTTTCAACGTTATAATAAAGAGGAAATTTGTTTGACTAATAATTATAATCTATTTTTTAGATATCATTTTATTACGGATGAAAAACTTGTTACAGCACAATGAATAGGTTCCATCTTGCATTATTTGAATTAAATCTTACACGTGTTAAGAAATTAAGTTTAAAGAAGCAATAATAATATTAAAATAGAATTATTAAGCCTGTAAAAAGTGTATTTGCAGTACATCATTAAAAGTGGTATGAATAAATATTTATTTGTAAAGAATTGTTGTTTATCTTTTTTTTTTTTTTTTTTCATACGTGTAATAAAGGTTATAAGTCTGAAAACGAGTTGATTTGCTTAAAGTTTTACAAGCAGTATGAGCATATTATTTTAATATAAAAATAAATCAAACCACAAAAAATTTTGAATATTTAAGTTAATTTTACAATTTAGTCGGTTCATCGAGTATCTTTGAAATATTAAAAACGATTTTATGAAACTTTCACTATCATGTGAACTTTTTCCAATTAAATTACAGTTAGAATTTTTGATTTCCAACTTGCTTACAAAATACAAATGATAAACAAATGACAGGTTGATTTGCATATACATTCATCACTGTTTACATGTTATAGTACAAGTTACATAAGTTTCAAGTATTCTAAGTTTGGTTAATTTATTAATTATTTTATACGGATCAAAAAAAAGATAAAATAATGAAAAGTATGTTGTTTGAGCGAGTTTTCGGTATAATTATAAGAAAAAATTTTATCTTGAGTGAACAGTTAACTGTGTGTAATGAGCCATAATCTAGTGACGTAGAAAATACATTTAATTCTGATTTCCGAAATGCACTGGAAATACGTAAGTCGAGTCTTGTCTTGTAACTTAACATGTCAGCAAATTTTTGTTACAAAATTTGGATCTCTACCATTTTGCAGGTAATTTTTAGCACTGATTCTTTACTAACCTCAATAATTCTTTAACAAATACTTGTACATAAAAAAATCAGTTATAAAACTAATTGTACCATCATACAAATTTCAAGAATTTCTTCCTAATAAAATAAGAATCTTAAACTTTTTGCGGAAGAGATATAATTATTGAAACGCAACGAACTTTTTATTTACTGTAACTTAAATATTCGATACTTTATGCAAAAAAATTTTAAAAATATATGCCGTATAAATACATGAAACTTAAAGTCTTATTGTGTCCAGCTGATGTTTTTTATATCCCTCAATGTCTGTGCTACGTCAGCATTGTTGCAACCTGTTCCAAGAAACTTGAGCTTCAAATATGTATGCATAATAATTTTGTATGAAGACTTGGAATATGCAGAACGCCCGATCGGTAAATTTTGTCAAAACGAGTGGAAGATAAATGTGGAGCCTGCTAAAAACAGGAAGTTCAACGAGGGTAGAAAACAACTATTCAGTTGTTACACTTACGTAAGCAAGTCAAAATTTCTCCAAACGAAAAATAGTATAAGATTCTGATTAATTATATTTCTTGACATTTTTAACAAAATCATTGAATAATTTTTTAAGATACCTTTTGGTTTACGTAATAAGGAGTTGATCAATGATTGAGTATTTCTTAATATGGTATAAAATATGGGAGCAACATACCATTACATTATCTAACAAAGTTTTTGAAAAAACATTTTTGTTGATGCACATACGTTTTGTTATAATAATTAAAACTTTACAACTTTTTTTTTACGCTTGGTAACTTATCAACGGAAGGCATAGTACCTTTCATGGGATTCAGAGTTACTTACTGTTGAGAAGTGGAGTTTAAAAAATGTAAAGACAGAAAATAAAATAAAGATTTGTTATTTTTTAATTCATATGTGATAAAAAAATCTTTCATTTTGTAAAGAAAGACTTTAATTCAAAGAAATTAAGTATTATTAGTTGAAAATCGTATTTAAAAGAAGCTCTGGTAGTAATGAAACACATCACTAGGTGTCATTAGCTACGCTAGTGTAGAGTTACAAACCATACATTACAATTTTTTAAACAGTTATTATTAACCCACAATGTGTATTATAGTTAAAATTATTTTTATACGTTTTTCTATGAATACATAAGCCCTCTTTGATGAAGAAATTAAGACAAATAATGTTTCATTCCTTACTTGATAAAAAAAAGTTAAATATTGAGGTAGTTTAAAAAAAAAAATTTGATTATTTGTATTAAATATTCGTAAGAGATTTCAACATAAAATCAATATTAACTGATATTAGTCTCACATTAAAGTTTCATTTCAATTTATGCATAATCAATGAAATTAATTCATCTTTTATTAAAAAGCAATAATTTTTTTAGAAAGTTGATAAGGTCAGTAACTACTACAGATTGCCACGAGAAAATAGAAATGATCCGCTAAATATTTATAATTTGTTGGATGAAGTATTTTATTCTGGACCATACATTTTTACTTGGACCCATAGATCACGAGATTATACAATTAAATCTATAGAAAATGTTCAAGATATTGATCGTACAGATCAGAAAATAGTATTGAAAATACTATTACTTTGTACAAAAAGTATACAGTATCCTAAAAACATTATAAGCATAATTAATAGATTTTGTAAATATTACAACTATCGAAGTCTCATTACTCGTCACAAACAACAAAGTTTTTACATGAAACTAAAGTTTTGGGCGTCCATGAATCACAGCTTATTAAAGTTCAATGATACTAAAGTAAAAAAAAATATTTTGCATGGTAAACGTTCTTACGAACTTGACTTACAAAAACCGAAAATTATTGACAAAAACCATAAAAATTATCCAACAAGCATATCTAGTCATTCATACAAAACAAGAGTTTTACTGTCAACAAATTCAGATCTGAATTCTCAATTTTTCAAAACACCCGATCGTCAGTCCTCACTTTACGATGGTAAAAAATCGAAATCAGATTTCTTAAATTTTGATCTGATTAAAAATGCAGTGAAAATGGGATATCTCAGAGATCAGCCCGACATTAAAGACCAGCAAGACATCGACCACAAAATCGAAGAGAATTTCGCCAAGATCTCAAACAGATTGAGATGGGAAAAAACGGCATTGCTGGAAAATGAAAATCTCAAAGGTGGCCTGATTTCCAGCAACGACATAATTTCCAGCCAAAGAGGAGAAAAAGCTTCAAACTCAGCAAAAAGCAATAGGCAATCGATCAGCCGCAAAGCGCAAGCTGGACACTTGCTGTTCCCCTCGAGGAGCTCACAAATAGATACCCCAATGCTGGAGACGATAAAAATAGACCGACATCCCGACAACCGGCGTAAGAGTCAGATAGCAATCTGGCCCAAATCTGTTGGATACTCCACCAATAGCAACGAACCAGGACTAAACGCTCAAGGTGATTTTCTTTCGTCCTTTCCATTAGATTCTGTCGACGACAACGTGGATTATAGTAGTAGTAAAAATCAAGATTTTGTCAAACTCATCGACGACATACATATTCTTCTCAAGTATCCTGACAGCTCTGCGCAAACGAGCGTCTCGGAAACGAATAACTCGACAACAGGACTTGAAAATGGAAATTATTACAAAAGTTACATTCAAAATAAACTTAAGGCTTTACGTGACTGGGCAATCGATACGTATGATAAACTTAAAAGCTTCGTCGTATCATTTGATACTAAAAAGTTAGTGACTGATGTTCATCGCAACAATTCATTGCTATGTAAAACAAAAAATATTCTGGATACAGATGACGGCAACTTAGTTAATTCTGATTCAATTTTCAAGGATTCTCTGAATGATAAAACAAAAGAAAAAGAGACTTGCAATACTTATGATTATGACGAAGACATTCATATTTCTAGAAAACAAAGTAGTGCGTATTACGACGATTATTATAACTATGAAAACTCTGAATGTCTTTCTGATAAAGAGAAAAATAAATTTTCAAAAGCAAGATTTGTAGGAAGAAAGTTATTATCACAAAGTTATGCTGAATATCCTTCAGAAAATCGGATTTTAGCCGGAAAAAATTTCAAAACGTACAACAAACCATTTCAAAAAAATGTAAGAAATGAAAAGGGAAAAATCCAAGCGAATCAGGCGAAGATAGATAAAACAGTTGATAAATTTAATCTCAGTAAAAAAAATCGATATTTAAACGATACTCGTAAAGTTTCTGGACTTGCACGTGATGGAAATCATGAAACAAAGCTGTGCAACGAGTGCAATGCAAAGTATAAATATTCCAAAAGGCAATTAAAAAGTATACTTCAAGACGAAGAGTCGATTGATCGCCCACTGGATGAAGGTTCGCCCAAACATTTACGTATAAGCGGCGACTTGTTCGGGTACGATTACGATGTGACTGACAGTGAGAGCGAGAATTCAAGAATTGAGAGAGCAAACGATAATTCTGACGAAGAAAATTCAAATGTGGGCTGGTCTAAAAAAGGAGAGCACGATTTATCCGTGAAGAGAACCCTCCGCTTGCACCTAAAAGATAAAAAATCCAATGGAAAATTAAAAAAGAAACCATCCAAAAAATCTAAAAGGTGTTCCGGTGAATCTCATTCTAAAACAAATCCTGCTCAGCGAAGTTTCGAAAATACATCCCGAAATCGAAGAGCTGACCGCGTAAAAAGAGACCGATACGGAATGGCTGTATGGAGTAATCCAAATGGTTGTCCAACACCCATTCATGAGTCACGAAGTCCCCTGCAAAAGATATCAGATTTTTTCAAAAGGAAATTCGGCAAAAGAAATAGGACGAAGAAAGTGTTGACCATACCACCAATTTCTTGTAGAAACGGGTGCGATTCCTCGGGCGATAAGAACACTGATCGTCAAAACTGCAACTGTCACCACGACGTATTCGATGAGTCAACGATGATCAACAAAAACGAGAGAGATTTCACGTCCGTCGCTGTTGATACCCAGGAACCTGATGACGATAACATGGATTTTAAAACACCGTACAACGATCCGGATGAAGTCATCGAACCTGATCTCTATGATACCACGTTAACGAGTGATCGAAATGACGACTACTGCTGTGAGGATTACCATTTTCGTAAAAAAAACAAACCACCGCACGAAATAATGCCTCTGACGACTGAAGTAGCGACTCAAGGATATCCAGGTCAATATTACAGTTGTTAGTGTAGAAAAAAAATTAAATCTATTTAATCACATATGCTAACGTTTTATTTTAATATTTTTTTAGATCCAAACGGAGAAGATGTAAAGAATAAAAAAATTCGAAGAATGAAAAAAGTTCTGAAAATTCTTAATTTCGTCAATAAGTTACAAAAACTCTTGGCTGACGAAAAAGAACCTTTCCTTGTTGGTGATAACAAGGATGGTTTGGAAATAAAGTTAGAAAAAATGTACATTCAAACAGGGCAGAATCAATCAACTGGTAAAGATACATTTAAGAACGAATCCAATAAGTATAAAGCAAATAATTTATGCTCGCACACTCCATCCTCTGATGAAAATAACGAAAATAGAGTACATAAAACATGTAAATGTACAAGATATAGAAATAGTAAAAATTTTGATGATATAGGTGATCAAAATTTGAATGAAAAATTATTTAGGAATGGTAAAAATTATATCTTTCGTAATACCGCTATCAAAAAGCACAAAGAATTTGATAACAATGATGTTTTTGAAACATATGTAGAGAGTCCATTGCAAAATTCTTTAGAAGACAATGACCAAATCGTAAGGAAGCCTGTCGTTGAAAAAGATCATATTGAAGACCAAAAGCTTATTGGGGAGGATGAGTCACTATCGTTTGATGAAAATTTCGCATCAGATAGACAATTAAGAAGAAGAAAGAAAAGATGGCCATGGAAAAGAAAAAAGAAACGTCGAAAAGGAAAAAAAAGGACAAAATGGTTCCAGCGGAAAAACGGTCAACGATACAAACGTTACCGAGATTGATATTTTTCAATGATAAAAACGCTCGTAGAGATTTTGCATTCAAAGAACTGATCGGTGAAATAAAAAGCCTACAGCATAAACTTTCCGTGCTTTAAAAATTGTCTCGTACCACAGTCATAATTAGTTAACGATATTTAAATTTGCAGAAGGTTTATTTTACAATTATGTATGCGTAAATATTGATAAGATTTGTGTGGTGATAATTATAATAATTTTGTTGATATGCCAAGGTAAATAGGTATAATCATTAAATAAAATTAATACACTAACAAAATGTGGTCCAAGTCAAAGCTGTGTACATGAGAAATTTAGTATTATAAAGCTCAGACGCATCTTTAACAAAGAACTTTTATATTATTAAACAAAATTTTTTTATTACGTCTGAAACCAAACTGAATCCATCTCAAATCGTGTTATGATTTAAATCAGAATGTAATGATAAGAAAAATCTTTTAAAACTAAATAAAAAAATTTTTTGAACTATTTATTGAAAACTTAGAAAATGCGATGACTTGACTTATTTACAAAACTTTAGTAGATGTTACTTAAAAGTTATAAATGATTTGAAAGCAATACACATACATAAAATGCAAAATATTTTAAATCAATTAATATATTACAGTATCAGTTGTAATAAGATTAAACTATAAGAAAACAAGAATTAATACAATGTGTAACCTGAAGATCTATCGATGTTTGTATTATCCCTCACCGAGTCGACCAAGTAATTCCAAGGTGCAGATGGTACGCAATTGTTCGGTAGACTGCTATCAAGTGCAATGCCAACTGAAGGTCCGTAAATGCACTCAGCCTAATTCTGGGCAAGTTGATATTAGAGAGATGAGCAGATTGGGATAAGGACTTCAATTGCCCCTGGGTTTTCCCTCTATGATTTCTTCAGTATCTATAACATTGCTCCTTACAGACAAGTATTAGTTTTGAGTGAGATTAAAAATTTTTTCCCAAAGTTAAGTAGATTTTACTGGTGTGATATACTGATGTATAGTATACTTAAATGGTATTTTTTTCCAAAATGTTTACTTATATAAATATGTGAGTTTTATTTGTGAGAACGATAAGTAATAAGCCTGCAATATGCACATCACATGTAAACAGAGAAATTTTTTGGGACCAATGTCATGATAAAAATTGAGGTGACAAAAGAGTCACATGATATATGTTATATGCTTAGCAAAAAGTCGATGTGTTAAAAATGAGCAAAATAACTCTTGAACATATATTTTTGTTGTGACATTACTACCTGTGCCACTGTGTTTAAAATTTATAGAACATTCGTTCACGTCCACACCCATGTACACGAGGCAATTGTCACTGCTGACTGTTAGGCAAAGTACACAAGGTAAAAAAGAAGAGAGAGCAAGAGCTCGGAAAGAACTATGACCATGTAAATGCTGATATTTTTTAGCTCCAAATCTATGCAAACTTGTATAAATAAAAATAGGGGGGTGAAACACATAATAATTATATAAGAACGACCTAAAGCCAGAAAAATAATAATAGAAGCTTGAATATAGAAACACAGTTAGTAGTACAGAGAGCCATAGGTAAATAAAGATGTCATATGAATACAAAGGGGAAAAAGTGAAGACCACAAATAGAGTTGTAAAAGCAGAATCTTTAAAAAGGAGCATGGATGAAAAATGACTAAAATATAGAAAAATACCCAATGTAAACAGTATTTTAACTGCAGGCTTATATGTAGCAATTGAAAGATACATTAATGTTGATTAACACTTCAAAATTAGATATCATGAACGCAAAAAAAATCATGAAATATTAATAGAGTTAAAACTAATATAAAAATCAAGGAAAAGAGACACAGAGATATAAAAATATTAACATCATATGGGATAAAACAGATGCAAATATGGCAACACAAATAAGCATAAAATTGTAGAATTAAAGACACACACATGAAGACGTAGATGCATATATTTAGAGACTAAAAAACAAGGTTACGAACAGAAGTATTAAAAACAATACTTAGTAATAGAATGCATATAAAAAAATATTGAGACATAAATAAAAGGATACAGACTTAAACTTTAATAAAAATGAAATTGCATAGTTACAGAAATGCAAAGTCATAAATTCATAAGAATAATTCATAAAAATGACACAAAAATCACGGTGGAGTAACTGTATATGATAAAGGTTTAATGAAAAAGAAAGATTAAGGGTTTTTTAAACTTCAGTATAGAAGAAACTATGAATCTTTGAGCTACTTTAGAAGCCAAAAAATATGATGTTGAAACAGCCCGTTCATTTTGTTCCTAATTACAATTACGGGAGTTGCTCGTGAGGGAGGATGAAGCCCTACGAAAATAGATTCATACATTTATGTATTTATGTATATATTTTTTAGTGATGCGATTCTCATAACTTCAAAAGTGCGTTTTTTATAAATAAATAAGATTTACTGCAAGTATAATATTAAGATAAGCAGCTAACTATTTATTAACAAATATGACTGCCCAAACTCTTTGATTTTATTTTTGCATATATTACAATTGCGGCTGCCTTAAGTTTGTAATTTAATTTTATAACTTTTAGAAAAATGTTTTTTTTTCTTGTGGTTCAAATTTGATTCGTAAGCCCCTGCTGTAACGATTCGATAAAACAGAATTCACCTAAATTTTCATCTTGCTTTCATCGTTCTTTTGTTAATCACTATTTTTATCATCAGCTTTTGCATTGTAATCACTTTTTGAAGATTTTCTCATGTAGGCTCTCGTACAAAGAGTAGGTAGGGTATGTGAGAATTATGTAGGGGTAACTCAATTAAAAGAAAAAAAAAAAAAAAAAAAAAGAGAGAGAGCGAGAAAGCGTGCCGGCTGTGTCAGCCACGTGGGGTCTGGATACACGCAAGGGGCCCCTTTTGTTAACCATTGGTGCGAGCAAGACGGAGCTCCAGCCGCCTGCAGCAGCTACAACAGCAGCAGGAGAGCCGGTCGCCTGAGCCGAGAGAGTGAGTCTCCAGTGCCAGTCCGAGGGCCTTGCCTGCCGCACATAGTCCCTCGGTCGCTGCCGCCACTTTTTGTACGTCTACCTACACACACTTTTGTATTCAAGTGCCGTGAACGCGAGTTCCCATTTTTATTTCAGTGCAGTGCGTTCGAGTATTTTATTCCCGTTCATAAGATCTTTATCAAGAAAATGGCACCACATTTTTCATCGATTCTCCACCATCGGTATCGGTACTTCTTATCTTGATCCAATCATTTTTTGTTTTTTATTTATCGAGATTTTTCGTTGTCATTCAGTCCGTAAAGTTTTATTTTTACCATTTTTATCGTTAAGCCGATCCGATCGTCGGTCCGTTGTTGCTACAGTTGGCTCTCTATGTATCCTTAAAGAGTGTTCAAAGTGTGAGGCAGAGGAATTTTTGTGGCTCATTGGAGTTGGAACTTTAATTGGCGCCAAGCCGCAGGTTATATTTCGTAGCCGAATGTACTGTGAGTGTGTACATGTGTGCGAGTCTACTATGACGTGACGTGATACGTAGAAGATTAGGTGTAAAAGCAGGTAGCTTCAAAGTAAAAATGTCCAGAATCCTGATCGTGGATGCAAACACTATCTGGAATAATTCCTTTGAATCTCTACTACGATATCCAGAAAAACTCCCGGAACTACTGTACCTAGTTATGAAAAAAATTGCAAAGTATTCATGCTTTCAAAAGAGAATGCAGGAGGAAAAAAAAAGAATCATAGTTGGAGTGTAGCGAATCAATGTCGCAAATAGTATACGCGATAACCCCGGGGTGCGGTTGTTATGCATCGAGGCCACCGATAATCGAAACAACGGCGATAGCATCGGTGCTAAAAAGCAACAATCATGTTGCTTCGACCTGTTTCCACTTGAGCGAATCATGAAGGTGGTAAAAATTATGAAACGGAAAGAGTACCAGTTGTTCGTTTTTGTCTAGATGTCCTGATGAAAGAAAGTGATTAATGAGGACTCAAAGTCTGGAAATTGTTCAATGATTCGTTAATTTCAAAGTAATGTTGATAATCAGTGTCAAAAAAATCCTTATACCAGGCCACATTATAAAATGAAAATTGCTGTGACGAGAAATTCACTAGCTGATATAGCCTTTGAACGCATTATTTTAAGCCCACTCGAGTCGTTTTTTGCGCTGAACATAAATACCCCGCGTTGAAGTCGAAATGCCATCCGATCATAAACAAACGATGCGTTGGTTGAGCTAGTGGCCAACATGTTAACTTCACGCACTACTGCAAAGAGAGTGCACCGGAGACAAACAGACGCGCGAGAAAATGTCCGTATATAGTTACGGGTGTTCGGAAAAAAGAGCTCGCGCTACTGCACCACGTTTCCCTGCAGAGACACGGAGCTTCGTTTCTTTCGGTCCATCCACGCGAGTAAGTGCACCGAACGTTATTTCACTTTGAAGAACAAGAGCAGAGCCAACCCAACAACCTGCCCAACTGCATATCTCTTGTTCCCTCGAAACCCGCTTATATACACGTCTCTGGGGCCCGCTTACTTTTCACACGCACACCCACACACAAAGAAATGCCGAGCGTGTGTATACGCGCGCCGATCGAGATCGCAGCCTCCTCTACGCCATACTCCAGCCTCTCTCTCTTCGGATCGACTCCTCTCCCGTCGCTGTCCGGCCTCTCTCTCTCTCTCTCTCTCTTGCCTTACACTCTCTCGTGAATTCGTTTCGACGTTGGTTTACCGTTGTTGTACGTCTCCCTTCCCCGGCAACTTCTCGCGTTTATCCACAAAACCGCAGGTCTCGTTGATCCGCCGAGAAAAAAGAGAGATCGGCAGATTTTCCACCTGCTCCCTCGTCGCCGTCGCCCACGATCGGCTTTGTTTACACTCAGGTGATTCCCCGGAGCGAGGGAACAAGCTCGTTGCGTCACCGCGTAGGTGTGCACGGAGATCTGAATCATCCTCTCCCAAGAGCTCTCTCGTGAATTCAGAAATAGCGCGCAGGCGGCCGATCGGATGAAAATATACCTACCGCCAGTCGTACAACAATACAAATGAAGCTCGCCGAGTTTTTTTAAAACCCGCGATACCAAGTGCAAGAAGCGGCGTATATAATACATCGGTGTAAGTAGCGTCCGTGTATTTTTCAGCTCGGCCTCTACATAGGATATTATACATCTGGTCGAAGGCGAGTGTTTGCGCAACTCTCTCTACGTATACGTTCACAGAAACATTACATCCCGATTGGGAAAAGAGATCAAACGTCCTGGGTTTCGAAAGATGAAAGGAACAAAAAAAAAACGAGTCTGTCGAACGTCGGGGCGCGTGTGCGGCGCGAATAAAATAATCTAATCGCTCTCTCGAGGGCCGAGCGACGTAACGAGCACGTATATACGCACTAGAGATTACACTCGAGCGGGGGTTACTATAGACTCGTACGTAAAGAGAACTCGGAGAATTGGATTGTAGTATACGAGGGACGCAAAAAAAAAAAAAAAAAAGATCGGAAAGCTGGGAGTCTGATGCCATATGCGGTATGTTATTTCAGATCGAGTATAGGTGAAAGGTCCAGTTTTTTTTTATTCCTAGTTTATATCGTATCCCCGTTTATTCGTTGATTTTTAACTGTAAGTGCGCGTGGAAGTACTACAGCCTCGTTTCTCTCTTCCGGCGTTGCGTTGGCGTCTTTTTATTCCCGCAGTGGAAAACGGAGACAGATCGATAGCCTGGACTTATGACGCCTCGCGTTACCGATCAAAGGGGCTTCTGCTTCTTTTCTCCCGACCTGCGGTTTCTCTTTCCGCTCGACGAGTCTTCTTTTTCATCAGCTGGCGTATACAATTGCAGCTCGAACTCTGCTCCCCTTAGCTTGCAGTGCCGTCACACGGTATAAGCTGAGAGAGAGAGAGAGAGAGAGAGAGCGAAGACCCCGAAAAGTACAGTAGGCTCATGTAGTTACGGTGTATCGTGTGGCTGCGCGTGGGTGGTGCAGCGCCACGTGCGCCTTTACGTATATATACAAAGCACAAGGGAGAGTTTAATTGCAGGGCTGTCGACAAGCGAACGGAAATACCCCGCGTGCACAGTTATTTCATTTCTTTTTTCGTTAATTTTTGTTTCTCTTTTTTTTTTTTTTTTTTTTTTTTTTTTTTAACTCAAAAAATGCCGATTTTCCAATGATTGCGAGCGCGTCATGCTTCTCGGAGCGAGAAAATGGCCAAGAGTATAATAAATTTTTCTCGCGACTACGAGTATCCACACTGCTCCTGTCCGTATAGTTATTCTTGTTGCGGGTCTATGGCTAATTGTGCACTCTCGTCGGGTTGTGCTACTCCTCTTGCGAAACACCGTAATTGTGCTGTTTGATACAGGTATACGAGCAAACGGGTTGAACAATTTCTTCCCCCCCCCTCCCATCAACCTTGGCACATCGAGAAACTACGGGGAATCTTGAAACTCGAGATGATAATCGCGGCTATTTCACACCCGAACAATGAATTATTCTTGAGAATACGATTTTAACGTACATATACGTATAGTCTTGTTACGCAAATCACGATGATTTACGCAGGCTCGTGATTTCCAAAGATGAGAATCACTAGCCCATACTTTAGATGTATAGAGGCATGCATTCGAGTTTCATGCACTTGGAAAGTTGGAAAATCGTTTCGTCAATAGGCACGCCGAGATCCGTGAAAGTCGTTTTATCGGCGCACAAACGGCGATCGGTTAATTTCGATACCAAATGCTAAAAATGCATGCCATGCCGTGAAGGTAAATAAAAACTTTCGAGTGTCCCAGATCGGCAGTATACACTTGGACGTGGCACGCGCGCGTACATAATAATCGTACGACGCCACAGACCCCCGCATCAGCCTCGAAAGCTATGGGCTCGCGTTTCCAGTCCCCATATGATACCTATGTATGCACAACGATCGCGATCTCTCGGGCTGCCGGTTAATTGCGTCGCGCACTGATTAGGGTACGATCTCTCGACGAGCCGAGCGAGCACGTTACACGAGAACGGAAGCCGGTCATTGGGATGAAAATGGAGCGCCTGCTTTTTCCAACCCGAGAAAAATCGTCATGTACTTTCTCTCGCTGCGCCTCGCACATTATACACGCGTCTTCTCGGGTAATAAACGCTTGTGCTCTATAGCGTAAGTATATAGGTTGCTCCTATATATATATATTTGAGCCAGCAAAAATCAAAGGGCATACTTGCAGTAACAGACGGATGGTTTATACGCGTATAGTCTATATGAACGGTTGTAGCGCTACCGATCTCCTTTTTCCCCACGGCAATACAAAAATACGAATGAGAATTTTTATATCTCTCTGTGCTTCTCCCAGTTGAGGGGTCTCTTCTACATATATTCATATACGTGTACACATTTACAGTGCATGTGCTATAATAATCTTCGGCTTGGCAAGAAGAGAGAGAGATAGAGAGTGAGAAAGAGAGATCGGCCACAAAATCTGTGCAACACGTGTGCACGCGTGCCTTCTCCTATACTCATACTTCCCCCCTGCCAGCACGTAGATACATGGATGCTGCAAGTGAGGGGGGGAGTGAGAAAAAGGAAATAAGATGCGCCCAGAATGTTGGCTTGTTTCGCGTGCGTGAGTGCGAGCAATTGCCGATCTCGGTGTGTCCGTGTGTAGTGCTACTGTTACGTGCCTCTGTGTGAACCAGTGTATATATCAATCTGTGATTTTCAGTGAGTCCGAGTGATCGCGCCAAAGCCAACCGGTGTAGGTATATATACTATACACTCTGTGGTCAGCAGCAGCACCAACAGTCGAGATTGGGTGTGCGAATGCAAAAGCTCATCTCGATTTCCAGGGTGTTGGACGGGTATATATATATATATATATATATATATATACCGAAGGAATAAAGTATACATTACACGTGTGGATGGAGAGGGGCGTGCCATGGTCAGATGTACGTGCGTGAAATTCATCCGGTTTTTACGTATAGGTAAGTGTACAGGTATAAGTCCATATGTAAGAGAGAAGAAGAAGGTGATGGTCGCTCGCAAACTGGATATGTACATGCTTTGGGGCAGGAAAGGGGGGTACTTGTATACATTTAGTGCCGGGGAGACGACTGTCACGCTCGCTGAAATGACAACCAACGACTACATTTGTAGAGGCTTGAATGCCAGGTTTAGTTTGCTATTATACATTTGCTCTCTAAACATTTTATTCTAGGTTTACAATCGAGCTTTCTTATTTAATTGTTAGTCACTCAGATGTCTCTGCGAGATGTATAATGTTTGTTTTAGCAATGTTTATGGCTTCGTTCATTCGCATCCTTTCGTGCCTTCATTTTTCACTTGTCATCTGGCTTTTTTTGATATTCATAAATGGTGGTCATTGCGGTTAAATAGCAACTAGTACGAGTAATATACCTTCTTACTTTGTATGATTTACAGCAGAAGGATATTAGCACCAATTTACCGAATAATGTGCCCCTTGGAGCCTCACAACTTGTTTTCTGTTTATTTTTCTCATGTATAGCATACATTTTTTTTGGGTCTTTCCTGCCATTTGTGGCCCTATGATAATCTTTGCCACGTTTTACAGCCATGTATTGAATGCACATAATCCATAAATCTGTAGCATCTTTGTACAATGATCCTCCCTTAGAGCCGACATCTATAATTGAGCCTACACATTTTATCGAGAAGTTATCGATTAATTGCTTTGTTCACTTCAATTTGAGCAGTTTTTTAACGTTTTCAGCGGTTTCTCTCGTTCAACTCCATTATTGGCCATGGCTTGGAAATCAAGGACTTTAAGTGTTAGTCTTGGTTTCCTTGATTTCATCAGCGTATATTCTATACCCAGTTAAAAATGAAACTTTTTTCGTCAACTTCCGTTTATTATTAGTACCCCTAAAAAATTCAACCAGGACACTATATCTGCTTTGGTACTACAGATTAAATTGCATTATTTGAGGTTCAACGTATTTTGGGATTTCTCGAGAGCACATCAGTGGAGATGTTTTCCTACATAAGTATGCTTGTTTAGTACACCTGTTATTTTTCAATTATTAAGCTCTTAATTTACGTTTCGTCTAGGTACGCGTCTTCAATTCTTTGAAGCAATTTTTAAATAACATTAATCAGTCAAAGTCACCATCAGAATCACCGTACTTCCCCTTTGTGCTTTCTGGTGATAAGCTTTAAGCTCTCACTGTGAGTCTACGCGCTAGAAACAGTAAATTATATGAAAAAACATGGAATTACCTATTTTGAGAAATTAATTAATTTTGTAAGCAAGTACTACATTTAGACTACTGCTTAAATCAAATTGGGTTATTGGAAAAAGGAAAGAAGTTCTCCAGGAAGGTGAGAAAAAAGCTCTGTCAAAAATAAAACACAGACAGCTTCTCCAAATCATACAGCTCCCACTGACTAGAACAGCCCCATCTTATCTCTCGGCGGTCTCGAGCTTAAAAACGCCTCCCAACACAAACGTATGCATTCACAATACATACGAACAGAGAGTGCACTTGTTTCACGTATGAAGCTATTGCTGCTGCAACAGCAAAGTGCACGAGAGTACAGCAGCATCAGCAGCATCGAGAGCAGCGCGCGGTTTTCGAAAGGCGAGGTCGACCTATCGGTAACGAGCATATCCTGTTCCAGTCGAAGATCAAAGCCTCCTCGTGTGGAAGAGAAGGAGAGGAAAGCATTTCCTGCGTTTTTCCCCCACCCCTTTTTACGCTCTCTCTCTCCCCCTATTTATCTTCTTGCAATCTCCGTGATGCCCCCTTCACCGTCATTCATTGGCTTCGAGCGTACACGTCTCGTATACACTTTCCGAACTGTGAAGATCCTTTGACTTTCTAGAAGTTGAACGATTATTGCGCGGCACCCAACGCTCTGCAAACTATGAGAAAATTTCATTGTACTGTAATGTACGCATCTGTTAATCATCGTTTAGCACCATAGTGCAGGTATTTATCACCGAAACATGAAAATCCTTGCTGTTTCACTAATCAGCGTACTTACAATGAATCTACTACATGAATTAATAATCTAATGTTTACACTGATTTATTGATTTTACGGTATAATCCGATACAGATCTGAAGCATTCGTTACTGTATTCACTGTTTAGCCATTGGGCAGATACAGGTTTAGGTGTTCAAACAAATTACTACATTTGAACGAATCGAATTTGATCGGGGAAAAGTGTGGATGCATGGCTTAACAAACGTTTATACGAATTTTTTTTAGTGTGTGCTCATGTGTACGTAGACGATTGTCAGTAACAGTTTCATTACTCTCAATGAAATTCGTACAAACAGTAGCTGATTCAAACGGATATCTGATGAATGAAAAAAAATTGTCCTCAAATCTCACCTCAACAAGGCACAATGGAGATACCAAAATACAAGTTAACTCAGCCCTGCGTTTACATATATATGTATATGGTCTTTACACCCTGTAATCCAAGATTTCAAGCTATAGTTATTCAGATGACTAAAGCTTATTTTAATAAAGTATTCCTTGTAGCGTATTAAACAATCGTCTTGGAGGATAAAAAAATCTACTTAATGTTTTTGTCACTGACATTACAATAAAGTGCGTACATAATTTGGCATTTCAAGATGGAGTTTGTACACTATGAATCTGATGAAAATAAGAATAATACAGCATTTAAAATTCTTGGCGTGCATGCCCTGCAATTTAAATCTGCCGAAACAATATGCCATTTCCTTTGTCTCTCGCAACGTGTGCGGCATATTGAATTTCAAACGTCTTCAATTAACGTAATGATACGAAAAATCAAACGAAACAAAGCACCTTCAAATCATCAGTCCAGAAGGAGAAAGAAGCCACACAGATTAAGCACGTCATCTCGAAATTGGACGGGATAATGCAGCGGCGGTCCAAGTTACTTTCTCCGTTCTTCCTTGACTTGCAGAAACAAGGTATAGGTAGGGGAGACCGGGGGAGACTGATAAAAATGCGCATTTAATTTGCTAGAGAAAAAGCGAGGGGAGAAAGAAGGAAAGGACAGCACCGAGAGATCTTTCGGTGCGCGGCTTGGAAATTTTCCGCCTCGGGCGGCGCAGCTTCCCCGCTTTTGGCTCCCTCGACTCGTGATTCCGTTCAGTTTTATCTCGCCTGCAGAGAGAGAGAGCCTGCGTGTTGCTGCAGTTTGTCCTGAATAAACTTTGAGCTACCGGGGGAAGGGGAGCACGTGGTTTATTTGCAGCAACAAAAGAAAGAAGAAGAAGAAGACGGGGGAGGAAAAGAAGCTGGAGGGCCGTTTGAACTCGTGCTCTCTCTCTCCCCGTGCACGTATAGCTTCTCTTTTGCTAGCTCGCCACTTCTTTCCACCCGCTTCTTCGTCGCCTCGTTTTGCCGGTTTCACCTATAGTCTCCTGCATTTCTCACATTTTCATCTCTGGTGCTATTTCCATTCGATCATTGCGACTGGCTTATATAGTTTATTTTACGTGGAATATTTCATTCCGAAAATGCCAATATCCGATGTCTTCTTTGGTACAACCAAATACTTGTACGAAAATTATGTGATAAGCAAATGGCAAATAAAATGGGACGTATCGAGTGAAAAGTAGCGAGACAAAATCGTCTACGAGGTTCGTTATCCGTGAGCACCAAGTGCTCCAGTTTAAAAGTAGAAGTAAATCGTGTTCGGGGAGCGCACGGCGTGTGTGGATGACGTAATTATCAAAGTAGCCTTAATCATGGTTACATTCCTCGAGTTGACTCCTAAAAGGCTTGGAAGATATTTATTAGCTCTTAACTATCAGCGCTCGATGGCATCATCACAGAGTGTTTTTTTTTTTTTTCCTCTCGTAATAGTACTTCAATGCCGACCGTAAACTCAATTGATCGACTTTTTCAAAATTAACTGAAATCCGTGAGATTCATACCGTAACTGTTGGACCTACTTTCGAAGTTCTTCTTTTGGTTTGTAAGTTCTATTTCGATATTTATTCGGTACACCCGTTGATTAAACAAGGAAATCTTGGTTTAGTTGAAGCTGGAGCGAACTTTATGATGATTTCATAACAGCTTTAAGTTTTATCTCCACAAAAGTTGGAATGAATTCACAACCTCGTGTGAACTTAAAACGAACATTACGTTAGCAAAATATTTCTTACTTTTATTCCCTTATATCGCAATAACTTATTATAAACTGAACGATGTAATGGAATTTATGCATTTTTGTTAAAATAGCTCATTATACCGTACTTATCTTTATCTGGATAAAAAGCGAGATCACAAGAGTAATGTGAGAGGAGCTTCAAAATTTTTTTTTTGTTTTTTGTCAAGTACTTGTTAAATTAAATTTTATCTTGAGGAACTGACTTTGTAGCTGTTTAAACTATCGTCTGTCTGAATTGATTACTGTACGTACATACAGTGTATGGTTAGTTTCCTACATTTTTTAATCCAGATACGAGCAACCTACGGGTGATTTTTCAAAATTTCACAAAGTTATTTCCATGATCAGTCTTAAATGGCATTACCATTAGCTCTCATGAATAAAATGATGCCAAAAACAAAACTCAACGTCAATGTGGTAGCAGCCCTAACGAAGAAAAACTCACCTCCCCTAAATTCATCTGGCTCCGATCTCGCGAGCGCATTGTTCTTCGGTCCGGTTATTCACTGGGTCGAGCGAATAAAAGGCGAACAAATGTGCACGCGAAGAGCAGCAAGATGAATCTCTTGGACTCGAGCAAACGACAACGACGACGATAGCGCTAGGCGGTGCAATAAAAAAGGCGCTACAAGACGGCCGAGCGCAGAAACGAGTGTCCAGCGGTAATAAAAGCTGGAAATCCTCTACTACGCGGTAAAAAAAAAAAAAAAAAAAAAAAAAAAAAAAAAAAGATTTAGACAAAGAGAGGCAGTGGAGACTATAAGAAAGATAATATACGAAAGTGCTGGGGAGCGGAGCTGAAGACAGAACTCCCATTTCTCTCTCTCTTTTTTTCTTTTATTTTTTTGTTTCTTTGCATTGGGACCAGAGAGGACGCGCACATGGGTAGTGTGTCAAGAGGCCCCACGCCGCGAGGACTACTGCGCGGGGTCTTGCAACCTGAAAGGGAAGCGGCGCCGACTTTGCCGAATCTCTGGCCATGGTATGGTGTATGCATGCGGAGTCTTGAAAACATCCATTATTCACGTTTATGTTTGGAACGGTGTTTTGAAGAAAACGCCAGTTTGTTTTTTTGTCTTGAGTGATTTTTGATGGCCACAAACATTTTTCATGAAAAACAAAAAGTCATTTCTATCACTATTACGTAACATTGTTGAGGGTAATGAGTTTCCTTCTGCAATAGCTTTTTTTTTACACAACAATGGTTTGAATTATCACCATCATCGTTGACAACCTCGAGTGTACGTCCTATTTTTGATGACGTTTAATCGAGGTTACTTTGTAACTTAAACGTCTGTAGACGTACTTTAAAATTTATCATTTTACGATCGAGGATTTCTGACGAACTTGTTACTTAAAAAAAAAACTCTTCGACCAATCCTATATGTAATAATCTTTGTCCCAATAAACCTCGTTGATCGATTTTTCGCACAAACAAAGATAATTTACTACTTTTGCGTAACGAAAAAGCTGCAGCATGAAAAGTATCCGGTCATTGAGTGCACCATGTCCGCGTACGCAGTCACCAATGAGGGTCCAACTGATACTTCAATCTATTATTGTATACTCTATAATAGAAGAATGAGAGAGTATAGGTTTGTATGTGAACCAGTGCTATCATTTCATTACAACACGTCCGCATTGCATATGCATCAGAGCCGATGAAGCTTCGCTCACGGGCCTGGGTGCATTTATTGCTATTATGTACGTCAATCTCCGGAAATGAAAGACTCCCTTGCTTTTTCACCTCCTCTTCCCTTAGACACTTAACGGCGCATACCGTTGAGTAACAGCGTATTTTGTAAATTTATCGCGGGAAAACTCGACTTGCATTAAAACGGCACTGGTAATCTATGCATGCATGCACCTTGTACACATGCATTTGGAGCAAAAACAAATCATGCAGGCTGAGCAAGAATACAAATAGATACACCGGAGCTGCGAAAGAGATAGTTGTAGTCACGGATTAAGAAGCTATGTAAAAAGAAGGCCTTGACAAACATGCATCGGCCTGGGAGCAAGAGTGCCTGTACTAGGGCTGCTGTGTTACACGTATAGATCCATGCACGTGACAAAGACCGGATGGTGGAAAATGAGAATAGGCATCACCGGGACGGGAAGCAGGATATTATCCTCTTGGTTCGTACCACGCGCGCGAAAGAGAGCGGATCTTCGTGGATGTATGGGTACCATCGTGTCCAGCGCATATATAAACGGTGAGCATCTTCTCGTTGCACGGCGAGAGAGCATATAGCAAAGTAAATAGGAAGAAAGGGAAGGATGATGCATGCAGGAGGGCTCGCCTAAAAAACAATGCGCCTCCTCCTTGCCCTTGCAGCCTTTACTCTCGCCATTGCCGCTGATGGATGTAAGTATATACGGGCGCGCCGAGCCCTCTTTGTTCTCCAAGTTCTTGCTTCTCTCTCTCCCTCTGTCTCCTGCTGCTCCCGAAGCTGGGGTGGCCTTGCTCGCTACCGTGTGGCAAATAAATAAGGGAGTCCGACAGAAAATCTCGAGTAAGAGGAATGTCGTACTGAATTACGATAATGCCTGTTTTTGTGTACTCGCGTATGGAATACTGTGATTAAATTAGTCTCGGTTATTGCGTTCGAATTATTGTTATTTTTTTCTTTTTCTTATTGGTTTCTGCAAACTAAAAAAACCATTTTAGACGTTCATGTTTTGTTGATAATTTTGGTGTTACGACAATATATTTAAAAACTTATTTACGTACGTTAAGATGTTTGACCATTTTAATTATGTCAAACGTGTGGGCTTAGCGACTCAGAGAAACTCGTAATCTACCGCGTCTCGTTCAAGGATCCAGGTGTGATTTTTACCGTGGCCTTGACCAATAGTTAATAACGGTACTTTGTATAGATTAAGGCTAATAACTCGTTGGAACAGTAAGTGTAGACGTCCCCTGAAATATATGTCAAACTTAGAAAACAAAAAATATAAATATGAAGGTATACTATACGCGTACTAAGGATGTAGATCTAAATTTTTCTCATGTAAATATTGATATTAACTAATGGTAGCATTAATTACAACGACAACAACAACAACATCAATTATAATAGTAATAATTATAATGTATCAGAAACATTATGCCAACAGATTTATATCACATCCTGTGTTCTTGAGAGACACAAACGCGATGCTCATAAAAAGGTTTTCTCATGAGGATTTGCAAATGTCTTGATTTCTTTTGAGATTTTCCAGGGGCGATTTCGTGGAGTATAGTACAATCACTATTTAAGCTTTTCCTACCATACAATAAAGCAAATATAGTAAAGGGAATAGAATTTCTGTACTGGAGCATGCTCTGTTACTCCACGACTAGTGTAAGTAGCTGCTTAAGTGTATTTAACGAATCTCAATGCTACGTATGTTTTACGAATTTTTGTCATGAACTGTTAAATGTTTAATATTATTTAAGAAGTATACTTTTCGTATAATGCAATATATCACTACCAATTTTGAATAGTTTGTTTTTCTGTAAAAACATGTAAAATTTATTGCTTTATACGTAAAGTTGAAATTTTTATGTTCAATGCGCAACTAATGTGGACCAACAGTTTCAATTTTATGAGACCATAGGAAATATTACCCACCACGCCTAAGTAAAGTTATGAATCCAAAAACACAGATATGAAATAATTTTACTTCAATGAGAAAAACAAATCAGTCGCAAATTTATCTTTTCATTTAATATTTGATAATATGTCGTTTTGCACGAAATTAGACCAAAGCAACATATTTTCAAATATTCGTCATGTGCTGACTGATAATGGCAAGACTTTTTCCATATAATTAAGGGTTGATATAATATTCATCTAGTTTACTTCTACAGATTTTCTTACGAAAAACGAATAAAATTGTTTGTTGTCTATATGCTCCCTACCAAATCGCCGAACTTAACAGATTAGCAGTGAAAAAAGGCCTCAGATGAGCTATCGTACTTTTTGCGTTTGTCTTTATCTAAACATCAATTAAAAAAAAAATTAATTTATTAGTTATAAATAAACGAAAGAGTATTTTACTTGAGACATAAATGATGTTAACAATCGATAAACTGACTAGAAAGAGAACCTACGACCAAGGTGAATAAGCATAAAGTTGCAACATCGATGTACGCCCACCCGTCGATGTTTCTTTCGTTAACGCTTGTATAATGGATGTCGATGCATGACTACGCGTTGCTGCGTGTGCCAATTTAACTGTTTAACGAGCCTTTCAAACTACGAGCTGGAGACTTTTTGTTAAGTTCACGTTTTATTGGAACAATTGGAAAGTCATTGACGCACGAGCAATTTTGACGCTTTCTAAGCCAACGAATGTACACTTCTCTGTATAGTAAAGAAAAAATAAGTGCTGCTAAGTAATTACTTACACGAAGCTTGACTTTTTTTCAGTGGTTTTTTTTTTCTGATTGGCTCCAACTGCTCGTTCAGCTAACTGAATTTTTCTATTTTTAAAAAAAATCTCTAGTTCTCTAACAACCGACTCTTAAAGTAAGTTGTGGTGGGTGTCTACATCAGTTTGGTCCTATTTTTTCTGCTATGATTTTTTACTTAATTGCTGAGAAATGAGTATATATTATACAAAAAAATCTTTACAGTAAGTAAAGTTACCATAGTTTCTGAATAGCATACAGCAACTTGTACGGACATTTTAAACATTTTATTTTCAAGCTTATTAAGAGTTTACCTATAAGTGTTTATCCTTCAGGCACGACTAATTCGCAGACATATCTTCTACTTTTGCAAGTGATACAAGACTGTATATAATAAATAACGTAAAAACTTTAGATTATTACTTCGCTTTAGGACTCATGAATACTTCATCTTCTTGTTTATTTTCAATGCTTCATGATACTACATAGCCTCTCGACATTACAATAATTGTATACAAAGTCTACCAGAGTAAATTTTTAAATACAATGATAATATAAAAAGTTTGAGTATGTTTTGTGCTCATGTTTTACACCTCATGACTTATATCAAATTTTAGAACTTTGGTTGTTGTGGGCAACAAAATAAAAATCAAAGTCTTAATAACATACTGAAATTGCGACCAAGTGGCCCACAAAGCTAACAGTGGCACATTTGCTTGAAATCTCGCACATAAGTACCGTATACTTAAGTTTTTTTATCCTGGAATGTTAGACTTTTTTATCTTGATACTGCACTAGCGAGGCTAAGTAGCATCTATTAGAATTTATACCCACCTGGAAGGTTCTTCGTTCCTAATTCAAGCTGTATCTTTATTAATATCAGAAGCGAGGCAAGTGAGAGGGAGCGAAGACATTTAAATGGAACGCTCTTTCAACTTGTCGAGAAAAAGAGCACTAACCCGTAGAACTATGGTGCCGATAATATACATGTATATATCCAGAACGCTTTTTCGCGCACAAACATATAAAGAAGCAAAGATCTGCATCTTGGATTGTATACGTATATACTTGTACTGTTGGAGTCACCGGCCAAGCGCACGTGGGGAGAGTATCCTTACTCGGAATCCAATCTAAAAGTAGAATTTCCAAGCCCAGAGCGCGACGACCACGCAAGAGACCGGAGCTACAATGTGCACTGTATATGTGTGCAGCGCATACATTTACACATACTCAACAATATTCACGAAGAAGAGAGATGCATGCACGTTTTGCGTACATATACTTACTTACGCAAACTATCGTCGTTCGTGCGTATTTGCGGTGTGTAAGTATTAGCTGTTGTATAAATTGTACGTTCTCGCTGCTTGTATATGCGTCTGATCTCCATAGGCAAACGACGCGAGCATTTTTTTAAGCGCCAATCAACGCCTGTTTTGAAAGGCTAATGATTTTGCTGAGTGTGTTTGAAAAACGATTCGATGAAACAGATATATTGACGGAAATTTTCCACTTTGTTATTGATGCTGTTGTTGCTGTTGTTACTTCGACTGATATTTGCAGTCTTACGTAACTACAGCTCCAATTGAATGCACAAGATCAAAGAAAATGTTTTGGTAACGCACGTCAGTCAAAGTAATCTTTAAACGTTTAAAAATGAGTACGTTTTTATCATCCCATACTCAATTGTTGAGAAATTACAAAGATTAATTTAAGGACAACTTTTTTTGTAAAATTTCACGTGTGTGTGTAACGTTTGCCTAAAATAATTATAATGTTTGTCAAGATCTCATTAAAGATTAATGATGATTCTAAGAAGTGTATACACAAGCAATCAATTGATACGTATCATACCTCATACATGATTCAACTATAGTTTTTTCTTTCTTTTCATGATCATTTTTTTACTAAATCACCAACGCCTGTGATTTTTTACACTGGATTCGTTCATTTATTACTTTTTATTGATTAAAATTTATTGGTCGTACAAGACATTTATCAGCAATTCAAAAACACATCTAACTTACATTTAAGTACGAATCATAAGGGATAATTAAATCAGGGTCTCAAATATATTAATACAATATCTCTCGATTGGTTGTGCTGGTGTATACGTCTAAGCGTAGTTTATCTAATGATTGTTGCACATATTTATAAAGAAAAAAATAGTATATTACGACCCTAGGCCAAAAAATTAAAAAATGTCCCAGGGTGACAAACGAATAATTCGAGGTAATAAAAATACTCTGTTAAATAAATTCATACAAATAATGTATGTGCTAGCTCTAAAATAAGAAATGAGCAAAACTTTGTATCACGCGGATGTATGTCTTGTCAGCAATACTTAAGGATACACTGTTACGATAAACACATCGTCTGATTAAAATCAATATTATAGGGATAAATAAGATGAATACTTTATTCGTTGAAAGAATAAGATTGTATTATTTATTATTAATCAGAAAAATTATAAATAGGAATTTACTGACAATTTGTTATTGGTGGTGCTTGGGCTTTGTGATAAGCCATCGACTCTTAGCCCCTTAAAAAAGACTGAAAGAACTTTGCAATAGTCTAAAACTGTACGTGTTCAATAATATAAATATACTACCTATTTTACTCGTCACAGGTAACTCAACAGATTTTGCACTAATTAATAACCAAACAGACGTTGCATTGAATTACTTTTCTACGTATTGACTGCAAAAAATTTTGAGTTCACAGGAAAAAAACGGTAAAAAGTGATATTGAAGCTTTGGCAAACTGAAACGTAAATGAAAAAGTACATACTTATATCACATAAAAATTAAAATTTCAAAAAAACTATATGATACCTTCATATAAGTTTCCATGTCGAGAGGAAACAACATCGCTGCAGTCAGCTGTTGGGATCTTAAACTTCGTAGCATCATCATTTGTATTAGTATAACGGATTTTCTTGGCAATAAGTACCACTGCACATCATAACTAAAATATAATGCAAATTAACATCAATATACGGAAACATTTCACTATCAGCATTTAAATTAAAATTCCAATGTGTTCCAACAGATATCGTAGTACACACAATCTTTAGCATTAAAAAAAATTATTTTTCTACGTCTAAATAAACTGTACTCATCTAACATCGAAAATTTTAGAAATTCTGTTTCTTATTGTAATCGAGTTAAAATGAAAAATTATTATTATTATTTGTTTTTAAGTATCGATTGCTTAATTTTGTAGAAAAAAAAGTGATACCATGCGTCGAACACCGATGAGCTGCTGTCGATTACTTTTTGTCCAGTATAAAATAGGAAGTAAAAATGTACATGAAACGCTAAAAATGCTACACTCATTCTTGTCATCTCGAGAATATCTGCATTTTTCCAAGTAGTAAACAACTATAAAATTAAACGTCATTCAGTAGGTCAAAACAATTTACTACATTACGTATATAAGGAAATCTACAAAAAATATCACGTTTTTACTCCCCATTTTAATAAAAAAAAATTGTTATTCAGGCACACCCTTGACACCAGGTTCATTTTACTCGACATGTCGTGTACTATGAGGATAAAATTTTGAACATGGGTTTCAGTAAGGGTGACACCTTTTTTCCACGATTTACATGAAAAAGTTATATACATATATCATGTAAATTGCTGAAAAAGGATGTCATCCTCGATATGAATAGATATAATAATGGCATGTAAATCACAGAAAGAAGGTGTTACCCTCATTGAAGCCCATGGTCATAATTTTTTTCCCACAGTATATGGTGTTACAATCAAAATGAGTCCGGTTTTAAGAGTTTGCCTAGAAAAGAATCTTTTTTATTTAAATGAGGGACAAAAACGAGATATTATTTGTGGATTTCCTAATACGTGTATTACTTTTCATTATTACTATTAAAAGTCCACATCCTATTCCTAATGTATTTCCTAAAACAACAAAAAACCATGTGAAATTGTACAGATTGTCTACACTTGTGATCCTCCTGAAATTAATCAAAATATACGTTACCAACATTGTATTCAAATTATCACTTGTCATTGATAATTAATAGCAATCACTTAAACGGTTATACATACATTATTGCCGTATTGTGCAACTCGACAGCTTCTATGATCACTTGATCGATGTCGTTTCTGGTATCCTCATTGTAAGTGACAAGTCCCTCTTCTACCCTCTTAATTAATTTCGAAGCTCTTTTTAACCGCATCCTAAGTATATAATATAATTAGTATGTCTTTTCCTTCCTTTCAAAGGCAAAATTAAAAGCCCAAAGTACCAGTTTCATAGGCACTAAGTCTTTTTCTTTATACTAAACTATAGGTGCTAAGTAAGTTGTGATCGAAATTTTCTAAGCATCAAAATCAAAATTGTCTCCAGTGCATGTAAGATTAAAGTTTCTGTAACCATAATAGTTATATAGAAGTAATAGGGAGAGAAAGAGACAAAGAGATAAGTGATATGTTTCGTCTGCCATGATGTGATTGTAGGTACGGTGTATGACCCAACCAACTGAAATTGAGACTATTCCTGCATACATTCGTAATTCAGCAATATGGAAATTACGTAGCCTGGTTCGTTTACCTCACATTATATATGAATTCATGCGTTTAATAGACTGTATTTTTCATCAGTGTAAGCTACTTCAAAGAAATGTTTTTCGTTGTGCATTAACTTTTTTAAATCATATAAGAATGGTAATAATTAAACAAATTTCTTTGGTGTTAATATAATTACCGCCGGAATACGATTTTTAAACAAGTATGAATCACATTATTTTAATTAATTTCTATCTTCAATTCTTCACAATTCTTTAACAATTTTCTTTATTTTGTCACATGGCTATTAAACAGATATAATTTAATAGTGTTTTCTTTTCTAGTTGTCTATTCGTTAAAATTTCTTTTTCTAAATTCATTGAAAATAATATTTTTATTTAAATTACGGCATAATAAAATTTGACTTTATAATTGATATGAAAACATTTTTTTACAATGTCCAATCGCTACAGTGTGCCTAGGTGTTAAGTTGCATCTAATTATGATCATGACTTCCGCAGTGAAATGGGCAACCATTTGCGTTTCGTACTCTAATTGAAGTAAAAAAAGTGACACAAAAAATATCGTATTTAAACTAAGTATCTTCTATAACTTTCAATCACAGCATGTGAAATCTCATCGTGCAAACAAAACTTTTTTCAAAATATATTCCTTAATATGAACTTACCCGACTATAGTGAATAAACAGCAGCCGTGATTCACTGACATGAAATAAAAAAAGTCATGAGCAATAAGTGCTGAATACTGGAAATAACTACCTCCCGAAGTATACACAAATAGTGGATAGAAATACTTGTCTTGATCGATAAAGAATTCAGTTTTAAAAGGCAGTTCCTTTTTAACAGTTAAATTTGTGAAAATAGTCGTGTAAAATATGTTAGCCATTGGGAGTCCCACAAAAAAAAATATTGCGACAAAAATAATAGCTAAAAAATATGTTAAAAGAATACATTATTGATCTTATTATACACGTACAAGATGAACGAAGTCAATTACTGTTCAAACTCTTACATATATATACTAAAAAAAATTGGTACGTTGATTTGACCATTCTATTCAAAGTTTTTTCTTCTTCCTCAATGACTGTATTTTGCCAGTCCAAGGCTATCTGTTCATACAGTTTTTGTCTCTAAAAAATATTCGTTTATTTTGGTACCCATATTTTTATACAGTTACTTATGTTTTTATGCCTAGCTAGCAATAAAAGCAAATATTGATTACATTTTTATATTTAATGGCTCATACCTTTGATTGATAAACAATTGCATTTGTAAATTTTAGTAGTACAACGAGATTTAACGCAGTGCCTGACATGCACTCTACAAATGCGATCAAAATACTCATGTCAATGAACATTCTTACAGCCTGTAAAATACATATCGTAAATACACTTTTTACTATATCACATCTTGGAAAATAAATTCATATTGAGTGTAAAAAATTGTCACTTGTGCAATGATGATAGTCGTGACAAAAGCTATTAATATGCTTCTTAGTAAGATATTTTTGGTTTTGTTTTGATCCCACCATAGGCCAACTCTTCTTTCCCAAGTGATAACTTGTTGCCAAGTGTGATTTAAAAAGTAATCTGGCCTAAAAAGAAGTTTTAAACAATGAGGTTAAATTTTAATAACATGAGTGGTGTTTTATTTTAATTGTCTTTTTCAACACAATTATTTCTGTAAAAAGACTGATTTCCCCTTCTTTTGCTTGTAATCAGAAAACCAGGAGAATCTGTTAGTTTTAATATTTGAGTTAATTATATTTCAAAACACAATGCAAAATAAAGAATTTTTTGGGGAATTATACATGATGAGCATTATAGTAGCACTTGGTTTGAGATACAACAAACGAGCAACATATTTTTGTACCTGTAAATTTGCCTCCAGACCGTTCCTACGATGTAATAACCTCTAGGTACTCTTGGTTTGGCATCTGCCAAAAAACTTTTGTAATTTTTATACCTAATAAGCTTATCTACCAAATAAATTAAATTATATTTCTTCAGCAATCAATGAGCGAAAAATGTTGCCGCTTCGAGATATGCCCTAGCCTGTTCTAAAGTCGGGATACGCGATAAGCCTCACTCAGTTAACATCAAGCGTACCAATGCTGTTATAGCTTAGCTGTGGAGATGAATTTTGTATATGTGTTGCTACTTAATAGACTAGTAAAGAATAATTTATATGTTTAGTAATAGGTGTAGGAAATTAATACTGACTGTTTAATATACTCTCTAAATTTGTAATAGCAAAAATTTCACTATTTTGCGCAAGTGAACAAGATTTTCATTGGCAAAATGGTTAGAAATGAGGATCGCTTATTTGCACCCAATCGATATAAAATTTAATTCTGTATATTTATCAGTAATCCAACAAACAATCTTGATCCAAATGAAGATAATTGTACAACCTGTACATATAACTTCAAGCTGTACCAGCAACAAGTTAACCAACTAATTTAAGTAGTCAACCGTTAACTTGGTAGAAATAGTTAATATTCACTAGTTTAAATAATTTATTTGTATTCAACTTTTAAATAGTGAAATCGCCTGTTTCACTATCTAAGTAGGTTATATTCACTATTTTACGGTGTATATGGAGTATTTTTAAAAAGTTATAAATTAGTTAGTTAATTAGTTGCACCTGTACATGTTCACTTCGTGGCTCCCTATAAATCTTTTCAACTTCTTTGTAGGTAATGAGGAGAGAAAAGCCCCATTGACCAACCCTTATATGACTGGTCATGATCTGGTGTTTATCACAGATCTTTTATATCTTATGTGATGAAACATCTATCTTTGCTTTCGTTGTGTAATTACAATTAAAAATATGTTGATCGAATAACGAACGTTAACAATAAAAAAATACGTAATTTACAAGATATAGGGGTAAACGGTACAGTTGTTGACCCCCCGATAGTGATTGACCGCCACATGCATTTTTAAATGGAGCCTTTATATATAGATATACAAATTACACAGGGGTCAATCACTACCTTAAGGTGTCAATAACTGTACCGTTTACCCCTACGTGTATAGGAAATAATATGTATTATTACTTTTTGATTTAAAAAAAAAAATTCTTAGCATGACCTAGTCAATCAAGTTGGATAACTCCTGTACCTGATAGATGATTGTAAATTATAATGTTTCTCCTCCTTGTAGAAGATTATTTAACATTTGTTTTTTTTTTTTTTTTCAACGATGAAAATCATCAAAATTAAAAAAAATTTTTAATTCATCTGCATGATAAAAAATAGTGCAAAGTATACAGAGTCCTATTCTATTTACTTACATTTTATCTTTAATATCTCAGTTTCACTTTTCTGTAATGCAATTCAGTTTTTCATTAAGGTAATAATTGGTAATTTCTGTTAAAAGAAAAAAGAAATTAACGTTTTTTTTTTGTTAAAATTATATGTAACTTTATTTTATCGAGTGACTTTGATAAAAAACCTTCTATCCATTCCACTGCTGATTTATAACTGTTTTGAAAGTCATTGTGACGTACTGATTTTTTATGCATCAAACAGTGCACGCATTATTGATTTTTTTACTACAATTTTAAATAATAATACAACTAAAGCCTTCTGAAAATGACTTTTCAAAACTAATATAGTCACAGGTTATAATTTTTTAATAGGAGGAGCAATTAAAACTACATGCGAGTACTAGGAGTAAATTTTTCACTTGTCTCCTTGGATACCAAGCTTTAAACAAAACTCTTTTCTTTTACGCGTAAAACTTAATAATTTACATAGGATAAATAAATGATTTTTTTTTTATTTCGAGCTTTAATAGATCTTATTGCTGTGGTAAAATATTAGTTTACTTTATTTTATGAGGTGACTTTGTTATGAAAAAAACTTCTATTTAAACTACTCCTGGCTTACAACTGTTTTGAAAACTATGTGCACGTATCCATAAGTTTTTTTATACGTAAAAGAGTGCACACAATATTATACAATATTATACTACAACTTTGATTGATAATAAATATGTATGTGCATGAGTCATTAAAAAAATGGCATATGTTCGGATGTTATATGAGATTTTCTCAAATTTAAAATTTTGTTTTTTTCTTTTTATATTATCAATATCAAGCAATCATTTTTTGGGCTCTGCTGGAAATAACTTATGTATCACCAGTATTATAAGTAGCGTTACGGGCTCTTAGCAAAAATGTGAGCATTACTGGGTTTGAGATAATCTTTGTTAGATCGTAATTTTTACGCTTTCAATGAAATTTAAACATTGTCTTCACATCACGTATAGTTACATCTTTATTATAATCCTTTAAATTACAGCTTTATTGATACCTTTACAGTCCATGACTAAAACTTTCGCAAAGGTACATTGTATTTGAAATCATTACGGCCTCTGTGCTTTTATTTTTGAAAGGTTAACTTTACTAATTTGCAAGTCTGCACACGATTGTTTATATGTGGATTCATGTTTCATTTTTTAGTTTTTTTAAGCTTCAGCAGCTGGATTTAATCCGTAAACCAAATTAACTGTTTCCTCATTTTTCGACTGTTGTTTACTCTAAATGATATGATTTTAGTGTTGTATGTACTTTTTTAAAGATTTCTGCATTTCTCCAAATATATTTATAAATATCAGGGCGAGAATGATTCCCATAGAACAGTGGAAATACTGTATAACGTGCAATAAGCCAATTGGAGTAGATAGTAACTCGCATTCTATAGTACAGCTGTTGTCAAGGTATACCGAATTGAATTAATTATGGCATCATTATGAAATTCGATATAATGTTAAATTAATGTATAATAAGTAATCTGTGAAATTTTTACAAGGATGGAGTTTTTAATGAACAAAATGTTAATATCGAAAGTGTTCATACTTTTGACGATATCTTTACTGAGATGGAAAAATATCCAATGTATTTAAATCGTATATAAAAATACCAAGTTGGTGCTTGTACAATGAGCAATAATTATTGTGAAGATATTTAATACTTCACGTATTTTTGACTCTACGTTCTTGTTTTGGTGGTAATACTGTTTCAAGGTAAGGCTATGCATGACTTTCAAATGCAGTGTTTCAGTATAGTAAATACTGTAAACAAGTAACAAGTCGATTACTCGTATGAAAATTCTCTTTACATGCTAATAATAACAATGTTACCCAATGAAAAACGTTAAATGTTTTTTACATACTAATTTTATGGCCTGCACATAAATTACAATCAGTAATACATTAATTGCAGTACAATAATAAGGACGTGCTATTTATTTAAAGAGTTATTAAAAGTAAGTGAGTATATTGTATGCTATGTATTATTTTTACGGTTTTTATTCAAAATTTTAAACTGTACATTGACTACAATAAATTACAAGTTCACATGAAAAAAACAGTAAAAAGTGACACTGCAGCTTTGGCAAACTGAAACGTAAATAAAAAAGTACAGTTATCACATAAAAATTTAAATTTCAAAAAAACTATATGATACCTTCATATAAGTTTCCATGTCGAGAGGAAACACCATCGCTGCAGTCAGCTGTTGGGATCTTAAACTTCGTACCATCATCATTTGTATTAGTATGATGGATTTTCTCGGTAGTGAGTACCACTGCACATCAAAACTAGAAAATAACGCAAATTAACATCAATGTACATCAAAATTATACTGTCAATATTAAAATTAGGATTTTTTAT
The DNA here is from genome assembly GCF_036245765.1 of Copidosoma floridanum. Taxonomy (NCBI): domain Eukaryota; kingdom Metazoa; phylum Arthropoda; class Insecta; order Hymenoptera; family Encyrtidae; genus Copidosoma; species Copidosoma floridanum. Next base: position 7,861,736 of record NW_028321878.1, read on the forward strand.
TTTTATTAAAGATTTGATGTACACAAAAAATTTTTGGTGTGAACAAAAAAATTTTTTTTTTATGTCTAAAACTACCGTCCGTAATTTATGTACAAACTTTTTAAAATCATTTTTCGTTATTGTAACACTATAAAAAAGCGATAACTTAATTTTTTGAAAAAGAGTGTTTGCTCGATTAAAAGTGAGACTTCATTTAAACAACTTTCTTAAAAATTTGTAGTTAAAAAAAGGAATACCTAGCATCAAATACTGATGAACTGCTGTCAATAACTTTTTGTCCTGTATAAAATGTGAAGTGAAAGTGTGCACTGAACGCTAAAAATGATACACTTGTTCTTGTCATCTCAGAAATATTTCCATTTTTCCAAGTAGTCAACAACTATAAAATTCAATATTATTTAGTAGGTCAAAACAATTTGCTACATCATTAACATCGTTTTTTTTTTATAATTACCATTAAAAGTCCACCTCCTATCCCAAGTGTATTTCCCAAAATGACAAAAAACCACGTAAAATTGTACAGATCGTCTACCAACGTGATTCTCCTGAAATGAATCAAAAATGTACAAGTTGCCAATTGTTTTTAGATTAACACTTGCCATACATAAATTATTGCCGTATTGTGCAACTCGATGGCTTCTATGATGACTTGATCGATGGCGTTACTGATATCCTCATTTAGAGTGGTTAGACCCTTTTCTACATTCTTAATTAATTCTGAAGCTCTTTTTAACCGCATTCTGCGTTAATAATATGATCAGTTTAATGTGCGCTTATTTCTATTAATGGCAAGTCAAAAGCCCAAAGTTCATTTGTCACGAGAAAAAACATTTCTTTTTTTTTGGGACAAAGTACTTTATCTCGCTATAGTTGCAAAATATGACACAGCCTTTGCATTCTAGGGCCGTAATGTACTGTCGTTTCCAAGGTAACAACAAAAACTTTTCACGACAATATAATTATTTAAACTATATCTTTACGAGCACTACTTACCACCAACTTGTTACGAACAAACGTACTAACTATTTTGCTGATTTTTTGCTTAACTACATATAAAATTTTTTTTTAAACTAATTAAAGTTGAAATGGATTCAAAGATTTAACACACTTTTATTTGGCAGAAGACTAATAAAACTTCATAGTGAAATGTCAAACCTTATGTACTTTGTATGTCAATTTACGTAAATAAGATTACTTAAATTATTACACCACCACTCAAAGTACTAAGTCACTCGCAATAGTTTGGATAAAAAGACTTAAGAAAATGAATTAAGAAACTGTAACTGTCCAAATACAGTTTTTCTCAACTCTTAGTAATTAATATAAACTTACCCGGTTATAGAAAATAAACAGCAACTGTGATTCACTGACATGAAGTACAAAAAATCGTGGGCAACAAGAGCTGAAAGTTCGAAAAGACTTCCCCCCAAAGTGTAGACAAATAAGGGATAAAAATACTTGTCTTGATCGAAGAAAAACTCAGTTTTAAAAGACAGTTCTTTTTTAACAGTTAAATTTGTGAAAATTATCGTGTAAAACATGTTAACCATTGGGAGTCCAGCGAAAAATAATATTGCTACAAAAATAAGAGCTAAAAAATACGTTAAAATAATAAATTAATTATCTTATTACATACATACAAGATAAAAAAAATCGATTGCTGTTTAAACCCTTACATATGTATATTAAAAATAAATGGTACGTTGATTTGACCATTCTAATTAAAGTTGTTTTTTCTTCCTCAATAACTATATTTTTCCAGTCCAAGGCTATCTGTTTATACAATTTTTGTCTCTAGAAAGTATTTGTTCATGGTAATATACATATACATTGTTACTAATTTATTAACGTTTTTATTAAGCTTTTTCAGCTATTCAAGCCAATGTTGATTATTTTATAAAATTGAACTTTTCATACTTTTAATTGTTGTACAATTGCATTAGTAAATTTTAGTACTGAAGTCGAATGTATTAAAATGCCTATTAAGCACTCCACAGCTAAAGTCATAACGCTTATGTCAACAAACATTCTTACAGCCTGTAAAGTATGTATCGTAAATGCACTTTTTACTATATAATATCTTGAAAAATAAATCTATATTGAGTGTAAAAAATGGATACGTGAGCGACGATCATAATTGTGAGGTAAGCTATTAATATGCTTCTTAGTAAGAAGTTTTTGGTTTCGTTTTGGTCCCACCATAGGCCAACTCTTCTTTCCCAAGTGACAGCTTGTTGCCAAGTACGATTTGAAAAGTTATCTGGCCTAAAAGATTGTATGATAAAAATGAATTGAAATTTAAATGATATGAGAGCTATAGTACAATTTACGGTTCTGGTCTTTTTAACACAATTGTTATAGCAATAGATTTCACATTGTCTATTTGTAATCACAAAACCAACGAAATGTATTAATTTAAACAATAAAGTTAGTTATTTTTATTTAATACTGAAGCTTATTAAACTATTTTGTTTTTGTTTTTTTTTATAACGCAAACCATAAGAATCACGCTTACAGATAATAATCATAGCAGTTAGCAAGTTCATAATTAAAAAACTTGGAATTTACCCAGACAATGAAACATTGTGCAAATTTTACTCACATTTCATGGTTAGTTTTTGTTTTCATTCATCTGTAGTGCAATTCAGTTTTTCACGAAGACAATACTTGTTAATTTCCATTGGAAAAAAAACGTTTATTCCGTTCAAAAATATTATATTACTCTATTTTATGAGCTGGATTTAGAAAAAAAACTTCTATCCATTTTACTTCTTAACTGTTTTAAAACTCGTATAGAGGTAACCATGGATATTTTTTTGCGTATAATAGTGCACATTATTTATTTTTGTATTACTATTTTATGTAATCATGTAACTGAATTCTTATGACATTTTTTTTTTTTTTTTTTTTTTTTTTTTCAATAAATGTATCCACCGTTTATACATTTTTAAATAAGAGAAGCAATTAAAACTATATGCGGGTATGAGAGGTAAATTTTTTATTTGTTTCCTTGGATACTAAGCTTTAAACAAAACTCTATTTTTTTTTCTATAAAATATAATAATTCATACACGATGAAGCAAAGATTTTTTTACAACTTCTTGCCTTAATATAACTTGTTGCTATGATACATCATTGTCGCATGTATTTATAGGGATGAATTATATATTGTTACTCAAGACTAAGGTTTCTTTTCTTTGGGCCCCGGGGAGTATTTAAATTTTTGTAGTTTCGTAGCTAGTAAGAGATTATTTCTGGCCATGCACCTCTGACTTTTTGAAGAAGCGGTTGTCTGTTTAGCATCGACTGTGTACCCCTAATTAGAGACTTTCTTTACTCTATGAGCCCATGAGCGTCAAAAAAGCAATCATTTTTGGGCTCTGCTAGAAAAGACTTGGGGTTATTGGATTATTGGGGTTATCATTAATTTTTTTCTTTTAAAATAAGTAAATAATTGTTTATACAATTTTTCACATTTTTTCATAATTTTCAGATTTGAAAAAAAAAATTTTTGGTACTGTATAAATACAATAATTGATTTTTATAATTATTTTTCTTATATGGATCAGCTTATACCCACGCTTTTAAGCATACTTAACCCCTTTTTTTTGTGTTAATAAAAAAAATAAAAAACTATGGATATATTTGAAAATGAAACAGGTTTATCTAAAAGTAATCTTTCATACAAAAAAAATTGGGGGGTTTATACAGATCTTATAAATGTTATTTTAAGTAATATTTCTCTAAGGTTACATGTTAAATTGCAAATTTTTAAAATTAAACATGTAAAAAAGGGTTCAGTTGAATAATCTGCAATTTTTTTTAAGTTTTTTATGGTATTTTTAGTATACTTTAGATGCTTGAATAATATCGGTCAAAAAATCTATGTGTGATGAACTTCCTGAAGGGACATTAATTATATTGTATTGTGCTATAATATATATTGTTTATAATGTTTCAGTTATTAAGTATTAGAATATTTATTGAAACCACATCCAACTTACGTAGGTATACTTATTCCAACGATAATTGCACCACCTTCGTACACAATACCGTTTCACGGAATGTATTTTTATATTTGTAATTATATTTTCTGCCATATAATTTTATAAAAGTATAAATTCTTACTTGGGTACCCAAGCACCCACTGTCCACTGGTTTTCATTTTAGATAGAACAAATAGTATTTTTTAATCTTTGTTTAATCGGTAACCCTCGTAGAAAATAACATTTTATTATTTTAAAAAGTTTTTTAAACAAAACTATTATAAATGGCATTGCAATTCACTGAGCCAAGGAAATCTCGAGTTTGAGTAAAAAAAAATCGTCTCTATATGGATTTATTTTTCTACAAAAAAAATCATTATCATCAATACTTTTTTTTGTATTATAATCCAAGACCACCGCTCTCCCGAAAACTTCAACAATTATGGACGCGTGTGTGTGTGGATGCGAGTGTTTTCATTTAAGCTTTAAAAGCTGCATCCAATCTTTTAACCAAAATTTAAACAACTGTTTTTTCATTTTTCTACAATTGTTTACCCTACATAAAACATTTTTCTATTGTAATACATGTTTTGGATTTCCCTATTTTCCGATTCACAAATATAGATCCATCATCTTACGCAAAAAGCATTGAAATTCAATTTTTATTGGGTTTTTGGGGTAGAAAAACATGCTGTTGTCTTAGTATATTAAAAAAACATCAAAAAAGGAGATTGTTTCTCATTAAATGTCACACTGTAGCGTGCAGTAAGCGGAGTGAAATGGTGGGGAAATCAATTAGCATTGTGTATGGTAAAACTACTGTTACAGAAATTTGTAAAAATGTTGTATGCACCAACGCTGAAGGAGAGGATTGAGAAAATCTTTTTGTCCCACTGAAGGACAATGCAAAAGGTGATCACAATAGTATGTTTAACCAAGCAACTTTTTTTACTATTTTTTTCACTTTTTCTCTCTTTCATGTAGGCTGTTTTTGTTTGTATCATGTATATCTTAGGACTGTAAAGAATACTTTAAAATTTTCGGCTGCCATAAAAGTTTAGATTTTCATTAAGATCTAGGTATATTAAATAAATGATTAATATGAATACGTTATTTGTTAAAATAATTCAACTACATTCCTAATTATTGGTCAGAAAAACCAATAATAATACACATATATTAATGATTTGTTATTAGTTGTTATTAGATTAAGCTTTATAATAATTCATCGTCTCCCAGATCCAAAAAGTGATATAAATACATATTATCTGTTTTACTTGATGCACGTTGAATTTACCTACTATTAGACGGACGTTGTATTAAAAACCTTTTCTACTTATTGACTACAATAAACTCCAAGTTCACTGGAAAAAAACGGTGAAAAGGGATACTGCAGCTTTGGCAAACTGTAAAGTAAAAAAAAAATTATCATCATTAGGGCGGCTATTTTTCTGATAGAGTGCACTGTAAACATCCAGATATCACGAAAAACGCCTCAAAGTAGAAAATATACATTTCTTACACAAAAATTTACATTTTTAAAATACTACCTCATACCTTCATATAAGTTTCCATGTCAAGAGGAAATAACATCGCTGCAGTCAGCTGTTGGGATCTCAAACTCCGTACCATCATCATTTGTATTAGTATAACGGATTTTCTCGGTAGTGAGTACCACTGCATATCATAACTAGAATATAACATAAATTAACATCAATATACGTAAAAATTTCACTATCAACATGTAATTTAGAACTTCAATATTTTACTAAAGATTTCGTAACACAAAAAATCTTTAGTATAAAAAAAAAATTCTCCCATATTAAAACAAAACCTAGTTTTGTTATCATATCAAAGATTATTAGTGTAGTTTTTTTTATCAAAAAAAATGTTTTGCATGATACTAATAATAATAATAATAATAATAATAATAATAATAATAATAATAATAATAATAATAATGATAATAAAAGAGCGTTTTACTCAAATAAAAGGTGATAATTTGTTAGAGTATCTAAAGTTAGATTGTCAGCCTGGATGCTGAAACAATTTTATAGAAAACTCATAGCAAAAAAAGGAATACCCAGCATCAAATACTGATGAACTGCTGTCCATTACGTTCTGTCCAGTATAAAAAGTGAAATAAAAGTGTGCATTGAACGCCAAAAATGTTGCACCCATTCTTGTCATTTCGAGAACATCTTGATTTTTCCAAGTAGTCAACAACTATAAAATTCAATATCATTTAGTAGGTCAAAACAATGTTCTACATTATTTACATCGTTTTTTATAATTACTATTAAAAGTCCACCTCCTATCACAAGTGTATTTCCCAAAACGACAAAAAACCACGTGAAATTGTACAGATCGTCTACCAACGTGATTCTCCTGAAATGAGTCAAAAATATACGATACCAGTTATTTTTAGATTAACACTTGGCATACACACATTATTGCCGTGTTGTGCAACTTGATAGCTTCTATGATGACTTGATCGATGTCGTTTCTGGTATCCTCATTGTAAGTGGCTAGACACTCTTTTACCCTCTTGATTAATTCCGAAGCTCTTTTTAACCGCATTCTGAGTATACAATAATATAATTAGTATGTCTTTTCCTCCCTTCCAAAGGTAGATGGAGAGCCTAAATTAGCTATGTTATGGGCACAAAGCCAAACTTTTCTTTCCGAAGGCACAATAGTAGTTTTCGTAACAAAAGTGCCATCACCTCTAGGGCTATTTTTTGGGCCGTAAGGTAGCCCCGGATGGATGACACTTGGGTGCCAAATTCCTACCAAGGGTATACCCGGCTCTCAAAAACCCCGAGGTAGGAAATAGTAGTTTTCCTATCTTGGGCGTTTTTGAAGTGCTGTGGTGTGCCCACTGTAGAAAAGACAGTGTTCGGCCCTTAAGTGCCATCCATCTGGGGCCATCTTACGGACCCTTGGACCTACTTTTGCAATGGTGGGTTGTAAATGTATACTAGTCTCACGGTTCGGACATGTCAGTCTCGCATTGTGCTCATGGTATGAAACACTACTGTTCTATCCTGGGGTACAAAGTAATCAACATTTTTTTAGACACTAAAATCCAAATTATTTTCAGTTCATGTAGGATTTAAATTCATTTAAACATAATATATGGAAGTAAAAAAGAAAGAAAGAGAGAGAGATAAGTATAAAGTTGTTACTGTCATGATGTAAGTGTAGTACCGGGTGTATGACCCATTCAGCTGAAATTGTGGTAATGGGGGTATAACCCATTCGTTATACCGAAATATTACAATTATATAGTCAGCTTTAAAGGTTGAATAAATGTGAGTACTTGACTTTAGCCTTCATGTTGAAAAAAGTATATACTGATGTACCATTGTTTTTCCAAACATCTAGAGCCTCTCAGAAGTTAATACAAGCATGAAAAATAATAAGCTTTATTTCCCAAACAGCAACCGTACATAGGCCATATAATTATTATTCTTGTATTTATACAGTTGTAAATGAAAACATTTCTATTAATTTGCTATCTTTATCTATTGATAAAATATAGGCCATTTGAATTTTATTTATTTTTTATCTTGCATTCTTAAACAGTTTACTTTAATGTAACTCCATGAGTAATCAACAGACTTAATATAACAATGTTTTCTGGATTGCAACAACAATATAGATGCTCATGTTTGAATATTGTAATGTAATCTCATACGTCATTATTACCGTAGACAGTAACATATTTCTAAATCACCACAATATTTTAATTGGCTGAAATTCAAATGAGGAGGATGTACGATTGAGTATGCAATCGAAGAAAGTGGATTGGCACATTGAAAATTTACGCCGTAACACTTATTATCTACTTATATCATGGCTGCTGTGTACTTCTCTCTCTCTCTCTCTCTCTCTCTCTCTCTCTCTCTCTCTCTGTTGTTCTGCTCATAGCGCATTACTATATACTAAATTGTTATGTTTTTATATTTGATTTTTTGTTTGTTTTTTGTTTCCTTCTCTCATATATATATATGCGTATGCATGGTTATGTGCGTGTATGTATATATATATATATATATATTCTTCCTTTAAAGTTTGTTTCTTTATTTTTGTTATACCTTTTTTTTATGATTTATTAACGCGAATTTTGTTAGGCTGATGCCATTGTATTAGCTCAGCCATTTTGTTTTTTTTTATTATATATACACTATGCCTCGGCGTTGTAGGACCTTGAGTCCATTGTCGATTAAATAAATTCAACTCAACTCAACTCTCTCTCTCTCTCAGTATGTTTAAATGCAGTCTTAGTCACTACACACATGCAAATGGTAAACTAACTTTGACCCAAGGAGAGAAATAATAGTTTTTGTACCGGTGCAAATGGCCAGAACAAGCATTAGGTTCCTTGTGGATGTCCTGGTTAGATGTGCAGTACTTGGATCTCTATTTTTCTTACAGAGGACGCAGTTAACGTTCAAAAGTTAAAAAAACGCCAAAATTAGGAAAATTAAATTTTTCATCATGTCCAAATACTACAATGTAGTTATGTGTCAAGGCGTTTTGTTGCATCTAATTATGGTTATAACTCCATAGTAGACTGACCAAACTTGCATATTATGTATGTCAATTCACGAGAATAAAGCAACGTGACTCAAATCCTATTTTATTATTTAAACTTCTACACCATAACCCAAAGTATCAAGTCTCTTGTATGACTTTGGATCACGACATTTGCGAAAAAACATTTAGAAACTCTAATTGTGCAATCATATTTTTTTCAACAATTATTTACTAATATAAACTTACCCGGTTATAGAAAATAAACAGCAACTGTGATTCACTGACATGAAATAAAAAAAGTCGTGGGCTATTAGAGCTGAAAACCCGAAAAGACTTCCCCCCGAAGTGTAGGCAAATAGGGGATAAAAATACTTGTCTTGATCGATGAAAAACTCAGTTTTAAACGGCAGTTCCTTTTTAACAGTTAAATTTGTAAAAACAGTTGTGTAAAATATGTTAGTCATAGGGAGTCCCGAAAAAAATACTAATGCGCTAAAAATAAGAGCTGGAAAGTACATTAAAATATTGATTAATCAATCGTGTGATGTGGAAATAAGATAAACGAAGTCGCTTGCTGTTCAAATTCTTACATATGTAAACTAAAAAAACTTGGTGCGTTGATTTGACCACTTCATTCAAAGTTTTTTTTTCTTCTTCAATAACTATATTTTCCCAGTCCAAAGCTATCTGTTTATATAATTTTTGTCTCTATAAATTATTCGTTTATTGTAATACTCATATTTTTCTTAGTTATTTATGTTTTTACGCCTAGCTAGCAGTAAAAGCAAACATTAAATACTTTGTTTTATTTAAAAACTCATACCTTTGGTTGATAAACAATTGCACTAGTAAATTTAAGTAATACAACAAGATGCAACGCAGTGCCTATTAAGCACTCCACAGCTGTGGCCATAATACTTATGTCAATAAACATTCTAATTGTCTGTGAAATATATGTTATAAATACATTTTTATTACATCATAACTTGAATCATGAATCTACATTGATGGTAAAAAATGGTTACATGTGCAGTGATGATAGTTGTGAGATAAACTATCAATATGCTTCTTAGTAAGAAATTTTTGGTTTTCTTTTGTTCCCACCATAGGCCAACTCTTCTTTCCCAAGTGACAACTTGTAGCCAAGTACGATTTGAAAAGTAATCTGGCCTAAAAAGTCGTTTGGTTGATAAAAATGAGTTAAAATTAAAATGATATAAGATGTCTAGCTACAATTTATGTTTATTCTCGTTTTTAATTCAATGGTTTCAGCGAAAAAGACGGATTCCTCTTTGTTTCTGCCCGTAATAAAAAAATCTGGAGAATCCATTAATGTCAATATTGGAGTTATAGGTTTTTAGACCCAATTTGTCGTTTTATACATGTATTTTTTATTTATTTAGTTGCAAAATTTTTGGAATATATTGCATTGCTTTAGTCTTAGGGGCTCCCTTAAGGATGTTTATCACACATAATTTTCTCTGATAGACATTGTTTAAACTTTGTACATACATGACCAATACCAAAAAAATATACTACAGAAAATTTAAGTTCGATTCACTAAATCATTTTTATGTATTTGATTTTTTTTTTTAATATCATTTTAGTACGTAACTTTACGGAAGAACCATGTAAAATTGTAGTTGCAAAAAATGATCTATATTATTCTTCTCATTTGTATTTGTATTTTTGAATACTATCAAATAAAGCTTACATTGAATTTTCAAATGGATCCATACATTTGTAAGTATTTCAATAAAAAAATAAAAAAGGGGTCAAGTACGCGTAAACGCAAAAACAATTTCCAGTATTGCTCCATGTTTGCTTTTCCCTTACCTCTCTGAACTTTTCCACCGTTAACTGTAATAAACATTCTTAACTGTTAAAAATGATGTTTTTAACGATATATCTTTTAAAAATTTTATAAACTATAACTTTAAAACAAGAAACAAGTTTACGAAACAAAATTGTAACATAGTCGTATTCTATTTACTCACATTTTATCTTAAGTATCTCGGTTTAACTTATGGATTATGCAGTTCAGTTTTTTACAATGAGAAAAGCTGTTAATTTTTCTATTATCAAAAAGAAAAATTGTTTTCTTAAAATATTATTTCACTTTTTTAAAGAGCAGAAGAGCTGACTGTGATGAAAAAAGAAATTTTTATCCAATCCACTGCTGACTTATGACTGTTTTGAAAATCATGTGGACGTATCCATGGATATTTTTTATGCGTATAATAGAGCACATTATTTATTTTTGTATAACTATTTTATGTAATCATGTAACTGAATTCTTATGACATTTTTTTTTTTTTTTTTTTTTTTTTTTTTCAATAAATGTATCCACCGTTTATACATTTTTAAATAAGAAAAGCAATTAAAACTATATGCGGGTATGAGAGGTAAATTTTTTATTTGTTTCCTTGGATACTAAGCTTTAAACAAAACTCTATTTTTTTTCTAAAAAATTTAATAGTTCATACACGATGAAGCAAAGATTTTTTTACAACTTCTTGCCTTAATATAACTTGTTGCTATGATACATCATTGTCGCATATATTTATAGGGATGAATTATATATTGTTACTCAAGACTAAGGTTTCTTTTCTTTGGGCCCCGGGGAGTATTTAAATTTTTGTAGTTTCGTAGCTAGTAAGAGATTATTTCTGGCCATGCACCTCTGACTTTTTGAAGAAGCGGTTGTCTGTTTAGCATCGACTGTGTACCCCTAATTAGAGACTTTCTTTACTCTATGAGCCCATGAGCGTCAAAAAAGCAATCATTTTTGGGCTCTGCTAGAAAGACTTTCGTAGTACTAACGTAACAGGTTGCTTTACGGGCTCTAAGCAAAAGTATAAACATTACAACTATAGTTGTTAATAGTTGTTAGATTGAATTTTAAGGTTTCAATAAAAATAAAACTGTGCACTCATATCGTTGCAGCTATATTTCAAACCTCTACCATAAAAGCCGGTAACTCAATCTTTGGCGAAGATACGCTACATTCAAATTTTTGCATTATACTGAATCTCTGTACAAATGCGAAATTTTCAACATAGAGCACCCAAATTCAAATGCGAGCATTTGCGAGAGCATAATGGGGTTTCTAGTGCAGTGAAAGTTATCATGTTATTCTCCTAATGTATTAATCGAAAAATGTTGTGTGTGCTTGCTGTACAGAAGAGGATCGATCGATCAAAACTTCTTGTCCCACTAAATGTCAATGCAAAACGTAATCACAAAAGTTTGTCAAATTAAGGATAACTTTTCCACTTTTCTGTACTTTTTCTTCTTTTATTGCAGACTATTTTTGTTTTTATCGTGTTTATCTTAGAGGTGTAAAGAATACATTACAATATACTGCCCCCATAGCAATTAATCTTTTTATTACGATCAGAATTGAATAAACAAATAAGATAATTACTGGAAATTTATACTTTATTTCTGAAAAAAAAACAAGATCATATTCTTAATTACAAGTCAGAAAAAAATAGTAATATATTTATTGATCATTTGTTATCTGTTGTGCTCAAACTTTATAAGTCATTGCTTCCACGCCCCAAAAAAAAACTGGAGGAAACATGCAGAAACCTAAAACTGTATGTGTTAAGTAATATAAATATATTATCCATTGAACTTGTTACGTGTCAAATATACCTACTGTTAAAAAGATATTGCATGAAAAACTTTTCTACATATTGACTACAACAAATTCCAAATTCACAGGAAAAAAACGGTGAAAAGGGATACTGCAGCTTTGGCAAACTGAAACGTAAATCATAAAAAAAATTTTGATATGAAAACTAACATTTTTAAAGAATATGTGATACCTTCATATAAGCTTCCATATTGAGAGGAAACAACATCGCTGCAGTCAGCTCTTGAGATCTCAAACTTCGTACCATCATCATTTGTATTAGTATAACGGATTTTCTCGGTAGTAAGTACCACTGCACATCATAACTAGAGTATAACGCAAGTCAACATCATTACGGGTATATAAAAATTTTATTATCAGTATATAAATAAGGTTTTCAATATCTTACTAAAGATTACGATTTCCATTATTAAAAAAAATATATTCTTCTACGACTAAAAAAATCGCAATCATCAGTATCAAAGATTTTATATTTATTGATTTCGTAATGTTACAAATATTTAAAAAATAATTTTTTTTTTTTTTTTTTTTTTTTTTAAGAACGTTTGCTCAAATATAAAGTGGAACTTTGGTAATGTATCTAAAGTGAGGTTGTCAGCCTGGATGTCAAAATAATTTCATTACAAATTTGTAAAATAAAAAAATTTGATACCAGGCATCAAACACCGAAGAACTGCTGTCAATGACTTTTTGTCCTGTATAAAATATGAAGTAAAAGTGTATACTAAACGCTAAAAATACTACACTCATTCTGATCATCTCGAGAACATCTCCATTTTTCCAAGCAGTCAACAACTGTTAAAATAAACATTATTTAGTAGGACAAAATAATTTGCTACATTATTTATATCACTTTTCATAATTACTATCAAAAATCCACACCCTATTCCTAATGTATTCCCTAAAACGACAAAAAACCATGTGAAATTGTACAGATCGTCTACAATCGTAATATTGCTGAAATTAATCAAAAATATACGATATCAATATTGTTTTTAAATGAACACTTGCCATTAATGATTAATGACAATCACTGAAACAGTTATACATACATTATTGCCGTATTGTGTAACTTGATAGCTTCTAGAATAACTTGATCGATGGCGTACATGGTATCCTCATTATAATTGGCTAGACACTCTTTTACCCTCTTGATTAATTCCGAAGCTCTTTTTAACCGCATCCTAAGTATATAATATAATTAGTATGTCTTTTCCTTACTTTCAAAGGCAAAATTAAAAGCCTGAAGTACACCTGTCGTGAGCACAGAATGAAACGTTTCTTTCTTTCGGAACAAAGTACTTTACCTCACTATAATCGCGACGTGCGATAAAGCCTTTGCGCCCTAGGGCTGTAATGTACATATGAACTGTACATACTTACTCAATAACCGATCAACATACATAGTAATTCTTTTGAAAGCAGCAACAAAAATTTTTCACAAAAATCTAATAATTTCAAATGCATCCTTACGAGCGCCTACTACCATCTTATTACCAATAAACGTAATAACTGTTTTGCTGATTTTTGCCCGACAAGTCATAAATTTTTTTTTCTCAACTGATTTAAATCAAAAGTTGACACTCAATGGATTTAAAAAGTAACGCACTCTTATTCGACAGCATAAATTTTAGGGAGGCTAATAAAATTTTTTTCTAAGTTCTTAGTAGTACAAATTAGTGTTGTAGCTAGTGTGTTGCGAGATATTGAATTTTATCTAATTATGGCCACGACTCCATAGTAAACAGACCAATCTTGTATATTTTTTACGTCAATTTAAGTGAATAAAGCGATTTGACTAAGACCAATTCGATTACTTAAATTTCTACACTATTATTCAAACTCGTAAGTCTTTCGTACTACCTTTGATCACAACATTAACCAAAAAATATTTAGAAACTCAAATTGTGCAAACATATTTTTCCCAACTTTTAGTTGTTAATATGAACTTACCCAACTATAGTGAACAAACAGCAGCAGTGATTCACTGACATATAATACGAAAAATCGTGGGCTATAAAAGCGGAAAGCCCAGAAACAGTACCTCCCAGAGTATACAAAAATAGAGGATAGAAATACTTGTCTTGATCAATAAAGAACTCAACTTTTGTAGGTAGTTCTTTTTTAACAGTTAAATTTGTAAAAATATTCGTGTAAAATATGTTAACCGTAGGGAGTCCCGCAAAAAATGATATTGCTATAAAAATAACAGCTGAAAAGTGAATTAAAATAATTATTTCTTGATCTCATTAAGTACATATAAGCAGAACGAAATCGATTGCTGTTTGAACCCTCACATATGTAAACTAAAAAAAATTGGTATGTGGAGTGGACTACTTTATTCAAAGTTCTTTTTTCCTCTTCAATTATTATATTTTTCCAGTCCAAGGCTATACGTTCATATAAATTTTGTCTCTAAAAAGTATTGGTTAGTGGTAATACACATATTTTTACTTGGTTATTTACATTTCTAAAGATTATTCAGTCGTTAAAGAAAATATTCATTATTTTATCACATTTCATTGCTCATACCTTGGATTGATATACAAGTGCATTCGTAAATTTTAGTAGTATAGCTAAATTCATTAAGACACCTACCAAGCACTCCACAGCTGTGTTCATAATGCTTATGTCAACAAACATTCTTACAGTCTGTAAAATATACGTTTTAAATGCTTTTTTTACTGTATTACATCTTGGACAATAAGTCCATATTGATTATAAAAAATTGTAACTTGTGCAGTGATGATAGTCGTGACAAAAGCTATTATTATGCTTCTTAGTAAGACATTTTTGGTTTTCTTTTGTTCCCACCATAGGCCAACTCTTCTTTCCCAAGTGACAACTTGTTGCCAAGTACGATTTGAAAAGTAATCTGGCCTAAAAAGTTTTTTGATAAAAATGAGTTACAATTTAATGATATGGGAGCTATGGTACAATTTACAGTTCTTGTCTTTTTATCAGGAATGTTTTAGAAAAATAGATATATTTGCCTTTATTTCTGCTCGTTATTAAAAAAGCAGGCTAATCCGTTAATTGAAATATTTAAATTAAGTATTAATAATTTTTGTTGAGTCTTATTTAACTACTTTTTTCACTTTTTTCATCACGCAAACTATTGGAATTACATATATAAATTATAATTGCACTACAAAGCAAGTTGATTAAAAAAAATTTTGGAATTCATCCACATAATTAAAATGTTTGCAAAGTACAGTGTCCCATTCTGTTTACTCACATTTTATCGTTAGTTTTTCGGTGCAATCCAGCTTTTCACAATGAGAATAGTTGTTGACTTCTGTTTCAAAATAAAATCAAAGATTGTTTTGTTTAGTAATTATTTTTCTTTATTCTATGATCTGACATTAATAAAAAAAACTTCTATCAACTCCACTGCTGATTTATGACTGTTTTGAAACTGATGTGGACGTATCTAGAGGTTTTTTATGCGTCAAACAGTATACACATTATGGATTTTTTGTGTTACGATTTTATGGAATAATGGCTAAAGCCTTAAAACAATTACTTTTTTTACACGTACATATCCACAATTTATGTATTTTTAATAGGAGAAGTAATTAAACTATATGCTGGCTTTTAAGGATTAATTTTTCATTTGTCTCCTTGGATACTAAACTTTAAACAAAACTCTTTTCTTTTACGTAAAACTTAATAATTCACATAGGATGAAGAAACGATTTTTTTTTAATTTCGAGCCTCATCAGATTTTGTTACTATAATACATGATTGCTGCATATGTTTAAAGAAAAAAATAGTGTACGACGACTAGTGGAATAATAATATTCCAGAATAACAAACGAACGATTTCAGGTTTCTGTATTTCAGGCCGTAGGTGGTACAAAAATTTATGTATCTTTGTGGCTAAGTAGTAAGAGAATATTTCAAGACAGAGATATCGTCTGTTTATTATTGTCAGTGTACCACCGATTAGAGACTTTTTTGACTTTATTGACCTTAGTGCAATAAATACTAACATATAGCTTGGATTCAAAATTTATATACATTATATGTGTATGGGTTATTTATAACAAAATTTTATATCTCTGGATGTAACATGAAAATTTGGCAATTTAGCATTTAGAATTTTTGATATTATTTTGTATTATTTAACAACCAAAGCACCAAAAACTTACGTGCATTTTTATGGTCCTTTTTTGTAATTATATGATAATTTAACTAAAGTTTTTTCAAAGACTTCGAAGAATCCTTACTCTTAAGTCATTTTGACCAAAAAATGGGAAGAATGAAATATCATTTAAGTAGTTGGATACACATGCTCCCTAGACATCTTCACAATTAACACGCAACTTTAACTTCAGAATAAAAATTGTTTATTATTATTGCCCAAAAATAATTACTAAGTCAAATAAAATTATTCGTCACGTATAATTCAAAAGTGTCATAAGTCGTGTCTTTACAAATGAAACTTTTAGTACTTTTCCGAATTTTTGTTTGTTTGTTTGTTTGTTTTTTTTTTAATTTTTTATTTTTTTTAATTTTTATTGACACTTCAAACATGCAGATATTATGGAGTAAAAAAATTAAAAAACTGATGCATAGACGGAAGCCGATAAAAATAAAAATTTTCCATGCTTTGCGTTATACGCTAATTACCTACTGTCCTGTTTTTTGTAAAACAATATGAGTTATTTTACAAAATCTGGAATATTTCAAAAGCTGACATGGACAGAGACTTAAAAAGGGTTTCTTATTATAAAATTTTTTATTAATGTACCTGACCAACATAAGTTACCATTTTTTGGAATGTGATAGAAAATAATTATGGTGGAGCTCGCACACGTGATGAAAACAACTTAAAAACTCAAATAAATCGACAGTTCTCGAAATAAGAGCGCACGCGTTTTGTAGAAAAAAACCTCCTCTTTCAAATGATGCCTAGCAAAGTAAGTGTTACCCTGGAAAATTTCGAGATATTCTATTAAAAATTGATCAAGTCATTGTATTTCCACAGGTTAGTCTGCGTTCCCTAGCGCCAGTGATGCCAACTATACCTGAGTTTGCGAGCAAATTCGAGACCTACGACGTGGGTTGGCATTTCTGCACGAGGGAGCCTCCTTACATAAAAATATGAACTTTACTGGTTGAGACATAATCCTTGTTAGATCGTAATTTTAAGATTCCGAATCAATACGAAACTTTGACATCATATTACACTTGTAACAGCTAATTACATCTTATTATTGACAAAATTTTTTGAACCAAACTGGTATAAATGACTTTGCAAGTAACTCAGCCATGAAAAACTTTGTTTCGTGTAAAAAAACTCTTATTTGTAATTGATCGATTTTTCTGCCAAAAAAAAAGTTAATAGCAATTTTTTAAATCTTATAATCAAAGACCATTACTCCTCCGAAAATATCAATCGGTATGGGCGTATGTGTGCACACGAGTGTTTTTATGTAGATATAGGTTTTATTTTTCAGTTCAGCTTCAGCAGTTAGATCTAATCCCTTAACGAAATTAATCAACTGTTTCCTTATTTTTCGACTGGTACTTACTCTATATAATAAAATTTCGACGTCGAATACATGTTTTTTCGATCCTTTAATTTCTAAATTTACAAATAAAAATCATTTTACATCGTAAACACTTAAAACGCCAATATAATGGGGTTTCTAGTGCAGTGAAAGATGTCATGTTATTCTTCTAATACATGAAACAAATATCAAAGCAAGATTATCGAAAAATGTTGTATGTGCTTGCTGTACATAAGAGGATCGATCGATCAAAACTTCATGTCCCACTAAATGTCAATGCAAAACGTAATCACGAAAGTTTGTCAAACTAAGGATAACTTTTCCTTTTTTCTGTACTTTTTTAGTTTTTGTTATAGGCTGTTTTTGATGAAGCACCTTAGAATACACTGCTACCATAAACATTTTGTTTTTTTTGGGTTCAATATTAAATAAATAGATAAGACGACTAGTTTATTGATTGACAGAATGAAACTGTATTCTTAATTAGTAATCAGAAAAAATAATAATTACATATTTATTCATAATTTTTTACTAGTTGTGCTCATGCTTTATGATAACCTATTAACTCTTAGCTTCCAAAAAAACATGCAATAACCTGAAACTGTATTAGTTTTGTAATATAAATACATATTGTTTATTTTACTTGTCACACATTGAATTTACCTACTATTGGACGGACGTAGTATTAAAAACCTTTTCTACTTTTGACTACAATAAATTTTAAGATCACAGGAAAAAAACGGTGAAAAGGGATACTGCAGCTTTGGCAAACTGAAAAGTAAAAAAAATCATCATCGCCATTAAAATAGATCCGGTTAGATGGCGATTGTGTGGCAAATGCTATTTTTTCTACGGAGGGTGCAGTAAACGTCCAAATGTCACGAAAAACGCCTCGAAGTAGAAAAAACACATTTTTTATACAAAAAGTTCAATTTTTTTACACAAAGAATTACATTTCAAACACTGTACGATACCTTCATATAAGTTTCCATGTCGAGAGGAAATAACTTCGCTGCAGTCAGCTGTTGAGATCTCAAACTTCGTACCATCATCATTTGTATTAATATAACAGATTTTCTCGGCAGTAAGTACCACTGCACATCATAACTAAAGTATAACACAAATTAATGTTTACATACGTCAAAGATACGTCAAAAAAAAAAAAAATAATAACAATACCAAGCATCAAATACTGACGAACTGCTGTCAATGACTTTTTGTCCTGTATAAAATATGAAGTAAAAGTGTATACTAAACGCTAAAAATGCTACACTCATTGTGGTCATCTCGAGAACATCTTCATTTTTCCAAGCAGTCAACAACTGTTAAAATAAACATTATTTAGTAGGACAAAATAATTTGCTACATTATTTACATCGTTTTTTTATAATTACTATTAAAAGTCCACCTCCTATCACAAGTGTATTTCCCAAAACGACAAAAAACCACGTGAAATTGTACAGATCGTCTACCAACGTGATTCTCCTGAAATGAGTCAAAAATATACGATACCAGTTATTTTTAGATTAACACTTGGCATACACACATTATTGCCGTGTTGTGCAACTTGATAGCTTCTATGATGACTTGATCGATGGCGTTTCTGGTATCCTCATTGTAAGTGGCTAGTCCCTTGTCTACCCTCTTAATTAATTCCGAAGCTCTTTTTAACCGCATCCTGAGTACACAATAATATAATTAGTATGTCTTTTCCTCCCTTTCAAAGGGAAAATTAAAAGCCTAATACACCTGTACGATGGGCATTAAGGCAACATTTTTTCGTAGGGTACGCGGATGTAAAATAAAAATTCATTAAACCATAATATATTGAAATGAAAGAGAGAGAAAGATAAGTAAAAGATTTTTTTTGTCACAATGTGAGTATAAGTACGGTGTATGACCCCACCCACTGAAATTGAGACTGTTTCTGCACACATTTAAAATATAAGAATATCTAAAATATGTAGTCTGATTTGTTTACCTTACATAATACAAATTGTATTCGTACAATTTATAGCGGTTGGATGTGTGTGAGTAATTTAATTAATACATTGTCATTAATAAATCAAAATAAAATAAGGAAAGTTCAGAAACAAAGTACTTTTTACTTTCCAAGTGATTAGAGCCTCTAAGAAGTAAACCGAAGCATAAAAAATAATACGCTTTGTGGCAACCGTTAATAGGCTACATAATTATTATTTATAATGAAGACGGTGTGTGGATGATCGTGCTATTGGAAAAAGTGGGGTCCACCGGAAATCTGAGCCGAAACACACGTTTTTACATCATAATTACTGCGTACCCCCTTTATATATTCGCTTACACATGTACTGCCCGCATCGTGACATCTATCTGAACTTGGTCTTAAGTAGTTACTACACACATGCAAATGATGAACTACTTTGACCCATGAAGAAAAAAAAATTATTTTTGCCTTGTGGCTAAACCCTACAAAGTACAATAGTTGCGTGATAAGAAGTTCAATTAAACTTCTACACCATCACCAAATATATCCTGTCTATTATATGACTTTGTGTTACAATAACTGCAGAAGAAAATTTGGAAACTCTAATAGTGTTGACAGATTTTTCCTTAAAACATTTTTTTATATATCATCTTACCGGATTATAGTGAATAAACAGCAGCTGTGATTCACTGACATGAAGTACAAAAAATCGTGGGCAACAAGGGCTGAAAGTTCGAAAAGACTTCCCCCCGAAGTATAGGCAAATAGGGGATAAAAATACTTGTCTTGATCGATGAAAAACTCAGTTTTTGCAGGTAGTTCTTTTTTAACAGTTAAATTTGTAAAAATATTCGTGTAAAATATGTTAACCACAGGGAGTCCCGCAAAAAATGATACTGCTATAAAAATAAGAGCTGAAAAGTAAGTTAAAATAATTATTTCTTGATCTCATTAAGTACATATAAGCAGAACGAAATCGATTGATGTTTGAACCCTCATATATGTAAACTAAAAAAAATTGGTATGTGGAGTGGACTACTTTATTCAAAGTTCTTTTTTCCTCTTCAATTATTATATTTTTCCAGTCCAAGGCTATATGTTCATGAAGTTTTTGTCTCTAAAAAGTATTCGTTTGTGGTTATACACGTATTATTACCCAGTTTTTTTTTCAACCTCAATTAGTTATTAAAGCAAGTATTGATTATTTTATCACATTTCATTGCTCATACCTTTGATTGATAAATAATTGCATTCGTAAATTTTAGTAATATAATGAGATGCAACATAGTGCCCGATAAGCACTCTACAGCTGTGGCCATTATGTGGATGTCATTAAACATTCTTATATC
The DNA here is from genome assembly GCF_036245765.1 of Copidosoma floridanum. Taxonomy (NCBI): domain Eukaryota; kingdom Metazoa; phylum Arthropoda; class Insecta; order Hymenoptera; family Encyrtidae; genus Copidosoma; species Copidosoma floridanum. The sequence continues at coordinate 7,882,759 of NW_028321878.1, forward strand.
CTGTAAAATATTTATCGTAAATTTACAGTTTACTGAATTACATTTGGGAATAAATTACATTGATTGTAAAAAATCATTACTTGTGTTACGATCATAATTGTGAGGTAAGTTATTAATATGCTTCTTAGTAAGACATTTTTGGTTTTCTTTTGTTCCCACCATAGGCCAACTCTTCTTTCCCAAGTGACAACTTGTTGCCAAGTACGATTTGAAAAGTAATCTGGCCTAAAAAGTTTTTTGATAAAAATGAGTTACAATTTAATGATATGGGAGCTATGGTATAATTTACAGTTCTTGTCTTTTTTAACACAATGATTTGAACACTGAGAAAAAAATATTATAAAAATTACTGTGCTGAAATGGTAATCTGGTGTCATTTTTCCGTCTAGGGACTTTATACTTTGGTCTACCTAATTTTTACCACTGCAGACAGTAATTTCTCTTGTACAAACAGTAAAAAAATCACTAACTTACAACAAAAATTACTGTTCCAAACATGAAAAATTACTATTTATTTAGTAAAAAGTCTCTAGACGACCGAACAGTACCAGATTACCATTCTATCACAGTAATTTTTATTACATTTTTCTCTCTGTGAATAAACCAGATAGATTTTTCTTTGTTTCTGCTTATAATCAGAAAATCATGAAAATCTGTTAATTATAATATTTGAGTGAATTATATTTTGAGATACTTTTTGCTGCACAGTCGTGTTTGATATATTCATCTTTCATGTTAGCAAGTGTTTATAGCGTGTAAAAGAAATTTGGACCCTCACTTAATAGTGGCCTTAAAGAGATATTCTAGTGTTGATTTATTTACGTAAGTGCAGAACTTGACCATCTTAAAATTTTACTTGTAAAATAAGTGTATAGTTTAGCAGCTAGTTTTATTTTTATACTACAACCTTAGTGTTTTTTATGTAGAAAATATTACCGAAAGTAAGATGTGTTTTTAATGTAGAAAATATTACCGGAAGTAAGATGTGTATCAACAGTAAGAGTAAAAAAAATGGTATTCTCATACACAAATAAGGTAATTGGACACGTGGTCATCTTTCATATTATAACGAAATTAAGGAAATGATAAATAGACGAATTTAATGATGTTGTCATTTAAACATTCTAAACTTATTTCAGCAAATACTATAAAAGTTAAAAAAATAATATGTATCATTATTGTTTTTAAAAATTGTACAAAAAAAAAATTATTTTTTACATGTACAAAGCAGTTAAAAGCCGTAGTTTTTCGTGTTTAAAAATTTGTATATCTACAACGTTATGGAATATCTTATGTTTTTACTTTATCTGGAGCTTATGAAACAACTTCTTTTTTTTTTAATCCTTCCATGCTAATTCTGATGATTGTAGTCTTCACGTATACGTATTATACAAAAAAAAATTTGTTTTGAGAAGATCTATCAATAACTTACTTCAATTGATGTATGATTTTAAAATTTATGAGCAAATGAAATAACAAGTTTGTTCACTTCTTTTGTTTGTTCAACAAAAATTCTGAAATTCACTCCTATACTTAATTAAAAACTATATATGCAGTCTATGCTATTCTGATTTTTTTTTTACTTACATTTTATAGTTGGTTTTATGTATATGTTACACTGTTTATTTTTTTACAAAGAGAAGAATTGTCACTTTTGGTATCAAAATAAACCCTTGTTTTTTTTAAATAATATGTTACTCTGTTTTATAATCTGATTTTCATGAAAAAATTCCTCGTTACAAAATGAATCTTTCTTTTGTTGAATTATAATGTTACTGTGATTTGTTATCTGACTTTCATGAAGTCTTCTTTTTAATCTACTAGTGACTTATAGCTGTTATAAAACTCGTATGGACATACTGGGTAATTTTTTTTCGCACAAGCTGGAGCATTTATAATTTATTCTGTAATACTGTTTTAATGTAATATTATAGTAACTAAAGTCTTTAAATAATTAATTTCTTCGAAATAATACTTCCACAGCTTATTTATTTATAATCAGAAAAGCAATTAAAACTATATGCTGAGTTTCAAGGGTGAATTTTTCATCTATCTCCTTGGATACAAAGCTTTAAACAATACTCTTTGATTTTTTGCAAAACTCAAAAAAACCACAGTTATGCAAATATTTTCGAACTTCAAAACAAAACAAATCTTTTGTCTATACAACATTGTTACCTACACTTTTAGGAAAAAACAAATTTAGCTTGTCTTAAGTTTTTTTTTATTTTTTATGCGTATACATACATCATATACATATTAATTTTTTTACCGTAAAAAAAGCATTGATTCTTTTTCTGACAATATACGTGCGAGTGTTTATGTAAGAGGAGGTTTTATGTTACTATAAATGTTTTAAGTGAGATGGATCTATTCCCTTGATTAATTTCGATCAACCTTATTTTCATTTGGTTGATTTATTTATTTTCTTTCGTTTGTATTTATAAAACTTGATGTTTATCTTGTTTATTTTTATAATTGCAAAACATTATGTAATAATAATTGTATTAGTTGAATATACCAATTTCATTGGATTTCTTATTCAGAAAAAATGCTCTTACTGCTATCCTAATATACTACACGTTGTTTGTTCCAGATGAGAATAGCACTAGAGAACGGAAGAAATGACGAAAGTACGCTGGCTACGCACAACTTCGAGTAGTCCAAACACGGTACTTCCTGGTGATAACGATGACGCCATATACAACCACGTGGGCCTGAAACAGACATAATTATCCCATCAAACACACGTATGCGTGGAAATATTTCAGGGTCGACGGTAAAGAGGAACTGGTGCTCATAATGTATGGCCGGCACAGAGAGCGCATTCCTGACCTTTTGGAGAGTCCGGGCTCGAGGCGGGACCACCTGAGACATTCGCGCTTTGCCTCCGGAAGCCACGGCACTGCTCACCCAACGAGGCGCTACGAGCACCAACAGGCCGCTACAGGTAGCAACAAGTACGAACGTGTCAGCCCGCACCCACGGCGCAGGCTTACCAACGCCGCGAGGCTTGAGCAACAATACCGCAACTTTCACGATCAGTCGAGCAGCGACGAGTGCCTCGTCAACCTCAGCCGCAGCAAGTCCAAGAGCACGAGCTCAATCGACACCCAGTCGGTCAACAACATCCTCGACGAGTATGAGGACCTTAACTACCGTCGATCCTCGGATCTAAGTGACGTCGAGGTTGACCTTGACATCGGGGTCAACAATTTCGAGGAGTTGATGGACATGCAGAGACGACACGCCGTTGAGAAGCAAAGTTATCGGCACCACAGGTCGCACAACCAACAGCGGCAGCACTTCCATCAGCCCGTGTCGCCGACCAAGATCAGCCGGCAGACGCAGGTGCACCAACGCTCGCGTGACAGGCAGCGCTTCCTGTCTCCCGTAGTAACAGTGGTGGCGGGAGTACCAACAGAAGAAAGCTTACGCCACGCTGACAAGAGAAACCCAGCCATGGCGTTCCAGTTGAACCAGGAGGCGCGCTCGAGCACCCGCTCAACCAAGGCGAACGCGCCCGAGGTGCTGATGTTGCGCAAGGGTGAGGTCCAGAAGCGGGTTGACGAGTGGTTGAGCCAGACGCGGAGCCAGAATTGCGCGGGCTTCAACGCAAGGGAGGCCAGATCCAAGACAACGGCGACAACAGGCCTAACGCGGTCCAACAGTAGCGCCGAGCAGAAGAGCCACCGCAGAATGCGTCAGCAGGAATCGAGGATCCGTCGGTCGCAGCTCAACGGCTCCTCGAGCTACGACGATCTGACCCATGACGAGCTAAGGACGAGTAACGACCAGCGAGCCAGCGTTGCCGTCAGCACGAGCCGGGGCACTTACCGGCAGTACCTTGCTCTAAAGAATCGTGCGCGCGTGCAAAGGCAACAGCAGCAACAGCTACAAGAGACAAGCACTGGACTTCGCTCGAGGGAGGCTAGCCCAGCGGGAGCACGGGCTCAGCAGTCTCGTACCGACCCGGCCAATTCCAGCTTCCGCTCGGTGTCGTCGAATCGCCCTGGGATCGAGGAGTCACCTAAGAAACAGGAGCACCATCCCCATAATCCATCATGGCCCGGGGAGGCAGCGCCGCTAATAAGCGTCCGTGGCAAAAATGCTCGGGTCAAGCACCAGATGGAGAACCGTATTTCCAGTCTGGTGAAGGCGCGGAACGAGATGTCAGCAGCTCCACCACCTGAACCCACGATCGTCCGTCGCTCCTCCTTCAAACGCGAGTCCATACGCGCCAGTTCCAAGTCAACCGGTGGTTCGCCGAGTAAGCCAACCGGAGAGGCTTCCACGGTTGGAGCCTGCGAGCAAGACGCTCCAGGAAGCACGAGTGGTCCCACAGAGTCTGGCTCAGATTTGTCCCAGGAACACTTGGTATCGGTCAACGCACGCATCCAGGCGTTCCAAGACCGAAGCGAGGGTCGGTCGAGCAAGTCGAGGAACAGCAACAACCTGCAAGGCTCGAATGTTCTCATCGAGATGAGGAACAAATCACCGATGTCCCCAACAAGGATGCCAGATTCCCTCAACCAGTCGACCTTCAAGCCTCAGGCTCCCGTTCAGCCAGAAAAGCTGAGCTCCCAACCTAGTAGGCCCAACGATGTCGACTGCTTGACGACTAAGTACGTCGAAAAGATCTACGAGTCGACCCTCCAGCCGGAGGTCATTCACGCGGATAATCTGGAGTCTGTATTCAAGCCCGGCCGGATGCACTTCGTCTACGGAGAGAGAACGTCCAAGGATGTGGACGCGAGCCTAGGCTTCGGGAAAAGAGACGAGGACACAAACGACAAGAAAAAAATCAGCGGGCCCATTCGCAAGGGCTTAGAGCCAGAGAGCAAGCCCGAATCAACGGGACTTCATAGTTGCATCAAAATCCTGCAGAGGTCGCCTAGCTTCAGGCTAAAGAGGGCACCACCTGTCCAGAAAAAAAAGGAAACTCAAGATCCCGAGGAAGATCGGCAACCCCAGCATGTGCTGACCACATTTGGAACTTCAAGCCTTAAAGCGACTGATGGGGTTAATTTAGCCTCTGATGAAGCTGCCAGGCAGCAGGGAAACGGCGATTATTCGCGAGCACGGGAAAACCTCGACCCGAACTCATACGAGTCCCGGAGCACGTTGAAGCTTAACAGCGGTGGCCACGTTACGAGTGATGGTATGGTTTTAACGGAGAAATCGTCGAGCAAGAGCTTGTCAAGTGAAAACCAGCCTATCCCTCCAGTCCAAGTCGAGTCGGTCTGCAGTACCATCCAAAGTGATAGATCGACGACGGGGGGTGGTACGGCGCTTATCAACAGCAGTGACGTGCTGATTAAAAATCTGAATTTCGAACAAGATTTGCCTCCCGTACCACCACTGCGTACTTGTTTCGAACGTAGGCAAGAACCGGCGCTCGTTGTCGAAATCGCGCCTCTGCGGAACAAGCCGTTGAACTACAATAGTGTTCTGAACGATGATTACACGGATCTGCAGACGCGAGTTCCGAGCCAGCAGATGGAAAAGGGAAAAATTTACGTTACTAGGGAGGAAATGGAGCGAAAGAGGCTGATGGATCTACTAAGGAGAGGCGAGTTCGATGCTGTTAAAACGGTAAGCTGTTGTAGTGATTTTTCAGGCTTTAGTTGGTATGTTTGAATAACGTATAATGCATGAGCGTGTGAAAATTGTCCTTGGTGGCATTGATTGTATGCTAAAATGATACCTCATACCATGTAGGACTCTAAGAGAGAAAACGAATTGGCCAACAAGAACTCCCTACTTTTGTCCGCTTTTATCCCACATATGTGGGTTTTTCGATCGTTTCCTTTACTTCTGTAAGGTGTACATGACTTTGACGTTATTTTCATATAAGTTCAACCAAATTAACACCATTGTAATTAAGTTTTGTGCGGACAGTGTCACTGCAACAATTTTTTTTTTTATTTTTTTTTTTTCAAATAAATTAGATAGATAATCGCCAGCTGGATGAATAAACGTGTCATTTCATTTTTTTAATGTCGTAAACTTACCTTAGTACATCGCCATTATAATACTTAATTCTGTAAATAGTTTATTTATTTCAAATATTGATCTTATGTATAATTGGTTGTCGATGACTAAAATATGAGTCTCATTGTAATAGCTTGTTACCCAAATCTATTTTCAAGCAGATATCCATGTATTCACAAAAGTCTCAGGGCGTTACGTGGATAAGCGAACTCAATAAGTTTGACAATGAGCTAAAATCATGCACTTACGAGTTGTAAAGTTGCAAAATAAAACAACTATGAAAAATAGTGTCTCAGTCAGTCATATTCAAGCGTTTTTCTAAATAGTAGCTAACTCTTGTTGTACAGTATGGACAGTAAAAAAAGTTGAAATAGCACGCAATGACTTGATGTACGAAGCTGTAATTGTTACGGAGGTGTTAAGTGAGGTCAATTCAATTACAGAGGCAGAGGTCTCATTTTTCCTATGTTTCGTATACTGTTACAACTGCAATGAAGCGAAATTTTTTTTTTTCGTACATGATTTTCCGTACATTGATTGGCGTTAAAATGAAGGTGTAGTGCCTACATATCCTTGCGTAACGTACAATTAAAATTATCATTCCTTGTAAAATATTTGCTCTAATTATTGTTTACATTCATACTACATGGAGTCTCACAACTCAGAATATTTCGGCTATGCGTTTATAACTGTTCTTCTGTTTATTCGAAGTTTTGTGCACTACATGTGAATTTTAATGCTCATGGTTTTCTTGCAGGGATACCCCCTTACTTCATGCTTACCCATATATACCTCCGAATGTTAAATCCAATGGGACTCCCAGAGGGACATAAAACCATATGTGCTCACACGCGCAATCGATGACAATGACCTTTAAACGCTATTCAAAGACGCCCCAAAACGTATGGTAACTCGATATATACACCACCAATATACGAACAAACACGAGGTGAGGCGAGGTTGCAGGACACTGTATTCTAGCATACATGCGCAAGTTCAACAGTCGCCATCGTACAAGTATAAGTACGTGTGCAATGGCAAGTTTCTCTTCCATTCCCCACGTGCAGCAAGTCGAGACTATATATATATATATATAAATGTCGGGAAGAGAAAAACGAGAGAGAGGAAATAAGAGGGAAGCTGATGCATACATACACACACACATTTGTGTATGCAGGATACGTGAGGGAGAGGAGAAAAGGCAGTCGAAGTGAAAAGAAAGGCAAAACAGGGCAGGAGAACAAGGAAATCGTCGAGCCAAAGATGCTGGCGCAGCTGCATGCACGTACAGTACCTACTTCCGTCTTTGTGCGGTATACGTATACCTACTCGTGCAGAGAGGAAAAGAGAGATAGGCTTGACGATTTATGATTCGGTCTGTGTTTCTCCCTCAACTATACTAGTGGTAGTGGTGCCCATACATATCTGTGTGCACTTACACGTGTACACACAGGTACGGTCGTACCTCACACTTGCTACTTATACGTATACATATATATATATATACTTACTTACGACTCCGCGTATTACCTATAGAAGAGAGGGACATTAGGTATGCTGTTCGCGCGGCGCTTCGGCACGCAAGAAAGACGTTATAAATTGTACAAGGGGCTTGTAATGGTGAGTTCGCCTCGAGGGAGAAGAAAGAAAGAAAGAACGGGGGAGAGAGAGAGAAAGAAAGAGCGATTTTCGTTCGTACGGACGATTTTTCACGAGTGACTTACTCGAAACGTGGATTTCACGCCAAGTGGGGGGACTTTGAGCTTTTTAGGTTTGATAATTCAATTCGTTATGGTGGCTCTCTTTTTGTTTCTTGGATCCGATGCGTTATAGGGTGCCATCGATAAAATCAGTTTTTCCATGTAACATTGCCAATGTAGCCGTCAAATAATTAATGCTGTTTGTGTGCACAAGTTTGGATGGACGACTATTGGATCTGGAGTGCTAAGCAAACACTTTGATTCGTCTTGTCTGTCCTTACGTGACTTTAAAAATAGACCACCGAAAAAGAAATTTATTTGAGTTTTCGTCGCCCCGTCAAGTTTACGGATTAACTGCTCGATGCACAACGTGTCGAGGGTCGGTGATTTATAAATACATATGCTTTTCAACAACACCACCAAGCTTCGGAGTTTTTTTTTCACTAACTGCAATTTAAAATGCCCAATGATTACAGTACCTGACAATGAGAATCCTTGTAATGTGTAAATAGCTCTCTGAAAGTGCCATACGAGCAAAAGACCCGAAAATAATACTGTATGTAATTCAACAATTAATTTCCAACGCAATTTCTTCGAAGCACCCATTGTTCTTGCTTATTTTTTAGTACGTATACGAATACGAATCGAGGGAGAGAGAGAGAGAGAGAGGTGGGAACAAAAGTCAGAGCGTTTATTCATTAAACTTGAACTCGGCACCTTGTACGTTTGCCCTGAATCGCATTACCTCTGCAAAACATCGCGTTTGGTGCGATGCATAACGCGTATACGTGCAAAACAAAGAGCGATCGCATAATTTTGCGGGCGCATTATATTGCGATATCCCTTGCAGTATTGTACACGTACAATAATACCAGTTGCCACAGTCGTGTGCTCGAAACGTCGTTTCGTGTGGATGAAAGAAACTTTGAACCCGCACAACTCCGCGGGCATACTCGTACAGTGGCAGAGGCAAGGCAAGTAAATGCGTTTCAAAGTTATGTTGTGTTTTGGTCGGCGGGAGGGTAGAGAGAGAGAGAGAGAGAGCCTGTGGGGAGCGATGAATGGACGCGTAAGTGCGTAATGAGCGAGGGATTGGGGTGTACATGCTATGGATTTACGTGACGAGCTCGTTTGTGCCTCGAGATTTTTTTTTTTATTTGTTACTGCGAGTCAGACATTGTTTGGCCTTTTTTTTTTTTTTTTTTTTTTTTTTGCACACGTATGTGGTTATAATCTTTCTAATGATTCCCGATTCACAGAGAATTTATTTCAGGTGATGGAGTTTGTCTTCTGTTCACATTATTCATTAATGTATTTTTTTCTTGTTTCGCGAACAAAACAAAAGAATCTTTGACTATCAACATCGCTCAGTAAAACACAGATAAACTCTGTATTTCTACGCACACGGACAATTTACATAAAAAAAAAAAAAAAAAAAAAAAAAAAAACTCAGTCTTTGTTATCAACACAGAAAAATCCTATAAAGTAGGAAAAATGCTTGCCTTACAGGCATAAATACCTAAATCTTAGTAGCTAGTCTTCTACACGATACATTCATTCACATTTTTTTTCCACACAAAATTTATCTATAAAACAGCAGCATTTATCGGCATCGAATTGTGATTAAAATACAATTTATTTCCCGTATCAATACGTTAACAAAACGTTATGACGTAGTTATTTACACAATTGTAATTAATTTTTCGTGTGCGTCACAGACGAGTGTCAATAGTCATCGAACATCGTATAAATTCCAATAACTTATTCCCAAAATGAGACTCCAAGCTCGCAAATTCAATAGTCTCGTACATAATATTATGGCTGTGGAATTTCAAGGAGTATATTATGTTAAACAGCACACCAGGTGCGGGCGTCATCGTCGGTCGTCTCCCTCACGTGCGTCTGACGAGAAGCACATGTATAAAGCAATAAACATTAGTCATCGTTGCACACGAGCCAAAGTCACTTGCCATTGACATGTGACAACTAGCCATTATAACCACATGGTTGCTACGTCAAGTGTCCAATAACACACGAAGCAATGCAGGCATCATGTTTGTAGGTACGTGTAATAATGAAACGTGTAAAGAATCGTACTCTCTCAGTTTTTACTGTTGTTGTGGTTGTTGTTGTAGTTGTTCTTGATATCGATATGCTCCGATAACAATCCATCGAGTAACGGGAGTGCACGTGTATACAGCTTATGGTCTTGACGTACTGGTACACACATCCGAGCTTTGGAATATTTTACCGCTAACCAACCACCGATGGAGATTGTCTACTTTACGAGCTGACCTTCATTCCTGCGGAGCCAAACGGGAAAACGAATCAGATGTGTGTCCGAAAACAACGCGAGCAATCGATAATAAAAAAAAGCACCTACTCCAATCGTGTTGAATAAAATTAGCTTCCCTCTGCAGGGGAGGGTATGGTTGCGTCTTATAGGGCTTGTTGTGCACCACACTATTATTTCTCTCTTACAACTTGCCCAGTTGTTATATTACACATCCAAAAAATGCTGCCCAAAGAATTTTGTTTGTATGAGAAAAGTATAATGTTTCTTAAGTCGTGCTTTTTGTTAATCGGAATAAAATTATCCCGAGCTCGAGCGTATACATAAAACCTATGATAGGCATCGCAATGACATTGATGGAAAACGTGATGCTGCCCTAGCTCACTCAATGAAACGCACGTTAACGTTGCAATTAACTATTCGATGAGAGCATTCTATTGGAAACAAGCAGCGCGAGCTTTGGAAACGATAGAAGCCCTGCCTAAATCAGCTCCACGTATCTTCTAAGCTTTCTCTCCTCCGTCATGAAGATTTACGAGGTCGGATCGCTCGTTGTATATTTATACACGCAGACGCGTTTCGGATCTGCCCTCGAGAGCACAAATGCCCGGGAACGAGCTCGCGTCAAATGTAACGCGAGTAATGTATGAGCGAGGAATTTTTCTACCCGTGTTTACACCGTAAATCGCTGCAGCTTCCGATCACGAGCTGTATCTCTCTCACTCTCTGTTTTATTCGTGCCTGCCGCATAACCGTGACGACGTATCCGTTATAAATTTACAATTACGTAGGCGTGAACGCGTCGAGCCGAAAAGATGCGGAGCAAAGTTAAATGGCTTTTTGATGTGGCGTTGTTGGTAAATAACCCGAAAGGAGACTTTTTTATGCCCATTGACCCCGATGCTCTCGTTTCGCGGAACAACCAGCTGTAGGTTACCTTATTTTTTTTTTTTTTTTTTATGTATAGGTACTGTTATTTCATCGTACTTTTCATAAAGATGATGCGACGTTCCTTCGTTTAAGGAATGATTCATCTCATTCTTACTTCTATTGTACAAATGAATTTACATGTGCAGTGTTTCCTCTTCAATATCGCTACGTTTCAACTAAAATGAAATGAGGTAAAGAAATTCATCAACGGGCGTCTATTAGTATTATTTTTTTGTCCAACCTTGAATATATTTTTTTCATTAAAAAAGTGTGTTTTGAATGCATGGCCCACAATAAAGACACGAATAAACTACGAACACCTCCTTTAAGTTTTTTCAATCTATGTATGACGTTGTTGCGATCGTTTGTACCTTGTCATCATAATAATAACATAAGTATTCTGAATACTTTGACAAGATCATCGTCACTCGATCGTCACTCTCGCAATGCGATTTCAAGTTTCGGGACGCGTGCCCGAGAAGTCCTTAAACTTGTTACCATCGGTACCTCGTAAACTGCTTTGAAAACTAACTTTGCCATTACAGTAGAGCAACGACGTTGGCTCCGCTCGTATGGAATACAACTGCATCGAAAATCCGAGGAGTGTACCTTTCACGAGATGCATTACGGTTCATGACTCACTTTGATTTGTTATTTTACAATAGCACAGTAGTACAAGTGGTAACTTCTTTGAAAAGTTTTTTCGTATACATTCATAAACATTTTAATAGGATGCTATGCTAAACACTGATATATTTGGACAAATCACACAACTCATTGTCACTGTTCGGAAAACAACAAAAACTACTGTTTACCACTGCATTGAATATAAAACCCGCAATTTTCGGGCACATGAATTATACTAGACTGCAATTAAATTACAAGAATTTAGGAACACTAGTTTTTTTTTTTTTTTTTTATTAATTTACGTTGCACAGGTTCCAGTACCTCAATAAAAGATTCTTTAATGTAAAGTTACCAAATGGCCATTAAATGACGTTTTTATTTTGTTCTCGTTAGCAGAACAAGTGGCTGTCTTTCTCTCAAAGTTACGTAAAGATTTTACATCCAGCTTGCCACAAAGACCTGAGCCATCAATGTCTTTTGGCGCAAAAAAAAAAAAAAAAAAAAAAAAAAAAAAAAGAATCGAGACAGTGCGGATATTAAATGGCGTCCTGCGTTGCTTTTACAGCAGGTACCTGCTATCGTGTCCAGTGCACTCGAAAGTCTGCAACGAAACCAGCAAGAGAAAGACAGAGAGAGGAATCCAAGGTATCCGAGCGAAAGTAAGTAAAGCGCACGCGAGTCAAACGGGACGCCACTAGCCCACTACATGTATGCAGTGGCCTCGGGGACAGTAAGAGAGACGGACATAAAGTAGCATTAGCAGCAGCGGTGCAAAGAAGCGAGAGCTCAGCCACCAAGAATAATCTCGGACGAAGATATTAAATTCCGCCCGGAAAACTCGACTCTCGCTCTTCACAACGATGGCTATCCTTTGTTTCCCGGCTTTTTCCGTCCTCTCTGACTTTGTTTTTGCACCTCTACCGCAACACACACTCTACACTCGTAACCCATTTCTCGGTCCCTGCTTCGAAATACTCATACTCCCCATGAACACCCGACTCTCCTTCTTCTTCATTGTCGTGTAATGCACGTGTACCTTATTTTCCACCACCTATTCATTCCCCCTGCCGGCTTATTTGCATTCCGTGCGAGCTCTTGCGTTTGACTTTGCCGCGTGAGCAGTTGAATTTGCGAGCTCCGTGTCTCTTTCTTCATTAAGCGCCGGCACTGCGATGCAATCAATCTTTCGTAAGTACTGCCGTGACGGTTCGAGGCATTTGTTTTACTCGGCGATACTTTAATTGCCCTCCAGCCCTTTTTTTCGCCAGTTTTCGCGGAGAACGCGGATAAACGCTAGAGCCTTAGACCCGTATGGAGAAACACACCACTCCTACCGTGGAATGTTTATACTCAAACATGAGAATGGGATTTTACACGGCCAAATCACACTGGCGATGATCACGAAGAGGGTGATGATGTGAGGTGATGATGACAATGACAATGATAACGATGATGGTGATGGATAATAATGGTTGTGAGAATTTTGTAAGCTACGATACTGTTTACGCCAAGAGTTGCATAATCAATGGAGGAATAACCTCAAGTAATGCTAGGGACTTGAATACAGGGTCATGAATCTTCAACCTATGCATTAGCTAATGCCAAATACAAATTTATCGATTGTTTATTGAACTTCAAGGGTAAAGTATCTTCTTTGATGCAAAGCACACAAAATGCTCCAACTGAAATTTTATTGATATCATTTTCGGCATTAAAACACGAAATCAAGTAATCGAAGTAGGAACAAACTTTTACCAAAATAAATGTTTTACTAAAGCTTATTCTTGGCGAGCTGCGCAGGCTAAAATAATCCTCGGGCCTCTCTCTCTCTCTCAGAGACTTCCCCTTGATGAATTTATACATCTCGTACATCTGCGCGCACGGAAGGGTGCGGCTAAAGAAAGAATGCAACAAAAGCAAGGGGATTCGAGTCAGTTTCTACGCGTGAATGTACAATTTTCTGGGTGTATCTTTTTTATTTGGCTCGTTCATGGTATTTTACAAAAAGGCGTTTTTTTTTTTTTTCTTTTAAATCACCAGCAGAACTTGAGATTATGCCATGTGTTAATTTAATCCACCTCAAGAGCTTACGTGAAATTTGTTCCGTTTAAGGAAGTTAGCTCAAACGTTTTGCTTTCATGCAGTAGGTGTAATTTCTACGTATCTTTATGTATGGCAAAGTGAGTAGTGAGGTCAACTAGGGCCGCAAAACTGACTTTCTCAAGCAGCGAAATGGCAGCACTCTGATACTGTTATGGAAATTGGAGAAGCGTCTTCGGGACCAGTGGCGTGACTGGAATACAAACGTCGACCGGTACGGGTAATTTCCACCCGAAACTCTTTATTTCTTTTTTAATTAAATCTCATCACACATATATTTTGATTGCTCGTGCTCACGTCCGTTTGTGCGTTCTACTTTCCTGATATTAAATATTGTGATTCAACTGCTGTGGTTTTCTTGAGCATTAAAGCTATTTTTGATACATTGGGTAAAGATATACTGCTATCATCAGAGTTGTTTCTTTTTTCACAGTTTTTGGGGTTTAAATTTGTATCGAGATACTATTACCATACAATAAATTTTATTGAGGTATAAATAGAGCAAAATCCACATAGATTCATCGTTGTTGATGTAAAAAAAAAACATCATCCAATTAAATTGCTGTAGTCGAACACGTTAAATTTATTGACTTGGCCAAACTGTCTCTCTGGGCTTGATTGAAAACCAAAGTTTGTCCCGCATGCAAGATTAACGATGGAATGGGTGAGTGGGCGTTATCGAAGTAATATCAGAGACAAAAACGTGTAGCTTGAAAATCGAGATTCATATGGTCAAGTCACGTAAACTTAATAACAAAGACGCAAAGACGTGAAGATTAATGAATATAAAAATGAATTAAGTAACCCATTGTATCAAATTTTCATTTGGATCATTGAACCTACTATTTCAAGATGTCGATTAAAAAAAAAAAAAAAAAAAAACTCAATTTAGGTACTAAGACTTCGACTAGATGTTTACTATAAGAATTTAAGGCACTCCATCGAGCGTAGAGTCAGTCGGGTAAGTATGTATAGGAGCAGCAGTGCATTAGCCTGTCAGCTAGTAGAGCCAAGAGTGGGTATATATCGCGGTACCGACAGCAGCATCCCAAAAGCCACGGAGAGTAAGCGAGCGAGCGTAACCCAGAGGAGGAGAGCGTATGGTCAGACCACAGGTACAACAGGTGAGAGAGAGAGAGCTGCTGAGCTCAGCTGAATAGTATAAGCACAGAAGCAGTGCAAACGTGCTCTTCTTACTTCCGTTGTAATGACTTTGGTGCTTCGCGGAATTGCCACTTCGTCCAAGTCCCCGCTGCTGGTTACCGCCTTGCAACCTGCAACCCCCGCAATCTGTTCTCGATTTTTGGATCGTTACAACCGTGCCCTGATCTACACCGCTGCTGTGCATTAACGTGGCTTCTGGGAAGCGAGATGAAATTGCCGGGGGTGGAGAACGCCGCGGAATGCTAATTACAGCATTGCCGGGGAATCGGGAGTACGAGGCTGTTGTGTTTTACTTTGATGTTTTTGAGCCTTTCTTTTATGCGGATTTGCCGAGCTCGATATCTTTTGCGCTGAGAAAACCAAGTATCTTGAAAATTACGCTTGCAAATCTAACAGTTTATCGAACTACTCACTGGCAGCTAGTGATGGAGTTTACGAATGCAGATGAGCCAGATACGTGGAGCCCAGTGACGCGTGGAAAAAGAGTCAATAAGAGACTTTTGCAGAGTGCAATTGGGGTTTTGCGAGAAATCTCTCAACGTGTGTGCACAAATATGTGGACATTATATAATATGTACCCAGTGACGAGGTAACCGATCTTTCGAGAGGTCCGGGGCGAGAAGAGTGTTGCAGATAAACCGATAGAAACGACTACTATACGTGTGCATGTGTACCTTACGCCGCAGTACAATGAGAGAGGCTTGGCCTGAAATTACTCGTTCGCATTAACGGTAATCGTGATGACGCCGCGTTGCCGTTGCTCTTGTTATTGTTACCCGTTCCTGTTACTCGCTGCCCTGACCGGATGCTGTTGCTGCGTCTATATAGCTATACAGCTGTCGGCTGGCGCATGCATTCGATCTGTACTCGCGTGTTGTTGTAGTTCGGTCTTTTTTTTTCCCCTTTATTATCGTTGGTTTGTGAATCGAAAAATAAAACAACGATATGGAACGAGACAAAAGGACTCTGGGAGAAAAAAAAAAAAGTAAATTATGTTAATAGAGTATGTGTGTGCATTTTTTCCTTCTACAGCCACGAAAGTTAAATCTAATTTGTTTTGTTAGCTATACTCATTGTTTCAGATAGTACCAAGTGTTCTATACGAAAGTGATTTAAAGTTTATAATGATTTTGAAAATTTATATTATCTGGAAACATAATTTAGACTATATATTATGTCATACAGAAAAACTTTTAAATTTGTCGAGAACAATTTTCAATAAAAAAAAAAAAAAAATAAAAAAAATAAAAAAAACAGTTTCAGCATGATTACAAGCCTAAGCTTTTTAGTCCATGCAATGTAAGGGATCAAATTGCAATTTTTTTTATTTTTATTTTTATTTTTAATTTACCCAAAGTAAATGTTCGTTTGTATGCGTCAAGCGTAATTTAACCAACGCAATCAACACTACACGACTTTTTGTTACGGGTCGTTTCACAACTTTCTTTCGGTGTTGAAAAAATATTCTCGAAAACGAAATTAGTGAGATTTGCAAGATATTCGCGAGTTGATGATTTACGCAGCTGAGTATCCCAAGACATATCATAGCTAATATGTAAGCTTTTTTTTCAAGTTCTGCAAACTCTCAAGTGAATGGTTTTGTTTTTTTTCTTTTTTAAATCGTTTATGTAGAAAATGAGTTCGGCTTAAAATACAAATATGTTAAAGTACAAATTGTCTTCGAAGGCAATTTCGCTGCCTCTGATGAAAAACTGTAGCGTAGCAAGAAAAAAGCCCCACTGAGTCTTCATAGCTTTCTTTTTGCTCTGCATAGTATACGTATAGACACCTATCCTTTAGCCGGAAAATGGAGTGTCTGCGTCTTTCTTTCTCATTTTACTTAGGTGTGTGTGCGTGCTCACTTTCTCAGCCTTTGTCTCCTATATTGTATAACTATTGATGGACAGATTCAGCCAAGTTCCTCGTTTTTATCTCACCTTATTTTCCTTTAGTGGTCGACAGAAATTTAATTTATTTGTCACACGGTGTGTTTGATTGAATTTGCTGCAATCCATTTTACGATATTGGATTAACTAGTTTCTTAGAAATGAAGCTTATTTATTTATAGGGCGTGTCTTTGGATTGACAGTGAACTATCGTTTATCAGATAATTTTTTTATAATTAACAATATTTGTACACTTAAAAAATGTTTTTTATATACGATTTATTATTTTATTAACGTATTCATTAATACTTTTGTTACAGGTACGTAAAAACAGTCATATGCACAACTGTACAAGTCTTTTCCCAAACGTAAGTTTATGAACATTTACATATGAATTACTATTGCATCGAAAGAAAAAATAGTTTTGTTGTAATGCTTTAACGGGTAGTTGCAGCAAATATTTTTTTATCGTACCATTGTAAACATACATACAACGTTTATTGTGTTTTTATTTAATATCTATTTACGTTAATACATATGGATCTGTTTATAATAACGTAAACTTGGAAATTCTGATTTTTTTTATCTCAAAAGCTTTCAAGAATATCCAATAATCCTAAAATTTAGACATTTGATGTAAAAACATGTTTATTAATAACCTGATATGATTTTAAAACGAGGAATGCTCCTCACAGCCATAATGATTCTACTTTTTAAATTGAAGTTAGTCACCTTTACAGCTAACAGTTACGTCTTTCTCTTATTACGAAATAAAGTGTTTTGCATTCGTTTCGTGTTTTCTTTCAAACGTAAGTTTACAATAAGAAATTCAATCAATAAGAATCAGGTGAAACTACAAGCAAAAACGCTTCGCTGTTGGCCTGATAATGTCATAACCATGTGACCCCATTTGACCCCATTCGTACTAGACAAAAAAACTCCACCATGAGCACCACGATACTCTTGGGACTTTTTTTTTAATTTATTGTTATGTTATTAATCACAACAGTGGCTCGAAAATTTGTGAGATGTTGGACGTATATCCAATGCATCCGCATGTCGCTCCTAAACGTATTTTCGATTCCAAATTCTGCTCAAAAAATAAATTAGATAAAATTTTAAAAGCGTTTCAAACAAAACTTAAAAAGTTGATGTAGTCAGCGATGCTTGATTTGGGAACTGCTAAAATTCTGGTCAAAAGTTGAGAGTCAAGATGAAAGAAAATTTTGTCGATAACTTTGGAGAATGGTGAGCTAAGCTTTTAACTTACTATCGAACTTTAGATTCGGATGAATTTTTGCCAGTCAACGTTTTATCGAAGAAAAATTTTCCATTTCGTCGCTGTCGTGCTATTTTGAGGCGTAGGAATTCGCTTTTCAAGTGTTAAAAACAAAGATGGAAAAAATTTTTTGGGAGAGTGAATGCACGGTTGGTTCAAAGAAATTGAGAATTAAAGTAGGCACAGTTTTACTACTGTATTTGGTAATTTTTTCCTCAAATTTTTATTCCTAATATCAATTCTATTTTTTTTTTAACTCTTTTGTTTTCGAATAATTACGATCCTCTTAACCTTTTTGTAATGTATTAAATTAAGTAAATGTAATGATACTTGCTCTTCAAAGTACGATTTTCTAAAGTGCAATTTACGGGTGTAAGGTCACATTTATATTATTAGATAGCGTTTTTTAAAAAAATTTTCTGGCCCATGATAATTTTATTAGGCTGAAAGAGCGTTATAATATATTATAATTATGTACTCCTGTGTACATACCCTCACGGATTAGTACACTTTAATATAAAATAAAAAAAAAAATTATGTACTCATTGGTAAGACTCTTGTCTGACCATATTTGACTGATTCTACTGATTTCAAATTATATTACATGTGAGGTAAAAATAAATTTCTGTACGCATGAAAGTCCTTACTAAAAAAACAACTAAATTTTCTTTTTAGTTGAAATAAAGTAAAGTACTTGAGTAATATAAAAGTTGTAATATTATAATTCCTGGATTGTTATATGGAGCTCGTGGGTAGTTTATTAAATATTGATTGCAAATGCGTCAGGCAACTAACGACTTATAATAAAATTAGTCTTTGATAATATTATTAATTGAATTTTGTACTTTGACTTTGAATTGGATTCTAAATGGTTTATTTACAGGCATGAAGATAACAGTCTCGTATTTTAACCTTTGCAAGTCCAATACTGTAAAAATCACCGTATCAACAACACCGTAGATAACACAGAAACATTTCAAATTAAGTTTGATTGACTTTGAGTATCAGCCTGACTCATAAAAATTAACAGAAACGTCAATCGACTCCCTCTTGTATTGAAAGCCCTGTGTACACATAAAGTCCGAAACCAGTGCCCCATCCATCTAGATCAAGCTTATTATCCTCGACAAGCTAATCGAACAATAAAATCATCAAACCAAGATAAACAATAACGCCTATTCGCCGTTTGCTAATGTAGCCCATCCATCACAGGCTTCGGCAACAAAGTACCAAACACCCACGTTCTCCGGTACACCGCATGATTCACCTCGATGGCTGCATAATGTAACGACAATACCAAAAAAACTCTTTAACCGCAAAATCCACGCAACAGCTAGTATCCCCAATCCCGCAACAAACGACCCTCTCGTCGGAAGTCGTTATTAATTACCAAAGCCCACGCTCGTTGCAACAATCGGCCACGAATAGCGAGAGTCTATCGAGTCCTTCCCGGCTCTTCCGCGAGTCGCCGCGTCTGTCCCTTTCCAACACGGTACTGCAAAAAATAGAGGGTTGGAGGGGCGGGGGGTGGCAGAAAGACACGTAGGATGGCACGGGGTGTAATAGTGTGGCGCGTAGTACACGCACGGTGGCATCAGGAGGAGGGCGACGCACTCGCAGCCCACGCGCTTCGTCTGGCTCCGGGAGCAGCCTCGGGGAAAGGAGCGGGTGGTACAAGGGAGGGGTGGATACATCCGCGCGCCGCCGTGGTGCACGCGGGTGGGGCTGTGCTTTTGGACTCGGATACTCCCTTGCGGAAAGTTCCCCTTCGGTTCAGTGCTCGTCACGACGCCGAACTGATCGCCCACCACGGACACTCCCTCTCTTTCTCGTTCCTCTCTTTCTTTGCTTCAATTTTCCTTCTCGTCCTTTTTCCCTTCGTCCTGGGGGTGTCGGTGGCCCACTCGATTCGGGCCTGCTCAAAAGTGCCGGTGACCCCTCCAACCCTGGCCGTTTTGCACCATTGCTCACCTTTTTCGATAATGATGATGATGAAGACGTTTTGACGCCGGTATCCCCTCTGCGTACTACGTACGTACCATGTGGCGGCACATGACTGTTGCTTCGGACAGTAGTATATGATTCAGATGGTGTGAATTACAATCGTGGTTAATATACTTTGCAACCAGAAGCTCATTCGCCGGATTCACGTGCTTGACTGGTTTTCATCATCGGTGGAGTGACAACAGTTGTGAAATCAAAAAGTGATTACCCAAAGTGCTTTGTTTTACACGGCCTCGTGGGGACGACTGATACCAGCCAAGGTAAGATCATTCAAGGGTTTCACATTAAAATCCGTGCTGTTGACAGCTCGATGTTTCGAAGGAATCAAAAGGTGGCTTGGAAAATGGGGTCTACAGTTTTGGGCGGTGCAAGTACGTTATTCCTTCCTCATTAAAAGTCACACCGAAAAGTCATCACAGGGGATAAATGTAATTCGCATAGAAGCTCAAAACTCTCAAGTAGACAAGATTCTGCGTCCAAGGGATTGGGGGGGAGTGAAAAGTTGTGACCCTCTAATCTTGTTATATTTTTAATAAATTTTGGTCGTCGGTGAACCACCTGCCGTTGGGATTAATTAAAAAGTTCTCCGATGCGACGGAGGAGCTCTTCCTTGTCACAAATAATCATCTCGAGCAAAAAGATCCGCTATCGATCTTGTATCGATGACAAACTTTACGCCCCGTGATCAACTAAAAACGCTGGGTGAAAGGGTTAACTCAATGAGGGGGATAAAAACGCCGGGTGCCTTCGGACGACTGCGCTCGATACCGCGAAAGAGGGGTGTCGGCGAATAGGAGAGACTCGGTGAACTCGTTAGAAATGCAGCTCCGTGTGCTTTGACAATAAAGAGACACGGGGGGCGGGAGGGTACATCGCAAACACAAATCGATCCTCCACCTTCCCTTGCAGTTGATGATTTACCAACGGGAGGGTAGGTTTTGGTGGTGAAACTTCTCCCTCATCGAGGCTTCGGGCAACTTTGGTACACACCGTGCGAACGAGTATACGCTGTGATTTAGTGGAAAGTACCAGTTAACGAGCTAATGAGACGCGCGGGGGCCAAAGTTGACGTGGAGAGGGTGCAAGCAGCTTATTGCTAGTTAGTTGGTCATTGTGGACCATTGGTCGTCCAGTGAGTGCATTACGTGCACCGAGAGGCTTCGTTTTTTGTTTATCCAACACAATCATATACCCCGTTGTTGCGAGGTATGGAGCAGTTGGTTGCTCTGTTACTCTTTGTGGAATCTCTTTCGGGGTTTTTTTTTTGTTGTTGCTCGTCTCCTTTTCTCGTACTTGGAAACTTTACTGCGAGCCGTGCCAGCGTTTATGACGGGCAACTTTTCGCTTCGCGCGCCGACAACGAGATTTTCACGAGCTGTAGTTCGGTCGTAAATTTGCGCATCGACTTTTTCGTGTTTTCTCGATTGAAAGTTCATCGGGGCTCGCGATGAATTTTAAAACTCGACCGTCCGAGCGATAAAAAATTGTCGCAGCGAATCGCGGAGCGGTGTTTCTCTTGGGCAGTAAATAATGAATCATCGGCCGGAAGAAGTTTCGTCCTGTGTTCAATCACTCGTGCTCATCCATTTTTTTTTCTTTCACTCGTCGAAGGATACAGATTTCAGAGAGTGAAATTATTTTCTTTATTGGGAGATAAACAAATGTCTGCATATTATCAAAAAAAAGTCATTTTTTTCAGTCCACATCGCACGTCAAAGCATACACGTACGATCAAAGACACGTAATGAGATAAATTTTATTTTAATGAACTGTTGTACTTTAGTCGAAACTGATCCGTTCGGTATCGAAACCATTATCTTCCCGAGTGAGCTGTGCACGGATGGACACAGAGAGAAAGGGTATACAGGTAGGGAGTAGTAAGAGCTGCGCACATAATCCGATCATCATATAAACTGCAGAGCCAAAGACAATAGCCTGCTCCTCTACCACCCCTTTGTGATGCAACCTTAACTTGATATGGCCCACACTCGCGATGGGCTTCCCCGCATATTCCCTGCTTACGCGCATTAATACGTGCAATCGCTAATCCAGCAGCTGCAGCCTACCACCGCTAGATTATACAGTTTAAAACGAGATCTGTTTCAGCCAAACTATCAAAATTCGACAGCACACCTTGCATGTCCGAGCTCATTGACCTTCGAACCAAATTTTTAAAAAATTCGCTCGCGAAATAATTATAAGCTCACCATCCGGCTCTATATACCGGTTGCGCCGAAACCAAAATCGGCTTACAGTGAGTAGTCGTGGAGGAATACTCTGCAGTAACTTCGAGTCCTTGGTATGGCTCGAGTTCTCGGGCTGTGTATACATTACACACCTATCAAAGCCAGCGTTTAGAGGTAGAGGTGTGCCTATAGTGGTATCTGAGGAGAGCACTTTATCAATTAATGCCGCCAAGTGTCTCGGATGATCCAGTGTAGGAAGATGAAAGTCATTACTTTGTAGCGAAAAAAAAAAAAAAAAAAAATTGGTCAAACTGTCCCTGTCGGTGCTAGTCATGCTTTTCATTAATCATTGTGACTTTCGTGGAAGGAGAGAGGAAGCCTTGCGAAAATGACCAGCTCGACCTGAATTTCGAGCTGGGGATACGCGTTAAAATTTCATGAGAACTTGGGCATTGTTTGAATATCGGGGGCACGGCTCTGCGGAAGTTTGAAAATTTCATCTTGGAGTAGCAAAAAGCGAACAAGCAAGTGATATTTTTTAAAATTGTTTCGTACACCCACAGTTTGATGTTTTAATATGCAATGAGGAAAAATGTTTCAGTGGAAACTTTTTTAGCTTACAGCCAAAACAATTCTTGAAGTGCCAACTACTACTTGTGATCGTGAACATGATTATTTTTGGGAATGAATTTTCGGGGTTATATCATTTTTTTGCGAGATCGAAAATATTTCGGTGTCTCTTTCTCCATTCTAATAATCATCATTTTTAAAACATTTTGTTGTATGTAATTGTGCAGGGCTTCAAAATTTTATCTCCATATCTGCGTATATTTGACACTAAGTTTATGTGATTCTGATTTTATACGTGTCTCTTTTTTTCTAGATCCTTTGTTTTATGAATTCATTTTTTCTTCTTTTCAGAAAAGTGGCTTTTGATGAGTCTCTGCTTTGATGACTGTATTTCCATCTTGGCTATTCTGAGTAAATATCTTATCTCAGCTCATACATTTTTTTTTTTCAATACAGTTATTACTAGAACATGTGTCTCTATTTTTGTATCCTTTTTTATAATATTTCCTTTCCTTCCAACATTCATTTATACTCCACCTTTCTCCAACTGAGATGTCTAAGTTATTTATCTCATTATCGGTATCTCCTATTTTTTTCACTGTTTTTCTATTGTTACATCTTTCATTTCAAATTCAATTTTGTGTATTTACTATTGTTTCTTCTTTTCAGTGTTTGCAATACCATTTTTATCTTTTCATCTCATCAACACATATAAAATTAATTAATTTGCTCTTTGACTTTATTACATTTTACTTTCTAATAACCAGTAAGATTTTATAAATTGATTAATCAAATCGTGGAAAAAATTTTGAGTGTTAACTCGTGAGGAACGATGATAGACTGTGCAGGGTAGGATGTTAGGGTAGAAGGTAAATTATCTGCCCTCACCACTTGAATGCTCGCGTGTCTCTTTTGTGTGGTATCAACACTGCCTCTACACTCACATACACTTATACGCAGCTCTTATAGGAGATTAATTGATAACCGTATATCCACGCCAAAGTCAGAGAACTGCTTGTCAAGTGGCTCTGAATTGCATAATTTGTAAAGATGGACTTTGCATGGATGACACTGAAAACGTATTAGAGTGTCAAAACGAATAGAAATTATTTGTTTAATCTTTGGTTTACTAAAAATCCTGCTGAAATCTTCGTATACGAAAATGACACCTTTGAGAAGTAATAATAGTGCACTAGCCAAAGAAAAATTGTTAATCTGAAGAATATTATTTCAAAAAAGGCAAGCTCTTCACGTCAGTGCCGTAA
Organism: Copidosoma floridanum; assembly: GCF_036245765.1. Taxonomy (NCBI): domain Eukaryota; kingdom Metazoa; phylum Arthropoda; class Insecta; order Hymenoptera; family Encyrtidae; genus Copidosoma; species Copidosoma floridanum. The sequence continues at coordinate 7,906,757 of NW_028321878.1, forward strand.
TTGTAAGTAACAAACAAACGTAGCGAGTGCACTTTCTTTAAAAAAAAAGATCTAAAAGTACACAAGCTCCACAATCATGGTACGATCAAATTGTTCGCAATTCAGATGAGAGCCCGGGCTTTCGCACCAGCAGCAGCAGCAGCAGCAGCAGCAGTACAATGCAGCGTACGGAAAGCTCGCATTCTCGAGATAATTATCGAGAGAGCTCGGAGCTCAAAGAAAGAAGAAAAGTAGAGAGCAGCAGCTGGCGAAAGAGCACGAGAAAAAAGCAAGAAAAAAAGAAAAAAAAAGTGCTGGAGCTGAAAATGTTGAAAACAGCTCTTTGCATGCGGAATAAAGGAGCGCCCGGAGAAGAAGGAAAAATACTCTCTTCATTTGTTTGGGTCATTTGAGGATATTTCCATTGAAAAGTATACAAGTGTGTGTGTAATGTACGGTCCATCACTGCTGCACTGCCACCCTTGTGGGCCCTGCGTGCGAGCAAAAGAAAGCAGCCTCATCTCTACGCGGAAAAGGAGAAATATCCTTTTACTCGCCAGAGCAAACCAGTCGAGAAACGTCGAAACGCAAAGGGTGGAAAATCAAGCTTGAGGAGAACTCGACTTTTCTACCACGTTACAAGAGACCCGTAAATATTGACCAACACTTGGCAAGAGTAATAATGGACAAGGTTAGAATGCGTGGGGAAAAAGGGGAAGAGTCGTGGAGAGCAATCGAATTGACGATTCCATCGGAATCGCGCGAAAGAACGAGGGAAGGGCTAAGATGAAAAGGCACGCGATGGAAAAAAAGACGGGAGAATCTCTCCAGGGCTTCCGTCATTATTCCATCCAGTTGACTACGTTTCCTTGTCTCTTGCTCTGCGGGTGAAAATAGAGTGTGCTCAAGAGCAACTGACAATTGTTTTTAATTATACACACTTGGCACAAGTGCATTCGAAACTGAAATTGGAGGCGCAGACTTTATTTCTTCTTGTTTCAGTGCAGTGCAATAGTACGAGGAAATAGGTACAGATTAATAAGTCAAGTGTGCCACGTGCACACACAGACGTAGATCCACATCCACTGGTAAGTCGAAGCGGGACTCAGTCAGGCGCACTGGATAATTAATGCCAATCGAATCCTAATGAAGTGCGAGCATTTTTATTTTTTCCAAGTATCGAGTTATTCTGGGCTAACGGTTCTACTGGTTAATCAGCAGCAATTTTTTTGTCATGAATTATCGATCGAAGCCAGAGCTAATAATTTTCTTTTGCATCGAAAATTTATTTCATTTTTACTCATACAATTGTATACAAGTACAAAAGCTTCATTTATTGTTTGTTTTTTTTTTTTAATACACAAAAAAAGGAAATTCATTACTTGATTATTCGTTCTAACGTGTGGATAAAACCCCTTTCTTCTTCTTACCAGCGAAAAAGAAACCAGACAGGCAGCGAAAAATGAATAGTTTGACTTTAATTACATCACAACACCTAAAAATCTGTGATCGCAATGCTATAAAGAAGTGTTTAGTATATAATAAAAATTATTAGTTATTCACTTCCACACGTATAACATTTGATTCATTGCAAATAATAGATGTCCCCTGGCGAATGGAAAAACGAGCCAAAGTCTACTCCTTTAACTGTACCACTATGCTGGCAAACAAAAAATCCTTTCACGTGACAGAGACGCTCGATCAGTGTTGGTTCAACTTTAAATTGGATAAGCCAACACTTTCATTTGTTTCATTTCAATCATTTTTTGATACAACTGTTGTTTGATATTGCATAATTGAACTACGCGATTCGCAATCACCCCCGTTATGGAATTTCGTTTAAAACGCCGAGAGGGAGAACGAACCTGATAACCCAATAATATTTTATTACCAAAGCAAAAAAAGAGGAAGCGAGGGCTTTGGACGCTTCATCAGGTACTACTTTATCGGCCAATAAAGAAAAAAAAAAAAAAAAAGGAAAAAAAAAGTTTGAAAAGCCCGCACACGCGTGACAGCGGCGTCCAACCCTTTGTTAGCGCGCGCCAGCACATAAAGCACGCTCGGAATCCAATTTCGTCTAATCTGACGATGCGGAGCGCCCTTGCTTCGGCTTATACACGCGTGTACGTGTGTACCTGTGCTCACTACACAGCCAAGCCCTTACTGGTATATTAACGTGCACCCATGCACTGGCTGCGTAATATGACTCCTCCTGTCACGATATATATATGGCAAATTGTAGATTCTGCATTGTTCGGGCCACCATGCCGAGAAGAAGCCGGAGGCTTTCGTCCTATATGGTTCGCATCTCCAATGATAAATCCATGTGTGCTCGGGATCTGCGCAAATCCTCCGAGTCATGATATGTGTGTACGAGGAGAAAAGAAGATAAGAGTCACAGGATTTTCATAACCGTAAATTTGTCTTGTGAACTATTTTTATACCCTCCATTCTTACACCACGAGCCATTAAGATCGGGCCCACTCTGTGCTTTTTTAATAACGAACGATGAATCTTCGATCGCGTATCGAGCGAGCCCGAAAATTCAGCTACCTTTCGCCCCGTATCGTATAGACATCGTGTTCTCGACAAAAAGATAGAGCCCAACTATGCGTATACCAGTATGTATGTGTGTGTGTATATAGTGACGGAGGCTAACGCAGCCGTATACCTCGTTCCGCGATTAACTGAAATTGCGCCTAATGATGCCATTATATGGCAAGTTTGCTGCCACCATGCACACAGTGAGAACTTTTCTCTCGCTCGTACCCTTCCACCCTTCCTCCTCGGCACATTTTACTTCCCGTTAATGGATACACGCCGCGGCGTTTGCTTAATGAGAGGGAATCTCGCGCGCTATTCCGACTCTCTCACTTGTATACATGCTCATTTTCGGGAGGCTGTTTGATAATGGCAGTATTCACGGTGTATTGTAATTTTATGTGACTCATCCCTGTCATGTGGCTCGGCTACACCTGCTGCAGTATTGTTATTAGGAACGGTTTGCAAACTTTTCCGAGAACAAACATCTCGTACATTTACTCATTTTTTTTTTTTTTTTTTCTTGTTCCGAGTGATACTCCAAGTATAATATAATGTGTGTACGTCCAGGGCCATCTCATCGCTGAATATCGAATTTCTCGATTTCGCTACTACTTCTACACATCAGTTAACGAGGATCTGTGTTTTAGGCTGACAATTCACTTAAGGATCTTCATCGGTGGTGCTTTGGGGTGCTATTTTTATGGCATAAAAGGACGCTGTCGTAAGAATCATCTGCTGCACTATAAGAAAAAAATATACCTTAAAGTATCCCTGATTAAGGTTTTCGGACGATTCATTAACCATGAAAAAAAAATCTTCACTAAGGAATAAAAAAAAATTTTTTTTCGCTTACAACAGTGATGTACACAACTAATAGTTGTCATTGAGTTTGCACAAAGGTTTCTATACGTGGTCCTGAAGTGCTATTTTTCATCAAAACAGCAATTCGGTTTCATACTTAGGTACACAGTAGGGCAACTGATTCATCAGTAGCTATAACTTAATGGTAAGAGCTTACCGAAATTAATTTATCTGTGAAAATCACTCTTATAGTGAGATTAAAAATAATCAATTTACTCAACAATATACCGTGTACTTGACACAATTATTGAAGTTCGTTATATGCCCCAGAGCACAATGAAAACATTATTATGATGATTCAACGACCTGATTTTTCTTTCAAATTTCAACCCCGTTTAGATGATGTAATTTCGGTTTTTACACCATCTTAGTCATCAAAGGCCACAAAATGAATGTTCATAAAAGTACTGATAATTTAAATCAAACTGTATAACATAAATCTTTTTCAACGGTTGGCAAAACAAATTTCAATTATTTAATTGTCATCGCGTAATGTGTACTCGTAGTCAAGCTTTTTGCATTCACATGTATCACAACGAGCAAACTGTGCATTTGCGTTTGTTCAATTCCCGTGCCAACATAAATCCAAAAGTGGCCATTTTTCAAAACTTTTCTCGCGCGCGAGTGTTACTATAAATTTTTCGAAACGCATTAAAACGTCGAACTTTGCATACGTTGCTGCTTCAAATCGATTGTAATGCTTAACCAGCTGTATCGCTGCTGCACATCCATCGTCCACGGATTTTCCATTAAGTGTTTTAATCTGATGAATGTGAGTTTTTGAAAGGAATCAATAACAGTCGCGTGTTGCTTCCGTTTAGTCACGTCCTCCTCGACCTCATCGAACTTTCATTATACGACTTTCCTCGAGTGACCAGCTTCCATCTACAGATGAGACATCCCGGAACAAAAAAACCCATTTCGTGAAATTTCCTTGCGGTCGATCTTCATTGCCGGACGAGTCTTTCGTTTATCCTCCCTCCAAGTTACTCAATTGAATCCATCGCAGACGTCTCGTAGTAATTGCTGCTTCCAGACTTTTTTTTACCTTGGTTGGTGCACTATTTCAAAAATTTGTTTCTGAGTCTGTGGTGTAGATGAGCATTGCATGTTTGAATCGTTTGGCTAAAATATGAAACTATATAAAATTTTAGTAAATTTCAGTTACCGAAAGTACCTTGCACTTGGGAATTTTTTTTTTTTCTTTTTTTTTTTTTTAACTTGATTTTATGTAAGTCCACGTATGCAACAGATTAAGCTGAATCGTCGAAAATTCAGAAAACTTGAAATTTTTTATATTCAATCCCGTATATAATGTTCTACAATAACTTGTTATTTGGATGGAGACCTAATTTCACCTATCCACATCATTTCACGAAAATATTTTTGTATCGTGTTAAATGGAGTAAATTTTCATACAACAGTATAAATATGTATGAAGTGTCCAAAGATGGTATCTCTTTCACGAGCGGAATCTTATCGCCTCAACAAATCTTTGCGTGACAGCTACATAAGTGTTCAATGTAAAGTTAAATTGAAATGTAAAGAAATAAATGACACTTTTGTGAATAGCTTTTTTTTTAAAGCTAAATAAGTTTTCAAAAAATTGTCACAAAATTCTGTAACTAAACTTTTTGCTTGAATGATCGAAAAAAGGGTGAGATTCAAAGTTACAGGAAAGTTACATGCCAAATCTCGTGTAAAAGCTCAGTTGACTAGCCACTGTTGGAAAAAAAATTAAATGGAAAAAGTAAACTTTTGCAATGTACAGTTCATTTGCACATTTCGAAAATCCCATCATGGCCGATCCTTTGTGAAAGTTGCCGGATACACGAATGGATCTCCGGAAAACCGTATCCCGAAAAAAACTTTCATTCGACGACCCCCGTAGCACCCCCTCCGTGAAAAAAGTAAAAAGTTGCACAAGGGAAACGTTACGGCAGCAACTTCCACCGGTACCGGCAGCGGAGAGAAAAAAGAAGCACGAGCACCCCGCACGCCCAATCTCACCAGACGAGCTGTACAGTGTACGTGTGATACAGATGATATGGCTTTTACGATGCCACCCTTGTTGCGCGTGCAATATCCCCCCTTTTCCCTTCAGCTGCTCCACTGCATCTCCTCAGATATTTCGTGCAACAGCATATCCTGCTAACGAGTCCACGTGGCACGACAAGAGACCGTATAGACGAGGCATGAAAAGAGCGAGGAAGGAAGAAGTAAGCGAGCGAGAGCGGGAGGACGGATTTCGGATGCAGGTAGATGAGATACAAAAAGGCACGGGGGGCACAAAGGACATCAGATCTGCACGTGGGGGGCGATGGGGAGACTGGCTGAAGTAAAAGGAGACGCCTGCCGGGAGGAAGCTTATTTTCTTCCGAGAGATTTACGGGCCAACTTTTCGTTCCTCCCCGACTTTTTTTGTCTGGCACGAATCAGGATTATAACAGAAAATGAGATTTTTTTTTCTTCATTCCGATTTTCGAGATTGATGATAAACTGTATCCACATCGTCTACTATCCTCACGTCAACTAGACTCACCAAGTACATGTATGAAGTTAAATTGAAAACTCCGTAGTCCTTGTATAAAAGGTCGAAAATTCCCAACGTTGGTCTTAGAAGCGACAAAAATTTGTAAAAACCACGTTTAACGCTTCGGTTGAAGTGTAAGCTCATCCAGCGGTCTTACAAGCACCAACCCTTTTCCTAGCGAGAAAGTTCCGTCTCATTGAAAAATCCTCGGAGTCCAAAGTTTCCGAAAAATACTACAAAACGAGGGGAAAAGGTATACGGGCGAGCGAAAATTCCCTCTTCAGAAATGGCACAGCGCGACTGGAAGTGCTAGAGCAAGAGAGGCGATATCTGGAGAAGTTTTGCGTGCTGCTGGTGAGCTTATAGCCTCGAGGGGTCCGCGGCTTACGTGCGAGCCAAGTGCTAAGACTTGAAAACAGAAAAGAAACACGCGCGAGCCAGTGAGTGGGATGGCGGAAAGGCTCGCAGTGAGTAGGTGCTCAGGGAGAGATAGTAAGAAAGAAAAAAAAACTGGCTATCGTAACATCGTGACTGTAGCGTGTGTATGATTGTGGAGCTTTTATACGTGACTTGATGGGCCGTGATCGTTAGTCGACTGGAGCAAATAAATCGAAGCTGCTCTTGGCGTTCGTAATGCCGAGAGCAAACGCTGGCTAATGGCTTGCGGAGCTTTTTTTTTGTTTTACATGGGAATCGTGATATTTTCCAGCAAATCTGAAACCCACCGCCTGTGGCAAGTACGTGCCTTCTACGACCGAAGTGACGCGAGCTTGAGCATTACGTGACTGTCTGCCTGTGTGTCATGCTTTTAGGTACACATTTGTGCTCTACGTTATACTTACTAGTTACTTCGATTGAAAAAAAAAATTTTTTTTCTATTTTTCTTTTCTTTGTTTTCACGATTTTTCAGTAATACGGTTTATTTTTTTATTCGTACCTATAGTTGAAACGTGCAATAGAGATACGAGTGCAAGAAATACATTTAATATGCAAGCTCCATCGTAACTTAGGTGACAGAGGAATACGGCCTAATGCTGCGACTTATTTCATATTTTGTGAGCAATGGCATGTGAATTCGAAATTTTTGACACTTTTTTTGTTAGACTAAGGATTCCAACTAAAGTGACTCTTTCATGGACCAATCATGAATTGAGCTATCTATTTGCTTTAGATCGAGATAAATGAGAAGTAGAACTTTTTTATAAGATGGTAAACCAGTTGAATTCCATTGTCCAAAGAATCCTAATTTTTTTGGTTTTCACAAATCACACATTTCTCTTCTGGAAAGAGTACATTAATTGTAAACAATCAAACGGAATTTAAGCAAATTATTTGAGCAACGATGATTCATATGTACATCCAGATATATGTAAACGCAGTTTTTACATATTAGATGAAATAAATGACGGAAGCAATTAGAAATTACGGTTTTACAAGTTTCTGTAAAATCAAAAATTTTCCAGCTATTTTGCGACAGTTTCACACCATCCCTCCCACTTTGCACGTTCTTTTCGCTCTCGCCACGAGAACGCGTATATATATTTACGTTAGCACTTGAGTGTGCATTGTGATGAATTTTCCGGAATTTTCCGCGTGACCAAGTATGAAAGATAAAAATGATTCATGCGCGTTGAAACGCTCTCACATTTTTTCTAAACTTACCACGTTTTCTACCTCGTGAGCATCGTGCAATCATAACTTTTAGTTGAAATGCCCACGTAAATCCATCAACTTTCAATTTGAAACTAGCTTGTTTGGTAGTCACACCAAAGACAACAATTAAAATGGTTTCGAGGAAGGGGGTTTAAAAAAAAAAAAGTCAATTTGGGTGTACCAATTCAAAAAGTAGGATTATTGCGGTGGGATGGAGGAACATTGCATCCGCACGAGGTAACAAGAAGGTCCAATACACACTTCTAAGCTAAGCTGCCTTGCGGCTTGAGTCTGTGCAGGCGCGAAGCGGCTTGGGGGGCAGGTTCGGGAGCTCGAGAGCAAAGAAGAGGCGAAGCAAAGTAAGTAAGAGGGATGAGGGACCTTGAGGAGTGCAGAGATGAGAGGAACCGTAAAAGAAAAAGGACGAGAGGCCGAGAAGAGCCATGGTGGGTGGTGGGGTCGGGTTAAAGTGCACGATAGGGCGTGTGCACATGGATAGAAAAGTTTAAGACGAAGCTAGCTAGCTACCGAAGAGGAGGAGAACAGTGGAGTGTAGAGCCGGCTTGGCGACGTGCAGATAAAGCCGCTGTCGCTGCTGCTGTCGCGGCACAGATAAGTAAAAGGTCTTGTTAGCCGCCACTTTGCGTTGGTCCGAGCGAGTGCGCGTGTACTGTACCTTGTTTTCTCTCTCTCTCTCTCTTATTCGTCTTCTTCTTCTACTTTTCTCTAATCCCCCATGTCCACTCGATGCTTTTTGTCTCGTTGATTCCCTCCATCCTTTATTTATAACTTCAATCGTGTTGTTTTTGTTGGACAGGGCCTTTCACAACAATGTACAAGCCCTGGTTTTTTTTTTTTTTTTTTTTTTTTTTCGTTGAATTCAAAATTTTAATTGAGCTTCAAACCGGAGTTTTAAAGATGAATAAAACCAGGGAGTTGCGTGACCGATACTGACAAAATTTTTCACACCTTTTGAAATTGTGCGTACAACCTTCCTCTCTCGTTGTAACTTGCCATTACAAATCAGCTAATTGCAGTCTAATAAGGTCCAAATTAATTAATTGGATGAGGCGAGGGATGAGGAGCTACTGTCCTCTACTTGGCTTGCATACAGTACACATTTGTTTGACGCTCGTAACGTACAGCATGTGAATTGAAGTATTTGTAAATGATGTAAGTAAATTGAACCATGTGATTGATGAAACAAATTGTTCAGCGACGCAGTTTTAGCAAGACTAAAAAAAGTAGACTTAATTTACAAAATCGTAATAGGTATGTCGTCCAAAAATGTATCTTTCTTTTCCTTGTAATAACCGAATCATGTTAGGTTCTCGTTCCTCTAGGCAATTCATACACATAATTACACCGATCTCTCAATTATTCGCAGCGTCTTGTTGTATCCCGGTCGATTAAGCCACCTTGGGGATACTCGTACCCACGCGCTTCTGTACGCGAAAGGAGCCGAGGTTACCTCGCCAACGCAGAGATTAAACACGACGCTATAGTTGGGGCACGAGGGGAGGGACGGACGAGGATTGCGGCCTTAATCTCTGAGCGCGATATCGTCGGTGGCGGCGAGCCCGAGACTTACTCGCCGAGGATTTCCCGGCACAAGAAGTAATGGGCACCCACCCCCTGCCTTTTTTTCGCGCAATTGCGAGCGAGAGCCGAAAATGAGATTAGCGCGTTGGCTATACTAGTGTGACGTGGAACACGGGAGCGAAGGGGAGCTTAAAACGTGGCAAAGTAGTTGCGGGTGGCGCGGAAATTTACGCGACTACGGCTCGATTATATTTTCATAACGAACATCCGACGCTCCCATCCTCTCGACGAGTTTCGCGATAATGGAGGGCTTTTTAAAAGCCTCACGCCGCTCCGCGTTTAACTGGCCATTATTGATAATTAACGGGGTGAGCTTTTTCTTGGAGCTTAATGCACGGCTTTTGGGATTCACGCGGGAAATTATTGGTGCAGTGTACTGCTTGGGTCGAGAGCATACTTTTTTCTACAGTAAATCTTGGATAGATTTAAACAGGAAGACTATTTTATTTGTATATAGTTATGAAAGTTTAAATGATACGGTAACAGAATGGTACACTTGTTGACCATTTATTGAAAGATTCGAAAATATCCTGTTTAAAGTGAATAAAAAATTAGCCGTTTATGTTTTTGACAAATATAAATCATAATAAAATTATAGTTTTGCCTTTGGTTAAGAAACTTACCCCTTGGCTTGGCAAATCTTAAAAAAAAGTTTATTCTCTCGGTTGAACTGAAATGTTGTCCAACCAGCGTCTATCATTGATTAAAAGTTCGTCCAAGCAAATGCCGTGCATAAAGTGCTTCCACAACCGTACTGTCGTACGTAGGAAATATACGCACCCGACCAACAACAACCTGTTAGGTCAAAGGGATGCTCGAATTTTAGTGTACATCTGATGCTAACAAAGGAGACACGAAAAAAAAAGGTAGGTGTCTCACCGTCGGAGATGCAAAGCTTCGGCGGTAAAGGGAGCGTTTCCACGGATACGCGTGCTAGTAATATTCATGCACACACATTTCCGCGTTTATGCTCCAGCCGCGTTCGAGAGCCACGCGTACCAACACCATATGATGTCGGCAACTGGGGCGAGCAGATATGGGGCTCGTAATGGGAGCCGAAAGCTTTTGAAAGAGGCACTTGCGTGAAAATGAAAGAGAAAACCTCACCGCTGCGAGAGAGCGGGAAACCACTATGGCGCTACATGAGCAAATACGTGAAATACTTGGCTTAGGTAGCTAAGCTTCTTCTTCTTTTTTTTTTTTTTTTCTTCCTGTTATAAAGCTGCTGTTACTTTGCCCGCAACAACACCGTTGGACAAAAAAGTATTTTCCGAGCTTTCAATGGTTCGTCGGTAAAGCTCGAACGCGCCAGCCTAGAGAATTGATGAGGGATGTCCGATACAAATATTACAGGAGTTTCGAGTATGCACTGCGAGGCTTATGAATTTTATTAAAAACCGCCCTATTTCTTTATCATTCTTTTTAAACAGCCAGCTCTGCTTTAGCTCTTCGGATGGTAATATTTCCTTTTTTTTTTATTCCTCGCAAAATAATAAAGAGCTGATTTTTTTCGGCCATAACGCTACTCAACGAATAAAAAAAAAGGAAAAATGTAAAAAGTGCATACCAATGAATGGTTTTTTCGTAGATTTCTTCGTGTACAACGTTTAGACGCGAGTACGGAGTCACGCGTTACAGAGAAATTGAAAAGGAGAGCGTGTGTTTGGTGCCTCCTGCATGTAGACGCTCTTTATCACGCAGCGTATACCAATATAAAGCTTAAAAAGCTCGAGCCTCGCGCGTATGTCTTGGCACATTTTATCTCGTGCAGTACAGCAACAACAGCAGCAGGCAACTATACTTACCTTCAACGCGGCACTTTCGACCGTTAGTAATAGCGGAGCTGATGCTTTTTGCTTCCCTCTTTTTTCTGGCCATCTTTCTCTCGTCTGTCGTTGTACTAACACTGTATACAGCCCCTTCCAGGCTGACGGGCGCAATGGCACACGCCCGTCCGTTGCACCGGCACGTCTCGCGCACTTTTTTACTTGCTGTATACTGTTACATTTTCTTGATGTTGTTTTACTTACCTCTTCGCGTTGTTTCATTTTTGTTGGAACGCTAGTAACAAATCTTTGGCCTGTTACAAGCCCTTTAAATCGTCGTTTGGCTCGAGTGCACGTTTCAACGTTGCACGTATGTGCTGTTTTTAACAAAAATTGGAGGAAGGAGGATACAAGCAAAGGCACAATTCTAGGGAAGAAATATTTGTTTGCGATACTGAAAAACATTTTTTTATGGAAATGGAATTTGCAGCTTAAAAATTTAATTTGTACATTCGTAGTTTGGATTCTGAAACACGTTGTTGAAACTTCAAAATGATCGTCTTAAGTGGTAGGTATGGTACACGTTACTTCAATGCTTTGCTTTTATGCAGCTTTATACAGCAGTAATTAAAAAAAAAAAAAAATGTCGATCAATGAGTAAAAATGACAAAACTTAAAAAGTTTAAGACAAACTTACCAGGAGTAATGTTCCGTATGTTCGAGCTTCCAAAGCTATTTGAATTATATCATCAATATTAGGGGGAAAAAAAAATTAAGATCTAAAAACTCTAATATTTTGCCTTGTTTAACCTTCGCATGTATGAGAACATTCATACGAGTACCTTCGTGCAATATAAACCGAAGCTCCAAATACGGTAGTGGAAGAGCAAAATTCGTACGAAGCTAGGAATCCTGCATAACATACATTCCGATCCTCCAGCGTGTACGTGAGCTACGGCAGTTAGCTCTCGTGACTCATGTAAATCGTACGAGCGAATAACGTGCGAGTGAGATTACGTCTCTTCTCGTTCACGAGTGTGTTCTCATTAAGGTGCATGTACGTGTTAGGTAAGCTGCACCTGAGCATCGTTTCGCCAGTATTGTCAATTATTGTTCGTATTACCTTTATTAGCGTTGGATTATTTTGACTGAGAAGCTTTGATTGAGTCATAATAGACTGATTTTTAGTAAAGTGTAAATTTAAATCGATCTGTCGATTATTTGTAGCTGATGTACTCAAAATTCAAGCAGTTGCCATCATATCACGTTTAATAACTTTATACGTATGTGTATGTACACAAAAAAGCATAAGTCCTTTTTTAATCAGTTAAGACATTGAAGTATAGTAACATTTAAATAAAATTAAAACAAAACAATCCATGTATCCTTAACCAATAATTAGATGTAATGAAACTACACAAGTTATGAGGTGTACGATATTGTAAACGCAGTCGTACAATTTTAAATTGTTGCTATAAGTGAAATACATGTATAATCATGGAAGACACAAAAATAAAAAAGATAGCTAAGAGATAAAAATACGAAAGTACGAAAATTGAGATAAAAGCAAGGAAATGAAGTGAGGAAGAAATAAAAAATAAAAAAAAAATATAAAGATATAGACGTATAAAAATGAAACCTAAGTATCAAAAAAAAAAAAAAAAAAAAAAAAAGGCCCCACGAGCGCAATGCCCTTTCGCCCACCATGACAGATATTTTCACGATAGCCATTGAAATTCTCAGAATCTCGAGGATTTACACGCACACACACAAGAGCGCGTGCCACCCCACACGTCGATTCTAATAAAAAGCCGATAACCCGAGCGCAAAACCGCCCCTCTCGGCCATCCCTGTCAACTCCAATCTCCCTGACACAGGTGCACGCACACTAATTCGCGTGCGTGTACATGTGCCCAGCAGTAGCTCACCCCCAAGGCTCCTTCACCCCCACCCCCACCCCCGACACGTCAGTGTCCCTCTTTTCCTCCCAGATTTTCATCCCACACGGGAAAAGCCTCGTAAACTCGCGCGCTCGTACACTTGGAATATGATTTATAGGGGTAGAAAGGAGGTAGAAGAGGCATCGTCGAGAAGGAGGGGGGGGGTGGGACTTGCTATCACGCCGGACTGGAATACATATAACGCGATAGCGATGCAGCGAGCTTCCATACAGAAGGGAGGGGGGGACGACACTTTTTCCCAGCGAAATTGGATCATTTCAATCATTGTCGTGATCTCAACGGGCGCCCTCGCGAAAGAGAGAGTGCTGGCTGCCCTACTGTATGCTTGCTTTTCCTTCCTCCGACGGGGTTTGCTGCTGCTACCCTGGGGTATAATGCAGGGGAAAATTGTAGAGGGAGCGAAAGAGCAAGGAACGAGGCAGTGCAGCGAGGAATGCGTTATTGCACCATGCATTACGTCCCTCCCTTACGAGAGTTTTATTTTCGAGCCGGCTACAGCACGCGCGCAATATCTTGTCGAGGGAGCCGCTGCTGCGTGCGTGCTTTTTTTTATTTTTTTATTTTTTTTTTTTTTTATTAGCATCAGGGTGAATTGATGAAGGGTCGTTTAGTTGCGCGCGGCCCCCAGCTACTTGGTAGCTATACGCAGGTACATCGAAGAGTTTGATTTTGGTTTGGGTTTCGCCGAGCCAGAATACCTATGTGTACTTTTACCAGATGTGCTGTAACGAGAGTAGCATTGCTTGTGAACGTAATGGAGATTCGTGAAAAACGAGTTACGTTTCTCGATAAAGCTCGTATCGCCGATGGAGGCGTCTCGCACGTGTGTGCGGGGAAATTGTTTCAAATTAAATTCGGGGCCGTGGTATTTATCATTCGAAACACGCCACGTTGGTAGTAGTATGAACTTTGTGTGTTGTGTGTGTATTTTGACACTCTGGTGTTGAACGTTTGTGCGGTTTTTTTTTTAGAATGCTATACGGTTTGGCTGCAATAAAATTTCACCAGAAATCGTAGTTACTGCAGCCCTTGAAGTTCCACTGGTTAGTTATTTTTTTTTTTTTTTTTTACACTCCAAAAATTTAAGAAAGCCTAGCTTCAAACTCTGTTGATTTCATTGAGAAACGCACAAAAACTAACACATTAAATATAGCCGTGATTAAAACTATCTGTCAAAATTTTACTAAAACTAGCTTCACTGTTTTTAAAATTTGTTGAATTGGTTCAAGTTATTTCTTAATACACATTTGTGTATTGGTACACTGGTCAAGACAAAAGTCAGTATTGATTAGTAATTATTTCATTTGTGATTATTCTATATTGTTGATTTTTGTATGTGTAGGTAAGTGTAGGAGAATGTTCTACATTTTTCTAGAAAGTAGTAACATAGTTAAACGCCATAAAAAAAAATCCCAGCTAAAAGTGATAGTATTAATGCTAACAGATTGTTAAAAACATTAATTTAGATTCAAAAGTAATAACTCCAACGAAAAGATAAAATATTACATTCGTAAGTTTTGCTTAAATATTTGTAAAATATTTTTCTAGATGAAGTATACACACTATACATAAGTTAATCATAAAAGACACCTATTATTGTCTATGCTCTTCTAAATTATAAATAATAACTAACTATTGGTTTTAATATTAACCTTCTACTTTCTCGCTTAAACAAATAACTTTTATAATATCATCAAACCTTTTGTACCATTTAACTGAATTATTACCTTTTTCTTCGCAAGCAACGACAATCATAAGGGACCAGCTGTGCAAAATCGCTTAAAACTCTCATCGCTCTCCGTCCGGTGAGGTATCTACGTGACCAGGATTTGAGAAAAATGACCATCATGAATGTATTATACGTGCAAAGTTTTGTACGCATTCGTAAACAAACGTGTCATACGTATCGACCTATTCCTCGTCCCCTTTTTTTACACATGCTACTACGTGTCCCTTGAAATTTAATGAATTAATAAAGAAAAGATTCGGTTTAAAACACACCAAAATTTGTTTACGCATAAATAATAAAAATGATTACTCATTTGTAGTCGACAGATACAAGCATTCCAAATGTATACCTTTCTCGTCTCCTTCAACAAAAGCTCCTGCATCTCTCTCGCATCGCTGTCGATTTCATCCCTGATATCCCATCGTATCGATTTCTCCTGTAATTACGTCTCCGCACGGATACATGCCATGACCCACAGATGTGGCACAAAAAGGCACGTGTGGTACATACGATACAAGTGCATGTTACGTATAGAGAGTTCGTCGTGGTAGTAAAAATAGGTTGAAAGGCAAGATTACACGGAAGGGAGCAACGATCGGACGAGACGAGCTTCTCAATTTCCGCGGTTTCGCATCCTCTTCGTGGACGCAAATGAGAATATCAAGGTGCCTTCGGTATACCTTACGCAGATATTTAACATATAGTTGAGCGTCGGCAGCGGCAGCTCGAGGCTACGAAACGAGTTTTCTTGTCCTCTTCATTGTATACACACGTAATTGTGTGTGTTTCGACTCGCACAGGCAGGGCAATTAGTTCACGACAACCTTTTTTCATATCACTGTAAAACATATATGGATACTTGAGAAGGTAAGGCCGAAATTATTCGCAACGCCAGTGACAACAGCTACACTCTAATAGCTCATCAGACAGCATCATTTACTGCACAATATAATTACGAAGAGGACACTGGGGGGATGTATTGTAAGCTCGTCGCACGACAACAGCTAATGATATAGGATTAAAAAAGATTTTTTTTTTTTCTCCTTATTTTTTTGCCGAGCCCAGCTAATGACGCGATTGCGAAAATTCTACACTTGATAGAGGAGAGATCCTACCCACACGTTGTTTGCGTTACGCCTTTGGGATGTGCACCGGTTTTGCTCGCGAGCCTAAATTGTATGATCGATAAAACCGCTCAGCTGCTTTGGGCGGGTAATATTTCAAATAACAGGCGTTGAGCTAGCGTTCTCGCTGTAAATTATACGGTCATCAATTCGTAGGCCCTTTGGCTGGGGCCTAATGGTTTTCCGCACATTTACCGCTAATCGCCGTAAAAAAGAATGCGGATATGCATGAGTATACGGATAAGCAAGTGTAGCAGAGCAATACTACGGGGGCTCACTATCAACGCTGCGTTTAATTCACGGTAGTGATAATTTTTCAACTTATCTCGCGAGAGCTCGCGGAGTTGTGTCGGTGAAATTGAAACTGCGGGCGATAAAATATATGCACTTTTTCGATTTTCCAAGTGAACTTGCGACCGGCGCAGCAGCCGGGGGAACGTTCATTAACGGATTCCAATTTTATTTTTTCCGGGGTAATAACGTACGTGAAAAACGACACCGTTGAACCCTTTGGAGTTTTACGGTGCTAATTGAATTCGTAATGCGAGCCTACGTTGGGTGGGATTGATTCGGTGGAATTTGTATCGATAGAATATAAATCAATGAGTATACGAATGGATTGCAATTATTTCACGATAACAACAACCTGTAATTTAATTGCATGTCATCAAGTACCGATCCTTTTATTTTCTTCGTAGGGGAAAACCTTTTAGTGGACGAAAAACATCAAATGCTAAGATAACACATTATAAATATGTTTTTCTTGCGTACGTGTGTATGTATGGAGGTTCGCCATTAATGATGGTCAAAACAGCTAAAAACTCAAAATTTCAGTTGGTTAAACAAAATATTTTACGTCTACGAGTGGTTTTGTTCAAAGACATAATGATATTGTGATTTTGGGTCATACTTATCATTAAGATCCATACACAAAGATTTTCATGATATTGAATTTAAATATAAACTGTACATGGGCATTTTTACGTACGAACCAGTTGACGTATAAATTATTTTTTACCCTATAATCACATGAAGAATATCGAACTCCTGATACGAACTATCGATACGGCCACAAAGTAAAAATAATACGAAACTAAGGAGGTAACGTTGCAGTTGGGCTATGATTATCATCGTATTAATCATGGGGCAATCTATACGTGAGCAATTGTAACCCGCTTATCTCTCTTACCTTCACGAGTGATTTTGAATGAATAATATGATCGTGTGATTGATAGATTGTTCTTAATGTGCAGCAACATATTCCTTGCGGAATCACAGCAAGTCCTGATGCAATAGTATTCAAATAATTTACGACTTACACTTGGCCAACGCCGACACGACGAGCGAATCACCGAATTTCAGCAGCCACGACAGTAGCTATATACACACACAATTACTATTACTAGATAAAACTGGTGGAGGACTGCATCCGCTGTACGCGTATGAACGACTTGCACCACGTGCGTGAGTACCACCGCCCATACGTTGTAATAGTACTGTAGGTACTCGTTGAACTGCAGCACTGTAATTTTCTCGCGGTACCCGCGAACCGTATTACATGTACCCAACGAGCAGCTCGTTTTACTACCAGGGCTAGGATTAAGGGCTTCTTCTTCATCCCGAGATTTTCTTTTTTCCTTCTCTCGACCTCGTGCGCCATGAAATTATTTTCCTCGCGCTACCACGTGCGGAGTTTGATAGCCCTGGAATTACTGTTTCCTGCTGCCGCTACTATACACGTGTACTGTCGAACTGATTTCCTGTTTTGCGGCTTTTTCCCTCCCTTTCCGTTTTGTTGGATCGTTTTTCCAGTCCACCGGGTACTTTTACTCGTCCAATTGACTGATTTAACGTGGAATTCGACGTTCAAGTGCGTGTGGCACGCCAAGCTCTACGTATGCATGCACCTCGAAAGGCTAGCAAATCTTCTCGAGTCCAATATTTAATAGTATCCAGGAAAATTTAGTTTAACAAGATTGAGAAGTCGACATGCATGGGGAGGAAAAAGCTGAAAGGTTTTACTGTTTTTTTGGGGATGTGATTTTTTATTTAATCCGTTGTAATTTTGTCTCACAAAAAAGTTGTGAATCACGCGAATCTTAATTTCTACTCTCGATGTCGGCTTTCCCGTGGAAAAATCAAAAAAAGCATGACGAGAGCATAGGCTACATTCGACATTGGTGATTTTCTTACGGTGCATTCTCTTGATGGTTAATTTCAGTAAGAGGCTGACTCCTCATCGCGATTGTGACCTCATTTCTTTTTCTTTCTCTGAGCTTTTCTATTCTATCGAAAAACTTCGAGACTTTCAAGCGGGTGCTAGAAATATGCAAATGCACCGGAGATCTTTGACATTCTGCTATTGACTTTTCAAGAAATTACTAATCAGTAGCAAATCAATAGACTTTTCGTAACTTTGCAATGCTATGACCTTAAGTGAATGGTAATAATATACGGCTCGAGAAACGAAGGAGCTGACTCGGATTATTTGGGAAATGGTTGTCATCTTGGAGAAATGGTTTCGACTCTAAAATGATAGAGTTAACTTTCCTATTATATTTTCGGTGGAAAAAAAGCTTTTTATTGTAATTTTTTATATTTATTTATCGAGTTATTAATGATTTTTGAGTTGCAGAAAATTATAATTTTCCCGACTGTGAAATGGATATTTTCCCAGGCACATTATTTTCAACACACTAGGTAATTTTTTTTCTTAATTTTTTCGTGCCTACATGTATCTACTACCACACCATGCATAGGTAGTGAACACTTTTATACACTGCTCATTGCAATCGGCTTATCCGTTTCCCCACTTGAATTGAATTTTGTCCCTTTTTGACTTTCTATTCGTTAGGCAAAAAGACATTTTTCTCCTTATCGATTTTATTCTGGTTCAACAAATCTAATTTCCGTGCTCCCTCTTTAATGATTATCACTGCACTAAAAGACGCCATACATAATTTACTCGTTAACAGTGACAAACAGTATTAAAGTTTGATGACAACGTAATTTTTCACAATAAATTTCGTGCTAACCCTGTTAATTCGGCACATGGTAATCAGCAAACGATAAAAAAAAAGCCAAAGAGCTATGAGCTAAAGTTTAAATACCGTAAACAACTTGGCATACCCTGCGCCAAAAAAACCGGTTCATACTACCAGTTTCCAAAAAATTTCCAATAAGACTATTCCGAGCCTAGTGATAACATATCAGCCTCAAAATGCAGCAGAGCCGAACGAAAGTAGCAAATTTCTCACCTCTATTAAGCTCCTTTCAGCAGTCATATAGCAGCAGCTGTGGCGTACTAGGTATACCTAAGGGGCACGCGACAATTGTTCCGCTCCGTTTCTCCCTCTCCCCGAGCCTTTTCTTATTAAGCTCGCCGTGCTCCGTTTGTATTTCCCCCGTCGACACTCGTTGGTTCTATTATTTCTCGCCACAACAGTGTCTCGTATACCATTTACTCTCCTCTCTCTGCGTTATCAAACAGACCTCGTGCATTAGCACGTGGTGCACCACTTACCCTGTTGACGTATTATAGTATCGACGTATGACGTACTAAAGCATCAGGTAAATCGAATTTGGATATGTGTGTTTTTTGGTCCAATGTGGAAAAAAAATTTATCAAAAATGAAAGCATATTTTCATACAACTTTCATGTGACTCTTTGTATAATTTTAGCGATTTTTAATGCTCAGTTTTTAGAATTTGAAACGTTATTGTCTCAAGTTTAAAGAATGTTAATGAATTTTCAATTTTACTTCATTTTTGCAGTAACAGTAGTATTTTTTTTTAATTTTGTGAACTTCTGGATTTTCAAATGGTACGTGCAAATGTGTCCAAGCTTCGTGAACTCCAAAGAAACACAAATTTTTTGGCCTCGTTCTATTAGCACAATTAAAATATGCATTTTCATTTATTTCTTAGTTTACACTTATAAAATGGCAAATCTTAAACTACAAACGAAAATTAAGCGTTGCCATTGATTTTAAATTATAGAAGAATGAGATTTGTTTCATACTGTATTCAGACAATAACAGTGACTCGCATTACAGAGAAATACCGTAATAAAATAATTAAATATATAATTTTAATATGTAACTAAAGCTAAACAGCTGTAACTTTAAATGATAAGGATTTTTTTGAATGGCCCAAACAAAATATAATGGGTGATGAGGGTTGATCTGTTTGTAGATAATTTTAAGGATAGGTTCATTAAAAGACTAAGTTTGATAAGTAAGTTAATAATAGTTTAATACTCTGACCAGTAGTTGAGCCACATAAAGACACACTGCTGGCATAGTTTGTAATATTTTATTTGACATATACAGTTCATTTTTCCACGTTAAATTTTACCTAACATTTCCTAGTTATTTGGATTAAGAACATGTCCTTGGAACAAAACTATTCCGTTATATTTAATTAAAAAGTAAAATGGTTTATTGACACGAATTTCTCGTGGATCCGATGAGCTACGGAAAGAAAAAGTGGCTCCTATAAAAGTAAAAAAATGTTTTCTTTCCAATTTTTTAAAATACAATTTTACCTTACAGTAATATAGCTGTAAATAATGTATTATACCTGTAGCAGCCGCCGCTTCACTGCCTGTTTCACTTACTTCGATGATGGCCTTCTGTGTCACTTTACTGATTGAAATATAATCCTTCGATATTAAATCATAGTGCATAGGATTGAATAAATAAGATAAGCCCACCTGCAAAGGTACAAGTAATGCTTAAGATATATTTTCAAACAAACAACGTTCTTTTGTTTCTTTCCATACTTTTTTCAGCGGCGTTGAGAGATCAATGGTACTTTCCACTTTAAACTTCGGTAGATGCAATAATACTTTTGTATCATATCCAGCATAAGTGTACGGTTCTTGGCAGTTAACAAAATTTTTTTCAATGGACTGTAAATGTTCTTTTCCGTTAGACATGATGATGATCATTGACATAAACATATTCTGGAAATATATATTACATAAACCTGAGAATGTAATTTTTAACTTTAAATTCAAATGCATCATTTCAAGTTTAATTTGTTACAGTTTTATTAACTTTCATGACAAGCTAGTACTCGAATCTTTAGGTAAAAGAGAGAATCATTGAGGGCTTACCTTATATGGAATTTCAACATATTCAGCGCCCAAACAGGGTATATCTCCAGTTACATAGGAACCTTCTCTGTACATAGTTGGTACCATCACTTTCTGGTGATCAGATACGTAGAAAACTTGATCTTTAGTTTTACTCGGATCGAATGAGTTTTCCCAATTACTATTGAAGTAAATCGCATTTGCAAGTACCATGGAAGTTCCTTCGTTGATGTCATCTGAAAATGAACCAAATTATTAATGTAGCAAATAAGCCCAAATTTGAACTGAATTCGATACTCACCCGAATTGACAAGTTCTTGGATTTTATGATTTGTTTTATCAGCTACCCACTTATTGATGGTTTTAGCGGACTTTACAGAGTTGGAAACATCAATATTATACGGCTCAACTTTAAATAGTAACTTGATATACTCAATGTATTTCTGCTGTATTGTAAATTTATTACTGATAAAGATAGTATCAGCAACTCGAAGATCGGCGTCTGCGACATCCTGTTGGATAGTTTTAACATTATATCAATTAAACTTCTTTGAATGATTGTAATTTTTTTTTTTTAAACTTAGGCAAAATTGTTGGAAAAAAATATTCATTATTCATTATTGTAACGATCTTATTATAACAGATATATTGAAACCGTACACTTAATGTTGCTACGTATTCCTTTAGACCATATGTAAGCTTTCGAACGTCAACTGGTAAACGCAGATTTTTCCGCAATTTTTGAGAAGTTTCTGTAAAACCGTGAGCTCCAAAAACAAGCATCGACAAAACCGTATGGACACTTGAAGGGGAACAGATCAGGTTTTCATGTTGATAGTTGCTGGCAATTGCCTTAAATTTTACGAAATTGCATGAATTTTTGGCTGGTTTATTTTAAATAAAAACTAAATTTTTACCCCATATAAATGTGTACTAAATTCATCGTTGCTAGTAATTAATGCTTCAAGCGCTTCGGATGTTTGAGCTTCGGTTACAGCCAACCATAACGTTAAAATTACTATAATACAATATACAACCCTGTATCGAAGAAAGCAAATAGAGTATGAGCTTTGGGTGTATCGAAAAAATAAATAAATAAAATTACTCATAAAATTAATAGTATACCTATATTTGCTGATACTTCTTTCCATAAAATTGAGATTCATATTGAATTTTTGTCAGGCTCCAAGCAGAGTCAAAATATACTACCTATACTAGTTACATTTACATGCAAATAAAAAACTGTATAGCTAAAATCTATACTATAGTATGTACAGATGTTGAGAAATAAAAAATGCTCTATAAATTAACAAAGTGGATTGTTTGAAAAATTCGTCTTCTCTACTGAAAGAAGATTTTTTTTTCTCACATATATACCACTTTTTAGAGTGGTTTAAAACCATGTCTTCAAAGTACGCATATACAAAAAGATCAAACATATTGCGCAAATAAAGACTTTTATTTCATCGCATATTTAGTTCTCCTCTTAAATGTTATCTTATCAATCGCCTTACTATACGTATATAAACGAAAAATTGCAAGTTTGGTAACACCTAACAAAACAGCAAAGATAACGATAACATAATACTCACAGTCGACTATTACAAACAAAAAACTTGTTTTGCGAACATTTTTGAAAGTTAAATAAAAAACAATTTTGGATAGAATCGTACAAGAAAAATCATAACATGGAAGCAATGCATGGCTCTATGGTATTTGATCTCATCCTAAATCAACACCATTAAAGAGTAAAATAACCATTGCTACTACAATTATTATTGCTATTATAATAATGCCATCTAAGACTGAGTTTTTCGATACAATGGAAGCACTACACTTTTTTTAGATATTCACATCCAGATTAGTAATTGAACATAATAGTATACAAATCCGATATTAAATCGTGTATTAGTCGTCTTGTAGTATGTGATCATTTTGTTGCTACTCATAACAAATTAAGATAAGGTTTGTATTTTCTTCAGTAAATTTATTTTCAAGAACAATAATCACAGAAACTAAGGTTAAAAATTTTGACTCGAAAATTCGACAAAACATTTTTTTCCTCATCTGTTCGATCACTAACCGATATTAAAGCATTAAACGTGAAAATCTCCGTACACTAACGAGAAGTGTCGAAATGATAGTTTCCAATAATTATATGACATCTAATGTAGGGTAAGCATAGTGCACAGTGCCTGATGGTACTGCAAAGCAGTGCCCAAGAGTTCTATGACACTATACCTCAGTTACTAAAAGAAGGATATTTATAGCGAACATTCAAAGATACTGCAAACATCATCTCATTTCACGATCTGTTTACGTGACTAATATCGCACATCTAGTAACAGTATTCTGGATAAAAGAAAGTAACCTTCAGCCCTTAGCTCTTATAGGTAGCAAGGACTATAGTTTATTCTCACCTTCTATGGTCACACTCTCGTGATAGCTTTATTTTTTCGTGACTGCATATTTCAGGTAACCAAATTTTATGTTAGAAATCGTATTTTCATAACTACATTACGTAAATCAGGCAATATGTTAGTCTCAGATCTGGCTTTACATTCCTAACTTCATTAGAGAAAGCACATCACAAATTAAGGTTCTTTGAAGATAAATTCATATTTGCACCAGAGTTGTGCCGTTTAAGAATAACTGGTAAGCTACTTACGTCACTGAAGTCAAGGCCGTAGTATGAATATACTGAGAAGTGATAAAAAAAAATTTTTTTAAAGCAATTACAAACATGTATGGAAGAAACAGAATTTTACAATGTTTCTGAAACATTCTGACGTAAATTAATTTGATATGTTAGTTTAAATGACTGTAAAATTAAAAAATTAAGAGTTTTGTTAAATAATTTACATTAGATACTTTTGTTGAATAAAAGTATTATATCCAAATTTAAATGAAATCCCGTGATAAAAGTACATTTGCTTAGGAATGACCGTAAGAATGAATGTATGAAACTGTACGGTTACTATGATCAGTTAATATATTTTTTCTATGACAGCAATAAAGACTCATTAAAGATGCACTGGTTACAGAGGTGCCTTACATACTTGAAGTTACAGTTTCACATAAAGTTTCATATATAACTAACTAATTCTTTGGATTGAGTACATGCCCTTGGAACAAAACTAGATCATTGTATTTAAGTAAGAAGTAAAATGGTTTGTTGACACGAACTTCCTGTGGTGCCATACGACTGTTAACGTTTACCGCTGAAATAATAAGAAATAGATTTTTTCATTCTAAAATAATTTTACCTCAATGATACTTATTGGCATGATTACATATAACAAAGCATACCTGTAACAGCCACGGCTTCACTGCCGCTTTCATTAACTTCGATGATTGCCTTCTGCATTACTTTGCGGACATATAGAGGCTCATTTGATATGTTGCTTAAGTCAGGAGACCCAAACAGATCAGATAAGCCAACCTAACACAGAATCGATAATGTATCAGACATAGTTTATAACAAAATCTATTTATTTTTGTATCACAATATACATCATACATTTTTCAGCGGCGTCGAGAGATCAATGGTACTTTCCACTTTAAACTTTGGTAGATACAAGAAAATTTGTGACTCTTGACCTTTAAAATTGTACGGTTCTTGGCAGTTAACAAACTTTTTTTCAATGGACTCTAAATGTTTTTTTCCATTAGACATGATGATGATCATTGACATGGACGTATTCTGAAAACGTATAAGTATGTTGTAAGATTACACAATTTAAAGCATAAACACGTGCTTCGTGAAATACATAGCGATAATTCCTTCTTTACGTGTTCCACAAATCTTGCTTAAGAAAATCATATTTGCATGAATTAAATTAATAATCTAAGCTTTGGATATAATAAAAAAAAAAAAGTAATTATTGAGGATTTACCTTATAAGGAATTTCGACGTACTCAGCATTCAAACAAGGTATTTCTCCGTTCACATAATTACCAGCCCTAAACATAGTTGGTACCATCACTTCCTGGTGATCAGATACGTAGAAAACTTGATCTTTAGTTTTACTCGGATCGAATGAGTTTTCCCAATTACCACTGAAGTAAATCGCATTTGCAAGTACCATGGAAGTTCCTTCGTTGATGTCATCTGAAAATGAACCAAATTATCAATGTAGCAAATAGGCCCAAATTTGAACTGAATTCGATACTCACCCGAATTGACAAGTTCTTGGATTTTATGATTTGTTTTATCAGCTACCCACTTATTGATGGTTTTAGCGGACTTTACAGAGTTGGAAACATCAATATTTTCCGGCTCAACACTAAATATTGTCTTGACGTTATTAATGTAATTTGGCTGTATTGTAAATTTATTGCTGATAAATATGGTATTAGCCATTCGTAACTGAACATTTCGGACATCCTGTTGAATAGATTTTGCAGTATATTATATAAACTTCTGTGAGTATTTGTAGTTCATTCAAATCGGTATTCAAAGTTTTCAGCAGAAAAAAAATTCTAGACAAAAGCAGAAGAAGAAAATTAAAATCGTACGTTCAAACTTTGCAAGTTTTCGAAAAGACCACGAACAAACTGGCTAATATTGTTTGGCAGAAACAGCTGTTCATGTAATGCATTGTAGGTATCGGTAGAACCACGAGTTCCGAAAACAAGCATCGACAGAACCGTGTAAGCGCTTAAAGTGGAACAGATGAGGTTTTTATCTTGATTGTTGCTGGCAATTTCCTTAAATTTTAAACAATTTTCATAAATGTTACAATAGTTAGCTATTTATTTCGAAGCAAAAGTTTAGTTATTACCGTAAATAAATGTTTACTAAATGTATTGCTGCTGTTAACGATTAATTTAAGCTCTTGGGATGTTTGAGCTTTGGTTACAGTCAGCCATGAAATTAATGCTATTATAATATAATACGCAGTCCTGTATCAGAGAAAGTGGGTGCAATATAAGTTTATGAGGTACAAAGTAAAAAAATGACAAATTGTATAAAATAAATACTTAGATCAGTATACCTATTTTTTCTGATACTTCTCTCCATAACTTTAAGATTCATTTAAAATTTTACTAGCTTACCAACACAGTTATCAGAAAGAAATAACATCCACAAGTTGATATTATAATATAAAATTTAGTTAATGAGACAACAAGAATCTATGCTAGACGTTGTGAGAAAAAAACTCTAAAGAATAAAAAAGAGGAATGTTTGAGAAATGTATCTTTTCTACTTAAAAAAGACCTTTTTTTTCTCGTTTATATATCACTTTTTAGAGCAACATTGAAAAATAAGTCTGTCAAGTATGCATCAAATGAAAAGATCAAATTTATTACATGTATGCATGCCTTAATTTTGACGCACCATTAATCTCTCCAAAAAAACACTACCTCGTCTATCGTTTCATGTACTGAAAAAAAGCCAGTAATAGATTTAAAAAAAAAATTTTTAAAAGAGAAGAAAACGATGACTTGATACAATTTCAGCTGGCAATTAAAATTATCATCGTGAAATAATTAAAGTTCTATGGGTTATTACGTTGTTATAATTATACAACACAAAGAACATATGAAACTTGAAAAATAGTTTTTTTAGGTTTTTCAGACTTTATCAAATTTGTAACCAACATTGAAACGCATGACTCGTTTTAACGAACGGCGGAGAAATTTAATGTACCGAAAATAATTATGTAATTGTTCCCAGTAAAAATTTATTAAACGATTGAAAATTAATTGTTTTACAGTCGTAACGTAAAACCAAATGGATTTTTAATAATGTGCGTGACAAGTTTAACTTCACATATGTGCGCATATTTATGTCACCACGTTGTTGATACCAAAATTTTTTCTGCAACTTTATTTTATGAATCATATTTTTGTAACTTTATTTCAGAACTCGGAAAATTATTCTAACACTTTATTTTACGTAAAGTTAACGTACACTGTTGATACATTCGTTTTAGATAAGGTTTCTCGCATTATTTTCTAGTTCTGTGGGTTAAGAACATGTCCTTGGAACAAAGTTATTTCTTCGTATTTAATTAAAAAGTAAAACGGTTTGTCGACACGAATTGTTGTTGGCTGTGAAAACATACGGAAAGAGAGACTTAGATCTGAAATGGTAAAAATTAGTTTTTCGTAACATTCATTTCATACGAAACTGATATCATAATTTATTTTTTTTGTTTCATGATTTTATATTTATCATTGTAATTTTAAAAGTTGTAGACTTTATAAACTTACACGTATCAGCAATTGCTTCACTACCTCTTTCATTTACTTCGATTATCACCTTCTGTATCATATCAGTTATGTACAAAGGTTCATTCGATATAAAACTTAAATCTGGAGTAGAGAATAAATGAGACAGACCCAACTGAAACAGTAACAATTCAAACATGGACTTATGTACCTACTATTTTTATCACGATAAACATACTTTTTTCAGCGGCGTCGAGAGATCAATAGTACTTTCCACCTTAAACTTTGGTAGATACAAGAAAATTTGTGACTCTTGACCTTTAAAATTGTACGGTTCTTGGCAGTTCCCTATATTTTCTTCAATGGACTGTAAATGTCCTTTTCCATTAGACATGATGATGATCATTGACATGGACGTATTCTGAAAATATATTAAATAATGATGAGATGGTAATGTTTTACTTCAAATTTACGTATACAATTTCTGATTAAATTTTTTATGCATTTATTAGCTTGAACAGCATGATTCTCTTGCATTGGACTAATGCTCTAATCTTTAAGTAGTAAAGAAAAAATTAAGGCTGCACCTTATAAGGAATTTTAACATATTCAGCGCCCAAGCAAGGAATATATCCAGTTACATAGGAACCTTCTCTGTACATAGTTGGTACCATCACTTTCTGGCGATCAGATACGTAGAAAACTTGATATTTAGTTTCACTCGGATCGAATGAGTTTTTCCAATTACCATTGAAGTAAATCGCATTTGCCAGAATCATACAAGTTCCTTCGTTGATATTGTCTGAAAATGAACCAAATTATTGATGTAGCAAATAGGCCCAAATTTGAACTGAATTCGATACTCACCCGAATTGACAAGTTCTTGGATTTTGTAATTTGTTTTATCAGCTACCCACTTATTGATGGTTTTAGCGGACTTTACAGAGTTGGAAACATCAATATTGTACGGCTCAACTTTAAATATTATCTTGATTAACTTGATATAATCCTGTCGAATTGTGAATTCATTACTAACAAAAATTGTATTAGCAACTCGAAGATCGACGTTTGCGACATTCTGTTGGATAGTTGTATCATGTTAACTTCTTTGAATGATTGTAATTTTTTTTTTTTAAACTTAGGCAAAATTGTTGGAAAAAAATATTCATTATTCATTATTGTAACGATCTTATTATAACAGATATATTGAAACCGTACACTTAATGTTGCTACATATTCCTTTAGACCATATGTAAACTTTCGAACGTCAGCTGGTAAACGCAGATTTTTCCGCAATTTTTGAGAAGTTTCTGTAAAACCGTGAGCTCCAAAAACAAGCATCGACAAAACCGTATGGACACTTGAAGGGGAACAGATCAGGTTTTCATGTTGATAGTTGCTGACAATTGCCTTAAATTTTTCGAAATTGCATGAATGTTTGGCTGGTTTATTTTAAATAAAAACTCAATTTTTTACCCCATATAAATAATTACTAAATTCATCGTTGCTACTAATTACTGCTTTAAGCGCATCGGATGTTTGAGCTTCGGTTACAGCCAACCATGAAATTAATACCATTACCATAGAACGAATATCCCTGTATCAGAAAAATCGTGAGGAATTTTAATATATGAAGTACTGTTATATTAAATAGCTTGTGTAGTTTATTATTCAGTTGCTGGATTATCCTTTTAAGAAATTTTTATGTGTATGAAACTCACAAGCATAATATTAATCAGCATAATAGTCTTATAAATTCAAATAAAAAAAAAGGAAAATGTTACGGTTACTGTTAAAATAATTACATTTGCCAATTTTGTCTCGCAGATCTCTTCACAAATCTAAAATTTATTAGAAATTTCACTATCTCAACAACACAGTAAAAAAAATAAAAAATACGACACACGAGTTGTTGTGGAACCAAAAAAACAGAACTAGATAATTAGAGCGTGCACTATACGCAAAAAAATCTCTTGCTCTCAAATAAATATGCTAGTTCGCAAAAACGATTCTGTAGTATAAATTTTTAAAGTATGCATAAAATAAAAACTATGTACATAACACATACGGATGTCACGAGTTTCACGCAGCGTTTTATTGTTTAAAACATTGTTTTATTATAAGAACATTAAAAAAAAATTCGAAAAATGCTATTAGCCTTTAAAAAACAAGATAACTAAATAATAATGTAGTAAAAGTATAGTT
The DNA here is from genome assembly GCF_036245765.1 of Copidosoma floridanum. Classification (NCBI taxonomy): domain Eukaryota; kingdom Metazoa; phylum Arthropoda; class Insecta; order Hymenoptera; family Encyrtidae; genus Copidosoma; species Copidosoma floridanum. The sequence goes on from NW_028321878.1 coordinate 7,935,989, forward strand.
TTTGCAGAGTTGATAATTTTTTTCAAATTTTCTGAAAAATTCGTCTCGCATTGAAAACAAGAGAAAATATTGTCAGATTTGTCTTTGACTTTGACCTCATATCAAAATTATGACAGCGTGTAGTAATTATTACTATTACGAAATTCGATATCGGTACTAATTCAAACTAAACTTTTTCAGATATAAGCTAAATTCAGGATGAGATAATCTGAGATCTAATACATTTAAATTAGATCTTTGGTAGGCTATTTAATTAAAACTGCTGAACACCAGTACGATGATAATTTGATTTCAGCAAAATAAAGATCTGATTCGTTATAAAACATTATTTAGTAATTACACTAGAAAATTGAAACTTGAAGAAGCCTATGTGATTGCACCCTCAATTGCTATTAATGTAATTATTAAATCAACCGCGTACACATGTAAAGCTTTCAAAATAGTTTCAAGGTTTTTTTTCTACTTTTATATTTTTGTAACGTATGACACGTTTTAAGAAAACGTCAAAGATCAACAGAGTGAAGCCATTACAAAATTTTGCTTTTCCATTTGCCTTTCTCTCTTTGTACTTGCATACACCGATACTTTGACTAGAGAATGAAGCACTAAATGCCAATATCGGTGTTGTACTATATACTCAGACTCAATTAAGCTCTTGAAGCAATATAACTATTTTCTTGCGGTTACTTGATCTGCCGTAGCCGATTTCGTATTCGCCAGTGCAGCTGAGTCAATTGTGCTAGAATGGCTGTAACGTGTCATGGAGTTCATTATCCATCGTTCATTAACAATATTAGAAACACGCATAATGTAAATTTTTTTCAGTTTCAAGACATTTTTAAGAAACCATTTTACCAATCTGCTTGAAAAATCTGTGAAAAATTATATGTAGCTATTTAGATGCAATTTTTTCAATTAATCTAAAAAAAAATTAAAGAATTCTACCAGAAGTAAATCTCATTATTTGAAACCACTAAATAAAAACGTACGAAAATTTTATGCTTTTCTGTGAGTACAACGTACAATGCACATTTTTGCGAAAATCAAGAACAAATTTTATAACTTGCACACGGAGTGATCGAGTGATAGCCAAAGTATTTCAGCTACTCAAAACCAAATAGATTCTTTTATGCTTTACGTGACATATCATGGCCAAGAATGTAAAAAAAGTACTGAATTTTATTTACCAGTACAGTTTGTTATATTCTTTTTTATAGCAAAAGTTTAAAAATTTTTATTTTTCTTTAGTTTCAACCTTCCATAATCAGTTACACGTTCACATGCGTGTATGGGTCTGCGTGTATACCTATATGCATATTCATGGTATTCATGTACGCAAGTGTAAATTTCCGCTCGTTACCACAACACACGCGTCACGAGTATCAATTTTTCATTTCCAAACGCTTGCCACAGTTGAACGAAAAGTAAAAAAAAAAACCAGCCTTTTGTCTCAACTCTTTTTTTTTTTTTTTTTTTTTTTTTTTTTTTTTTTTTTTTCATTCCACAATTCTGTCGCCCCCCAGTATTTTTATACGTAACAGGAGACGACGCGATGTCCGTCTTTTCAAACCTAACGCGAAAATGAATGTCCCTTTAGCTTGAGACTGACAGAGAGTGCAAAAACATGGAAAAAAATAGGGAAAGACCCTTGCCGAGTAGAAAAGCGAAAAGAGCAGCCGAGCGTCGCCGAGAAAACGCGCTAGCATTTCCGCGAGTGCGCGTGAAATATTATTTACACGAGTTCTCTCTCTCTCTTTCCTTCTCTCCCTCAAAACCTAAATTACTCCCCTCCTGACAGAAAGGCTCTCTCTCGCTCCTTTTTCCTCGCCAGCCGTTTAATTTTGCTTTCCAGCTAAAATAGCCCTTTATTATTCCGTCGACCGCGTGCCACTCTTACACATTATTTTTTTTTTTTTTTTTTTTTTTTTTCCTTTCTCCCAGCTGCTTTTTCAGCGGTGACTCCTCGAGTTGCTGGCACCAGCTGGGCACTGTAAAATAATTGCACGACACGCGCCGAGGCAGCCGAAAGCGCCTTTTGGGAAAAGTTTGGTGGGAAAATGGCCATTTTCGAGCTGTACGTTCAAAAACGAAATGTTCCCTTCATCTTGACGAAAGTTGCTGGCGATTTAACGAGACCGTCGCAATTTGGCTTCTGTGTTGAAGCGTTTTTGTTATATGCTTCGTATCTCACAAAATTTTCGTGAGTTTCAAGATTTTAATGGCACCTCAAGCATGCTGAAAGTGTTATTTCAGTAAACTGTGGATTAACACGAGAAATACACCATTTTCATGGGAAAATTTAATTCCTTTTTTTGCTGCGGATTGGTTATCAATTCGGGCTCAAAGAATTTTCATTTGAAATCAAAAACTACATAATTTTTGTGCTGTAATCATCATAAAGCGCATCGCGTTTGCGGCTGTTTGGAAACTATTTTTCGATGAGCCGTACCGGACAGCAAAGTGGCAATCAAAAACCTCGTTGGTGAAATTTTCACTTTTTTTACTGAAATAGTTTCCCTGACGCTTAATCTTTCGACCCCAAGAACGGAGGTCAAATCAGGTGAAAGCAGTAACAGCGCGATTGAATTTCAAGTGTCGAGTCAAGCCCATCTATAAATAAACCGAGTGGGGGCCAGACGTGAATATGACTTCCAGGCAGTATTCATCGTACGTATATATGAAATGGAAATTACGGGTCGCGACGCTTGCCTCTGCCACGGACAGCTGCCCCTATACATCTCGTCAGCTGTTTTATAAATATTTATCGTCTGCTTCCCGGCTGGGCAGATCCTTTTATAGCTGTGATTTTTTTTTTTTTTTTTTTTTTTTTTTTTCAACTACGCGTGTCAACATTTTCCAAGACCAATGTTGTAGTAGTAGCAGTATAATAATCTCATATTAACCTTACTGCTAGTCGAGTCGATGCATCTTTCTTGTTCAACTTCCCTCAAGCGTTTTTTTTTTTTTTTTACGCTTTACTCCACTAAACCCTGAGAAAGGAACTTTTTTCCGAGAAAGCTTATCTCATTAAATTTGAATCAAAGCGAAGCTCTTAAATCACATAAGTTTCACGGGAGTCAAAAGTCGAAAGTTTTAATTAACTTGTTTTATTTAAAGCGCCCTTACTTCACGCTGACCCGCGGCTTGCACATTTGGACGAGGTGTATGTTAAGCGAAGATATATAGCGCCAAATGGACAATAAACCAAAGTTAATTTCCCATCGGGACAATGTGTTTAAAACCATTTGAATTTCTTAGTCTTTGCAACCGTCAAGTCTAAATTCAATTGGGTATACTTATACATCGTACGGTTAAACTCATTGGCAAAGTTTTCTACAGTTTTATTAATGCAAGGTATACCCTTGTTTTTGCGTTACTTTTTCCGAAGGACTTCAAGGCATCTCTCGATATAATTATCCAGAAACAGTGATGTAATAGCACTACCTATAGACAGCAACACTCGCAACTTGCTGCAGATGAGCCGAACGAGCTACGATCATGCAGTTTACCAGATCACTCTCAGTGGCTTATACGGATATTTTAAGCGAATCGATTTGACGCGAAGACCGAAGCAGCTGGAATTACCCACAGGTTACACGTGCAATAGCTACAGGTGCAGGTGCACGACGCGTAATTAAATGGCGTCACGGTTCATTGATTTTGTCTCGGGCCCTGTATGGATTAACTGTGGACCAGATCGATACCCTGCACGATGTGTAGCCAGTCTCCGGAACATGGAGTCGCCAATTGAGCGAATCACGTGCACATAAAGGGAGTCCACGTTACTACCGACAAACTACGAATTAGAGAAAACGAGGGTAGTTTCCATGCGCGTGGTTTTCATGTCGTCACGAAACGAGTTCATAATAATCGAAGACTGAATATTCGAGGTAACAAGTTGTTGATGTTTTCGATCTCAATCGAGATAATTTATATATATATGATGACAAATGGGGCAAAAGAATTAACATCTTTTCGTACTCTAGTTTTTTTTATCCTTACGAACTCAAGGTCTATTAAATTAGTATGAAAACAATCCAATGACAAAGTGAGACATTTCTTGTTTTTCGTTTTTGGCGAATATCTCTAAATATAATACAAACTACATTGAAGGTTTTAAAAAAACAATGGAGACATATATACTCTCGTAACATTGATCTTTATTCTTGGGTTTATTAGGAAACTAGTGTACAATGTCCTAAACATACCATTAAAATCGCTGTTTAATAGCGTTAGATGAAACTTTATTCCAAATTTTTCTGATATCCCTAGTGACAAGGTTTGTTCTTGACGTAATAAGTATTGGTTCAGTTTTTAAACAACATTTTCAAGTGACAAAATTGATGTTTTATCTGACAAGCTACAGTCTGAAAGCGTGAAATGAGGGTAAATTATTAGACACAAAGTTAAGTTTAACTATGTTAAACTAAATTACAATATTTCAAACAACCAAATGAATTACAATCCGAGTCAGTTAAATCACGTTGTATTGGTAAACTTGCTGAATACTCCATAGTCCATAGTACTCCATAGAATTACGATTTTAATTGGCACACGTGTGGTCCAGACCGTGCACAAACAAATATTATATACCGAGTCTCGCGCGACGATATATTATATACATCAGCCAGACGCGGAGGGAAGAGGGCAAACGATCCGATATCGATCTCCAGCTGTGCTGTATAGGTGTCTGCACTGACCGCGTCTCCCGTGCGCGTATAAGAGGAGGAGGAGGAGGAGGAGGACGGGATGGAATGGCGGGTGCAATATCCTTCCGTCGGCTCTACGGCGCGTAACTCTTCGTTAGCGGCGGTTCGGGGGAACAATGACGCCGGCGCCGCCTACGAGTGAAAGCCAAAGATGCGAGAGTAGCACCACGTTATATGTCTGTCCATTTTTTTTCATTCCACCTACAGGACTACGTTGGGGATCCGTGGGCGTTGTATGTGTCACCGATACCCCCGTGGGTGTCAATGTACTTGGCATTTGATAGTCGGTTCCCGTGGGTGGTGATAAACTTCATACTCACCTTCACTTGCCAGGATACTCGAATGACGCTTGCACCTCTTGTAATCACTATGAAAATAACCCCGTGGATGAAGTCAAAGCTTTCTGGGACGAGAATTTTGTTTGCGGTAGTGGGTCAAAATCTACTACCAACAGTATCATCCCTATATATACGTTTACGCGTGCCAACATTACTTAGTAGCCCCAGTGCTAATACTTTGCAAGTGCCATCTTCTCCAAATGCTTGAAAAACACTGCATCCTCAATGACTGACTACTACAGCTTCCTTCCTTGTAATTGGCACAATTTTTAAACCACTGGATAGCGAGGGAAAAAAATTCCGAAATAAATATTGCCAAAATAAAATGAGTGGTGGTTTCACCGATTGTATTGAAGGTGATCCCGTAGTGGGTGGTAATTGTGCGCCATGCGGTAGTTAATTCCCGACAGGGCCCATTGGTAGTCAGTCAGTGTCGGTGAGAATTATCGAGCTGTCGAAGCACCAGTAACCCACATGCACGTATATTTTAATCATTTTAATGCAATGTAGATCAGCAGCAGTTTTAGCCGAGTGACACCTCGAGGAAAGGAGGGATGTCCAGTGGAATCGTCACTATAAGCCAGGAGTGACCGTCGTATAGCCAGCTAAGGTAGCATCCACGGCGGGGGCCACCCGTTCCTCGGGTCCTCCATAGGGGCGGCCAGCCCGGTGGCACGATAGGTTGCCTGCAAAGCTCGGGCACCCGGGGCGGCCTCGGTGGCGTCGGCGCTGGCGTCGGTGGTGGTGGTGGGGACGGGGCCGCCACCGGGGCCCTGCCGAGCATGTGCTGCGTCCTCCAGAATGCCGAGCGGGTCTTCCCGGTGGCCGGCCGTGCGCACAACCGGCAGCTGAAGGAGGACAAGGAGGAGGAGAGGCCCGACAATCTTCTCGGAGCTCACGATCTGCCCCTCGAGTCGCTCTGGGCGGCTGGCCTCGACGACGGCATGGGCTTTCCTCAGAGGTGCTCCTACGCGAACCAGCGCAGTGCCCATCCTCCCGTTGTCTCGGCACCCGAGGACACCTGGCTCGCCCGCAGCGCTTCCTCGTACAGGTGGGTGTCCACGTATACTGTGACATTACTTGGGTTCGATAGGTATCAGAGAAAAACAAACGTTTTTTATTTTTTTTTTAATTACCGTGTCTTTAAATTTACAATTGACGTGATTTTTTAATAATAATAATAGGACAAATGCTTTTTAAATGGAAAAAAATATATTTCTTCGAGTCCATAGAATCTAGATGATACATTTCTGATCTTAATAAAATAGAATGCATTTTTTAAATAAAAAAAGAGTGATACCTTGTAAAAATTCGGGAACAACGTGATATACATTCTTTATATAAAGTAAAAAAATCACAAAGTGTAAAAATGTGCAGTTTACCCTGCAAACTTCGTCTGGAACACGTTGTTAGGATAAATGTCATATAATAAATTACCGATCCACCTGCTCGTGCCGGTACAACGATATTGCCAAGTTTTATAAAATGTGGAAACAAGAGCCACTAAAACAGCTCATCTCGTTGATTGCAGAAATCTAAACGGCAATTCGGGAGTAGACACCTCACCGAGCGGCGACGAGATCTGGACGCTGTCGAACGAGCGCAAGATCTACCGGTCCTCGATCCCATCGACGGGAATCGGCTCCTCCTTGAACCTGCGGGACGACAACAACCGGTCCCTCGAGTCACGCGACTGCGACTTTTACTCGACGGACTTTGAGGACAGCCAGTCCAAGGAGGCCAACCACCGGCGCTACCACCCGAGCACCACCCCGATGACCTCGGGCCTTGTCTCCTCCTCCGATCGCCAGTCCTCCGTCGAGACGACCCACTCCAAGGACCACCTGTGGTCCCGCACGATGGACAGCGGCTTCTCGCGCTTTGGACCCGTCAAGTCCTTGCAAGCCATAACGCGCCAGCCACGGCCCAACCACGACTGGGTGCGCACCGAGAAGCTGTCGCGCTTCTCCAAGCACCGGACCATCAGCCAGTCACCTAGGCGCGACGACGGCGATCTCGTGCCTGACATCTGGACGTCCAAGCTCGACGAGGCCGATCCGGTGAGCACCGGCTACGCGACGCGCAAGAGAACGAGCACCAGCCACAGGTGCAAGCACCAGGCGAGGAGGAGCTTTTCCACGTCCATCGTGGCGGATCTTGCAATCACCCCCGAAGGCTCGCAGCAGAGTCTGGGAAGTGCCGAGTTTCTGGTAAGCCGCACAATACGTGTGTCTTTCGAGGGGGTAGCTTCGACCCAACTGCATCGTAGCACTATAGCGGCTTATTTGATGCTACGTTTAATCGTCTCGTACTTTTACCAAACGTTGAATACAATTTTGCCCCGGTGATATTATAGACTCTAGCTGCTCGGAAAACAATGTAAGTTTGATCGTGCTGTACATAGCTGTGTCTGATCGCCTCACTATGTAGCAATAAAATTTATACGATTTATAAGATCATTGTAACAAAATGGGGATTCCGATTCAAGAAAGATCCCACACCCATATCGGTAACAAATCGTCTACTATTTCTCGCAACGCGTTCAAATAAAAAAAAGAAAACAAGAAAAACAAAGGAAAACCTTCGGTATACGAAATTCCAGGCACCCTCGTGCACATATATATATCTAACCGCGCACCACAAAAGGCACGATATGTGTATTATACACCCGCTGCACTGCTCATCAATCATCCCGTGAGCTGCACGGGCCGTCGGGGTGGTGTGGCCGGCAAAATCTCTTTCCCGTATAACTTCTCTACGCTTCCCACGGAATCCCTGTACAAGGGCGCGTGGTACTGTACAGCCCCCGCACACCCGGGAGGAGCGAAGTGCAGGGCCGTTCCTGGCGAATCACTCGGCGAATCCAATGAATCAACCCCAAATGGCTATTTACCCCAATAACCCAAGCGAGGGTGCAGTATAGCCGAGCCATTAATTACAGGCTTTGCATATGATTCGATTAACGCTGTCCCTCTCTTTTCCCTCCCGTTTCTCGGTTCTCCTATGGGTCATGTAGGTCAGAGCACGAACATACGTTTTTTCCTTTTTTTTTTCCCCTTTTTTTCCTTTTTTTTGCTCCATCGGATTAAACGATGCGGTTTCCGCCTTCCGGGGCTCCCGGAGGACTAATTGATTACAAACATTAGCGAAAAAGGCTCCTCCCCTCGGAGGGATCGGCCAAAGTCGGCAAATACATTTGTAACGACGGGCCCGAGTCGTTGGTGTTCGACTTGAAATTTCATGGCGTTGTTTCCGAACAAGTGGGCGCGTCTCGGGTGAATGATTGAAGTTTAATGCCACTTGGTGGGCGAGTTGCACGAGCTGATGCTAAACACGCGTGTTTTTACCAGCTAATGGCTTCTTGATGGCTACGACATAGGTAAAATAAACAGAGGATTTTCCTTTTTTTTTTTTTTTTTTTTTTCATACAACATTAATTGGAGAGCCAAAAAAGCTTTTAAAGAAAAATAGAGGCTGCAAAAATGCGTGACAACGATACCACCAAGACACGCCCCAACGCAGTGTACGCGAGACTGGGAATAATCCGCGTCCTGGCAAACGGCTTGTAATTGTCACGCGGCGCAGAGGCGTGCGCCCAATGGATTTCCGGCTCTGCGGTGGACCGTAGACGAGCAACGAGCGCAAGTGAGCCAAGCCGAGATTTACTACCCCCCCCCTCGTCGCGAGTAATCCAGATACCCCGACGTATTTCCGTCGGGGAATGTTAATGGGGGGCAGGACGGCCCCTTGGCTGCCACGGTGCTTTGGACGTGGCTGGCATTGCGTTACGGCACTCTTATGGTGGCCGTTGGGCGCGATTCGCGAATTTCGAAACGACGGCACGAGGATTGTTGGGGCATAGTTCGGCCGAGTTTGACTACCCTGAAATTCCAAAGGTGTACAAAAGTAACGTGACACTGGTGCCCCCCGAGGGTATAATGGACAATTAGCGAGTACTGGACTGAAGATTTTTTTGAGAAGTATCTCCGTTTTTACTCTTATAGTCTCGGCATGTCCAAGCAATAATGGTATACTTTTTTACGTCTGCCAATACACCCATTCATACGGTAACGTTACTCTGGAGAACAGCCGGGAGTTGCGAATGGCTAAATCTGCACGACGCATGTGGAGCGATAAATAAAATGTACGGTGGTGTATGCTTGAAAAAAGTTTAGTTAATCTGCTCGTGCAGATGATTTTTCTTAAAACAATAACATGACATCGTCGTCCAACCCGTTTCGTAATAATGTTGGCTCGAAGGACAGCTTGTCGGTTCATTAGAGATCGAATCGATGGTTCATCTGTATACACTGCTTGTGACAGATATCTCCTTTTGATCCATGCTAGACTTGATAGGTGAGTATCTCTATTTATTCACATGAGATGCGAATTGTAACACATGGCTACTCGCCGAACTAATCGGCTTAAAACTGATACACCTACCTACGACGTTGATGTACAGTATACACATATTTTCTCTCCCATAGTCACTATTATCACGAGTTTCCGATCAGCCCTCATGCTTTAGCTAGTTGGAATTAATAAGTATTTCAACAATTGAAATATATATTCACATTCAGAATGACAAATCGCCATAACCGTAAGAGAAAAGCTCCCAAAAAAGCTCCAGGATTGGGACTTTTCCTAATTTTGTCCTGCTCTTGTACTAATTTCACTTTTGCCAACCATTTGCAAAGTATCCACCCTTGGCCGTTTATACGTTGTAGACAGCCTATTTGTCGAAAGCTCGTACATGTACTGTATCCAGACCTACCACCAGGAAAAAAGCGAGAAGTCGAGCCACGAAGTCAATTACAAAACCGAGCGCGCCATCCGATTCCTTTCCTAGGATTAGTATGAGAACGCGGAACACGTCTTACGTACAAAAACACCAGCGTATAACCGCGAATGGGCACCTATATATATATGTGTGTGTACGTATCACCTCGAGTTTCGCCTCGCGAAAAGAAAGAGCGTAAGCCGGAATGAAAGCAGCGATGCAGGCAGCCTTTATATTGCGAAAGTTTTCCACCGGACCCCCCGGTTGCGTATCTATAGGTGTACGAACATTCCCCTGCCCCCCTGCAAGAAGGAAGCAGAGAGTGCACCGGGAGAGCGAAAGCTGTCACCGTAATCTCGCTATTATTGCACGGGACAACCGGCCATGGTAACGGGCCCCCGTCGGTTCTGGGCTACGCTGTAAGTATGTACCTATACTGTTACAGCTGCAACTTTATACCTATAGAGGCGTTCACACAACGTGACCCAACAGCTTCTGCGACGGTGTGGTATCGAGCGGCCCAGTCCCTGGGGCACTTTTTCTTCACCCATAGGTGGGAGACACGTGCCGGCGTTTATGCCGCGTGTATGGTGCTAGGACCGACGCGAGATAGGATTTTTATGTGCTCTTTGGACGGCTGTTCTATAGACCCTGTACTTTGTACGTGTACATGTATATACGGGTACGTATAGAGGCAAGGCACTTGTTTGGAAAGCCTGCGCACGGCTCGGTCGTTCGAGAGGCCACTCGCAAGTTACCTCTGCCCGTGGCTCGAGATATGCACTTCCGATGACTGTCGGAGATAAGCTCGTTTAGGACGGGCCGCTGGCGAAATCTAAACGAGCGCTGGTAGCCGCTTCGGGAAAGGGGCATCGTTGTGCTTTCTACGCTGGATTTTTCATCGAGTTTCCGAAAATTTACGCTCAAATTTCTTTCTTCATACCCATGCATACCCATGCAAGCGCGCGGTTTGGACAATATCGTATCGTGATAAGCCCCTAGCTGTGTACCGCTCTTTATCTGTTAAAACTAAGAATTTTTTTATCAAAGATTTATCAGTTTCGTAAAATAACGGGCTTACGAAACTTTCGTACCTTTCTTCGTTCGAATGGTACATGAACTTTGGAAAGAAAATCTGTAAGGACTGTTTCCTCTTTCTTTCGAGCCAAGGAATACAGAGAAAAGTTCATTTTAACAAAAATCCTATAAGATCTGTTCAAATTCTTTTGATCAATGCAAAACCAAAACTGATTTTAGCCAATGTCCTGTTATGTATACTCATAAATGATAAATATTTCAATTGTACCTTAAACTGAGACTGAGAAATAATGCAATTGTATTTTTTAATTTAAACATGATCCAACTAGTTAACCAACTTGATTGATTTGGAAGTTTCAAAGTACAAAATTACATTTTACATTATAACAACTACATGCACATCATAATATGTGATTACACGAACGAAAATTGAATCAAGATATGAAACAGAACGTAAATAGATTCGGATTGGATTTCGTACTCGCGCTTCCGCAAAATCGAATTAAAAACTTTCAAGGTAATAATTGCATAATGAAACGTATTATAGTATCTGATTACACATACATTCACCTGTTGTTAATATAATTTAACCGATAGTTTGAGCTCGTGATGAATCTGAAAGCGCATTGGTTATCAAAATCATGTATAGTCGTAACGTATTTTTAAAAATAAAATTGTTCCGCGGATTAATCGGAGCGAAATCACTTGCACATTGAAGAAACCAAAGTCTCGAACAATACAAAAACATTGCATAAGATCCTTAACGCAGCGAAATGAGCCCCACAGGGGAACTGCTATTCAGATGAAATCGGTAACGAGGGGAAAAACTTACGCATTAACGACCATACAAGTATCGCGTTAATGCGCCAAAGGGGCTCTTCTGCATCCCATCGAAGAGTAAAATTCTCGGCCATTATCGATCGCGTGAGCGAACAAGCGATAATGGAAGCGAAAGAAAAAAGCCCCGAGTTCCCCCGCTGCATCCGATCCCCCCTCGAATGGCCGATTTCCCGCGAGAACGTTATCCTTTCAAACGGGGCGCGCGCAGTTTTAAACAGGCGCCCCTCGGCGAGGCAACAGACCGGCGTCTACGGCCTCCGCACTTCTTCCCCCCACCCCCTGACCCCCATTACTGATTCTAATCTCCCCGGGGGGACGGCTAATGAAGCTCGCGAATTCCGGCAGAAAGTTTAATTAAAAAGAGATCGGCTGGATAGTGGCCGGCGATTTCTTGGCGAATAAAATAATTAGGCCCCCGCTTATGGCTTAGCGCTGTTTACGTTGATGTGGCCGTTACGCTTGAATGGCTGATATTTGGAAAAACAGAAGGAAAAAGATAACACGGGAGGTGCTGGATATTGCGAAGCTTTGTGGGAGCGTTGTAATGGCTAAAGTTTAATTATTCCTGCGACGAGTTTTATTGGATTTGAAATGTTGCCCAAACTCGACTGGAAAAAAAAACTGAAACTGAACAAACGTCAGAGCTCTGATTTACACCAAACTCCAAAGTATGTGCGTTGCTCGGCAAAGATAAATTGTTACATGGTGGAACTTTTGTTACTGGACATCCTCTCTCATGGTTCTGATTATAATGGACTAAAAACTTTTTTTTAAATGGAGGGCACCTTTTTCTAGGGACACATACACCATTATGATAATCAAAAACTTTTTGAAAATACAGGGATCTAAATATCATTCCAGAGGAAAATAGTTGGTGAAACGGATTTATCCTGCTCCCACGACATTAAAGCTCGACTCGACAGGGTACCCTATGGCTTTCTGTAAATAAGTATGAACAATACCATGGGTAAAAGCTTATGGTTGACTAACTCGCTTGATACTCACGCATCGTCAATTATCAGGTTTATGATTCGATCATTTAGAAATAATTTATTACATACAAAAGATAATTTAATTTTTGACACAATGTTTAACTTTCAAAGAACATGTAGACGCAGGGATTGAGTTCATAATTTGATGAACTATCGATAGTTCAGTTTATTGAATTTCTTACATCTGCAGAAAAAAGCAAAAATTCCATATTTGTCTTAATTTTTGCTCTATCACCAAGTACAAGAAAAGTAAGCATATAATACTTAGAAGTTAGTAGAATAACATTAAAAAATCAACGTTTGGCATCGATATCGTTTTATACTAGACTTTTTATGTTTATATCAGTACGTATTTGCCAGCATGTATCCATAAACAGTAATGTCAATCATTGGAAAAATATTTTCTTACTTTTTTGCTTGAACAAACTTTTTCGTAATCTTCAAGACAAAATGAAGAAAAAGTGTTCCTGGAGACTTTACATTTGACCTCACATTTCTTAAGATAAAAAATCATCAATTATTTTTTAGACGCGTACTTCAAGTTAAACGTAGTAATTTTTTTGTAAAAAGCTAACTATAGTTAACTGTATCGTATGGAATAAAACTTTTTCAGTAATCATCCACAATCACGACTCGATTTTCACACACAAGGATATTAAAAGTATCTTTTTCCACGATCTCATCTCTGTATGTCGCGCTCATCAAGGGGGTTAACGTAGCCACGCGCAAATATAGGCCTCAAGCCGATGTCTGGCGCCCTTTTCACGTGCAAGTGGAACGAGCCCGGGGTGACAGTCACCAAGTTGCCCCATCCACACCAACCAGCTATACATTATACCCGCCCAAGGAAAACACAGACTTTCATCCCGTCATCGCGTGCTCCGCTAAGCTTTTTTGCCCTCACGTTCGCTCCACAGAGGTGGGCAAAAAGGCGACCCTCGTCGCGGGAGAATACGAATAAGTGTACATAGACACGCGCTTTGTTTGCAGTTAGCGTGTCTGTTGATTTCCATGAGAGGCGCAGTAAAGGTGCCGGAGTTAATACTACACTCGCGTACGAAAATTTCGCAAGTGTGGACGTGTTGGTGTCTTTTTTAGCGGTCAAACATCGATGTCGACAAATGATTCCTCTTCCTTTCACTGCCAGTCGATTTTAGATTAACCTAGTGGTGCTTGAAAGCATTAAGCTGTTTTTTGCTTCTCTTGAGAAATTTTTTTTTTTCATCATCAAAATGTCTGGCGGTGCGGTGAATTGAAACACTTTACACAGACACGCGCCGTATGGGTATATATACTCATCGTCTCTTGGCGTCTCCTTTGAGCTTAAGAATAATTTTGCATAGTAAGACGTCATTGAGACTCGTTGAATTATTCTGCCATTCTGTGTTTTCATTGATTTTATCAAGGTCGAGTATATTTTGAAATTATCCACGTGAAAGAAAAAAAAAAACGAAATGGAATTTAATAAATGGGCGACGAAGCTAGTTTTACGAATGCTAATGTGAATTTTGAGAGCAAGTGTTGCAGTTTATATTACGATTACAGTTATACGATGATAAGAAGAAGAAAAATACTTTAATTTATCTAAAGTATACACCTTACTGTTTGAAAGAACAAACCATTCTTTATTTTAACAATGAAAAAATCACTCAAGTATTTTAAAAACATTGAATTATCCGATTGTTCATTCTTTTTCTTTTAGTCATTATATTTTAAAACTGAAAAACAAACTTACCAAAATGAGTACATACATGTGTAACGGGCTAATTTTTTCATTGAAATAATAAATTTTTTTGTGATGTTAAAATAATTCATTACTAAATAAAATAATTAAATCATTCACTAAATTCGCTAAAAATAGATTTGACTGAAGCTTGCTGTATAATTTTTAAATTGTACAACTATTAAAAAAAAATAATTATGTTCTAAGGTACGAACTGTTTAATGTGTCAAAACACTATTAATCAAAGTAATTTTTGCGCTTAGAAATAAGATTTAGTATTTTACCAACTTCAACTGCTACGTATGCAGAAATAAAAAATTTTTAGCTTAACTTTTAATTAACCCTCTAGTAGGTACTATTAGTATTTTTAGAAAGCCCATACAACATTAATTAACAAATTAATTAATCATTTTTCATCTTTGTCGTGCAATGTTTATAAATTATATGTGTAACAAGAAATACCTTTTTTTGCATGTGTCAGATTTTATCAAACAAACGTGGTAAAGTAGTCAACTGAAACACCACTCTACTCCAGGCACATATTAAAATACCTATTATTATGTTATTAACGATATCTTTTGGGTCCAACTACAAACACACGACAATTCTGAACGTCATTTCTCTGGTAACTGTACTTACTTTTCGAGCGTCGAGCCGTATTTCCACAGTTCTTATTTATCAATTCAGTTCAGATTTTCAAATCACTTTTTTTATATTCAGTACTTTCATAAAGTTAAAGTGTATGCACGTAGTACACGTGAACATTTAAATGATGCTCTAAATTGGTCGAGGTCTCGCCTACTATTCAACAAACAATTATTAGCAATGAAATTTGATTAAGCAAGTGCACTTATAAGATGACACCACGATCATTTTTACCTAACGATTGAAAGAGTTGCGAGATGGAAAGGTACGTTTTTATTATAATTTTCGAGTTTCAAAATAATACATTTGATGCATGTAAAAGCAGAAAATCGCACTATTTGGGGTATATATACTACATTAAATAGTACTCACAGTGACATACAGTTCGATTTTTAGTTTGCACGTAACAGCGAAAAAAAAATTCATGGGAACTTTTGCATGAAATATATACTTTTAGGCAATATATACGTAGAATTTACTGCCATTTCACAAGTAAAAAACTTTGTTCTAAGCCTATGTATGCTTTAAATTTCCCTCACATTGTCGCAAAAATGTGTACGCAACTTAAGCATATCTTCATGTTCTCTTGTCTTTGTATCTATGCATTCGTGAGATCAAGTAATACTCGTCCTTGCCTTTACTAATGACTTTGAATTAAAAATTACTTGTGTATTTTATGTTTCCAAGCGTTTCGTCAAGCCGATCACCTCACATCGCACATGCAAATGCACAAAAATATTTACTCGATCAAGCGACATTTCAACTCACAAGAGCCTCCACATGAGTGGGCGTTGTCATTGGTACTTGGTGGGCACAAAAGAGTTCAATATCTCGAGCAACCTCTCATAGTGCAAACACGCGAGTCCACACCAGCTAACAGTCGTACCTACGAATCAGGATTTCTTCCATCACCGTAGTTTTTAAAAACTCTAAACATAATGTGTCGTGAGGAGTCTCTTCACTTTTTCCAAAAATTACTTTCAGAATTTTGCATTTTGAAAGTATTGTTAATAAATTTATTTTCAATACCAACATAGATTACGGACAAGATTATAGAGAATACGAATATCAACATTTCAATTGTCAACTCAAGTTCTTACAAATGGAAAATGGCAATTACAATTATAAGATTTTGAAATTTTTCTGTGGTAACTTGAACAGTTCATTAGCAAATGGGAATTGGTTTGATATATGATCCTGTGACTATGATTCGAATAAAATTTGTGGAAAATTGCAATATCTAGGGGAAGGTGGTGCAAAATGATTGTTTTTTTGGTATTAATCAAAGGTATCATTTTTTTCTGATGATGAGAACTGAAGCTGTACTCCCTCAATTACAATTCCCATGCCAATTTTATGTTATTTTTTTTGAACTAATTACATGTGTTTTCCGTAAACACTACAAAAGGATAATTTTGTCCGCAGGTCTGTACAAAAACATGCCCCCAGTAAGGGCAAAATTATTTCATTGTTTCCATCAGTTTTAGTACAGTAAAATTATACCAAATTCATGATTTTCACTTTTTCTTCAATATTTCTGCGGGAACGAGTGCTAATGGTTTGCTAGTACCATCAGTACCTAATTCGAGTTATTTTGTCATATTGCTCGCAGTTTCAACTCTCTAACGCTGGTAGATCCGCTGAAATCGAGGGGCATTATTTTACCCCACGAAATCATTTTGCACCACCTTCCCCTAAGTAATGTTTATAGTTAGATAGACATTTATTCGAAAAATACTGTTAATCATTTACTTTTAAGTAGCTAGTTTGGTAACCAAGCTATGTATTAATTAATTAAAGTATTTATTTATTTTCCGCCGTACAGCGCAATTTCACGAAATATATTTGATTTCGACCAGTCCATGATATTTCATTTTATTTAGTGAATCAATGTTCCCCTAACAGTGCAAAATCTTTAGGTATTCACTCTAAGCATCAGATGGTCTTAATAAATTGCTACGTATGTGCTCGTAGACTTGCCTTGAATTAATAGACTAACTAAAAAATTATCAAACATTACAAACAGCAGTTACCCTTTTGCATTGCGTACACCAAAGTTTCAGACAACATTTATCATATGAAAATTGTAAGTTATTTAAGTACGAAATTTTATTTTTAATAAATTATGAACGGGAAATCATTTGGACTAAAGAATCTGGTAGTTTAATTAAAACAAGTATCGTATTTATTTTACATTGCCTCTTACGACTTGTAATTGATGAAAATAAAAAACTACAACAATTTGTAATGATAATTTTATAGAAGCTGTGTTTACTCTAAAGAGCCACAACCTTTCAACAGTATTAATTCCAAATTCACGAGGAAACACTTATTTTCGTACAGCTTCCAACGGGAAATTCCCTTTTCAACGTAGCAAGGGATAAAACGAGCCACAAGCGCGTAAATAAAATACACCATCTACACAGCACCGCTGCTCCTACGTTTTCTGTGTGCACGTTATACTGGAAAGAAAAAAGAGAAGACTCAAAGGGAGAAACGCTCATCACGCCCAGCACAGGGATCTGAGGGCAAAAGTGTGGACAGAAGAGAGGCAAGGCCTTCCAAAGTGATGAATGGATTTTAATCAAACGCGTTCCCTCCTCCGTCCAGCCACGGTTCCAGCTTACCCGGGCGTAACTTTTTTCACGGCAAATGTTACCGCAAGCTCAGGAATCTCAGGACACGTTTTTTGAAGGAAAGCCTAATGAGGTCGATTAGGTTACCTCCCTTTTCGTCAAAAGAGCGCTGATGACGAGCCAGTTTGCCTTTTTTCCCCCTACGTCTGATGTCCTGCTGCGAAATTTTTCTTACAAAAACCAATTTACTTGTGAAATAAAGCTTTGCATGAAACATTCGCAGTTCTTTCAGAATAAAGGGATTATCAGATTGTCCCTACGTGACTTTCAGATTGGAGACACTCGACCGTTGTGCTTTTGTGCACGACGCTATCTCGAAAGGACGAATCTTTCCGTTTCACAATCAGATCAGCTTTGAAGTTGAGCAAAATTAAGATTGTTGCTGCAAAACAAACCTACCTCGGAAACACTTAAATTTACGTCGTAGGTACGAGAGAAGGTAAGCAGTGAGTTACAAACGATGAAAAAAGCTCGGGAGAGTACGTCGACGCCCCAAGCCCATTTAAGGTTGTGGGAGGGAAAGGAAATTCTTTTCCTCGCCAAGCCTATTATCTATTGATCAGTAAATGCAGTCAAAAGAGGCGACCAATGGAGATTAGAGAGCAAACTTTTTTTTAAATTTTACTTAATACCTGTTGAGAATCAGGAATGAAGTAACAACTCTGCTAGATTACAGACCCTTAGCGTGTACCACATGTGGTATTGGGACCACTTGAGCCAAATGAACAAAGATCCTTTACTTTTTAAGTGCCACGTGGAAACAAACAAAAAAACAACCACCCAACGCAAGAGTAAAAAGTTTGGCAGAGGCGCCGTATGATTTGTCGTCGCAGTCGTGGATGGATCACGAAAAGCTTATATACATACTTATACCTCTGTCAGACAGCCAAAGTCAAATAACACGACGTAAAAAAATCCACGGTGCTCGCGTTACACATATCTCTATATGTCTCGAGGCAGTCACGTGCACTTACTCTCTCTTTCTCTCTCTCTTACAGAAATACGTGTTCCACTGTGCAAACACCAGAAAGATATACAGAGGAACGACGAGAGCACAAGCACACGAGTGCAAGCGTTAGCTTCGTTTATACGGGATTACCGTAAACACGGCCTGAGCCAACAAACTCGGCTTTCCCGCATGTACGCGCATACACACACACATATATATATATATATATATATATATATATATATATATATATACACGGGCAGATATTTGGGCTAAGCCAGACCACGCGACGACGGCAGTATGGTATATGTATACGGTAACATCGGCCGGGTGACGAGGCGGGCGCGCGAAGATGTGCGGGTGTGCATAGCACCACAACGACCAAACGGATTTCCCGAGGCGAACGGTGTTTCTGTCGCGTTTCCTTTTTCGTCGCGGGGTCGGCGTATTCCATTATATACGTATACCTATTCTGTTTGTCTGGGAACGTGCCGTGGTTGGTTTCGCTGGCGCACGCGGTCACCTCGACCGTTCAAATGCTGAGAATCAAAGGGTTAACCTTTGGTGCACAGGTGTACGAATTCGTTGCTGGACTTTATTTTTTATCGATAGTTTTTGTGTTGAAACTAGCTCTGTTGATTAATCATCAGACACTCTGAGGAAGTTTCAAACAATTATTTATCAATAGTCATACAAACCAAATTACTGGACTTGCTCCTTTTTTTTTTTTTTAACTAGGCCTTTATTTACCACTAATTTGGATTCCTCATCGGGTAATCACGTTAAAAAAAGGGATATTTATACAATGCGTTGATCATTCGTATTATGGGCGAAATAATAATTGAAATCATATCCAACACTAAATTTTTAGGGGTTCATGTACATTCGAAAGAACATTTTCCATTATATTTTTGGATGATTAAGTTGTTAGATGTAGAATACGATGTAGGTATCATGAATGCCAATCTTCAGCGAAACAAGGACCGGCTTCTTGGTGTTGGGCCACATTTAATTTCTCGTTTTCACGCGATATTTCTGCTTCTAAAAGCTCGTATAATGTAATACCAGGAGGCAAAGCTTATACGATGAGTCTCAAAGTGGAAGCTCGCTGCACTCAAAGTTTAATCGGGCCTGACCCTGCGACTATAACCGACGAAAGGAGGCGTCTAGCCTGTATGTATGGCGTTTCTGTCATCTTCCTCTCTTCTTGCACGATTAAACTGTTCTTCCTTGCTGCAGACACTTGGAGCTGTTTCATCCCTTTCCAGCTCGCTTGCAATCTTTGCAGCGTGTAACTACACTTGTACGGAAGAAGGTTTCAACAGGAAGAAAAATGATTTACCCCTGGATGTTATGGCAGCGTGACATGGCATAACGATTTTATTTTACACGAAGCGTAACGCGTTAAGTCGAGAGATAGGAAGTACAAAAAATTTCTATCGAGATAGTTTAAGTCAAATACAACGTAATTTTTTTCTTCATCCAGATAATATCCGCATCCAGAGTAATTAGAACAATAGCAGTCATAAATTTCTGTTCGTTATATACCAAACCTTGTTTCGAATGGCAACCCAAGTCCAAGTGAGCTAAAAATGAAATGTTTATCCCCCATCATAAGCAACTAGTCTTAAAACCCATCAAACAAACATTTCACGGTTTACTTTTTTTCTATTTGCAATTAATGATCCACCTAGGCTTCGTAACGTACTTTTCCTGTAATTCACTTGAAGCCTCGATCAAGCAATTCCAAGTATTACATTTTTTCAGGAGCAAATTAGCTGCTTGAAGGTCCAGGCACATCAGAAGCGTCGATATTTTGAACAAGTAACGGCACTTAATCGCCCCCGGAGCAAAAAATCGTCACCTGCGAGAAGTCGGTCGTCTTAATTGGCCGTCGTCACCGGTAAGCACGCGCTCTTCGACCGACTGTTAAAAAATGGATTCTTACTCCTGCCGAGAAAAAAAAATGTCCAAATCGGGGTCTTTTTCTCCCCGCATGGCCAGATGCGTGAGGAGAAAGGAGCCGAGTGTAATGTCGCCGCCACAACGTGCCACTGCAGGCCTCGTATCGCACCGAGAGATAATACAGTCACGATGCAACGGCTTCGATTCGCGATATCCTGTTATCTTGCATTGGTCGGACACGTACAGTAGGAAGCTTGGTTTTTTCGTTTGCGTTGGAATAAGCTGCCAAACCGGAGATGTGGTGGCTTTGATTACCGATGCGGAAGGACGATTGCTCTTATTGTTCCGAGCAAAGGTGCGGCTTGAGTTTTCGAGCTCGAGCTGCTTTCTTGTTCAGTTTCGGATTCCAAATAATACTGTTTTAAACAGGATTTCGAGCAAGGAGTTTGAGTTTTGCACGACTGGCGGATTATTTAGCGATTAGGTATGCATTGACTGGCTGTGCATTTTACGCGATGTCCGCATGAATACGTTACACTCAAAAGTAAACAATAAAATAGTTGAGCGTCCACCAACTCTTCTAAACACTACAGTTGAGTCAAAGAAAATCGTAAAAAAACGATTTTTTCTTCGTGCTGGAGTGACGTATCGTACGACACACACAAATTATTGTGAACTTGTGACATCAATGTTAAAAAACTACAGATATTGTTAGATTTGTATTTAAAATAAGAATATATATACCTGAAAAGGAGAGTGTAGACATGGATGTTAAACTTTTAAATTATTTTCTCTTCATAGTCAAATAAAAATCAATTAATTTTATTTAGTCAATGATCAAGGACAAATTATACTTACAAAATAGTTTCGTGAAAGTTTGTTGTAGAAATGAAGAAAAGCCTTATAAACCTAACTAACATAAATAGCTAATTTGACAAGTGGACGTCAAT
This sequence comes from Copidosoma floridanum, assembly GCF_036245765.1. Lineage (NCBI taxonomy): Eukaryota > Metazoa > Arthropoda > Insecta > Hymenoptera > Encyrtidae > Copidosoma > Copidosoma floridanum. Next base: position 7,957,494 of record NW_028321878.1, read on the forward strand.
CTCTGACAATGAAGTTACACAATTTGCTCACTAGTACCGCCATAATTGAGGACTTTTATGAAATAGGGTATTGAAACTCAAGTACACGCTTCGAGTGGACATTAATATGTTGAATACAAACAGCTTTTGTGTAAACTGCAAATTACAAATGGTCCATCTCTTTGGTTTGCGCATCCGTAATATCATGGTTGAACAGATTGAAATGAACATGAATCATGTACGCCTAGTGTACAGAATCGGCTTTATTATTCGAGTATACACGTCAACTACACATCCCAGGCTCATGAACGATGAGGTGATATTTATCAATGGTATCGAATAGCTGATTGACTGGGCCGACGTAGCAGAATTTAAATCAAACATTATGCCTGATTAATTACGCGTATGTGCCGTCAGAAAGAGTTTTGACAGGATTAATATTTAATTTCACTGATTATATCTCGTTAATATTGACACAGAGCATACTAAAATGTTATTTTTGTGGGCTTGTAGATGTCAATCGTTTTCATATTTTATTGATGTTAAATTACTATTCATCTACAGGATGATGCATCTTGATATTTTTTTAATAGTTTTATTCATCAAATGATGTTTTGTTAATCGATTTTATATGTATACTTACAATAGAAAAATGACATAGCGCAAATTTATAAGAAGCTATTTTCATAAATTTTGATATGGCACCTAATCTTCATAACGTTACCTATTTGAATGCACCAAGTGTAACATAATACAATACATTTATTTCATACTTTCCATTGGAGTACGAGTCTGCTGAAAAACATTTATTATTACTTTTTATGAGTTATATGCATATAATAATATATTTATACATTTGCTGAGCGCAACACTTCAAAAAGAATATGATAAAATTAAGTACTAATACCCAATATCCGCATACAGTATAATTAACTATTTACTTATTTTTTAATTAAAAACTGTATATTTTTTTACGTTGTGTAATAATAATAATCACAATCAATAATTTGATTTCATTATGAATCTATAATTTATAAAATACTTTTTTTTGCAGGTAAGTACAGACAAACTGGCATCAAAAACTTTCTCGACCAACCTAAAATTCGTAAGTACAACTACAAAATAGCAAACACGATTTATGACATTCTACCATATCTTTTTGTTAAATAACAAAGTATGCAGATATACTATAACGCTAACAACTGCCCGAAACATCAAAAATCAGACATCAAGGATTGATTTCGAATAAGGGAAATAAAACCCCGCTTTAAATCTAATTCTCATAATAATCCTCTATATAAATTACCCCTCATCACTCGATCCTGGACAGTGACTTTTCGTTGTATTGCAATAAGAGATCCGCACAAATTGGGCTCCAATAAATGAGAAAACCAATATTCTGAGCACATCAAGCAACAAAATGTAAAAAAACAAACCATTGAGAAAGATGTATGGAGGACAACTAAAACAAACTAAAAGAGGAATAAATCATTTGTTTTATAATTATGACGAAGCAAAAATATTATAGACCATTATATACCTAATATACATTATACGAAGAATAGAAGAGCTGATAGTGGTGTGGAATTGGAAGCTTTGGAAGCTTGGAAACTCGAAATTTCGATCAGTAAACTGATGAGTCCGGCCCAGCTGTGAATTTCAATCAGGACTCGCGAGCTCTTATTGTGGGAAACCATGTTGTAGCTGGAAAATTCGCTTATTCTCGCTTCGTTCAATTTTCAGGAAACGAGGTAGAACAGTGTAACTGATTTTAATTCAGGTCAGCTGATGAGTTGGCGCTTATGGCACTTCTTTTGTTTGAATCTTTCTTTTTTTTTTTTTCTTTTTTTTTTTTAATGTATTTCTAAAAACATAGAGAAAATGTGATATTCTAATAGATGTATATTAATTCATACAGTGTCTGTCTGTATCAGAGATGTGCAGCAAATCTTTCGTTGTAAGGGACTTTGGACAACGCAATCCTCAACTCCTTCTCTTTAATTCAAGCCTGATAAAAGTGAGCGAAATAAGATCATACATGCGATCTTGTTTACAAAGAAAACTCTTACTATCTGAAGTAATAAATTTTAGAAGGCTATATAGTTTTATCACTACTGCATCTTTTTTTTTCTATCTCTCGGAAGTTAGCTCAAAAACAGAATCAAGTGCGTTAATTTCACATTATTAATCAACAAAATAAAATTAAGTACTCAATTTTGTATTTTTTCCTAAACATTGAGTACTCTGCGAATCTTTATAGTACTGTGTAAGTTACCACCTTGGTAATTGTATCTCAAATCTTTGTCTTTATTTCAACAAAACTCTAACAGCTTACAGTTTATAACCCTACCCATAAGAGGTGATAACAAAAACAGCGAGTGATAAAAAAACATCGAGTAGAGCTGCCGATAAGATTATCGTCATGGCTGCAGTTCTGAACGTCAGATGATATCCGGTATAGAGCAGCGATAAATGACGTTATGCATCGTATAATACGTATACTGTGAAATCTTTGAAAAATCGTGAGACAAAGGGAGAAAAATTTGGAAATTACTTTAGTATAGCACATATTGTCTTTAGCTTGATATGCCCGATTTAGTTAGCTATGCAGTATACTCTATATCAATTATAATCTGAAATGAAAATGATTACCCAGGAGATTGAGTCTTGTTTTGGGTGGTTTCTGTTTTCAACTTGAGCTTACTCCATTTAAAGATTTTTCAGCTTTTTCTACCTATATTTATGCCACTGTGCTGGAGAAAGATGGTCCAAACGTGTCATGTCCAGGGGGGATAATTTTATCTAGCTATACGACCATAGAGCCTCTCCTGCCTCTTCCATGACTAACTCTCGGCTATCGCTCTTTCCTTGCTCTCACAGCGCTTCTTTTTCATCCCTCGAGTGCTTTTTATGCTCTTCCATCTACATCGTGCACTCATTTTTTACGTGTTCTTTAAATCTTGTTTTACACTTTCACACGGAAACTTATTTGGAATCGCAGTGTGAATAAAAACAAGGCCAGCTTGATGAATAGGGTGGAAAAACCAATGACCATTGTTTTTTTTTTTTTTTTTTTAGAAAATCTGTGATCAATACGATGGTGGTCTCATAAATCAGCAAATCGCTCGTAGAATACGATCGTAAAGTTTTATGTATCATTGGTAAGCGCTGTAGGTTTTGGAGAAAATTAAAAAAGCATTTTTTTCGGTGTTCTAACAATACCTATAAATATTTGTTAATAGATTTGAAGGTACTGTTAAAGTTTACATGGAAATTTCGTAGAATCGTGCTTAATAATTTCGATACATATCAAAAACCACCTCAAACGTCTAGTACCTACAATAAGAGAAAAATATAATAAAAATTACTATGCTGGAATGATAATCTGATGTCATTCCGCCGTCTAGGGACTTTTTACTTTGGACAACTTAATTTTTATCAATATTCCGCACAGTCATTTTTATTTTACAGATAGTAAAAATCACTATACTTACAACAAAAATTACTGTTCCAAACATGAAAAATTACTATTTATTTAGTAAAAAGTCTCTAAACGACCGAACACTACCAGATTACCATTCTAACACAGTAATTTTTATTATATTTTTCTCTCAGTGCAGAGGATAAGAGTTCACACGATTATTCTAAGGAGACTCCAAAATTATAAGGAACTAAAAAGCTGTGACCAGCAATACAATCAGGTGATTTTTAAATTTCTCTGTTTCTGTTTAAAATCAGAAGCTTCTTTGATTCTTCATTGCATTTTATCAAAAATTACCCTAAGCTCTTCCAATCTCGTATGACGGAACACATTCGCGGTCGGTACTGAGTAGCCATGGAAAAGTTCACCCGTATGGAAATGTATGTGGGTTTGAAGTTTTCTAGAAAAAACAAAGAGCGCTTGTCACACAATGGAAGAATAAAACTTCTCACCCGTGTTGTATGGATCCAACAGAATATCGCAAGATCACTACTTCAGATTAAAGTTTTTTTTGTTTTTTCTACATCGATCCTAACTCTCTAAATTGATTTATCTTAATTTATGTGCTCTCTTAGTTAATTTTACGTATAACTTTTAGCGGCATCATTATTCTCGGCAGAGACAAGCACCTATTTTGCTTATTTAGGACATGAAATAATTCTTTTCGATCGATTAAATCGGTTGAATTTTCGAATTTAAATTGTTATCTAAAACCATCATTTAAATTTTTGTTCTGAAGCAAGTATTATTTATGTTAACTTACATGGTCAAAAAAAAAACAGATAGACCATTGAGGAAAACAACCTGATTTTTAATTGAAAATCAACAAACTGTGAGGCTTTTGTATAATTATAAACTTAAAAAAGACCAACGCTAAAAAGCAATTTGTCGAACATCACTGTCGATGGAACTGCTCTGGAATGTAGACAAAAAACATGTGCACGTGTGTGTCTGTACAGGCTCGAGCACATCGAAAATTTACCGTACAGGCATCAAACGTCCAACGCGTCTGATTCTGCCGTGGAATTCAAAGCATTTGTGTGTAAACGTTTGAATGAGGAATGTCGAATGGCGCCTCTATACTTTCGCAGTTACAGCCCCCGAGGGATTCCACACGCATCACTCCCGAAAATTTGGAGGCGCCGATTTAAACGCTGACCTACATGTGAGTCGGAATTATTTTACAGCTTTTGCGTCCTGGTGTCGGGTGCTTTTGTTTGATTACTTTTCAAAAAGAAACAGCGTTAGATTTTATTAGTACTTGATCATACCTCGAGTTGAACGAGCATCTTTGGAACTTGTGTTTTTGTTAATAATATGAGCTAAAAAGTATTTATCACCCAACATACTACTTTGGAAAAACTTATTGGTAATTCCGTGAATCCTCAAGAATCAGAGTGACCTTTCGGAGAAAAGTTCCCGAGGATTCCATGGTATCAAGTTTTTTTGTCCGTAGCCTAAAAACAGTATAAAAATGTTAACATTTGACTCAACCATCCCCCAAAGTACTCGAGAAATCCAAACCCCTCTGCTGCACCATGTCAGCTAACAAAGTCTGCACACACGCGCATCACGTATTCGGCACATACCAGCCCCGACTGTAAGCCGAGAGAAGAGCCCTATGCGCCCTGTACACAGTCATCCACGGCACTTGGCACCATAAATCTTACACCGAGCAAACGAGCCTCTGAGCCTTGAGCCAGCTTACGTGTACGAATGGATTTGTATTAATTGTCCGCCTACGTTGGAGTCGACGCGCACGAAAAATATAACTCACAGCCGTAAAACGTAGGGTGGCTGCATAACGAGGAAAAAGGATCGGGCGCGATGTGGATGCGAGCGCGGTGACATGACCTGCGTGCGACTTGCTAATAAATCGAGCATGAAAGAAGATTCCCCGGCCCAGTGCAGTCCATGGAGGTGTCTGAAACTCGATGATTTTCAGGCACGAGTGCTCTGCAGGAGTATCTTGTATCTTTACTCGAGAAAAAAAAAGGTTGAATATACCGAAAACGGCTATTCATAATTAGTGAAAGAAACTTTGAGCGTCAAGCGAGGGTAATCGAATTATCTTTTATCGCTTATGTGTGTAAATGAGATTTTTTTTTTTTTTCCAATCAGTCTTACAATTTTTCGATCCATCGAAACACTGGTTGAGGGTAAAAGAAAATTTAATCGTCCCGAGGCATGGTATTATTGCTCCGCACATTCAGATAATGACAGGGAGTCGAGTTGTCAAAGGCCTTTATTGACAGGTCTAAGCCCTGGAGGTAAGGCAACTGTTGAACATTGCAAGATTGGTATACAAAAAGGGATTTATTGGTTTGTAAAGAAGGAAGTTTGCTCTAGCCAAATACTTGATGCCAGCAAGAGTTGCAATCCTCTTCAGCTATGAATTCTTAAAGACAATGTAGGTGAAAGCTCACTTTTCACGTACATTAAGAGAACAGCACCAAGTAACGACCACTGTTTTTTAAATCCATGGACAATTTGTCTATCGTTTGTTGCTGATTTGTTAAGCAAATAAGTACATTTTTGGCTATTTACAGAACTAAGATGTGTACCAAGTTTCGAGAGCTTGATATCAATTGACTTTGGAAGGGACAAGAGCAAATCTGCAAGCGAGAAAATTTATTGCTCCTTTGTTGCTCAAATGATATGCCATTAACTATTTTGTCGATTGAGTATGGGTGTATGACTATCTGAAACAACATCTGCTCGAACAAACCATGAAAAAAAAAGGAATTGAAGAGCAAGAAGCCAACGAATGATTGGATAAATAAAATTAATCGACATCATAAATAAGCTTCACTACCGATTTCATATCGAATAAACGTAACATATACGTTAGGCGTACAGTGAAGAGCCACTACCATACGTATATACTTAATAATCTCCTCGCCTACATGCGGTTGACTAGCATTGGACTACCTATACGTGTGTGTGTTTGAACACATACGACGTAATTCACACGCTGTGGCGGATTGTAAGAAAAACAAGTTTTGCATCCACGCACCCACGCAGGACTGTTATACTGTAACTATCGCCTCCACTACGAGCGAATAAATTATACGATACCGGTTTTTCCCGATTTCAGGCGCACTCGGATCACACATACGCGATAGGCTCAATGACCACCGTTCATAAGACTTTCTGGCTCATATTACGTGCCTGTGTGTTTGTGTGATACGATTACCGATCGACCTTTCGGGAAAAATGTTAACGCAGCCGAGCTCCTTAGCCGTCGTTTTTGCCATCTTTTTTGTCCGTGTTACGAGTATACGAGTAACGGTGTTATCTGAATATCGGGAAACGCGAACTCGTAGTTGGCAGCGATAATCTCATTTAAACCGGTAGCTCCTCGTAACTCGCACGTCACGTGCCTATTAGCATGTATCATACATGTACGCACGTATATTCGTGAAATATAGTGACGAATTTTGAAACGTCGATTATTTACTAGTTTTTAAGAAACGTGTGTTTTATGAGATTTTTGTGTGATTATTGTTGTTATTTGTTGCTACTATCATAATCAATATGGTTATTGGGGAGGGTGTGTTTTTCTACAATTATTTCAATAATGATTTTTCTTATTTGCACGCTACCATCATGAAAACTATGAATTCGATCCATCGTCACACTCTTTTGTACTACATATCTGTGGAAAACTGTATGGAATTAAAGCTTTTTCACCCACTAAAAACTTCGTGCAACGACCCCGGCTAATTCATCAAAAAAAAAGTTTGCTTCTCGCCTCTTTTGCCACCTTTTTCTTCCCCGACCAGCCAAGACGAAAAAAAAAAAAGAAAATCTCGACTCGCTTCTCGGGAGAAAGGGAGCAAGTGTGGGTCCACTTGGGCATGAAAACGTCACTCACTCAATTTTTCTCGACGATGCGGAGTAGTCCACTCGGTCTCACTCGCCAGCTCATGTATACACTTACAATTCGCACAACCCCACACGCCACGCTCACCTTACACATACATACACACACACACACACACTCGGCGCTTTCTCTCTCTTTCGGGTTTCCTTTCCCTCGCGCGCACACTCTGTGCACCATACGTGTGCATATCTATTCATATACGCACTGCAAACATTTGCAAACAGTCGGGCGTGAGGCTGGACACCGAGTAGACAAAGATATATACGTATATATACACCATCCAACTGTGCGCGTGTCGCGAAACTGAAATGCCGCGCGCCTGCAAGCCAGTTGGGTTTGGTGCACACGCACGCGAGCTCGTTGCTCTTATCTTGCGGTGACTGCGTTACTTGTGAGGCCAAGACCCTGCAAGCAAGAATACATATATATAAGTTTCATTGTGCCACCATTATGATTCGCGCGAGGTTTGTTTTGTATTTGATGATTTTTCTCAGTGTGTTCTCGTGCGTGCAATGAAAAATTAATTTTGGGCACTGATTGTGTCCCATTGGTTATCGTGCCGATCGTCAAAAGTGCAGTGAAATGTGATTAAAGGGACGAACATTTATAATTTTTCGCAGCTATGGTATTTTTAATTCATCCTTAATGCGTATTGGTTACTTACTACATCTACGCGGATCGGTAACAGAGAGGCTGACGGAGGAAAGAGCTTTTGAGGTCGATGACTCCCAGATCTGCTCGCAATATCCACGAGTACACCCACGTACAGAGACGCCACTGTTCTGTTTACAAACGTTGCGTGAAGTCTAGCCTGCTTATTTCGATTTCCAAGCTAGATCTTTCAAAACACCGACTGCAGTCTTACGTATATTAGGGGTCATTTTATGTAGCCGCTGCTAAAAGCTCTCGTAGCATCGTGTCCAACTGTATATATTTCCGCTCTCCCAAATGAATCGGTGTTTATGCAGTGATGATTGACTGAAGCTTTGTAAATCCATACTGAAGGATCAATTTATTTTATCGTTTTGACTAACATTGCTGTGAGATTTGTGTTTTAAATTATCATTCCCCCAAAAAAGCATGAATTACTTTGTACATTTTTTTATTTGTTTTTGCATCCGAATGACATCAGAATATAGCGAAAGAAAAAGAATTCTGAAGTTTTAATTTTTCATACATCGGACATAGCAATAGGTACGCAGTTATCCATCGATCTACCAAAAGAGACACGCACGCTCAAAGCCCCCGACATCCTGACACCCGAGCTGTCACCGATCGGCTGTAAGAAAAAGAAATCAAAGCGAACCTCGAGAACCATTACAGCACAAAAAGCTCTTATCCACTCGGACGTCACCTGTCCATTCCCTATGAACAAAAAATAAAAGCGTCCCCATCGACACGCACTGGCATCGCGGAGCAAGACAACTACCACGGGGTGATAACACCCCCCTCCCTCCTTCTTGTCTGCGATGGACGCGTTCGCTCGGTGACCCAGTTTCCAACCAAATTTCAAAAACGAACTTTACCGCCTGCAATTCCCCAAACTTTGTAGTATCTGCCGGTACAGATAGTATAACAGTAATAGTCTCTTCTCGTAATACACGGCCACCAGCTCCGTACTGGCATTTGAATTTCCCGCCAATTCCGACGTCACGCGTCTCGCAATTGAAACCCAACTCCTCCCTCTCTCTCGGGGGAGCCAAAGTCCTCGAACGGAGGGAGGGATGGTGGAAACTGTATCGGACCTCGAGGGCTTGCTCGCAGTGTCTCCTCTCCTCCCAAGCGAAAACGAAAGTTCCCCCGAGGCGCTGTCTCTTACAGCGCCTCTTTTTATTTCCAGCGCACGGGCTGCCGCTCGGCGAAGCGAAATGCCCCGCGATGCTCCGGCACAGGTGGTTTATTGACTCGCTTCCCGAGCACTCCACAACGCGCGCTTTTATTTTCTTTGGCGTTTCGATTGAAAGTAGGGAACGCTTGTGCGAGAGATTGTTTGTCCCTTTTCCCGAATGGGGTTGGAGCTTGAAAAACGTCTCGGTTTCAGGACGTAAATTTCGAAAATCCATGCAGGGTCTCTACGGGGAGTTATGGGTTTCTGTTTTTACAGAGTTGATCCTCCACTCTAACTGTACCCCGCTTGATTTGTGTTTTAATGGGCGCTATTAAAACATCCGCTGATTCCGAAAAGTATTGCTTGCTTCGAAATACTTTTTTACCGGAATAGTTTCAATCGAATCATTTTGCAAGGAAGAATACAATTTTCTACAACTTTGTACGGTGTGTGGCGTGGCTGCATTCATGAATGTGAAAGTCAATCCTACTGAGCACATCTGTGTATACTCCACGACAAAAACTTTCAGTCTTTAAAAACCTTGGAATCCATTCAAAGTTTCTACTGATATTGTAATAGAAAATACTGCAACGTTGGATGATTATAAGTCTATCAAAATTAGTTTTGATGACTATTTATGATTTTGAAATATTGTCCAATCGTACTGGAGTCAGAGAAAAATGTTTTCAAAGTTTCAAGAGTCTCGGAACTTTTATCAACTCTTTCGAGTGTACAGTCTCTTGCGATTCAAAGATCGATTGGCCTTCAAAGAATTCATTTTTTACGTCACCTCAGTCCATAGTATCCATCAAAATGAGCAAAATCACAAATAATCTTTCAACGCGACAGCAGATTTTTCAATTTTCCTTGAATCTCGAATGAAGAAAAGACCCGGGCCTTTGTGCAAATGACCCGTCAAAGTAATAATACAGTATATCCAGGTACTCAGCGACAAGGTGAACATATCTCAGACCCTGTACGTAACTAAGTTAATCTTGGCTAGTCACGTATACCGATCTACCCTACTCCCGTAGCTTTTTGTCGGTGACTTACGGTACGAAAGGTAGAGGATGAAAGCTCGACTCCTCGGCAGTCCCAGGTACTTGTAAAGATCCTCGACAGCATAAGCTCCTTCGCGACGACGCACTCGACGCATCTACCTTGGGAGTCGGCCACCTATAGCGAATCCAAGTTGTGTGTACACTCCCTTGGTACTTAGACTCTGGTTTTGGGCGCGTGCACTTGCCGAGATAACGAGACTTTCGAGAGTTGCAAGCGCCGACTTGACGGCTTAAACGACGTGACTGCGCGTGTGCGTCAAGGTCTTAGCGTATAGGGCTGAACTGAAATGGCAGAAAAAACCATGCAAGGTGACACGGCAAGGAGGGATACGCATTACAGGTGCGCGTAATCGATTATTCACGAGGACTGCGAACTTTACGTGAATAAGAAAGCTGGAATTTTGAAGATTTTGGAGACTAGTTTCTTAGGAATCAGAAAAACAGATGACAACGGACATCATAAATACGTAAAATAAATGTTCGCCATCGTGGGAATTTCAAATAAGAATTTGTGTCATAGTTTTGCGTTGCCAAGAGAATCAGACCTTCACCCTCCGTTTCAGGCTGCATTGTTTCATTTGTTGTGTCCTCATTCAAAAATAAAAGTAACGAAATTTTCGTGAAATGGCTAAACAGACACCGTTCAAGCTCCAAAGTAGTCCAAAGGTAACCAAACCTCATAGAGAGAGAAATAATACGGCGTAAAGTTGTGTAAGAGTGCAGAGACGGAGAAAAAGCGAGCAGGTTAAGGCTTCGAGATTGTCCGAGAAATCACGAGTTACGAGTCCCCCTTCAAGATTCTCTCTCTTCGTCCCCCCGTCGCCAACTGAAACTCCCTCGCTCGCTTGCTCCTCGGGGAGTCCGCGATTAGTCCCGGCGAAATTCCCCACCCCATCCCTTGTGCACCTACGTAGTCCTGCGTCGCGCGCGAGCGCTTAGGACTCGGATCGGCAAAGGGCTGTTAAACTCTGTTTTCGCTGTTGCATCTGGGGAATTGCTGCTACCCGCACTGAACTTCCACGGGGCTGTTGTACTTCTTGCTGCTGACACTCCGCTACCTTCGCTGACTCTCCCTCTGGTTCTCTGCTTTTTCTTTTGCTTTTCTCAACTGCTTGCTCGGGTAGAACGTTTGAGTGATTCATTGGCTCGGGTGGAATGGCTTTTACTAGCTTTTAGCCCTGGAAAATTGAATTTTCTTACTTTTGGATCATTGTCTTTTGTACGGGAGGATCGAACGATTGTTACGGCTAAGTTTTTCATTTTCTTTTTTTTTTTTTCATTAAATTTCAATCGTTGAATTTGTTGTCTCGTGCTGGCTGAGTTTTTTAATAACAGAACAGTGGCGTTTCTACTCTGTGGTGCCTGTACTTTAATTTAAAGGCCACCATTAGTTGATATTTGATTTTATTTACTGCGAAGAAGGTTTTTTGAAGCAAAATTTGTTGGATTTAGTAGGAACAAAATAAAAATGTTCACTTTGCCATGTGATTTTTTTCCCTTACCATGTATAATTCAAACTATACTTGGCAATAGACATTTTATTACTGGCGAGGGGACAAAATTTTACCACTGACCTATTGCACGGAGATAAAATCTAATTGGTTAATATCAAACATGCAAAGAAACAAGCTCTATTGGCTACTCGCATAGCTGAAATGTAATGTAAAATGTCATCCAGAGTAATTTCAATAGTGCACTACTAATATCAATAAAAGTACGTTCGTAAACAAACAAAAAGTTGTCGTTGATATCCCAACGGAAGTGGAGCAGATTGAAAACTTTTCCCATCGAAGTGCAGCAGCTTGATTTGAAAAAAGAAAAAAAAACAGAACTCGAGCGTAAAAAGAAGCACCAATATACACGCAAAGAGCACAATACAAAAAAAAAAAAAAAAAAAAATATCTGACAAGCAAAACTCGGTGCATGCAAGATGAAACATGGTATTCGGGGAAAAAAAATTGGAAAACAGAGCGTAAGCAAGGGAGGAGAACTCGGGGGGCGACGTAAAGCACAATATGCGAGTTGAGTGGCTTGCGAGCAAAAGTAGGCTACGAGGATGCACCAACGAACTTTTTACTGCACCGAATGCGAAAGTCGTCTGTCTCCAAACTTGTCCGGCCCGAAGGACAATACAACCTGTCGGCTTCTGTCCTACAGAGTGCTGAGTGACTCACAAAACCTAGAGGAACTCGAGACGGAATCTGATATTGTAGTTGAAGCCCAAAAGACAAGATCGCGATGGAAATTCGCCACCTTTTGCGATGTACAGGTAGGTACCTCATCGAGGGAATTTCTTTACATTTTTTAGGGGATGAAAAAATTAAAAAATTCCTAAAATTTGGAGATGATTCAAAAATAGCAACAAAAAAGAAGAGTTGTTTGACGGTAGCATCATTATTTTGTATCTCTACAAGTGCAAGCTCGGCTAGTCCATCAGGTGGAAATTTAATTTTAACTGTCATACCCCAATAAAATTCAATTTATTATATTTAATTTGATTGTATTTAATTTTTTTTTTTTTTTTCATGTATCATTTGGTTTTGTTTTATTTGAATTTGTTGTGCTTTATTTCTTTATTTTATATATTTTGTTTTCTTTCGTTTTATTTTAATTGACTTTTTTTTTTTTTTTATTTATTTATTTATTCACTTATTTTAAAAAGCAAAACAGTGACCTAATTTTCAACAGAAAACAATCCCTTCGAACTTGCACATACATGACGTGAGTGCACCCAAAACACGATGCACGTCTGGATTTACAAAAAATACGTATTATTTATAAAGCTCCAGTTTACTCTGTTTAATGACACAAAACCGTAACAGATCCCGCATCGAATGAATAGCACAATAATTAATTAGGCGCCGGTAGCAGCGAAACCACCTCAACCAGCGAGTACGTTGGCTCCTCGTAATTACAAAAAGCCCTCCAATTACACGTATATACGATATATATATATATATATGTATACACGCTCAAGTCCAGAAGCGCGCATAAAACATACATAACAACGCAGGGGAAAGAAAGAAAAAAAAGCAACCACTGACGGATGTATATACATCTCCCACCTCGAAAGTCATAAGCAAAAACTCGGTGCGCAGAGGGTTGGCTCTCGTCTGTAGTGCAGCGTACTGTACTCGTACACCAGCGCTTCGACCCAACAGCTGTTGCCACGTTGTACTCCATTCTCGGGAAGGATGAAAGCATGGGAGGCTGGGAATAAAGGCCCTCGGAAGTGTAATAGCGTAACAACGGGAATGATAGCGCTCCCCTTGTCGGAAAGAGAGAGGGAGAGATAGCCCACAGCTAGAGAGTCCTTTTCATTCCCGTGACGGTGTAATGAGTTTGGAGGGAAAGAACGCCGAGGGAGAGGCTCGACTGCATCCTCGAAAATTCATCTTTTTCCTCTCCTTGCACAGTCCCTCGGTACGAGAAAAAAGAGGGGGGGGGGGGTCGAGAGTTCGAAGATGGTTGAAGTTCGCTGCTGCGCGGAGACAATGGGAAGGGGGAAGAAGAAGGAGAAAAAGATGGTGATAAGGGACTTGGACTGCAGATGTATGCGCTGCTGCAGAAAAGAGACTCCTTTGATGTTATCAAGATGGGCCGTCGAGATATGGATACATATATACGACTCGTTTACATACTTGACGCGCTGTTGGTTCTTTAGGATATTCATTTTACGGAAGTGAAGGAGTGCAATCTCTTTGGACTCAAGATGGCACACGAGTTTTTTTCTTTCCGATCGATCGAGTGTGCGTATGAGACTTTTGATGTCACGGGTAGAACCTAATTAGGCGCTTTTGTCAGTGAACTTGTCAAATGAATCCACCTACGGTTTTCTACGAATTGTGGAAAATATCAATCGAAAATTGTTATTGATAATTACAAATTATAAGTAATAATTCATCTTCTCATCAATAACTTTGATGTTCATGATTTTAACTTTACGCCGTCCAAAGTTTTATTTGTCCGGTTTTTAGTGGACAAATTTATTTTGATTTAATATAAATTGGAGAATACAAGTCTACCAAATCATATTTACATATAATGCCGTGATTTTCTACAACCATCCAATAAGAAAATCAATAAATAACGGTTCCACTTTCGATAAAATGCAAAGTACAGCAGTATAGAGTACATTTTTTTTATGTCATGGTAAATTAGTTTTTATTTTTTAAGAAAACGAGAGATTTTTTTTCTATTTAACGTGATGTTCTTCGTGAACTCGAAATATCCCAGTTACTGATACTGCCAGGTGTAAGAATTTAATTACGTAAAATGGATGCAATACCCAGCAAAACAGCGGAAATAAAAATTTTTAAAATTTACCCGATACATTTTTACTCTTTATTATAAACGCTCTCTCTTTTAGTCCTACGTACACAACTGCAGGATACATAAAAATGAGGAATATCCGCTTGTTGTTATTCGACCTACTTTTTGTTATGCAAACATCAGCCATGAGCTGTTTTATTTTTTCCGGAAAAAAAAAAAAAAATCGAACGAGTAAAAAAAGTAACAAAAATACGAAAGATACAGTATAAACTAAAAAAGTAGCTTAGTACATTCATATTAAGTAATAGATCATTGGTGCTGCCATGCAATTCCTGTTTTGTCAGGTTAAACAGCCCACGCGTGATAAATTAGTGAGTTGAGGTGTCCAATGAAAAAGACTAGCATACCCGCAAGAAAAATTAAAATTCGAGCTTACTTTGTTCATATCTGGATTTCAGTTTTTCTATGCATGTATTTCTTATTACACACAAGGTCTAAAACAAAGCAAAAGATTTAACATTTAAATATTTTCTCAAATATCAAACGAAATCTTGATTTATTTTAAACTCTAAAAAATATAAATTAAGCATACATCGCTTTACAGACAAATAGGAACTTTTGCCAGATTCTATTATCGTTTTTTTTAATGCAAATTTAAAATATTTTTAAAATAAACATTTTTTCAAATGATGTTAACATTCTACAATTGTTTCGTTACTTAACGTTCAGTCATCGAAAACTAGACAAATTTCATGAGTCAGTCTGTAAAGTCATGGTCCCTAACTAACTTTCTCTTCCTCCGTCTCTTTGTCAATTCATATAGAGACAATACACTTTCAAACGCATCAATGTAACAGTCGCTGATGCACGTTAGTCATAAATCACCGCTCGAAGAAAGCTGACGCTTGAAAAATGCTAGAGCCGTTTTTCTATTTCACGTCCGTTCGATAAAAAACCTGGCTATTCCAACTTGACAGTGCGATCGCTTTGGCTAGTCTGGTTTCTTTTGACAGAAATAGGTCCAGTCACTCACACAAGAAAAGTGTACGTCGAGTTCTTTCAGCTACGGAGTTGTTGTTGGGAATACATGCACTAAGCACGTTTCAATTCAAGCACATTTTCATTTTAAATGTGTAAAAACAGAAGAAACTGCCCGTTCAGTATTGATAATAAGTAATATAACAATTACTTATTTTTTTATTGACTTTTATGTACTAATTTTTAAGGATTCACCGATGTCTGACTAAACGTACGTTATACTACTGAAAAATATATGTGTGTTGAATTCAGTGCGTTTTTTGAAAAAAAAAAAAATTAAAAGTATTTTGTAAAACATAGTGGCTGCAAGAAAATAAATCCTTAATAAGTCTGTCAAACTCCTTTTACAGAAAATTAATTAACTTTGAAATACATTTATTTCCTCAAATTTTTGAGTATTAAAAAATGTTCCAAAGTCTCGCATTTTCATCAAAGTACGCATACAAAAAATCCTTGCATACACACTTCGTTTCTCGTAAATAAACGCGCTACACACACAATAAAATATCTCTAAAAAAATATCCAATGTATTCTTATAAAAACTAAAACTTTTCTAAACTTCCGCACGGATCAATCCAAGGCAAATCCGACGCGGAAGCGATGCATTTTGAACTTTTTCGTAAACTGCTGAAAAAATACGAGCCGTAAAAAGCCTTGTAGCGTCGGTAATGGCATCAAGTCCGAGTAAAAGTGCGCAGCAGCTAAAATAAACAGAAAAAAAACAAACAAACAAAACTACAGTAGCGGAAACCCTCCCAAAACAACACAATCCGTGCTACCTTTTCCCGCGTATCCATGCGACCGCATATTTTTATTAGAACATAAATGCAGACGTGGATGCAACAACCGAATATCAGACAGACACGCCGCCAAAGTAACTCGAAAAAGGACTATAGTACAGCCGATTTGCCAAAAATTTTCTTTCACACTCTGGTGCTTGATCGCTCGAATAATTCGATTCGTCACACGCGTACAGTACTACTTTTGCCGAGTACTCGGCAAACGGCAGCGATTCGCTCTATACGCGTATGTATATCTGCATGCGTGCAGGTAAGCGAAGTAGAATCGCCAGACTATGTGCGGTTGGATCGATGAGCAAACGTCTCGAAGGTGCGCCTCCGCATAATAACTAGTCAGAGGTGCCTGTGTGAAACTCAGTCAGCGAGCAGTCGAGCGTTTACGCGTCCTCGGATTACTTTGATCATCTTTCTTTTCCCCTCTTTTCTCGCTCCATTCACGGATTTGGCGTTGCTTTTTCTTTTTTCACAAGTATCCCCGAGCAAATCGTTCCTTTACTCCTTGTGGCATTCATCTCCCAAAATTGCAGTTTGAATTTCGATTAGCTCATCGGATATGCGGTTCGTTCTCGTCTTTCTTCTTCTTTTCTCACGCAGCGACCTCGATTCGACTTTCACTTCGGTCTTCAAATTTACATCTCGTTGCCTTCAAATCCTTGCATCACATTGTTGTCAGTAAAGTTGATAACGAGATTAATTACATTCTTCGATAGAATTCAATAATCCATGCCGTTTATAGAGTACCGTTTCGAAGCGATTCGCTCAGTTAGCCTTTTGTTGTTCGTATACCTGCTACGACTATTGCAGTACGAAAAGTAGAATAATCTTCTAACGTGTTTTACGTGAATGGCAACGAAAATAATCAAGCAACTTAACACTGTATGGTTACTGAAACATCTGTAATTTTTATCAGCAGTCTGTCATGATATGTAATTTTACCCACACTCGTACGTAAAAAGAGTTTCCGTACGTTGGTCACTTTTTTCGTAGGAAACCTTTTTAGTAGGAAACACAGGGTTCGCACTTGGTGTGCATGATTGGTCTCCCCTACTGTTTTCTTGTTTTAGTATAAAAGTATATCCATGCACAAAGTAATTGCTTTACTGTTAGTGCAAAAACACTACTTAACACACGATTGGAAGAAAACATTGTTCACAGGCTTCGTCCGTCGCTCGTGCGTTTCCCGCACTTTTTGAAACGCGCAGCGCTGATCCTCACTTTTGCAAACAACTCACGCCCAGCGTTTTACAACCCAGTCGTGCATATAAAAGCACGTTTTACGTTGCACACGTCGCACGAGCTAAAATTTGAAGTAGAAAATTTCCAAGTGTACACTCACGCGGGATACTTTAATCCTTCGAATGATGCCCGACTATACGTGTACCGAGGATTACGCGCACATCGAAGGCATCGAAATAACAAGCCAAGCATAGAGCTCCACTCAACTAGCCCTCCACTACCCTTATGGGATTCAAAACACGTAGGTACACACATCCACGTGTATATACGTGGGCTCTTGTGACACACAGTAAATACTGCGAGGGGAGGCTCGTTCCGCCGTTGATCAGAATAGGTGTATGTATACGTGTGTAGGCTGTTTATCTGGAGCGCGCACCCGTCGAATCATGAGTTCGCGCTCGGTAGCTGAAACCACGTGCTCGTGTGTGTGTATGCTTTGCCGAGAAATCAATCATCAGCCCTAAAACGTCGCGATCCCCCGCACGCACTAGATCATCGCGTGGCAGATGTTTGGAGCGTAAATGTCTGCATGTAATTTCTATATATACGTGCATACAAACGATGCGGAAAGAGGGAGAGAGAGAGAGAGATGGTAGTGAGGTGGCGGTGGCCCTTATTTATCGGGCGTGCCAGCCAATTTCCTGTTCGCGTCCGCTGTCGTTCGTCTCTCCGTGTTACATGACTATCGAAACGGGGAGTCAGGTATGTATGGACGTGTGCGGAACTGGCGCTTGATAATTGGCCGCGGACCAAATTTACCTTTGGTCAGATTATTTGGTTGCTAGGACCTTTTTTTCTCGTTAATTTCGCCGCTACGATTCTAATCTGGCGGAACGTAAATAGTTTTTTGTACGACGTTGACAGTATAGATAGAGAAAAATGTCTTTCATCCTCTAATTTTCTTCAATAATTATTCTGAAAATAAGTAGAAAATGTCCTTACTGTCCATCATAAAACTAGTTTTATAGCATAGAAATATGTTTTTTAAGTAACGACGATGGTATCTCTATTTATCCGACGATTTCCTTCATTAGTTTTGTGAAAATTGGAAATAATAGCGTTGCAAACTTCATGTGTTGGTTGATTAATTGGAAAAATAATATAAAATGTTTTCACCCACGCCATAGTTCTTGTCTGACAGTAGAAAAATGAGTGTTTAGCGCGACATCGATCGCACTTCTATTTATCGAACGATTTTTTTAAAGAGATTCGTAAAAATATGAAAATTAACATTTCAAACGTAATTTTTTTATCAATTGATTAAAAAAATAGTACATAACACGTCTACTCTACTACTAGAGTTCTGGTCTGATAGCATAAAAAGTTTTTCACTTGAGAGTGACAGTAACTTTACTTATCAGACTAGTTTTTGTGATCGGTATCTGAAAAACATGGATAGGAACCCTACTAAATATATGTTTATGCTTTTTTAACATACTTTATTTTTGAAAAGCAATTACGATAAATTTATCTGCTATGTGCACTAGCGATTTTAGTAATGTCAAAGTTTTATTTACAAAAAAATCTTTAAAAAATCCAAAAAAAAAAAAAAAAAAAAAAACCCTACGTTTAGTTGCGTAAATCGAGTCTTTTTATTATAAAATTTTTACTGCGACAATCATTGCTGATTTTTCATTATACGTGTGCATCTTCTATACATTCAATAAAAATAATCAACGCGTTGTACTGAAAGTGAATGACTTCTCGCTGTCTCATTGTATCCAAGAATTCTTTCACACTCGGCCTCTAACTTACGTTGGCACGTCCTTATTGTTTGCTGCATTGCTCCCTACATTTTTTTTTTTTTTTTTTTTTTTTTATCATTATTTTTTTCATTTCGAAGCGTCTGCTTTTTTTCACTTCTCGTTATCCTACGGCATTACCTCTGGGCGTTCAGGCATTTAATTATTCGCTTGCACGCCCTCCAAAGTCACGGAGAAATTTTCTCGTAATTAAAATCCACGCGTCTTCTGCATGAAAAGCCTCGAGCGTCAAGTTTATGAATTCGTCCTCCTAGTTACTGCAGTAATACTTTTTAGCCAACATACTTGAAACTGAAAAAGTATGATAAAATGATTCTTTTTTCAACAGGAGTGACGTATAAAGTGGATAAAAAAATATGGAAAATTCCAAAAAAAAGATCACCTATAGTGTTTTCAAAAAGTCCATGTTAACTGCTGTAAAGATATAAGCGTGCGTCAATTGCTTCGCTAAGATTTTTTTATCAAATAAAATTCTTACGTAAAAAAAAGAAAATAATAATGGTTATATGAACTTGTCATGTATGTCTTTCGACTTATTTTGCAATATTATGATACTTGTAAAAACTTAAGGAGAAATAAATAATTGAAACCAAAGTAAAATAATACTTCTATATTTAAGACCAACAGCTATTATTAGTCAAAAAATACAAGAAAAAGAGTATCATGAAATACTTTTTTTAAAAGTGTTTTCCACTACAGAAAATTTTTCAAGGTTGATAGAAAACCCTATTATTAAAAATTCGTACTTTTCGCACAAATCATATTTAAACTTTTCTCAAAAAAAGATGCCAAGTCTAATCGAGTGGTTGAGATTGTTATTTTACTTTGACAAGGTACTTAAAAAATTATTGTTCCAACAAATTGATGCAGGAAAGCTACATACACAAACCTACAGGACGTAAAAATGCATTTATTTCAACCTCGTTAAATCTGTAATAAAGTTGTTTGTACTTTTAACTAGAAAAACTTATTTATTACTGAAACATATAAACTACAAACTTTATTTTCTATAAAACCTCATAAGCACTGTCTGCTGTCAAACAAAAATAAAATGTACAGACTATAAGCCTTTCAATGAAACGCTCTCGAATTTATCAAATTTACAGTAGTGGCAAGTATTATTTTATTAAAAAATATTAAAAAATAATCGTGCTTTTAAATAAAAAAAGTGCTAGTGGTTGAAAGAAAAAAAACTTTAAACGTACTTTGTTAATATTTTCGATGTGGGCGAGTATATGATGGAAATCATGAAAAGTACCAAGACTAATTCTGTAACCTTTTTGAGAAATTGGTAAATAATTTTCATTCGACGCGCAGCTGATTTTAGCAAGGAAGGGAGAAGAATTTGTAAGAAAAGTAGTCGAGGAAGTCAACGGAAAGGGAAACAAAAAATGTCCGAAAGATTGAACACGATTTTACGAGATCGTACGTTTCGTCGAACTCAGCAACTCGTAATTTCCAATGTGTGGCAAACGAACTGCGAATAATTCGAGGAGTGAAATCAGCAGTGCAGCAATAAGCTGTAAAAGATTGAGAGCAAAAAAATAAAGAGTAAAATAAAAACATATGGAAAGGAACAGTACAAAAAAAAAAAAAAAAAAAAAAAAAAAACATAACATAGACACTTTTCAACATAAACACCCTCAAAGTTACCAATATAGTTACACAGTATTAATTCAGGAACCAATTGCCAACTTTACTCGATTTCAACATAAAAAATACATAGTTAAATGACATGGCACTCAATACCTCGAGTATCGCTCTAATCCGATAACCCATTCCACTCTTACCAACTCAATCGAGCCAATCGAAATTGTTATCCACGAAAATTGCTTCAGATACTACAGTCAAACCTTCAACAACCCCATTTCCTTTTCACCCAATCCTTGCTTGCAATAGGTCATCTCGCGCATATCCACACACGAAAAATATATCCAGCAAAAAAATAATCCAAAATGATTTTAAAATCCGTTTCAGGAGCTTGAGCGAAGCTACACCTTGTCGACACCCGGCACCGAGAGTCCAGTCTTCTGTCCACCACCTTGCTCGCCACCACCGGCGCCTGCCGCCTACATATCCAGCGCCCGCGCCTCGTCGCGCAGACTAGCCTCGGGCACCAGTCTTGGCCCGGCTGGTGCAGCCACCTCCCCCGAACGGGATCCCCTCGGCCGGCTGATCAGGTTGGTACATATGCTTTACAATCCATGCTTTTGTTACATTGCAGTCTTTAGAAATGAACTGGTGAGGCTTCGACTTTTGAAGCTGCGAGAATTCAGTGGTGGAGCATTTGTTGGGTGCGGAGGATAGCTGGTAGTTGGATGCTTTTGATTTTTGCTGAGTAAAAGTGCCGACCGCGAAATCGACCGCAGTTCTGCGGTGTTTGGCTTTACATTGAGATTTGTACTAGGAGAACATTATAAAATCCTACTTTGAATGTAAATTGAAAAACACGATTCTCTAAGAGAATAAATTGGTATTTATTGCCTTCGTAGGAATAGGAAAATATACTTTTATGTAGATAACGTTGTACTGATTTTATAAATATTATAACTCTGCGAAACAAATTTTCAATTCAATTTTTTTTTTTTGTCGATTTGCAAATGTCATTTTTAGTATTTTACATAAAACTTTACACGAGTATTAAAAATGTTTATGTTAAAAGCTAAATTAATTTTAAAGCCATAAGTATATGATTCTCTCATCATTTCCGTCATGAATTTTATGACCTAAAAAAAAAATTTTTTTACAACAGAGTCATTAATACAATTAATGGCACATTTTGTAACCTGTAATGAGCGCAGTATGTTTTAATAAAATTTACTCTACAAAAATTTTTAATTTGCGACTTTCAGTAGAAAATATATTCAACTAGACAAATAATCGTAACTATAGAGAAAAAGTATGCTTTTTTCTGTAACAGAGATTTTTTTTTCTTTCATCATATTCTTGTAAATTTTTTAATGCAATTTACGTATTTTTTTTTTAATAAAAAATAATTTTGTATGAAATCAAAGCCGATGCACCTTCGGAGTTAGTCACAAACACATTCCGTAATATATGCCACAGAACAAAGCAAAGCTTAATATGACAATTCTCGTGGATGTATGCGCAGATACCTAAAGACCTTCTACCGAGAAGTGGGTACGAGGGATCCGCCGCACTTGCCACAATGGGCCTCGCCACTGCCACCAGGCACTTTGTGCCCGGCCCACTTTCAACCGCACCTCCAAATCGTCCACAAGAGCGAGCAGGAGCATCGGCTGGAGAACATCAAGATGGATCAAATTTTTTCCCCGGTCAGGGTGAGATTTGTTTAGCGCTTTTTTTTCCTTTGTTTTTGTTTGTTTATCTTATAATATTTTTTTTTAATAATTTTGTTTTTCAGTTAGTTCTTTTTTTTATTTTATCGCTTATTAGTATTCATTTTTAACAACATAATTAACATGATTACGTTTAATTAAAATATGATGTTTGCACAAGAATTTTTAATTCACCAACAGCACAAAATACAACAATTGATAAATAACGGTGACCTAAATGTTGTATAGTTGCTAAAGTTTATTAATCATGTTTGCTCGAGATGAAAAAAAAAAAAAAAAAAAAAAATAATGCAGCGCAGTTGAAATCTTTACGAATTAAAAAAAAATCTTTATTATTGAAACGCCATCGAAGCTGGTAATGAAATTAGGCCAGTTTCCAATATCGAAGATAAATTAATCTTTGGCAGATTGAAAATTGTTGAAAAATAATTTTAAAAAAATTTATAATTTCATGCGTCAAAGCACGCACGATCGATCTCGTGTGAAATTGAAATTTTAACGCTTTTACAGTCCAAATTATTTGAAGTAAAACAAATTGAAACACACGTGCATCGTTTAACCTTTTCGTCCGACACTCGCGTGCATAGTATCGCGGCCTGAAACTGTCAGCTCGCGTGAGTGGATAAATTTTACATGTACTTTCCACGCACAAGAGATGACAAGTGCGCGCGCGTGCGACGATGCAAGCGTAATGTTGATCTCTTCGAGTCGAGAGGGTACAAAGTGCCAGAAACACGCCGTCGAATGAATTAAATTGTGTTGGTTTAATGTATATCGTTACGGTTCACGAAAGATATGGAAATAACCGGCACTAACGATTCGTACGGCACTTTACTTCGGCCAACGAAATTCGCTTTACGAAAAGGACATCAAAACGCATCGGTGTCACGAGAAACGTTATTCGATATCATCCCAAAACTTGCATCGAGAAAGAAAATAGTTGACAAGTTAAAAAAAAAATATATATATATATATTCCCACCCAAAGGCGTCAGATCAGCACTGTCCTTGCGAGATAAACAACTACGTATTTTTTTCGTTCTTGCAGCTGGGCGACTGCTCGATCGCAGACGCGCCCCGTCGCGTGTCCGTCGAAGGCGGCCCAGGAAGCGGTCGCACGACCTTCTGCCTGCGGCTGCTGTACCAATGGGCGACCCAGAGCGAGGGTCCCATCCTGGCATTCGTGGTGCCGCTGCGGGAGTTGCGGGGCGGGCAGCTGTTGAGCTACCTGACGCGAGAGCTGTTTCCGCGCGGCGGGCCCCTGTCAGAGGCGATCCAGCAGGTGTGGCGGACGCTGCAGTTGCTCGAGGACCGGCTGCTGTTCGTCCTCGACGGGTACGACGAGTGCGCTCCCGGCAGGGCTGGGCTCGGGGACGCCCTGGACCTGCTCGAGGGGAGGCTCTTCCCGGAGGCGAGGCTGCTGCTCACGTGCTCGGCCAACGACGCCGCGGCTCTCGGGCCATTCGTCCAGAGGAGGCTGCACCTCGCCGGGTTGGAGTGGGCCCACGTCGAGAGGCTCTGCGTCGCTTACTTCATTCACAACGACATGGCCGAGAGGGCCTGCGAGTTTCTCGAGGTACTCAACGTGCAGCCCTTGCACGTGAGGCAGTTGGCGCAGCATCCCCTTGGCTGGACGATGCTCTGCGTGCTCTATCAGGTCAGGAGATTTCTCACTCGTGGGTCGATGGTGTGATGATTGAACAAAATTATACGCATTTTTTTTTTTTCTCGCTAAAAATTTTTTATTCGGGAAAGTTGCGCAAAGCAGCTTACGCACGACTTACCGAGTATAATATAAATTACCTAAAAGTTATTAAAACTGCTTTTAATCAATAATAATGGGCTCCCAAGCTGGCAGTCTAGGCGAATTATTAATTTTTCTATTTGAGAGAATCTCAAATGAATGGAGAACTCATTAAAAAGACAGCTTACAAGGTCTCTCTTTCGTTTCGTTAACTTTAAAATGCCGACTCAAAAATCAATACCCAAACATCTTGTTCATTGGCTGCAGTAGTATGAAAAACGATATAAAAAATATTTTTGCTCTTGTAAATCGTAACAGGACAGCGGTAGTCTGCCGCCGGAGATGAGTGCCTTGGTTCAGTCGGCGGTGAAGTGCGTGGTGAAGCGTAGCCTGGAGCCATCGGTGGCCCCCAACGAGGAGATACCCGGGCACTGTCGCAAACGCCTCGAGGACTTTGGGAAGCTCGCACTGGCGGCTCTGCGCGAAAACCGCTGCTACTACAGCGAAGCCGAGCTGAGGAGTCGGGGAGGCGGCCTCGAGATCACGAGACTCGGCTTCCTCAACAGAGGTAGGTGCAGCTGGGGGATATAACGCGTAAACCAGTAACTCGGCACCCAGTGACCCGTCTTCTGCTTCCAGGGCTCACGTTCGCCCAGAGGCGCAAGGCCGACTTGTACACGCCGATCCACCTGTCGGTCGCCGAGTTCCTCTCTGCCTACTACCTCTCGTCGATCGCGCAGTACGCCAACATTCTGCGCCGCGAGCTCGAGGGCCTGCCCCCGGGGATAATCGGCCACTTGGCCGGGCTCCTGGGCCCCAAGACCCACCTCGTGCTCAACCAGCTGTGTCCCCTGGAGGTGCCGGCTCGGGCGATGTTTGGCCTGCTGAGGGCAGCTGGGGCCTCGGACGGCAACGTCGGTGCCGTGTGCCGGCTGGTTGGAGCTGGCCCGGGCTTCGGACCGGCCCCGAGCGAGCGCTCGCCCGCCCCTTTGGTCCACACGTCGCCGCTGGAGCTCGAGGGCTGGGCCCGGGTGCTCGAGAGCTCGGCGTGCAGTCTCGAGGCGCTCGAGGTGGTGTTTCAGGTCGAGCGGGGCTCCGATCCGCGCCACTTGGCCGAGTTCTTCGAGGCCCTGGCGCGCAACGAGAGCGTCAAACTCGTGAGGATCACGTCCCTACTGGGCCAGGAGTTTCCCGCTGACGAGGTGCTCAGGCTCGCCGAGCACGTCAGGAACGTGCTTTGCAAGAAGAGGCTGCACGAGTTCGAGCTCGTCATCACCTGTCTCGAGGAGTCGGCCCATGACCGGTGAGTTCCTCACTTTTCTTTATTTCGTTGCTACACTGTTTCGGGTCATTCACCATAATAAACAAGTTTAACTACTTACAAAAGTAACCACTCACGCCCACGCACTTATTTTTTCGTTTTTTTTTCAATTTTGTCACACGATGTCTCCGAACAATCTCATATAGTATTTGAAAGGTCTACAATATTTATAGATGAATTTTTAAGTCTTTAAAAGTATTTTTTTACTAAATTTGAAAGTTTTCGGCCCTTTGATGCATCTACAACTCATTTTTTAATCATAAGTATAACTCTCGTCGCTGGAGGTGTTGAAATTCCGCGAGCATTTAAGTGTGGTCCAGTTCCTCTTTTGCGTTTTCACGGCAGTATCATAAAAATTCACTGGCATCCAATACGCTCGTCAAAAGCAGCGTGACAACGTGCCGGTGGTAAAAAGAAAGAAAGAAAGATAGAAAAAAAGAAGCGCCCGAAAACTCATAAAGCGTATGGGTGAAAAGAAGTCTGCGAGACGATATTTATACGTGGCGCGCTGAATCGAGGAAAAAACAAGAGAATGCTATCGCGGGGTTTTTAAGCGTTCGGTGGTGCACGAAGCGGAAAAAAGAAAGGGGACGATACGTGTCCGAGCGGATGCTGTCCGTCGCAAGCGCGAATGAATTATCGCGAGAGCGTGAGAGGCTGATATTAGGCGAAGCGTAGAGAGTTCGAGGATTGGAGGTATTTTCTACTTTCCCGTGGCACCTAGACTATCACGAGGGTATTATACATGTCGTCCGAGTCTTCCACAGGGACTCTCTCACTCTCTTGTGGTCACCCATTTCCATTGTCTCTTGCCCTGACTATTGAAAAGACGATTTTACATGTTAGGCTGAATGAAAAAGATAGGCGTGTGCACGTTGGCTGCAGATTTTCCAACGTGTGTGAAATGAAGTTTAAAAGGCTATTTTGCAATTATGTACTTACTTATTTTCAGCTTTAATAATTCAAAATACTCAGTAACTCTGATGATGTGTCCGCTTCGTCCATGGGAACATTGGCTGGCAATCTAGAGTTACCCCTTATCGTATTCAGTTAAACTGGCTTTCCGTTTCTCGCCGCCGTGATTATTTTCTGGGCATCCAGTCATACTTGGTACTGGCTCATGAACGTCCTCACTACATTTGGTCCCTATATCAGTTAACTTCTAATTATACAGATCTTAGAAGGTCCACTCGCTTTCCCACTGGTCATCTCATTATACCTTACTCTAAAACTGAATGCATGAGCCGATCCTTCTCTGTTCAATCACCTATATTAATAAATAAACTGCACCAAAATGTATTTCAATCAACTAAAATCGACAACTTTAAAACTTTCCTATTTGCGTTTCTCTTAAACCAAGACAAGAGTGAGTGGGATACTTAATACTGGATTTCTGCCTAGATTATGAACTACTAATTCTTATCATTGAATGAAATTGTTTAATTAATTTTTCTCTTTTGTTCTTTCTTTTTAACCACTAATTATTAACTCAAACGTATCCACATTTTTGATGTACTTACCTATTCAATTGCGTACTAACTTGTATTAACTAATTGTTTATATTTTATTTTAATACATACATTGTAATAATCCCTCGAAGCCATACGTGGTTGTACCCCCTGGCTGAAATAAAGACCTATACTACTACTACTCTCTCTCTTTCTTTTTTTTTTTTTTTTAATTAATGATTGCGTCAGATATATTTTTTCATAAATCGTTAAATGTAATGTTTTAAAAAACTCGCGATAAATACAATTAAAACACAGCAGTTTTCGTACCTGGTGACGCATGTCCAAGGAACTTTTTGTGCTTGTCCTATGGTTGGATGTGCACTAGGGGAAAACTCTGTACTCTGAGGACGCAGTAAACGTTGGAAGGTAAAACAATGCCTAAAGTAGAAAAAATAATGAAACAAACGTGAACGTGGTGACTCGCGTCGAGCATTCATATTTTTCAAATACTTAACAGTTGCCTTAATTTTACGATAAACTCATGAGAAAAAATAAAAATGTGATTGTTTGTGATATATTACACACTCTAATAAATCATAAATAACCTCTTTGGATGTATGAAAAATCGCAACAACAGAAATATATCGTTGTACGGTGTTCAAAAAATTTTAAGTAGTAAAACACGATTTTGGTCAGACGCCCGACCACTTCGTTTCAGCAGATTTAGTTTTTTCCTCCACTGATTTCAATCGCAAAGTGAAAAAAACTCACCACAGTACGGGCCCTCATTTGCCCCCACAGCTCACACCGAACCTAACTCCGACTCGCTTGCCTCTTTCAGTCCCCCTAACGAGTCCGAAAATCGCGTGGCCGCGCATCGGTAAGCACATCCCATTTAATTCCCCCTGCATTATTCATGTACCTGGAAATATAAATCTCAAGGGCCCGAGCGCTCCCACCGTCTGGTCCTTCCTTTCATCGCCTCCTCTCCCCCACTCGCACGGAGAAAGTTCGCCAACTCTCGAACAAACTTCAGCCCCCGGGAACTACACCGCGAAATAAAGAAACGTCTCCGCCTCTCCTGAGCTCGGCATCCGGAAGATCGGCACTGCTTTCGGGAGGAACTTCGACTCGCGTTTATTTATTCGAGAGAGAGAGAGCGACGATTATCGGTTTCAAAGCAAAGCGCGGGCCAAGGCAGTAAAACGGGGCAGAAATAGACGCGTTTGCTGGATCCGCGAGAGAGCCAGGATGCTTCGACGAGTCGCGAATTCATTAATTTCTAATTAGCTCGCTCGCGGAACAAGTACGAGTCGATTCTCGGGATCTCGGGCGCTTTGAGCTGCGAGCGCGTACATTCCCGCGAGTTGATTCGTTCGAAGGCACTTCGCAAGGGATTTCGGGACAAAGGGGTGGTGTTGTTTGAAATGCAATCCTTCGCTCGAGGGACCGGGACGATCTACGACACAAGTTCGTGCTCGACGGATGTGGGTGGTTGAGTGGAAAGGCGTGTTAAATTATCAACTGAATGAATCTGAAATTTAATCCAAGAGCTGATCTGAGAGACCAAGAATTTTGCGCATCGGTGAATCAGTGTTCAAAAAGGTTTTACCAGCTCTACGATTTATGTTTCGTTAAAAATCAACACAGGTGATAAAAATCCGTGACACGAGGTCTTTATGTCTTACTGGTTTTCCGTAAAATTGGAATAACACGCTTGAATTTCCAGTGTATTTTTTGTTTTTATACAAACGAGTGTCTCCTGTTCATATTGCCCCGAGTTTCATTCAGGTTTTTGTGATTATTCCTCGAGCTGTGGATGCTTTTGAAAGCATTTTGAACGAAAATTGAAGACACTGGTTCACGTGTTTGATATCAAACTGTACAGGCAAATTACTTGAACTCTTTTAAAAATTTCAATTTCCAATCTGTGGTTGCAGGCTCGAGTGCGTGGTGAGCGCGCTGTGTCGGGGCATGAGCCAGGCCTCGAATCAACTGTCGCGGCTGGTCCTCGACATGAACTTGTCGGGCGAGCAGGTGTCGCGGGTGTGCGAGGCGTTGCGCCACTGCAGCCAAGTGCAGGCGCT
The DNA here is from genome assembly GCF_036245765.1 of Copidosoma floridanum. Lineage (NCBI taxonomy): Eukaryota > Metazoa > Arthropoda > Insecta > Hymenoptera > Encyrtidae > Copidosoma > Copidosoma floridanum. The sequence continues at coordinate 7,986,760 of NW_028321878.1, forward strand.
GCATTTGCCGCATCTGGGCTGTGGCTGCGAGGGTCTAGCCTCCGTGGCCGATCTTCTGAAGGAGCGACCGCTGCTCGCGCTCAACCTTGCCGGCAGCTGGGGCGCGAAGAATGAGGATCCGTCCAGCTCTGGGATCAGCATGGGTGAGTGACGACTTTTATCATTTTCGGGATCATTGTATCGTGTGATTGGTTATACTGTTGTTTGCACGTTTGCACACTTGGGCGTATACTCTCAAATGATCATCATTTTGCTTGTTTCTAAAAATATAGAACAACTTTATTTCTATCACCACTCGGAACTGATAATTTTTTTTTTTTTTTTTTTTTTTTTTTTCAAGAAAAATAACGAATTCTGCGTTTTAATACAGTATTTTAAAAAAGCAATTAAATATTTTTCAATTCAATTTAATAAGAAGCTTTTGCATTTTTGGAAAAAGGTGTTGTGTCAAAGTTCTTACAAATGTATAAAAGTGTTGAAGAAAATGAGAGTACTTTTTACTTGTTTATACTTTTATTGTTCGCCCGCTAATGAACTAGTTTTCACGTTAAAATGAAGTATGAGGTTATTTTTAACGATCCATTCGTAAAAAACTGTTCTGGTTCTCCATGAAATGATATCCACAGCGAAAAAATTTCACTTTTTGATGATTAAATTTTTTTTTCCTGCAGTGAGCATGTAATAAGTCACTTCTGTCAGGCATTCGTACTTGAAAACGAACAAAACGTGCAAAGAAATTTTTTTTCAATTTTACAAGATCGTACCCGCTGGAGGGCTTAAAGCTCCACTCGACACGAGCATATTATACGAAAAGGCACTTCGCATCGGTACGTGACACTGCTGGTTTTCAATTGCCATTTTCTTTCGTCGCCCTTCCATCCACGTACCTCGTGCCATTTATCCTTTTTCTCCTTTGCTTTTTTCCCCTCTGCTCTTATTTCAATATTTTCTACTTGCACGGCCGTGCTTGCCATACCATATTTCCTCTACTTCACTGTATTACTATCCCCGAAAATTTATAGAGGTCGTTCGTATAAAATAAAGTATTCTATCTTTTATCTTTAAAAGATAAATGATTGATATGTTATGATTCATTTTCAACTTGTTTCACCATCAAAACGAAATCACGAAACGTACCTAAAAAGTTTTTAATACTTTCTTTTCTTGGCATTTTTAATATTGTGGTACACGAAAAAGTGAAATCTTCCTCATAAAAGAATCTATTTTTAATTAATGGATGAAAAATCGATCATTAAATGTATTAATAAATGATAAATTATAACATTTTTTAATTAATTTTTTCCGGGATCACATCAAATCTTACATAAAAAATGCTTTCATTAATTGCAATATACCACTAGACAAATGTATCACTTGTGAGTCCTAATCATACCATTTCTTTCAATTATTTTTGATTGTATCATTGTATTGTTTTTTGATTTAACATTTTCAAACTATATAAACTAGAAGAAAAAATAAATAAAATCAGTCGCAACGGGCAGTCTAGTTTCAATCAGTATGAAAAATTAGAACTTGGAATAATGCAAAGGTATACATTTAAAAATTTGTACATAAGTTACGTACACATACGTATAATGTTACGTGGTATTTAATATATGTTATTTGGTACTGTCATCATTGTTCTTACGTTTTTAAATATATTTTTTCTGATTAATTTAAAAATCATAGTACCGATTGACAGACATCAACATAAATTAGCGAATACTGCAACATCTCGTATGCAATGACATTAATTTATCCGTATAAAGTGATAAATTTGTCTTGTCAAGTAGTACATCCAATAAATGAAGACACTCACTCTTTTTTGCAAGAAATATAAATTCAATTTCAACCAAACAACGAGAAATAAAAAAAAAAAAAAAACGAATGCAACCAAGATTATTTGGCAACACTCTACTTCATAAGTCACCCAACTCTGAAACATCTTACATCATCCACCAACTGACCACCACAAGCATCTGTGTGTTTTCTAATTAAAATTTCTCACCCATGCTAGCCTCCTAATGACCAATTACCAAGCTAATTGTGTACGAGCGGGGAACTTTAGCAACTCGCAATCTTCTCTCTGGCACGACGTTAAATCTAAAGTTGAAAGAACCAAATAATAAGAGGGAGAGACGACGATGAAAGTAAGAAGATAGAAGGAAGGAGGCAATTTATCCGCGAAATAGCGCAATTAAGGTTAATACACTGGCAGCAAAGGGGGGGGGAGAGGGAGAGAAAAGAATAAGCTGGAAAACGATTGTCCCCAGGAGGAAAAACAAAGCTACCCTGGAGAGTATGTGGCGGAGCGTTACGTAAGAGTGCACGGAGAGGAGCCGTTGTCCCAGAAAAGCTGCATGAGAAATATTGAATTTTTATTGACTTTTGAGTCGGAGGGGAGCGTTTGCTGCCGCGTAAAGATAAGAAAGGAAGGCCGCCGCATCGGTTTGGCTCGCCGGGGACTTATCTGATTTCGCTGGTTCTTATTTAAATCATGTCGAGTGCATTTTACTCTGCCAAGCTGAGCTCGGTTGTCGGTCCAACAGTTTGTGGTGTACCACTTACTGCAGGGTATATTTATACCTCGATATATTCCAATTATATTTCGCGAAACGCTATAATTGGAAAATAAAATTTCATTTTTATTTTCTGCATCTGATCGTTTCATCGATTTCAATCTTAAACTTTTCAAACATATTTATAGCGTAATAATAATGCACACGATGACGAATTGCACGTATCATCAAAAATTACAGAGTTAAAGAACAACTATTATTTTACCTAAATTAATGATTTGCAGAGCACACAATAATTAGTTTGTTGATTAATTTTCAATCAACACTTCTAATTGCAAGTACAATGTCCAAGCTGGAATTCGGAACAATTATACTGACAGTAAAATTTGTAATTCGCTTCGACAAATGGACGTGGTTTGCAATGTGGCAACAATCTGAAAATTACCACAAACAATCTTAACACGCATAAAAACCATCATCTTTCGGGTACATGTTGTGGGATTGAAATTAAATTAAATTTAAAAAAAAGAAAAGAAAAGAAAAAAAAACACGCAACATCAAACAACACCGTTCCCGATGTTTGTCACTCCGAGTGGACTATATATACACCTAACTCTCGTGATATGCGTCGAGGCGTGCCACTGAATTACATTTACTTCAGCCAACGTCAAGTACTCGTATATATACGCGCCTGGGAAATGCAAGCCCTGCACGCTGGGCTCGGCTGGATTACGCGTGCCTTCATTTGTACTGAAATAATATTATATACGCATACCCTCGCAGTCATGTTGAAACAAACGGGTTGAAAATGTACACGTGTATCACGTGCATATTATAATGTACACCAACGAGCTCGACTATGGGTTTCGCACGAACGACCCTGTACGCTCTCTTCCACCCTCTCCCTCTGCATGTGCGTTGTATAATTGCACTGGCACTTGCACATTTGTACGTTGTACATGTACCGCGTCACTGTAAATCCAATCGGTTCAAGTGGCAAGTGCTTCTCGTGCGAGCGATATTTCGCCTCCTGTTGCCATTCTTTTTTTTTTTTTTATAAATTATTACCAACCGTAGGGTTATTGATTTTAGCGCTCGAAACAGTCAGGTAGTAGCATCGCGCTTTCGGTCAAATAAAAGGAAACACCATAGTCAGGAGAACTTAAAAGTGCAAGGGTACAAAACAATTCGTGATTTGCATTGTACAAATACTTTTTAATTTGGATTGCAGAAACGATGTAATCATTTAATACTGTTTATTTGGTACTGTAAGAGCTTCAAGTTAACAATAGGATGATTAATTAAAGTGTTAATACTCGTTTATTCAGGAGTTAATAACTAAAGCTTTTGTCTGTACAATTATTAGAATTAAAATTTTATTAATATTTTTGTTTATTGTCAACTTGAAGTCCCGAACTATTATCAATGAACCGTTCAATCACTACAATTCATTCCATCCAACAGTGCATAATCTAGTGTGTTATAATAATGTACTTTAATCAGTTTAAATTTCGTTTTGCAGTTTTTAGTAAAGTAGGAGTGATTAAAGGTGTATTAAAACAAGTCAGAGGTGTGCATCAAATACCTTATCAAGCATATACATAAGATTTCTCTTTAGCCTGTTTCACAAAACAGCACTGCTTATCGGGATATCGACAAATCTCATCTAGAAGAACCAAAATCGTTTTGCTGCTCAACCTTGATGATATTATAATATATGTTTTGGTCACACTTATCGAAATGGACTTATCTAAAATTATCATACGTCATAATAATCTATTCGGAAACTATGCATTACAGTTCTGTAATCGTTTACAAGTACTTATATCTAACACAAAATCAAACATGTTTATTTAATAATCGTAGCATAAAAATAATCAAACATTCCATTTATTTTAAAAGTTTGGGAAATAAATATTGATAATCCAATAAATTACAGTAATTACGTTTATTTCCTGAGTAAAAAACATTCTTAGTTATCAAATAATCTCAATATTAAATGAGTGTGAGTTCACATTTTGTGACATATTATTTATATCTATAAAGTAATGTAAAGCAATTTATATGCTCTATTCGATCGGTACAAAATAAAAATATTATAACAAAGGTTTTCAAGTATCCACAGTACATATGATATAATCTCTATGTATTGGAATTCACACACATATTTATGTCTCATTTTCACCACGCAGCTCGTACTATTTTTCTATAGATCGTGACACAAATTCACTTCATCGTGACTCCTGCCACTTTTCATTTTGCACAGCAAATTCTTTTTGCATGATTCATCACACGACGGCCTCATGGGCGAATCTCGAAAGTAGTTTCTGAAAGTAACAAAAGTAATCCCAATCATTTGTTTCGGCGCTATTCACTTTCGAAGGTAACATTAAGCAAACGATACCTGTGAAAAATATCAAAAAGATCCTCATTTTGGGCCATTCTTTTGATAAGTTCATCCCAGTCTTTGGGCAGAAGGGAGGACATGTTGTAAGCTCTCCTAGCTGTGTACGCCTTGTACCAGACTGGCTCGCCATTCTGATTAGCCTCGTCCAGATCCATTTTCCACGTTTCGTAGTCAATGATCGACTGAAACAATCATACATCACAAACAAACCGCAATATGCTTGTACAATCTAAATAATATACGTCATCGCTGACACCTACTCTGGAGGTGTTCAAATGATCACCATCAACGTAGTAAATGCGGTACGATGGATTCACGTTCTCCCACGGTGTAACGGAGGGTGCTATGTAACCTACGTTTAGGGGTCGCTTCAGATCCTTTGTGTCATAAAACACTTCGAATTCGTCGTAATGCGTGTGCCCGTAAAACTGGGCCATTATCGTTCCTTCGTACCTATCAACGGAACATGAAATTAACCTTTTTTTTTTTTTTTTTTTTTTTATCGAAACGGTAAATCCCGAGGAGTTGGTATCAGTGGACACAATCTTTCGAGTACCTACTAGTTGATACACACAGACACGTACGTCATTTATAAACCTGTGTTACTTGAACTCATTGGGTTGAAATGTGCGACGGAAGCTCACCTGTTGATGATATCGTAGTAGTTCTTGGACCAGACTTTGACGCAATCCGATTCACCAGGTGGTACGTGCCCGATTATGTGAACCTTTTCGCTCTTGTTCTCGGCGGCTTGGAGCTCAGCGATGAGCCAGGCGAGTTCCCCAACGGGATCGGTGCTGTTCAGCAACAGCCAGAAGTTGTTCCGATTGCAGTAATTGCCGTTGATCGAGATGATGCGCAGACCGGGTTTTACGAGTGTTGAGTAAAAAGCACCGCGTTTGATGGTTTTGGATGTTTCCGCCGGTAGCCAGCGGCTCCATTCGTTATTCAACTCGTCGTAGAGCCACGACATGTTCTTGTTGGATGGAGCGAACGGTGGTGGGTAGCTGCGACATTATTACATAAATATACATATATTAACACTGGAAGAACAGCTATCGAATTCAATAATTGATTTGTGCTGCTTTTCATTGGCGATTTAAACTCCCGTACATCACTTATGATGTTGCAAAAGTTTATGCACGCACCTGTCTACTGGACAACTTTCGTGATTTCCAATGGATGGAAAAACTGGAATGCCCTTGAAGTACGTGGCTACCATTTCAACAGTATCTTTGAGATTCTGGAGGTTCCCTTCTCTCGTTTGATTCCAGGAATCATGTGGAGGTATGTCTCCTGTCCACATGATGTAGTCAATGTCCTGAAAACCACAACCAGGTGTAACTTTTTTCATTTTTCATCGTTCATAAAGATATATTTTTTAAGTAGTGCTTTATTTACTGTATCACTCCATCTTAAAATTATTGGGACCGTGATTCGAGTATATTTGTCCAAACGAAGGTGCAGCGTACAGTCAAAGTTACAAATGAACGATTAAGTTAACAAATTTTACTTCCAATATACAATCCCTCATTGTTAAAATAGGTAACATTACCTTTCACTAGTCAAATATCCATATACTGTATTTAAAAAGTGGACAACTGACTTTTTTGAGACCACAGCGAGGGATGAAGAAACATACATCTACCACGGCACGATGATAAAATATAAATACTCAAAAAGCAAAGGACCCCGTACCTTGTGCGTGTCGATGATGTGCTGGAATGTGTTCTGAATGAGCCACTTGGGGGAATCGCACTTGTAGTTACCCCACTTGCCGGCCGCAGTGGCACTCGAAGCGGGAGGTCCGTTGGAGGCTCGGCAGCAAAGGGGCTCTCCGCAATCGGTATTGCCGCCAATCAAGTAATGCGGATCATAATGGGTATCGGAGATCTGCAAGACCTTGAGCCGTGGCACTCTCTCCCCTGGAGGTGTGACTGGATGAACCGACGGCTTCGGCAACGATGGAAACGTCACCTTCCAATTGTGGCGTGGATCGTCACCGGGGAAACAAGTCTCGCCCAGGAAGAAGCTGCACATCTGCGCTGGATACATGTTCGAGTGTCTAATCACGTAAATCACCTCAATCTGTAAGAACAGGGATGATTCCTTACCTCTGGTTCTTTCATTCGTTCAAGTTTCCAACAACTACTCACCCCAACGAGGCGCATGATGCCCATGCAGACATTAGCACTCTGGATCCCAAGGATGGTGCAAACTCTCCCTGCCTCGTTTGCAACTTGCGCGTTGCTCTTGCCGGTTTTTATGATGGCGCGGATCAAGTTTATCACGAACTTACAAGCAAAGCAAGAGGCTTTGGAATTGAGGGAGCAAAGCAGCTGGCGTTTCACGCGATGCAGATCCAGCATGCTCGAAATTTTCTCGGCCCAAGCGCCGGTGTCGTTGGATTCGAGCGCTGCTCTCATGTCTGTCACGTATCGAGTGTAATTCATCTGTGCGAATGTCAATCGTTGCTTGGTAATTGTGCTCTATGGTAGCTTATTTCTAAGGTGAGGTTTTTCGTACGAAAATTAATGGGTGAGAAATGAAAAAAGATAATGTAAAGTTACGTACGTGTAACAGCCAGTCTGGATCGAGAGAATTGGCAATCGGACCTAAAACAGTCGGAGATACGTCATTGGCTATGTCTATAACTTTGTCTTTGGTATTAAGGGAAAATTGGAGTACGTCAGTCAGTCCTTTTTTTGCGTCCTCAACCGGATCCCAGTTAGCGATATCTACACAACATACACCAGATGCCCAAACTGTTAGTACAACAACAACAACAAAGAGTTACGCGATGCCATTCCAATTGGTAATGCAATTTTTCTTCTACTCTCAAACAGATATTAAAAAAGTTGCACTAGAAGTTAATTTCAAAATATTTACGTATTTTATGATTTGTTAGAATCAAACTTCAATACAAGCAATACTACAAACTTTATACTATTTAATGGTGTTAGTTTAATTAGTCAACATTAAACTTAATCTTACGATCAACTATGTTTTCGGCTGTATTTTTAACCGTATTCTTTGCGCCTTTAATACTGTCTCCGACCTTATTTATTTCTTGCTTTATACCTTCTATTGGATCTATATTAGTGGAATATAAAGGTTAAGCTTAAATCAAATTAAAACTATGTTGCTTGAGTAATGTTGGTTAAACTTAATTTTAAAACATTAAATATGATTTTTTGTACCCTTAACTAATTCCTACATTTAGTTAAACTAAATATTATTTTTACTATTTAACATCAAACATGCAAAAGTTAAATAAACATTCTAATAGACATTCCATGCAAATTCAGATGAATCACAGTTTCTGTACTACTCAACTGCCATTCATACATGACTTTATGAGTGAAATTAATTGTAAGTAAAAAAGTTGACAAGCAAAAGTTGTGATAGGCTGTATCTATAAATGAAAACATTAATAACTAGAAAAAAAAGGTTGAACATAAAAAATGGTGTTTTAAATCACTAAAAAATGTTTATAAAAATTGTATACTAAGTTGTTTCTTATAATAAAATAAACGTACTAATCGAATATTGTTGTGACACCGAAATACAACAAAATGATAAAATAATACATCGAAAAAGCCATCTTTTATCGACCACGTTCCTTTGCCTTTGGACTGCCATCTTCTGTAACAAAAAATAGTGCCTATTAGAATCCTAAGTTTAAAGAGATACTTTTATGATTGTTGGCAATATAATTTTAAGCTACACTTCTTCTAAATAAGAGAAAAAGAAAAGGACAATTCTTTAGGAATTTTTAATAGATATCCGATTAAAGAGTGTGATGGGTTCGTTAAAAAAATGTTTCTCACACTTAAAAAAAAAAGATTGGTTGAAAAAATTATGTGCACTGTTTACTTATGTACCTATCAAGATAAATAGAATAGCATAAATAATTTTCTTAAATTCTATTTCATTTTAAAAAATAATTTTGCGTTTATTACTCTTCCTTGAACTCGTAAGGCCGTACAGCCTTGACATCGTATTAACAATAGTTTAAATGATTAATACATTAATAAAAAAGGTGCATTAGGCAAAGTTTCAAAGTACAATTATTATTCTTTTTCAAAATCATTTTCTATACTTAAAAACGTTGTAAAAATTTAATCACAGGGAAGATTTTTTTAAAGAAAACATGCTTTTAAATAACTTCTCATTTTAATTTTTCTATTTTTTGATAGAAAGACCTGAAATATGCAAAATGGAATACAATTGTATTTTATACGAATTTTTCATTCTTTTTTTTTCACACTATGTTAAATTGAATTTTGTTTCCTTGAATGGAAAAAAGTACAAATATTAAATTTTAGCTTTTAATTTTTCTTAAACACATTCTAAAAAAGATTTTTTTTAATGTATTCTAATGACGAAATACTTGTAGACAACTTAGTCTCAAAAATTTAAACTAACTATTAAATAAACTAAAAACTTGAAAAAAAGTACATCCTCGTTATTTGGAAACTGAAAACGCAACAATATTGTACTAGCACTAATAAGAAGATATTCACATTTTGTTAGTTACTATATTCTGGGTGCACTCACCCACTGGAGTTAATGATTACCTACAATACGTGTACAAATCCAAGTTGCTTCAACTTGTTTCCAAGAGGAGTATCAATTCACGCGTTACCAGAGTTTATGAAGAAACGTGGGAACCATTTAATTATAATATTTCTTTTTATAGTCTCTGACTACTAGTAAAGTTGTAATGATTGACTGTTGTTACTGTATTTTAGAGCACGTTGCAGATTCAATTCTACTGACACAGAATAATTTCAAAGGATATCTCTTATTTTTAATGAATACTTGAAAAAATATCAGAATCCCACATTCGATTGATTAATGCTATTGACTTCATTAGTACTTTTTACATTAATAATTGCACATTCTAACAAAAGTATAAATCTTGTAGGGACCATTTCACCAATAAATGTTCATTACTTCAATAAATCCACAAAATTTAAGTTCCATCCAGTAATCAATGGGAAACTTTTTTAATTCTAGGTATTTGGGAACTTTTACTTGTACGTACAAAAATCGTAACATTTTATCGAGTATAAAATTGAAGTGTAAAAATATCGTATAATACACAGCGTAAAAGTATAAAGTACTTTTTTTATGACGTATCCTTTTCTATAACATTTAACTAGGGAATCAAAAAAATCCTGATGCTTGTCATTTTTTAGAGCATGAACAGTGAGACTAATATTCATGTTTTATCCATCAAGTAAAATTAATAAACCTTTTTCAAGTTGAAAAAAAAGATATTTTAAAATCGTTGAACATCCAGAAAAAAATCCAAAATCATCTGGGAAAAGATTAACTTGAGTATAACAGCCTTTTGCTTGTGGAAAGAAAATCCGATGAGATATCAGATAATAAATTTACCTCGGGACTTACTTTCCCAACATCTACTTTAAGAAAGTGCAAGAGCTTCAGCCGTTCTCAACCTGCTCATTCGATCGCCCAATAAACTTATTTCAGCACCTGACAAAAATAACCAATCACCTTTGGGCTCATAAATATAAAAAAAAAAAAAAAAAAAAAAAAAAACTACTGAAAGAAAAAATAAGAATAAAAAATGAACGATTGCCACACAGGTTCGGGCTCCGGCTCAGGGAGCAGTGGCTGCGCGTCAAGTACCCTCGGCAGCCTACCGGCGAACAATCGATGCTACTCGTCCCTTCCACGAGGTGCTCTAGCCGCTTATGGTGGCTCGAACCGACCGGCGACCTTGCCACGATTGCCCCTCGGCGTGGGCGTGCCAGGTGGCAACGGCAGTTTACCCAGCACCAGTGGCAACGAGCGCGACCGCGACAGCAGCAACGGCAGCAGCAAACGCAACAGCGACAGCGTCCTGTGCCACAGGCTACCTGGACTGTCGCCTCTACCTGCCTGTGACGTCGTCAGCCATCAGGGTACCGGCTTTCACGAGATCTTCAATGCTATCAGGTCAGTTGTAGCTTTGGATCTGTCTTATTTAATTTTTTTTTTTTTTTTTTTTTTTTTCGGATGTACCGTGACTGTGATGATTTTTATACTTCACCAAATAATACATTGATAGGTATTAAACGTTTAGAAATTTTCAATGCTAGGAAAGGTCTCGAATTTATAATTAATCAAGTTACTCGACAATATTTAACAATAAATTGGATTGCGTGGAACGAAATAAGAATGTTCCGAATGTAAGAAAAATAAAAAACTTTACAATTTCAGTCGAATCGTGAAAACTTTTTAGGTTTCTACTTCATTTTGATTTTTCGTAGCTTATGTACTACTTCTCTGAACCATTACCCAGCTGTATTTTAGATATATTAGGTGTACAAAAAGCTAAGTCAAATTCTTCGTCTGAAATTTTTTTTATGAGTAATACTTATATGCGACGTTGTAACTATCGTAACTAATATCAAACTTTTTTTTTTAATTTAGACTAATCAGAAAGAGAAAAAAAAAATTAAAAAACAATTGAGTATACATATCTGTATGCATGAAAATTCTTGTCGTACGGTATCTTATTTTCGTATGCTGTAGTAACATTTGTTGTATTTTATCTAATAAATATAATTATTAGGGGCATTTAAAAATGAGTCAAGTTTTTTTTCGTTTGTATTAACTTATACTACCAAGTTAAAAAAAAATCAGCAAAATTCAAATAAAGGATTGCAATTTCCTATGTAAATCTTGCATCATAAAGTCATATTCTTTAACTTGAAAGCATACTCCATCGCGACAACAAAAAGTAAACTAAAAAAAGTTGGCAAAGTGCTTGGAAATGGAGGAAAGTCCTGTAAAGATATTTACTTTTCCCTTTGGGATCAGCACAGGTTCCTCCTATCTCTTTAGGAAACTCGGAAAAATACCATTCGAGAGGCCACTAGTAGTATTTACTTGTTACAATAAAAAACATGCATGATATAAAACTGCACAAAAAATTTTGTATCCCTTTGTCTATCATGATTTTTATACATTTTAAAAACTCAGGATTACTTTTTAACCGTTTCTTTTTCTTTTTTCCTTATAAAATAACTTTAATGTTAAATAAACAATGAAAAAGAGTGTTAATAAATAATATGTAAAATGATAAAGTGGCTCAAAGGAGACTCACATGAAACTCATCTACTCCTAGCACTTAATTAAAAAAAAAAAAAAACTTTACGATCACAATGATCAGGAAACATAACTGCTAAACCTAAAAAACTTAAAACTTAGACTAAAGTATATTCGACATGAGTATCAAAAAAAAAATAAAAAAAAAACTAATTTAACCACAGGGAGCCCAACTGCAAGCTGCGCTCGCTAAACGTATCCAAGTGTTTGCTGGGTGGCCTGGACGCCGCCTGCCTGGGCGAGACGATCAGACGAGCGCGCAATCTGGACGCGGTGAGAGCAGCGGGTGCCTCAAGGCCCATCGACGTGATGCCTCTGGTGCTCGCCCTGGCCGAGGCTCCCTGCCTCCAGTTGCTCGATCTCGCCAGTCCCCGTCTTGCCCTCGACGACCACCCGTGCAGGCTACTCTGCCACGCGCTTGCTCGCAACTCGACCCTTCGTTTGCTCAGCCTCGAGGGCTGGACCTTCAGGATTGAGGTAAGTTTTTTTTTTTTTTTTTTTTTTTACCAAGGGTACTTTTGTTACTGAATAGCTTGAAACTGCATCTTAATTATTTTACCCAACAGGGATATCTCGCAAAATAAACTCATAGCTCGTCACGTGATTAGTTCATGGAGAGAGAGGTGGAATTTTTCGAATGTTAATTGTTTACTTGGTTGAATAGTCCTTTTGGTTCTTAATAGTTTGAAAAGTTATCAAAGACTTTTGTTCTTTTGTTGTGTTAAAAAAAAGTGTATCCAAAAGAGGCATGTTAAAAATAAAGTTTTACTCACATGCTAGTTTTTTTGACAGAACTGTCCGAGCCAACTGACCACTACAATAATTGTACTAAACTGACCGAAAAAAATAATAATTTTTTTTTTCTTACATGATATTTTACAGAAAAAAATCTCTTATCCTTAAAAAAAAAAAAATAATGATAATAAAAGCTACTTTTACAAGGAATAAACGTGACGTGCGCTAACTGTACACTGCGTGGCTACGCCAACGTATAAACAGACTGGCGGCCCAAGGCAGTCGGTGCCGACTGATTCCCAACTTCGGCAACAAAAGAAATGACCCCCTTATTCAGCTCATTCCATTCCTCTCTCCTGGTCTTTTTTTTTCTTTGTTTCACAACGGCTGCTCTGACCTCTCTATCTCTTTCCCCCTCCGGTCGTTTACTCCATCTTGGCAATTTACAAACTTTGCTTCCGTTCATTTTCGATCTCTCGCTGCATACAAGTGTTCCTACTTAGTGCGTTGTTCGAATGTTCTTTTTACCATTGCTTTTTTTCTACACTTTTACGGTAAGAATAAGCTTTGACGATGCCAGAACTTTTGTCGTGACAATGACAATATACTTGCACGTTTTAAATATCGATAAAGAAGGAAAAAAATTAGTTTAACGTTGGAAGAGCACTTATTTTTATCTTAAGAAGTTTTCGAAGACACAATTGCACTATTTATATGAGAAGTGGTCCTTGAAATAAATTTATGAAATTTTATGAAAAATAAAAATGTACATATCCCAAAAATGTAAATCATAAATATTGACTAAAATAAACAAGGACGAGGTTAAAAAAGGTTACTCTAAGATCTTGATGGGGTGTGAGCCAGACATAAATATCTTTTTTATAAAAAAATTGGTTTTTACATAAAAACCTCGCTTTTTCCCCATTCCAAAGTAAAGAATTTAGTAAATGATTTGTATCGTTCATTCTTCATTAGTATTATGACTTACAAGATGTTGATAATCAAATAAAAAATAAAGATAAGCTCATCGAAAGAAATAGGATCATTCGCGTGACAGTAATATTACTTGATCTCTAGATCTTTATTGATTAATCAATTCATCAATTCAATAATCACTAAAGCGCAACCATTTACAAAATTATAAGTTCATACCAAAAAAGATTTATGAGAACTTACAATATGCTCCTCAGTATTTTTAATCATCAATTTTTTTTTTTTTTTTTTCATTTTTATCGGTGCCTATCCGTGTATATCCAATGAAGCTTTATTTATATTTATACAAGGAAAGGTATATTATAATATAATTTTATAGATTGATGTAATCGAAAAATTGAACGGTACAGTAAATAATGAATAATTCGTTTGTTATTTATTTGTTTGTTTATCTTTTATTTATTTATTTACTGTTGTTTTTTTAAAGAAACATAATTGCAACTTTTGATGCATGAAATAATATTCAAAGAAAAAATTAATGTTGAGATTAAATGGATGTTATATTTTTAACATTTTTTACAAGCCTCAGCGACTAAATCAAGAACAACTATTAAATTTCATAAAGTAATGAAGCAAGTAATGATTTAAATAGTTATTAAAATAATTTATAATAATCATCTTAGAAGTCTAAAAAGTTATTATAATCAGTTAATTTTTGTTAAACTTTTTTTTACAGATCTATGAAGTTTATTACTGTATAGAATAAAAGTAATTATTAGAAATTTTTTTTAAACTTTTAATGAATTGATCACTTGAGTTGTTTTCTTATTTTTCTTCTCATTGAAGGCAAAGTATATTTCCTGATACAAGAGACTTTAGTATAAAGATATAATTTAATCTTACCGACTTATAGACAAAATACCTCATAAATATTTAAAAAATCCGTATCTTAATTTTATATTCTACAAATTATAAAAAAAACTCACCAAAACAACAATATAAATAGAACTGCAAAATAAAAACTCGTGACATAATTATGTAAAAGTAAATAAATGGTTTTCAGCAGAGCCAATATGACAAAAATAACTGTATGACACGGGTTCGATAAATCTGTACTCGACGTTGCGTATATAATCAATAAATTAGAGAGCCAAACGACTTTGCCCGTACATGCTTGATTAACGGTAATCGGCTTTTACTAAAGCATGAGCCTTTGGCAATAATTAGACATTCGGTACCCACTCGTTAATAAAGGCAATATCATGTTCATTTACAAGCAAAAGGAAAATCCAATAATTAAAATGATTTACAGCTTATCATGCGGTTTTTGAATTTAAAAAAAAGATATGTTTTTCCAGTTTTTTTTTTTTTTTTTTATATGATATTAAGTTACAATAAACGTAACTTGATGATCAGTTATTTATTTAGTTGTATCAACGTTTTTCTAGTATGATTTTGCAAGATTTTAAGTGACTTTAATTATATGTACAAAAAACATTAAGAATTATGATATTTAATGTACGTTATATATGTAAAAGATGAAAATTAGACTCTTTAAAATAAAAAAATTTGTTTTCGTTTAAATAAGATTTGCAGTGGAATCACATAATCAACTTGTAGTTTAAATTATTATTCATCGGAATTAATCATGTTAAAAGTCTCATTTAAGTAACAATTTTGGTAATAAAAGAATAAAATTACCAAAAAGTCCTTTTACAGTGAGGGTAAGAGGTTGGTTCCGTAAAAATATCAAGACGAATTTTTATAAATAAAATTATAAAAAGCATGTTTTTTTAATAAATAAACGACATTTATGCATTCGTTGTCTTGATTACAGCAAAAAAGGTGTTTTTTAATTTTTTCTTATTTTATCGTTGAATATTCGAGGGAAAATCACAAAAAAAAAAAAAAAAAAAAAAAAAGTAAAATATGCAAAAACTACGAAGCGCGTACTAAACGCTTTTGGGTCACTGAACACGAATCTAAAGCCCAAATTTCTGTTTTTATTTTACAGTCTTATTATACCATTTTGTAATTACAGACACGAATGTTGAAAAAATTTCTTACCCTCGCGACTTTTCGGACACGAGAGAAAAATAATCTGCGAAAAGTTCCTAAACCGCACCCCCAAACTAAGTCATTACAGACGATGCTCTTACAGCAGCGAGTCTTAAAAAATTCGCTCTTCCGTATCACTGTTCCTCCCCGAAAAAAAGCATCGGAAAAGCACGGCTTGCCGGACGATTTCGTCGGCGAAACCACCAGCGTGACGGTCCTCTTCCGCCCCAAAATTTACGAGCCCCGGCTCTATACGGTACACACCACGGCGCCAGCGATTTCTCTCCGCAGTCTGCCCGTGTATACGAGGGCGGGGAACATTGCGAGTGTCGATTCAAGCGTGAAACGCCGATATTAATGATGTACGAACTGGAAGGAGCAGCTCCACATACTCGCAGATATAGGCCCGCGGATGAGCTCTTGCGAGCCGTAAATGACTATTGGGAATTCTACGGTCCCTCGCTCGAGATTCGGTGATAAAGAGAATTGGCGTATACTCGAGAGGTCGGAATTTTCGCGAAGACTTTGTTTCTACTGCATTGGTATATTTTATTACGCTCGTCTATTTATTTTCAAGACATTTTTCTCCCTGTATACAAAAAAAAATTCAGTCTCATTGTCTAATACTTACAACCTTCTTATGCAGGAGAAAAAAAGCTCCTCTAAAATAGTACTTTTCACCTAACGATTTTGAAATAGATTCTGAATTAACTGTACAGTCTGCCAAAAGAAATTTCACACCCCTAAGATTCTAAAAGTTGGGATCGAGGTGGCTCGTGTGTGTGTTATAAGTGACGAAGTGACTTTTGAGTAGACTCTGCTTATATTATTTCCTACCAGTCAGTTAACTTAGATGACACTCTCATCGAAAAGTTTATCGGATGACTTTCTAATAAAGGGTTTTTTATAATACAATTTAAATCTTATGAAATGACAGTAATCTGGAGGCATTTAAGTACGCGTGTAATTCATTTTTCGGCTTTTTACATTTAATAAATGTTAATTCAACTTATTGTATACGATATTCTTGAAAAAAGAGGACGTCCAGTAAAAACAATCCTATTTTATGTGGTAAATCGGCAGCTGAATTAATAGTTCATATTCATCGAAAAATTCCAATAAGCAAATTTTTAAAGTACAGTTCAAAATAATAATAGCTGTAAGTATTTAGATAGTGGCCACAAAATATCAATGCAACATTCGACTATTCATGAGACGCGTCCACATGTAGTCGAGAACTATCAAAATCGTACCAAAAATAATCCACACGAAAAATCAAAACCATATCGATTGACTATAGCTCAAAGCCTCCAACCACATTGTAGGTACACGATGTATAAGAAAAAAAAAAGTAAAAATTAACACCCTCTCGATCTCGCTTTCTCAGCTCTGTTTGCCTCGCAAGGAGTTAGCGAGCGCAGCCGCGATAACTATCCGCGTAAAACACGCGCAACCGAAAAAGCAAACAACCGAGCAAGCGAGCGAGGCTCTTCTACGGGCGGCCCTGGTTTCTCACGTTCATATACTTACCCGTCAAATATTTACGCTACTTGGCTCGATTTTCGCTGCCTTCGCGGATAGGTAATCGGCTTGATCTTTCAATTTTCGCGCGATGAAGCCGTGCCGGCAGGGGTATACAATCCCATCCCTGCTGATGCATCGTATACTCGAAGGAGTCCATTTAGAAATTGTGTCTTTGAAATTAATGGTATCACGGGCCGAGCGCTGGATTATCTTTCGATTAGCACCACTACGTGGAATCGAGATTCTCTGTTTTTTTTTAATTTGTATTTTTTTTTATCCCCCCTCCACTTTAAATAGGAAGCTTTTTCTTACTGTTTGTTACTGTTTACAGTATATACGGTACTTTTGAATATTTGCCTTGAGCGAGTTAAAAATGACCAAGTACCGTTGCGTACGCAAAAGTGGAGTGAGTCAACTCGGTTCAGTTGGCAGGAGATGATGGATTTCACGTTACCAAATACGTGAGAAAAAACAAAGAAACAATAAAATAATCAATTAGTACGTGACATTCCCGTTTGGGATACTGCGTACAAACAACAAAGTACTCAGGAAATTTTCATCCCATCGGAGTGTCATTGCATTGGCAATTGGTGATATTCAATATAAAGTTGTTATAAACAAATTTCTCAAAATTGTTTCTGGGAAAGCAATTGCTTCCAGGTTCGAGCGGATATTATGATTTAAAAACAAAATACCTGATTACCCGTCAAAGTTCCGTTTTAATTCCTCCATTTTGAGAGTTGCAATTCGTACTAAAGGCATTGCGTGGATGTGACGTCTTGAAACTGTGCGCCGTAAAGGATAAATTTATTTGGTAAACAATGAAAAAATCTTTATGGAATCTCGATGGCACTCGACGCGGAATCAAGCCAGAACATTACTTCATACTCCACAAAATTCAACTACACTTTTGAAAAACTCGAGAAAATCGAGACAAAAAAAATCAGGTCGGTTTTTCCACTCCAAAGTTTCCCAATCTCCAGCCCAACAGTAAATCCCGAAACAGTTGTAATTGCAAAATGCAACCTTCCTTTTCCAATTCGCAAAAACAAAGTAGAGCACCGAAATGGTACTGAAATCCTACACCCGATGGGTTTTGGGGCACTGATCTCATGTGTGGTCTGTTGCGCATTTAGCAACTATTGCTAGCCTCAATCGTACCAACTTTTTTTCTTTCTTATATTTCATTCTCAAAGGACATCCATTCACTTTTATGCAGATTTTTGATGTCTGATTTATTCGTTAGTTGAACTTTTGTAGCTCTAATTTTTGTCAGACTCTAAATCTTGAAAATCAGGAGTCGAGGATTCAAAAAGGATGCCTGAAGCCCACATCAGAGCCCGACATTCGCACAGATAAGCCAAATTGATCGCCCGCCATTAGCGGTGATTATCCCACTTCCTTTCCTTCTCTGTTTATTCGAGTACGTCGTATCCTACATACGTACAGTATATCATATAATAACGTACATACGCTCAAAGCTTCGGTTCTTGCTGTATTTAATCTTCGAATCACTTGCTCTATATTAAGGACGAATCGTATGAAGGGTGGTAAAATATTTCTTCTTCGTATTTCTCATAATTTAGTTAGTAACAATCAACTTTGTACGTTCATAAATAAATTTTAAAATAAATAGTTTTTGATTGCAAATTCAACGAATGTAAAAATTTGAACCATTTGACCTCAAACTACGTTGATGCACCCGTTGACGTTTACTGCATTACATTAAAACTGTTATTACGTTAAAATATTTACTTTTGTGACATTGTGTTGAGTTAAAGTTTATATGTTTTCTCTTTTAATGAGATCACACAAAAATATCAGCCACTTTAAACAATATTGTTTAGTACAATAAAACTTAATCAAAATCTGAACAAGGATGTTTTTTTGATCGTTTGCATTACTTTGAATTGAAAATTACGTTAATGTGTCTATTTATATTCGGTTAAATTACTTAAAATTTTTAGCTTAAGATGATATTGATGTGTCTCTTTTTCATCAATTGGATCGTTCCAAAATGTTCTGAAATTAGGATCACGTGAATGCGTGTATTTACTTTCGCTCCAATCACAGTTACATACTTTGAAATAAAATTTGAAATTCCTAAAAAATAATACATTTCAGTCATCTCAAATCAATTTCAACATCATTATTATAACTCCATCCGTATTCAAATTTCTCAACGTAAAATCTTGTATACTTTGTTATAATACATGAATAAATGTACATAAAAAATTTTTGGTTAATATTTCACAAGCGAGGAACGAAATCGCTACAAACCTACGTCCCCCAAACAGTAGAGTCTTATCAGAGTTGATGACAGCCTAAAATTTTCCATTATACCCAAAGGCTAGGGGTGGTTATTAGATTGGAAATTCGAGACGGGTAAGAGTGAAAAGTAAGAGGGGCTAGGCCTTAAAGAGAAGGAAAAGTCAAGAAGGGAGATACAACTCCTGGAAATAAAGGAGGTCATCTCTAAAAGTAAGACTATAAAGAGAGGGAGTGCTTTTATACTTTCTCGTGTTTTATTTATTTTTTAAAATTTTATTTTATGGAACAAAATCTAATAATCATACAATAAAAATATCTGTTAGCAGATCGTTGGAGTGATAGAGTGAAATTTTTTTTGAAATTCTTGTAAGATAGCCCTATATTAAAAAAAAAAAAAAAAAAAAAAAAGATTGTAAGCTGTAAACACTTTTTTTTAAAGGAATAATCCAAAAAGCCTGCTGCTCTCTGCATTATACATGCCACAAAAAAAAAAAAAAAACAAAAAAAAATGCCAAGCGACATTTTCTAATGCTCCAAATTAGCCTCACAGACTACGCAAAAATCTAAGATTAAAGAGCCAAGCAACTGTATACTTATAGTCTCGTATGAGAAAGACTCATTTGGAAGTCCCTGTTTGGATTGCCGTGCAGCCCTTCTCCCGAAACGAACTGACATAAGCCGTTGGGTCAAGCCGGACAAATGAAGTCTCACCCACGTAGCTTCCATTTTCTCCGCCTTTTCCACCGGTAGCTCTCTCGACTTTCCACAAGCACAATCATTCTTCGCTGTCCAACTAAGTACACATTCATCCAACACCTCCCCCACTCGCAACCCTCTTCGACCGAGGGATCAGGAGGTGCAGCACAGTAATCGGTACATGTACCACCGACACTCACATCTCAACGAGGTTGCTATTTTTGCTCCCACACCTCGAGCACTCGATTAAATTTGCAGGCCCCTAAAGATACACCATTTGAGAGAAAAAAATCCTCAAAGTGTCCACAGGTGATGTCAGGAATGACCCGACCCGTCCCACCTCTTCCATCTTCCTTTTGTATTTTATAAACTTTCACAGCCCTTTCTCTTTGAGCCGCGGTCCATTTCGTGCGATCCTCCTGATGCTCTCTGCTTTTTTCCTCCCCTTTCCATCCACGAGGGAGCTTTAACCCCGTACTCTATGTGTATAAGAGCCCCCGAGTCTTAAGCACACTTTGGTGTTCGTCTACATTAAAGATCATACGTTACAGCAGGAATATTACTTTGCGGATATCAATAAATCATGGATATTTCTGGGATCTTGTGAATCGAGAGCTAAGATTTTTTTTTGCTTTTACATATTACAGGGTGTTACATTAATGTCGAGAAGGCTTATCTGGTCTTTTTGATTTGTCGACTGTGATTCGCGAGACGACCAAAAAAATCATCTCAACGTGCTCGTTTGTCGTATATGTTTCGACACTTTTTTTGTTTATCATTACAACTGATCAGTTGTCCCGTATGTGCAAGAGTTTAGTCTACTTCATATGAACTACATTTTAATTCTGTCGTTGGTTTTTTTCGTTATTAGACCATCAAATCATCCCTTATTGTTTCACGAAAAACTTATGCGTGTAGAAGCTACCGGGTGAGCAAAATAAACTCTTTGGTTTTTACAGCATGATTTATCCTAGCCAGCAGGAATTAACGTAAACATGATAAAATCTTTATAGTACAAAAAAGACACGTGTCCGCGAACTGTGAAATACAGTTTGTTAAGCCAAGTAAATCAGAGTCGGCATGCTAATACACTAAATTTTTTTGAGATAGTCCTGTAAAAATTCAAATAAAAAATATTTCTCCAACTATATAGTACACTATGCACAATCGCAAGTATAAAATGCAATCAGTAAAAGGTGCTTCATTTTATTATCTGATGCTGCAATTTCATACGTAGGTACCACTTGTTTCCCCAACAGTTTTGAGTAAAATTTTTCTTCCACCAGTCACGTGTACTGTAACATTATCTTTTGAGGTAAAAAATAATTATGATCTGATATCAAAGCCCGAAACATCAAAGCTCTCATGCACATACGATAGTTATCTGCCATCTCGCGTTAATTAATGTGGCCAACCATTCATATGGATGCCTTTTTCGAAACTTCTTGAAACGAGAAAACCTGTCTATCACCATCGAACACATAATTATATCCGAGCCTTGGCACATTTACATTTGTTAAGTCGAGAGAGGCGTCACTCGTGCATTTACGTGACTTCATATACCAGTAATACTTGGATAAGTCCGTGTGTGGGTGAAAGGGGATTAATTTTCCATTAGAGCGCTCTACCTTTGCGCTGAGATAACATCTTGGGTAAAGCTGTCTGTATACACTTATATCTCTTGTTTACGGACGTGAGTTGAACAAATTTTGCATTTTTTTCATGTTAACGACTATTCTGGTACGGTAGGTAAAGGAAAGCACGATAAATCCACTATTTTTCTCTAACTTACAATAAAATTCTGTCCTGCACATGACATTTCCTGGAGATTTACCAAGGCTGTGCAACTAGAATTTTTTTCAAAAAAGATCTGTTGTGAAAAAAAATAAATCCCCGAAAAATTTGCATGTTGCGTCGCTCGAAAACATCGTTTGATAAATATGGAAAAATTGTGTGCTTGCACGTTTGTCAAGTGTGTAATGTATATATATATAATCAATTTAGTTTCGGTACGTCCATTAATGACAGATTACTTGACGGTCCCACAACGTTGTTCATTTCGTTGCTGACATTCAAATGAGAGACTGAAGATTTATTGCCTTTGATACATATATTTAAATAAATAAAGATTTAAATAAATTTACATTTCTATCATTATGAATTCATTCAAAAAATTAGTTAAATTATTTCCGGAATACATGTAGATCATTGTATTTCTAGAAGACAGTTATTTAATAAGTGAGTTTGACTTGGCGACCTTTGAGCTACCAGAAACTTTAAATAACGTGCAAAAAAGCGTACCCTGCTCTCATTCGCCATCAACATGCGAAATAATAATTACACTTGGTAAAGATTCAATTTTTTTTTTAAAGCTGTAGGTAAAAATACAATATATGGAGGTGAAATATTCATTCTTTATACCACTGTGTTTGAACTTTTTCAATTTAATTATACTTTAACAAGAAAAATAAATTTTTTTCTAATGAAAAAATCCACACTGAGAACTCCTTTCGTTACTTTAATAAAAAGCGGTGAAAATCAGGAACGAAAATTCCAAAGTTCACAAAAGCCTTTGTGTGTTTGAACTAAATTAATTAACACAATTAATTAGTAGAAATTTATTACATCGTACGGTTCCTCACTTTAGTGGGTTTTCTTGTGGAAACTTTGAGCTCCACGCTTCTTATGTTAATGCAGAAGCTCAAAAGAGCTGCCAGTAACTTGATGTCTCTGATAATTTCAACGTAAATTGTCAGACTTATGCTCGCATAAAATTGTTTTTATAAAAGAAAAAAAAAAAAATAAATAAATCTAAATTAGTTATAAATTAAAATGTTTAAAAATGTCCTTCATGCGTAGACAGTTTTCTAAAAATAAAAGCTTAAAAATCAGTCTTCGAGAGTTTATACCAAGAGTATAATATATAGTTACTATTTTTGTATTTTTTGTTGATTTGCAATTTTTCAAGTGTATATTTTAACATCAATTTTCCAAACCATTGTGAGTCTCACTAATAATATATAATATTTATAATTAATAAACAACCAGCTATTTACTTCAATTTTCTCAGGTTGATTTCTTAAAAAAAAAAAAAAAAAAAAATTGATTAAAATAACTTATTAGAAGTATTGGTTATAAGATATAATTACATAAATAGAAAAAAAAAATTTTAATCTATCTAAAGGTGAAAAACATTTTTTTTTTTTTTTTCAAGTCTCTCCTATATACAATTTTCGATGATGAAAAGTAATTTAAACTGAAAATAGGAATTTTCACTTTAACGCTTTTGTGAAGGCAGTGCCGAACAAATTAAAGTCGAAGTTTATTAGAAAAGCTCCTGAAAAGACGTCTCTATCAAAAACGGGCTGATGGAAGTTCATAATTACATGTTACCAGCAAACGACCCCGTTTCGGCTGAAAACAATATCCGCCTTACCTCGGGACTTGATACAATTTCTATTTTATCATTCTCGTACGTTTTATACCATAGATGACGTTTCATGTAGTACTCATAGAAAAACCTAATCCATACGTACCCAAAATAAATGCAACGAAAAGTATAATACATCAAATTCGTAGAAGTGCCAAGGGACCGAGATGAAAATTTATTGTTGTGTTTTGAAAGCAAGTAGTATTATACTATATGTCTCATGAACCGTATGTCTGCACGAAATAGTAGATTTTGTACCTGATAAGGCATGTCTACCAGAACAAGCACTAGATCCGAGGGATTTGCAAAGTGGGACTCAAGGGATCCCTCGTGGACGCACACCATGTGTCAACCCTACATTTTTCTGTTATCGAAAACTTCTTCGTACTTAACGGAGTAAATAATACAGATAAACGAAAATATGTGCGACGTATCGCCAAATAATATGGTTTTTAGATTCTACTGTCGTAGGAAAATCGATTAGATTGACGTCACGTGACATCAGATTTTCGATACATCGTACAGAATATCGTTTATATAATTATAATAAGTTGAAAAAATGTAATTTATTGACTTTTTCCTTAGGAGAGCGACAGACAATACACAGAACGCGATCGCGCGAATTGATCAGTTCAAGCAGTATAGTATCGATTTTTTTTCCATTTGAAAAGCTGAAATTTTATGAAAATTTCTAGGAATAAAGAAACACTGTCCATAAAATAAAATTAAAATTCGTAAAACGAACCAATAGCGCGTAAATCCGCTATTCGAGAACCGAATGCAGTATACTGTTCACAGTCAACGGTACGACGGACAAAAGAAAAAGAATGCAAGGAACGAAAGAAGAAGCGATCTAAGAGTAAGAAATCGCATTGAAGAAGAACGAATGGCCCAAGAAGAAGAAGAAAAAGAGGAAAACCCCCAACTTATCTCTTCTCCGTCTTCCTTATCTCGTGGCGCTGTGTATATGGAACTGTAGCCGGCTGGGGCCTTAGAAGAGAAAGGAAATGTATATATAAGGTGCACCTCGTGCTTCCGGACAAATTCGATTTCGCCAGACACGTTCTCAATTTCAATCGCGTCGCCAAGCGCGGGTGAGCAGGCAGACGCGCCAGCCGGGAAAATAAGCCCCGTTCCCCTTCGCTAACCGCCTTCTCTTGCCGGCGATATCTTTATACCTCTGCATTCGCGATTCGCCGACTCTGTCTTTATTGTTTGGTTGTACGTACCCAAGCCGATGGGCTGGGTGTGCTTGTTTATGTGGAAATTACGCAGTTCCGTGTCGGGTGCGTTTCAACTTGGACGCACTCACGTGTCGCCGCCTCGGAAAATTATTGCATTGTTGATATATATGTGTACTTGTGTCGTTTGTTGGAAAGTCTCGCTGACACGGTTTGAAAACCAGATGAAGCAGATTTAAAAAAACAAGTAACATTTAACAGACATCGCTTTATCAGTTTTGCGATAAAATTTCAAACATGAGCTCTCAGTTGGTATACTTCCAATATCTACTTAGAGCCAGGCCTTATTATAAAATGATCGAGTGGATGAATTGTGTTTTACTACATGATAACAAATGGAGATATTTGTGCTGTATGAATTAAATATACTTATTACATCGATATAGTTGTACGTAAATTTACCACATTGTAACATAAAATTTTGTTCATTGTAAATTGTTTTTTTATGTTTTTCTAATATTTCCGTTCGGACAAGTGCACGTTACTTGTGACGCGTTGACTATTTAAACAGTTTTTCCTGATAACTCTCACTCCAATCAAAATAAAATAAGCCCTGACAAATTAGATGCAAATGAAAATTGAAACTTTGACGAGTACATTATTGTGTTATTTGTGTTATTGACGATTGCACTGTAGCTTGTAGAATGAAAATTAAAAAAAAACTGTAAACTCAAAAGATACATCATTTTTGTTCAACACAAATCTCCGTATCATAGCAAATAAACTCAACCTACCATCTAGATTAATTTATAATAAATCTTCGTAAGGTCATACAACCATCAACCACACCGATCGGTTAACCACCCAACAGGTATGATTCAAAATTTCTGACCGAAAACTGGAATCATTGAAAAAAAGCGGCTTACATCCGTCGTGAAACAAAAAAAAATAAATAAATAAGATAGAAAACTACATCCGACGATAAACTAAGTCGGCCTTGGTTCCCTGCCCGAGAGTCATATACGACCTCTCCGTTGTTCCTTTCTTCGTATATTCTTCTACCTCCCCCCTTTTTTCCTTTTTGAGCACCGACAGGCCTTCGCTCCTTCCTCTTTCGGAATTTTCTAGACTGCAATATCACCGCCACGCCATTTCCCTTTCGAGTGCTCAGCACCATGATAATGGCTAGATATTTTCGCCTACCACTGGTAACTACAGAATGTCTCCATATCGCGGGGAAAAAAAAAACAGCGCGAATCTCTTCCTTCATGAACAGCAGATGTACTAATGGGGTTATTATTCGATGCTCTTTTTTCCGCTCGACGAGCTTTTAATGTCCGATGTCGAGGGGAACTCGATACGCAGATTTCGCGAATGCTGCTGGGCGGATTATAATACTCTTTTGCGTTGATGGACGAATTTTTCGTACCTTTTTTCGCGACCAACCTGCTACAACTGGGATTATGTTCATTTCATTTGATTCCTTTTTAGATCATGATACGGCCTGATTTTTTATGTGGGAAGTGCTTTCCATTTGCCGGAATACGCGTGATGGGAAAAAAACTCCGAGTAATAATAAACCGATGAAAAAAAAAAAAAAAAAAAATACATTGCAACGTGCGTCGACTAAGGAGAAAAAATCTGCTTCGCTTTAGGGAATACTCGAGCGAGATGAAACATGCATTTTAGTGATGAAATTAATTAATGTTATGTATTCGCGTATTGCAAGCTATGTACATTGATCAAACAATTTCGAACGCAAATATTTGCCAGAAATGGTCAATAAACTTTTGTGGTTATTGCACGATTCACCTCCGGTAACAACATTTAAGAGCTGGCACTATACTCAAATTTCGATTCGCCAAAAGTTGATTGCATCCTACTTTTTATTTTTCGAAAGCTCCTTGTTTCCCTGAGTGAGTTTAAAATTCCTGATGTAATTTGGGCCTGTTTTAATTGAAAAACGAAACGATATGTACTCTTGACTCAGCACGAATTTTCTCTTACATTAAACACTAAATTAAACTGACACGAATCTTTCTTTAACAACAGTAAGTATATTCTGAGACCAC
This sequence comes from Copidosoma floridanum, assembly GCF_036245765.1. Taxonomy (NCBI): domain Eukaryota; kingdom Metazoa; phylum Arthropoda; class Insecta; order Hymenoptera; family Encyrtidae; genus Copidosoma; species Copidosoma floridanum. The sequence goes on from NW_028321878.1 coordinate 8,013,711, forward strand.
AATTGTTAAATTATTTATGAAAAATATCAAAGTTCATTTTAAGCCGAAACATCTTTTCTATAACGTTGTCGATAATCTTTTAAAAGTCCAATCCATTCATTACCCAGCATTACTTTATCTTAATCTCGTGTACAATTGCCTTTTCATTTAATGCACTCGAAAAGGGGATTCCACACAACATTTTCAATACTTTAATTTACCTTGCCACCAGAATTTCTTTTTATTTTTATTCAAACAATATGGTTTTTTCCAAAATCTAAAATCGCATCTACTATATTGCAAGTAAAACTTCTCTCCCACAGCCCAAACTCGAAAATCTACTAGGAGGAAAAAAAATGATGATAATTACAATATAAGTACTGTAAAAAGATGACATTTTAACTATTATGGACGTTTTACTCATTTCACCCTAATTTTTACGTTTGAAAAAGTGAAAAGTCTCTACTTTTTTAACTGACTCTCTTTGGGACGGTATACCACCAATATTTACACTGTTGACAATGAACCGTTTGTATACAAAAAATAAAAAATAAAATTTCACAAGAAATAGTAATGAAAAAAAAAAAAACCTCCTCTTTGTTACAGGAATCGGAGACGCTGTCCGTGTTTGCGGAGCTGCTGCGCTGTACGAGCGTGCGAGAACTGAGTCTGTGCAACGCCCGTCTCCACTTGGCCGTGCACGAGGGCCCACTGTCAAGGCTGGGCCGCCGTGACGACGCTGGGGCCGAACTGCTCAGGGCCGCGGCGCCACCCGCCTGTCCGGACGTCGTTTTCCTCAGGCTAGCTGGTTTTCAGGTACGCGCATGCCACTGCTCACCAAACAGCCCCAATTCCACCTTTTGGTGGTCACCGAAAAAAATTATTAAAATTTCCACCAATGTGTTTCTTACCAACCACTATTTACCATCTGCCAAAACTATCGTTTATCAGCGAGTCAAAAAAAAAAAAAAAAAAAAAGATCGGTGTCGTTTAATTGAGTCTCAAGATAACCGTGCAAGCACAAAACCCACCAGCCGTTGGATACTTGATACGTAATGTAGCTTGAATTTGATATTCGATGCTAATGCACGTTATATCATTTAATAAACACCCACGTATCCGGGGATCGGGTTGAGCTATACGTAAATTCTCGACTTTTAGCGTCATACGTATATCAAAGTCACGACAGCTCGTCGAAAATTGATAAATCCCCTTCGGCGCTACAGTCCGGGGTGGACGTAAATTTCAAGCAAACCGTAGCGTCAAAGTTTCCGAGGCAAAATTTTGCTGTCCGGCCAATGTTTCATTGGTGCTCGGCTGGCCAGTGGTGGTACAATTACACGCTAGGAGTGAGTACCTGTACTCGAAAGTTTCGAGCTCGCGATGGGTATATGAATTGTTGTTATTCGAGCTGTCCCTTCTCTCGATACCGCAACCTTATATATTTTGCTAAACATGGTTGGTTTTCATTCTGCGTTAGAACTCAGTGCCGATCCTGAGGTAACTTTGAATCTCTGGAACTTTATGATTATATACGTGAATGTGTACTGCTCGAGAAAACGAGGACTTTGAGAAAACATGAATTTTTATGGTCTATTCCGAAGTGCGCTCATACAGTTTGTTTTGTCTTGCAATACATATTCAAGCTGCACAAGGTTTGTGATAAGTTTATTTGACTATTTAATTAAATCGAAGCTCATTTAAACCTTACAAGTTCAGTCGTCTCTTTTGAGACGAAAGTGTCTCTTTTTTTGTAATTGGCATAGTCGTGTTGTCTCTACTGCAGTATAAAGGTTCTGGTCAAAGAAATAAATGCTTTTTTACTGAATTTCAATACCCAAACTTTAAAAAAAAATTGTAGTTGTACGCTATACCTTCTTTCTTTTTTTCTTTTTTTTTCAACTATGAAGATTTACATCAAAAAACGTGATGTGTTTGTTTTAGTTATTCCTTCTTTTGTTAACTCGTTCATTGTGCACGTACTTTCGTTGTACGCGAATACGTCGTATCTCGTGCTGGACAATCTTTATGGTTTACTTTTTATTTATTTTTTTTTTTTATTTAGTTACACGAAACTTTAAATCGGTTGAGCAGGTGGTGGAAACTAGTCGATTTGGAATACAGGACAATGAGACTCCTAACATTGTTTGAGTGTCAATGTGCGTATTGTTGCGGAAAAAGAGAAACTGTAGGTGCATTGACCGTCGAAAGGGAGAATAAGTTTGGTCGAGTGTTTCGAAATAAATGGAGTTGTAACACGGAGTTCAAATAAATTTATTCAAGGATTTCTTTTTTCGTTTATTTTTTGTGCTTCGGCGGTCAGACGTGTGTACACGTTATAAAGACATAAAGTAGATGTTGCATTGAAGTACTTTTTTCTTTATTATTAATTTTGTCATGGAATTCACTGTAAAATATTACATTTCACGACTAAAAATCTCGCTAAAAATGTACATCCAAAGAATAACCTATCTATATCAACTCAATTAAAAAACGTCCATCAATCGTTACGACATCAATTATTAATTTGGTTGAAAAATAAAAAAAATTGATAAATAATGTGTACTAAACATCTCGCATTTCATCGACATCCCAAGAGACGGGGCGTGAATACCCATCGCATCTAGGTAAATAAATACCCACACAACATTTATATATCATACAAAAGAAATAATAGCATCACGCGGCTTTGTGGGATTCAACGATACAGTTATAATCCATGTGAATCACATCACGTGGAGCTCTTTTGTACACCAGTGGTAATCATAAAAGCGCAACAAGCGACTCCTGCATAATCCAGACTATCTTTTATTGCTTGTATAGGAGTAATTCTACGAAAAATTATTTGTAGTAGAATTAATAAAAAATTAAAATTTAATTTTTTGTTGACGTATGGAACTAGAATTATCTTGTTTGTCATATATGGTAGATTTAAGTTTTATAAAATTGCTGTTATAGTTTGAAAATTTTCAGAATTTTTGAGGTATTGAAAAAACATGATTTTTTGTTTGTAGTTTTTCTTAACAAAGGCTGCTTCAAGATTAAAAAATTTTTTTAACTTGCTATTTGTTTTTGATTACCTTTTGCTTAAAAAAGGGATATATTGATAACAAATCTGGAGTGTTTTCATTCATCGCATTTTTTTTTTTTTTTTTTTTCTAGAAAAAAAATAAGTTTAACAGGCAAACATAAAAAAAAAAAATGGTCTTGTATGAACATAAAATGATAACAAAATAACAATACATGTAATAAAATTTATGATGCATTCCCATTAATTGATTCGTTGTTACCATTGTAAATATTAACATTCTACCTGAATGAAATTTCTATTTTTATTGTTATTATTTTTTTAACTATAGAACATATGTTTTTCTGGAATTTCTTGTGTACATATTTATGTGTGGGTTCCATTCGAATAGCGTATCAGTCAAGTCACTTCTCATTCTTTCATTCAGTCCGCTAGAGACCAGTCAGTTAATACAAGCACCATAAAAAAATACAAAAGACCACAATTGCCTTTTTCCTCGTATGATAAATAAAATAAATAGATAATATAAGTCAATCCGAAAAATAACTCTGAGTATCCCAAAATTAAAAAAAAAATTTTGTTTTCAACTTTTATGACGGGATTAAACAGTTTTATTATATTTTTTGTACCAAAGTAAAAGCTAAATAGGTATTTTCAATAATTTCTTATGATCTTATTCTTGGTTAAATTGGATAGAAATCATATTTATTTGAACATTACAAATTTTTCATTCAAAAAACACAAATAAAGATCGTGTAAATAATTAGTTCTAGAAAAAATTTATAAAACTGTTAAAAACTCTGAAACGAAGTGCATGCAAATTACTTTTAAAAAATTATGAAAATTTTGTATGCATATGACACCGCAAGAGCCAAAATGTAGCAGATTTTTTTTGAACTCATAAATTCTATACCAACAAAAAACTTTTTTAATTAAAATTATATGTATACTAATTGTAGTAGATGATGATTGCGAATAATTACTTTACTTTACATCTAACTTTTGTAATATCAAGGATCTTTCATAAAAATTTCATGATTGATCACCCTATGCGAATGTATTTGACCAAAGGTACCTCGCAAAAAACAATTCCACCCTCGATTCCCCGAAAACCCGCATAACGAAAATAGATAAAACATTTCAATAATTAAATTATCACCTCGTAAAGTAGCCGCTGCAAACACGTGCTCACTAACAGCCTTCGAAAAATAGCACCTTTGTGCAAAAAAAAAAAGTGGTCAGTGTTAGCCGAGTCACACTACACATCGGCTACAGATCCCATATCGCACGAGCGGTTTACTCGATCTCGAGTAAGTATAGGCGTATATCGGGTAAGCGGATGAGCCGATACTGTTTCGAGTATCTCGTGCATCCACTTCTACACGCGGTGCAACTAAAGCGATATACCCGCAGTACGCGCGATCGCAACGACCGACTGACTGGCGAGTGCTGGCCTCGTTTCCTCTTATTCTCCTTCGCGCGACTTCTGATGGGTATGTAGGAGTCTGCCTCGTATATACATGGGAGAATCAAAACAGAGACAGAACAACAACGCGAAAGCTCGAAAAGTTATAGCTTGCGTGCTCCGTTGGGCTACATAAGCATACCTTGCGGGCCGGAAATCGCGATCAAGGTCAGTACCAACTGTACCATCGATAATCATAGGTATGCGTAGAGTTTACTTGGTTTAAAAAGCTGCTTATTGTTCAATTATCTAATTTGTATTCTGTGAATGAAATTACTTTGGTTCTCGCGTACTGTACACTTGATTAGATAGTAGGTACAATCGTCTCTTTGAAAACGCGACTGACGCAAAAACTTGCTCGTTCTCGTTTTTACGAGCTTTTTTGCTTCGTTACGTTAGATATTTTTTTCAACTATAATGAGTTGTCATGTTTTTTGCGAGTCGTTATCTGTAATTTGAAACTATCAATTAGTTTACTTGTAGAAATATTGATTTAAAAAAAATGTGCACCATTATCGTAGACATACCACGAGCTTCGTTACTGTTCGCCAGATGTTTTTGTTTTATAGATTTTTTTTTTTTTTACATTTCATGAAACTGTTGGGAGAAAATTTTCGAAAAATAGTGTTTTACTAATTATTTATTATCTTTTTGGCTTAGGTATCGTTTTATAAAAATTCCTTAATTAAAATGTTATCATTAAAATTTTATCTTCAATTAAAATTTATTTTAATTAACAATTAGTTTAATTCTTGATTGAAAATTCCAACCGAAAATCAAACTCAATCGTTTATTAAAAGGGTTTTCTACTAACAAATAGATTTACTTGTTTCGTAAAATGTTTCTTGAAACTTGAATAACAGTGCTTCTTCTGTAGTGACCAATAAAATGTACTATTCTATTTTAATCATCAAAAATAAAATTTAATTTTTTATTAAATCAAATTTCAATTTATAATAAAATTTCGTTTAATTCACTTGTTTCGATTAAGAATTGAATTTGATATTTTCAATTTATATATGAATCAAGTAAAAAATTAACTTCGATTCTTCATGAAATTGTAATTGAATTGAGATTTAATTGAATCATTCAGAACCCTGCTCGAAAAAATACTCACTCATCTTTTAAGTTTTAAGCTAACAATATAAATTTTAAAATGGTTTCGGCTTGCTTTTCAAAAAAAATAATGTAAAGTTTATCAGTTAGTGTACGAAAGATGACATTAAAATGATTCGTTCATGTTTTTTGAAATAAGATCAACCTTCATCACGTAATATTCTCATTACACTGAGACAGCAGAACTTTGTCTGGTGATTTCCAAATGCAGATACCACTGCCATCCACGAATGACCAAAAAAAAATCTTATCCTCGTACATATGAAGCCAAATAAATTTCTTTATGATCGTTTATTGGCTTGACATCAATGAAAATGCCACACTCGTAAAACAATATAGAGACAGTTTAAATTTGCGGATGATTGACAACATTTACTGATTCCAATAAAACTTTTCGATAATTTATATTAAAAAAATAACGAATCGAATAAAAAATTGGTTACCTCATCAGTGTTACCGGTTTTTATACTTCAGTGCCCTCTGTTGTCAAGTGATTCAGCGTTTGTATAAAAAAAGGTTTCAAAATTCGTTTATAAATAATTGAGAACGATTGAACAACAAAAAAAAAATTTGAGAAAGAATAAGTAAGTACACGACTGAGACGTTGCAGCACATCGACGTCTCCGACGCAGTAGGTGGTCGGTCGCGTACATAACTAAATAACGCAACTTTCACTTTTCCGCGCGCACTCCTGCACTACACACGCAACTGTGCAAATTACTTGCAGTGTGGTGCTTATACGTGCTACTGCGCTTCCTCCTCTTCCTCTTTCACGCTTAAAATATTAATTGCATTCGTTTTGTTGCGTAAATATCAAATTTTCAAAAAAAAACCTTTCATATCGGAATAAAATACCTACATAATAAAATTACAATTAATATTTAGTAAGTAAAAAAAAGAAGTCCCATTGTTAACTTTTTGTCTGTTTGCCCGGTTGACAAAACAGGTGACGGTTAACGACAGACTGGCACTACGGGGCCCGTTGCTGCTGCCCTTCCTTGCGGGCTTCACGAGCTTGAGCGAGCTTGACCTCTCGCTCGACAAATCAACAGTCGGTAACAACAACTACTCGAGCAATGGTAGCTCGCTCCTGTTCATCGACGACCGTATCCTCGTGCAGTTCTTCAGTTGCCTGGCCAGTGGTTTCCGAGGCCTCCAGTCGCTCCGCATCAACCACTGGCGCGTCAGCCTCGAGGAAAGCGAGCGCAGCCTCCGGCAGATCGGCAAGCAGCTGCAGCGTGGTTGCACGAGCCTGAGCTTTCTCAAAGCGGCCGGGCTCTACGTTACCGACAGCGCCAAGAAGACACGGATCGAGCACTGCCTCGTCCAAACGCTCCTGGCTAACCTGCACTCGCTCGCCTGGCTCTGCATAGACGGAGTCGAGCTCGCCGAGGCCCAAGCTGCAAGTATCGGCAAATGCGTGCGCGAACGATTTTCAGGCTCGAGTCTCGAGATCAGCGCCAAAGACGTGCACGTGAGGGCCGTCAAGGCGCTTGTTACGAGCATCGAGGAAGCCGGCCGGGCCGAGGTACTCTACGCTGGTGGCGCTGCCTGTCGGCTCAAAATCACCAAAATACAGAAGGGCTCCAAAGCTCGAAGGAAGTGAATACCCTCACTACGGTATACATTGTTTTAAGCTTACCTGAGCGATACTTTTGTTTGTTTTTTTTGGTGGGCGTCTCTTTCTCTGGCTGAGCTAATTGTACTGTTGTTGTTAGAAAGAGAGCGATCGCATTCAATCGCAAAGTTTGTTGTTATTGTAATTTTGCAGGGGACGGAAGAAATGTTGATGACGATGGTATATATGTTGTAATTTGTAAATATGAAAGTTAAATCAAACGAAAGCGAAAGTGGGTCGATTTTTATGCTTTGCCAACGATCCGAAGCTGATGATCGTAAAGCAGATAAAGAGTATATTGAGTAGTTTTTGGAGTCATTCTACTGATTTGACTTCGTATCACTTGTTGCCAATCAAAAATATATATATTCTATTTGGAAAAATTTTTATCTAAGAAAATACATACCTTTTCATTGGACTCTGCCTAAAGAGGACGCAGATCCGTAAATGAGGCTCTACTTTCCGGCCGAGGCAAGAATGAAAAGTCACATAAAATTTTTAAAAATTTGTTACAGCTTTTTTATCTGTTGAGAAAACTACATACTTTGTAAGATTTTACTGTTTTTATAAATATTTTGACCCTACTTTTTTAGTTAACGAGTATCGTATTTGTAAAATGACATAATGAAGTTGCTCATGTAAGGTGACTGCAAGTACTGTCCAACTTACAATCGTAAACGCACTGCCAATAAATTTATGCAATTAAAATTTACACAAATATCAAATAACCTCTTTTTTGTTGAAATTGAGTGATGAAATGAATATGTTTATGTATTACACATGCTAATATTACATTGCAAACTAAACATAATTTATGCAAGTTACTGTGATTAAAACAGCTTATAATGGTAGCAATTTCAGCAAAAGAAATATTTCAGCTTGGTGATAAATCTCTCTTGCTCCTTCAATATGTGATTATCATTAATCTCTCTGAATAGCTATCGTAAAAAGTTGATGTTTGCAAAAAATTTATGAACCGAAAATTGAATTTATATAAATTTTTATGCCTTTGACTGACTGATATTGACGTACATTATAAAACATACTTATATGTTTCCGAAATTCCAACTATGAATAAAATTCTGATTTTGAAGAATTTACACTGTAGAAATAAAACGAAAAATCACAATAAAATAAAAAAAATACGCACATTGTTACTAGACATAAAAATTGTATGAAAAACTACCGGTTTGATATACAATTTGAGCTCAGTAATAATTTGTTCTTCGTAAAACTAGACGAGCCAGCCAAAAGCTTTAAAAAAATCTGTACTTTTACGATACATTTTACTTGCCTTTTCTAACGCTTTTTTTAGAAATATTCAGGTCAAAAAAGAGGCTGTTGCAAATTTTAAAGTAGTCGACTTAAGTTGTTGATAGATGAAATTGTAATATACGAGACAGAGTATAATATATATTAAATGGGAAACATGTAATTATTATAGACTAAGAAAAACAATTTTTGAGAGTTGACAGAAATTCGTTGGATAAAAAAAAATTGAATTTTAACATTTATTAAATAATAATATACATTTATGTACGTAAAAGAGGTGTATTTACAGAATAAGATAGACGAGAAGTAAAAAGCATCAGTTGATGAAATTATAACGAATGAAATCGGAGAATATTCCGAGGATTATCACCACTTGTGAAAATAAACGGCATTGTTGAAAAAATAATTATACTGTCAGATGTCAAGGCTGTAGTCCCCGCGAATGCTTAAGCCCATAATTGATTGAAACATAAAAAATTTTTAATATCCGTGTATAATATCGAGTATAGCAAAAGATATCAGAATCGATAAATAAAGTATAAGTTTTATTATCTGAAAATGGCCAAAAGCACGTTATACTGATATATTTTTGAAATGATTAATCATTTTAGCCACTGGAGCCAACATTTGTTTATACTGATAGAAATAATAATTTTATTATTATTAGTAAATGACACAGTTTATCATTAGTGAATTACTATAAATGATAATATGAATCTCGAACTCGTGCATAAAATTATGTTAAATTTTTTGATATTAAGACATTACAAAGACTGCGCTGTTGATTTTTAAAAAAGTTTCAATGTTTATCCGCTTACTCGTATAACTTGATTACTTGCCATTGAAAGTAACAAAAAATTGCAAAATCCACGAGAATAAGCTTTGAAGTATCGTAATATACCATTTTTATTCATGTAAACTTAAATGCGCAAACTTGTCGTTTTTTACGGTTGAAAAAAAATATGAGACGAGCAGGATTTCTTGTATATATTATAAATAAAATAACAATTTGCGCTGCCGGTCAATATTTTGATGGTTCGTGTGTAAGAGAGTTGTTAACAGAATCATTTGAAACCGAGTTACAATATACAAGCTTAAAAATTTCGGATAAGATCATTCTACAGAAGTACAAGAAAATTGTGAATTTCATCAAGAGAATTTTTTTTTATGCGTTCTTGACCACGAATAACATACTTCAGTGGAGCAAAATCTTTTTTTGTGGTTCATGAAATATGTTTGAAATATTGTTAAATTTCATGGTATTCTGTTATACTACATACATTTGTTTCAACATACTTTTAGGTAAGAATATCAATTATTACTTATAAATCTGCGTATTTATATTATTGTATAATTATTGAGCCGTTTACAGCTATTATGAAGAAAGTAATAATAATTTTTACCGAGTAAAAAAAAATGTTTTTTATCGTACGAGACATTATCCTTTAAATTATTATTCGTATTTATTAACGAACATGTTGCTGCACTTAAACGAACTTTTGTACAATAATGCACGATTTTTGTCGGATAGAAAACGATACTCTAATTAAAGCACGTAAAGAATAAAGTTATTGCTGGCTAATGAAGTATTTTGAGATGTTAAATATGCAATACCATCTTTATTTAGAATGTAAGAGAAAGTTTGAAATCGAAACCTTTGGCGATGATAGCAGATTTCTATTTATGAAGATCGCGCGTAAAGACCAAAGTTGAAAACTACTAGAATTATAAATCAAGAATGAGAAATTGTGGGTAGAATTTTCCGTAAAGAGTTGTAATAAGCTAGAGAAAATCTATTAAGAAATATTTATGTATTTATATGTGTATACATATCCTCCAAATAAATGTAATACATGTTTAAGCACGTTTTTTTCTTTCTACTATTTCTTTTGACACATTGTTTCTCAGCTATATTGCGTACAGTTAAATATATAAATTAATTTCAATAAATTTTCTCTTTTATCGATAAAGTTAATAAATTAATAAATCTATGAGAGTTAAAATCTATAATTTATAGTTTTGATGCTCGGAAAAAAATACTTATCGGTTTTATAAATATAATTTTTTACCGAAATATTCAAACGATACACTCGATATATTTAACACATTTTTATTACACCCTAACAAACTTGAACAATTGATGAATATTTTTCGGAAGAAAAAATGTTAAATGTTAATTTTCCGCAGCGTTACACTTATTTCCTTGGTTATGACAATCAGCACCAACTTGAAATGATCTCAATCCCAATTTCAACGGCAAAGACAATGGTATCTGATTTTTTAATCCAAATTTAAAAGGATTGTTGCTCAAAACTTCGGCTTTGTGTTCCGTTGTATTTTTACTATGCTGTCGAACAAACGCACAAGTAAATACTTTCTAAATTATTTATCATAAATTTTTGAATCACCATAATTGTAGTTGAACGTAAAAAAGATTTTTTATTTTTCAAAACCCTAAGACTATACCTAAAAATGTAATTTATTTGAAAAGGCAAGTATAAAAAATAAAAATAAACAGTCACTAATTTTTTTTTTTTAATTTACGAAAAAACTATAAAGAGTAAAAAGATTACGTATTTTTCAAATTTCATCCACTTTTTTCGAATCATAGCAAAGACTACATTTTTACGTAATTTCAATAATCGTATTATTTGTAACTGTTAATTTTTATAAATCAAAAGAATAATGGTACACATTTCTGAAAGTGTAAGAGCCTAATTTGATTTTTTTTTTTTTTTTTCATTCAAGAATCGTGTTAAACGTAAGAATTTTTTTTTTTTTTATTTACAAAACGTAATAAAATTGTTTCGTCCGACAAATTAATATATTTTCCTTGAAATGTGAATAACGTGAAGGCAGAAAAAAAAAAAAAAAGAGAGAAAAGAATGAAATTATACCTGATGATGTACCATCGGTGGCGACTCCACCTGCCGATGCTGCTGCTGTAAACACCGGCTCGCCGATCTCTCCTTGCACGCGCGCGATCGCAGCCAATCGTGCCCCATGACCCGGTCAACGGTCAGCCTGAGCGTGACGTCGGGCTCGAGGAGAAGCTTGACCATGGCCACAGCGAGCCCCGAGACGCTCTCGCGCACCTTGGGCTGAAAGGCCCAATTGCGGCTCTGCTGGTCCTTGAGCAGCTTGGCCAGGTGCTTGTCGTTGAAGGGCATCACGCCGTTGAGCATGATGAATAGTATCACGCCCAAGGACCAAACGTCCGCCATTTTGGGGTTGTAGGGGCTACCGGCGACCACCTCGGGGGCAGCGTAAGCCGCGGAGCCGCAGTACGTCTGGCTGAGGACGCGCCTGCCCTCCTGGTTGACGCAGTAACGGGCGAAGCCAAAGTCGGCGAGTTTCGCGTTGAAGCGCCGCGAGAGGAGGATGTTCTCGCACTTGAGATCCCGGTGGGCTATGTGCAGCCGGTGGAGGTACTGGAGGGCCGAGGCCATCTGGCGGAACCAGATGCGGGCCTGTTGCTCGGGTACCGTGCCCACTCGGGGGTTGCGGATGAATTCGAGCAGATCCCCGTTTTCCGCGTATTGCATGAAGATGAAGACTTGGGGTCCGCGCTGGAGGATGCTGTGGACCTGATGGCCATAGGGGACCGATATTTTGGGTGCCGTTGTGACTTTTTTTTTTTTTTTACATTCATACCATTTTAATGGTAAAGTGTAAACAATAAGTGCCCAAATAAATTACCATTTTATTTTGGTGCAGTTTGAAGGGTAAAAAGTTTTTTCTGTACCGCAAAGTTTCGCTAAAATCACGTGTTAAAATAATTATGTAACTAAATCAGACTTGAACGTTTAAAATAAAAAGAAAATCGAATATAGTGCACTTTACGGTACAGTATAAAAGTGATATTCTCAATATTAGACTGTAAATATAAAAAAAAAAAATTTCATTATTAGATAAACGATACACATGTTGATTAGTTTTTGGGTGGATAATTTTTTAAACCTTAACAACTGCGTAATCTTACCATTTGTTATATAATGTATCCAATTTAATGATATTAAAGTTATATGCGAATTTTAAAGAGAACAAAAATATCGAAACGTTTTCTATGACTTAAATCGGTAGAATATAATCGTTAAACTTGCTAGCAATCAACTAAGCCAAATGTGTTTCAAAATTTTTAACGACAAATTTAGAAATTCCGTGAAAAAATGTAACATTTCACTATATTGTTGTTCAAAATATTTGGGTGAAGTATTGAAAATAACTTTACTTGAATGATATGGGGATGTTCTATTTTCGTAAGAATTTGAAGTTCTCGTGGAAAAAACGTGTGGAGGAAGTCGTGGGGTGCCTTTTTTTTATTGAAAATTTTACAGGCCAGCTTCACTTTCTTTCCAGAGTTGCCATCCATAAATTCTGCCAAATGAACCGTTGCATGCGTTCCCTGTTTAAAAAAATTCAGTTTCTGTCACTAAAGCCGTCTGAGGTTCTCCAAAGTAATTCATTTCATATTTCATTATAATTTTTACTTTGCTTACAATATTAAAAACTGAGCAAGAAACTGAAATTAAAGTAAATTGTTTTGTTACTTTAGAACCATGCAGATATTGTTTGCTTCCATAGATACAATGTAATTTTCTCAAACTCCGGTACGAGATATTAAATAACAATCGTTTGAACATAAAGAGTTTCCTATTAGTCTAACAAAACGATGTAAAGTGAGCTTTGATTCATCATTCAATTCCCAGGGGGGTTTTTTGTCAATCTAAAAAATTTGACAATAACCTGTCCAATTTTTTTTCCAATGAGGTAACCACGTTGCTCCAGGGCGTGTACTGCTGAACTTTGAGACTTGAGTTGTGCAGCCATATCAGTGGTGATTTGATAAAATGCAAAGAAGTTTTGTCCCTGAACTTCTATGACCTTATTCTGGTTATTGGTGGCAATTTAATTGTGATTCAACGAAAAGCACGAAAACATGTTAGGATACTACTTGATAAATCTTGGAAAAAGTCCAAATCATAATGTTACCGCAACATTTGATAAAATTATACAAAAATTTTGTTTAGGCCATAAAAATAGCCTTCACTGAACAGTTACAAAAAGCGAGCAGAAAACACGTAATTTTTCAAGCTACCATTATTTTGCAAACAAATGAAGTCAGCCACTTTTTAACACATACAACTGTATTCAATAATTAATTGAATTTTAATGCATCATTCATAAACTTTCAATTATGTAACATGTATTTTGGTATTTATATTGCTTTTAACTATTCTATATATACACAATAAAATAGATATCTAAGTAAAAATACAAGTTTTGATTTTTAAGTTTTTTTTATTAAATCAATATACACTTAAATTTACACAACTGGGTCATCGCCCTTGGTGGTTCTGGTGTAGATCAACTGAGCATGGTGTGCAACAACTTGTTTAATCAAGCCCTTGCTGTGCAATTCGATTAGTGCCCTCCTGGCCAAAGATCCTCTGATCTTCAATCTTTCACTCAGGACTGCAGGTGTGATGAGTTTGTACGAGGGGACTTCTTTCAGCAATTTGTCATAGGTGACTTTGTCAAATAGCACAGCATTGTTTAACTTGTCCCTAACTTTTCCTTTGGACCACTTCTGCAATGTTAAGAAAAAATTTCTCATTTGAATGACATGCTTTAACAAAACAACTATAAAATATAAATTTGAAAGTTATGTCAGTCTCATTAAATCAGTTTTTAGCCTTCATAGGCATCAGGTTAAAAGATTATCATCATTAAAATGCATTGTTCCATGAAAACTATTAGCAAAGATTCTCAGAGTCTCTAAAGATATATACAAAAAAATTCTGCAAAATAGCACTCTCTGAATAAACATAAATTAACGAACCTTCTTTTTGGCTTTGCCACCAGATCCTCCCTCCTTCTTCTTTTGGGTTTTCTGGGGCTGCTTGGAGGATCCCTTTGCGTCCTTCTTGGGAGGCTGTTGAACAATTACAGAAAATTGAGTTTTTCGAAGGAATATCACAAAATCTTATGACCTTAAATTAATTTCAATCAGACTCATTAAATCAGTATTTGCCATCAGAGATTTAATCTGGTAATTTAGAGTTCATCATATGTAAGTTAGGTTATGTACACAGACAAAAATTCACGATTAACCAATGCAAAAAAAAAAGTATCTCTTATACTGAATGCAATTAACGTAGGACGCTTAAATAATTTTAATTGCTTTCAAGTATACTGTAAGCAGTAATGAGTTGGATAGAAATAAAAACAGGATTGTTGTCAGTCCACCATGTGCTTCACATGTCACCCACTCGGCTTATTTCAATGACTATCAGCCCTTTCACTAAACTATCCTACTAAACTACAATGGAATTTGAGAAAATATTGTCAGAGATTCGATAAAATTGCACACGTATGCTGATAAACTAGCGCTAGTAATAATATAATTATAATAATAATCGGTAGGACGAGAAACTCCACTCACCATGTTGATGCTTCGTACGCAAAAGGCCTACCTAACTAACCTCGTTGTTTGAGAGAAAAAAACCTCTCACGCACTTGCTGCCGTCGCGCAATCAATGGGCGCAGTCAAGTGAGCGCGCGCACTACGAGAGTCAGTTTGAAAAATTCTTATAAAATTTCATGCTACTTACATGTTTTTTTTTTTTTTTTAAACTAGACGGATGAATAATGTTAATAACATCGAAAATAAAGCGCTTTTGGTTATAAACACTTTCAAATGTACAAGGACAAACTCTTATTACCTAATGGTACGAATATTATTCGAAAACGTGTTTTCTTTTCATTCATCATAGATTTGAAATCTTCTTCTATCTGCCTCTAATCGCCAGCCAGCTCTAAAAAACTAACATAAAGTATAGGCAACGTGTGCAAGTGCAACTGCGATGCATGAGCACACAACGCTCATAGCTGTAATTTGTAATCAACTAGGTAGGTATTATGTAAAAAAACAATCAAGGACGTCTCCGCGGAGTGTCGGGCGCATTTTAGCCACACTTAAAGTTATCTTACCATATATTTCTATTTGCGGCGGAATTATCCATATAGAAACAGCAGGGCAGACAGCAAACCAAAGGGAAACAAGTAGTCGTACTCGGTCGGGCGCAATGACCGGGTTGACGGTCGTCCAGTAGTAGGAGGACTAGGAGGTTGCTTATCCAAAAATTTGCCTCACCCTGTAGCCATTAAAAAACCTCTGTCCTAACATTTTTACCAAAAAGTCACTCCTTCTTATCCATTGCAGTGATAAAGTGGGTGAGTGTCAAAAGTAAACATAAACGTTGCCTAACCTTTAAAATATCGTGTTATTTGTTCGTATATGCAGGTGGTCAGCCAGCGCGCTCCTTTTTTGCGGCTGTAGAGGACGTGTCACCAATTCCGGCGTGTTATTCATACACTACTTATTTAGGTACACATACTTTTTTTTTTCTTTTAAATTTACGTAGCTGTTTTGTAACTGTATGGTTATATACTTTCTTTGCCTTGTCGGCATGGAGCAGCCAGTTGTTTTTAACAAGATACAATCCAAATGCCAGCTGTTATAAGTTGTTTTTTACTGTAAGGAAAATTTTAAGCTTAAGTCAATGTGTTTCATTGTCTTTGACAACTGTCACTGCAAATGTCGACGTCCTTCAATGAATAATTTATTGATACCTTATCAAACTAGAATAGTTATGAAATAGTACAGACATCAGCTGAAGTTTTCAATGAATTTGGTATCAAAAATAATGTATGATTGTTTTTAACATGTGATCCAGTTAAATAAAAGTTATTCTTTTTTTTTATAGACCTTTTTCCACAACTTGAAGTGACAAGACTTCTGCAAATATGCTTCCACTGACGCACAGAGACTCGCCAAGCATCTTCTTCAGAGTGAAGGAAAAGCTGTTGGGATGGCAGCGACTGATCTGGTCGGACAAAGCAGTCAGAAATTTATTTCTCTTCCTTATACTCAACTTTAGCTTTGCATTTGTTGAATTCTTTTATGGATTTTGGACCAACAGTTTAGGATTAATATCAGACAGTTTTCACATGTTCTTTGACTGTACCAGTTTAGTTGCTGGTCTTGGTGCTTCGTTGATACAAAAGAAAAAGGCCAATGAAAAGTATTCTTACGGCTATGTCAGGGCAGAAACAATCATGGGATTTGCCAATAGTTTGTTCTTGGTTTTCATTGCAGTTTCTATAATGACTCATGCAGTGGAAAGGGCTCTGGAGCCACCAGAAGTGAAACATGATAGACTATTTTTAATTTCTGTACTAGGCCTTTTAGTGAATTTAGTAGGGATATATGCATTTAATCATGGCCATGCCCATGGGGATTGTGGACATGGTCACAGCCACGGACACAGTCATGGTGGCCACAATCACAATCATAGTGACCATGGACACTCGCATAACCACCATTCCCATCACCATCATCATGATATTGAAATCGATCACTCGCACACAAGTTCGGGCAATTCTCAGATAATGAAGGGAGTTTTCCTTCACATATTAGCTGATACACTTGGTTCAGTGGGAGTCATTATTTCTGCAGTGCTCATGCAAATGTTTGGTTGGCTAATAGCAGACCCGATTTGCTCAATGTTCATTGCAATCCTCATAGTATTGAGCGTGTGGTCTCTCCTGAAAGATTCTGCAGAAGTTCTCATGCAAAGGCAACCTCAAGAGTTGGACAATGCTCTGCCACAGTGTTATCACAAGGTCACACAATTGGCGGGTGTTTACAGTGTACAAGAACAACATTTTTGGACGCTTTGTTCTAATAACTATGTAGGATGTATAAAGTTAGAAGTCGCGCGAACTGTTGATCCTAGGTATGTCATTGCCCACACGCAAATGATATTCCACGCTGTTGGAGTAAAACAGTTGAACGTTCAATTAGATTATTCAGCATCGTGATTAAAGTTAAATAATGTGTGAATGTGCGTTGTCTAAATAAATATATTTTATACCAGTCCATACACTGTAAAGTTTTTCAACCAAAGAAAAACTGATTTTTATTGTAAAGAAAGCATGTTTTGTTAAAATTTATGTGAGTAAGTTGTGTGTTAAAAGTATTGTATTAGTCTAAGGTTGACATTGATGCCTAATTGTGAAGAAAGTTGGATGATTATAATTTTTGTAACAAAAAATTGTATTATAGCGGCACCATCTGTTTCGAGCATTTAAATAAATACAATGTTAACCACGGAATAATTGTTAGTCCAATAAATTTCAAATAATCGAGTATAGTAATGTCTTTTATCAAAGAAGAAAATGATATTTATCTTATCTATTATGCAAAGTTTGTTAACGCAGTGTTCGAAGCATTCCAACTTTTTGGTTCAAAATGTCATTTAAGCGTCTTTGAAAATTTTTCGAATTTATTAAAAATCACTTTTAATACATTTTATGTAAAATGTGTATTATTATAGTACTTACAATTATGGAAGTACTGTCAAGTTAAGACGTCTTTACGCATATATAATACAAAAATTTTAACCTTTTCCATATAAATATACTGTTAAACTTAAAATGTAAGATTTTGACTTTTTTTTAAATTTTATGAATAAAAAACAGTTTTTATTGCGTATGTGCTAAACCATTACTTAACATTATAACTAAATTTACGTTTGATGCATTGACAAAATATAATAATATTAATTTTTATGTATTTGATGGTTATTTAAAATAATAATCATTAAAAGATTTACGAAGCTTATTAATACTTTTGTATCAACATCATTTACAATCTGTTGAAAATCTATTTGGCAGGAATAAAAGTCCATCAACAACATTGCAGTGTCTCACAAAATTCTAACTGAATCGCCAAACCGTCATATCCATGAATTAGATACAATTTGTTAATTTAACTATAATTTACTATGCTTACTCCTCTTAAAAGTATTTTTTATATTGTTTAAACCAAGATACATTTTAAGATTTTCGCAAGCCGACTAAGAGAGTAGGAGTAAGAAAGTGATAGACAAAAAAACAAACTATGCGTGTGTGCAAAATTTGCTCTGCGTTTTTCGTATATCCACAACAAAAATTGAAATTTTCAAATATTCATTTAGTCTAGCAAGCAATTAATAATTAATTTTTCATTTGCCAAGACAATTATCAGAAAAAAATGTAAGATGTGAGAATCAGCGCTACTATTTAGTAATACTTTTCTTCTCAACTTTTTTCAAAAAGTCGGCCGGCCCCAAACCAAATTTTTTTGCCTAGACAGTAAGACAGTCGATGAGGGTGCCATGTTGACTTACTGACCTGACGGTAACGTAGAGCGCAAATTTAAATTACCTGCTGGTGACGATTGCGGAAAACACCCCAAGCGGCGTTACCACCACGACCTACGTAACTTTTACAGCCTCTGATTTTATCATTCTGGTAAAGAGAGCACGGTGTAAGATGTACGTGTGGTTATGTGTAGTAATTAGAGAAATTACTATACTAAGTAATGCCATATGGTCGATTTTATTAAACCATATGAATATCTCTATTTTAGAGGTCGACTTTTAAATAAAAAAATAGATTGTAAACTTGCCGCAAACAGCACAAACTACGTCAACTTTTTATTATCTATTTGTAAGATTAGTTGCGGCTGGTTTGTAATTATCAAAATGACTTTGCTGTCAATAGCAATAGTTATTTGGATCAGCGCCATCTAGCGGTCTTTATTTTTTGGCCAAAAGTGGCTCCTAAAATTCTCAATCAGAGCATTCAGGATTAAAAACATTTAGTCAATAATAAACCAGCCGCAACTCATGATGAAGCTATTAAATAAAAAAATAACAATACACGTGTTTTAGGCGGCAAGTTAACAATCTATTTTCTACCAAAAAATTGACCTCCTATGTGTTTGTACTTTTGAAGATAAATTTTCGAGCATAAGATAGATTGTTAACTTGCCGCCAAAAACACATGTATTGTTATTTTTTTATTTTATAGCTTCAACATGAGTTGCGGCTGGTTTATAATTTACTAAATGGCTCTAGGGCTAAGCTGCCTAAAGCTCTCCTTCAGAATTTCAGAAGCAATTTTTGGCCAAAAAAATCACGACCGCTAGATGGCGCTGATCCTAATGATTATAACTACTTATAGTAGAGCCATTTAATCAATTATAAACCAGCCGCAACTAATTTCGTAGATACAAAATAAATAGTTAAAGATAATTGTGCTACTTGCGGCAAGTTTTCAGTGTATGTTTTATACGAATATCAACCTCATATATATTTATACTTTTGGGTAATAAATGAATTGTAAACTTGCCGCAAACATCACAATCATCGTTAATTATTTATTTTGTATCTATTTCAATAGTTGCGGCTGGTTTATAAGTGATTAAACGGCTCTAGGGCTGAGCTGCCTAAAGCTCTCTTTCAGAATTTCAGAAGCAATTTTTGGCCAAAAAAATCACGACCGCTAGATGGCGCTGATCCAAATGATTATTACTACTTGTAGTAGAGCCATTTGATCAATTATAAACCAGCCGCAACTAATTTAGTAAATACAAAATAAAAAGATAACATTGTTTGTGCTGTTTGCGGCAAGTTTACAATGCATTTTTTACACGAATATTGACTTCCTATATATTTATACTTTCAGGTAAAAGATAAATTGTAAACTTGCCGCTAATAGTGCGAACAATGTTCACTTTTTATTTTGTATTTATCAAATTAGTTGCGGCTGGTTTATAAATGATTAAATGGCTCTAGTGTAAGTATAGTAATAATCATTTGGATCAGCGCCATCTAGCGGTAGTGATTTTTTTGGCCAAAAATTGCTTCTGAAATTCTGATGGAGAGCTTTAGGCAGCTTAGCCCTAGAGCCGTTTAATCACTTATAAACCAGCCGCAACTCTTGAAATAGATACAAAATAAATAATTAACGATGATTGTGATGTTTGCGGCAAGTTTACAATTCATTTATTACCCAAAAGTATAAATATATATGAGGTTGATATTCGTATAAAACATACACTGCAAACTTGCCGCAAGTAGCACAATTATCTTTAACTATTTATTTTGTATCTACGAAATTATTTGCGGCTGGTTTATAATTGATTAAATGGCTCTACTATAAGTAGTTATAATCATTAGGATCAGCGCCATCTAGCGGTCGTGATTTTTTTGGCCAAAAATTGCTTCTGAAATTCTGAAGGAGAGCTTTAGGCAGCTTAGCCCTAGAGCCATTTAGTAAATTATAAACCAGCCGCAACTTATGTTGAAGCTATAAAATAAAAAAATAACAATACATGTGTTTTTGGCGGCAAGTTAACATTCTATCTTTTACTAAAAAATTCATCATTAAAAGTATGAACACAAATGAGGTCAATTTTTTGGTAGAAAATAGATTGTTAACTTGCCGCCAAAAACACATGTATAGTTATTTTTTTATTTTATAGCTTCATCATAAGTTGCGGCTGGTTTATAACTGATTAAATGGCTCTACGCGCTAAAGCTCTGGTTCAAAAGTTTAGGGCCACTTTTTAGTTCAGGAATTCGCAACGCTAGATGGCGCTGATCCAAATAATTATCACTTTTCATATTAGAGCCATTTAATTAATTTCAAACCAGCCGCAACTAATTCTGTAGATAGATAATAAAAAGTTGACGTGGTTTGTGCTGTTTGCGGCAAGTTTACAATCTATTTTTTACCCAAAATTCAACCTCCAAAAGTGTAGATATTCTACTTATATGGTTTAATAAAAACGACCATATGGTACTACTTAAAAGTGATTACCCTAATTACTATACACATAACTTCACGTACATCTTACACCGCGTGCTCTCTTTACCAGAATGATAAAATCCAAAGTAAATATATGTATAAAGTTTATATATATATATATATTTTTTTTTTTTAATAAATCTCTTTCCCACGCAACGATGTAACAACTATAAGCTGCAGGTACTTAAGTAGATAAAATAGAAACCATCTGGTTTGCAACTTGTTGTGTGCACTTGTACGTAAAAGTATTTAAAAATACTTTGAAAAGTAATAAAATATTTAAAAAGTAAGCGTGTATTTAAACATGATTTTATTATTAATTAAAGTTTATGTACTATACAATCATATATAGCTAAGTTCTAAATTAATGTACAAAACTATAATTTTTGGTTACATGTATATAATAGGTACATGAATAATGACATAACATTTATAATAATAAGTATACCGCGCACATTCACTACAGTTACGTTTAATAACATAAGTATACGTCCATACATTAATTTTACTTCGTACATGATGTGTATATATATATTTGAGTGTATAATTTCCATTAAAACTATAACAAATAATTTACACGATTTTATTTGTAACTCGCACGCGACAACAGGCAGAATCTCTCGACTTGTAGCACCGTCCAATAAAAATTCATCAACATAATTATGTCTCGTGTCGAGATACCATGACTGCCACCCATCAGTGAATCATCAATTTAATTAGTATCAATATTACATAATATGTGTATAATATAATCTAAAATACAAGTAAAACTAACGTCAGATGGTTAAGAACTTACGGGCTATAAGAAAGAAGCAGAGAAATGTGATTTAAAATGAGACTTTGTCTGGAAAAATAGCTCCTAAATAGGGTATACACAAATGTATTTATAAGTATAAATATATTATTTTATTATTTTTATAGTTTACGCACCTACAAACAGCTTCATAAAAGACAATCATCGCGAAGTAAACTTCATTAAAAAAAAAAAAAAAAAAACGTATGTATAAATCTCGTGTGCGTGATTCGTAACGTATAAGTAATCATCTCTTTCCTCCCTTTATTATATAGGCACTTTGTGTATCGAAAAAGATTTCGCAAGACAGAGCATCGGCGCCCCACTTCTGCAATCATCCGTCATGTCTTATTCTCCACGACGTCGTAAAAAAATAAAATCATTCATTACGTGTGTGTGTGTGTGTGTATATGCATTGCGTTAATACGGTAGTCTCAATGGGTGTTACATATTACATTTTAATAACCATCATCAAGTGCGATAAAACAATCCTCTATTCTTATGTATGTACAATATAAAATCTCGACGATTCTTCGTCTATTGATATTTCGGACTTCATCCTGAGCTTTCCCGAAGTAAATATACTCATATGTATATAAAATTCATTGCAGACAAATATTAAATATTTACTTATATCGATCCTTTCCCTACCTGCTGATATGACGATAGATGCTGTGACGATCATGATATAGTGTTTAGTGAAGTAATTTTCACTCTTGGTTGCATTCGGGGATTAATAATCTTTTGATTGAATTCGTTACATAAATTAAACCAAGAGTGAAAATTCAAAATCAAATACAATCCTTGAATCGTTCATGCACGATGTACTTCATTAAACGGCAAAATTCAATTGTAATTGTTAATCGGTTCGATGTAATAATGCGGTACGTGTTCCCGGCCACCGGTGAGCTTGTGGAACATTTCTTCGTTCAACGTTTGGTTGGTCTCCTTGGAGCGCATCGACAAGAATATGTAACCACCGATGAATTCGTGCAGAACCTTGCAATCGGCCGATTGACACTCGAAAAACAAGTTCTCCTCCTCGAACTGCAGCATCATGAGCTTCACCTCCCAATTGACGTTCCACGCCTGCGAATCGATTTCCATTATTATAACAAATGCGTACACTCGGAGCAAAAAAATTATATATCCAAGCTAAAAAAAACACTAACTTTGATTGTCGTGTATCGCCAAGTTTTCACGTGGTCACCCGAGTGAAGGTCCATTCGCATGACTCGGTTGTTCGCGATCCCGAGAAGCTCGTCCTTATTCTTGCCAGAAAATCTGACGATAAACAGAGATATACCGTGATCCGGCAACAATTGCCAAGCCTTGATGTAACTTAACTTTGCCTCGATCAACGGCAAGTCCTTGACGTTGGCGTGGGCCTCGAGAATCCTCTGAACCAACTGAAAAAAAAAACAAAGTTTAAAGCTGTAGGAAATCCAGTAAAAGGATGTCTGGGACACTCGTGTATGCGAGCACTTGAGATGGACTAACTTTGTTTTTCAGTTTCTTGGCGAATTTCGGAGCAACGTATTCCTCGGGCACGATGTCGCCAAGCGAGTTGGGATTGATGACTGGAGCCGGGGCCGGCCTCTGCAGTTGGAGGAAAGATATGATGCCGTTGACTTCGCTTTCGTACGAGGCATCGGCAAGGGTACGGCCTTTGGCTGCAAGTCGACAGGCGGCCATCCATTTGGCGTATTGTTGTTCCTGCAGATATGAAAGAAAATGTCAATTACCGGTCCACAAAAGGAAGACAAGTTGCATGTGTGTGCACACCCACCGAATCACATCGAATCCACATCTCGGTCATGCCATCGGTACCGGGAACCTCGAGCCTGATCCCGTAGCGTCCCTGGGACAAGTGTACGTCCGGCGTGACCTCGCAACCCTTGAGGTTGACAATGTGGCACGGTACCTCGGTGCCGTTGTCCGCGTCCTCGCGGCTCTTGAACAGCCTGAGCTGTAGGTCGCGGCAAGTGAACCAGTAGCGCTTGTAGGCCTTGAGGGTGAAACGCTTGGGCTTGAAGAAGCGCAGGTAGTCGGAGAGCTCGGGCACCTGGGTGATGTCGGACGGGCCGTTGCTTATGCTGCTGCCCTCGAGCGTCACCTGGAGATCCGTGAGGGCGGCGTCGATGTCGTCCTCGGCGACTGATTGCTGTTGCTGATTCTGCTGCCCGTTGCACATGTCGAAACTCGTCTGAGGCGCGCTTGCCTGCAGGTTTATCTGGACCTGTTGGCACAAACAATTATGTATCGTCGATGCAAAATGATGCAAAATATCGTGCAACAGCGGCGTAATTGTCGGGTATTGTATGTCTGACCTGGAGGGCGGCAAACATGAGCATCTCCTCCTCGGTGCAGTCGAGTTCCTCGGTGATGAGTTGCCATTTGGCCTGCTCGTAGATCATGTTGATGCGGACAGCGTCGGTTTTAGGATTGAGGTCGTAAAAAGCGTAAAACTTGAAGCGCAGCCTGAGAGTGTCGTACTCGCGAATGCCCTGTTCCATTATCGAGAGGGAAGAGTCGAGCCAGCCGACGTTCATGCGGGCCCGTTCGATGAGGTTTTTCGGCCGCAACAGTTTGGCCCGCACTTCCGGCGACACCGACGACGGACTCTGGACCAGGAGCTCGCTCAGACCGCCGTTCAGTGCCTCGAGGCTCATCGTGCTGTTGTTCGCGTTGAACGAGCTGCCGGAGCCCAGGGTGTTGTTGTTGCGCTTCCAGGTGCTTGTGTGCTGTAAGTTAACAATTACGCCTCGTGTGATTTACTTGTCGCCTTGCACGGCTACTTTCTGATTGAAATTTTTTTCTTTCACTGCCCGTACAGTGAGTAACGTTTTCGACGACATAGTACGTGTAAAGCGAGGTAAAGCTAGAGCTTCACGGGAAGTTGAACTTTGCGCACTGAGCGCCAAAAAAATCTGGCAGCGCGCTTCATGCTAAACGAATTTGTTAATTTTAAATTGACCATACTTTGAAAAGTACGTGTTCGGTAAATATAGCTTTGCTGTTTGTCTTGATGAACGCAATCTGGTAATGCATAATTATTCGAAAGATGCCACAAAAATTACATTACATTTCAAAAGACGACTTTGAAAATACGCGGACAAAAGAAAAGCGTACACACGCGAGGCTTTGTTTCGACAAACGATCGATCCTGTGGTCCTATATGAACAGTGTAGTTATCGAACGTGAAAAAGGTGGTATAGCCGGGAAAACCTACCGTGATGGGCGAGCTTATGGGCGTGCCGTTGTGATGGTTGTTTCTGTGGCTGATCGGGGTCATCGGGGCGCACATAAACGGACTCGACCGATCGAGACTGCCGGTCGAACCCTGCGGGCTCTGGCTCGTCGCGATGAAGGTGTTCGTGTCGGCCGGCACGTAGTGGCCGTTCTTTTGATTCTCGGTTTTCTTCTTCAAGGGCATGTCCTTTAAGTTGTACTTCAAGTGGTTTGGTTCCAGTGGCTTGCAGAACGATAACTCCTCTGGGTGTCGGATGCCTGTGAGCGCCGAAGACGTGAACAATAATTAAAATATGCCGCTTTATTTTTGCGAGCATCAGGAATCAAAAACTATATTTAACTAAGGACCATCATTATACAGTATCTTGTTTAACCAAGACGATAGATCCGAATCGAAAGGAAATTCACGAGTATTTATATTTGTAACAGATCATCTATTTGTTTTATTCTCATATCTGTAGCTTACATTTTTGTGTGGAAATATTTTGATAAAAGTATATTGATCTACAGATTAGTAAGCTATATTTTATGATTAAGTTGATATGTATGAACTGGTGATGAACTTGGTATGCGAGACATGAGTTTTACGTTGAGATAGTATTTTTTTATTTTTTTTTTATTGGTGATGCGTTAGAAAAGAATGTAACGTCACCTGTTGCTTTTGCTACTGTAGATCATAGATAACAGTATAATTTTTAAGTTCTGACTAGAAGCTGGCGATTCTCGTGGTTTTTCGAAATTTTCCAAGTTATTTTGCAATTTTTCAATACAATTTGCTCATAAATAATAAATATCTACATCTTTCTCAAATTGCTAACTTTCTACGGTGATCACTATTTTTTAGAATGAAAATCAAACACTTTTTACTGTATACTCCGAACTAGTTTAATTTATTATCGAAACGTGTATTAATGTTTCCCCAGTTGATTGTGATCGACAGGCGTTATAAATTTGGTGTAGATAAGTGGAGTACATAACTTAGCAAGGTACTACGTCATAACTGTGAAAATAACCAATATGTTTTTAGTGTGATTATCCGAGATGTGATTACGAGCCACCGATTCTAATGGAATTTGCAAAAGATTGAGATAAAAAAAAGTGTTTGTAATTATTTGTGTTAAAAATATGCGTCTTATGCAGAAAATACTTAAACCAATCAATAATTGAATAATCATATTATTTATATAAAAATTATAGTCACAGGAAAAGTAAGAGTAACTGACGATGTAGCAAGTTAGGTATACCGATTCGATAATCAAATGTCAATCTAGTACTAAAATTTGAGTTAATTAATTAAGTTTGAAAGGACGAAGCCATTTGTCCCTTCATTTTTAGACGCACTATAAATAATGCAACCTCAATAACGTCAAAACTCAAACTGATTTAGTTCTAAGTGTAAGATTATCATCTCAAAATATAAAGAATAAAAGAAAAAAGAGATATAAGAAACACCACGTGCAATATGTGGCACCCGAAAACGGCCTGCCATTTCAAACGTCTAAAGAAGCTAATACCAAGACATCTCATTTATCACGACTTAAGTACATCCAAAAGTCAAAAGGTGAAAACGAAAGTCCCGATCCTACGTGTGTTAGTGCAGTGCTGCGAGCTTACCGAAAAATAAATAACCGTCCAAATCCGATCAAGTGAGACGCAAATTGT
Source organism: Copidosoma floridanum (assembly GCF_036245765.1). Lineage (NCBI taxonomy): Eukaryota > Metazoa > Arthropoda > Insecta > Hymenoptera > Encyrtidae > Copidosoma > Copidosoma floridanum. The sequence continues at coordinate 8,040,598 of NW_028321878.1, forward strand.
ATATACGTTCAGTGCTCGAAATCCCCTTTAGCCACTACATCAGCCCTAAATACAGATTTCAGTCGAGAGAAAAGAAGTGGAAAAAATGCATCATTCGACATTAACCAAAGACTCTTGCTCGATCGAAATCTCCAAAACCGGTTCTGCTGCACACGTCACGCACCATATGGGTATGTATATATAATATATGTTGTGTATACATGTATATATAACAATAAGCGGCACGACCTCTCGCGTATCTTTGCATCTCCAAAAAAGGTAAAACGTGTAGCCCTTGTATACATGCGTCGTGAGGATGTGTCGGTCCACAATCTATTCACACCTTCATCGATCATCTTTCTCGATCCGTCCCATTAATCCATACCCATATATGCGTATATCTTGACGTGCATTTGCATTTAAAAACTGAAAGCACTTCGTTATCAATTTTGCGACTTGCTACGTTGTAAACGCGTTTATTCGAGTTGCATCAATATTAATATAATCATGTGTCAAACAATAAAATCGATCCATTACTATCAACTAATCCAATTAACCAGGTCTATTGAATTTAATCATTTTGAAGACAAAAAATTTATTTACGGAGTTTCTAGAACCTCGAACATCATGTCACAGATTGAACACAGTTAAAAGCGTGTTGAATCTGTGACAGGCATAATTTCCAGTGCACAGCCTTCCTGCATCGGTTTTTTTTTTACATTAAAAATAATAATTTAATTTAGTAAAGTTGGTGAAACAAACGAAGCATCGATTTAATCAAAACACTCATTAAATACATACTATACTGTTATGAATAATATACAATACTGACAACGTTAAATTCGGTCAAATCAAGCCGTACATGATTGTGATGTCTTTATAGTACATATTAATTATACATGGTTTAAAAGATACGTTTCAATTTAAATCAATTCGATTGAAAAGCTGAAGCCACCATTATTGTTGACATAAAATTTCCATCATGAAACGGATGTAATGGTCTTTGAATTATCTGGGCATCAATCCAAGATATAAGGAACAACCGAATGTAATAAACGGGAAGCGCTAAATGAGAGAAATACCAACGATCCAGATATCTTTGATACATATGTATATAAGTAACTCGTATGATAAAACAATAAATAAATATAAAAACGAACGGATCTTCCGAGTTATCAGAAATGACGAGCGAAATGAAGACCTCTTTTGATAGTTGTTGCTTTTTGGTTTCAAAAAAAACCCCCCCACGCCCAATTTGCGTGCAACCGTGCGCAATATCTTATCGTAATTGAAGCAATTAGCTTACCAGCCGTAATGAGAGAAAAAAAAGGCCTCACTGTCTCACCATCCGGCTTTGATGTTATTCCCGTTCGTCGAGAAGGAAAAGGCCTCGCTCGCGTGACTCGAGGGGAGATTTTTTATTACCCGTTATTATAGGTATAGTCCACGTATCATCCTGTACTTGGAGACAGAAATAATTATTACGCGAGCGATAACCAAGATATACACACGAGCGATTGTCCGAATGTTCGAATTCACAGTCCAGGGGTCATTAAAGATTTCTGTACATGATAAACAACACTACTATTTGGTTCGCAAATTTTAGTCAATTTTGTACATTGCTGAAGGCGTAAAATACAAAGTTCATTACGTTATTTATTTACTGAGGAGCAATTTTGATATAATTTCATTGAACGTAATTGAACATCAAAATATAGGAAAATGAATAAACAACTCGTTTATCGATTTCGACTATCCTTTGCTTCTTTTGATACTCCGACACTGGTGGTATGAGTAGATTGATCGATGCCAAGGAGTAAGAACTTTTTCTAGTCAATTACCAGAGTTGCCGGTTGAACTTGAAAAACAAATCCCTCAAATTTCATGACAAATGTACATATTTATATATTTAGCCATTGCATTTCAGGATTAAAATCCTTTCCGAATATTTAAAACAATTCTGAGAGAGAAAAAAATAGGGTGAACCCTAGCTTACAGCAACGTGATATTTATGCATGTATATGGAAGATGTAAGAAAAGTAGAGACTCGGGAGACGAGAAAGGGGGAACAAAAGAGAAGGTGGAGGACAAGGAGGAGGCATCTGTCGAATGAAGAAAGAAGGGGATGGCTGGGTAAGAAAAAAAAAGGGGGGGAGAGAGAGAAGACGCTGATGCATGGATGTAATATCTCACCGAGTTCCTTGCAGAGATTGATGACGGCGTTGAAGGTCTTTACGGAAAAGTCGACCCTGCAGTCGAGATATCGCATGTCGGGCAGCTGGACCCTCAGGGTCTTGTGCATGGGCGTGAACTGGAGGATGGCGTCGGCAGCTACCCCGTACTGGTCTAGGGTGCTCCGCGTCCTTGTCAACCAATGGTTGCGTGCAGGCCACCACAGAGCGTGGTCCGACCAGTCCATCGCTATATCTGCAATTCAATCGGATTCAAGGGTTATTATTATTATTATTACCTCCATATGGTTTTTTTTTTTTCTTTTTTTTTTTTTTTACATGTTATTATAGCTTTGCAAGAATTATTTTTAAAAAATCGTCCTCTAATTTTTATTGGTTACTAAAAATAACTACAAGATTTCTCACACCATCACAGTTTACGTGTGAATGATGTGTTAATTCATACCTTTTCGATGTGACTATACTAATCCTCAAATCGAGAAATCAAGCTGATTTATGATAGTTCTTACCGAAAGTGTTTTATGATTTGTACGTTCATTTGGACGGTAGTAAAAACTACATAAAAACAGCTAAATCACATTCTTTTCGAAACCATTTCAAGGTTTATGTAATAAAACAAAATTCTAAAATTTAAACTTTTACAACAATTGAGTATCTCATCAAAACGTTGATCGCGGGAATCATAAATTTTTCAATATACCATTGGTCGAAGCGACTTTTTCGAAATTACACCAAATCAACGCAAGCGATGAAAGGAAAAATAAAAGTGTCACCGAGCCACAAGGGGGAGAGAAAGGAAGGAAGTAAAAAGGAAGAAATGAAAATGAAAATTCCCGCAGCTAGAGGCAATCAACGCACAAGCACACACAAAGAACTCGCACCACCAACGTCTGAACGACTGCTCGTCGATGACGTCCTCTCCCTCAGTTTCCAAAGGACATCATCACACATTCACAACGTGCGTTTCCAAAGTCATAAAAAGAGAGACCGTGTGTTTATTTATTTGTACGCATGTGCACCCTATCACTATTATTTTGCTTTTTTTGTTGTTTCCGGCTCTGTACCAACATCCCGTGCCAGCACCCCCTCGGCACAGCGGCTCGTTGCAGAGATTCGACGCGATACGCATCTGTTTCCCACCACCTCCGCTCCCCCCAATATACGAGCCGTTTCACGAAATCGCGCTTGCGGGAGTGTCTACTTTATAGCGGCATGTATTTTCTGTAGCACAGTGCATGCATGGTGTGAGGATGGCCACGTGTTAACAACCCGATTTTCACGACATTATTGGGCTTTTCTGTATCTAGGGGTGATAACTGATGAAGAAAAAAATTTACGATGCAATCTAGCTTTTTTGCAGCGCAGGTTTTTGTCTTTAAATGAGTTTTCTTGTTTCAAAAATTGGACCTTTTTTTTTGTCAGCGAAATTCACAGCTTTTTTTCTCACTCGTCCCGAAAAACCAGTAGTTGTCTCTAGATTTGTATAGATACATATACATATTGCTAGATGACAACAGTTATTTGATGGACGGTAATTTGTATCTTTGATAAAGTAAAACTTTTACTGTTTGCGCAGCAGAAATTACCGCCCAACCCATTAAAAAACCAAAACTAAGAAGTCCTTAGATTGGCGAGTGATTTTTATTTATTTATTTATTTTTTCAACAAGGTGACCCGCGATTACCGCGTGCGCGGCTCTGTTAAAAGTGACATCAGAGTCCCCGACTCATCAAAGACGCTCGGCGAGCATTCCTCCTCGTTCCGGCAGCACATTAGCGCTGTTCTGTACAATGAACATTTATCAGCGCGCGCAAACCACTCGAACAACGAGAGAGGGAATAATTTCCACCACTTATGCGGTACGCGGCGCTAACACTTCAATATAAGCTCATATGATTCCCGAGTGTCGTACACATAAAAGATATACACTTACGCCTGCAGAGATACGCATCTGCCTCTGGAAGAATAATACCGCGTGGGCGCACTCCCGGCATCTCGAGCACATGGCATAATACCCCTTTTACTCTCGTCTCCTCGATCGAGTCGATTGCACCGGCTTCCGGAGACGGCACTCGCTGCTGCCGCTATGGTCTTTTGTTCCGACGACGTTATCTATATACTTACGGGGTCGTGTATACCTACGGTGTGCACGGGATAATAGAAAAGAAGAAAAAGCAGGAGATATAAGTATACCCTCGTACGAACGAAGCCCCTTGACTTCGCCTCTCGAGGCTCATCCCTCCTTCAGCGAAAACCACTCATATTTGCGCGCGAAAAAGCCACCCACGCACACATATACACCCATACAACACGTGTACAGTGGTGTACTTCCTCTAGGAAATCTCGTCCCAGCATCCGCGTCTGCGGCTCAACCCATCCTACTTTGTACTCTGAAGCCCAACTCGCTTCTTCTTCTTCTTCTTCTTCTTTGTGTTGGACTTCCGCTCGATCGAAACGTCCTCGAGTTGCCTAAAGAGACACTCTCGTGGGTTATATTTCTAGCCACTGGATTTTTATAAATGATCGAAATATCTTGTCATTCATGTTAAACAGTACCGATAATTTATTCGAATTGTCAAATGAATGGTACACGTGTGGGACAACGTTTTCGGAAATTAAAAACCATAAGTCCACGTGTCTCTGAATCTATCGTCTTTTTGTCTTTGTTTAAGATTTTTCTTTTCTCGCTGTTCCCTATATACAAAGCGTGCATCCTCCTTTGTTGTGACGCGCGTGCCTTTCAAAGCCTTACTAGTTCCACAAAGTTGAATGAACCCTGTTGAGATACGATACTTGAGACACAATAAGGTATCTCTCGAGAAAACTTGTGCACATAGGGTCATACATTTCGTAAATCTCTATAGGTCCTCCATAGGAGCAAAATATATGTTTACCATAGCCTGTAAATATAATAATTTCAGTGTAAGCTGGACCACCGACCCCCATAAATATTGTACGAAATAGTTTTACAGATATACAATCACCTCGGAGATTATCAACCACGATCTATAATAGTGTTCGCTTATATACAAACTGTGTCTCTATTCACAAAATTTACGACCCTTAAGATTGACGTGGCAGCCATCACCACTTGTACCGATGTAACTCGTTTTCCCATAAAAAAAAAACACACACACACAAAAAAAAGCCAATAAGTTGTTGCATCGGCCATCAACTGGCTGGTTCGGCAGCTCGATCGAGTTGTTCCAATTAACGCGCACCTGCGCCCGTTTGGTCAACAAAACGATACCCAATCCCCGTGGAAAGCACAATTACACCCTCTGCACCGCATTCATTTATACCGAGCCCACGGCAATGAATAGGGTAATCAGCCACGTTTTTTTTCTTTTTTTTTTTGTTTTTTTCCAGTACGAGCGACCGCTCGGAGCTCTTTACAAGCACACACGATAGCAGTGGAAAGGGGAGGATAATCTAAAGAGCGTGAAAGTGTAGGCGCGCACCAAACGATACAAAAAGAGGGAAAAGGGGGAGAAGAAAGAGGAGCTATTGCAATCGGGGGGTGCCGGGTGTGTTGTACTTACGGGTAAGTCGCGCGATGTGGAAAAAAGCACGACGATCCGAGAGAGAGAGAGAGACCGGCCGGCGCGCGTGCGAGACCCATCCTGCAGGCAAAACGATACCTGTGTGTTGGGGTGTACGTAGCGGCTTCCCTATTTCCGAGCAAACTAACCGAGCAACTAGCCGGAATAAGTAACAACCCCCTCGCGCGAGAAAGGTGAGCGCCGACGACAGCTGTGCCACCGTGCCCCTTTCTATATATACATATGTGATATTCTTACTCTGTGCGCGTGTATGGGTGTGACACAATGCATAGGGGTTGAGCTGTTACTTCCGCCGTGGTCAATTTGACGATTCATCGCGATAAATCCGATATAGCCACCGAGGGGATGATATATACAATCGGTATAGCCCCCCTGGAGAGCGGTGCCTATTAGCTCTCTCTCTCTCTTTCTTATCTCCCTGATTCCGCATCCAAGAGCCCAGCTGGGAGCTCCTCTCTGCGGTGAGGAAGCAATTATTATCGTTTATCGAGTTATCGGGGGTGCCTACACACCCTGTGTGTCACTGTTACAGATGGCTGAGTGATGGGTGGGGTGGGTCGGGGTGCGATAACGGGCGCGCATACGAGATGTCCTCTGTCGTCGGTACACTGTACATTGTAGAAAAATGTAATTTTAAACATACATTTTTTTTCAAAAGTGCCCGTGTGTCTTATGAATGTCCTTTTTCGAAGTTGCTTCTGCTCAATGTTGAGAGTTCTTCGTGGGTGTAACTGTGTGTGCTTAGGTAAAGGTGTACAGGGTATACTTAAGTGTGCGGGGGACGAATGGCATAAATCTCCTTTGTAATCACTCGGTCGTCGATGATATATCGATGCATGAAATGAACTATCGCGCCGATGCATATGGACATTAGACAGGAGAGCCTGGATTCCACACAAATCGTAATGGAATTGAAATTAATGCCGCTCGTTACTGCAGGGTAATTTTTTCTATCTTTCTTTTTGATCATCCCAACTTAAACTGTCATTTTCTCGATATTAATGACCCCCACGCGGAACGATACGAGTCCATACATGTATGTACATACACTTAAAAATCAGGGGAGAACATTTGGCCGAGGGGGCGCCCAGGGGTCTTATTTACACGACTACCCACATATTCAATGACTCGTAGGTCGCATATGCATGGACAAGCGTATTTTTAATTCCCACATATGTTGTCTTTTCAATCGCACCTACGCCAAATGTATATAAGTACACGTATGACTGCGTACATGAATTGGCTGTAAAATAAAAGGGACAGAGGAGTCTGATGTTGTTTCTCCACGTTTCGTTTGTCTTATTTTCGAGAATTCAACTGTTTCGAGCCTACACAATGGGTAAACGTCTAATTGTGTAAGCTTCAATGTACGAAAATATCATGGATATATCCGAGCGATTGTTTCCTATGATGTTGTTTCACGACTCGTGGGCGACGGCTATTGTTCGGAGCACGTAAGCATCGGAGGGAGGAGGTGTCGATCTCCGTCATACATCTTTTGCTAGGGAATTAATTTCCAAACGAGATTCACTATGCAATTTTGGGACTTTAGTACAGATATGATGAAAACCTACAAAGTACGAGTCTTGGCGTTTAAGTTCACCGTCTAGAGCAACAGAGCGTAAGCCTTCGGTACCAGACATCGAGAGTATTGAGCCAAAAGAGTCGCTACTATACATTGTTCCTCGCGCTTTCCTTCCTTACCTCGGAGGGCGAGAGATGCAATGAAAACTAAAATAAAGAGCCCATGGTGTTGCTCGAGAAGGCGCTCAGTGGTATAAATCTCATTTGCGGCGGCGCGCAGTTGAACTTTATGGGGTTTCTCGTTAGGTCCTCGGTAATGGGAGAAAAAAGAAGTGCCCCGAGAAAGACGATTGTATACACGTGTAGCTCTCGTTGGGTTTTTTCTTCCATATTTTCTCTCACGACCGACCCTCTTTTTCGTCGAGCCAAACTCTGCGGTGTAATGGAAGAGAACGAAGCCCGTTTTACACGTGTTTGCCGCACAAACTGGATTAGCAGTACCCCTACCACACCTACGCGTATCCACGCAAACAGTGAAACGACAGAAAAAAAAACCGTAGTACAGAGGATCCGTTTCGCTCTCCAAACCCCGCCACAACAATATACGACCCTCTTGCGCATAGCCCTCATTTTTTCGCAGAAAGGACGCTGTTTTGTGGCTCTGACTCTTTATATTTGTACTTTCCATCCTTATAGCCAACGGTAGCGGTAACAAGCACCACCGGTCAGAAATGTGAGTCAACACCCGAAAGGCAATCCCCTCCGCAAATATTAAACGCTGCGAACCTCTACCCTGATAAATAATACGTGCGCTACTTGGACTCGGATTTTCTTCTTGGCTCTTTGCTTCGAGCCTTACACTCTTGAACTCCTCGTCAAACTTATGGGAGATGAGACTCGAGAAACCTACTAAGCACCCTTGCGTGTGCCTACCGTGTAGACACACCGCGTACCTTTTTTTGAAACTGATAGATCGTAATGATACAGCATAACCATGTTTTCACTGTTTGGTTGAAGATTTTGCGGGCAATCTCGTCCAATACCGGTGTTTTTACTTTTGTTCTCTTTTTTTTTTTTTTTTTTTTTTTTTTCTCTCCAAAGGAAATTCACCAGCATCGATTCAGGTGCAACAACGTTAATTGCCACTTCTTCGCTTTGCACTTTCTTCCTCTGTCTCCCTTTTCTCCCCCCCCCCCACACGCAACATCAGAGAAAGCCGCAAGCTCGTCCCCTCGTAAATAATAAAAAGCTCCGCAAGCTCATGCATATTAAAACCCACGTGAAAATTCGCGTCTCGGTGTATTATTCAGTCCCAACTGGGATGTATGATGTGCTCGCAAAACGAGAGGGAAGAGGCATCAAAGAAATAAAATAATAATGGCAGAGTCTGCGAAACGCGCGTAGGTGTATTCCGATTTCCCGGCAGAACAGCCGCGTGTAAGTATATATGCATATTATAAATATATACACCACGTGGAGGGGAAAATTCACAGAGGGCGACGACAAAGGTGTGTAGCCCTTCCCCCTCGTGTATACACGTGTACCTACGCGACTGCGTAAGTTTCGCGCGGAAGACGAATGTCGTCGCGGCGACGCTGAGCTCCAAAGCCATCGCGGCAGCGCAGCTGAGCCCCCGCATGTGTTATATATTATACACAACGACCTACGTCGTTGTCGAGGTATACTTATACGAGTATTAGCCCGTGTTACTCGCGTTTCCTCAAAATCCTCGCTCTTTGCCGATTTATCTTTAGGACTCCCACCGCGAATTCGCAGAGATGCAGTCTCGATGAGACTATTTTCATCGGCCCATATCCATCGGGAGCGGCACTTAAATCTCGATCCATTAGGCGCCCCGTGATGGGCTCCCGTGTGCGCATATAAACGCACGAAAACGCTCCGTATGTTACGGAGGGGGACCCCATTAAAGAGCTCGAAACGTCATCCGGACTACATAGGAACCGGGTGCAAGTACAAGTATCGAAAACAAAGCACTCAAGGGAGACTTATTTACGTTTTGATTCACGAAAGGCTCTCTCGCTTGGGTATAATTTTAGAAGCCCCATTGAGCTGCCCGGCTACACTTGCGTCTCGCCCTATCTCTCTTTCCGTTGTGACTTTTCTATGCGTTAGAGGCTCTTGTGCACTGTACTTACGAATAAAACGCACCAGCCGCGGCTTTTTGGAGTCAGGGGTTAAGGCACGCGAGATATTTACGGAATTTCAAAAAAAAAAAAAAAAAAAAAAAAAAAAAACGACATGTCGCAGTCTTTGGGATTACTGGTCCTGTGATTCTCGTAAATTGTTACCTCTAAACCACTTTATAGTCACACTGTTGGTATTCTCGAGCCCAAGTCCCTTTGACAGCTTTGGCCGAAAACTATTGTTTTTCTTATTTATAGTTACTCCTGATAATAAACGTAAGCCCAGTAGAGAATAGCACCCACGTCGGTACATTTTTCTAATGGACTAAAATTAATACCATAATGAGTTTAAAATTCTTCTGATGAGCATCTGTCATGTGTGCTACAAAAACTTGTCCGTCGTAAACCTCGTGGCAGAGTATAACTTGAGAGCTTATTGTGGGCCAGAGTTTGCGAACCGACAATAAAAGCAAAGGAGAAAAAAAGAGTCACCGAATGGATGAAAAATCGGGAATGGAAAGCACAGGTGAGCACGTCCACGACAATGTCAATCACCACACGTACGCATTAACAGTGGCGCAGCTCGAAAACTCGGTCGAGAATAGTAGTACCTACAAACACACACGTAATGTGCATAAAAACGCGTTTTTTTTCGCCAAGTACAAAGGCGTTGGAGACAGCGAGCCCGACGGCTCTGACACACTAAACAAAAGTACAGCGCTGCGCTGCACTGACAATACATGTGTTACGCATACGTGCGTGCAAAGCACAAAAAGCACAGTTTGTTGGTGCTTTCAACTGTCCGACAGTGATCGGAGAATGGAGGTGAAAACATTATTTTTTCGTTTTTAAACACATTCAACTTTGTACCAAAACGGTAGTCACATTGGCCAATACGTTTGTTTTGTTTAAATGGTATACGCGCACGAGTAAAATAAATGGCACTCATTGACACTTTCGTGGGTATAATGGTACAATATAGTTACGATATGCACCTGTAAATTCCCAGTCAGATGAATTCTCATATGATTGATCGATAAAAAAAGAAAAAAATTTGCAATCCAAGCACCCAAACGTTTATAACTGGAAAAGCACATAGTACAATCAACAGAAGGTACCGGCGTTCAAAGATAGGTATTACGTTTGCTCCGAAAACAAAAGGCCATTCAGTTGATCGGCAAATATTTATAAATCCGGTGCCTCGAGCATCAAAGTACCCGCGAGTGTAACGTACAATGCCCATTGAGTAAAGCCCGATAGGGAAAAATCTAGATAGCTCGTGCGTGCAAAGCCAGCGGAAAATAAAGCTGCAGTAAAGTCTGTACCGATTTGAAAACAAACAATCGGATTAACGGCGTCTATTAAAACCCCGGGTCCAAGGATCCACGCCGCCGGGAGGAGCTGCACCAACAGGAAGTTGACTTGTGACGAAAGAGAGCTATATGTATACGGCAAAGCCGGGTGCGCCCATCGGCTCTTATTTCCAGAAGCCCCGGCCCGGTTCTATTTCGGGAGACAAATCTCCGGCCTTGCGTCTGGCAGCACGCGCCTACGTCTCGCACGTAAGTGTGTATATGTACATTTTACAAGTGTCTATGATGCGATGCTCTGATATATTACATGCCCAGGGGAGGCCTATGTTATGCTTCAAATCGATGATTGCGTTGTACTATATATACGTCTCTGCTCTCGGGTGCATTGTTGGGGGTGACGTTCTCTCGTTTGATTTACTTTTTCGCTTGTCGTTGACGTTGAAATTAGAATTGGGAGATCCGGCTGGCACCCAAGTTTTCTCTCGAAGCATCTCAAAGTGGTCTCCAACTGCTTGTGGGTTTCGAAAAAATTATTTAGTTGGATGGAAACAAATTAAATAAATTCACCAGAACCACGTGGACTTGCAAGCTTTAGGTTCAACAACTCTTATCGAGGGATGTATCAGTCTCTCTATAGAAATACCAAAATCAGCCAATAATCATCATACCCCACGTCTTAGATACATGTCTAGCATCATAAATGACCAAAGCATGTACCAACTGCAAGCTACGTTGTTTCGGAATCGAATTGCACTTAAAGAGACGATTACTCAACGACGTTTGGGCGTATGATTTGCATGTCGCATCGCGTGCACCCATATCACGCTCAAGATGGGGACCAATAGGAGCGCGAGTCGGGCTTGAAATACATTTATCAAGAGGAGAGGAGAGCCGGCGCGCTACTGACCTCGAAATCTAATGGCGCGTTGCCGGCGACATCGCTATACGGTTTGCAGGTCGTCCGAACCCAATCGTCGAACCCCCCCCCCCTGCCTATGTGCATGTATATGTGCGGGGGAACGACACTCTATTGCCAGTAACGCGAGTCTGTCTCCTCTCTTGGCTATTTCGGCGTCCAGGGTTTATTAGTGTGCCTGATGTTTGCGTATATGATTTATCGTCTCCGTGCCCTGATGTGCGTTGCGTGGGAGGCGTCGATTCATCAGCCAAGCTCCGACGTTGAATTTTTCGTCTCCCGTCATCTTCGATCTATATACACCGTGTGGCCATTTGTCCAAGTTATTATGAGTATCGGTTTGTTTCTGCTGGTAGAGGTGGGTACTAGCGCGCATAATGCGACAACGGTCCTCGCTGACGCGATGAAAATTCCGTTGTCACGGGAGTTGACTTATTAATACGTCGAGAAAACCCTGATGATCAACGCTCCGAGTGTATACATTAGGGGCTCGTAACTGAGACGTACGAGTTATAATACTTAATAATTTGATGGTGTGTTAAGTACACAGTACGTATACGCACGTGAAGTTGGTATATAAAAGTTGCAAAAAATTGCAGATTATTGGTGTTTGCAGTTCTATGAGAAAATGCATTAATTGACCAACTGCTAACTTTTACAAAAATCAGCAGTGAACGTAGTCATACAAACAGCTTTTTTTAATTTTCAACCACACAGGAATTGACAGTTTTGTTTTGCAGTTTTTAAAGATACTATTTTTTTACAAAACGAGTCAAAAATTGAAAGAAGTTGGCAAAGAAAAAAAAAAACTTCTCATCCTACTTGGAGATCATTTAAATACTCTGCCTAAAAGACGTATTAACTTCACCGAAAGTTGGCAAATTCAACTGATGTCGTGAACTGATGATTTAATCAATAAAAGTATCCACGATTGATTGAAAAAAACCAACAGCTGCGGCGTATGTAAAACCTAAAACACGACAAGTGAACGAAACGTGACTACTCAAAAGCATCAGTACTCCTTTAAGCTAGTTTCTCATGCATGCAGTTTCGTATACCACGGAGAGCGCAATTTTCACTGATCCAGCACTCGAAGGAAATCGTATATCGTGGGAGGTGTCACGGGTGCACACGTGCAAAGCAACCGATTGAAAAGAAAAATATCCAGACACGTTTAAAAAACGTAATCTCCCGCTTTATTCGCACGACCCACAATGCTTGTTTACTCGCTCCTGGGCACACATGTACACACACCCGAGGCTCCTATATAATGAACGAACAAAAGCACGCGCACGTGTGTGTGTGTCTCTGCGCTCTATCGTCCAGGACTCGGTCTGTGCCGGGACCCGATGAAACGACCTACCCATATAAGTATATATGTATACGTATAGCCCCATTTATCGAGCTCTGCGTTATACTATGGGGTTATGGTTGTTGCACGCATCACCATCCTTACGGGGCCGAAACGCGTATGGAATACACGAGGCAGGAAGCGCGCTAGCTGCCTGAGAAAACAATGGCAGAGATGAATGGCGGTGGTAAATAAAGGGGTCGCAAAAGATGGTGTTGGGTAGTATAATGCGCAAATCGAGGGTGACAATACGTTCCATTACGGATAGCAGGGACCAGGGACGAGACGTATAGTTCTTTCTCTCTCGAGTTTTCCCTGATGGCTCCATGGCTCGTGTTACAATGTAGTATTGGTGAACGTTTACGCTCGTGATGTTTACGGGCTCGGTTTCCTCTAAAATTCTAACTAGTTGAATGCCAATTGTCTCGATCTCCCTGTGCTGTTGTTCGAGAGCGGCGCCACGTGACGGGAATTTTTTTTTTTTTTTTTTTTTTTTACGATAAAAGGTAGGTCGTTCACTGAGCTTTGACAGCTTTAATTTTTGATGGACGCGTAAAAGGGTGACTATAATCATATACATTTATTGTTCTTTGTACACGTGCAGAAGCTAGGAATCATATATACTAAATTTCAAGGGATACAATTATGTAATGTCCAGAGTTTTTTTTTTTTTTTTACCTCAGAAGTCAGGACGTTTCAAGATGCATTTTCGCACACGTGACCCCTTCTTCGTGAGCAAATGTGAAAAAAAAAGAAGGAAATTTCGCAGTGCCTCGAATTATACAAAAAAAACTCAAAGTGTGAGAAAACACGACACGATAGACACGCAGGGGCAGGCGCGTATACCCACCGGAAAATAGTGCACCGCACCCTCGAAGCGATTATCGTTGTTTTTCACGCGCACTCGTTTCCTAACGCGATCCACTATATAAATGCACGTGTCGTACATAGGGTCGCAGGTCTCCCCGTTGCACAATATAATGCACTTCACACGTATAGTTCTCGGGCATGTACTTGCGAGGGAACAACGTACCCATTATACACGAAACACAAGAGCGATGTATTTTATCCAGCACGAGATCGCAAGTGCAAGAATATACTTATACACACGCCTGCGACAGGGGGTCTCTTTTCCATTTCGACTCGCGAGCCAGCTCCCTTCCGCGTGTTTTTCTTTTTCCCACTGCTGGCATTCGCGTTCTTTATTTCTTCTTCGGAAAGAAAAAGAGGGGGAGGGGGGAGGGAGAATTTGCGGCTCCGTTTTAATTTCCCGCGCTGGAGTTCGTGGGCGCGCATACGCGGGGACAAGTGGCCTATACCCGCGACCCTCCCTCTGGCTTAGGACAAAAGTAACGCGTATACGGCAACCCCCTGTGTATATTATACGGGGAACGGCACGCTCCGATGCTCCGTACATGGATTTCTTGAGCGGGGAAAATTGAATTACCCAGGTGGAAGCTTGAGAGATTTCTTCACGGTGTGTATGCACTGGGACAGGGTGTCGCTGGCTTGTGTTTTTTTTTTTTTTTTTTTTTCTCTCCCGCTCTCCCATCGGGATCTTTTCCTCGGTCTAATGACGCACTTCGCGAGTGCGCACCTTTAGAAAAATGTATCGCCGCGTTAACAAGCTACGCCTTGGGGGGCTGCTACGCGGAGATTCCTGCGATCCCGGCTGGTGATAAATCCACCCTTGGCTACCCTTGTCAGGAGGGAGGGTGGTGGCTTCGAGATGGTTTCTCAGTTGGTTGGTTGCTGTATTTTTACTCTACTTTTTTTATTGCTGCATCAAGTGCAGGTGGACTGGTCTCGAGAGGTGGCTTTTTTTTTTTCTACATAAATTTAATTCATGCAAGAGTAACAATTAACTCAGCTCCACTCAATTGTATAGTTGTGGTCGAGTGATTTACGTAGAGACTTGCGAGCTGCTCCACGAGACAGTTGGAGAACTTACACAATATTATTAACAGTTAAGGGAATGAAGAAACATTACAAAGTTTTTTTTTTAATATTTCAAGTGTTGTCTTTCTCAAAGATCTTACTATTTTTTTAGAAATATTGCAAGTTCTTAAAGTCATTAAATAACTCCAAATGACATAAGAGTTGTAGGATCTTAACTTTTGAGGACATTAGAAACGAAATTTTTGTTTTTTGCGTGTATGAAGAAAATAAAAATCAGCGAGGATAGCGTATCCTTTTTTTGCGGGGGGGGGGGGGGTGGAGGTAGAGGTAATAGAGCTCAACAGTAAACTACGGCACCGTTTAAGTATACAGTGGAGTTGTTTTTTCTTCGTCTTAAATGAAAAAAGATGAGACCTTAATTGAGATTGGAATAAGACTTAACTGTGTACAAAATATATATATATATACACACAGCCTAGAGTCGGCGCACAGCTCAATCTGTTGGATGGTCGACAGGTAAATTGTAGTTTTTTTCCTTACTTTTAATTTCACTACATCCAGCAGCCGAGGAAGGAGTAATCGGTGCCTACACACAGCAGTTAAAGTGGTGGTGTCCGTTTCAAGAGAGTAAAGACACGATTAAGTAGGTTTTTCTCGAATGGACGTACAACGGTCCATTAGTAATGATTTTGCGCTTTTACATACCTGTTTCGGAAGAACAGTTTTTATAACAAGATTAGCCTGTTGAAACGTTGATTATAGCTCCACCTTGGGTTGTCTCGTATTATTTATTTATTTGTGGTACAAGATTCAATTTTTTAAACTTCACTCACAAACACAGAAATGTGTTTGACACATTGTCGTGATCCAATAAACAATTAACAACATCACGTTGTCGGTTACAAAAAAAAAGTTACATTTAAAGTTTTCCATGCGCACAAGATTCTTCATCTCCAATCTAATTGTTGAATACATGATTATATGAATTCCATGTTTTCATTTCAACGATGTACATTGACTTTCCAAATTCAAACCGGTAAAAATTATTATGCATCCGTGATTATCCAGGAAATCTGGTTATAATACCCTGTAATAGTCCAAAGCCAATTATTTTCAATGAAAAGTGTTGTTGTACCCGCTGATAAGTTAACGACTAGTCAGTGAAGAAAATTCACGAATAAATGTAATTCTTGCGAACGTCCATAACAGGCTCTCAATTCGAGCAGTCACTGATTCAAATTTAGAGAGTATCACTACGCTGTAGGTATACTCCTATCGAATGTTTAATATCTACTACTTCGTGCCCACTTCCGCATCGGACAGATAACACGCATTTGCAAAATTCCATCAATCAGGTTCGCGGCGCATAAAAGTAGTAGTAGTGGTAACTTGAGCGTCGAAACTAATCGGCAATCAATCGAGCAAATTACAAGACCGCGGTGTAATTACAGACTTGCGAGAGCTGCTGCGGCATAATCAGGATAGACTTATTGGGCACCCAAGCTTGAAATTAGTGACTCGACAGCGTCTCATGAATTTCGCGTAAAAAGAAACAACGAAAAATTACTGTCACAATCGGTGTAGCTGCTTATCTCGGTTGTGGTCACGTGCTTTGTGCAAATAACAGAGTTGGTTGACGACGCGTAGCTGTGGGGATGCAGGCCAGGATTATTGTCTTTTTTTTTTTTTTTTTTTTTTTTTTTCATTTCTCATACACCATATGATAAAAGTGTATACATGTACACAGAGAAGCAAGCAGGTTGGTACACCCGAGGCACTCGTATACCGGCTCCTTTGCGATTTCGCAATCGGGGTCACGTACCTCTCTCGATTCGCATCTTCCTCCCCCAGGCTCTTTTACTACTCGTCGTCGTGTGAGCTTTCCGCAAGAGAACAACAGGCATGATCGTAGCCACAAAACCTTACAAGAACGCGTGTATTGTGCGCAGTACTCGCATGTTAGCGAGTGAGGTTGCATCCGCGGTATCATTCGCACGTGCACTGTATATATAGCAATGAGTGACAAATTGCGTGTGGTGCTGGAGAAGACAACTGATGCGTAGCTACAGCCATGCGTGGATATTAAAACTCAGGTGGGTGTCGTTGTCTCTAGAGAGGCTAGTTTCCAGTTATTTTTATTAAAGCACCACCATTACTTTCTCCGATCAACTCGTCCTCTCTTTTACCACGAGTCGTGTGGAATAATTGTTTGCTTTAATCATGCGGTTTTTTCTTACATCATTCGTGTAATTTCATTGCAAACGAGGATTAAAACTTGCTGGCTGAGTACTTTATTTTAAATTAACTCTCGCATGCCATTCGTGAGTTGAGGGATCATTCCGATTTTACGGTAGTATATTTATGAAAAAATGCCATGAGAGACCATAATACATATGGGTACGAATTTTTCTTTGCACCTTAACGTGACAGTAGTTTTCAAACTTGTGACACTGACAATACTTCATATAACATCAAATAAAACCATTTTAATAGTCAATGAATGAATTTTTTTTTTTTTTTTTTTCTTTCTTTTGAAAGGACACCAAAGCTTTGCCAATGCTAAATAGACATCTTGTATCGCACAAGTTAGCAAAAATGGTTCAATCAGGATTTATCCCAAAAATAAGGTGCCACCTTTATCAATGGAGCTTTGAGTTATTATCTTCTGTGTAATCGGATTCCACGCAGATTAGTGCCATTAAAAACGAAATTCTTGGTTAACGTGACCTTGAATCAAAAGAATGAGAGCAGGTATTCCTGTAGTTGGCATTGAAAAAGTAACAATTTAAAGTGTAAATTCATGAGTGAGGGGATTATCGTTTCCAACGCGATGAAGCTGCATGAAAGTCGAGAGAAGGAGTGTGTGTCTGATGAGTAGGCAGGCGGACACACATCCCTCGAGCCCGTATAATATATCTATACCTCCCAAGTGTGAGCACAGTACGCATAAATTGACGGTGGCAACGCGGAGGCGACCGATGAATATTTACGCGGGTATTTCATTGGAAAGTCAAGGTCACGCGCATAATGCTCATGTATATGTATACACAATACAATACACAGCGGTTCCGACGTACAAGCTTGAGAAGAGCTTCCCCCCTCCCTCTTCTCTTTGCATCTCATCACACCTGGAGGCAATTCGCGGATGAGGCTCCGGTCTGGGTGAGCGATTTAAATCTCCAGAAGGGATCATACGAGGTCCATCCTCTCTCTCCACCGCAGCCTTTTTATTGCAGCTCGCCTTCTTCTTTTTTTTCTTCTCCTTTTCATTTGGAGAGCTCCGCAAACACACACCGCGTATTACGTGTGCGCACATAAAAGTTGGCTCCATCCTTTGTTGCGTCCGTACGCAAGGTGAGGTAAAGTAGTGCGCGACTCGGTAATTCGTTCAGGGCTCGATCTCGCCGTGCGTTGGACGCTGACCGAGCGTGTGGTGATTCTGTGGGTGGTGTGCTGGGTATACTCTGTGCCGATGAAAAGCAATTACAGTGAGAATGCACTGGATGCAGGAGCTATTAGGATGATTGCCCGTGGGTGGTTATTTGTGTGAATAATGCACGAGCTAAACAAAACATCGTTTTTTTATCGTGGGGAGTTTAAGTCTATTGAAAGATTTATGAAATACTTGAATGCACCATTGGCTTTTATTTATTTATCAATGGTTTTACATATATATAAATACACGAACTAGAAAACTTTTACTGAATTTGCACGAGTACAATGAGCCATAAATACTATATGCACCTACTGTCTATGCTCATCTCTTTGTACCTACTCTTTGCGTTTTCCTTTCCAATAGCCCTTTGCTCTATTTCCTTTGCTTCGAGCGACGTCTTTGGTAATTACACACCCATCGGTGGGAATTAAGACAAGACGGGAGTTTTGATTCTGAAATTCTCCGCCAACCACAACAATCGCGTCGAAGAAATACCAAAGCCCGCACCCACGAGGGTTTCACTTTGAAAACGTCAAAACAATCCGGGCAAAGGGTGTACGTGGACGGTATTATACGCGCAAAGCAGATTTTTCGGTTGGAGGGGGAGAGTCAAGAGAACGGGAGCAGGAAGTCGAGTACAAGGGGCCCAAGAGTATTGAAAAAAAAAAAAAAAAAAAAAAAAAAAAAAGGGGAGGGGACCCACATGGAAGCTCGCAACGGGTTCAGGGCACCCTCGTGGGTCGAGTATACGTGTATACGTCACTGCAGGAGCGTAAAACTGACGGTGTGCCTGCTAATGGGTGTATGAATACCAACGCAGCACATGCGGGCTAAGAGCCGGCGCGTGGCGGATTCGAGTCTACACGTCCAATACCTTTTGCAGTGTAAGTACCGAGTGTGGAGAGAAGCACAGAAGCTGGAGACGTGGAGAGCGGATGTGCTCGTTGATTGACGTAGAGTGGCTTTTATTGCTAGAAATCGATCGTTTGAGTCATGTACAGTTTTTTTTTTTTTTTATGTGCCGTCAATACATGAAACAAGAAAATCGTGGACAACAAATGACCAAATTGGATATTGTTTTTAAAATAAAAAGTATATCCATGAAAACACAAAAATAAATAATTAAAACAAAAACAGTGAAGAGCGAAAACCAAAGTTGATGTACTGCACAGCTGATCATAAAACTACCCACTTCGACTCGCAAAACGTAATGCCCGATCGTATAATCCCCCTCTTTGGTCTGTGCTCAAAAAGCCAGTATTTTCGCTCCAACGACGAAGCTCGTAAACATCGAAAATTACACCTATATAACCAAATCTCCTCTGCTACAAGAGAAGGGACGCGTGAAAAGCACCACCCTTTTTTTTACAACAACAACATCACTCGAAGAAATAAAATGAAAACCACATGATGCATCTTCTGCAGCTCGTTAAACATCCCCGAAAAGCCCATCGATGCTTTTAGGCTACGTACGTAATTTGAAACGTACCTTATGTAACTTTTGTCATGGATCAATTAACATATGGAACGTGCTCGGATATTGTGTGCGTATCCATATACGACCTACCGTAAAATCCAAGAGCGAACAAAGGCAAAAACGACACCTCAACGGCAGCAGCTCTTTGTAATTATATTTTACACGGTATATGTAAAAACACGTGTACGTTTGCACATTTTATTAATGTAAATGGCAAAGGCAAGTGTCGTAACGCGATTTAACGAAACTCACGATGATGCACATTCGTGGGAGCTGATGTCACGTGTACGTAACCGAGATGTACAGCTCTCAAAGAGTGGCAGTGTAAGAGAGCATAGAGTCGATGGTGAGATATCCGTCTTAAGAGCGACAGCCTGACGCTGGGAATGAAATTAGAGGGAGAGCCGTGCAGTGGAACTTTCAGAGGCAGCCGCAGATGCTCTTGATCCAGCTATCTGTTTGGTAGGATTAGCACGCGCTGGCTTACACAGATATGGAACCCGAGTCTAGCTCAAAGCCTGCACTAAAACTATACTCGGGATAACTTTTCTCGTTACTGTGGTTGGCCTCGTCTGACGCTCGTTCGGTGGGTTCTTTTTTTCTCTCCAACAGCACGATGGTCCCTCGTATTAAAAAAAAAGAAAATGCCTCATTACTCCCACACCGTTTCCCGCTCATTCGTAGATTAAAAAACACGTTGTTTATCATCAAAAATCAAACCATAGCAGTAGTTTTAAGAGAAAAGCGTTTGTATGACATTTCGAGGGTAAATAAATCTCAAAATAGCAATGGGAATAGTGACCGCGTTGAATTTACAAGTAACCAATGATGCTTTTTTGCCAATACGCCTCGCGCGGGCGAGCTACATGGTTTCCATCGCGCGTCAGTCACGTTTTGTTTATTGCTCGACGGATGGACCGCAGACGCGAGAGCGTTATTCCTCTGATGTGGCTTACATGTGTCCGTCAACTTTGTTATTTCATCGGTGCGTTTTTCTTCTCACCCACAGAGTACGCGATCAGGTTACACTGGCGTTTAGTTTTTTTACTGGTTCAGATCATCCTTAGGGAACTGCATTCGTTGCGCAACGCTTCGAGGATAATTTTTATTCAATTGAGTCACATACGAGCAAAAGTTAATCAAATGGTCAAAAGCTTTGTTTTCTGTTGGTTCATTGTGAGTATCCCTCGATATCAACGTTAGTTTGCCCATAATTGCATTTTGATTCAAACGTGTTTATAAATATGAAGGAATAAGTATAGATGTAATTAAAAAAAATAAATAAATAAACTCTCCATAAATTTTTCTACTCTGAGCCAGCCGAAAATACAAGCGTGAGAGACACACGGCGTGGAAGTAAGCGGGAAGGACAGGGGGAAACGTCCAGACTAGAATAATCAATTAACTCGACCGCTACGGTGTTGGAGATAAGAATATACTGTAAGTTCAGCAACTGGGCCGTGTT
Organism: Copidosoma floridanum; assembly: GCF_036245765.1. Lineage (NCBI taxonomy): Eukaryota > Metazoa > Arthropoda > Insecta > Hymenoptera > Encyrtidae > Copidosoma > Copidosoma floridanum. The sequence continues at coordinate 8,061,857 of NW_028321878.1, forward strand.
TTGATCGACGATGGTCTAGGCAATCAATCATTTCTGCTCGGGGAAAGAGGGTGTGGTGAAAAATTCGTTGTTACTTGTCATTCTGATCGCTTATATTTTTTCAATCTCGCGATGCCGAGCACGGATGGGCGAGCGTAAACCAGACACCGTAAGTACCGATGATCGCGCTTGATAGAGCCCAACAATGTGGATGTTCTGCAGTTACATGTATTTTTTAGTTTACTGGTGTTTTATCATTTTTTATACATCATTTCGCATTGTAACTCCGTTTTTTTTTTTTTACGAGGATAATAATGGAAAGGTCTTACGTTCGTCCATTGTTGTCACATTCATCCTCGATAGGCCGTGTAGGCGGCATTGGAAAAAAACAAAAAAAAAAAGGAAAAAAAGACCACGACGTGGGCTGCAAAGATCATGAAAAAAAAAAAAAAAAAAAAAAAAAAAATATGACCTGGTTACATCGTCGTCAGTCAAGGCAGCGGCGGCGCTCTTTGGCAAAAAGGGCAGCGCTTTCTCGCGTTTGAAGGATGAGGCCAAAAAAACAGCAGCAGATCACACGCGACCATCTGCCGTACACGGCGCTCGTCGTGTATATAATTTCATGCATGTCCCCTTCCTCCTTCTGTCGGTGGTGCTACTTACTTAAAGAGTGCCCAATCACAGCGTTGTAGTTTCTCACTCGCGAGAAGCACAACATGCACAAGGCAAGAGAGAGAGAGAGAGAGAGAGAGAGAGAGAGATCCGTCCCCTGTGATTTTTCTTTGCTCATATACATATACACGTCCCATCTCTCATTCTTTTTCTCTTGTTCTCATTTTCCCCTCTTCCCCTCGAATGCAGCTCCAACGCGCGCCTCCTCCTCCTTTACTCGCGATGGCATGTACAACATCTCGAGACGACTCTCTCGCGGTGCCTCCACCTCTCGTGTACTCTTGTGCCTCGTCGTAAAAGTGTGTACCGCTCGGCTTGTGTTTTGCTCTCATCAACGCGACTGTACCACTGCAACGACGGCGACACCTTCGAGGACGAGTTATGCGGAAATGCGGCGCGAGAGCTGAGGTCGATGGGTTATTTGTGTGTCATCGCGTCGGCAGCCGGCGTGGCTCCGGTACAGAGACTCTCGGTACGACGTGGTGCCTCTATACAGGCGCGTGCGTTGGTCATTTTTCGCAACACGATACGGGAAAAGACGGATTTTCCTCTTTTTTTTTTTTCTTTTCTCTCTCTCTTTTCACCTTAGGCTCTACGGGATTAATGGTACGACTGTCATTAGCAAACAGACAGTGGAAAAACCTTATTGCCTTTAAAAAATTCATTAAGAAAATACCACAACTGTTTCACTTCCTCTGATGAAATTGCATATTTACCAACCATTAAAACTAAAAGGTATACGATGATTGTAGATTTAAAAGGGAAAATGTATATAAAAGAAGAAAAAAAAAGAAAAAGGAATTGCATTTTATGCGCCAATAAAAGTCAAACCCCGTGACTTGGCAGCGGGTTACGTAATACCTAAGTATACGGGCGAAGCTTCTTCCTCGGTTGCCTCTTGGAGTGCACCGGCAGAAGAGGGCAAGGCGCCGCTGCCAAGCCGCGGTCATTGGATTATACTCGGGAATTCCCCCGAGATTGCGGATTTTCCGAGTGGAACTCTATCTGCATCTTTTTGATGAGAGCTGTTTGTATTGCGGCCCTCGTTGAACTCACTGCGACTCGAAGACACGACCAAAACGAGAATCTCGCCCGCACTAGTCGATCATGTACTACACCTACCTTTTTTTTTGTCCTCAAACGAAGAGAATCGGATGAGCGGACTGTCTTTACGGCTCAAAATATATTTAAAACGCGCTGACGTGAGTAATACGATCTGCCACGTGTACATCATTCCTTTGCATCTGCGAAAGAGATTCGACGATGTGACAAAAAATCACAGTGGCATTTATACAGACCCTTAATTCACGTGTACAAATTATCGAGAAGCGACGTTTCTTTATCGCTTTGCCGATCGCAATTCGTTGATCGACGTGTCAAACCGATCAAATCTCTGAGTCGCAAAGAGTCGAGGTATGTATGTTATATATGTATACACGGCGAGTATACGTGTGCCTTTTAATTAGCTTATGTACGCGCATCAAATGCTGCCGCGCGCTAATACAGAGAGGAAATAATGGCAAAGAGGAATACACTGAAACGTACCCTCGTATGTACCGAGTGACTATACTGTATGTAATCTAATTGGATTCACGTGTTCTGAGTGTAAATTCCGAGTGGTTTGTGCAATCGTGCGAGGTGTGCACATGTATACGTTTACTCGCCCCTTGAGCCAACATGAAGAAAACAAATGCACGATTTTGCTTGATTATCGTCTGATTTTTGTTGTTGTATAGGTATCTTCTGCGGAATCGAAAGCCGTTAAATCGCAGTCTGTGGTATAATCTCATCTCAACGTATTATTTTATCTATACGTGTCTGGTCAGCTTGTGATAAAGGTAATCCACGCTCCGGATGACGCATATATTGTTTCGAAAAGGAAAAAGCGATGGCCAATGGAATGGAACCTTTTCTTTTTCTCTCTCTCACTCTCTCGGAAAATAAACACATCGAGGAGCCCACCGTGGATCCCTGCTTCTGATTTCATCGAGCCACTCAATAACATCTCGTGGGGCGCGGACAGCCAACTTCCTCCTCGAATACTCTCTACAGCTTAGCTAGCAAAGCGCAGCCATTTGTACATGTACGTGCAGCCAGAGTGGGGGGAGGAAGATAAAGAGAGAAGGACGTTTAACTGGGTCGCGGGGAACGCGTATTTATAGATTCCGGAAAAAAAGGGGTGTGTTGGCCATCGCCACTGCTCGCCGAATACCTGCCACTCAGAGCTGCGATGCACTGGGCCGTGTTTTTCATCTTTATCGATATGGTTCAAGATAATATTCTCCGCGAGATGGGACACACAACTGCGAGCTTTCACGGCTCTTCTCTTTTTTTTCCTTCCCGCTCTTTTTCTCTTGCCCTCGATTCTATCGATCGCGTCCGTTCTTGTGTACTTATGCGTGGAGCTACCGAGTCCGATGCGCCATATCGCGGGAGCTTTTATGCCTTGGGGCTCTCGAGGAAATCGGCCCCTCCCCGATACGTATAACGTTTGTTTTCTCCTCCTCGCTCGATTCTTCCCATACGGAAGCGCGAGTGTCTAAGAAAGTATAAAGAGCTTTTTAAGGAATTGCCTTTCGACCTTGACGCTTATGGTGTTTACGCTTCCCTCATCCATGCATGTACGACGGTTTTGAACAAAATTACCAATCTGGATTCCCGTGGATTTTCACGAGTATCGATGTCGATGTGACAATTGTGACCAATTTTATTCCTGTGAATGATTTAATTAAAATAAATAATTACCTTTGCAGTGAAATCATCGTTAATCATCGTATAAAATATACCCTTGAAAATTTGTTTTGCCAAGTTATAAATCAAATTTTGTGTGATGGAGTAAAAAGTTGGAAAACATATTTCAATGGAACATTTGTGACGTTTCATAGTCAGCGATGTTTTCTTCTTCAACGCGGCACTATATTCCTACGGTGTTACGAAAGAGCTTCTGTGTGCATTAGAATAAACAACGTCGCCCAATCGATATCGACATCGCGGCCTTCCTTTTTAGACGTGGTCGGAATAAACGAGTATACAGACATTTCCAGGTGGTCGTGTTGCTTACGTTGTTTCAAACGTGTCTAAATTAGCAATAAATATACGATACAAGGATTGCCATCCTTAAAGTGCAGCGATGGGAACAATCGATTGTAATTGATGGGACGAAAATGTAGTAACGTCGACACAAATTCGCCATCCCTCAAGTGGACGTAAATGGTTGTTAAAAGCAAATCAAACATTCGATGAAACTCTCGTTGCTCCCATTGTGGGAAGGAAGGAAGGGGGATATCATCCGTTTGATTCGTGAAATACGCTCCAATGCTAAAAGTAGTGCTGATGCGGGGGGCACGGGACTGAACAGATCGCGTCTCCAGGGAGAGTTTGGAGCTGGCTTACTGATCCACAAGATTGGGGAGGGTTAGTTTTTTTTCTGGGTGCACCTACCCTCAAAGCTTGTACAATTTTACATATTTAAGATTAGAAACGTAAAATTAGGAAACGCATATGGCAACAAGTTTTTCTTTGTTTAACTTGTATGCATGGTCTCTCGATTTGTGTTTAAGTGTTATTATTAACTCGTAGGTCTCGACATTTACGCGACGAAAGCTTATTTTCACACGAGATGATAAATATCAGTATACAATCAATGAACCAGGTCGGGTTGATGTTATGCCAAATAAGGTAATTCATTAAAAGAAGCCATTATCGCACAGAATCGTTGACTTCCACTCCCCGTCCTCCGCGTAAACATACACGGTATCTCTCAGCCGCGAAGCTGGAGGGCAGGGGAGGTGACGCCAAAAACCTGCGAGTCTCGAGAGAAGGGTGTTATTAAAAAAACTCTAAAGCTTATCTCACGGGACGGAGAGTAAAATAGAGAAAGAGCGGGTTGTAGGTGTGGGCGCGGGATTGCGAAGAACGGAAATCGATTTCACAGTTCGCTGATCCACGGTATACGCAATAACGTTTATTGTACACAGCCAAAAGGTAAAGCAGCGACAGCTGCTGCTGGGGACTTGAATTTTACACCGCCAGAGAAAGCCGGCCGGTTTATGCATATATACACATGCCGTGCAGTGCAGAAAATTGGAGGAAAGGAAAAGGTTGTCATCGTTTCGCGATAAGAGATTTCGCGTATGTGTTAGCTGAGTCTTCCGAAGTAATTATATTTGTTGCATGTATATATAAGGGAGGTATCGCGGAAAATCTGTGGCTGTATACTCGGTCCAAGAGTTTCGCGTCTTTCGCGATACGTGCAGATGATAAAGTTTAAGGAGAGATGAAAAAATGACCTAACGATATCCAAAGCTTTTGCGATTTCGAAGGTATACTTTTGGCGTGCCCACAAATTCAAAGTATACATTGTGTCTCTTTAACGATAACACCACAACGTGTAACTTATACTTTACTACAATATACGGACTCTTTCATCATAATCTGTATATGATCGCCTGAGAGAAAGACTTATACATATCCGCATATATAAAGCGAACAGCTAGTAATACTAAATCGGAAACTTCAATAAAATGCTTTTTTTATACATAACAATTCGTCGCCCTATTACTTTTTTCTTGACGATGACTATGTCATTTAGTTTTTTTTTTTTTTTTTTTTTTTCGAGTCAACCATTTGATTACACTGGAATTTTAGCGAATTATTCAAGAGCTGTTAGTTTATAACCAAGTGACGCCCACTCGATGTTTCAAAACGTGTAGGTGAATCTACCTAATAGTATACCTGAATCTAACGATGCCGAGAAATGAAGCGAGTAAAGAGTATAGCAGAAACGTACAGCCTCCTCACCCCATGAACCGTGTAATATATTATGTTCAATCGTACATGCAAAACTCTAAAAGACCCAAGGTGAAAAAATAATTTTTTTTTTAGATTAGGCAAGAAACAATAGTATCAGCCTATCTCGTTGAAGAGTCCTTTAGCGCCCGGAAGGAAAAAAAAAAACAACTCTGAGGAGCACCGGCACGCGTATGTCTATTAGGCTCCCAGCTCTCGTGTCTCACCTATCGACTGGTCCCACTGCGTCGCGCCACACGCTTCCTTCCACCCTATATACAGAGCACAGTACGGAGATTCAGGGTATATAGATGGGTCTTTTTTTTCACGAGAAGAGGGCAAGAGAAAAGCCATGGCAATTTTCACGTACCCCCTGCAAAAGGAAGATAAAAAAGAAAGGAAGAAAGAAAAGAAAAAAAAATTGAAAGACGCCGCCGGCAGAGGGAATAAAAGGCGTCGCGTGAATACAGGGTGGAGGAGGCCAGGGGGTGACTGAGAAAATTGCCTCCCTTCACCCACCGATTATTATCCACGCATTGTAATAACGCGCGCACGCAAGTGCACTTCCGAAAAAAAGGGACCTTTATGTATCCATACGCGCGTGCACCAAAAAATCTGGGCACATAGACTGTGCACATAATATACAGCACGTGATGCCGTATTCTTTTAATGAGTGATGCAACCGGAGGAAGGTTGTTCAAGGATTCGTAACGGCTGTTAACAGCTGTTTAGGACGATCTGTGTGGGTATACAATATATGTGGGCCCATCACGGAGGAGTGTCTCCTCAATTATATATGTGTAGGTACTATTGTAATGACGGGCGAATGGGCGTACGACGCTCTCGTCTGTAACAGACGTCGGAGGTTAATGTACTCGTCGAGTGCTGTGTAGGTGCATATATACATGTAGGTACCTAGTCGAGTACCTAGTGTACAATACACGTGCAATGAATGTACCACTCTTCGTATAATACTCGCTATACGATTGTAGGTGTAAGTTTCTATACGTATATATGCTCTCGGACAGGTGTACGTTGTTATATCATAGTTGACGTGTCTAACAAACATAATATTGTGTCATAATACCAAATAGCAGGCCAAGGCACCTTTTTTGTAGGAGAGGAGGCGTGCTTACCTGAAACAAAAAAGAAACGTCATGTTTTAGTATAAGTTATTAGGGTTTAAATTGTGGGTGGAGTTTTTTTTCATACTTTTGTTATGTTTCAAAATATTTATCATCATTATTATTATTATCTTTTATAATTTATTTTTTTCTTATACCTTTATCGATGCTAATACATTGGCACGTTTAGCAACACAACAAGGGACAATGTTCTTTTGGACCATTGGAAAAAAAAAAAAAAATCACGGAAGACTTTTCCAATTTTCATTTGCACGAACCCTGAGTGGTATGTTTTCATTTACAAAAAGAAAGGAGTTGCATGATTTCCCGCAAAATTACGCAGCAAGAGATCGTGGGCAAAACACATTACTCTTTATAGATCGGATCGGCCGCACCTAAATCCACACGAGGAAGAAAAATACCGCCGTGAGTCCGTGTGATGGAAAGTACACACTTTGCACGACAGTGGAGTTTTAATTTTTTTTTTTTTTTTTCTTTATATACAAAATTTACTTAATACTGGAACAATAAGAGATGAATTATCTTGTTGATATTCAGAAATGAGATAATACGCTCTTTCATTCTGATGTCGATAGACTGTACTATATTATAGTAACCTTACCCATGAATAATACAATATTTCATTCAAATATACGGGAAATGTTGCAGGTATTTCTTTCCAGGGAACCTCAGAAAAGCTGCAAAAAAGAGGATGTATAAAACAAAGATGAACGCAAATACCCAACAGCATCGGTGAATAATAAAATTATACACAATGTGATACAACGTATATATGTAACGTTCACCCTCGAATTAGGCACGACAAGAGCCCTGCACTCGCCCTTGATGACCTCAGAGGTTCGTAAGCACGTGCTCCTCTGGAAGAAAAAAAAAAAAAAAAAAACAAGGTCCAACGGGGCACTTTGGGTTCCTCGTATAGCTTTGATGTCCAACCCGCTTGTTCCCTATAGGCAATGCCGACGAGCGAAGCCATCCGTACGCACTCGAGGCCCTACAGTATTTCTCGAGTGATGGCTGCCGCGACGCATACCGATCGCGCTCAGATCGAAGATGAAACGTCGACAAAGTCCTTCCTTATTTACGTACACGTGATATATAGTTAACAAAGTCGTCGGATTTTCATTCACGTCGCCGTACAGGCGCCAAACGATCGGACCGACTCTGCATGAAGATGAAGTTGAATTAAGCCACTCGACTATATACTCGCGACACTCCTCTTGTATCGTTCGTCGACCGATAAGACATACATCTATGGTGGGTACACGATGTGCATGTCGTAGTAATGCAGCTTCTTCGAATCGGCGATCGAGAGCTAGCGTTCGCACGTGCCGTATAATACAAGAACACGCGGTAACTATAATTCGAGTCGGAAGATACCCTAAGAGGCTTTTTTATCGCTCCGACGTTATGTGAATGAGTTTGACAAAAGTTGAACTTCTTTATCAACATTTATATTTTTTATCACCCCAACTTGCAGACACGCGTTTTTCGTCTTACCACTTTGTGTTCGTAGGATATAATATTACTTGCCTCTGTGAGTCGTATACGTTTATCAGAATGAGTCACGAGGTCGGAAAAAAAACTAAAGATACTTTCTCGTAGCTGTGCCAGCGTGAGTCGTAGTTACGCGAATCAAAGAACTTTACGTGTCATTCGGGTGAGTTCAATGTTCTATGGGCGCCGGTTTCAATGATTTATCAGCAGCGGTCGTTGAAACGGCAGAACTGATGCTCTCTCTCTCTCTCTCTGATCACGAGTGCCCAAAACGGTGAAGTATTGCAATTACGCTGATGGTATGATAAATAACCAATCCGCATGATTTATTTAGAAAAATTGAGACGTTAAGTTGACTTTATTTGGATGGGAAGCAAATTATTATGAATGTTGTGATTTTCTTCTTACGGTTTTGCAATTGGTAATGTTTACCGCAGGAAAAAACTTCCAGCTTTTGTATATTGTTGAACTGGAAAGAAAAAAGATGTCATGTCTTTTGTAAATTGAGCTGAAAAGTCTTTTTTTTTCATTTTATTTATAAATTAAGTTACTTACTCCCATCACTCAAATCATACAAGATATAAAGACGAGCAAAAACTTTTAGGTGTACTGCAGATATCGAATATTCCGTAAACAAATGTATATAATTACGTACATCATCGGATCTCTACATCTTTCAAGAGACGAATAATGGCAGATTTACACGCGTCACTCCGAAGACTAATATTCTTTCATCGCGTGTCGTAGCTGTATATAGTCTTCAATCAGGACAGACAAACACTTTCTTTTCATCAATTGCAATTATAGAGCACCGTGCCATTATTAGTATAGGGTAAGTAGTGTACAGGTAAGCCCACGTATGTATATATTATGGTCTCCTAACACATTTAGAGGCGGTAAAACCCTCGTGCCATTCATCCAATTCCTCGAGCCCATTTTATTTCAATTCTGCCGATACGCACTTTGTGTGTGGTGTAATTTGTCAGCGTCCCAGTGCACATAAACAAACAACGGCGTACACGTACATTATCATTCACTTTTTTTCTCTTCCCGAAGTTGAGTATACTTTCGCTATCCATAACTATTAAGTGTATAATGCACAGCTTCAGTGCAGATTCTCTTTCTTCTTCATGACTGCTGGACTTTCTCCTCTCAACTTTTTTTTTTGTACTTGGGTGCCATTACTTTTACCCTTCTCCTTCTTTCTCTTGTTTATGGTACCATTACTTTGTCGCTCCAACTTTTCATCACAAATTGATGTTATATACGCGCTACTCCTCTTTTCGGATCTGTCGAATGCCCTGTCCAGGTAAGCGTTTTTGTTTTTCATCGAAAAATTATTTTTCCATGATAAGTACGCACTTTTCAACAGACTTCTGAACATTTTCTCCTACGTGCTTCGTAACAGCTACTGCAGTCCCCTGAAAAATGGCTCTCCAGCGTGTGAAACGAGAAGAATATGGCCGAAACTTCGAAGGGTAAATATTAAAGCGAGCTGAGATTTATTTTCGGCACGTTCGTATAAGTATAGTGTCGATAGACTGTAAGTATTATAAATTTTCGCACCCATACGAGAAAATCCGTGGAAAGTTTTATCTTTTTTATGATTTATAAGAATGATCAAAATGTTTTTGGTGTTGTAACTGGGGAAATTTTAAGAGTAAGAAAAAAAATATTCTACAGTCATTATATTCTTTGTTGAAGGGGCTGGACTCTAATTTCAAAAATACATATTAAAGTTGAAACATATAGTGTCTTCTTCTTGTTTGATCATGACCAACTTTCAATACTTGAAAAGTTTAGGTATCGATTTATTAAAAAATGTAGCTCAGAGCAGCCTGATTGTAAATATCAACAGTTTTTGAATGTCCCTTTTACCACCTGACGTAAAATTTTTTTCGGAGACAAGCACGTATCCCTATAAAGTCGCAAGATCTCGATTATTGGCCATGTTCCTCTCGAGTCGCCCTCGCACACCCATACGACGGTAGCTCGCGCGTGGAGACTGAAAAATTTCATTGGCGCGCGCGCCCAGTCCAATAAATTGGAATCGATTGCTCCCCCCTCCCCCCCTGTGGACGGAGAATATAATACCTACTCCTCCCTCCCTCTTTCAATACTATATGTCTCTGGAGTCCCGTTGTTTCCGAGCCGCCCACGCAGCAAAGAAAGCCTCGGGGGGCTACGTCGCCGAAGAAAAAAGTAAGTTACGACAGCACAGGAGATAATAAAGGAAGGGAAAAATCAATTAGCTGTTCCATCATCGGAAATACGAATATAGTATTGCGCTGTCTATAAACATTAATACATCGCAATTGGTGGATTTTTTATCCTGCATTCGCTTGAAGAAAGTAAAATCATGCGTACAAGTATACTATAATAAGTGTATCTTCCTGTAACTCATAGTTGTAACGATTTGAAATTGTCCATGCCTTTCTTGCCCTTTAAAGAGCCCCTTCACCCCTATCTGTTTTCAACCTATTTTACCATAACTAGTAATTTTTATATTTCGTTATTTTTCACTTATATTAAGGATATTTTAAGGACATAACTGTAGGACACAAGTACAGTTACGCCACAACAAACTCTCTGACAAGTGTATAACAAGGCAAAAGAGTCAACGGCTTGATCGAAAAAATAAAAATAGGGACAACTGTACGAAGACAAAATATAGAAACAGACTTTTATTCGTCGAATAAAGTATTCATAGGCTTAGAATGAGAAGTCCGAGGATAAAGATACAGGGACAAGAAAATAAAAGTGTGTATAATAAAAAAAAAAACATAACAATGAAATACTTTAAGAAAATTTATTGAAAGCAAATTAAATAAAAGAATAAAGAGAATAAGATAAAGAGTGGAGTTTAAAGAGATTGTGGTACAACGATAATAACAAGAACAGAGAAGCACAATATTGCAGATAAAACAGGGATATTCATTTGAAACAGAAAAGACTGAAACTCGAGTATAGGATTACAGTCACAAGTAAACACAAAGTCAAAAAACAAGTACCAACAATAGAGACATAAAGACAAAATTATTCAAGAAAAGCATTGGTAAAAGAATAACTTTGAAGCAGAAACAGATGGGGAGTTAAAAATACTCTTGCACTAAAATAGAGAAACAATTTAGAAACTTGTTCTGTGACAGACTCGAATATGTACATGTATTTACCATGACCGAGACACACAACACAAGGGCATAGAGATAGCAAGATAAAAACAGATATGGAGAGAGAATGACAGATACTTGCAGTGTCTTGGATGAGATAAACGACAACTGTAAAAACGGTTGCACAAAATAATGATGAAAAAACAAAAAAATATGTAAGGGAACAGAGACATGGAGATGAAAATAAAAAATCTCAGGCATATGGGAACGGGCATGTGATCAAACAAAATCTTAATTAAAACAAACTGAAAAGATATAAAGGTAAAGAGACGAATAATGGGAAAAATACACACAGAGAAAGCACCAAAGATGGTTTTCGTTAAAAAATTCAGAGAAAATAGAGACACGTAAGAACAAATAAAATGTATAGAATGACAGTGACTAAAACATCGAATTAAAACAAAGTGAAATTACAATTTCAGGCTTTCATGATTTGAAAATCAAACTCGTGTTAAATTTTAAAATCATGTTGTTTATTGTAAGTTCTTTATTAAACATGATGTTGAAAGGCCGAAAGAAATTAATTTTTACAATTAACCCCGAAACCGATTCGATCACGATCAACACCAATTTTTTAAAGTCACTTAATTAAAATACCACATACATTGATTTCCACTACCTCTCCAAAAAAAAAATAATAAGTTCTTTTACGGAAACTCCGAAAAAACCATTCTCAACAGGCGGACAATGGAAGCATTGATTTACCCAAAACAGCCGTACAGTACGAACCTCAAAAGTGAGGAAAATTCACGGGGCTCAAAGAAACGACATACAAGATCTACAAACATTCCGTACACAATAAACGCCAGCTCGTACCAAAAACAAGGCTCTCACTGTGCTCCCGCGCTGAAACATCGCAGCGATACACTCTGGCGCTCTCCGGCTCGTCGAAAACAAAAATTTTTCGACACACTCCCTCTCCCCAACCAAGTATATACCTACTATTGTTATCTTATCACAAGACAAAGAAAAACAAAAAGCACCGCTCGCACACTCATATCTGCGTATGTACAGAGCAGCGGCTTCCGTTCGGCCAACCAGCTGCATGAACTGTGACGTCACCACCACCAGCCCCTGACTTTTTTCCATCTCCCTATATATCTTTCCTTCTTTGAATCCATTCTTCGTGTATTAAAATGATAGGTACTTAGTAGGTATGCAGATTTTCGAGAAAAGAAGCGCACGCAAGCAACGCAAGTGGCATTGAATAGAAATGGCCTCGGAAATGGCACTTGTAGGAAAAACATTTTCATTTCTCTCTTTGCACACTAGCGGAGAAATAATGTTAATCAAAGAGAACCTATATTTTTAATACGAGTGGTGGAGATGTATGCTTGTTGTGTAGACACTATCTTGCACTCAATACTTTATTTTTCCGTCCTCTTTTACGTTTTTGTCTGCATTGTGTTTCGCGAATGAATACCACCACAGCATTTATTAGTCGACTTTACGTATTTTTTTTTAATCCAGTGGCGACTCATTAACTTTTTCCTTTATCCCCCGGCATGTTATACACTATACACCCATCTGCGAAAAAGCTACTCCCGAGATATACGCGCTGGTATAAGGTATGTAAGCGCGTCCGCATCGACGTGAAGTGCATGGAAGAAAGAGCTTTGTAGTATGGTATCAGCTCTTATTTCAGTTGAGAAAACAAAAGAGAGAGACCAGAATTGAGTACTTACGTTCAACCTTTTTTTTTCTGCTGCAGAAAATGCGCTATCGTCCTCTATAATTTTGTTGCTTCCCGCGTAATGAATACAGCGTCATCGTGTTTTGCTCGTAAAATTTGCATGATTGCGGAAAATATCCAGGAATGATGATGAAGTTGGGCTCTCGTGTGCACTTATATTGAGAACCATGATTATTTATGTCTTTGATGGCTGGTGATTTTGATTTGGAAACTGAAGGATTTTTCGTTGTGATTGAAGATCTTTTTCTTTTGACTCTATACCCAAGTATGAGATTTCTACGTTTTTGGAATTGGCAGAAAAAAAATTGATCTTTCTCTTGATCGATGATGTATTATTGTTCATTAATTTTTTGCGAGCTCAAAGTTTATTTGAGGCCCAACTTAAAGTGTAAAATATTGTACAATGTTTTTCAATATGCTTGATATTTTTCGTCAGTATAATGTGTTTAATTCATCGGAAAACATACACTATTGATTACTTAATAAACAAATGTAAAGTGACCTTGTTTCATCATTTTCGAGAAAAAAAAAACATCGATTCGATTAGGGTTTTAACAGCTTAGATTAAACGTGTCTCTATCGCAGCTGTTTTCTATTTTTATCTGTTTCTTCGTGGAATTTTTTTTTCCTTCTTAATTTGTCGAGTCAATTTGTGCTCACAATACAGATAAAGACTATAGCGTTTAATCGAGATCCAAACAAGCCTACAAAACATCCAAAGCACAATTATGGAAATAACCCACTGCACTTCGGCATCTTTCCTCATTAACACGCATGAATTTTTCTTCTTAAAAACAAGACGTTTGCAAACACCCAGCCAACAAACCTCCTACTGACCTACATTAGCGCTCGCAAAACGCGTAAATAAGTATACAAAACAAAACAAAAAATAGGCCAAAACAATGTTTAATAGTTGAGATGAAAGAAAAAAAATGGTAAAAGAGTCTCGTGCTGCACCTCCAGAGATATATATATGTACATAGGTATACCAAGAGCGCTCGGATCAACGATTACTCGGCAGCGCGAACGAATCGCGGCTAATTTTAAAACCGACGAGCGAACCTCTTGGCTCCCTTCCGATTCGGAAATTCCCGACGAGATTCAAAACTTGGGCGCCGGATTATTGTGGTTAAAATTATCATGCTGGAATAACTTATTTCGAGGGATCAAAGAATCAGGCAGTTCAAGCTGCGAGACTCACATTCCTCATCGAATCTTCAAAGTGAAGGATTTTTTTTTTTTTTTTTTTTTTACGTAAATCCAGAGAAAATCGAAAATATTCAACCGCATTACCAGTTTGTTCTTCCGAGAGAGTTGTTCCGTTACATTCACACCGCGCAGCGGTTGGTTGTACGAAAAAATTTCCCCGACAAGTGTCAGCTCGACACCGTCCGTTCCGTTTCGACGATAAATTCACGTAGTTTAGAGGGTTCGCTGTCAGAAGCGTAAATCAATACATTCGAAGATGTGCGTTGCACATCACCAGAGATAGAAAAAAAAAAAAAAAAAGTACTCGGCCTCGAAATCAATTGCTCGTCGCCGTTGTGCGGGCGAGAACGATGGCCTTTATCAGCCAAAGGATATATCGGACAGCTCGATGGAGGAACGCCCTCGCGCTGAATCTATACGTGCGTGTACAATATTTGCGCGTGACACGAGGGTAATTGCACAGCTGCGGATATCGAGTTCGGTTGAGCGAGGATCCCCGAGTTATGAAACGCGATAGCATTGCATCGGAGTCGATTAGCGATCGGATGCACCGTCTCCTCGGGTGTATCGTGTGTCGGAAGTTCCGTCGCAAAAGGAGCTTGCGCGCATCACCCATACACCACCTACTTATCTCGAATATCCGTACTTATGTTTTACCCGATTAATCTGTGCGATTGAGTTTCCCCATCTTTTGTGGTGATCGTGAAAAATTATCGGTCGAAGTTGGTGGACGCGAAAGAAATGAGCGTCTCTGCTCGGCAATTTTACTTTACGTTAAAGATTTATGAGCTGCAGTTGACATTTCGTTCGATGGTTAAGCCGTACAGGTATTAAAATGATTATCGTCATTTTTTATGTTAGAAAATCCAATTCATCGAAATTGTTCTTGTAAAAAATATTTAGTATCCATGCAATATTTGATTGATTTTATGTTCTCGGTTACGTTTGAAAAAATGACGAAACGACAAGAAGATAGTAAGGTAATTACACTACAGATCTGAAAAAAATAAGCGTTTGCGCGCAGATATTCATGTATAGGTACATATACCTTTCGAATTTAAATTATCAGACACAGAGCCATTTATCTTCACGAATTGAATGGTGAATATAATTATCAGAGCTATATTTATCGACCGTTTCATGTTTCATAGTTTGCCTGACGCATTTACTGACGATCGGCACATGCCGTTTGAATACTTTGGAATGGGTATATAACCAAGATGCATACTAGCACGCTGATGTCATTGTACGTTATATTTGAAGATGCGCACACGTAACAAATGCCGCTGGTATTTTTTTTTTTTTTTTAACTCTAGACAATGTGACTACATTTTATCCCAATCGACGCGAGGTTGTTGGGTTATTAGTATGTATCAATGATTAAAAAACTAATTACCAACTATCATAAGACGAAGTATATCGCTGAATCTGCCGTCACACAAATAAACTTGGTCATTATCTTGCGTCCACTAAGAAAAAGAAAAAAAAATCGATCATCCTTCAATTGGCGAACAGCGCGAGCAGAACAAGCACAAGGTGCAGCACCAAGCACACGTTTTCCGATCAGATCGTCCGATAACACTGACAATGCATGACAATGAAACGGAAGCGGGGCAAGGGGAAAAAAAGCTCGTCTACGCCGAGAAAAGGAGACTCATCAATCTTGCCGATCGTTGCGACCATTGAGTGCTTGAATGGTACGTTATATACATGGTTTCGGTGTTGGATTGCACATGTGCGAGGTCTCGTTGCGCCATACGTATTGGCTCTCTCTTTTTGCATCTCTTGTATCGGCGGCAATCGTCGGAGGGTGTAATACATCTAACGGAGGATAGAGTGTATTTTGTAGGTGCCATTTGCATGCATCTCGTGCAGTATGTATTTACTTGTATCTGGTAAGGAGAGCGGCGATATGGTTGAAAGAAAGAAGAAATCGAACTGTTGGGTGAGAGGTTTATTTGGTGAGTAATCGTGGGACTCGGTTGTTCATGAATTACCGATTGCGATGGAGAGGTGCACCAGTGAGCGAGGGACTGCCCGTTTAACGGGTGATTCTACAAATGGCCCCTGGTCGCTCGCGTTCGATCGAGAAAATTTGAATACAAATCGTTGGGTATGATATTCTTCTTCCGGCCGTTAGTAATCATTTTTTGAGTGATTCGCCTGCAGGAGAGCTGATGCTAGTGCGTGGTTTTGCAAATTTCTCAATGCGATGTCCGACCGATAATTTCGGATGAAAGATTGTGCACGGCAGTTGCGTACTTTAGAATTATGCGTTTGGGCGACTCGGGAAAGAAAAGCGCTTTCACTGAATTTTTTTTTTTTTTCAACTTTGCAGCCACACTATTACTGTGAGTTGTTGAAGACAAAATATTCTAAAAACACGAACGTTCTTTGAATCTTTATGTTTATTACACAAAATACCTCATGAAAACTTATTTTTTATATATTGTTATTTTTTAACACTAGGATTTTAGGGAGGTGTGCACATGTACGTAAATTTTTTTTTTTTTTTTATTCATCGTAGGATTAATAATAAATGTAGGTTGTATCGTAATAAAGATATAACTGAATAATTTAATAAAATTTAATTACACCTTATGAAAAACAACGTAAAACACACACACACACTTTAAAGCCCACCTTCCGAGATTCTGCTGAATATTATTACCTCAAACAGAATAAAATATTTTCAATTAGTCGAGCGAATCCCTGAACTTTCACGCTCCAACGACCGTGGAAAGAAAAAGCCGGCCACGCGATATGCGAAAAACGCGAAATGTAGGCGTATGTATCACCAGCAGCCCACGCGCAATGAATTCCTCAACGTCAGGTAGGCCCAGCTTCCACCGACCGACTTGCAAAACGATCCATGGTGCTGGTGGACCTTGACGAGATTACAATGCACATCGGTAGACCCGCGAGAGACAATATTACGGAGCACGCAGTTTCACACATTGGAGCCACGTTATATTACCACGATGGATGTGTAATGTATAGTGTGTAAATTACAGTGCATGTAAAGGGTAAGGAAGCAAGTAACATAGAGTGGGACTTGATATGAGGGAAAAAGTGGCCGGAAACGAGGTATAAACACGAGGAAAGCACAGGTGCAGCAGCTTATTGGCATCATAGCTTCGTGTATGAATGAGTATATAATATATATATATATATATATATATATATATATATATATATATATATATATAGTATATGTGTATATTATATATGTTTATACGCGCGATACACATGGTAGCTCTACCACGTCTAAACACACTCTGGGGACTACTAAAGAAGGAAAAGAAGGGTATACAATACGCGCGGTATCTCTTTAAAGGAGTCCGGTAGACGCTGGGGAGCGATAAGGATAATAGTTCAACAGTTTACTCTCACTCTTAGTCCCCCACGTTGTTTTTCTTTCTCGAGATACAGTAAACATAAGTATATAACGTAATAATATATCTAAGATCTCCGTGAATGAACGAAACGCCTGGGGCTATACTTACACGACTCTCTTCCTTCCTCCTTATTTTCCCTCCGATATTCTTAACGCGTCTATCCATCAGAGCGTACCTATATGCATAAATAGCGTTGGCGATCGCCCACGTGCATACTTTTGTGTTACAATACACGTATACATAAATACGAGTATACGAGTATAAGGCGCGGGTGTATAGGTGTGTCCTGTGAGTGGATTAGAACGAGTGTTTCTGTTGTTGCATAACACACATTAGTATATACATACGAGTTGTACGATCGAGCCATTTATAGGTGCAAATGGACTTTTGAACGGGAAAATTAACTCGATGGTTCGTCGTTGCGAGTTGTTTGGGTGTGCTTGCGATGAAGCGATGAGAAACCAAAGTTACTGTGTACATACGTGCGAAAAAAAAATTTTGGTCTCACGACGCCAATTGATGTTTCATCAAACTAAGTAATAATTGTCATTTGAAATCGATTTATCCTGTGAGTAAAACTGCGCTCCGTGAAAAGGGCACGTTGAAAACACGTGTTGCAATAACACGCAAAAAATCCTCCGCCCAAAGTCAAACGAGATACTGCGATTCAGTTTTTTTTTCATTATCAAAATGTCAATCTCTCCGGGGCATATTATCGCGTAGTGTATATCATATAGGTACGGGGCACCTCAGCTCTCTTGCAAATCAAATATGGGATGACAAAAAAAAAGAGCAAGTCCCCCCCAGAAGGGCATGTGTGTACTGTTTTCGCTTTATGACACTGCCACCGCCAGCTGCGGCTGTTGTAGCAACCACCTATAATATGTACGAGTGCAGCGCGGCGTATAATTGATTAGATTACATTCTACAAGTGCATATGACCATTCTCGCGTGCCATTGTGTCTCTATACGCGTGCGTTGTCGTACGAGCAACGTATAAATATATGAGAGCACGTTGAGTGTATATATGCCGTGTATAATATGTATGAAAAAAACGTATATGTATATCGAAGGTCGACGCGTACATACGTACATGCAGATATGTTTAAATATACACGGTTGGCTTAGTTGGAAGAAAGATTGTGATTTGTACCTATATAATTGTTACTGCGTGCCTCGCTTACAAGCATTCCACGCGCGTATTTTCCGCTCCAGCTGTCATTGCTTCATTTTTTTCTTTTTCATACCTATATGTACGTCAAGAAAAAGTATAACTCCACTGCGTGGCTCTTACACGTATCGACTCCGAAGGATGATTTATGTCACGTTATACGGCATAGCTCGCGAAAACGATAAGCGAACGTGTGCGCGCGTATCAAAATGGACTAGGGGAGGCAGAATATATGTGTATCGATAGCAGATGTGTGTCGAGACATTCTTCGATCGACGAGACAATTGACGGAACAATTGAACCTAGACTAGTGTGTTTCCGCTCAACTGCATCGCCATGGGCTACTCTTATATCGCGCTGGTTATTAAAAAACATAAAAATTGCATGAAAGTTGTGGTCCTACTTTTTCTTGTGCCAACTCAATTCCAAGTAGGAATTTCGTTCGGGAAGGTTTAACGTATCGATATACGCAACACAAAAGTGTAATTATCGCGTTTATTTATTCATCGATAAAAGCAAATGATAATTCCCAAGCCGCTGAACACCGTTTCTCCATCGCAGCGAGCGAAAAGTGGATTAAAGTTCAGAGAGCACGTCGACGACGGTGCCCGTGCTCGGCTCGAGTCCTTCCGCCAGTGCACACCCTCTGCCCTTTTCCACCGCCCCACGAAGCGCGTAATCGTCTTCACGCCCCCTCCCCCCTCCCGATATCCTCTGACAATAGCGTTAATCCACTCGGCCTCCCGAGTATAAATCACTGAAATTAGCTCACGGCTGTGAGGGGAAAAAAAAAATTAATTTAACCACTCGCTCCTCCTTTCTTCCCTCATCTCCGAGATGTTTTTTTTTTCAAGCGAGAGGAAGAGGGTACGAAAAGCCGCGATCGTTACACAGTGTACAGTTGAGCCGAACGGGCGCGTTTGTGTCAACAATGGATCCGGCTGCTCGTCCCGTAAATCTGTGACGGGGGAGATAAGCGCCCAAGTTTTTTCTTTCCCTTCCTTCCTTTATCAGAGATACAATATTTGCACAAGCTGATAACCAGAGAATTTCACTTTTCGCTTTTTTTTTTTGTTCACGATAAACCGCGAGTCGTTATGAAAATTTTGCGCACAAGCGGCCGGAAAATCATTTGGAGAAACGCGTAATTGTCGAAAGTGTGCGTCGAATTGAAAAAAAAAAAAAAAATTACTTTGCGATAAGCCAAAAACGCCGTATAGCACTATCGGGTATAGTAAAGTAATGATTTAGCCGCGCGATTAGTACATATTGGGCCGCTGCTCTATCGAATTCAAGTTACGAGAAAACGATTGTACGTCGAAAATTTACGCCGCGGATAAGATACGCACTCGTTTTATTTCCTCGTCTACGATAAAGTTACGTATTAATATTAGTTTCGGTATCAGATCGACTTGTGAGTGCGTGCATGTGTACGGTACCTATCTAGGATAACGTTTCTTGGCCGATCCTTTGTTTTTGTTTAATCTCACGCGTGCGCCGTTACGAAATCACGTGGGTTCCGCGGTACATAATATATACAGTCAGTGGAAAAATCTAAAATATATTTTTCGAATAAATCCAGTATACTTATTAGCGAATCTTTACCTTGGCCGCACGACTATACGACCACCACTGAGTGATGCAGCCGTGTTGATCGAGTGGGAGGCTCTTTTGACAATGCAACATAGACACTGGATGAAAAACTTGATTGGTGCAACGTAAAAATACAAGTTGGAAAAAAAGGGTAAGAAACGCCCAACACACCACAGAATGCGATGTATCATCGACAGCTCACTGTATAGTGTCTACTCACCGGCCACATGGGGCTGGAAAAAAGGGAAGCTCTCGAGCAAAGAGCGTAACGAAAATTCCCAGACAGACAGAGAGTTGGCCGGTCGCAGGAAGAGCCTGCAAGTATGGTGATTATATATGTA
Organism: Copidosoma floridanum; assembly: GCF_036245765.1. Classification (NCBI taxonomy): domain Eukaryota; kingdom Metazoa; phylum Arthropoda; class Insecta; order Hymenoptera; family Encyrtidae; genus Copidosoma; species Copidosoma floridanum. Next base: position 8,082,510 of record NW_028321878.1, read on the forward strand.
TTGGAAACGGGCAGAGAGAGAGAGAGAGAAAGCGCATGGAATCGCATCGGAGAAGAAAGAGCCGAGGAGGAAGAAGAGTATAGACCCCAAGATGGGAACTGGAACTCGCGCGGAGGAAGAAGGGAGCCCAGCAGCAGCAGGAATGCATTATCCGGGCCCTCTTTTTCTCGGGCTCGAGCAGTCCGGTCACGACTCGGGGAGGAACGTGCATACACGTCGAGAGAGAGAGAGAGAGAGAGAGGAGGGAGAGCCGACCACTGGAGATCGGCCTCGGGAGCAGCAACAAAAAATTGCCAGTCGCACGATGCGGGTCCCCGATCGCGGGACCGCGGTGTATCTCCAGCGCGTGTGTGTATATGTGCATGTGATTGTACATCGATGCACCTCCCCATGTGGATTCCTGGACCGGAGGCTAGTGGTCCCTCCCGTTCTCCGAGCAACTCGTACACACACGATTATGCACTTTGAGAGCCCTCGACTACACGTGTGGATATGTGCTGGCAAGGTTGGGTGGACTCGTTTTGTGGACCCTGGAAAGCAACCCTCGGATTAGAGCTTGCGGGAGTGGTAAAAAAAACAGGAGTGCCCATATAGATGAGCGCTTTTGCAAGACTTTGGCGGGACACGTGTTTGGAGTCTATGTTCGAAATCAGATTATGGTTCGCTTGAATACAATATAATCAATGAGCACAAAAACACAATAATGATCGATAATGATAACGACTGCTATTGTGTACTAGTAATGACGTAACAGATTTTATTTCTGAACACCTTGCAATGGAAGATAAACCCTCGATTCCACTCGTGTTTTTAAAAGTATTTTCAACCAGTGAGGAATTTTCTTATCTTTTTTGCTATTTATGAATACGCAAAGTAGAGATGCTTTGACAGAATGTATTCGTCCTACGAGCTTTTTTTATCGCGACACTCAAACATCAAAACACCAACCAGGCACCAGAGCCTAGAGCCGCTCCCCACGATGCGAAATCGTTTTATTTACATTTCACAAAGTAAATGTTTTGATTTAATAAAAAAAAAAAAAAAATAAAAAAAAAAAAAAATGATACACACCACTCCTCGAATCTGAAATTCATCGCAAATAATGGAAGCCTAAATAATCCCCGCACCCTCGCTCTGCTGTGAACACACGCGTACACGTAAAAGCCAAGCCCTTTGTTTGCTCGTCGCATTCCTTGAGAGCCATCCTCGATTCTAAAAAAAAAAAAATCTCAAAGACAGCAGCAGCCATTGCCCCGAAAAGTAAGTGACTTACTCTCGCGATGGTCTGCCACTGTATGTATAGGTAGTTGAAGCTCTTTTCGTGATTCTCCTCCTCCTTTTTGTCCGAGATCCCGGAAAAAACGTGGTTAGCATCAGCTTCGAAATTCAGGTCAGGGTCGACTACGTATACTTATGTATTTACACACACCATCCGACCGACTGCATTTGATTTGCGTGTGCCATTACGCGCTGTACGAATGTGTCTGTCGCATAAGTACTCCCTTCAAGGCTATCGTCTGATGCATCGGGACGGGGTCGACTCGTTTTTCGTGAATTATATGCCTACACGACCGCGTTTGTGTATCCACATTCAAAGAGGCATTCGCGCGTACAATGTGAGGTAGGTATATATATATATATATATATATGGTACAAAATAAGGCGCGCTCGTGCATATATTTAGAATATCGTTCGGTGCACGTCAGCTTTGCGCGTATGTACGTGATCGCAAGAGGTTTACATTGCGATATACACTTGCTCTCCGCGAATTTTGAAATTACGTCGTTCAGTACTGCGAGACTTTTTCTCCATAACCCTTACTCTATCTTTTTTAATTCTTCATTCGAATATGTCAGGGATTTGTACGAAATTCCGAGAAATAAAATTTTACGTGACACCTACAGCTCTAGGGCATATTGGATATATCTTCCAATGTGATCCCAACTTGTGATGCTGCTGAGAAAAAATCTCGAATTTTCCGTTCCACTAATCCGAACAAACCCATGCGTGGGAATGAATCGCAAAACGCGGGCACGAACTCCCCATAACTCATTCGTATGCGTGATTACACCCACAGTAGTTTACAATCGTATATGACGATCGCGTTAGTATATAGCTGTCCCATACGACCACTGTTCCCGCGCGTTATTTACGAGGGGCAATCTAAGCAGTACTTGCTAATTTAAGATGCCGGACAATCGAGTCGGCGAGAATCCGACGCCCGGAGAGGAGGAAAGAGCAGCAGAAGAGGTACTCTCTTGTGCGCGCGGAGCCGTGTGATTCTAAGCGCAGCTTGGAGGGACAGGAGCGTAACTCGAGACGCGAAGAAACTCGAGCCGGAGCGTTCGTACATGCCCAGCAGAGACGGAAATCGGCGGAAGATCGGTAAAAAAAAAAAAAAAAAAACTAAATAATAATAATAAAGAGGTGGGTACGGGAGCGCCCAAGAGAGATTAATGCGAACCCGAGCTCCGGTGCAAGGAAGCTGCAAGTCGTTCGATAAACTGCGCGGGGAATAAATCGGTTGGCTAGGAAGCGCGGGCTTTTATTATCTCGTCTTGCTCGCGGTTGTGGGAGCCGCGGGAGGATTTTGATTTGCATGCATGTAACGACCGATCGTTTTGTTTCGCATCCGTAATACGTGCGTGATACCACAGGCTCCAGAGATACGAAAGGAGTGTTTTTTTTCTTCTTTTTTCTCAAATCTTTGGTTCTCCGAGTACCGGCGTTTTCTCCATAATACCCCTATGTGTACATGAATATGGTTGCTTTCACACCGAGGCACAGTCGAATCTGCATATTTTTCCACAAGCAAAGCCCTGGAATCATAGTCTCTCTCTCTCTCTCTCTCTCTCTCTCTCTCTCTGGAAAACGGCGAGCTCAAATGAAGCTGTCTCTAATACAGAGACGCCCCACAGCTATCCCCCTTTTTCCCAGCAATGAAGACAGCATCCGACGACAGCTCATTCGAGCGCGTTTCATGTAATTTTAACGCGAAGTGCACGGGAGAGTGAGCTGGGAGCAGTGGTTCTTAAATTACGCGCAGTCGAGACTTTATAATTTGATGACGCTGCGGGTGTATTATAACACTATACGAGCGTACTCGGTTTAATAATTGCGTTGTTTGGGTTACCGATATAATGCCGATCTGTCGAAAAATCGGTCGTTCAACCATGCCGATTTCAGTTTTTCTTTCTTTTCTTTTTTTTTTTTTGTTTTTCTCAATTTGGAACGACGAGTACATTTAACAAGATGATAATCGTGAAAGACAGTTTTATTTTCCTTTTACTTAGATACTTAACAAAAAATTTGAGTTTCATGTAAACGCGGGCTTTTCCTAGCGCAAATAGAAAACTCTTCTTACCGCATTTGAATGTTATTCATCGGAAGGTGCAGGTTTACACGTCAGCATTGAAATTTGCCTCCACTTCAAATTCAGAGAGAATCGATATTTGTTTAATATAGGTGTTTAAAAAATGTACAAACCAAACACGATAGCTTTAGATACAGGTAAACATAATACCCCAAAATCTTTGGGCGGAGATTCTCGCATGAAAATCTGTACAGAGCACGTCGTAGTCGTAGCTTCATTCAATTATCATCCCCTCCGTTCACCTCAATGGAGGTACGCGCATACGCCTCCGCTCCCCACGTGCTTACACGCATACGACAATGGCACAACAACGGCAGGCCCTTCTCTGATTTTTTTTTTTCTTCTCGTGCCCCCTCTATAAGATAATCTCGCCCATTCAAGAACTTTTCCTTTTGCAGGAACACGCGCGTGCCCACTTTTCTCCGGCCCCCACGTTCTTTGTGGTTCGTTGGTTCTTTTGATCCCCCATGCTCTTCAGAAAATCATCCCCTTTTTCAAATTACGCACGTATATATAATTACCACGTGGAATACTCGTCTCTCTGTTTTTTCCTTTTACGATGATAAGAACATTGCAATCCACGTGACAATTGTCAAACCCAGAAACCCTTTGGGTTTGGAAAGTTTCACTACGTAAACTTCAACTTGTGACATCTGTGTCGGTACACTGTAGTAGCTGTCCTAGTTGGCCACTGCGTTATACTCCAAGCGAATTAATGTAAAATGTAATCATCGCAGTACGTGGCCAATATCGCGGTGTCAACCGCACGGGCCTCTGTCTCTTGGATCCCCAATTCATTTGGAAGTGATTCCTCGAGCAAAACCCGGCGTTCCCCTCTCACCTCCGGATCCAATGAAAGCACGCGCTCCCCGTCGCCTAATTGGCCTACCCTCCAACGACAGTGGCAACTCCTCCAACTTGCCCCGGTATAACCTCACAGTTGGCCCAGTCCCTGGGGGCACTTGGTAACTTCAACACCCAGCCATTCATGAAACACCACGGGTATAGAAGCACGGAACACACGTATGAGAGAGTGCTCTCGACGTTGCAACGGAAGCAAAGTCCTCTCCCCCTTTCTCTGTGTGTGCGCGCGAGTGACACAGACCGAGTTCGGCTTGGAAACTTGCTGCCATCGCGAGGGAGGAGGGCTTATAACAATGTCCATCTGGGTGGGAAGGGTCAGTACACCCGAGCGCGCGTGCCTGTAGGTACATGTACACGTACATATACATATACGCGGGTGCGACGGCCAGATGTCCGCTGGACCGAGTCGGATGCACGTACTACGTGTGTGTGGATGCTGATGTATACCCGGTAGATTGGCTCGACTTTGTGCGGGCATTGTGTGTGTACGAGGAACGGGAAGACGTTTGGTTCCGGTGCACGAGTTTTCTCTCCTCCTCTCTTTTGTCGTGTGTACCGATAAGTATAGCCGGCGAAACAATCTAAAGCGAAAACTTGCACACACCAGGCGGCGAGTAAGACCCGAGAGAGCGACATGGTCTATTACCTATATGATTGCCGGCATCGGGAACGATCCATCCGTCCGGCTATTACGGTCTCGTTGCATCGGGGAGCTCTTCTTTCCGTTTCGCAAGAGCGCATTTTTTCCCGTAGGTAAGCTTATATGCCTATTGTTACATGTGTTGTTGGTCTTTATTGAGATACAACGGTTCTCTTGGATGAATGCCGTCGTCAAGCACTTTTCTGTTCTATGTTCATTTCATGTGTATATACAATACAGGCTAACGCGGTTATTGTTCGCGCCATCATTGTGATTGTCTGTGAATGTTCGCTGTTTTTTCGGGATACATAAGGTGCCAATGTATCGCCAAAGAAGTCGTGATGTACTCGTGGTTGGCAGACGTAACAATTGTACATTGACATTAAAAACTCGTTCGTATGACAATTTTACTTTCGATGCGATTTTTTAAATAAACACTTTTTTATTATTAACCATCGAGATAATTAATTACTCGTGTGACATTAATCAAGGATTCCCATGCAGGGGCTATTTTACGTGATCAAACTAATATCCTATACTTACGTTAGGTGATGAGGACTCCTCATATGGCCACCCATACCGTCATCCTTGATTTTAAATTTACCTATACCTAGCATTTGATATTCAGTTTGAAATGATTTGTGGATTTAGTTTTGTGCTCACCTGCAACAACAAAAAATGTTAAAAGTTTAATGGGTGATAAACGTATAAATATTTTTTTTTTTAATTTCATTTAATTTTATATCTATTAATTGTTTATATCCATTATATTTAATCTTTCAATAACTCAACAAGCCATCAATTCGACCGAATTCGACAATATTTTTTGAAAAATATGTGTCTCGCATACGGATTTTTCATCAAGGTTTCTCGATTAATGTGACGAATAATCGAGTATTAATTAATTAAGCCGTATTTTTCATCGTAGCAACAATACTATGGACATAACCATTAACCAGCACCCTAAAAATATTATTCGTTGAAATTGGTGCTCATTTCATAACCATCAAGCACAAAAAGTCTAACAATGCACAACCTATGACTGGCCAACACCTTATTAAAAAAGGAACCTACTTCTATGATTTACCGTAAAGCAATAAGTCGTCCCACTGTAAATTACTATGAGCAAAGGTTTACGATTACTTTTAATGATTCTTGGAGCACCCAACTCGTCTTGTTAAGTGCCTTTTTTTTTTAACTCCACCGTTCCAGCGTCAGTCGAATTCTAGAATCATGTAACGTAGAATTTACAATTCCAATATACATTTCAAGTTTGCTGTATACGCTACACCGAATGAATAATTTATAGATTTTTTCCAATATTTCGATGGATTCAATAAGAAACAGAAAAAAAAAATTTTTTTACAATTACTTAAAGGCAAAAAACCACAATTTTAGAGTCCAAAACCTCCTAAGACGGAGCATACAAACTCAGATCTCTAGTTAAGCAATGACGTCAGGCACTAATATTGAACGGCTCGACGTCAAGGCGTGCTAGAATTTTTTTCTCCACTCTCTCTCGCTGCACGCGCACATTTTCATCTTCCTTTTCTCGCTACGTCTTCACCGCCTGTCTTTCCTCGTTTTCTCTTATTTCATGCATCCTCTCCTGCGCGTGCATGTGCATCCACACACGCGTTAACCATCTGCAGCGCAGAGTAAGTAAAACAAACTTGCAGAGGCTGAAATCAGGAGCGGTGGATGTGCTGGTGGAATTTTGCTCGCACGCGCCAATACTCGCATGCTTTTTCTTTTCCGTCCTTTGCGCGCCTTTTTATTCCTTCTCGAGACAAAATTAACGCGTGTCTTACACGTGTTTTCAGCTTGAGCTTTGAAGGAGCGAAGGGATTTGCGAGAATCTGGCTTAGGCCTCGTCAATTTTTTTTTTTTTGTTGAGCTTTACGGTTTGCATTCATGGCGCTCTTTAGTTGTTTTGTTTTTTGTTTCAAGTACAATCACGATAATCAGCATCCCTCAAAGTTTATTTATATGAAAAAGCGAGAAAAAGGGCTAAAAATCAATATGTTTATCATGCTTTAGTTGGCACGATACTTTTCGGCACTTTAATGAAAGAGGAATCAAGTTGACTGTTTGTTTGTCTGTATATACAACTTTCATCAAAAACTTTGAAAATGCCGTATCGGCGTCTTAGAGAGAGAGAGAACCAAGGCCATCCATAAAGAACAGAACAGAACAGAAAACTTTGAAAAATACTGGACTCCCTGCAAAGCAATTAAATCAATATCACCTTAAAACGCAGTTTTGTATTATTTATTTAGAAAGTTTATGGGCCATATAACTTTAGATTGAAACTAAAAAAAAGAAAAAAAGAAACAAGTTAATTTTAGCTCTCACAGGAGCAACGAACTCTAAATCAGCTGTTTATATCACCACATGCAGTGGGACCAAAGAATCGCTTTCGTTCATTTTATCACACACGTTGTTCATTCATTGATTACTTTGCAAAACAAGTCTGGCACTGGTGGTTTCGAAACATCCCCTTGCCCCTCCTCTCTTTCTCTTTCGTCGTACATGCTAAATGCAGACAAATACATTCGAAGACAGAGAGTTGGTATTCAATCGAGATGTAAATATTTGCAAGTTTATGTTGTTTACAGGGGAATTACGATGTTTTTGCAGCAAAGCGAAGAAGCTATTTCGGAGGCTTCAAGGCTGATGAACTTTGGTACGCGATTGCAGAAAGCAGTTTAAGAAAGAAGAAGAAAAAAATACTTGTAAACTTAAAATCTATTTTAATGCAAGAAATTTTGCTTATAGTAGAAAAAAAAGGTCAAAAGCATTTTTAAGTAAGAACTTTCAGAGATGAGTATTACAGTAAATTAGCAGCTGTTTTTTTTTTCTCGAAAAAGATTGTAAAATGTCAAAGTTCTTCGTGTTTATTGTTATTCTACGAATTGCTCGTTGCAACGTGTTGTTGATAAAAATTAGCACGAATAAATTAAACGATGAAGGCCTTCCGACGAGCCAAACTATAAATTTCTTTTTCAAGTTTTTGATGACAAAATACGTACCCACATATGACTGATGATAAAAAGAACAAACAAACAAAAATATTATTGACAGTGCATCAAATAATGTTCCACATCACATAAAATTAGAGAAATGATTTAAATTAAATAATCTCACATTTCAATTATGGTTGAAATAAATTTTTTTATCACAAAAGCAATTAATCTAAAATGATAGTCAAAAAAATATTGAATATTTGAAAGTAGCAAAAGAAAATCAGTGAAGCTAATCTAACATGGCTGGTATACTGTTTTAGTATACATAAGTGAACAACCATTCACGAAAATTTTAGCTACAACAATCATAATCTATATAGACACTAGAAAAATTGTCACCTCGCATCTACCATCACTTCTAGGCATGAAAAATCACTCCCATCGAAGTAATCAACGTAACACACACGAGAGGGACTCGATGCAAAATCTCTCTAGTTTAGCCATAAGCGACCAATAAATAATTTCCGACCCATTAAACAGCCACGGATTTCTCCAACGGCAAATTGACACACGTATCTGTCACTGTACATTTAGCAAGTCCTTTCGAATCGCTTCACTGCACGAGTCACTATTAATAATGTGTAGTACCCGATTGCAGGACAGGGCAAAGGTAAAAACCACGATCGCCGCATATATGTCGACGATAAATTAAAGGTCATGCGTCTGCGCAGCAAATGCTCAAGTTGTTTGTGTGCTCTCCTCCTCCTCTAGCTTATATTCTTTATTTTTATTTTCTTAATTAACTGTGTGCGGTTGTCCCACGATTTGTGGGCAATGATCTTCAACAGCAGCTAATGTAGGCCAAACATTAAAAGCGCAACGCGTGACAATCATATATATTATGTTGGCCCTGTTGGCCCTCGTTTGTACCGATGTGTGTTACGAGTATGTTCATTCGTAGTGTATTACGTGAAATTGTAAGTACATCGCGTGTTGTGACTTTTTTGAGAATTTAAGGACATTCATTTAAGGAGATTACACGAGCTGAGGTCAGTTGTATTTTTCTAGCGATATTGTTCACATGCGTCACAATGAGAGTCTTACCGTGTGTGATAAATGTGATAAAACTAACAGACAGATTTAACAACTATAGTGTCCCAGCATTAGTCAAATAAAGATGGTAAAACTGAATTGTTACAGAAAAATTGATACAAACATATTTAACAAAGATCTTGAATTATTGTCGACTCTCGTTTGTTCAGTCTGAAAGATTTATTCCGAAATTAGTGCAGAAGAAAATTTTGTGGGATACTTTACTTACACGCATGGTAGTTTTACCGTAGAGACGTTTTGGGGTAATTATGTACTTTCTAATTTAAAGATGAGAAAATATTTATCCACCTGAGATTTCGCATGAAAGTCGAGTTGACAAGAAGAGTGCCTACCCTCCTGGTTATGGACTCAAAAGTAACTTGAAAATAAATATTTGTCTACCCATAACTATTGAAGATATCATAGTATGAAGTTCGAATTACCTTTTTTTATGAATTTCTGTTGTATGAAAAGTTTAAGTATAGTTTAATAAAACATATTTGAAATAAGTTCTCTTATTGTTATTATTTTCAAATAAGGATTTTGCATACAAGACAGTGAAAAATAATATGCTTTGCGATCACATCTTCTCTTGTAAGAAAGAAAAAATGACAATCAATTACCAACATCGAAACGTGTCAGTCTCACACCAACACTTTCACGATTTTGCAAAAACAACGATTCTCAAAGTTTTATCCAAACCATAGCGTCATCGCCCGAAAGTTTTCCTCTGATTTTCATAAAACATTTTACGACTGTTTGTATGTTAAATTTCCATTTTTTTTTAAATCCATGACGTCATCAAGCCCAACATCCGCCAAGCTGGGCCCGGTAAAATAATCAATACGAGCTGATGAGATCGGGCACGGTGAGTAAAACAAGCACGAGAGAATGAGCGAAAAAAAAAAAAAAAAAAAAAAAGTAACCCGCAGCAAGAAATCGCGAGAAAAAGAGAGAGGCGTCAAAGTTGCAGGGACCAATGATACGAGCGCCGGCCATATAAGTATACGTATACCACAGCTATACACAGCTGGCGATGAGTTTCGTCATCGAGGAGCCTCGTTCTCTCTCGTTTCTGCTCTGCGCGGCCCCGGGGACCAGCAGCATTCCATATACGTCCTTATGTGTAAGAAACGTCGTGTATTAACTTGCTGAGCTAAACGACACAGATAACTTACGTCGACAGAGCCACTTTTTCGATTTTTTTTTTTTTTTTTTTTTTTTTTCGCACTTTTCGCGTTTTCAATATTTTAGACGGCAATGAGTCGCAACTTATCTCATTATTTTCAAAAAAGAGAAGCCATATTTTTGTTTTGTTAATCAGTCCATGACCCATTATGTGCATACGCCTCTCAACTTCCACTCATACCATTTGTAATGGTCCCCTCCTTTTTTATCATTTATATGGAACAACCAAAATTTTATAAAAAATAAAATAATATCAGTAACTACTTAATACTAATAATTTTTAATATTGTAAACTGTCTTTAGTATAAATTTTTATTCGCCATTTAGAAGCAATTTTGTTCGTTTATTTTTAAAATACTCAGCTGTTTATTTTAAAGTACTTAAAGATTAAATACTTGAAACATTTTTAAACGAAAACACTCAAGTACGTGCAACTCGATTCTTCAAATGTTAAATCATCAGATGTATGAAACTGAACATCCGAAATATTTAAAAGTAAACGGATGGAAGCATTTTAAATCTGTGACAGTATTAATCACCGAATTGTTAAACACTTGGAGGTATAGATTTATAGCGTAGGATTTCCGTTTTTTTACTTTGTATGTACATATTATATACGCGTGATCGTATATGGTCGAAGGATGGATACGGCGCTGTAACGAGCCGGTCACATATACCAGCGTTTCCGCTGCGACTCCATCCTTCCTTCCTGCGCACGTGTTCGCAAAATTACCTGCTATTCTTTCTCTCCCTTTTTCCACTCCCTCATTCTGTATAAGTATATATCTACTGCGCGTACGTGTTTTCGTGCGTGTAATTTTCGCCGAACTCGCATGACCGATCACTCTTTTCCCTGTCCCTATCGATTTTTCTCTTCGGCTTTTGTTAATGCTAATGCGCATTAAGCATAGATGACCGTAAAACGTGAGCTTGACAATTATATATATATATATATATATATATGTCTTCTCGAATTTATGAACACTTATAGGAGAAGGCCAGTTTTTAGTTTCATCTGATTTTATTGTTATTGTGTAAAACCGTTACTTTTTTTCTCATTTAATTAAACTTTCACGTATATATATGCGTTGTATTTTCATGTCACTCAGTATATTTGTTATATTCATTTGAGGTCTTGCCAACTTATGGTGCCATAATTGTTGACGCCTACATTCTTAAATGTAATACGTAAAAAAATAGATTAATCCCTGTCTGGAGGGAAATTGTGAAGACCATTATTTCAATGTACGTGTATCCGAGTATCTATTACAATACGCACAACTTACACTATACATTGCAAATCATATGATTACCACCAACGTCAAAAGGTATATATCATGTGTATCTAATGAGCGACTCTCGTGCTTGGAGTGAAATTAAAAGCTCTCGAAAGTAAGAGTGCAGTGATGAGAAGATAAAATATGTACCACGACGCTGTCAAGAGCTGAAAATTACACCTCGATCAGAGCGCGATAAACGCCGTCGCACAATTAGCTGATTGCCCGAATGGATTAATGGCTCTTCTCCAACGGACACACGCCAAAACCTCACCAAGGCAAGTACATCATCTACGTACCCCCACGTAGTATTACTCACAAGTGAATATATAATTGCACCAACTCATGACAATACGTAGCCTTTTACGAGCCATGACTTATTATCGATTTGCTCCCAATATATTAACGTACATTTAGCAATTTGGATGAGATTCTTGGAGTAATAATTTTGACCAAAAAAATTACTTTTTTCCTAACCAGAAATTGAAAAAAAAAAATCATGAGAAAAAAATTACACAAGTAACAAAATTGTACAAGATATTTGGTATTAATTTGAAAAAACGAAAATAATTTTTATAAAAAATAAATGTCACGAGAAAAGAACCACAGTTACATTTTTTGTTCTGGTGAAAAATTCGCAGCCACGACCTGAAAGTTAAAATTAATTATCTTGGATAAATTTAACTCTCGTTGAAACATATTTTATCATCATGAGTGTACCGTATGGACTTGAATCGATATAAATTGATCTTTGCACTTTGCATTGTAAAATTATCCACAACTCTATGGTATTCATGTGTTCATCGGCAACACAATTTACGCAACTGTGTACGCCCACAGTATCAGCTATCGGAGCGACAAAAAAAAAAAGCAAAACTACAGACGTAAACTCTCCATTTGAGCCACTCCACCCGCACAAAATCAATCGCTCATCGTGAAAAAAAACATTGAATACATCCACACACACACACTCCGCAGCAAGAGCTAAACCAGATGGTAAAAAAAAAAAAAAAAAAAAAAAAGGTGGGAACACGCGCAAATCGCTCGTATGGAACCCACGCGCAAAAACGCACATTTTGACTTGGCTCAAGTACGAGAGGACAAGGAGAAAGAGACAGATAAAGAGTGCGAGGGCGTAAGTGTGTATATACAATTACATATTATCATGTACGCACCGAATGCGTGAGCGACAAAGACGACTACCACACGTGTGTTATTGAACGATCGGCGAGCGAGAACGAAGAGGCGAGATGTGTTTTTTGGGGCGAGCGATATCGTAAGATTCCCAAAGTAAAGATTATCTTTGGACACGTTGACTAACGAGTTTTTTTTTTTTTTCACCGCTGAATCAATTAGAAATTTTGGATGGATCCTTACTCGTCCAAGTTCATGTTAAATTAATGAGCTTGTGTGTTCACGTCGAAAAATAATATTGATACGAGACATGTACTAAACAATTTTGGCATTATTTAATATGCATATGGCGAAAGTAGTGACGTCAGTTTGTGTATTGCAAAGAGTTTGAGAACATCATCGAGAAAACACTTAATTACATGTGATTGTTCAAATAACTTTAATTATCGTATTACGGTCTGTATTGAGTAACGATTTAGTTAGCATCAAAAACCTCGTAGTACGAGTGAAATTTCAAAGAAAAGCAACCAAAGAGTCCAAATCATTCTTTAAACGTCCAATCACTTTGTTCCACTGTAAACTTAAAGCTCGACAATCGACCATACCTTCGATACCGTAGAAAAATGGAAAGCTCTACGAAAAGAGAAAAACCTCGACAAAAACTGAATCGGTGCGCATCGAAAGGATTAAAAATGGCACGTATTGGGTAGGGTGGAGCTGAAAAATGTGGGACACCAGTGAAAATGGTCATCTAGTGTGCCATTGCCGTTATCCAATGCCCATTACAGAAAGAGAGACAATAACAAGTCGTCGTTGCGGCTGGCTGCTCGTGACGCATGGAGAAGACGAGGTGATTGAGTTGTGGGAGAGAGAGGACTTGTGCGCAAATTGACAACTGGATGGCATGCGCAAAAAGGGGACGTTGGGTCGGGGCACCGTAAGAACTCTTCTGCCACTCGTTGTTCCACCACCAGCTCTTTGTGCCAGCCCTGCTAAATTTTTGTACTCGTTGAATTTACTTATCGCTCGCCTGCACCGGCTCCTCCTCCTGTTGACGTCGTCGTTCGTCCGCTTCGCAATACCAATCACGTTCAATTGAATATTGATTTTGGTCAGAGAGAGGAACGCCATCCGCCCGTCCGTGCAGTCTCTGTTGATCGCTTATTTGCACAAATAACCAACACACAGACTTCCTCCACCCCCAATAAATGCGTACATGTATATATATATATATATACACTCGTCAATAGGAGCTTTTATTCGGTAATTGCTTTGCCGTGGAGCATTAGACTCTCTGTTTTAGACCACTCGACTTTCGCACGGATTTTTTAAGAATGTATAAGTACTTGTAACAAAGGCAACGTTTATATTCATCCAAACTCGAAACCTTTGATTGTTTATCAAATTAATGTAATAGAAAAACAAAAATAAAAAAAAAATAAACAAAATAAAAAGTTCTCAGGATTAATAAAGCACTATTTCAATCATTGTCCATATCATACGTAAATAGGGCTTTGTGTTTACCAAAGTAATGCGTCTCTAAATACCAATAAATCAGTAAAAAAAAATGAGAGAAAACCCTCTAAGTAGTAAGTGAACCAATTTAAGCCTCCATCGCAAAATGTCGTCAAGTTTTTCATACGAAAAAAAAAAAAAAAAAAAAAAAAAACATTTTTTTCGTTTGGGAAGTTAACAACGAGCCCTTATAATGTAGATTGAATACGTTGGTTCAGAAATTGGTACAAATAATAATCATCCATTTGCGAGAAAATACAAGGAGTCTTGAAACGTTTATTCTCACGAACGAAAGAGTTCAGGCTCGTTTTCACGAATCCATGCAAATGGACATCAGTAGAGTCCCTCTCAAAAAGCAGATGAGTGTCTTGAACGCGCTGAAAAAGCACTCTTATGCGACAAGCAACAGTATTAAGTATACACTTCCAAGAAAAGAGTGGTGTCGTCATCGAGGTTTTCGAGAGCCTCTTTTTTTTTTCTCTCTCCCGCGTATAATCTTCTCTTCTTACGTACAACTCCGCGTTCCTTTCCACTCGCATGGCTCACCTCGACTCTCGTATACCCACGCTACAACCCCTCCGTCCATCCCGTCATTTTCTTCTACTCTGTGCACGAGATGGATTTTCAATTGGAGGACGGGCTCTAATCGCGCATCTATTTGCTCACTTTTTCGGTAAAACTCGACGACGACGGTGATGTCTCCCTCGCGGTTGACCGCAAGCTCTACCCTCCACTTTTCCGTTCATCATTATTCATCTCCTTCGCATCGTGTCACCACATGCCTTTCACGCACAGGACTCGTAGCTTCACCTCCAAGGCATCACTTTGTCTTACTCCAAGTAATTGAAAAAAAAAAAAAAAAAAAAAAAAAGATACTCCGAATTCAGAACCAAGTGCGAAAGCGTCCCTCGGGATCACCCATCCCCCCCCCCCTTATGGTGAGTCATTATTCTCCGGATGTATGTATATGTAGTGCCCGTAAGCACTTACTGGCCGATGTATATATATTTAATTTAGACCTCTCTCGTCAGAGTCCATCTGGCATGGACGCTCGTCCCTGAGCACACACCGTGTACACATTTGGCGCCACCACTCCGAGAGTAGACGGAAAAAAGGCCAGCAGCAACAGTGACGGTGTATCATCTGCATGATCCAGGAACGGTCCCACCCCCTCCTTGCAGCAGCTAAAACCGCGCGCTGCCCACGTCGCATATAATATACAGTACACCCAATGCAGCGTCGAAACGAAAGCCGAGGGGCCACTCTCTGGGGCTGAAATCGCACAGAGAATAATGTATAACGTCAACACATCGGACCCGCTTTTCTCTGGGTATATATCTCCTTCTCGCCATCTGTGTTTATCTATTTATCCATCTCCGGCCCCCTTCTCTCCCTTGTTTATCCACAGCCATCTTTTCCACGCCGAACGCCTTCCATATTTTGCACAGTGTTTATATATCTATAGGTGTACGTGTCTTCACCCCCCCCCCTGTATACCTCTTATCTCCCTCGCGAGCGTGCATCGTGCACCACACACGCGAAACCGCTCTCCCGACAACCCCTTTCTTCCTCGGTATGGGTGTACGCGCTCACTTTGCTTTTCACGAGTCCCTCTCGATATCTATCTTCTTCGGTAATCTATATCCTAGCTGAGAGTACGAAGGGGTCGTCTCAGAAGAGGCTCACCCGGTTATCGCTTATCAACCATGTGGAAGCGAGCGATGCGTACAGTCGTGCCCTTGGACCATTTTTGGACGTTCCGGAGCTTGCGTGGTTGTTTACCCATTAACAGTATACGGTTGTATTGGTGTATGCGCGGACGTGATTATGATGTAAACAGTGTCATTGAATTCTAAACGGTGGCAAAGCTTATGTGGTATATTCGAGAGAAAAGCAGCTTGGAGGTTCCCAAGACTAAATGGATTTCGGTACGTATACACGGTCCAAGTAATTGTACTCGCTCTGTCTCGTTTCCTAATCCCAATAAAATTTTCGGAGAGAAAAAAGACATCTGGGTCGGATGAAGACGTTGTCGAGGCTGTATCAGAAAGTTGGACAAATCCAAAGCTGCCAAAGGGGATACAACAATCGGACGAAATATAAAATCCACGCACGATAAGTACCTCCACTCCGCGTCGTCCTGTCGTTTACTGTCAACACATCTCCCAAGTACAATGTACACGCATCGAGTGTTTTCCGTTTCCGATCGTAAATATCGGCGTGCAAAGCGCATCGCGCACGGCCCTCGGGCAGTATGAGAGAAGGAACACACCTTTCATCAGGGTAAGAGTGGGCCGTAAACGCGCTCCAAAAGAAAAAAAAGGAAGAAAAGACAAAACCGCCGGAAATAAGCAATGGAGGGAGAAAAAAAGAGCATCAACATCTCGCTCTATCTTTGGAACGCGCAGATATGCGGCTAAGGTGGGCAGGCAGACCGTGTGGGTTGTCCCTCTCGATCTCCGTGCCGCGTTGTGGCGTACACAGATATATATATACATCCTCCTGCTGTTTGTAAGAAGAACAATTCGTTTGTGCATACAACGCGAATCGGTTGCGAGATAGCGAGAGGAAACGCAGCTACTCACAGCACATTTGCGAACATATTTTTTATTTATAAATATATATATTTTCGTATATTTTATACACGTGTACGGTGTGGGCAAATAAATTCACAGCTGACCAAAACGAGACTGCATCAGGAGGAGGCTATCTCGCGCGTGCCTTTTGAGAAGGATGTTGCTGTAGGCGCGGTTGAAAAAAAAAAAAAAAAAAAAAAAAGGACGCTTGAATTCTCCGTTTGCGCGAAAAGACTGTGCGACGTATGCAGATGATGTTCTTTTCAGTCTGGAAATTTATGGCCAGGCTTTCCAAAACGTAAACTCAAAACGCTTGAATGTATAATATATACAGATTGTTGAAAAAACAAAGTTTGATGCTCTTGGTCTAATTTGATGCTCGGTTTTGCTGTACATACGCAGGCACTGTACCCTTGACTCACAAAAAAATCATAGAATCAAACAAAGACGCAAAAGCTCCAAGGAGAGGAGAGGAGAAAAAATAAAATAAACACAAAGCGACGGAGGAGAGCAGCAGGAGGATTCCACTCGAAGGAGAAACACATCTCGGGATTCGTAAACCAGACGAGTATAAAGTATGTAGGGAATAAGTATACAGTGGGTTCGTATGTATAAGTATTTATTATAGACAGTGTACATACCCATAGTAGGTCAGTACACTATAATAAAAAAAAAAAAAAAAGTATATATTATATGCGCAAGGAGCATCGGAGGGTATGTATCAGGGGAGAGGAAAAGAAAAAGCGATCGTGAGCGTCGCGTGTGGGCCATAATATGTAATAATATATTCCACATAACGTACGGCTCGGGTACGCTCCTCTCGTTGAACCTATACATGCAAGATGGAAAGTGAAGCGGGAAGAAAAGACGGTCAAAGAGAGTGGTGGACTTTACGCGAGCGACCGCCCCTGAATGTTGCTCTACGCGCGTCGCCAAACCTCACATATTCGGTTGTAATCACGCCAACCGGGGCCTCGTTTGCTGTCACAAAATTTTTTTTGCATCTGAACGATAAAACGTTTATACGCTTTTTTTTATGACTCTGGGACCTTTTACCGTGTGGGTGGTTGCGAATGAAAGGCTATGAAAATTTTATCTTTCATTTTTCCCTTGCGTACGTTACTATTATTATTATTATTATTATTATTTTTTTTTTTTAGATGCCAACCATTACCTTTGAACCAGACAAAATTAATTTTTTGTTGATTCCCGTGAAGTGATACTTCAAATTTGCGGTTTAACATTAAATTTTTGTTAAGAGTATTCGATTGCAGTTTATCTAATTATTAAGGCAATACTTCCGATTTTGTTGAAAGAAAATAATTTCTTAATTCAACTGTAAAAACACGCTATTATATTCTCCCCTATAGCACACTATCAATTTTTTCTCGGGGAAAATGCTGTCTCTAATCTGTAAACAAAAGTTATGTTTTAAAGTTTTCTGTACATAAAATACAATAACAAATATTTCAAATTAAGTAACACTTTATATACATTTGATGTAAAAAAAACTGGTATTCCGCTTTCTTTTTTCATCCAGCTTTTATCGGGGGCCACCAAAAAATGTAAAAAAAAATAGTTTTTAATACGTAGAAAAACACGCCGCATGACAAACAACGAGGCTTAGATAAGCTGGAGAATCTGAAGACAATGTAAGCCTGTAAGACGAGGAGAGCTACCAGTTGCCGTATATATATTACATATACGGACATGGCGAGTGTGCAATGACTTCTCTCCTCTATATCTGTCTGCTGGATGTGACACTCGACGACGACGACGACAACGGGTTTATGTATATAAACGTACGTGTGCACGTACAGAGTGCCGCTCGTGGCGGTCGTTGCACCCTGGCGAAGAGCCGCTCTCTCTTTTACTCGCACACTTGTACCCTCTGGTGACATTATTGCTTCTTTACTTCGTATACATGTGTGCCTAATACACGCTGTTGTGCGCGTGGCCTTGAAAGAGGACACCTCCACATCCGCTCTCCCTCTCTCTATGGACCTCCTACACACGTAAGATATATATCAACCACAGCACCATACGACTTTTATCACACGCAAGCTATACACGTCAAAGTGGGCGTTACTATTATTCGTACAGTTAACCAACAAAATTGCGTTACCTATATAAACAGTTGTACATGCACTCAAATTCGAACAAGCAGATCTCCTTACCATACGTGCAAGTGAGAAAAATATACAATGCGTGGTATACTTGGGCCTCGATCATCACCGGACAGACTCATCAGCCTGTTGTGGCTCCGGTGCTACTCTTACTGCATACATAATACCGGACAGCATCCATTGACTGCTTACACCCCGATCAAGCAATTACGGGAGCAGCCATGGCCAGACCATTATATATTTCCGCGTGGAGTCGCCGATAATTTTTTTTTTTTTTTTTTTTTTTTTTTCTTGTCAAGCTGAAATTTCTATCCACTTGTTATTCCGGGTGGATTGTGCGCTGATAACGTTATTGTTGTTCTAGGATACTTTGACGCGAAATGTATACTATAGTGGGGAGCAGTGCGAGCTTCCCTCGAATGCGGAACAATTAATTTGCACCGAAGCATAAATCACAATTCCAGCCATCGAGATCCCTTGATTGAACTGCAGTTATGTTTAACTTGAAGTTAACTATCGGAGCCCTCTCTTTATTATTTTTATTTTTTATTTATTTATTTATTTTTTTTGTTTCGATAACAATATCAGTTATTCAAAGCGAGCGAGTATGAGCACAATGAGTCGAATTTAACGAAGCCATCGAACACAAAGATCGAATTATATTTTTAATCCATTCAAAAAGGCTTCGTTAACGTCACGTCATAAATTAACTGTGTACTCGACAATGTCCGTTCAACATAATAACACGCGATCGCGTCACATTGCATTTGAATTTGCGTCAATATCGATACACCGTGTGGACATTAATAATATTTAATTCCTCTCCGGATATTTTTTTTATACGTATACTCTCGACGAGGATGGGTGTTCCGCGACATTCCCATTCGTACGAAATAAATTTGAAAAAAAATTCCGAATTCCGTCAGCAATTCTCGTCACTGCAATTTTCACTCATCGTCCGAAGCGAGTACTTATCTTTCGCAAACAGAGATTGTTCCCCGCGTTGCGATATGAAATATCGAGGGCCCACTTGGATTCGATCCCGAACCGACGCATCCCCTTCGGCGTGCACGCACGTGTCCGTAGAGACACAATAACGTGAGCCTCTCTCGTCTGTTCCTGGATGTATGTATATAGGTACAACGTCACGTGCTATGCCGGTGCTGATGCCTGCAATTTATATGCTCTGCGTAAGGCGAAGCGTCGCGTCCCTCGATACAATCACCAGCTGTACATGGCACTGCGAACTTATACACGCAAATGTGTCGAGGATCGCTCATCCGAGTGTGCCAACCAATCACCACCTATAATCGGATGATAAGCGACCTATATATTCATACATTCCGGTATTTTCGTCAGTTTTGGATAAAAAAAAAGGGACCTCATTGTTCGCAAGTTTACGGTATTTCTCATATTCCTAACTAAGGACCAAAATCTTTATTTAGAGTAATTTTTTTTTTTTTTTTTTCAATTTTGAAGGACTATACTATGGTTAGAATTTTTTTCTGGAATTACTCGTACACCGATACACCAACTCGGATTCAACACTGAAAAAAAGCTTACGTCGGATTTCGTGATGGTACACGTAAACGTTTAAAAATATCTTCTTTGACACGATTTTTTATTATTTGCTTTCTTCGTTGGATACAGTGTAAGTCAACAAAAAAAATGTATATTTAGACAATTACCCCATAAATCAGTCAATCCACTGATGACTGTACAATACATGTATCGCTCGGCGTTAAAACTAACTGTGTAAATATTGTAGTAAAAAGAACACGTTCGCCACAGCGTCCGAGCTTAATCCGTCTCGACTCTATTTTTCGCTCGAACCAACGTGGACTATCTGCCGGTTGAAAGTATATTTTTTTTTTTTTTCGCGATCGCATACACACGTCTTGTACGTCAAAATAAAACGTGCGCGTGTGCGCCACCGTAACTCTCCGCTTCTTCTTTTCCTTCGTTTCTGCCCTCGTTAGCAGTTCGCCACTTTATGCACTACGTACATCATGCAGCGCGTACGATCGTGTTGTTTGGCTGGATTGAAATTTATTATGATTATTTTGAACGAGACGTGACGCCGGCTATTTTTGAGGCCTTAGCTGTTTTAATTACGCCCAAGTGTTTGATTTCAGTTAACGTGGTGTGTTTCACAAAAGCTAAGTTGTAAAAAAAATGGTAAAAGACTCGAAATAGCCAACACTCGAAGTTACGTGGAATACCCGAGGATCCATTAGTATCCCGGTTGTCATCGTTTCGAAATTGTGAGTACATATTCGCCGAAGAAACGGGAGCTGGATGAAAATTTAATAACGAAAGCCGCATTCATGTATTATTAATGCGCGCCAAACCCGAATCAAGAGAGAGAAGCCCCCCCTCATTGTTTCGCGATGATCGAACGGGGGGGGGGGCGATACGATGGGTATTCCGAAAATGAAATTTTTATGCAAAAAAACCATTCGAGCGCGATCGCTCACGAAATGCCACTTCACAGTCGATCCCCGGTAGTTCGTGAAAAGGAGGAAAAATAGAAAATCTCATTAGTCCAGAGCTGCACCCTTACGACACTCTACTGTTATACACAAAGACAAGAAGGCAACACGCGCAGACAGACCGAGGGGGGGCTCGGGTGTATACCGTATAACTTGGCACGGAATCGATACGTATAGGGTGGTCGTCGCCTGATTGACAGGAGCAACTACCGCACGTGGGGTAGGCGCGGCGCTCCTCCGACGAAAGAGAAAAAGAACAATCACGTGTACCGTGTCTGGAATGGGTATAGTAAAACCAGCCCTTTTCCCTCTCTCTCACTCACTTTCTATTCTTCTTTTGGAACCAACAAAATCCGCAAAGTGCGAGGTGTGTGTATCTTGACCTTTTGGCTTCGGGAGACCATCTTTTATCTACCGATTGCGTGTGACGTAAAAAATGATCGTCTATAGGCTGTGCCCAATGGAGCGTGACTTCGTCAAGGTGTACATCAAACGGAGCAGAGCAAAAGCTCAACTCGAGAATGATAACAATGGCGATAAAAGCCATCAGCGGTGATCAGTCGCTGTCGCTCTATCGTACTTTCGTTGCTTTTCCCTCCGTCTTTACCCATCGTTTTTCTTCCCATTAAATCTCTACCCTGGTAACGCAAAAAACCAGTCTACCCTAAGCCAATGTGATGGATTATCTGAGCAAACTAATTACCTTAGCAGTACAGGTCAGCAAAAAATTTCTGCCACGTGCTTGTGCGTGACTCTGTGGTCAGCTTTTGTACGATGATACCGTAAGATGTATATCAGGGCAGATTGGTAATGATCGGAAATAACACGAAGGCGTGGCATTGGGCGTTTCCTCGCTCGTGGGTATTAGGTGGAAAAGAGTTTCCATTGGACTAGACTGCAGCTGTCACCCAGAAACTTTTGCTGAAAAGATTATGAGCTTGTGATGCAGCCAATGTTGTTTCATGCTCGCACACGTAAACGTCTCCTGATTAAGAAGGGAGTTGGGCAATGTCGCACATTAGAGGCAAACTTGATGTCTTTTTTGTGTGAAACTTAGAAAAAAGTCATTGTTATACGTTTTTTTACTCAGAGTCTCCCGTTTCTCCGCTTTTTTACTCAGACGTTTATCTTGCTTTTTTCCTATCAGCGTAAATAACTTTTGATCTTGGGTGTATACTCTACCAATTCTTTTTTTTTCCTTACATTAGTTCTTTATTTGTCAGCTGCTTGGCTTCATGGTAATAACAACGTTACCTTCTAATTACCACTACCCAATCAAGTTATTTCACTGTGCTATTAACCTGCCTCATTGCCCCACATTTATCTTTTACAAAATACCCCGTTTTCGTTATCTTCGGATTTGGAAAAGTTAACGCCATGCACTAAGGGTTGTGGCTCTCCTTGCGTGACTCGTTGCCGTATTCGACTTGCTCGTCCCGCTGGTGCTGTCCTTTTTCTTCTTCTTCATTTCTTATTCCTCTGAAGCACATTGTATATGGCTGCTAGGCTCGTTCCTCTCTTAACTTGCCCTACCTCGAGTAATTCTATTCTTGTCTTGACTGCCTCCAGCATTGATTCAGAATCTCCTTCTTTTTTTCGATTCGATTTTTATCCTCGGTCTTGATTTTTAGAGAGTAACCGTAACAACAACATTTTTGCTCAGTTTTTATGATATTTTTTCAATTTTTCAAAATCAGGTACCTCCTTGGATTTTTCCCTTTTATTTAACGCCTTCAAATTGCAGGTATTCTGTAAGTACCTTTTTCCTATGTATGAAATAACTTTTAACATTTCTGTATTAAACAATTGTTTATTTGAATTAGAAATATCTTGATTAATAATCTATTACATGATTTTTCCGCAATTTAAAAAATTGATTTATCATCGTTAATTTTTTAGATGATAAGAAAATTAGTGTGATATTAATTTTGTGGTAGTACTCCAAAAACCGATAATACAACAATTCCAATGAACACATACATTAGCACACGTAGAAATGTGAAAATTTTATAGCTGTACTGTTTGTATTACTGATACGCTCGATCGTGTCATTTTTCAGTAGAGCTTGTAGAACAGAAAAACATACCCTAGTGTATGTAATAATAGCAAAAAACACATGATGCACCAAGAAGTTCTGTCCTTGGTGGGTTTCAATCACATATAATAAAACACATTTGTTTGAAGGTTATACGAGTTATTTCACGTAACCGCTTTTTTGTACCTTTTTTTTTCTTATCTCGTTACAAAGCTCGTGAAAACATTATGTCACGAGTCTTGTCTCATGGCTTTTCGAACAGATGCAGACATCCTCTTAATAATTACATATAAATCGATGCAAACTTTAGAGTCTCGCCGTTAATCAATCATCCTCTCCTACCAGCAAAGAGACTCTCACTTTTCTTTTTTTTGCCTATTAGCCAATGGAAATTTTTTTTCTTCTTTTTTTGCTAATAAAACAAAAATTAAACGTCAACAGCGTATTAGCAGTGTTAAAAGCATTGTTTTGATATTCAACATTGTGGATCGAGACTCTTGTCTGGCTTTTCGTAAACAATTTCATAAAATAACACTCAGAAAAGACATACTTGGAAGAAGTACGAAATATATTAATACACGTCAAAGTCAATATCAACAACAATCGAACGTTACCAAACATTTCAACTTAAACAACCACCCAATCTTTTGTTTTCCAGTACCAGTATATCTAGTAAGTAACAGGCCTTGGTTTTATTGATGAAGAAGAGTATCTTTTTACTCGCACAAAAACATTGTTCTCTTAGATCAAGTATCCATGAGGGGTACGGTACATACGTTCATGTATATATAAGGATGAAGGTAGTAGTAGGCAAGTAGGCAAGTGTCGATGGTAATAACGGCCTTTCAATGATGTACATATGTAAGTATAGCCAACTCTCTCAGCAACAACGGCATGAATCCATGCATGCATGCCCGGACCCCAGCAGCTATGCCTACTTACAATTCCTGTGTACTATAAGTAAAGGCTCTCTCTCTCTCTCTCTCCTTCTCTCGTGGGAACACCACAGGGTAAGGTCCTTAATTAGCCGAGCTACATGGATACACGGCACAAAACTAGAGAGCTAAGCTGTGTGCTTTTGTCATGTACGTACAGGAGCGATTCCGAAAAAAAAACCCCATCAAAGGAATCTTTCTAAAATGAAGGAAAAAAAATTCCGAGGCATACTTTTAGGATAAAGATTTTCATCTTACAAGCATCTCCAGAGTACAATATGTGTGAGGAAGCTCGTGAGCGTGGAATTGAATGAGGTAGTTTTCTTAGATTCCTTTTTTTTTTTTTTTTTTTTTTTTTTGTCTCTAATAAAGTGTGCAGCAGTTCGTTTACCATGACAAATGATTTTTTGATTTCTTGTACATCGTTAAATTCAATATTTTTTTGGTTTTTTGGTAAAGTTTTAACGAGTGTACGAAAACAATGACTCATGATAATTTAAAAATATGCAAAACAAGGTTCATCAGCAAGAGATTTCAGAAGTTACAAGCTCACTCTTTAAACTGATTCTTCCATCTCGTATAACTTTTGGTCTGCCCGTTATTAATTTTTCGACCGAGCAAGTCCGATTAGAAAGCCCCTTTGACGCACTTTATCTCGCGTGTTAGTGATTTCAAAGCTACAGAGGAAGGAATCAAGTATTAATTTAACTTTAAAATCATGAAACAACGGATTTTATTGGAAACTCTCGTGCAGTACAAATTAATATTGTAGTACAGTAGCTGGGGCAAACACACATAAGTAGGAAGGGAGAAAGAGAGGAAGCAGAGAATAACGAGTAGAGAATAGAAGAGAGTGGGGGAGTCTAAGAAAAAGAAGAAGAAGAAGAAGAAGAAGAAGGTGGCAGTAAGGATGAAAGGAAAGCCCTGTACGGTTGTTTCCTCGCGGGGGACGGAGACAAAGAAAGATGCATATATATATATGAGTGTTCTTGGGTCCGTGTGTGTGTGGTACGTGTGCAACTGCACCGTGCAGCATCGAGGGGGAGCTTTGGCTATAAGTATACGCGGAGAGCAAAAAAGAACCGAATATGTGTATGTAAAGTGCAGGGAGGGCCGGTATATGGGATGAAAGACGGCGGAGGTTGATAGACGCTGAGGAGGAATGTATGTGTGCAGGGGGTGCACGCCGCCGGCTTCCTGATTTCGTTATAGAGATAAGTGGGAGACGGAGCAACGGCCAGTGCAATGCTTGCGCGTGGGGTACGGAGAGCATTCGACGACTACGACGGCGACTAATTATAAGGGGCTAATCGCACCCGGTTAATCTACAAAACTATGTGTACGTGTATACATGTATAAGTGGCTTTTTCCGACTTTTTCTCTTTGATACCGTGACCCTTTCTACTCTTTTATTCCTATTGTTCAGCTGTTGTGGCTATGCGTATACATTTATGGCATATATAGGAGGAAACTGGACATCAAGTACAATGACGATCGTCACCCGTTACGAGTAACGCGCATTACGTTTGTACGAACAAATGTGTTCAATCGAAGCTTCCGTAACTTATTTTTTATCCGTACAGTTGTTTGATTTGTACGAAAATTTCCCTGCGCCATTGGTGGAGTAATCTTTCCACAAACGTTTCATAAGCTCCAAATGCCATTTCTCCTTTGTCGTATTATATCATGTACAACAGCAACGTAGCAATAAACTTTGTTTGATAACTTTACGAATAAGCGATTTTAAAATTACAAAAAAATAAACAAGATTACTCACGATTCACCAGTCACGTGTACATGTGAAAACTGCAGATGCTTACCTATAACAAACAAAAATACAAAGTTGAAGGATGAGACAGTATTTTCATGTTTAATATGAATAGAAGAGTCATCAAAATTATTAAAAAATGTAAATGTTTCAGATGACAATTTGTTAAAACAAAAGTGCAACCACGACATTTTTCTACAATCTTCTTTCGTATCAATCAGTGACAAGTATTATCGTCCTTTTACACGACTTGATGCAACGCTGCCAATAATTTTACCCAAGATAGAATAGTTTCAATGATAAGCTTATCGATTTTGGATTCATACCGCACTCAATCCACAACGCGTTAGACATAAATGTGATTGGCTGCTTGAATAATGTCCACTCGCAAAATATGACCTATCAGTAAATTAAATGTGCTGATAAACGTAATTACACTTTTACCCCATGAAAATGATAGCGAAGGCGTGCGAGTACAAAATATGTCACGCGTACAAATATGTATATACTAAGCCTCGTCATCAAGCGCATCGATCAATTTGAATTTCATCGACACACTGGCCAGAGGAGAAAAAGAGAGAGAGAGAGAGAAACCAGGACACGCGTTTAAATTCATGCTCCACTTCTTGGCCCGGCTTTTAAGGATCTCGGTGTTACTTTCCGTGTTCTAGACCCGCAGCGAATCAATATCTCTCTGCAGTACTTACTCCGGTCCTTACAAAGCGTCCAAAGGCTGACGACGAACCGTGCGCGACAACATTATTTTATCACAAGTACGAAACCAAAAATCAGTACCCATCATTGAAACAGCTTTTGAAAGTTGGCTCGGTGATGGCCGTCGAAGCGCATAATATACCAGCTAGTGACACGTTGGGAAACGAGTTTCGTGTTGAGAGCCCAATTATAAAGTCAAAGTCATACATATATACGCAGTGCGCATCATATTTGTGTGCATGCAGGCATGGGATGAGTCAGCACCCGATGCGGACACAATGGTATACATAACAACTCCATCTCTCGGGTGGCGAGGCGCGGGGGATCAGGGGGTGAGGGAAAAATTTTTTGCCCCGTATAGGTAAAACGTGTATGTATATAGATGGACGTAACGTGCGCAGAGGGTAGGTTGTTCCTGTTGGAGCGGCGCCAACGCGGCGACTCGATTGGTTTATATATATGGGCTTTGGTCCGGTGCCCTCGAGTATACCAGCTGTATACCACAGCTACCAAGGCATATGATATTATACAGGTACATCATCTGCACTTACGAAACGTGCACAAAGTACTAAAACGGTGGACGTAACGCGAGAGGAGATGATGATGATGTTTGCCAAGCCGAAAATTCCGAGGTAATTTCAGGCGTGACAACATCAGGAATGTATACATACGTATGCATGGATATGACAGCTGTTGTATACCGAGCGAATAAAGGAGACTGAGAACGCGCAGGTATTTATATACGTACGATTATACGTTCCACGGAGGGCTTTTATTGCGCCTCCCGGCAGTCCAGCGAAGGTGCCTCGTACAGCACGCCGAGTACAAACAGACGACAATCGTCTTTTGTCTGAGCCGTTTGGCTCGTAGCCCGTTTGCCCCACCGAGGTGTAGGTATATATCCTTACACATTTATTTGCATGGCCTTGTTTACTCGAGGGATGAAATGAAGAGATCTCGAGGACAAGAGGGGCCCAGCGTTTAATGAGCAAGTGCTCTCTTTCTCTCTCTCTCTCCTACGCCTTTGCGACTGTTTGCTCCGAGAGATTACTTCGTCCTTTTTGTTGTTTTGATTGAACTCTCGAAACTGGCACGAATCGTCATTCGTTTGTAGAGAGAATGACAAAGTGTTTTGACGGCTTTTAATAGTTTCAAAAGTATTTTTTATCGGGAAAATCTCGATATTACAAGCTTGCACTTCATTGGAAGAACTTATCATAGAGAATACTTGCGTATTTTAAATGTAAGTATTTCAACTTCCTCAACTAATTTTTTCCCCCCCAAATTCCGCGTGTGCTGGGTATATGCCGTGGATAACAGTGGAATTCCTCTGTGGTTGCCTTCTACCTATTATTCGTGTCTCCTTTCTTGCAAAGTGGAATTATGACTGCGGTGCTCCGATCTTTTGGAAATTCTTCTCGACTCCGCAGGAAATTGGCCATCCTTTCAAACAACGTTCCGAAAGGAATTTCATCGAGCTGGGCTACTCTTTTTCCCCCGTTAGAATATTTCATCGGTAATCGGTGCAATGAAATCTTATATGGAATAGGAAAATTTAATCGAGTAACACGTGCGGTAATGCTATAAAATGTAACGATTGAGGGCCATATCACGTGGCAAAGGGAAAGAAAAGAGAGCGTGAGTGGAAGAAAAGCCCCATCGACAGCTGCACCGCACTAATTGCCAATTGAACGCACAATACAAGGAAGGTATACAAGCGTCGCGTCATCATCATCGACATCATAATACTCTGATCTGCAGTTCTTCGGCTCTAACTCTCGCTCGTAAAAAATTCCAAGTGACTAATGTGCCATAATTATCGTGCCAGTGTCCGAATGTTATATATAAGTGTAAAGTGTGTGACGGATACGTTGTATAGGTATGGTGAGTCATGCACATCGGTGTTACACATGATACATATGTATGTGCAAGGTATGGATTCACACTCGAAAGAGAAATCGCTCGATTATCGTATAGAGATACGCGCATAGCGAACTCCCCCTCCCGTACCGTGACAAGTCGCTCGGAAAGCGACTCCTCGACTCTACTTTTTTTTTTTCTACTACGACTCTCTGACTTGTTGTTCGCAAACTATACAAAAAGGGTAAAAATGCACACGAATCGGGTGTGCGTCATCGGCGCGGCTCCGAAAGAAATGTGACGGATCCCCGATTTACGGCTTTTACACCTCGATGAGCCGACTGTCGCGTCCACAGGGACCCTCTACGTACGTATGTGTGCGCGTGCGTGTATAATCAATACACGCACATGCACATGGCACGTACAAAAATATATAAATGACTTTTCATGCTTCAAAAATCAGTTCTGATCGCACTCTGTGATTTATTGCATTACACGTCACTTTCAGTTGTACTCGGCGTAGGCAGTGTACGCAAGATTGTAAACCTATGCACCAATGACGATTCTCGCTGATAGACTTTGGTGCTGTTTACCATGACAGTTGACATTTTTTTTTTCTTCAACCGTTGGAAATTCAAGACGAGATGTTTTATCTTAGGAGAATAAGATAGGAGAGACAAGAGGAAAAAATCTTCCAACAATGTCGATTCAACGGGAAATGATTCACATGTACGTCGTACGACTCTCTTCATTCGCACAATTATTGATGTTAACAATGAAAAATTATGATATTTTCATAATTTACTTTACCTCGTACTTTACCTATTGCCTCGCCTATTGCGATAACTTTCCGGGAAACATTTTTTCATTACGATATCTACGATGATAATCGTATTATATAAGCTATGTGCAAAAGGGTGTCTAATCGATTCATCTTTATCAAATATAACTTCAGCAAGTGCTGGGAAACATATTTTCCAAATGTCAAATTTGTAGTAATTATTATGTAGCGTGTTCAGTAAAAACAAACGTTAAACAGGTACATTTTGGAACTGGTTACATCATATTATGCTAAGAGCTACATATCCACCGAAAGGAAAAAAAATTGAATGAAATACATGGTCACATAATATCATGAAAGTTTGGTTTTAATTCCATACAGATTGACCATTTACTTCGGTACAAAAGAAAGGAGCTCGAAGGGACAATATGGATGGAAGGAGAGAGGAATTTTTGAAAAATATGTAAATAACGGTTACGTGACAAGTATACCCTCGTTCGAACGCCGCGTGTAGTAGGTATAATACTCGACACGGAATTCGCGCGTAAGAATATTTACGACGACCACGTCGAGTTGCGAGCGAACGAGCGAGTATAAGTTTAAGCGGAGAAGAGGACTTTGGTGAAACAAGTCCACTTGCCGGCCAGGAGAGGAAGAGAGAGCGACGTGGATATACCGTAATCACGACCTTGTCTCCAAATGGCAACAACCACAACCAGCAGTCGAGCCTCGAGTCTGACTACTAAGTATTAGTTGACGATCGCACGGGATAAGATGGGATGCCATTGGTTATGTGTTGTACACATATGTATAAGTATATACGCATTACCCATATGGTCTATGGTACGAGGCTGATACTAACAGTGCAATACTGTGGTAAACGACGTGGGAGATACAATCATAAATGTGTCCCATGGTTCGTCTAATAAGTCCAAATAAGTACCGAGGAGTAGGAGGAGGAGGAGAGGAGAAGCAGTTCGATCAGACTTGCATGTTACTTTTGATCAGCTATTGTTCTCAATAGTATGTAGGATAGAAAAGCGGAAGGAGTATCATTTTTCTTTACTGTAAATTTTTTACGATACACCATTGACAATCGATACATAAAAATTGAAATAGCAATTGCAAAAACTGTTAGTAAAATGAAGATAATGTTGAATAATTTTTAACGATTTTTACTACAGTATGTTTTGAACGAGGAAACTTTTTACTCACATTTAATAACACGTTATGAGTTTATGGAACCCTTCAAATGATATTATTGAAGTCTTTGTCTACTGATTTCAAGAGTGTACAGTCCCTTACAGGATATACGGTACACATCAAGGATGGTTGAAGTATATGATTTTCAATTATCTTATGTTATCTATACAACTATTGCCATTAATTACAATGAACAGCAGCATGGAGTTCAGAACTTCTTGCTCGAATCGACTCATCAATTAAATATTTCTCTATGTGCGTGTACGTGTTTTTGGATGTTAGACCCTACAAGCTTCTTTATATGAGCCTTTCATTTTTTGACTGATGGTATTTTATAAGTCATACGTAAGTAACAGAGTCCTTAGACGATTAAAGAATCCAATCAAGTGCGATAAAGTGTGAGAAGAAGACGTTAGTTTTATCTTTTTACGACATTTTGATATAATGGAACTAAATAAAGAGCCAAAAATGCATAAAAATCAGCCAATTATACTTATAACTTGTGAATATCGTGATCTCGGATCAATTTTATCTCGTGGGTATAAAAAAATGATACATTGCACGAAATTGTCAATGAGCATAATATAGCGCAAGAGTAAAGGACGAATGTTGCAAACGACGCGAGAACACGGCAAGCGCGGCACGGATGATTATCATCATGGTCTGTGGCTCGTCTCAGCAGGACAACCATCAGCACTCTCGACTCGATTCAACGCTGTACATCAGGTGCACACACTCGGCGCGTCTTCGCAGAAGTAAAGAGCTGCCACGAAGAATGCAGTCTTGTCATGAGGCCTCCCTGCCTTTGACTTACGGTACACCACTGTGTGTGTTTACTCGCACTTCGGTTTAAAGGCGAGCAGCCGTGTACAAGCAGTGAGGGATCTCGACCATTTGATCTCACCATCTGGAATTCTATCGATCACTGACTGTCAAGTAGGTGTCAAAGGATTTAAAAAATCACGAGTCAGTGGAAATAACTTTGCTCCTTCCGGACTCAACGACTCACGAATGCATAGTCATTACCGCTATCTTAGCCTATAGCCGACACGAAAAACCCCATGGAATATTTATTACTTTCCCAAAGGAAAAACTGCTGCCAATTTATTGGCACAGAGCTCATGTTTTTTTCATGGCCTTAATGTATTTTGGATCATTTTTTTCATTAAACCACAAGTGTGTATAATTTTCAACAACCAATCCATAATCATATCCATCCACGTACCTAATTCCGCCTAATTCCTCAGAAGAATACATTTTTCTCTTGAAAATTACGTGATCTTTAAAATTTGTTTATCATCAAATCAAAACCAATAAAACTGACACAAAAGATCGTAGTAGTAATTTATTAGCTCTATATCGGTAAATTATGTCTCTAAATGTGATGTACGTTAAAACTATGGTTTTAACTTTGATGATAAACAGCTGATACGTCTTAAATGTCATATACACTGCAATTTTGCAGGAAAAATTCTGAAATGTATAAAGTTTCCTTGCCTTTCTAAAACCAATAGTCCATTCCATACAGTTCGAAATGAACAATGCAGTGCACGAACAACGATGCCCTCGTCCCTTTCGGTGACTCTTCTCTCACGAGAAATCACTCCTGAAAACCGAAGCCAAAGATGACGACTACGATGCCGACGAAGAAGTTTGATGAAAAAAGAAAGTACGAGAAGGAAAAAAAAAAAAGTTTGATACGGCGAGAGAGCAACAGTGGCAAGGGTTTTGGAGACTAAGCCCCGATTCGTTTGCAGGTAGCGCACGTCGTCTTTTAGTAACTCGCGTGTGTATACGTGTGCCATCCATTGCTACTTCCTGTACGCCATCCGAAAGGTATATGCATCCCTATCGCTTTATCTTCTTTCTTTCACAAATATGTTAGGCATAATCACTTCTTCTCTTGATTTTTTTCTGGCTTGTGTTTTCTTTGTCTTCTTTGAAACTGCCTTGTGGTTTTTCCAAAGGTCCCTTCGATACAATGTGTGTTTATGAAAATCGTGCACGTTCGTGCATAAAAAGGAAGTTGAGTTTTTTTTCTTATTTTTCTGTATCTCTCTCACTCTCATTCTTTACTTTTTACTTGTGACATATCTTTTTTTCTTTTTTCTTTCCAACAGTTATTTTGCCTGCAAAAGTATATTAATGGCTTCATTTAAATACGAGGTACTTAGTTACTTGAAATGAAACTTAACTTTTGTTATACCAGCCGTATGAAAAATTTTCAAGTATTGTTTTAAGAAACAAAATTAAAAGTGTAGTTTAACCATAAATAAAGTTAAAATCCTTTGGAAAAGTGATATAAATCGTAAAAGGTGTATCCGGAAATATTTACTTTATTCTTATAAGTTGCAACATTTGAACAACCACTAGTACAACATTGTCAACTTTTGAATGGTTGAATTAGTAAAATTAACATAGTCGTGACAAAGTAATTACATGATTATATTCTTCAAGTGTTTTTCTAGTGAGCATACAATACATAGTCTATTGAAATAAGGAAAGGTAAAAGACCTTAACAAAGCTACACACTAATCATTATATCATTTCAGTGGCCTGGGATCATGCTGGGCCAAGTTATAAACGATTTTACATAGTAAAGTGATATTTTCATGTTTGGTTAATTTGTTTATAACCTTCTTATTTGCCATATTCTGGCATTGAATAAAGTTAAAATATTTATCAATCATCGTTAATAGTCGCTCTGAGCGGCGGCTGGTTTTTATTTTCCCCATTTTGTTAAGGTACGGGGCCCTTTGACACCACCTATTCGCTCCTGGCTGGCCGATAACTCTGGCCACCAATTTCAGGTTCATCCATTTCAGGATGTTCTTGTTGTTACTACATTTCAAGACGTTATTGTAGTAACGACAATGAAGCAGCAATAAGGTGTTGGTACCGACAATACTCTCGCATCAGAATACAGGTGTACACAAGTGACACCTTATAATTAGCTTCAGACGAGCGTACTAATTTACGTGTGTCGACTGTCTACTTTAAAAGCAATTTAGAAATCCGTTTTTAGATGTTTTTCTAATTAAAGCATCAGATTGTTCTTCACGCACCATTAAAATTCATTTTTGTTATCTAAATAATGACACTATTTTCTTTGTTAACCACAAGCCATTTAATATATGAATTCTCGGTAAACGTCATAGCTTTCACCCATACGAGCAAAAAAACGCTTGTCGATTCGCAAACGTATACGAGAGTATTGATTATTTATCTGTTTATCCATTTCGGATCTCTTACAGTCCCAAATTTACATATTATCTAATGAAACTTTACCTCGAGATACTTTAGTACCCAAAATATTTTCAATCTTTAACCAATATCTTCCACTTACTCTCTACTTTTTGGGTTTAAATTCGTTTAAATGCTATTATTTGTCAATCGTTTCAAGCTCTGCAACGTAATAATCACATACCATCCGTTTGTTTCAGCACACATGCCTAGGGAAAGTAAAAAGGTGCATCACAGTACAAAACAACCGGACCAAAGTAAAGACAACGAGCTCCCGCGAGAAATGGATTTTAAAGGCAGAAAGGTGTGCCTCGCCAAATAATATTTCCAATTCCAGTTCCCCCCTGTACAACACCTTTCTGAGATTTCGATGTAACGTACAACCCTTCCGAGGCTTGACCACAAAAAATACAACCGCATCCAAAACACCAATGCACGTGCGTGTAAAAACACGATTCAAGTCAAGCACCACTGACAGCAGCACAGGAAAGCCCTTTTCTAAAGGATCGGCACACCTGACGAATCTCCCCACTCTCATAACAACGAGGCAACCTGTCCGCCCCGACTGGAATGGGCACTATATCCCGCCATACATATACACCACTACCACCATCAAACCTATCATTCAGTGGGGGGGGGGGGCCACCATCCCCCTGTATAAAGCCGTACATCAGATAGCTATCGGGAGCTCCGTCGAGGGAATATGGCTCGTGGCGCGACCGCAGCACACGGCAGTCTTACGGTCGGACGCGTTCGGATAATAAAACGAAAGCGCGTGTACGGGCTAAAGCTACGGGGTCCCTCTCTTTTCTCTTCGTCTGCCAGTGCGTAAAGAGAAGAGTAAACGCGTGCATTGGAATTTGTTGGGTTTTTTTTTTTTTTTTTTTTTTTGCCGGCAAGGAAGAAGAGAGGAAACACCGCCTCCGGCTTCTCTCGCACGTCCCCCGTTGCCGCCGTGACATAATATTTACACGTGAGCTTCACAGAAACGCGACTGTGCAGCTCGGCTGTGAAGCTAGGCCTCGGCCTTGTTTTACGTGAACAGTGGGAGGAGCTTTTTTTTTTTTTTACTTTAGGAAATTCCGTCTTTTCGAGAGTCGCTTCGCGGTCTCCGTTGTTCACGGTGGGCTTGTCAGACCTTCCGAAATGTATATTAGTCCCACTTTTATTTGAATTCAGATTTCTTTGGGAGACATAAGTTTACACGCGTGTAGTTTATTGACCATCCGAGCTAGTTAAAACCTTGAGTGGGACTTCTGTACAACCAGGTATATTGTAAGGTAAAAAAAAAAAAAAAGAAACTGACACAAACGAGTTAAAGATAGATTGGATGGCAAGAGCAATAAAATTTGATCAGGAAATTGAAAAACTCGAGAAAAACAGGTTGGATGGAAAACCATTAAATGAAATAAGAGATGGACTTTTATATCATTTAATACAAAGAAATTATGAAGGGCATAGGATAATCACGAGTATAGAATTCGTTAGGTTAAATCGGTTGGATATGACAAAAGAAGGTTTACAAATAGTTTTGTATTGCATCTACCGAAACACTCGAGCTTACTATTTGCTGAGGCTGCATGTGTCAATACAATTTTAAGAAGTAATTATTGATTAAAAAAAAAAAATTAGGGTATAATATACTTTGTGAAACAGGATATGAAATATTTATAGACTTATTTTTCTTACTAACTAGAAATAGAATAATGGTTTGATACAATAATGTTATTCGTAGAAAGTAACGAATGGAATTCTAAGAATACTTTGTTGAAACTCGATTTATAAGTTAAAACCATCAAAGAAAAAACAATAATAAAAATGACACTCACCTCAATTTAGTTATGAGTGTGCAAAAACGACAGAAAATAAGATTTTTTATTTTACTTTCAAAAGGTTACTAAAGCCTTGTACCACTTATTTGTACAAAACGTGTGTATGCATGTATAATTAAAAAATGAAGACACGTTGTTTTATAGAATCAATATATTACTTACTCAATAATAAGATATTTTATTCCATAAAACCTATTAAAGCTGAAGTAAGTCAACAACAAAGGTATCTTGTGATTGGGTTACCATGTACGTACCTAATTGTAAGCTATTGTGAAAACACACGATTCGAAATCAATTACCAAATTTGTCTCATTGAAATTCTCGTAAACACATCCGTTGTTTGTTCATTACCCTGAGCTCGTTTTTGTTTTTTATAGGCATCTCATTAACGTTCAACTGCTATTTCGAAACGTTAGCCTGATTACTATTTGAAAATTGGATTTCTCCGTAACAAAGCCACTCCACGACGCCACTTCTCGTCCGACCCAGACGTTAATCCTCCCTTTGTACCTTTCGCGACGTCCCATTCACATGAACGCACTTAAATCGCGTCCCAGCGCAGAAATAAACCCTCCTCTTTCCAATTCAAAATTTTCAAGCGAAAACAACACTGGACACTCGCCAACACGGCAGACTTGCCTCGTGATCCCCTCTGCTACTTACCTCCTTTCCTCGTTATTTTCAGACGCATACACACACACACACACACACACACACTTTTGCTGAGGTGTGCTGGATTTTCTCGCATGAGATGCTGCCGGGTGACGTTCAAGCACACAACGTTGTTACATTGCGATTGAAAAGAAATCATACACGAGAGTAAGTATGTATAGTCTCGGTAAAGAGCGAGAGTGCACGTGTTGCGCAAACGGAAAAATTGAATGCCAAAAACGATCAGAGAAGCTGTTTCGTAACCCTTACACGCGGGGGACTTGTTCGTTTGGTTTCTCGGAATATTCCATCAAGCTCCTCTCGCGGATGGGATAAACAGGGGGGCCACTGACGAACGACGACGTTTACGTGCTACGCGCATATACTTACAATTATTGTGCAAAGTTGCGTAAAAAGACAAAACCGGTATAGGCGAATCCACCATTTTCGAACTCAAACAGAGTGTGTGTTCTTGCCTTGAAGAAATATCGTTTTCAGGTTTCTATGCGCGTTTTTCGCGAACTAGGCATTGTTCAATACCGAAGCGGGATATTTATTCGTAAAAGCTATAGAGACACTTATTGTTGTAGAGTTGTTTTTATTTTCTTGTTAATTTTGTTTTCGATTAAATCATTTGAATTCCCATCAGGGTTGCGTCACTTTACCGTTTCAAAACGCTTGTGTCTCTATTTTTAATCATGAAATCCAAATATTTTTTTGAAAAATAAAAAAAAATAAAAAAAACAAAGACTTTGATCACGGCAAACAAACTCTTTGTTTATCGAAACAATAAAGACACAATTATGTACACGATGAATGTCTCCCAGTAACTCCTCAAAATAAATACGAACGAACAAACAAGTCATCCATTCCGCTAATTGACAAACGGTACATGCCCATTAGAATCGGGATTGAAATTGATGCTCCCAAGCACAGATCACTCGTCTGAATTGACATTCGGCGTACAATATGAAATACCGCGGTAGGAAAATATTGGGACAGCCTGGCACTTTAGCGAATTGACCGAGTCAACGGGACGCAAAAAAAAAACAACGTTAGAACATTGGAAAAAAAAAAAAATAATAATAAGTAAACAATTCGTTTGCCATTTATGTACTATCCCGAAAGCGACGTCACGATCAAATGCACTCTTTTTTTTCCAGTACAGCACGCTAAAACGATCGATGAATAAAAAAAAGAAACGAGAACTGTCCGAGCTGGCGAGAAAGTAAGCGAGCGAGTGCTCTCAACAAAATGAATTCGCTTATTCGGCCGGTTGCTGCTGTACACGCGCTACGTATAGTATCCATATAACATCTCAACCGCTCAGCATTTATATACGTGGTATATGGCACGGCACTCGTTGCATACATCTGTACACACATTTGCATGCACCCACACAATATTGCACTTGCTTGCAGAGAGTCGCGTTACATTTCTCTCTCGAGCTCCATACATTTTACGACGTTGCGTTTCCATACAGTCTCAACTGCATTTTTCAGCAGCTTATGCACACGAGACATCGGCAAACGAAAGCAAAAGTCCATATATAGAGGCATACGCCTACGCTGAGGCGTACGTCACGTATAACCTGTCGAATGAGGTTGTCGAGAGAAAAGACGATTGCAGAGAGTAGCCAATCATTTGAATTACACACAAGTACCCATTGCATAACGCGTTCTTCTCAGTGCATGTACGGTAAACGAATGGTTTCTCTTTTTTGTCATATACCAAGACATTGTACAACCATAAACACCCCGTTACCAAGAGCTCAAATTTCGGCTTGTCGAGAAAATCGGACGTTCACCGCGTCCAAGATCAGCTTATCTAGTCCGGCCCCTTTCCATTTGATGAGACGTACGTACGGTAGGGAGGAGGAGCACATGCACACAACCATTACCCCTTTCGCCGATGCTTCTCCGTGTTTGTGATGTTGTATATACCACTCCCAATCGCAGGACTCGCAAGTGGCGTTACGTTGTTGTTACTCGGTTGGCTGGCCATCCGATCGGAGCAATCTACTCGCTGATGCTTTGGGAGCAAAATCGGTAACGTGTTACGTATACACCCGTGGTATGGTTGTGTGCACACGTTACACGCAGCGAGAGATAATACGCGGACAGGCAACACGACCTTTCCTGGAGGAGCTTTTCTCGCTTGTGTATATGTATAGGTATGGATGCGAATCGAAGCTCCAAGGGTTTATACATTTGGATTTGCAGGCGTAAAGAGATCTATTTTTCTCTACTCTCAGTGCTATCGCGTTGTAGAATTTTGCGTGATATACCCAACTATATATGAGTATGGTAATTTAATAGCTCGGTGAGAGAGTCGTTTTTGTGGTAAAACGTATTTAAAAGAAAGAACACACACGACAATTAAGGCAACCGGATGAATAAATTAATAATTTTTATAGATAGTCTTCTTTTTTTTTTTTTTTGTTATTAATCAAACAGTTTTTAGAGAAATAGTTGAAAAAACGGTAACACATCTGATGTAACTAATAGTAATACATAAAATTCATCCGATGGTGAAATAAAACAATAACAACCGCGTACCTAAAACCGAGTCTAAAACCATCATCGAATTAATTTAAAAGTCGACGACGAGGAGAAAACCTTTAGCACCACTTATGTGGGCCATAGACTATAATTACAGTGGCCAGTATCACACGTATACTCAAGATTGCGCCCGCATAAAACATCAACACACACACACACGCATCTCAGATGGGTATACAGCTCACCCCATTATTAAAAGATTCGCTTTCATGCGCAAAGTATGTATACCTATATTATATATACTCGCTATTCTAAAATTGGCAGAGAGTCCGTACGGCAACTAGAAATATACGCAATACGGCCTCTCTGCCAGTATGGTGTATAGGTATATTATATACGTAACGTATTAACCCACCTACACACATCCACTCACGCACAGCCTCGGATATATAGCCGAGCGATTCCGAGACACCCACTGCAGTTCTTGCACTCTCTGTTTCTATGAGGGAAATCTTGACGTATATATGATATATACAGACCGCACCAATGGAGGTTTGTAGGCGTTGAAAAAAAAAAAATGTACAACTTAAGATTGAACAGCCGCCTATATTATTTCCAATGTTTATAAAAACTACATCCGATCGAACGGTGACTTTTTTTAACAAACGAGAGAGCAAATTGTCGCGCGTTAGATTCTCGATTTACTTTCACCAAAGCATATACATATACGTATAGATACGAGAATCTTAATTGCGCTTCCGTTATCCGCAGCTTGTCTCGGTGGATCCTTGGCACTGCTCTTTCGTGGGGTTATTCAGCCTTTGTCGACGGGGTCAACTGATTTTCATCGGAAGGAAGATACACCATATCCCCCTCTATCCGAGTGGAGCCGCTCGGACGGATCAGGGGACAAAGTATTCCTGGGGCTCTCTTTCTGCCCCGTCCTCTTGTTGCCTTCTCTGACATTTCCTGCACGCGCGAGTTCTTGACCTTCGTGTATCTGCATGGGTAAGGAGGGCGGTGTATAGGTACATCTTTGGTAAATGTAATGGTTCGGTTCAAGGGGGGACAGTAATGGAAATTGACAGTCCGGAATAATTTCATTGTACTCCGGATCTCGCCGGATGTGGTCCAGTTGGTTGCGACAATGAACTTTTACCCTCATTCACTTAATGTCCATGATTCACTTTTTTTTTTTATTTTATTTTATTTTTTTACATCGTTTTTTAACGAAAGTTACACAACTTTCTCTACAAAAGACAACAATATTCATGAGACGTTATTTTCTGATTTTCTACTGTCGCAAAGTTTAAAAAAATTACGTTTTGCGGTGATGAAGAAGTCATAAGTTCGCTGGTATGAAGTACTGTGACATCAATACAACAATGCAAACTTGTAATAGCAAATAAGCTTGAAGTACCTCAAAAAATATATTAAAATTTTTTGAAACCCATGTTGCAGTTAATGCAGTCTACTTTCATTCTTACGTATTAATATATATTTGAAGCTTTCAAATTGAACATGCCTGAAAGTAAACTACAATTGATCTTTGGTACTTCGCCTAATTGATGTCATTCGTCTGTTAAATCATACACATATCAATTTAAAAAAAAATTTTTTTTATTGCTTCGAATGGCATTGCACGTTGCGTGAGAATTTTCTACATCAAAGCACTTGAAGATATGACGCACAACATTCTTTCTTATCTCGTCCACTTATCTTTATCACTCATGCGTGCTTTTTACAAGAACTCATTGGTGTAAAACCCACGGCCGAATACGTTAGACGTATATGACATGCTACGTAATATTAAAAATTTTTTACCGATGGTACGTACACAGCCGAGTAATTTAACATAAAAATTAATGAGGTGAAAGTTTTCCCCTGATAACGATTTTTATCAAATCTGTTTTTTGAAACAATTCCTCAAAAATCAGTATTAACTTAAATTTTGAAAATTTAGATACTTTAGAAAATCCGTTTCTTCATAATTGATACCCCCCATTTTCAAATTTAATTTCGATATTGTTAAATAATTCTTAATAAAATATTTGATGAAGCATCACTATAAACTGTGTAATTTATGCGGGGGAAATTTCAGATTTGTGACTACATTTTTTTATTACGTTTCTTATCTGAAACAACAATGCACGATAAGTTGTTTTTTCTTTTCAAACAACAATAAGATAAAATAACAATTATCTTATGCTTTTGAAAGTTGATGTTTTATTCATCATTTTCTTATTTATAAAAAAGTATACTACGAAAAAAAAAAAAAAAAATACGGAGGTCAGAATCTTTAAAATGTGCCGGGGGGGTGGGGGGTACTTTTTCCTGATACCTAACAAAAAATTTCTGAATAAAAACAAGGGCGGATGTTTGATAAAAGTAGCCTCGAAAGTAGCCATCAAATTATGGGCGTCTTGCACTTCCTAGGCCCTCGACGAATCGGATACCTATGCAATGCTACCAATAGTTGCTCAAACCTCGCCCTTTCTATAACTCTGGAGCTTTTTTTTGTTTACGTACTCAGATTTTTTTTTCTCTCCCACGTGCAATTCCTTGCCACACCGGCTGTTTATCTGTAAAAGTGTGTATGCGTGCATACTTCTTCTTGGCCGTTTGTCAGCGGTGCAAACGATGTTTATGGCGAAACTAGTTTGTCCAAGAGTATGTGGCTTTTTGCTCCCACTCAGAGACACTCCTGCTTGAGAGCATCGCGGATAAGTAGTGTATCGGGACCATCGAGAGCGTGTATTAACGTTGGGAGGAAAAATACACGAATGGGTAACTGTGCATGAGTCTAGATGAGATCGATCTATTTTCCCTGGAGAAAAAATATTAATAAGTTTTCATCGAATACCAGCAGGTTGATAATCATATTAATATGATGGTTTTATAAAAAAATCGGGTGGTACAAATTACGCGTTTGTGATTTTCTAACGATTTTTTTACGTACAACACATGACTGAAAAAAAAGACAAACAAGAGAAGGGGTTGATACTCGAGGAGGATACCTGCTGGACGTTTGAAATTCGATCTACACCAGAGACAAATCGAAGCTCTAGCTTTTAGCATTACTCGCTTATTGCTGCGCATGTACGGCTTCGTCAGCGATGGTCGTGCAATTTTTGTACCCTCCTTCTAATTTTATTGTCAACTTTTTTTTTTTTTGTTATCCTCAAGTGTTTAAAAATATATTTGTGTACAAAGCGTGGTCTCACTTGGTTTTTTCCGCCGAGTGTCGAATTATTTTGTTTGTAAAGTTAATGGAAAATCGAGGAAAATGAAACGGCGGGAAAGACCCCCCTGTAGTCTGACATTATTTTGGATTACATAGCATCAAGTTTCGCTGACGTACGAGCTTCTTCTCTCTCGGTTATTAAAAATACTGTCACAGCGTGTGGAAAAAAAACAAACTTATGAACTCGCTTGTATGATCAATATTTGTATTTATCAAGTCAGCAATTACAAGAGTAATCGTGTCATGTAATGTGAATTATTAACTATGTGCACAAACAAAACAACAATTTATTGTATTTACGAAAACAAATTCTAATACCAAATCAGAATCAGCTGTCGTTTAAAAATATAATAAAAAATAGAAGCTACACGTAATACCCGATACTACGCATCCAAAATACAATGATCTAGTGCACTGAGAATTAAAAAAATCAGTTTAAATGATTGATATCTGGTACAGTTATAAGTGAAAATTTAAATAACACTTGTCTCGAATAGAAAGAACCTGTATGTAATGGCAAGTATTTGTATTTACGCAACTTAACGAAAATATTCCTTAAGTAACTACCCTCTTCCTGTACATGTAGAAATAGCTAAACTACCAGATTTTTTTATGGTATGACGATCACATGTTGTGTGGAAGTTGGATCCTAAAAGTTCAAGGTCATGTGCGCCAATTCAAAAGGTCCCCCTCTTTTTTTTACTTTTCATATTTTTGTTTGTAGTACAAGGAAAGTCCAGACTCCAAAACGAGCGCAAGCAACCCTCACAAGCAGTTTGTAAGACAAATTTTGATCTTTCATTGTTTTGCCTCAGCACCAACTCCCCCACCTCACATCGAAAATTTTTTTTTTCACAACTTCTTTTACGATTTATAGTTGAAACGGTCAACGTATTAATAGCTTCCCAATACTTGAGATACTTTGCATTCTATAGCCTCACAGCTTATGAAAACAGCCGTCAAAAATTTTTTTCTCGTCAACCTAATGGCATTATATATTCTGGCGTATTGGTGATAACCACAGCTGACAACTGACTATAATTTTTTTTCTCATTTAGATAAGAGTTTGTATTTTACAAATCCTCTTTAAAGCTGATTAAATACTGTGGGCCAAAAATCAGAGTCAACCTTCAATAAGTATTTTGCCTTGTCCAATAATCAGCTGTAAACGTTTATTTAACGTATGGCTACATAGAGACAACTGACTGAAGAGTTATTAAAAAAACTTCCATTATAATTAATATTTTAAAACTTTACCCTACCTGCCATAAACAAGCCACACTGTATCAGTCTCGATCAACTATGTATAGCCAGTAGTAGAAAAAGCTTCAGTCAGGAGGTGATTTGAAGAAAAGGTTGATTTATACTAAACATTTAAGTATACGAGACAAAAATGTTATGTAATCAAAGTTTAAAGCTTAGCATTGCCTTAGTGGACGTTATACTGCTGTGCAAGTGGGATGTGTACGATAAATTTCAAGTAAAATATTTATCTATATTTTCAAACTAGCCTTTTAAAACAAAACGTTAATTTCAGTTAACATGTATGAGCTGTTAACTAATCCGACGTTCTCTATTGCAACATACCTGAATTTATCAGGAAGAACAAATACTTTAAAATGAGTCATTGACAAAACTTCATATAAATAGTTATGTCACTCATACTACGACTAATCTTGAGTTATTTGAGAACTGCTTACTTATAAGAGCTTAATTAAATAGCAATTTGCAATATTTCAACATGTTTGTAAAAAAATT
Source organism: Copidosoma floridanum (assembly GCF_036245765.1). Classification (NCBI taxonomy): domain Eukaryota; kingdom Metazoa; phylum Arthropoda; class Insecta; order Hymenoptera; family Encyrtidae; genus Copidosoma; species Copidosoma floridanum. The sequence continues at coordinate 8,126,278 of NW_028321878.1, forward strand.
AATGTCTGTAAAATTAATATCAATTTTTGTACTCGAAATTACACGTTTTTATTGAATCTTCGTGTATTTTGATAATATAGATAATGATATAAAAATCATTTGTTATGAATGGAACTATTGTTAAAAGGGAGTCTTCTTGACTGAATAAAACTTGTTTAAGTTTGGTGCACTGTATACACAATTTTACTTGTTTAAAGACGTCTCTGAAACTAAAAGTTAATTATAATGCTATTAATCGTTATTACGTTCGTTCGATATAAAACTTTTGATTGGTATCACCTATTAAAACAACATGTACATATTTTAAATCGATACTATGTTGTACTAAAACTTTCAATTTTGATTTGGACCTACCAAAGCTCTCTTGGCCTAGATTTATCATTAATAACAATACAAAGCTGTTTTTAGTATTACTTACTTTGTTGATAACAGTAAAAATACAACATTTTTTATCAGTCGCAAATGTTTTTGGTAGCAGTACATTTCAGTGACTATTAAATCAAAGATATCGAAAAAATGCATCGGGCATTCGGTAGATAACGATAATGGAAAGAAAAAAAAACCGCATGACAAGCGATGTATAAGTTTTCCTCTTAAATTTTAGGGTCACAGAAAATTTTACGCCTCCACTTGGGTGTATATCTGGCCACGCGATCTCCCATTGAGAGCCACACGACCGGGGCCCACATACACACATACCACTGCAGGCAGCAGCTCCGGGGTTCGCGCGTAAGTATAAGCGAGATATTTTTATCTGGCGGGCCGAAATAAATCGGAGTCTCGTGTCTAGACGGCAAAAGAGGACCGTCGTCGACGACGAGCCACGGAGAAGAAAACTTCCGAAAGGAAGGAGCGATAAACTTAAGAGATAAAAGAGCAACAACGCTATAATATACAAAAGACGGAGGAGGAGGAAAAAGGAAAGTCGGGGAGGCTCTCTCTCTCTCTCTGGGTGATCGGTAACCGAGTATACAGCACAGACACACGTACCTAGATCCTCGACGAGGCGCAGCATGACACCGCCGATGTGCAGGTCGCCCTTGACTCTCAAGCTCCGCTCGACGCTCAGGTCGGTCACGTAGATCCTCAGCACCCAGCTGCCATCGATCTCGTGACCGTCCGTGTAGATCCTCGTGCTCGTCGACATCTTGGGGCTTCTCTCGACTTTTTTTTTTTTTTTTCTTCAAACTCTCCGAAACCTCACCCGCGCAAAACGATATTATTTTGCAACAACAAACAATAACAACACTCTCGAGCTGTCCGCCAGCCGATGATCCGCGCAGCTACAGCATTAATTTATCGTTGGTACTTGCGTATATAATATATTATTATATGTTGTGTATGCTCGCTCTCGCTCAGCAGCGGCTCCGAAACAGCCACATCGTTGTCCTCTTGCCGCGCAGTGCGCTATCCAGCTTGCGTAGGCGCACACAAGTTTGGCAAAACTTTGGATTATCGGTGATAACAAAGGGATAGAACCAAGTTTATGCGGTGCACATACGCACAATGTTATTACGGGTATATTTATCGAAGAATCGACAACAGGACACGATGATCGAACGACGCGACGCGCACCCGTACGTCGTGGTAATACCGAGCCGACTGACGAACCGACGACCGAGAGAAAACTGCGGCGAACGGTGAACTTTGCCGTGAGAGAGCGCGCTCTGTTTCGCGGCCGATCTTCGGGACTCCTCGGCCGAGATCGGCTCGCTTCTCTGTCTTTCTCTCCTACATGGGTCATTTCGCGAAAATCCATGCATGCCCGACGCGTTCCATTATTTCATGACGAAATTCTTTTTAAACTTGGGTTTTGATATTATAATTTTCCCGTAATTTGTTCTTAGTCAAGAATAAACGATTTAAACAACCGGGTAACTTTTCAGCTGTACGAAAAAGCATGTAAATTTTAATAAGCTTTTCTGAAAACATAAAAAAATTGTTTACAGCAGTGATAAAACAATGATAAAATCCTGATTATGCATTTTGGAGAAAACATTTTGCGATTTGTGTAAAGTACTATTAAAACATTTTTTTTTTTTTTTTGATGATACGTGAGTAAAAAAATTGCTACCATAATATGTTTAAATACGTTGTTTGAGATCAAGTGTGTATAACGCAATGTGTCAGGCAGATGATTTTTGCGCAAGTTCGACAATTACCGTAGACGAGATACACATATGCCACTTTTAAACGAATTTATGTAAGCATAATTACCTACATAATTAGTTGTGCCTATAAAATGAGCCCTGCTGGTGAACATTCATTAATTTACTTACTTAAAAGTAAAAAAAAAAAGATTATTTTCAATATAATATTGTAACTAAAAAACCAACAAACTTAAACGTCTGCAAATTTTTGAAATTGTAGCTTCAAGGAAAAAATTGCATCACGTTGCATATTAATTTTTTATACGTATTTATTTTTACATTTAATAATTTATAAAGTACAAAAGCTTTGATAGTTTTATATATGTATAAAGAAACTTTTTATTTTCATAAGAGTAGGGCTGAGCTAGATAAGCTTTTCGATTGCTGTCAGTTCAACCAAATCTCTTATTCCATAGATCTTTGAATGACGTCCTGAAATTAAATACAATAGTAATTATCATTGTCAACGTAAGTTCATATTTCTATTATGTATTACCTCATAATAATGAACAGTAGACATTGAAAAAAAAAATTGTGTTGATCCAAATAAACGTTTACTTTAATACAATTAAAAACTATTTGTTTGAATAAAATAAATATTTATTTAAATCTGTTAAATATTATGTCATAAGGAAATGATTTATTTGATAAAAATTAATATATAACATGATTTCAATAAATGCTCATTTTCCTCAAATAAATGTTTTTTGCTGTTTACCTTTGAATTACTCTATTTTTTAATGTCCGTGAAAAAAATGTTAAAAAAAAAAAAAATTCTTATAACGAGCTTCTGCATGAATCAAAATAGTGCACAAGCATCAAGATTGATCACATCAAAATAAATCTAGCAAATGATGAGTTTTTAATATTAATAAATGAAAGATAATTTTATTAATTTATTAAACTTTTTTCATTTTTGACATACTTGCGACATTGGCAAGTGCCGTCATTACACCTTCCACCAGCTTTGCCCATACTCAAACAATTGGCAGCACAAGCAGCATGACCAACTTTTCCACCGTAACTCATCAAGTCACACGTAACTCGGCGCTGTCGCACTCCATCACCATCGTTTGTTCCCTGCCAAAACTCCAATTCATTCGCATCTTCGAATCCTGCGTTTGTGTGAAAATGTTATGCTAATTACTGTTTTTTTTTTTTTTATAAAAATTATTTTCTCTTATTTTTTCCCTCAAACCAGGATAAAGTTAATTTGAAAAATAACCGAGATACCAAATGTAGTAACATACAAATCATATTTCATGATATCTTTGTATTAAATTTTTCAGTCAATGTGGAAAAATGCATGATATTGCTGATGCTTAGAGAAAACTATTAATAGGTATATTAATTTTCATCACGCGTGGATTGAGCTTTGGCCTTTAGCGTGATTGAAAAAAAAAACTTTCGTAGATAAGTGAGTCTTAACTACTTGATCTTGCATTCACAGACTTGCACCATTTATTATAAAATACATAAATATGTAGAGTTGAGTTAAAAAAATTTCTTGAAATATTGATGAATGTGTGAGACGATTTTACACGAGACATCCAATGCAATTCTTATGACTGCATATATACAAATGCAGTTTTATTGTTGTTATCACGTAGTTGTAAGAAATTTCCTTAAAAATAAAATCTATGTAGATATAAAAATCCAAAAAATGCAATGAAATTAGCGTACATTACAAAGAAAAAAAAAAAAAAAAAGAGTGCATGCAAGAAGATTTTTTAATTATTTTAGTGAGATACCGGATATCAAATTTAATTGTTGATACAATATACTATGATATTATATAACTATAGTTGTTAATTAGTATTTTTAACATACCATCGAACGGCAGTGCGTGAATTACGCATAATAACACAGTAAAAACAAGAAATAACAACGAAACTTTCATTTTTTTTGTAAAATTGCGATTCAGCTATCAAAACGTAACGAGTCCAAAATGAGTTTGATCTCTAGTTGGTACAAAAGCTGTTTATATACTCTTAATACTAGCTCTTCACGCATATAAATGTCAGCCGAAGGGAAAAATTCTTGGGGATTTACTTTCGTATTCAAAACGAATGGCAATTTTCTTCTGTGATTCCCCGGTGACGTCCAGAGGAAGCTTTGCAAAACGAGTGAAAAATCACGAGTGTGGTAAAAAGTGTAACAAGTCATAAATTTTTTTTTTTTTTTTGTCATAATTGAATACTATTCTCCTTTGTATGACCTTAGGTAGCATTTTTAATTTTAATTCTGTTTGGTTCTCAAGTGGAATCGGTTTAAATAGGTATTAAAATATACGGTTTTGTCTTGAAAGAGTTCGAATCAGCTTGGTTGTGGTAAAATTATTAACAAAAAAATACGTTTTTTTTAGATATTCATACATCGAAAATTAACTTGATGAGAAACGTCCCAGATATATTATGTGGTCATAAGTACTATTCGATGAGGATTAAAGTATGATCATCAAAAATCTAACAAAAAAATTTAATTTCTGAGGAGGAATTCTTTTTACACGCGATGAATCTCGGTTCTACTCGATGTTCATTAAAAATAGTTTTTTTTCATACATGTTAGTAGTAGTAGATGGTTTTAATTTTCAATAAATTTTCTAAACGTTTTTTTACGATGTTAATGAAAAAAAAAAAAAAAAAAAGTTAGTTATCACACCGACAACAACTGAACTCGTACCGTATCTTCAGATTTTAATGCCATCAGTACTCATACAATACCTTAATTACATGTAAAATATACGTAACGAGTAATTTAATTTTAAAACAATAAGAAGACTCATCGTTTGGATAAATAATATATTATTTTTTAACGTTAAATGGCAAGGCTTCACAGTTTTTAAAGTCTAGCAACAATGACGAAATGAGCAAAGAGAAAAACACATAACAACTTCTACATGGTATATGCTGTATTCCACAAATAAACGTTACCAAAGTGCCAAAACGACAAACGTCTGATACTGAGCTCTTATCTATAAATCTAATAATCGAAGTACTTGATTGTAAATTTTGTTATAAAAATAGGTAGGGCGCGTTCGGTTACCATCGTTCGTTCGTTAATTTGTACTCGTTCTGGGCAGTTTCACATTCGTTCCGTTTCTTTTGTTCCCTTCGTTAATCATGGTGTATGTACTTGTAATTTATTTTATCTAGACAAAGATCAAAGCAGTGTATGCTTTATGAAAATTATTAATATTATCATAAATAAAAATGATTAAGATTAGGTAGTTTATCCGATGGCCGATGGACACTACGACAAGTAATCGAGTGAACCAAACGATTGTCGATGATAATCGAACTATCGAAATTTTGTTAGGCATATTCTCTAAGGGGCAATCCACTGTGGGCATGCGGCGCTGCTAATGCCCATCTGGCATGCGGTGTCAGAATGCAGAAGTAGAAACAGCTGGAACAGCGATGAAGTGTGTGATAAGTATATGTTTTTTGTATCGAAGGCGTACATCTATATATAGAGGTTTATGGTTTCAAAAACATTAAAACAGTTGCAAACCTCAAAGGTTAAGTTTTTTTGGGTCTTTCCTATATTTCAGTGTAAATAACTAATAAAAATGGTTCGTACCTACATACCTAAAGGAAACAAAAACAAATGGACTGAGGAGCAGATGCAATTGGCTATTGAAAGTGTAAATAGTGGAAAAACCATTGCAAGTACTGCAAAAAAATTTGGCATACCAAGGAGTACTTTGCAAAGAAAGATTCAATGTATCAATTCACCAGATTATGAGGAAAAGGGTAAAATTTGTCATTCCACAAGTAATTGTTTTTGATGTACATCAAATTTAAAGATTGTTGCATTGAAATACTAAATTTGGCTTTTAAATGCTGAAACTAATTTTAAATAATCCATCCTATTGTTGTAGGCGTTTCATAGTTTAAATGATAGACACTATTTATTTTTAATGGAATTATTGTCAGTGTATTATACTAATTAAGAATTATTTTAATTATTCTGATGTGTGCTTTGAAAGAGGCATTGTCTTAGTCAAAGTTGTTTTGAATACGTTTATTTTTTGTAACTTTTTCTATGATTGATGTCCATTGCCTGCCCCACATTTTCCTACATGTACATGCATCTACATCATCCTTAAAAGTTATACTTTTCTAGTTCCAGGTTTTCGCAAAGCATTTTCAGACGAAGAAGAAGATTTACTTGCAAAATACTTGAAAGCACTGGAAGACAAACTATTTGTGTTCACACGCACAGACGTTAGAAGACTGGCGTTTCAATTTGCAGAAAGATACCAGCCTAATCACCGATTTAACAAGAAAGAAGGATTAGCTGGACAAGATTGGATGACCAATTTTATCAAACGGCATCCACAGCTATCCATCAAAAAAGCAGAACGAATATCAGGATCAGATCCCTTGGAGTTAAACGAAGAAGCTGTATTAGAATTTTTTTCTGTTCTCAATTCTGTGATGAAACAATATGAGTTTCCAGCCTCTAGAATCTACAATGCAGATGAAATGAGTATTATTATTGTACCAGATGAAATGCCAAAAATTACCCCAGCTACGAAAAACAAACGACTTACTGATGTTATCCCTCCAGATGAGGCAGGTGATACTGTAACTATCAAGGTATGCTTTTCAGCGAGCGGCGAGTACATGCCGATGATGATTGTGTTTCCTAGAATGACGATTGATGACACATATTTGCAAGGCACTCCTGAAGGTACATGGGCAGAATGTCATCCTAATGGTTGCATTCAGAGCGAAATTTTTTATCGTTGGCTGATGAAATTCATCGAGTTTTCTGGCTCAACCAAAGAAAATCCTGTTTTACTCATACTCAATGCACATGTCGGTTACATAAAATGCTTTGATGTAACAGATCTAGCTGAAGAAAATGGTGTTATTATAGTTTGTGTCTCTGCATTTATAAAGCATGAAATACAACCCATTGATGTGTCTTTTAGTAAATCTTTTAGTAATAATTACATCGCTGAAGTGAGACAGTGGCTACAACTGAATAGCCCCAAGACTGTGACGATCAATCGAATAGCAGAGTTGTTAGGAAATGCTTTTACGAAAACTGCCACATTGGAAGATGCTGTAAATGGGTTTTCTAAATCAGGAATTTATCCGTTTAATACGGAAATCCATCCTTTCAATACACATTTCATGGCAGAGGAGTTGGATACAACCACAAGTGAAGTACAGGGTGAAGTACAAAACAATGAACAAGAATTAACATGCAGTGCTTCAAAAGAATTTATAGTGAACATAAAAAAAGAAATGTCTTTGAATGAGAACTCAGAAACTAATAGGAATCCTTCAGAAAAGTCTCAAAAAAGAAATAATTCTGTACAAAGGAAAAATATCCCACAATCCAGTGCTGAGCCTATTCGGCCTAAAAGATCTATAACAAAAGTACAGAAAGAATTCCCCCAACAAAATCAGCCATGGAAGAAGCGAAAACTTCCAGAACGTACGCGGAAAACGAAAAATTCCGTGGAAAGCGACGAAGATGCTTTTGAAGCAAATTTGATTGACAACACAGATGCCGAGTCTATTCCTGATAAACAATCATCTCCTGGTCAGTCGTTGTCAGTAAAACTGAAAAAACAATCAGGTAACATTTTCAACATATTACTCTATTAAGTACTCATTACACTATAATTTTTTACATCCTTCTATCGTTTCCAATCATACTGATTGTTGAATTATTCCCTACGGTATCGAAAAACGATATTTTTAAATAAAAAAATATGACCATAAACCGTGTATGATGTATAAATTGTAAGTTTCATGTTGTCTTTGTGTTTTAATCAATTATAATTTATTCTTTCAGGCAAGACTTCTAATTCTAAATCAAGTGAAGAGTACGATTTAACTGATGGACAGCTATATTTATTGAAAAATAACAAGCTCATTCCCGTTACATTAGATGTAGTCCTTAAAGCTGTTAAATAACTGTAACATAACGTAATGTAAAAAGTATTTAATATAATGTTGAAAGATAATATTTTTTAAGAGATCGGCTTGAGCAGTTAAATTATATTGTATAAGAAAAAAAGAATACAAGTTGAAATAAAAAATTTTTAAAGTTTTGATTACAACCGTTTGACGTTCATTTGAACTAAAGTCCCTATTCACGCATACCTGTAATTTTCAAACAAGCTAATGTTTATCAATTTCAAAATATTTTTTTTACTTCAATCATGAAGATCTTTCACAAATCTATAGTTATTTATCAACCCCATTGTTCATTTCATCTTAAAACGTTCCAAAATCAACTCATTGTAGTATTTATGAGGCCAAAGCACCAAAATTAATTTGAATCTAATCTTAATTAGCGCGCACAAAATATGCGATAGGGGGTGGAACGATAAACTGAAAATATCGATGTATCGCAAATCTTTCTTGCTTCAAAAAAAAAATTCATATCAGATCAGATCAGCGCCCCGATTGGTTGACGGATCTTACGTATTGTAAGTACGAAAGTACGTTGTTGTTGCGCAATGATGCATGTATACACCGGCAATTGTCGGTTATATTTTTTGAATATATAAGTATTTTCACTTGGCTTGATCTCACTTAATTTTACTCTATAACAGTTTTCAATAATACATCGTACCAGTTAATAATGTATAAAGTGGTAAAAAACGTTTGAAACCTTCTGTAAATCACTATAAATCAAAATCAAACGCAATTTAGGTTAGACTGGCTTTACCATGTTCAAACAAATAATATTATGTTTACTTTGAAAAAGTGTAAAAATTTGCTTACTTCAAACAATAATCAATATCACACAAAACTACAATGTCGAAATTGTTTTTGTAGTTAGATAAGTAAACTAACATAAACTACAACAAAATGATGAAACTTGCAAGAATTGCTTTATTACGTGGTGCAAAGCACAGCGCAATAACTTCAGTCAAGCGCAACCTAACGCAAACATCTACAAAGAGCCTCGTCTGTTTGGAGCACAGGACTTTACTTCGTCTCACCGGCCAGGAAGTACCCGACTTTTTGCAAGGCCTCATTACAAACGACATGAGACACCTCAAAGAAGGAGCAGCCAGTATTTATTCGGTCTTCCTCAATACCAAGGGTAGAGTCCTCTACGACACGATTATTTATAAAGCACAAGAAGCCGACACTTACTTAGTGGAATGTGATTTAGCTGTGGTTGACGGTTTGTTGAAACATTTAAAGATTTATAGGTTGCGTAGAACAGTCGATATACAGCCTATGAACAGTAGTATGAAGATCTGGAGTGTCTTCGATGACAACATTGTACCTCAAAATGATAACAAAAATGATTCAAAACTGGAAGGTAGGATATTTCCATGTGGAAGTGGGGACAACAATTCCAGTAAGCTGATCGATAAAATCTCGATTTATTCTGATCCCAGAATATTGGATTTAGGATTGAGAGTTTTGACAGAATCCAGTGTAACGGACACCGAAATTATTAAACATTTGGAGCCAAGTTTGACTAAACGAAAATGTGCATCGAGTTACAGGGCCTTTCGTTACAAGCAAGGCATAGGTGAGGGCGTTCAAGATTTGCCGCCTGGTTCATCCTTTCCCTTGGAAATCAATTGTGATTACCTGCATGGTGTTAGTTTCCACAAAGGATGCTACATTGGACAGGAATTAACAGCTCGAACACACCACACTGGAGTAGTTAGGAAACGTCTCATGCCTCTGACATTGAGTTGCCCTAGCAGTGATGTGTCAATTGAATTTGATGAAAAAATAGTAAATGAAAGTGGCAAAATAGTGGGCAAGATTAGAGGACATGAAGGAATTTATGGCTTAGGATTGATAAGAATTGCAGAGGCTTTAGCTGCAAAGACGTTGACTGTTAAGGAATGCATTTTAAAAGTTGTAAAACCTCAGTGGTGGCCTCAAGAGTCTAACAAAGTAGAGGCTTCGCTCAAGACTAGTAATAGTTAATGTTTGGTCTTTTTGTTAAGGTTTCTATTGTTTACTTGTGAATAAATTATTTTTAAAAGTATCATGTACTTCTGTGTAAAACCTTTAAATCACATTTGACAGTAGTAAGCAGATTTTTACGAAATAATGTATTTATTCCTTAAAAACTATTTCAACGTTTGTTTAAATTTATGTTCTAAAATTAACTTTGATGTGCATCACAAAGTGAAGCAGATAATTATATTATTTTTTCTTGGCTTATCAAAATTAAGGCCAACTATTACAGACAAATGTTTCGTATTTCTTATAGGATGGAAACAGTTTCTGCAGGCAGTTCAAAAGACATCAGATCACAGTCAAAAAGTCGAGAACCACTTGCAAAGATCGTTCAAGACTCTGGTGGTATATGGAAATGTTGTATTTGTAACCTGGAGGAACGTTATGATTACAAAGGAACAAAACCTCCATTTGCAAAGCATTTAACTTATACAGAAGATTGTTACATTATGAAGGATCCGTTCAGTCCTCCAAATAAAAACAAAGTTTTAGTACTGGGTGGTGACTGCAATATGTGTCATAATTCAGTCTGCACAGATTGCAGCTTATTTTATTCTAAACGGTTTTGTAAAAATTGTACATTAAATAACATGAAATATTTTCCAAAAGAAATACAGGAAAAATACTGTTAATAAGACAAGTGGAGGAAAGAATCAATAAAGAATAATTCAACTAAGAAATAATTGTGTATAATTCGTTATAAAACGCATGTATTCATTTCGTACATTAGTAAAATATAGCTTATTCAGAATAAGTTCTTAAAATAATATTTCTCGCCAACGAAGTGAAATTATGTGGCGTACTGCGTCGATTTCTCTAAGGTATAACTACACATTCATTCATTGCAAAACAATACATCATAAAACAAATTTGAAACAAGACATGAGCGAAGTATAGAATCATAATTATTAAGTTTCTAAAAATTTGTTAGTCCGTCTATTTTTCCGCTGCAAGCTTTTTAGCCATCATCTTTTTCTTCTTGTCACCTTTGTTAGCACCTTTCGAATTCTTCTTAACTTCAGCTTTTTGACCTTGGAATGTTTTTTTTACTTTTTCTTTTTTTGGTGATGGACTCTGGCTGACGCTTTTGTTTGCCTCATTTTTTTTGGCTCCTCCTTGGGACCGCTTTTGTTTCATTTTTCCTTGCTTGTTGCCACCCTTGATCACAAAAAAACGAAACATAAATAAGAATCTACCTATTAGTAAACTTTCGAGGTAAATTTTCATGCACCGTTGACACTGCACGAATATTTACAGAAATTATTCTTTAATTTGTAAAATTATAAAAATACGCCAAGTTTTGTCAAATGCGTGAAAAATATCAATAGGGGCTAAAAGTAGAAACAATTTCTTGTTACGTGAGAAACCAAGTAAAAATTTAATTTTGCCAACGAAATGCTTGAAAATTAAACAAAACAGTTTTCTAATTAACTGGTTCAGCAAACTATTAATAATACTTATAATGGCTTACTTCAGATTTGGCAGCCTGTCCTTCAGAAGTTTTGAACTTCTTGTTTCCCTGTTCTTTGTTACCAGAAATCCTCTTCCTCTTCTGATTTCGCTCTTTAGGTTTGGGTGTATGGTAGATTGCTACTCTGATTTCACGACTGCCTAATTTTGTGCCGTTTAACTCTAATGCCAAAGCAACAGAATCTTCCTCTATAAAGTTAATATATCCAACACCTCTGCTCAGTCCAGTATCGCGATGTTTCATTATGTGAACAGATTTCATGTTGCCGCATGACGTGAAATGAGCTCGAACTTGATCTTCCGTTATTTCTGAAAACAGTATTTAATATCATTGAGTTATCTACAGTACAGAAAATATTTTTTCCAATAAGCAACATTTTTTATTTAAATTTGCACTGTAAGTTATTTGAAACGAGTTAAATACATACCAAAAGGAAGATTTCCTATAAATACTGCCTTCTTCTCGTCATGCGCTTTGTCCTTGTTGGCTACAACGTCAACTCTAAGTGTATGTCCATCCAGTACGTGACCATTCACCGCTACAGCTTTCTCTGCAGATTCTGCATCTTTAAATACAATGTAAGCATAAACTGACTGTACTTTTGGGTGTATTTTCTTTGTAATGGTCGCAGCCTTGAAGGACATTTTAGGATCTTCCGGAACAGCACCTCTGATGCGCATATTTTCGATTGCACCAAACTTCTTGAACAGTTTTTCTATTGTTTTTTGTTGGACGTCCTTGGGCACGTTTCCTACAAAGACGGTTCTTTTGTCCAATTCAGCTTTTTCTTCAGGTGACAATTTTTTTCTGGGGCTATCTAGCGGTTTTTCGGACTTTTTAGTGGGCTTAGGTTCTCTCTTTGACTTTTTAGGTGGAGTAGATGCTTCGAGGCTCGCATCCTCGTTATCCTCGTCATCCTCACCATCTTCGTCATCTTCGCTTTCATCCTCATCCTCATCATTCTGGAATTCTTCATCATCATCGTCATCGTCATCCAAACTCGTACCCAACAAAGTCTTGAGATCAGAACCTTTAGATTCATTGGCCTCGTTCTCGTCTTCATCCTCATCTTCGTCCTCATCTTCATCGTCATCATCATCATCATCGCTATCATCCTCACCTTCTACATTCTGCATTGATTCATCATCAGACACATCCTCATCTTCGTCGTCGTCGTCGTCATCACTACCGTCACCCTCTTCAAAGTCCTCATCATTGCTTTCATCTTTCAAACTGTCTCCAAGCAAATCTTTCAAACCAGGGCCACTAGCGTCCAACTTACTTTCTTCCTCCTCATCATCATCATCATCATCATCATCATCATCATCATCTTCGTCGTCGTCTTCATCATCGTCTGAGTCATCCATATCCTCATCATCATCGCTGTCCTCGAGACTTACATCCTCATCGTCTTCGTCGTCATCTTCTTCGTCACCAGCTTTCACACCCTTAAACATTTTGACACCCTTTTTCTGCTTGGTGTTCTTGGTAAGCTCTTCATCTTCCTCTGCGGAGTCGTCTTCTTCATCACTATCCAGTTCTTCGTTCTTCTTTTGTAAAGGTTTTTTAGCAGGTAACTGTTGTTTCTTGGTCATCTTCTTAACATTCTTAGCTTTCTGGTTGGCTGGCTGAGGCTTTGTCACTTTGTTGGCGAATTTTTGTTTGCCCACAGTTTTTTGAACAAGTTTTTTCTCTTGATTTTTTTTGGCAACAAGACGATCCTTAACACCCATGTTTTGCTGTTGTTTAGACTTTTGCTTCTTTTTCACAATTGGGGCTTTGGTCATACTATGCTCTGGAAAAATCATGTTTCTAACTTAATATAAGTTAACAACACTCTAACTATAACAGTTATGATTTTTCCAAGAAATCATTAAAACTTCATGTTAACTTTCATTATTATAAATCATCAAGTTAATTCTGTCAAAGTTAACATATGCCTTTACTAGGAAATTAGACGTTTTCACTTCTCGTGTTCATTTTCAAGATAAAAGTTTAGGCTTTATTTGAGCTTTTATTACCTGAGGTACGTGTGTACAAACACTTTAAGGTAACGTATAGAAAATGTTTCTATAAAATGATACAGAAAACGATAGATTTAGATGAAATGGAGCAGTCGCAAAAAGGGAAAATTAACTATTGATCAATTAACGTGTAATGATCGCACTAAAGATACACACGTGCTAAACTCGAGTAGGTAAGTATAACTGCGGACTCCAAAAAAAATTTTTGAATATAGGTAAAATAACGGAACAAGATCGAGGATTCTTCAACTTTGATGTCATGATTACCGATGATTTAAGGATAAAATGACACAAATTAAGCGTTTGAATGAATACATGAAATGTTGTATAGGTTATCAAGCCACGTGCCGGCTAAAAGAACCCAAGTGCGGATACTTGTCCAACGATGACAAAATTTTGTGAAATTGCTAATTGAGACAAAAACTCGTGTTAAAACAATAATGCAAAAGTAAAAGCTTACCACAATTATTTGTGAGGACAGCAGCAAGGTACGGCTTAGCGATGAAAAGTACAGGAGTTTAAGCGCCAAAAGATGGAGAAACGATGCTTAAATTATACTATAAGTAGGTATACGATTGCTTGCTCGTTGCTGAGTGCTGACAAAATACGTGTACAAGTGTATAAAACCTGTGTTTGTGTAACGTATGACGTCGTCACGTAAGCGAAATCATCCGATATTGATCGGAGACGTACGAGGGTACAAGTGTATCATGGCGTGTGTTTAAAATGAGGTCCATTCTATATAAAAAATATTTGAACTGAGAAGTTACGTGATGTCACAGGTCAGAACCTTCGTAATTAATTTTTATTGTTAAAAAGAGGAGTAAAAGTAATGTCACACCGATGTCGCAAAACTCAGCGGTGCAGATAACAATTGTAGAAAGAGTTAAAACTGAGCTCTCATTGGTTGAACCAGGATGTAGTATTCGCGCGAAGATTCAAAACACAGAAATAGAAGAGAAGAAAAATTATTACTGTTTACTTTTTTTTTTTTACTATTAAAATAGAGTATTTTCCAATTCTGGATGTATTAGAATAAACTAGATTTTAGATTTTAGGGTTAGAGTAGAAAAGTATGAAAAGTTGTTTATCCATCGTAATGTAAATATATTAAAAAGTTCATGATAACAAATACAGACAAATAGGATCGCGAGCAGTTACAATTTGTTTAATATAAAAAAAAAAAAAAGTATCATGAAAAATGCTACATTTTAATATGTGGGGTGGTTTATTAATGGAATAGTTTGTTCTGTATGAATTTTAGCAGCTCGTTTTCTTAGCGATTTTAACAGATATATTGAAAAGAACACTTGTCAAAAAAAAACAGTCATCTGCTATTTATTTTAAATGCAGTGACATTTGCGAGATTATATCCCAATTTATCCATATTTTTTCCAATTATTCTTAAAGGAACAAGATTATTAACTTTTAGATTATCCTGTGGATTTTTCTCGTAAATAATTCCAACTCAACGAATCAAAAGTTACAAATATCATTATGAGTTGAGTAAAAATAAAATGTACGGAAAATGACCTAAACGAATATTTTCAGTTTTGTGCCAGGGTTTTGTGAAAACTGATCTCGTACTAATAAATATAGATGAAGTGATGTATTAATCACAAGTAATGAAAAGGCAAAATTAAACAACGCTACAATCATACTATATACCACGAGGAAGCGTGTAGTAATCGGATGTTAGACGAATAGAATTCTTCCTGAATCAATAATTAATTATAAATGATTTTTAACTTTATATGACTTTAAATTATCTCGCAAAGCCTAAAATATAAATTTTTTTTTAATCTGGCTATATATTTTCACAAAAATGTTTGAAATAAAAAAAAAAATTTTGTAAATGATTATCAAATTTACAACACGTGTATATGTATAATTGCAATTCCAAACTACAACTTTAAGGTATTAAGAAATTTTTTATATTTAATTTACTTCTAACATAATTATTATCATTATTGATCCTCAAAAATAGGAGTGGCATGGAGAATAAAAAGTTCCACCTAAGCCTTCACAATTTTGGTACAACAAACAATCAGAGGTAGCCATTACGGCAGCTCTTAACTATTTTAATAAAAAAAAAAAAAAAAAAAAAAACATCCTAAAGTTTCATTCAAATCCACAACCCACAGTATATGTACCTGATGCTCTTTTTGCAATTTGAGTCTTCAAAAGCACATTTAGTCTCTCCTCATGTAACAAAAGCTCTCGGGATGTTTCTCTTACAAACGAAGGATAGGCATGTAAATGTACACCAATTCCTTTTTTTTTCCTTATCTTAAAATCGTGCCATTCGCTAACGACCTCGATCCAACAGAAAAAGGCGCCACTGCTTGTGCGCGCAATTTTTATTTTGCTAAAAAAAAAAACAAAAAAAAAAACAAAAAAAAATAGAGAACGCGCCTCTCTCACATCAATATAGTTGTAATTGGCAAGACGACAGGATGAGACCCGACGGCGATTAATATTAGTTTCCGCGAAACTGCACGTTTTCAGTGTTTAGCCGTTAGTGACGCGCTTTTCACGCCTGTGCCCGAGAGTAATGTGTGTCCCTCGCGTGGATAAAGACAATATCCTTTAAAATTGTGAAATTGTGTTATGCAAAAATTGTTTCTGCCTCTAAGCGCGTCGTTGTCACTGGCATAATATTTCACTGTTATTGTCGCACGCGGTCGAATTCAACTGTTTATTTTATTTTATTTTTTATTATTTCATCAAGTACTGCATTCTTTATGAGGACTGTTGTTGGACTTGATTGTCAGCAATTTGCTGTCAATGTCATAGTCAAGCCTCGTTGGGTCGACACTTCCAGCGAAAAATGCTTCGTAGATCATTTTACATACGTGCCTGTGAAATTATCTTGGAAAATTAAATGGTGTGTATGAAAATTAGTTTTTTAATTTTTTTTGAAATTGTATTCTTCATTGATATTTTTTAAGGATGCGTATATATGTGTGATTCATTGTAATTTTACTTGTACGTAGATTTAATTATATAGTTTATGTGCATACAATGAAGAAAACAAAAAAAAAAAAGCAATAGTAATAATTAATTATTTTTTATTTAAATTGCGTTTCAGAAATTTTTATCATAGTATGCGAGTTTTTTTTAGTATAATAATTACACTTCTCTCTAGTTTGCTGTCATTTTTTGGAGTTAAAATGTAGTGATGAAATTTTTGATATATTTGGTGACTAAAAAGCCACCGGTCACCCATGAGCATTTAATTTCTATGCATATTTTATATTCCATTAAATGTTGCTGCAGAGTATACCCAAGACGTATTTTAAACCACTGAAAGAAATGAACACATAACTGTCGCCTTTTTCTTCATGGAATGGATTATGGAAAAAACATAGATCCCAGTTTTTAGATCATAGGTCATAGTACTTAGTACAATCGTTTTAACCACCATTCTATTGCATTAAAAAAAATTTGTATAAACAATTTTCATAGAACAAACATAAAATCTGTTTTTATGATATTTTGTACGTCTCATTGTATTGCCAAACATTATTTTTAGTTACGTTCATCGATGAACATATACACTTCGGTTGTAGAATCTAAAATGACTGAATTAAAGGTCTTGCCCAAAAAAAACGACACCTAACTTAATAAGAAAACTACATTTTTGTATGTATTCAAACTCTGATTCTAATTGTCTTGCACATAAAAAGAGAAATAGCATCGAAATTCATCCAATTTATATGTGCATGGTATTGTTAATTCAAGTTGCGATCGAGTGGCTATAGTGTCTCCAAATGTTTGCATTATTTATCATCATTAGTCAAACAATTACACCAAATGCATAATGAGATCGAATTGGAACTTTACCGATCATTCACACTCACTTATTTGCGCATTGTAATTCGAATATGATACGACGGTTGTATTGTTTTTAGTAAAAAAAAAAAAAAAAAAAAAAAAAAAAAGCTGTTTTTTGTCTCCTTTTATTTGGTATGTAAGTATACATCCCACGCGCTAATTCGAAAAATATTAATTCACCACCGACCGACTCACTTTAAAGCCACACCTTCGTGTAACAACAGACAAAAAACACACGGTCGGTAGCGTTCTCAAGATTCCCAAGATACGCAAGATAAAGAGGTCATGTCTTTGGAAACTTTTCATCGTCGAGGAGCCAAAAAATACTTAAACGAACCTGCCGCTCATCATTTAGATATATATACTCTATGAGCAAATCCACCAAATGTTTTTTGCTTCGTTTAAAAGTACAAAAAAAAAAAAAAAATATATCTAGCAAACATAGCTGATCTTCGCAGATATTATATCCTCGATCTCGTAGATAATTGATTGCTTGTGATTTTTGGTCCTACGATTAAAAAGGACCGAAGTACGAGATAAAGAAAGACCACGGTATGACGTATGCGCGGATTAAAACATTCATCATCTCATGATTTATAAGCTGATGAGAAAAAAAATTACAGTTTTGAACTTTTTGTATATTAGAGTTGCGCCTACTCGTTGTACTTCCTTCTGCTCTGCTTTACTCTAAGTACAACTTGGCACATTATTTTGTGTATAGGTTTGCTTTCACACGTGTGGCTGAAAAAGGATAGAAGTATAAGCTTCTCTGAAACCTTGAGCATCACTCATTTATATCAATTCAGTAATCTTTATGACTTGATTGATTTTTTGTCCTATTATTTATTTGTTTTTTTATTTTTTCATTACTTCTTTCTTTTCAAAGAAGGACGAACTTATACATGAAAATTTATTTTTTGACCAACGAGCGTGTTTATGATCTATATAAAATCAAAGTATTGAATGTATTTAAAAACAATTTACGGTACCACAATTTGAATATAAAATATCTACGATTGTTTCTCGAGTTTTTCATGTATTTTTTCCAATAACAAAAAGACATGTATGTTTGGCTTCTTTGAACACCGTTAATTGACGCCAAGACATATGTCAAATCTTCATTCCAACAAGTGGAATTTCTATCAATACAATTACATCAGCGATAATTAAATAATAACACTTTGTTCAAAGGACATTTTCTACGTACAAATAAAAATTTTGTGAAACCCTCCCTTTCATGCCAATGATTTTACTGAAACTACTTCTCAGTTGTATAAAGTGAGTTAAAACCATTTTACTAATTATTGCGCTTTTTGTCAAACATTTTTTATCCAATAAATGTGTATCGGAAAATTACGATCAAAGTATATATTACAAGTAAAAATTGTCAAGTCGTTTTTTAATATTCGCTGATCAAGAGATCGGTATTGCTTCGGTATTGCTTACAGCAATAACAATTTATAGGGACAATCACCTTGTCAATGATGTACACGATATTGTATATTAGCCATGGTATAAGAATGGCATCGGTGTAAGAACGGCGTTAAGTGCATTTATTCGATTAACTGTGCAATTGAAGCTCATAAGGGTTGAACAAAAATCAATTTTCCTTTTACTTTTCATCACGTACGATTTTTTAGTGATTGATAAGCTCTATATGAGTTTATTTTTAAAAAAATTCTTTCAAGAAAATTGAATGATAAAATTCTATCTGTAAGTATCTAATTATCATCGTTGTATATTAAGTTAGATAAAGGGTCGTCACAATTCGTTTCATGTATAGTATTTGTACAAAAAATTTAAAATAAAAAAATTGGGCTTAAGCGGGCTTTAAATAAATGCCAAAGAAAAGTATTATTCAATAAGTTCAGAATTTAAAAATTAATAATTTAAGTAACTGTTGTGCATATTATTCATACATCTAATTTTCCCTGCTGTGAATTCTTAATTTTAACCATGATATCATTGAAAGGAC
Source organism: Copidosoma floridanum (assembly GCF_036245765.1). Taxonomy (NCBI): domain Eukaryota; kingdom Metazoa; phylum Arthropoda; class Insecta; order Hymenoptera; family Encyrtidae; genus Copidosoma; species Copidosoma floridanum. The sequence continues at coordinate 8,145,702 of NW_028321878.1, forward strand.
TTGCGGAAGTTACGAAATACTCATAAATTAGTAAGCAAAATTTAATCAAGGCCATCATATTTATTCTCGTGATCGTCAACCATTCAATGAATGTCCTCAAATTGTTCAAAAATGTGTTTTGCTAATGGATCTTAAAGACCAGAGTGTTGATTACATGGACTTTTTTACTCGATGAGTCCTCGTATAATTTTATTTCAAAATCGTCTGTAATTGTAAATTCAAAATTCAATCAATGAAGATGTTGATTAATCTCATGAAAAAAAGTATTGGCTACGTTGAGAGAATCTCTTTTTAAATTGGACATAACGACAGTAGAAATAAAAATAGTAATAATAATAATAATAATAAAAATAATAGTAATAAAAACAATAATGAAGATAATAATGGCAAAAACAAAAATAATATTTAAAATAAAATCAACAAAAATTTTCAAACCCACTAAAACTTTTTGTTAAAAAATTCTTTGTTACATTGAAGTGTGGACAAAAATTATGTGCACTTTTAAAAAAGGTAGGTATAAGAGCGCAAAAAAAATGTGTAAAATACGGATAAAACACGATTAATATTCGATTCGATTAACTTAACTCTGTATCTATGCGTGGGAAACCTAAAACTGAATCGATTCGACATCATTTGCCATTGTTAATTAATTTATTCAAACATAGAAAATAAACGTAATCTCTAGTCGAACACCAACCAACGAAGCATATCGATATCGTGCACGATATGTGTGTATGCTTTATTTTTCCTGTTATAATTCAACCATTGAACCATTCACTTTCACAACAATGAAAAGTACACGTCACGCATAATTATCAGGGACCGGTGATAATGTACAAACATACACAGCACGGTAATAATAACATTCGGGTACAGAAACTTATGGTGAAGCGACGAGACAAATTTAGGTGCAAATGACGGTTGTGCGTATTGTTTCGTTCAAATTTCCCTTGAAAAGGTATACGCGGCAAGTGGGTCAAGCATCAACTGCGCTTTTGTTCCTCGGCTGGATTGTCATCTTCATGCAAATGACAACGCGGCGTCCGAGTCATCGGCAACCCACCAAGGCCCCCCCGAGATATTCGACCCTCGCCGATCCAAATTCCACGAATCTCAGCTCGCAAACTCGACTTTCGGCTCATAACGAGCTAGTATTCGCTCGGCGGGCGAAATGAAATGAAAAAAAAAAAGTCTCGCGTATATACTCATATGCTTTATGGACTATGTGTTCCAAGATACTGTACGCGGATGAGCATCAGAAGAGGAAGAGGAGAGGAGAAAGGACGGACGTCAAAGAGGCGAAAAAGAGGAGGCTCTCGGGGAATGCCCTACGTCGCGTCGGCCTCGACGCCTTTCGCGCTGTTCTCGGACCACATAATACACACACACACAATAAATAGAGAGCAGGAGGAGGAGGAGGCTACCGATCCGACAATCAGCTCGTGTATATCTATATATATATATATATATATATATATATATATACACGTATGTAACGTTATTGTACACACCTAAGTATTTGTATTTATATGCGCGAGTGTGCGTGATATGTCTATGTACACGCGACTCGCGTACACGACTCGATTTTCCCGTACATCCAAATGCAATGATTCCTCTCGGCGCGCCAAGTGAGTATGCTGTAAGCCGACGGCATTGCCAGTCAGTCCGGAGCTAACGCTCGAGCCTCGCGAATCGAGCTCCGAACTCTTTGGGCCGATAATCCTGCGAGTTTTCGTGGGCGCGCGCGCGATACGCTTACCGATCGCTTCTTTGTTTTATTTTGTTTTATTATTATTTGTTTATTTTTACAGTACTACGTACCGAGTTGATGTTAAAGAGCAGGTCCAGTTAAACAACGAGTCGCTGCCAAGTTCGCAGAAGGTGAGTGTATGTGTGGTACAATGTGTAGGAGGAAAAAATCGGTATACCAGCAGCTGCACCGTACACACGTAGGCATTGCACGTTATTGGCAATAATAAACCGTGCAACGAATTCACAATTGGTTGAGTGTTGTGGTCGTTGTTGTTTCAGGTGCAAATACAACAGGGAGTTACATAATTAAGTCGTCCCACGTAAAGGGAAAGGGTGGCAAGGGGGAAAAATCGAGATGGTATTTATTTGTATTACGTGAACCGGTTGACTCGTATACAATTTCACGGTAATCGTGGTATAATACAGCCGATGAACTAGTGTATTATACCATTTGGTACTCGTGAGCGTAAAACCATATTGTATGCGATTTGTGTGTGGGCGTGGGAGGGAAAAAAACCCATTGTTGGATCGTACACACCTGTAATCCGAGAAGGCGGTGGATGCGTTAAACTATCGAGAGATGTAAGGTATTGCTTTTGCTATTGGCCAATATAACAATATAACGATGCGCGCACGTGCTATTGAACGCTTGACCGGCACCTTGTGGACCTATATACAGTCGGCCTTGTTTCGGCGCGCATGCAAAACTTTCACTCGTGTCCGTGCACCTCTCTCTTTATCTCTCTTTTGGGTGTGTAGTTTTGTCTTTTTTTTTTCTTCTTATTTTTTTAATTTTTATTTGCATTGAGATAAAGCGTCCCCATGTGCGCAACGTGACTCGCACAACCCGTTATCGGGCTTGTGAATTCGTCGCACCGTTATCGAGATACTTCGGGTACGTGATTTCATACTTTTTCACTTTTTGTAATTTAACTTGCAGCAGGGATTATAATTTTTTACTAGATGAGTCGTTCATACGTTTTTTTTTTACTTTGGGTGTTTTTTTTTTTTTTTTTTTTTTTTCTGGACGTTTACTGCGTCCTCAGAAATTTAGAGTTAGCAGCTGGTGTGCATCGTACCAGGGCGAGCACGAGAAGTCCCTCGGGTCTTGTTTCGCAGATCCCTAGTGCTTGCTTTCCCTGGCGATATGCGCCATCAGGTATGAAAATTACTGCCATCGTTGTTTTCGAAATTCCGTTTTGGCCTTTTTTCAAAACGATAGATGCGTGGATTATTTTTTCAAAACGATTTTCTATAAGATAAATGTCGCTTTCGTACATGGTTTTTAAGTAAAGTTTTCCAACGTGAGATGTTTTTGTTTTTTATTTATTTCCGACTCTTCGTACACCAATATAATATACATGTGTTAAATTACAATTGACGGTATAATACTATCTGCCTGCATAAATACATTAATCACAGCGTGAATGAAAAGTGCACCGAGAGATCGTGAAAAACGTCGCGGTGCCAATTACAAACCATAAAGTAGAGATCGTTGACATGTTTTTTTTTTTTTTTTTTTCACAAGCTGGCGCGGTCGAGAGAAAATTTTCCCACTCGGAGCGCGTCGTATATACGATTGTAAACAATCTTTGAGAGTTTTAGAAGGATGGAGTCGTGTGCGGCTTTTTTTCGCAATACGTCGCGGTATTAATTATGCATTTCTGATAATTGCTGTTGGAAATGCTGTACAAGTAATTTATTTATGTTTATAAATTTTTTTTTTTTCCTTTTCATTTTTTTAAGGCAATTTTATTAATTAATTTTTTTTCCATTTTACGAGGGACACGTGTAAAAAGTTTAAACGCAACTTGTTCTCGCGCTCGTGTATACAGCGATCAGGGATTTCAGAATGTCTCAATAACTTTATCAAAGATTTCGTAACGAAACTCAATGGCTTGTGTATATATATATATGCCAAGCGACTGTGGATTTTCGTCCATTCGCCTAATCCATTTACTTCAAAGGCTATTTTTTTTCTCCTCCCCTCGATTATATAAAGATTTCGGTGTAGAAGTAGCAGAAGTTACCACACTTTTTTTTTTTTACGGCGTGACAAATATATACGTCGGGGATCCATATACTCATTGAGCCAGCGTCCGACACGAAGAGCCGACATGGTATTATTCAATGAACAACCATCGGTTACTTACGAAATGCCCTGATACATTATGCAAATTAATTTCGGCTGTGGAAGCTTCTTCTTGCACAACTAAATAAGTGGATCAACGTGTGTTTTACATCGACTGACACTTGATACTTTCGGACATGTACATAAATTATACAAACGCACGAATTTTGCTTTCATTCATCAAATCTGTATCCCAAGTTAATTTGATAAATGATATAATATTAACAGCATCTACCCACCAAACGTTAAGTACTAGATACGTCGTGTCGAAATCTTGAAAGTTAAATAATTTCTATAAAAAGTACCAAGGCACGTCAGGTACTTACGCTCTTTTTAAACATTTATTCAATCGCAAGTAACATGCAAAAAGTACTGTACACCTCAAAATTATCGTTTTCCATATTCAATTAAAACTCTCCGACCGAACGATAAATAAGTCACGATAAAAATGTAATTTATTTGGATTTACATCTTAAATAATATCCACTGTGTTTCAAAAACTTTTCTCGACACGTGTGTACGTTGACAAATAATAATACGTTTGTTTTTACTTACAAGCTTACCTATAAGTTATACCTAACCTACATACACGCGTTATCAGTCGCAAATGTATTATTATCGTTTATGAGGAGGTTTTAGCGATATTCTCGAGTCAACTTAGATTACCTTAGAAATTTAGTTGAAAATTACAGCGTGAAATACAGCCGTTTGAAAAAATCAATTGAATTTTAATTTTTTTTCTTCATTTGTGCAAATAAATATTATAAATTTAAATGAGCTATATTAGTGGTTTGCGAATACGTCAAATTAACATAGTACTTTGTAAAGCTTTACGTATATAAAATAGCAACTCATAAAAGTTTGAGAAATATTTATTGCCAAGTTATTTTTAAATGTAATTTTACTTTAGTACTTTAGGTGAAAATATTTTTCAAAATGGTTAAATAAATACTTTATAAAGTTTGTAATTTTTAACGATTTTATTCGAAAAAAAATAGGTTTCTTCCACATTGTTCGAAATAAATATTTTCAAGTCCAATAAAAATATCACAAGTGTCATGTTGCGCACACTTACTATCAAAGTAATAAATTATGATTAAATATTTAAAGTTCTAATCGTCCCAAGAGTTTCTGAATCATCTGTAAAATATACAAGTATAAAAAAAATTACTATTAAAACATTAACTTGTTTTAATTCATAATTAACTCCTACTGTCAAAGAAATTTAAAAAAATGAGAATAAAAAATAAAATTTATGAGACAATTAGTTTAAATACACAAGTTGCTTATTTTTAAGGATGAGTTTAGGTGATGTCTAAAAGACTGAAGTAAAGACTGATATTTACGAGAACTTGTGAGAGAAGGATAAGTCCAATCTGTTGAACACTTTAACCTCTGCTTTATCACTCATGCAAATTTTTATAGTCAAGTAAGAGTCTTGAGGTTGTCTAACTCCATTTTTAAATGCACCATAATGAGGGTGAATAAAATGTTTTACAAATATTAGAAAAAACTTTAAAATATAGTTTACGTTAAAAAAAAATCACAGATGTAATAAATGAAGTATGCAAGAAAATTTACAAAGCGAGATGGTACTAACTGATTATTTTGTACGGTTTTAAAATTGTGTGAGTTGTATGAAGTTGATGCCAAGAATATTAATTCCTCTTAAAAATCTTTTTTAAAACTCAGTGAGATAGGAATAAGTGGAAAAAAAAAAAAAAAAAAAAAATTAACAAACGTATAAACGCTATTTTTACGCATCCAAATTGAGCTCATAATTTAAGGCATTGCGCGTAGTGCGTCTTTCAATCATTGCGTTCAATTGTCAGAGGCACGCAAAAGCTTGTGAAATGAAGGTTTACACTTGCTCGCATTTGCTCGACAAATCATAGAAAAAAAGAGTAAAAAAAAAAAAAAAGAAATCACTACAGAAGTACGGACCGCTTTGCTGATGTAATAATTTATGTTTTACTATTGCTAACACTAGATTCTTTTCCAAACAGGAATAAAGTTAAATCTACAAACAAACAAAAAATTTAATTCAAGCCTGTGTTTTTCAGTCGTCTTAAAAATCATAAAAAGTCGTTAAAATATTATTCCAAGCTGATAATTAAAGTGACTCTTGGTAGGACTATGTTTTAAAAAAAAAAATCAGCCATGCCGCACATGTGGGCTTCCGTAGTTACTCTCAATTGTCAAGAAAATTACTAGGATTCTCACGCAATATTAAGTAATTATGTTTTAAATTAAACTCAACTTTGCGTTACGTAACGCGTGAACCTTTATACATATTTGTTTTTGTCGAGCCTTTTCTGTGCTTGCAAGGGTTAACACATCAACTATAGATAAGTTAATAAAAACAAAACAAGCGTGGCATCAATTAATTAATTGCACAATCATTTTTATAAAGATATCAAACTTGTCGATCTCACCCATTCTATATGATATTGCGAATACGTGCGATGAATGTATGTTTATGCACGTTAAAAGTAATTTTGCATTTACATGCTGGATTATTTTATGTTGTACGCGTACCTATTACGAATAAACGAAAATATGTTGTTACAAAACATAGTATTCATGATGCATCGTGTCAAAATAGACAAAAGCGATCGAGACATGCGATGCTCTACGAAATATTAATTACTGATTTAAATGTGTTTTTATTTACCGTTATCGTAGGCTATACTTACTGTAAATTTTTATTTAATTGCACATTAAAAATTGCACTTTTCGTAGATTTTGTTGATTTTTATAAAAGTTTGTTTACATTAAGACCTGTAAGATAAACTTGAGACTCTCATTCTATTTTATTTGTATTAAAAATGTTTTAAATTATATTTTTTGTATTTAGAATGAGACAAGTAATAGTTTCAATTTAATGTACTCGCTGTCTCTTATTTTGTTATTGTATCGTGAAATGAGTAAAATAGTAATTCATTAAAATTTATTTCTTATTAAAAAAAAAAAAAAGTAGTTATTCGTAAGTTGTATGGGCTTTAAATAAATTTTTTTTTTTTTCATAAATTAATTCTTTTTTTTTATTATTGCCCATATCAATCAGTTTTTGTCAGAAAAAGAAATGTAAAAAATTATATTATGCAGTCATCAAATTTTAATTCTCAAAGAAAGTTCAATAAAACTTTTCTTCAATGTAGCGATGAAAATAGAGACACTACAAAAATTGATACCTACAATGATACATACCAACAATGACTTGTGCTCTATAACTAATTGATAAATATACGATCGTGATTTCATCCGGAATTCCATCTGAATCTAAAAAACAATCAAATCAGACCTTCGGCGTTTTGTCGCGAAAAAAAATAATAATCCAATGCCTATTCACGAAAATATTCCAATCGAATAAATAATCATAAGAGGATTCATAAAAATAAAATCTTGTCTCGTAACCGCATCAGTATATAATTAGTAACTCATAAATTTCGACGAGTCGAATTAGCGGGTAACAAAGAGCTCTTTTGCACTATACGCTTGCTGATCGGCAGACAGACTCGAAGTCCAGCGTTTAAGTGGATATGGCGAGAGAAAAAATAGAAACACGTATATTAATCGGTGTTTTGCATCGGGTGCGGGCATTGCCGTTTATAAGTAGTGACTCAATGGCTGGCAGTAATTAATATTGATGAACACCCAAGCCAGTTGGCACCGGTACACGCGCGATTCACAATAACCGGCACGAAGTTTTTTGTTTTCGCATAATTGTAGTACAAAAATTAATTTGCCACTGAGAGTAATGGCGTTTTTTTTTTCCTTTTTTTTTTTACAAACAGTCAATGTTTACTTCCTGGTTACACGGCTACGAGTAGTTTCAATTTGATTCTACTTGCCGTCTCTCATAATGAACTTGACCATTTTTTGTTTACTCGCCGAGTAAATCGTCACAATATGCACTATTATCGCCTTATCTCGTGCAACTCGTGCAGTTCAACGTTTATTAAACAAGAATTTTCTTTTTCCAGTTAAATATTTTACGGGCAAAAGTAGGTCGAATCGATAATACACCACACGTATATATCACGCCGTTTCTAAGATCTAATCCGAGAAATGAAAACTTTTTACGCGCTTAGGTGGTTTATCTATTCCAGGAGATGTTTATTGGGTGGCAAATAAAACACCCATCGTTTCGGCGTGGAACTTAGTTTTTTTTTTTTTTTGTTTTGTTTTTTTCGTTTTAGTGTGTGCGCTGTGTGCGCGAGCGAGAGATTTGATAAATTTCGATTACGAAAACGGAGGCGTCGAAAGGTCACGAATAAATAGCCGGCGAGCCAAAGTTTCCCACGTGAGCCCGCGAATGATGTGATATAAAAAAACAGCTCGTGTATCATGGGAACTGTAAAAAATGCGTCTCTCACTTTAATCAAGGGAACAAAGCGCCCCAGTGTCGTACGCACCACCCACTCGTACCAACACCTATATGCACATGGTGCGCGTACATCTTGTCAAACACACGTGCGAACACACGTGGCTCGGATTCCTAATTCGAACGCGAATCGCGAATATATCCTCCTCCTCTTATTCGTTGGTGGAAAAAAGCCAGTTTCAACCAGATGTTATGACACATAACTCTCGTATGTTGCATTTGTCACGATGTTGGTTAGCATATACAGGTTTTATGATTGCACACATATGTACACTCAAAGACAAAGAGGCGTGTCATTAATGAATCCATGGCGCACCCGCATGTTAATGAAGGAAAAAAATTTTAATATTAATAGTGACTAATAGTGACAATGATAAAAAAAAACGGAGCTCTGCTTCCTTCTCGAGTGATATTTGGGTCACCTCCTTGTTTGCGGCTACTATGTGTCCGACCATCCCATCGTGGTTTCGTTTTTTTTTTTTTCTTCTTTTTTCTTCTTTTCTCATTCATCGAGTATACACACACGAACCTTATCTCTCGTACCGCTTATTTTTGTAGCCGAACTGCACTATCAAACAAGCGTCGAAGGTTGTAATATACTGTGTTTCGCAATGAAAAATCCAATCAGCGGATTTTTGAAATTGATTAATTATGTATGCACGTGATGTATCCTATAAAGTATGGATTATCTATTACCAAACTTGTTTTAGACTGAGTTATGAAGAAGGCCGGCGTATGACACGAAAATGTTTATCTTTAGTTTTATTGATTGTATATACAGAAATCGAGTTGCATACTTTTTCTTCATTTTTGCTTTTTTTATCGAATAAACGGATTTAACGAATTGAAGGTTTGGTGCCATCGAAGTGTTTATTACGAAAGAAGTTTGATACGGAATGAAAAAATAACGGAGCCATCGTCGGTTCTGCCTTGATTGGTAAGAATCATTGCACTCGAGAAGCGGCAGGATGATTCATTTCATATTTACACACACATCTATCCATCAAAATGTTTATGTCTTGGTATTAATAAAGACGACATTTTTCCCCTAGACTAGTGTTGAGTGATACTGATGTTTATCTATTTTACTCAAGGATTGTTATTTCTTCAATATGATGACATTACCAGAATTATTTCACGTTTAAACTAGACAAGCTCATTACTTATTCGAATGCCGAGATAATTTTCATCCGATTTTGATGAAATTAAATAAGTATATGGTATGCAAAACATAATTCTTTATCAAAGGTTTGAATTATTTTTATTTCGTTAATTTTCAAATAATTAAACGATTTCTTCACGGAACAATCATTTTTTTGAAATTACGTATGTAAAATAAAACTTTGAGGAAAATAAATACATCTTAACTATTAACTTATGCAATTAGCTCGGTTAACCAACTTCCTTAACACAGCTATAGACATATTTGGTTATTGTGTGATATCAAAATTTAAATAATAACCGCAAGGTAAAGTTGAAAGCAGAATCACACACAAAAAAATTGTATTAAGAAATTTCTTTTGGAAAAACATCCTTGAACAGATCGAGAATCTTGTATGTGTACTATAATACTATAAAGCTGACTAAAAATACACACGTTTCAACTGTTTGATTTCGTGAGCCTAAACAAATCTAGCATTTGTTATTGCTTGTACCATTCAACCGATTAATTAAGTAGTAGTAGTAGTAGAAATAGTATTAGTCAAAATTTTTTGATTATTCAAAAGATACTAAAATATTTAAAAAATTAAACTCACATTTAAAAATACGAATATCAATTTTATTAAAAAATATTCCCAGTCGATTGTATTTGAGATCGACCGAGTACATAAATGAGAGCAATCACAATCACAAAAAAAATATATTTCAAAGCATGGTTGCGACTTTTTTTTCAGAGAGACGTCCATTTAGAGGCAAAAAGGATCTCAAATGTCAAAACAAAAAAGATGGAAGAGCTGCGTGTCGGAGAATCTGCTGATGATGATGACGGTCGGTGGCGTCCTCGCAGGAGTGGTTCTCGGTTTTGCACTCAAAAACGGCAAAGACTGGTCCAAGCGAGAGATCATGTACATACAATTTCCAGGCGATCTCTTTCTGCGGATGCTGAAATCGCTTATACTGCCACTGATTCTTTCAAGCATTGTCAGTGCCATCGGCAGTCTCGATCTTAGTCTTTCCGGTAATTTATTTTTCTTCGAGCGATTTTTATTTGTTTAGTTTTTGCTTTTTTTAAACGAAATACAGTGGTTCTAATTAATCTACCTAGTAGCCATCAGTCGCTTCGTTTAAATAACTGTAGTATGAAGTTCCTTGTATTACAAAGAAAAGTTTTTTTTTCTTCAAGCCAATAATTTAAAAATATAAAAAGACTTGAAATGTTTTGTAAAAGATTATTCACAAAAAATTTTCCAATTTTTTTTTTTTACACGAAAATCACATGATCTGTGCGTATTTTTAGTAAGTATGAATATTTTGATGAAGGCAGTTGAGAGCTGTAAACACATATCACCTCTCTTAATAGCAAGAATAAAGTGAAGCTGGGATTCAGAAATAGACTCACTAAACAAGAAAACAACCCGAGGAGGTTGCCGTAGTCGACATAGGTCCACGAGACCACCTAAGTGTTTGGACATGTATTTTGACCCTATGAATACCCTATGAAGACAACTAGAACTTATTTTATGCAAAATATTGTAACTTCCTTTTTTCCAAGCAACCGCTTTTTTTACTGCTTTTATATTTATCTGTTTGTGTTTATATTTTAAGGATTACAAACTTTTATCAATTATGCTACATCGCCATTGTTAACAAGTAGTACTCACATAACGTACACTTTGCTAACTTCTTAAAATTATGATCATGATAAAAATTGGAGTACTTGATAAATACTTCTTAGTTTTAATCTTCACAAAAAATTTTTGTTAAAAACCCCAGTTATTACGATATTTAACATTTTTAGCTTGCAATTGACTAAACAAAAATAATTGTTATTGTATCGTAAACTTTAAATGTTGGATGTATTCAGGAGAATAACGGTCAGTAAGAAAAATGGTAAAAACCATGAAAAATCGTCGGGTCATTTAGAGTCTTAAGGGCATAGTGTGAATATCAGCTAAGTTGGATCGTTAGATAATTAAGCCAGGTGGTGCATGTTGTATGAGACTGACACGACCGCTATCAAGTACAAGGTACATAAGTTAATAATTCGACTACAATTTTACTGATGGATCCGAGTAATAATAAAGATTTTTTACCACGCAAAAGTTTGACAAATATTCCTTCGTAATATTTTTATCACCGCATGTAAATAAATAAATAAATAGTAACAATAAAAAAATTAATTTTAATACTGTACACTTCAGATTATATTAATTAATCGATACAAATATAATTTACAAAAGGCATTTGTATTTGTATATGTTTTTACTACTTCGTTTTTTTTTTTTTCTTTAATAAATTATTTTTGAAATTAATTTTAACTTACGTTATTACGTGAGTTAATAATTCTTATATCGAAAACACAACAAATTGTCTTTGAATTAAAATGTCTTATTTTCATTAAAAAATGTGTTTAAAATTTTTCTAGATGATATTCTGTTTTACAAATAAAATATGATATCTCGTTATTTTTTAATTACTTGGACCCCTTGGACCTTCAATTTTTAATTTGAGATAAATAATCACCAATGAGTTTTGTAATTTAAAACAAAGAGTAGTAAATTTTATTTGTAATACAAATTTAAAATTTTGTTTTTTTTTTTTTTTTTTAAATCATCATTAAAATTACTTTACTAAGTCTTTAACGTAGACAAGATCCACAAGACGAAATAACGCTTTTCATACAACTAAATTAATAATCGGCGTGAAAAAAATTAGACTCATTGGATTTACAGGTAGAATCGGCAGAAGGTCAATATACTATTACGCGACAACAACAGTTTGTGCTGTAATTCTTGGCATGATTCTCGTAACGACGATAAGACCCGGTCTGCACGGCCATGGCTTGGAAGCCGATGCCAGTAAAGCACCCAAACGCAGTATTACCACTATCGACACCCTTTTAGATCTAGTCAGGTAATTTAAATGTTTAAGCAAAAAAGTATTCTTAAAAAATACTATAATGTTAATTTAAAATTGTTTTTACCAGAAATATTTTTCCACCGAATCTTGTGCAAGCTTGCATAGCACAAGTAAGTAAAGGACACTTGTTGAAATTCAATGTTTAACACAGTCGTTGCAGTAAAGTGAGAAGTAATCAATTTTTAATTGTCTCATTCTAGTATCGAACTGAACTGACACCACCAGCTAACGCAACGAATGGTAAAGTTTTTTTTTTTATAGTTCATTAATTTGACGGTAAAGTAATGAACAAATAAATAATATTCAATGAATAATTGTTCCAGAAACTTCAAAATACGACTATGACATATCATCCTCATACGGGGATGGCACAAACACACTTGGGCTCGTCGTCTTTGGTATTATCTTGGGTATCACCGTTGGCAAAATGGGCGAACAAGGCAAGCCCTTGTTGGACTTTTTCAATGCTCTATCCGAAGCTATGATGATCATCACGAACTGGGTTATTTGGTAGGAATAATAATTTTTAAATATTATCCGTGCACCATTGTGCCATTGTTTAAAATCCTGTCGGCGTAAAAAATAAATTTTCTCGCGTTTAATTGCTCAGGTTGTCTCCCGTGGGTGTGACGTTCCTCGTAGCTGCTCAAATCCTCGATATAAAAGAATTTGGAAGCGTCGTGCAGTCGCTAGGCTTGTACTTCTTGACTGTACTGCTTGGGCTGATATTACACGGCTTCGGAACCCTTTCCATCATATTTTTCGTCTGCACGCGTGAATTGCCATTCAGAGCCATCGGTAAGATGAGCCAAGTCATGGTCACCGCTTTCGGAACAGCGTCAAGGTAATTTTCTTTCTTTTTTTTTTTTTCTGAACCATCAAGTTGATGATTGTCTTCAAGAAATGATGAAAAAAAAAAAAAAAAAAAAAAAAAATGTATAAATTTATAAATGAAAAACCAAAAACAGCTCTGCAACGCTACCCATAACACTCCAGTGCATGGACAGCATGGGCGTGGATTCGAGGATATCGCGCTTCGTGGTGCCGATTGGAGCGACGATCAACATGGATGGGACGGCTCTTTACGAGGCGGTAGCAGCAATTTTTATAGCCCAAGTGCGACACATTGATTTGAGCATAAGTGACCTCATTGGGATCAGCATAACTGCCACGGCGGCGAGTATTGGTGCTGCTGGAATACCCCAGGCTGGGCTCGTTACCATGGTCATGGTGCTCAATACCGTTGGTCTACCCGACAAAGACGTCACCCTTATTCTTGCGGTCGATTGGCTTTTGTAAGTACTTTTTTTTTTTCATACAGATAACAAATATTGCAGAAATCTTGTCTTTGAATATATTACGCTAATTTTTACTTCATGCAGAGTTAAGAAGATTGAGAAAAAAAAAAAAACGTTGTGACCAATTGTTAATTTTATCGTAGCTCATGGAAATTTTTTTTAACAGATATGTTAGTGCAAAAAGTTAGATTCATCTCTAATGGAAAATAAAATGTTACGATTTTTTCGATTGGTAAAGTAAACTTTAAATAATAAAGTATTAAATGCCTTATGTCGAGGAAAAAATTAATACACGTTAAACAGTGTCTTGATATATTATAAATGTATCGTTATATTTTGAAACAATTTAATCAATACTGAGTACGCGAATTATAATGAAATTGATTGAAAATAAGAAGTTTAAAATTTTTACAAAAAAGTGTACAATTAAATATCATGTTACATTTAAGTTTTACACTAGAACTGTTTAAGTAAACAAACTTCGAGACATAAAATATTACATTATGATGTATTGTAAATATTTTTTCAGGGATCGATTTAGAACGACGGTGAATGTTATGTGTGACGCTTTGGCAGCTATAATCGTCGAAAAGATGAGCAAAGGTGAACTCGACAACGCCGACGCCGTGGAGGGACTACAAGAAGCAACAGAACTCGCTCATTTGAGAAAAGTAGACGATTGAATGTTTTTATTGATTTTCCAAACTTAAACACTTATTTTTATCGGGACGAAATTTTATATCATTGCAGTCGATTTGTAAACGGGTGAGCCATTTTTTAATACTTAAGTATAGAGGACAAGCTTTAAAAAATAATTCACTGTTACCAATATTGTACTCATTAATATTGTTAGGCTCAAAAAATACGATTGTACAATAAAATCATCGATATGTAAGCTAAGACTGCAGAATGTACCCGCGAAATCTCTTTCAAATCTACTGACAAAATTGCATTGTTAAAATGCAATACTGTTGAGCCTTTTGTACTCATACATGTTTATATATTTTTATGTATGCATGCGTGTGTGAATTAAAAAAAAAAAAAAAAAAAAAAAAACATAACACTAGATAGATTGTTCAAGTTTATAAATAATTATATACGGATGTGCTCGAATATGAATGATGATTTGTGAACGAAAATTAGTCATAGTGTAAAATTAATGTATTCAATAATACTAAGTGACTCATGTGTTTAATTATAAAAATTTTTGTTTAAATTTTACTTAGTACCAACATCTATTAAAATTATACAAGGTACATACTAAATATCATGGAATTGAATTAAATCCGCACTCTGGAAATTTTTTTTTTCCTTGTAATTTAATACCATTTGATGCCCTTATTTTTTTAGATTCAATGCTTTTTTGACTCTTAATGAGGATTTTATTTCTTGTAACGTTTTCCAAAGTCTTACACGACAGTCTGACGTACAATTATTTCCACTTTCTTGAACAAATACGCCACACGTCTACTCTACGTAGTGTTGTTAATAATTAATATTCATAGAATGCGCGTATGAGCTTGTAAAATATACATAAGTTTGTCAAGAAAATCAATCCAACAGCGATGACCTTGGAAAGGGTCATGGCAGCTTATGTACGCAATGTTTAACGAACCCGCAAACACGTGGAAAATCAAGAATACTATAATATAATAATTGTAAACCTCCACAATCAAATACGAGTGCGTAAGCGTGAAAGCTTCAAGTACACGCCGCGAACCATCCAAGCTCAGTTTCGGCCCGTCGTTCGTTTAGGATTGGTGCATATGGTAGAGTCTCTCTGTTTGCTGCGAGTTAGAAGATTTTTTTTTTTTTGGCCACGAAAAAATTAAAAGCTCCGATGAGTGTGCGGATGCGTTGATGTTAACTAAATTTTAGTGGCGGTACCGGAGGAAAAATTATCTGAAAGTGTTGGTTGAATTATTATCGAATCACGTCTATTTTGGCTGAAACAGCGAGATCTTTTTCGTCATTGTGTAGTTTGAAATCGGTGTTTTCAAATGTTCAAGGAAAACTTAGAAATTCTCGAAAATTTCGGTCGTTTGTTACACTTTTGAATAAAATCATCGAAGTTGATGAACCGTACAAAATGAGAAAAGATTACCGTAAAAAATTCTTATTCATAGGTATTGGTTTATTTTTGTTCAGCTTTGTGTTCCGATACATCATTTTGCCACCTGTTGTCAAATCGCAAGTGAAAGCGGTAAGTTGACTCCGTGAGATTTTAGCACCAAATTTAATGAAAATGGTGTATATAAGGTGAAGATAAAATTTAAACGATGGACAACATGTTTGACAAAGTCATATTTTGCAGAAAGTAGAGCTAAGGCCCGGAAAATTTATGAGAAAAATATGGAGTGCCTTTCCATTTTCATTAGACTTTAGCGTTTACTTATTTAATGTCACGAACCCTGACGAGATAACACAGGGAGCAAAACCTATTGTTCATGAAGTGGGACCTTTTGTTTATGAGTAAGTCTTTAGGAATACATTCAAGTGAACCATCACATAATTTTAAACAATCACAAAATTACTAATTCAACTAGATTCTTGCAAGATACTTTTTTTTTTAAACATTAATTGATTTTTTCTTTTTTCAATGATTATAAAATTGAAAATGTTAAATTTTTTTTTAGCGAATGGATAGAAAAGACAGATCAAATTGACCATGACGATGACGATTCGGTGTCTTTTACATTTAAATATACATACTATTTTAATGCAGAAAAAAGTAAAGGACTGACAGGAGAAGAGGAACTTATTGTTCCTAATTATTTTATACTTGGATTAGTTAATACAATTAAATTGGAAAAGCCCGCTATAATGCCAGCTGCAGGTAGTGTCGATATTTTATTTCAACGGTCTACGTATTTTGTTTTTATTTTACTTTGTACTCTTTAAATTTTTAATAGTGAAAAACCTTTATTTATAAATTATAAATATTCAACTAGATAAAATAGTAGAAATATTTTATTTCGAATCAGTTCAAGTCTTACTACTTTCGATAGTAAAACTTTTTTTAACGATACTTACAATATTATGTTTACAATATGAAAGTGCTTCCAAAGAATACAAAACATAAGAGATTTGACGTTGCCTCGTGTAGTATTCACAAGCAGACTTGGGCATGGATACTTTTTTTGATGCTTTGCGTTAAAATTTTTTTTATAAAAGTTTCATACATTATTTTAACTGGGAAAATTATTTTTATCATTATTTATGATTCCGTACTTAACAAAATTTTTTCCAACAAACATAATGCTTTTTGTTTTAAAAGAAAGAAAAGTATGTAGTATTAAAAAAAAAAAAATTCTACTATTTGTTCTAGGACTTTACAAAAAATTTCAGTTGAGTAGCGTATTATAAGTAGAAATGTAAAAATAATTTCCAGTTGAAACAATGTTCTACATATACAGAAAAAAAGTTTTGTTTTATAGCGAAGAAGAATCTCTGAAATAATTATACCCAAGTCTGCCAATAATAAGTGATTAGTAAATAAATAATTTTTGCTCGTATCTTATTAGTCAGTCCCGCGAGAAACACTAATACAAAATAATTAGCTGCAAGATCGTCTACATCGATTACACTTCACTAGAGTGTTAAAAAACCATAAAATACACAGTCAACCTCTATAACTATTTGGCTAAGGCTTTTTTTGCTAGATTAAATATTCACTTTTTTGTCTAGTGCAATTTTTGCTATTTTCCTGTAGTTGTGTACATGAAAAAAAAAAAAAAAATTTTTTTACAATTTCATGTATTAAGAGAGTAGTAATAAATATTAAGTATTCAATGAATTTTTGTCAAGCCAAGGGAATCAACAGTATATTTAAAAATCCGAGCAACATATTTATGAAACAAAAAGCCAAAGACATACTTTTCGAAGGATTTGTCGTCGATTGTAGAGTCACAGATGTTCCAGGAGCAGCAGTTTGTACCGAAGTTAGAAATCAGTACGAAGACTTGCGTTTAATAAAACTAGAAGAAAACGTGTACCTCATGTCGCTGTTCGGAGCAGTGAGTACTTGATAATTTTTTTCTTTTTTTTTCCCTCGTAACACCTACGCGATCAATGGTACTGAAAAAATGGTTTGTAAATTCAATGACAGACAAATGGAACGAGTTCCAAGGCGCGAATGCGCGTCTACAGAGGCAAAAAACATCTCATGTCGGTGGGACAAGTTATCGAATACGACGGCAAGCCCAATATTTCTGTGTGGAACGACGAAGTGTGCGATGCTTTTGGAAGTGCGACTGACGGTACGATTTTCCACCCCTACTATAAAAAAGACGATTTTCTCGGATTGTACGCCGAAAGTATGTGCCGAGTCATAAGTTTGAATTATCTCGAAGACAACAAAACTGCTGGTAATAATCACAAGCGTTGCCACTAGATTTCAACAATTATTTAATAATTTTTTATTTGATTTGTTTTTTTTTTTCCATTTACCAATGCCGATAGGAATACCGACTTATCGGTATACAACAAGCGTAGGAATCGATCCGGAAAACAACCCTCACGACAAATGCTACTGCATGAGTGAAGACAAGTGCCTGAAAAAAGGAGCCTTCGACGCTTACAAGTGCACCAAAATACCCATAGTCGTTACGAATCCGCATTTTTATCTAGCCGATCCCTATTACTTGTCAAGAGTCGATGGACTTAGTCCAAATAAGGTCGAAGAAGCATTTGTCATTATAAATTTTCGAACCTAAATGTATGGGTGGAGTGATTATGAAATTTAATTTTTTTCACAGGATAAGCATATGCTGCACCTCGACATAGAGCCGTTTGCTGGTGCTCCCGTTTATGCCCATTCTAGGGCTCAGCTCAATATGTACCTCACGAAAATAGAGAAGTTCAAATTGATGAAAAACATGTCCGAGGCTCTTTTACCTTTATTGTGGATCGACGATGCTCTTGTATTGCCTAAATTCATGATCAAAGAAATTAAATTTGGATTGTTGCAACTTAAACTAGCAACGTAAATTATTCGATTGGACAAAGCATAATTACATACACATTATGTGAGAAATTTTTTCTAAAGATGCATTTTTTTTTTGTTTAATAGGATTTGGCGATTTTTCTTGATGTTCAGTGGATTAGGCATGATTGGCTTTGCATCATTTTTACATTTCAAGGGACACTTTACGAAAAAAAAACTTGAAACGACACAACCTGTGGAAACAACTAATGAAACTTTAGGTAGTGAGTTGAACAGTGCAGATAAAATGATGCAACTTCAAGTTGGTAAATTACAGCCAGCTCCAGTGCCCGCAAGAATCGATTGAGATTGATGTAATTACGAGAATACGAGGGAAAATTTTTTTTTTCTTTTTATTATTAGATTAACAACTTTGATATTGTAAGCAGATATTAGTCGTAATTTATACATTTTTAAGTATTAAAATAAATTTGTGTATTAAATAATATTCATATAAATTCATAATATAATGTTACTTAAAATATATTAATATACAAACAAGATGTATTGATATATTGGCAAGTAATTCTATACATGACCGTTTTTAGTTACGTGTTGAATAAAAATAATTATCTAGTTTATAAATCATAATAATACCTTGAAATAATACATTTCTCGTAAGTTAACAAAAATTAAAACAAAAAACTTTACTACCTCAAACAAGAACTTGTACAAGTGATATTTTAAGTAACTAGTTACTCAACTCTTGTCATAAAATGTTTCCATCTTTGATTCTGTGTGTTGTTTGCGAAATTAATCATATTTGACTTTTTTTAGTACTTGTTAAAAAAATTTACTTCGTTGAAAATTACTGAAATTTATAGCACTGAAATCGTTTTTTAGCATCATTAAATAAAAAAAAAATTTTTTCCGCACTTGTTCAAGCTGTGCGAGCCCCATAGTTTTTGGACCGTTTTCGTGCCATTTTCTTGGAACACCCGTTTTTATGTTTTTATAGGGTTACCAATTATATTGTTATTATTATATTTCAACATAATTTTCTCCACAATCTCTATAGATTATGTATCGTTCATTTTTATTTCTCTGATTGAAGGCTATTAGCAATCGTATTATCGATTTAAAGTAAAAAATTCTACTCAGATCTTCTGATGTTAAATATGTAATAGTATATGTAGATTTCGTTACTGGTACGCATCTTTCTTATTACCTGATTAGACGTAGAAAAATAATGATTTCTTGATATCTGATAAGAAATAAATAAAAGTGTACATATTCCTATAATTTTTTATTTATTTATTTATTTATTTTTTTTTTATAGAAAACTTAGTTTATATTTCTGGAATTTTATTTAGACATGCGATGTGCTTGGAGTCAATAATATAATAATCCGCTATTAGTGTAACATTTGAAATTTGGCAAAATTTATCACAAAAATAAAATCTTGATAAATATATGATAAAATTTTCGTGATACCGTATGAATTTGAAAGTGAAAAAATTGTTATAGCGTGTCTAAATTTTTTGTTACGTCTAATGAAGAGGACAATTTTCATTGCAATGTCAGACTGGATTGATAAGCTTAAATGTCCAAAAATCATTTTACAGTGGTAGAAAAATACTTTTCGAATTAATATTTTTAATTAAAAAAAATTTTTTTTATCAATTATAAAACATTAGTGTTATATAAACGTTATAGCCAAGTTAAGTCATTAGATCGTCCGATAGTTGAACAATGTGGTGCATGTAAGACTGACACGACCGCTACCAAGTGCCGGTGTATAAGTTAATTATTCGACTACATTGGTACCGACAGATCGTTGCTAAGTTTTTTTTCACTATCATGTAACTAGAAAAAATTGTGCTTCGTAATGTATTTTACCAATTGATGTACATGAATAAATATATAGTAAAAATTAAAGTGTATTATTTTTACTTATGGTTATAAACATTCACAAATATAAATTATTTTTTTGAATTTTTCTACTTTAATTACAGTTCTTTGAAAGAGCTCGTGTCGTATCGAAAATTAAAAAAAAAAATAGCTAAATGGTAATAAATTTTGAAAAAAATCAATACTGAATCCTGACCGCATAGTCTATACTATCATAATTTCTAAATATTTTCTCATTAATGAAGATGTATGCTTTTTTTTTAGTAGGGGTAGCTGCGCATCGACAAACCAAATAGTGTCCCATACTTTTAAACGGAGTCCTTTACATTTTTTGTAGAGTTAATAGAATAAAATATAAATTACGTTTTTGAAAACTAACAAAATATTGTTATATTCGTATTATATGACAGTTATGGTATAGTTTGAGCTATAAACACAAATTGTACATAAAAAATGTTTTTCATATGCATGGACTACATTTTTAATATAGAATGACTGTAAAATAGAAATGATATAAGTAGGGTTTGCAATGAAATCAAAAAATGGAATCATGAATTCAGGGAAATAAATTTTTGGTTGACAACTGGAACAGAATGGGCAAAATTATACATTAACAAGTAACATCATCACTAACGTGATAATTTAAAAAACGATTTTATTTTAAAACTTTAATTTAAAAATTTGTATGACGACATAATAATTGTAAACTAATATTTTTACAACGATTATAATAATAAAATAACATATAGCTTCAAAAAAATTTTACACCTTCATTGTCATCAAACATGATTAACTCTGCTTTTTTAGAAGCTTCTAAAATCCTCAGAGTTCTAACAAGAATCTCGTTATCTAAGCCATGAAACTCTGAAAAATGAGAATCACATGCTTAAAAATTGCTATACATTAAAACATTTACAATTTGTCTATGAAATACAGTAATATATTTTAATTAATTTCACATTGTGCATGACATTGAATTCAAGAAAACTTTAATATATTTTTGTTAATGGATAAAGATCGAATTTAGCTTAGAAGTTACATTAACTTTATTTTATCATTTACCTTGATCAACTGTATCTTCACCTTGGGTTAACTCATAAAACGTACAAACAGATCCAATGAAAGCGTTTGTTTGTGCCCACGAGTATATAATATCTGCCCATTCTTCCAATGTATGCCATGAAACTATCCATCGTTGTTTTGACTTGTCCAAAGGTATTGCATTACCGGTTCTAGCTAATTCTTCTATTATCATTGTAACTACTTCTACTGGCAACTTTCCTAATTTAATTGTCTTAAGAAAAAACTGTGGTAGATGGTTTTGATGGTAAAAAAAAAAAGAAATCACTAAAGGATACTGTCGATTGATGTATTATTAAACAACGGATTGCTATGTATTTCTCGAAAGTCAAGATTTGTTTGTTTGGTCGTTTTGAAATAATTCAACACCAAACTTTTCCATGCTGCTATTTGTTTTGCTCTTGTCTCTGCATGTGGCTGAAGTCTATGGAAGCATTGAAATTCACACTCAAATCATTTTGATCAACTGACAACACAGTTTTTTTTATGCAAATAGTGGTGGTATAACTTAAATCAGTACTTCAAACAAATAAATTTCAGCAGTTGAGAGTGATTGACAGATGTGTATAAGGTGTATAATGTATAATGTATTGCACACATTACACACATATACTACTTGCAATCAATAAATAGATTACTGGAGAGTAATAAGTTTCTGTTAGAATTAAATATTTACATATTCAGAGAGTTAGTTATATAATATAAATAATAAAATAAGTGCACTATTGTGCAAATAGTGTTTATTTATTGTTTACTTGCCGTCACAAAAAAAAGATAAAAAACCAAGGAAACAAAGCTGTGTTAAGAGTGAGAGGAAAATAAAGCAGCTTACGTGAAAAATGGTGGAAAACTGTATTGCCAGGGCCAGTCAATGTCTGTCATTGTTGACAAATGTACCTTTGACTTCAACAACAAAACATCAACGACGACGACGAAACGTCCACTCCAAGCAGAAGCAGAACTTGGTTGTAGTAAGCAAAGACTACAAATTTCAGATGTTCATTCAAAGTTAATCATTACACATTTAAATATATTTATTTGCAGAATACCTAAATTACACTTTTTTTAAATCAAAATTATTGATACTAGAACACTTAGAACTGAAAACTTTAAAGTTACGCTTGCAGGGAAAAACTACAATAACCCGGTAAACGTCATAGATTTTGGTAAACGCGGGTGTGTACTGTGTAGGGTATAGGTATATTGTCAATTGTTTTTTTTAAAGATTATGGGTGTTTTCCGCAATCGTCACCAGCCTTCCAGCAAGTAATTTAAGGTTGCGCTCTATGCTGCAGATTACGGAATATACAGCGCCAGTTTAATTCAAGGTATAGTTGACTTACTGACCTGACGGTAACGTAGAGCGCAAATTTAAATTACTTGCTGGTGACGACGATTGCGGAAAACACCCCAAGCGGCGTTACCACCACGACCTACGTAACTTTACAGCCTCTGATTTTATCATTCTGGTAAAGAGAGCACGGTGTAAGATGTACGTGAAGTTATGTGTAGTAATTAAAGAAATTACTACTAAGTAATGCCATATGGTCGATTTTATTAAACCATATGAATATCTCTATTTTTAAAGGTCGACTTTTGAGTAAAAAATAGATTGTAAACTCACCGCAAACAGCACAAACTACGTCAACTTTTTATTAACTATCTGTAAGATTAGTTGCGGCTGGTTTATAATTATCAAAGTGACTTTGCTGTAAATAGCAATAGTTATTTGGATCAGCGCCATCTAGCGGTCTTTATTTTTTGGCCAAAAGTGGCTCCTAAAATTCTCAATCAGAGCATTTAGGATTAGAGCCATTAAGTCAATTATAAACCAGCCGCAACTCATATTGAAGCTATATAATAAAAAAATAACAATACATGTGTTTTAGGCGGCAAGTTAACAATCTATTTTCTACCAAAAAATTGACCTCCTATGTGTTTGTACTTTTGAAGATAAATTTTCGAGCATAAGATAGATTGTTAACTTGCCGCCAAAAACACATGTATTGTTATTTTTTTATTTTATGGCTTCAACATGAGTTGCGGCTGGTTTATAAGTGACTAAATGGCTCCAGGGCTAAGCTGCCTAAAGCTCTCCTTCAGAATTTCAGAAGCAATTTTTGGCCAAAAAAATCACGACCGCTAGATGGCGCTGATCCTAATGATTATAACTAC
This sequence comes from Copidosoma floridanum, assembly GCF_036245765.1. Lineage (NCBI taxonomy): Eukaryota > Metazoa > Arthropoda > Insecta > Hymenoptera > Encyrtidae > Copidosoma > Copidosoma floridanum. The sequence goes on from NW_028321878.1 coordinate 8,169,440, forward strand.
TTATAGTAGAGCCATTTAATCAATTATAAACCAGCCGCAACTAATTTCGTAGATACAAAATAAATAGTTAAAGATGATTGTGCTACTTGCGGCAAGTTTGCAGTGTATGTTTTATACGAATATCAACCTCTTATATATTTATACTTTTGGGTAATAGATGGATTGTAAACTTGCCGCAAACATCACAATCATCGTTAATTATTTATTTTGTATCTATTTCAAGAGTTGCGGCTGGTTTATAAGTGATTAAACGGCTCTAGGGCTAAGCTGCCTAAAGCTCTCCATCAGAATTTCAGAAGCAATTTTTGGCCAAAAAAATCACTACCGCTAGATGGCGCTGATCCAAATGATTATTACTATACTTACACTAGAGCCATTTAATCATTTATAAACCAGCCGCAACTAATTTGATAAATACAAAATAAAAAGTGAACATTGTTCGCACTATTGGCGGCAAGTTTACAATTTATCTTTTACCTGAAAGTATAAATATATAGGAAGTCAATATTCGTGTAAAAAATGCATTGTAAACTTGCCGCAAACAGCACAAACAATGTTATCTTTTTATTTTGTATTTACTAAATTAGTTGCGGCTGGTTTATAATTGATCAAATGGCTCTACTACAAGTAGTTATAATCATTAGGATCAGCGCCATCTAGCGGTCGTGATTTTTTTGGCCAAAAATTGCTTCTGAAATTCTGAAGGAGAGCTTTAGGCAGCTTAGCCCTGGAGCCATTTAATCACTTATAAACCAGCCGCAACTCTTGAAATAGATACAAAATAAATAATTAACGATGTTTGTGCTACTTGCGGCAAGTTTGCAGCGTATGTTTTATACGAATATTGACCTCCTATATATTTATACTTTCGAGTAATAGATAAATTGTAAACTTGCCGCAAACATCACAATCATCGTTAATTATTTATTTTGTATCTATTTCAAGAGTTGCGGCTGGTTTATAAGTGATTAAACGGCTCTAGGGCTAAGCTGCCTAAAGCTCTCTTTCAGAATTTCAGAAGCAATTTTTGGCCAAAAAAATCACTACCGCTAGATGGCGCTGATCCAAATGATTATTACTACTTGTAGTAGAGCCATTTGATCAATTATAAACCAGCCGCAACTAATTTAATAAATACAAAATAAAAAGATAACATTGTTTGTGCTGTTTGCGGCAAGTTTACAATGCATTTTTTACACGAATATTGACTTCCTATATATTTATACTTTTAGGTAAAAGATAAATTGTAAACTTGCCGCCAATAGTGCGAACAATGTTCACTTTTTATTTTGTATTTATCAAATTAGTTGCGGCTGGTTTATAAATGATTAAATGGCTCTAGTGTAAGTATAGTAATAATCATTTGGATCAGCGCCATCTAGCGGTAGTGATTTTTTTGGCCAAAAATTGCTTCTGAAATTCTGATGGAGAGCTTTAGGCAGCTTAGCCCTAGAGCCGTTTAATCACTTATAAACCAGCCGCAACTCTTGAAATAGATACAAAATAAATAATTAACGATGATTGTGATGTTTGCGGCAAGTTTACAATTCATCTATTACCCAAAAGTATAAATATATATGAGGTTGATATTCGTATAAAACATACACTGCAAACTTGCCGCAAGTAGCACAATCATCTTTAACTATTTATTTTGTATCTACGAAATTAGTTGCGGCTGGTTTATAATTGATTAAATGGCTCTACTATAAGTAGTTATAATCATTAGGATCAGCGCCATCTAGCGGTCGTGATTTTTTTGGCCAAAAATTGCTTCTGAAATTCTGAAGGAGAGCTTTAGGCAGCTTAGCCCTGGAGCCATTTAATCACTTATAAACCAGCCGCAACTCTTGAAATAGATACAAAATAAATAATTAACGATGTTTGTGCTACTTGCGGCAAGTTTGCAGCGTATGTTTTATACGAATATTGACCTCCTATATATTTATACTTTCGAGTAATAGATAAATTGTAAACTTGCCGCAAACAGCACAGAAAATGTTGAATTTTCATTTTGTATCTGTCAAATAAGTTGCGGCTGGTTTATAATTGACAACATGGCTCTAGGGCCTAAAATATCTAAAGCTTTCCTTCAGAATTTTAGGGCCACTTTTTAGTTTAGAAATCTGAAACGCTAAAACCAGCCGCAACTAGTTGTGTAGATAGAAAATAAAAAGTTGACATTGGCTGTGCTGTTTACGGCAAGTTTACAAATAATCTTTTGCCTGAAAATCGACCTCCTATAAGAATATTAATACTTTTGTATGAATAATAATTTATCAATTGCATTGTAAAATTACGTGTGAAATGAAGAGTTAAAAGTAAAGTTTGAAATTGTGTCATTGTTTACTGTCATTGAACATTTCGCATGTGTGCAATAAATTGATACAGGATTATACAGATACCTATTATTTTGCTGGGTGAAAAAGACGGATATTTGGTTTTGTTAGCATATTCCAGCGGTAATAATGCATATTTGGAATCTATGTTATATATTTATACAGCTTAAAATGTTTAAATATTAATCATGTGTGCCTATATTTACCAACTTATTTGTATAAATTGAACTTTATACAAAAACTCATGATACAATCATTGATTGTCTCAATCATTATTCTAAACGTTAGTGAAAAAGGCGGTTAAGGACGTATACTTAGCCTGCGGACTATGGGTGTATTCCGCAAATGCTGCCAGCAGTTAAGTTACGTAGGTCGTGGTAACGCCGCATGGTCGGGTAGCGCTAGCGTCAACCTGTACTAACTGTCGGTGGGTTCCGCATGTCAACAAACTTTGATATTTTTTACTGTTTTCGCTCCCATGCCATCTGATATTTCGGAGTTTGTTGACATGCGGAACCCACCGACAGTTAGTACAGGTTGACGCTAGCGCCACCCGACCATGCGGCGTTACCACGACCTACGTAACTTAACTGCTGGCAGCATTTGCGGAATACACCCTCCAATAAAGTAACGTGCGCGGGGCCACGGGGCTCGGTTCACAAACAATAACAACAAGTATATATAGGTATCAAAATCGGCTGCGCGGCATTGATTGTTTTGGCTTTGCCTGATCGGGGTTTACTTATAAGATACCTACCTGTTACCTGTGTGATGGATATGTTAAACCCTACAACTGAATTGAAAAACGAGCTTTTTGTTTAATTTGTTCGTTATAAGTAGGTCAACACATTCATACAAAAAAAGTAAAAATCTATGTCTTAATATCCGTCGTACACGTACCGTTCGGAACAAGACTTACTTCCCAAGTTGATCACGATGCAGAGCGAGTCTATCGACAATGATTACTTGGAGGTAAGGTATATATACTTGCATGCTCGCAAACGAATATAAAGTATACAACGGCTTTTTGACAATAAAACGTGATTGTTGACAGATGCCCTTTGGTCCTCCTCCAATACTGCCTGATATCAAAAACGAGCTTAGGGAATACATTGTGTACCCAGAGAAGCTTCCCATACATCAGATTGATAATGTACAGCAGTACTGGGAGAGACAGCCACAGCTACTGTCACTTCTCAAAGCTGACCTGGCTCCAGTTGGCACAACTCTCAAATATGAAAGGGATCCAATTACCGGCTGCATCGGAGACATCCAAGAGGTGTGTCTGCAAAACATCGGGGAAACGGTGAGGAACTCGATGTCGATGTCCAGAGCACCTGGTCCAGCTGTCGAGGGTGTCAGAGGTGAGTGCTCCATTTTTCAGCCAATACCTTCTATTTTTTAGACAATAACGTATCCCAAAACTCGTATTTTAGGGAATACCAGTAATTTTTTGTTTTGGCCTGGTGGTTTCAACGAGCCTGAGAAGAACATGATGGAAGGAAAAGTTGAAATTGACTTTGACAAGAACCTGAAGACGCTGGCTAAGGGATTTAGCGCTGGCATCCAATTTATGTCTGATAAATGCACACCCAAAAGCTTTGAACACTCTTGCAAAGAATCAGGCAATGAGCCAGGCAGTGAAGATGAAAGTATCAATCTTATGAATGTTATAGACACAGAAGGGCGTTCTTTGTCTTTCAAACCTGCAGACGGTGAAAATATAGGAGGCAAAGAAAACGTTTCCAAGAAGAAGGCTGGAAATGTCGATGTGCCAAACATGGATGAATACATCGAGCCTTTTAAAGAATACAAGATTCCAGTTCTCAAAATATCGGATGCTCACGTCCAGAAAAATGTTAAAACGGAGTGGGCAGAACAAATAGACATTAATGTTCCCGTGACAGATTTTGATAAGAAAATTTTAGAGCCAGCTATGACTTTTCCTTACGAGCTGGATAATTTCCAAAAACAAGCAATTGTAAAGCTGGAAGAACAGTGCGACGTGTTTGTTGCTGCGCACACATCTGCTGGCAAAACAACGATTGCCGAGTATGCCATAGCCATGAGCCAAAAGCACATGACAAGGTGGAGCTTTAATTGCGATTTGAGTCGACTTCACGAACGGTTTTATTTAAAGTTTATCGAATATTTTTCAGAACCATTTACACTTCTCCGATAAAAGCACTTTCCAATCAAAAGTTTAGAGAGTTCAAAGAAAAGTTTGAGAACGTTGGTCTTATTACTGGAGATCTGCAGATTAATCCTACAGCAACGTGTCTTATCATGACCACAGAAATTTTACAATCAATGCTGTATTGCGCTGCAGAAGTTCTCAGAGATGTTGAGTATGTTGTGTTTGATGAAGTGCACTACATAAATAACGACGATGTAAGTTATTATTTACTCACTGAAAAATCGTTTCTTGTTTAATTTTGTATCAACATGTTTTTTCTATTTTAACAGCGGGGTCACGTTTGGGAAGAAGTCATTATTCTCTTACCACCCACCATAAGCATTGTAATGTTATCAGCTACAGTTCCAAATCCAGTTGAATTTGCACATTGGGTAGGACAAATCAAGAGACGAAAAATGTATGTGATAAGTACACTGAAAAGACCCGTGCCTTTAGAACATTATCTTTATATAGGATTTGATAAGAAGACAAAGGATCAGTCATTCCTTTTCATTAATAAAGATGGGACATTCCTCAGAGAGAGGTAAAATATTACATAAGAAAACTTCAAAATTTTAATTTCTACCCACAAAGTTAAAAAGTATTATTTATATATTGTCAGTGTCAAAGAAGCCATGGAGGCATGGGATCAAGCAATGCTGAAAAGAAAAAAAATGCAGCAAACAAAATTTCTAAATACAAAACACAAGCCGTCACTCGCAATAAAATCTCCCATAGTTCCGAAAAACGCTAGTGTTGAAGAAACCGTAAACGAAGTTATTGCATCGAAAGAAGAGGAAGAGGCAGCAGAAGATAAAGCAAGACTCAATTCAATAGCGGCCAAAGAAAAAAGAATGTACAGTGCTCTTCTAGAGCATTTAGAATCAACGGTGATAATAATAATCACACATGATTATACATATTTTAACATACAACTCCGATTTAACTAAAAAAAAAATGCTTCATTTAGGATAAACTTCCGGTTGTTATTTTTACATTGTCCAGAAATAGATGTGACAAAACTGCGGAATCTTTCACAGAAAGTTTACTTACCCACGCACAACAAAAATATGTAACGGAGTTCTTCCAACAGTCCATAAAACACCTAAAGGGTACGGATTCACAGCTACCGCAGGTCATAAAAATGCACAAGTTACTCAAATTAGGCATTGGAGTTCACCACAGTGGAATTTTGCCGATTTTAAAAGAAATAGTAGAAATGCTGTTCCAAAAAGGCATAGTCAAGGTAAACCAAAGATCATAACGTGTACAACAAATAAAAGTGAAAAAAACTATCTTGCGCCTTAATTGCAGGTACTATTCGCAACGGAAACATTCGCTATGGGTGTAAACATGCCGGCGAAGACGGTAGTTTTTGATTCCATAGAAAAATACGACGGCAATGCTTTCCGACACCTCCTTCCAACCGAGTACATTCAGATGGCTGGCCGCGCCGGACGTCGCGGGCACGACGACATCGGTACCGTCATGATTCTCTGCAAGAAGATGGTTCATGAGAAGGAACTGCACGACATGAGCGTTGGCAGGCCTCAGAACCTCGTCTCCAAATTTAAAGTCACTTACGCCATGGTCCTTCATTTAAAGCGCTTGAGCGAGGCCATTTCTGTTGGAGAAATGATGCGGAGGTCGTTCAAAGAAACGAAGACTATGTCGAATCTCGAAAAAAATCGAAACGAGTTAGAGAAAGTTGTGAGGGAGATCGAGCAGGCACCGGCGCTTACCGAGGACCAGAAGCAACTTGGATTTTTTTATCAGACCTCGATAAATTACTTGTCAAAGTGGAAGGAACTCAGGCCTCACATGCTCGAAGCCAAGAAGGCTGTCAAAGCACTGGTGGAAGGCAGAGTGTTACTCATCTCGTATCAGCATCATTACAATAAACTTGGAATTTTGCTGGGTTTACAAAAGAAGAAAGATGTATCTTACAAAGTGTTTGTACTGTCGAGTACAGAGGAAGAAATGGCAGCCAAAGATAATCCCAAGTCTGAAACCTGGCACAATGTTGTTAGTCTGATAAAGAAGAAGTTTTACCAACCAGTTGATAGTCCAACTTACAATGTTTTAATCGTACCCGCGTCTTCTATTATAGAAGTGACAAATGCTGTTTTGAATGTAAATTATAAATTAATCTTGGCCGACTGGGATAAGAGACAAATTCCTAGGTTCAAGTGAGTTTTCTGAGTGGTAAGATTCAGTAATATTCTATTAGAAACTTATTAAATTTTGTTTTTTAAATGCAATTTCAGAGATGCACTTCCTGGACCCTCTTGTCTAGCAGCAATTGAAGAGCTTTGCAAGTTGTCCAAAGACGTTCACAAAAAATCTGATGTAATATTGCCATATTTAGAACTAAAACTAAATAAATTTGAACTTCAAACAAAGATCATAGAATTGAATACATTAGGAAATGTACTTCATACTGTCATTTCTAAGATAGGTGACATATCCAATTTTGAAAAAGAATTTCATCAAGTCTTTCAACACAAAGAACTTGAACAAAAGAAACAAATGTTACTTAAAAGGCTGAGTGATGAATATTTGGGAAACTATCCAGAGTATGAAAGTAGAGTAAAGGTCCTTAGAGAACTCAAATATATTGATCACGAAGATCGAGGTAAAACGTCTGCTCACTTGATCTAATTGTTTATTAAAAAGTCTTTAATATGTGTTATTAAAATTACAGTGACATTAAAAGGTAGAGTGGCCCTTGAAATGGGAACTTATGAGATATTCTTAACAGAACTAGTACTAGACAATGTATTAACAAACTGGCAACCAGAAGAGATTGCTGCAGCTTTGTCGTCACTGGTATTTCAAAAAAGTAATGAGGAGCCGAAAGAAGAAGAGATCCCTAGATTGAATGAGGTTTGATTAACTACTTATTTTTTTCGACTTTTAACGAAATCTCTTAGCCATAATGAATTTGTCCCATAAAATATAAAATAATTAGCTACTTTCCGTGGAATTGATTGTTATTAAACCTTTTTTTACAGTTACGAGATAAAATGTTGGAGGTTTATGAAAGATTGGTGCAAATTGAAATAAAATACGACCTGGATCCCATAGCAAAACCAAGTTTCCACTTGTTAAGAGTGGTGTATGAATGGGCCAGAGCAAAGTCTTTTGCAAAAATAATGCAGCTTACCGACACACAAGAAGGTATTATTGTAAGATGTATTCAGCAGCTGAACGAAACTTTAAAAGATGTTAGAAATGCCGCAATAATCATTGGCCACCCGGCACTGAGAGAAAAAATGGAAGAAACTTCTACTAAAATTAAGAGAGACATTGTTTTTACTGCCTCCTTGTACACACAAGATTAATTTTGTTAACAAAGAATAAAATAACATTTTCTTAATATTTTTATAAACTTATATTTAATCAATTTACTTATACAACGTATGAATATATAAAACATTTAAAATTCAAATTTACAATAAAAGAGGATGGTGCTTTCAAAGTGCACGTTGCTCTGAATTGATATTTCCTTGACCTTTGTTCAGGTCAGAAATACCAACCCATTGACCTTCAGGATTTTCACGCCACAGCGAGATTTTGTTGTCTCCTCCACTTACTGAAAGAATTCCACCTGTCAGGGACCAGCTCACATTCCAAATTACGTCGTCAAAGACGTTTATAATTGTTGAATTCCAGTTAATGTAATCTGTAGACGTCCAAATGATTACACGACGATCTTGAGAACACGATGCAATTGTTGTTCTCGATGAACCAATGGATGGTGCCCATGCAACGTCCCTTACCTATTAATTTTTTATTTACTTATTTATTTTACGTATGTGAGTAATGAAACACAGTACAAAGTATTTACAAAAATTAGATAGGAGAATTAAAATATCAACAAAATTAAAAATGATTTTAAAAAACTATCAATATTGACAGATCAGAAAATTTTAAATATTACAATTTTTAGAGTAGATAATTATTACATACCCAATCACTATGACCTTCCAATTTAGTTTCTTCAATCCATCTGTCTGCCTCCTCTTTCCATATCTTAATAATATTATCACATCCAGCACTAGCAAGTCTTTTGACAGGGGTCTTTTGCTGTGAAACTGGGTCAAAAGCTGGCTCAATAGCCGTGCACCAAGAAACGGCATTGCAACCAATGGTATGCGCATTTTGAATTTTTTGAGTGTCCCAGCTGTCTCCACTGTTGGTCAAAATAGAAATGGAACCATCGGCACTGCCACATGCTAGTATCAATCCTAACTCGTGAGGTGCCCAAGCTACAGCATTGACAGAAGAATCATGGCACATATGCTCATGAATTTTAACCCAATCATCAAATTCTTTCCAAATGATAACCTTTCTGTAAAACGTAAGTAAACGCCATATTTTTATTAATTCTCTTCTTTAAAGAAATTTTCCCTCACCTATTTAGAGTTTAATAATTTATTATGCAGCTTCTTAAATGATTTATATATTTTTATTGTACAAGGTTTCAAGTAACACAGAAATACTTTTTATAAATTAATAAACATTTCTAATTGAAATAACGTGGATACAAGTAATTGAAATTAAAATACAATGTGTGAACTAGTTTATTAGGAAACTAAATAATACAATATGATAAAGTAAGTAAAAGAAAAGAAATGCAACTTAGGAACTCAGAAAAAAAAGAAAAAAACAAAATATCAGTCCAGCGCTCAAATTTTCACTTGGATGACGTTAGCAACCATCGGCTACCGTCTGCTAATTAAGTGTCAACATCATCATGCGGATGCGTTTGAAGGGTAAGTATATATTATAAGTATGTTAAGTATACCTGTCATAACTACATGATGCGAGCAAGTTGCCAAACTTAGGATGGGCCCAGGCTATCTGCCAAACTGGACCGGTGTGGCCCTTGAGCTCGGCGATGAGGCTTTGGGAGCCGTTTTTCATGTCAAATATCTTGACAGAGTGATCGCTCGAACACGTAGCTAACCTCAGCCCGTAGTAATCCATCTCCGCGTCGTGGATCATGTCCTCGTGACCGGTGTCCACGGCGTTTATTACGTTTATCATTTTTCTGATTTTAATGTAATTCTTTGATGTGTTAAAAAAAAACTAAACTCGGAGAAAGAAGCTGTTTTTGCGTGTGCCACTTGATTTCCTTACTGTAACATTACAGGTTAGGATGATCTTGCCAAACAGAGTCGAAACTGTCCGCGATTACCGTGCAGAGATGAGATTAAGTACTTACTGTCAAATAATAGTATACTTTTGTACATATACAAGAACACGTTTGGTTCAATTTCAAAAAGATAACTTTGAAGTTATGAAAAAGTTGCTATCGTCGAAGTCGACGGGAGCGCGAACATACGATGTCGTATGATTTACTTAAGTACTTGTTACTGTAACTTTTAGATTTTTAGATTTGAAAAATGGTACTTAAAAGGTTATTGTGTATTATACCGATACGATACGTGTAAATGACGATGAGTTGATGAGTAAATTACAAAAACCAATAAATATATACTTATAAACTAATTTATGTGTAAAGCTGATGGAGCAGATAAAAGTTGGAGATATGGCGATTACTAGGCGAAAGTCAGGCCAAACTGTGCCCAAGTCAGCACCTTACTATATAAATCCACCGGAGGCCTGGAGGGCAGGCCAGAGCCAGAGTCAGGGTCAGGTGCCAAAGTGCATGCCGGATTTGTCCGAAATCGCCGCGCGCAATGGGCAACGCATCGACTGAACAACGACAAATTCGTCCACGTCATAATTTTTTTTCTACCATGTTAATCGCATCTCGGAAAAGTTTCTTTGAAAAACTTTTTTGTCACTATTAACTATTGATATAATAAATAGATATGGAAACCTTATACCATCAAACGAACAAATTGGTTCAGGATACCCAGCACTTGTTCAGCCAGCTGGAAAGGAAGCCGCCTAACCTTGATGTCGATGCCGTTGAACAAGAAATTGAATCCAAAATACAGACAATTAATAGGTATTTGCACGCCCTTTGTATGGGTAACATAGTTTTTTCAACTTAATGGAAATCTTGCATGTATTTTTGCTGCGTCTTTAAGCATTTTTGTCAATGATGCATTTTTCAAAGGTGATTGAATCAATTACCTTGTAGCCTATGGGATCTGTCATTAATGTAATAACCATAAATTACGCGTTAAAAAACACAATTTATTGTACAAGCCAAAATTTTTATTCCTTTTCATATTTGTTGCTACACCTAGATCAAATTGAAAAGTATACTAAAAATATTGAAAGTTGTATAAGGATTTTATTAGAAGAATTTATAGTAAATTAATTAATAACAACTCATTTTACAGTAACTGTGACAGGCTGGATATCTTGTGTTCCAAAGGTCCACTATCTCAGAGGCAAAATGCAAAAATGAGGGTTGACCAATTAAAGTATGATAGTAGACATCTGGCTGCAGCTTTGAATTCTTGGAGGTATATGATACAGAAGAAACAAAGAGAAGAAGATGAGAGAGAAGAACTTTTGTCACGCAGATTCACAACAAATGATCATGTAGATATTATGATTGATCAAAGTGTGCAGCATAATGCCCAAATGCACAATGCTATCCATGGTGTTAACGATTTGCTGATGCAAGGATCTGATGTATTGGATAATTTAAAATCACAAAGGTATACCCTCAAGGGAGCACATAAACGTTTAATAGACCTTGGTAATACATTAGGGTTATCAAACACAACAATGAGACTGATAGAACAAAGAGTCCAGTCGGATGGATATATTCTGATTGGTGGTATTCTCATTACGTGTTTGATCGTAGGAATACTAATTTACTTTTTATAAACATTCCCAAAATTGAATGGTGTTTATACATAGAAAAAAAAATGAGGAAATAACTTTTATTTTTTTAGTAACTAAAAAGATACTTTTTTGTACTTTTGCACGATAAGAAAGTTCAAAATGTTAGTTCATTACATATTTGAGACTGACTAAAATTTCAACACTTTGTACATATAATCAATTACAAATCATACCAAGAGCATTGTTTTAGGTTTTAATCGTTTGTTTTGAAAAAGTTTAAATAAATATATTTAAAGTAACGTTTATAATTTAAGATATACATCTTGTTTACAGTAAAAGTGTTAGTAAAATTCTACAAATACTTAAAATTAACGTAAAAACATGTATAAACGTATGAAATACCTCCAGAGCTTACAAAAAAATTATAAATGATTGAATTTTCACTGTCCAAAGACTCCATACAAACGGGAAAGCCTAATACCCATACAGCTAGAAAAAATAAAAATAAAAAATTTCTAATAGCGAATCTAGCGTGTGTTTTTAACGTACTCTTAAGAGCGGGTCAGGTAGAAGTAGAAGAAAAGAAAGATAAAGAAAGAGGGAACCAAAAGCCACGCAGGGGCAAGTTTTTCAAGAGAGAAGGAGAGAGAGTGTGCGAGGGTCCTGGTTGTGCTGAAAAAGAGATATCCCCCACCCGAGAGATCTGCAGCGTCTCGGGTACAAAAATTCCCTGAAGAAAGGTGAGAGAGGAAGAAAGAGAAAGAACGTGCGCAAGCAAAAGATCGAAAATCGAGAGGGGAGAGAAAGAGACGGTGGGAGCAAGAGCGCGCGGGCCTTCTTCTCGAGCGCGCGGGGCCCCTCTCAGTTTACCTGCGACGCTCGAGGGGCTCGGATTTTTCGTTGAGCGGGAGAAACTACTGCGATTTGTGAAAAGCTGTTGGTACTCCGAAAATTGGAAATTTAATTAAATCTGTGTTGATTGTTGTTATCGTTAGAAAACTAGAAAGCTGCCGATTTTTTGAAGAAGGCACAGGAGAAAAACATGAAGAAAAAGAAGATCGTCCAGTAGCCCTGGATGGGTTTGAATTCAGTCCACGTTTTTATTCAGCTAATCGTGACTAGATTCTTACTCATCCATGGATGTTGGACCGATTGCATCGTATACCAATTGAAGAACACCACCGATTTTTCGTCTACCATCACAAATCGTTTTGTTATATGCTTATATATGTATGAATGTATGCTAACGAATCATTGTAAAATCAAAGCGCAAGTCCTGCAGTGAATTTTGTACGTTAGAATAAAGAGAGAAAGGGTAGCACACAAAGAAAGAGAAGAAGAAAAAGACGTGAAACGGGGGTTTCTTCTTTCGGAGCGTGTAAGGAACAATACCATAGGTATCCTAATTTGTTCATGTTTGTAACATGCATTTAAAAAAACATGGTCCCATTAGTTTTTTCATTTCAGTTCTCTTGAAAGAAAGGAAAAAGAAGAAGAAAACTAGGAAGGGGAAGGCTCTCTCATAAATGGCTCCGGGATTCCTTTGGTTTCTTTGTGCCAGAACACCTGCCGCGTTCCTCCTCCCTCGATTTCTCTCTCTTCTCCCCCTTTTACCTGATGTGTGTAGCGTAGCTGTATAGCCCCAAACAACTACTACTACTACTACTATTATTACTACCAACCACCATTTCTCTGCTTCATTTATACACTCGTATCTTTCTTTCTTCTTCTTCTCTCCTTCTCGCCCTTATATTATACAGTTTCCTCTGTCCTGTATAAGTATAGCGGCTACATGTCTTCTCGTTGTTGGGCTCCTTCGCTCCAGCGTCCTTTTTCATCGAGCGTTCCCTCGAATAACGGTAACGGTCCTCTCTTTCACCAGCCTTATACCTGCAAGGCTGTTTTTCTCTCTTGAGTTGATGCAGAGCTCGTTGATTCTTTTGTTCGTTTCTCTACGGTTTGGGTGTACGCTTCGTTCTCACGTGAGCAGTTAGAGATTTGTTTGATGATAGCTTTGTTTTTTTTCCCCTATAATTGAGCTCTATCATCTTGAGAAATGGATATTTCATCTGGTTATGGGTTTAGGTATGCTTGTGTGCGCTTAAAATAAACCGTAATGACTTGCGTACGGATTGTTAATCGAATGTTGATTGATGAGAGAAATTTTTGAGATCGTTTGAAAATTTTCTAGCAATAAGAAATTCAGAAATTCATTGTTCATGAAAACCGTAGTCCAAACCTTGTATACCATTTTTATACCATTCTAATGATAGCTACCTGGAGGATTCATACTTGGGACCACGATTTTATGCATGGCCTTTACAATGTAAGAGTCAACGTTAGTTGCGCAAAAACACGATTGACACGATTATTTTTCTTTTTGTGCAACATTATTTAAACGCACCACAGGTATTTTCTAAAGAAGAATAGTATATATTTATCTGTTATTTTATAATAAAGTATATAATTATTAATTACAATTCGATGTGTGCCGTTATTTTGTTTAATACTTGAAACGTACTTCTTTTATCACGCTCTAAAATTTAAACGATTTAAGAGAAAAAAATTGAATTTAAAAAAGTTAATAAATAGATAATGATGTAGGGAGCAGGAGTAAGTTGCACAAAATAAAACTTTTATACCTCAAGTTACGATAGTTACAGGTATATTTGTTTTTAGGGTTCCGAGGGACCCTAGTGCGGAGTGCGGTCGGTACGTGACTGCTGGGCAGAGGTGTAACCGCCAAAATGTTTAACATTATTCATATAATTTATAATAAGTTTCTTCAAAACTCTGTTGAAATAAAAAAATAATACATCAAACGTCTTACAAAGAAAATACGTATTTATATGTGTAAATAGTTCGAAGTTGATTTAATTTTACATTTTATCAATAAAAATATATTCACACCAAGGCAATATATATTTACTATTTTTTCTTGAATTTGTCAACATCAATCGCCAATGTTAAAAATATAAACTCGCGAAAAGTATTGTTTATGTATGATTAAGATGAATACTTTTTCCATTTCCATGAATAGCTTGTATAAGTCTTTGGAGTTTCAATCATAATTACACAGAAAAATTTTTAAAAAACTGATAGCTAATGGATTTGAAATCTTCTTTATCCAAAAAGGGCGTGAGTTTAAAACGCAAAATGTATTGGCAAGTCAACGATACCACTAGCGCCAAATGAATGTTAAATTGACTCTTTAGTGAAAGAAATAAAAAGCTTTGCAAAACCCTCGATGTGTTAAATATTTTCAAGTATTCTCGGTATCGTTGAGTTCCCAATCAATTTTTTCATCACATTACAACTATTCAAAAAATAATTACAAATAATTCTTTACAAAATCATGTACAACGAATCAATTTTTTTTCACAGCTGAGCTTAAAATGTAAAAAAAATTATGACTTGAATCACAGTGCTGCGCAAAATATCAACTGTAAAAAAGTGTTAGCTCCTAAGGGAGAAGCTAAACGGTTTCGTGTGAGTAATTTAACTTTTATGATTTTTAAGTAGATCGATTTTTAAAATTGTTTTTTGTTGTAATAATGTAACTAAATAATTGACTTTTTTTAATCTCTTAAGAAATCTAGACATATAATTTCTAAATACTTACTTAAAATCAACACGAAACTGATAATACATGTGTATATAAATTAAGTTATTAGTTAAATTCATTACAGCAAAATTTTAAAAATAATTTCAAATCTCATAAAAAGCATATGAAATAATGCACCTCTCGAAATTATAAATAATAAAAAAAAGTATCTAATGGCATGATTACTTCATTACTGCACTCAAAATTCACAGCTCAAAAAATAGTAAACCACACCTGTCTCTGATTTTCAGGTGTTCTTACCACCACAGTAAGTTCATCATTGAGAATTCTAACTCCAATTTTCTTACCATCCATAATCTTCGAATTATCACTCTTCTGGACTCCTTATTTAACAAAAGACCCAGCTTGGCGAAAGCTCAGAGCTAAAGTTTTGGTATCAGATACCCTGTTCAAGATCAAGCTGAGCTAGAGCACGGCGAGCCTCCTCTCGAGCCTGTGCTTGCTGCTCACTAGTATCTACGCTAACACAAGCCGGTGCTTCACTGTTACCATCAGGCAGTGATTGAGACAGTAAACCAGTCTCCTTGAGCACTTGTCTGATCTGCTGATGCAACTCTTGAGCGCTTCGTTTCACTTTTTGATGGTGTTCTTTAAGTTCTTTTGCACAATTCAGGAGACCATCCCAAGGTGCAGCGTTCGTATGCCCCAGATATAGCTCACGCCATAATTCGATGCTTATTGGAGCGACGCTTGGCCAGATTATACCAGCATTAGGCTCGTACAGGGGATTAATGTACTTTTCGAGGACGTCTGGTTGGTTCAGGTACGACCACAAGCTGGCCGTTCGCTCTGCTAGCTTCAGTCGGCTTCGTTCCGACTCCGAGTCACCTGTGTAAAATAATTACGACTTTTGGAATAAATTATCAATAAATAGTGGCTTCAAAAATATGACTGAACAATTTTGAAAAAACTACCTAAGAACGTTCCATAGTTTGATGAGTAGACATTCCTAAAAATTTCGACTAGTAATTGAGTCGTGTACTCAAAGCTCAATTGAAATTGAAAATTTAATTGATAAAGGCAGTCCAAAAATAGTAAAAACGTGGGGGCATCTGTTGAATTTTGACCGTAATAATAGGCTGCGTGGCGAGTTCGTGTGTAGAATGGGTGGCCGGCTTGCAGCCATTCGCGCTCTATTAAAGCTTGTAAACCTCGGACGGTCCGGCAGTCTGGGTTTAAAATTGTCTGCACCAAACTCGTTACTATTAGAGTGGTATCTCGTCCACTACCACCTGAAAAAACAATTAGATTAACAATTTCGCATCATTGTATTAATAAACAAGTAACCAGGGCTTTCTTTACCATGCACCAAGACGGCAGTTTGCTCCTGTTCGAGACACTGTGCGGTTACGCAGGCTGCATTCATGGCATCTTGGACAGCTGTGAGCCACTTACTACTTTCTAGCTTGGATAACCATTGCGAGGTAGAACAGTTTGCATCATTGCACGCTTCTATTAATTTCGATAAACTTTCAGACAACTCTCCAGAACGAGCTATCGTTTTGTGTGATTTAAGCCATTGTGGATATGCAGAATCTATTTCTGTACCCCCGCCTTTGGTTCTAGTGTTCTGTGCTTGTGTGAGACTTCGTGTATCTACAATCACTCTGTGAAACAAGTTGGAAATTGAGAAAAAAGTTGCAGTAAACATTGTATAACGTTGTTAAGAAAATGAACATAGATTACCCTCTTTTTCCAGGCCTTAGATACGAATTTAACAGCATTTCATCGCCCTTGCATCTTTTTCCAGTTGGGCCGCACATTGGTTGGCTACTTCTAATAAGAATACCCTAAAAATTACATTAAACGTTTCATTATAATAAACAGCATAATTGATGAATATTTATTTTATTGAATTTGATAATAGTTAACCTACCCCTCCTTCGTGCCTGTAGCAAAGCACAGGAAACCTTCCGCTATCTCTAAAGTTAGCTGAAGAGACTATTATTTCGTCTTCTATGTGCTTAGGTACTATAACTTCAGCTGAATAAGAACTACAAACTTTATAGTCTTTATTTATATGACTAATGCGCCATTCGTCGCCGTGGATAGCTAATAATCTAGACCATTCGGAAAGTGGCAGGAATGCAGTCCAGCCATCTTCTATTTGTACTTTTGACTGTGACCTATAGAAAAAGGGATATTGCATTGTTTGTTCTGAAAAAAGTTCATTATTTTGAGTAATAGTACGTAAATGACTAATCTACTATTACAATTGTAAATTTTTTACCTAAACATGTCAATTTTTCTATAGTTTGTGCCACTTTTGTTAAGTCACTTGTGGATCCAAAATCTAGCTGGTAGATGTGAAAGTCTTTACATTTTAAAATAATGCTACCTCCAGGAATTTGGTTGTTTATTTTTCTCTCTATAACGTCGATATTGCGGTAGAGGAGCTGCAAGATAGAGGTAATTAATATATAAACATATACAATTGAAACAAGTTACAATAAAATTTACTGATTTGTTAAAGTGTATTGAACAGAGTATTTCTACAGTGCATGCATTCAAGGACAAATTTGTAGGAACAATCGAACAGATGGCTAAATTGAAAACCAAGTGACGTTAGATAAAAAAAATCAATGGACAGAGTGTGCAATACATACATACAACGTAAGTATACACAACAATTAACAGCAGCAGCAGTTGCAATAAAACACAACTACTAGAAATATTTTAAAAATCTGGAGAACGAAAAAAAAAACCGTAAATAATCACCCATAGCTCTTGCTGATTATTTTTCTGCCTGTCAGAGAGTATAAGGTGATGGCCACTGATGCACAATGTTCCCTCGATCCGGCTGTTTTTCGACTCCTCCTTGGTCTTGTCAGTCAGCACGACCTGATCGACTCTAGGTATGGATATCAGGTCGACAATTTCCATCGTATGGGGGCCGACGACAAGCAGCCTGTCAACAATTTATGGCACCAATGATAACGTTGACACTTTGACAGCTCCGCATAACCTCGCGCGCGCGTTTTCGATCAGGAGCAGACTGCGCTTACCGTGCGTTCGAGAGGAGGGGAGGGAGAAGCTGCTCTGCTGCTCCAAAAAAAGGCGCCAAAGCATAGGGACGTTTCAAATAAATAATTTCGATTCGATATGATTTTTTTACGAAGTTTTAAACAATAAATCATGCTTTTTTCGGAAATTGTAGCAAGATTAATACAAATTGGTAAAAATTAAACTTTTTCACTGTAAAAAAAATAAAATGTATAAACTACGAAAATTAAAAAAAAAAAAAAAAAAGAGAGGAGGAATTATTAGGGTATTAATAAATAATATGGGTCATGAGTCAGTTTTTGATGTTTATTCTTTTGTTATTTTCTCTAGACATTGGATGGCAACAGCTTCTCGATCTTTTTTATCCAATGCTATGCTTTTAACTACCTTGTGATTTTTTTTGATCTTTCAAAAGGTAAAATATTTTTCACAGAATTACATTGTACATACTTGTATTTTTTATTTTTTTTTTTTTTTTTATATATATAATAAATTGTCATTTCGGCACTCGTTTTCCTTTTTATTTTTAGATCACGTAATGATTATTACTTTTATTACTTAATGACATACCAGAGATTTTAAAATTACAAAAAGAATCAGTGAATTTGAAATTAAACAATTCGTAGGCAACAAAAGTACATTGAAGTATATGTATGAGAATATTTTCACTGAAAAATTATCGAAGTCTCGGTAGTATTCTTATAATGTGTTTTAAAAAACAGTTTTTGAAAGTTAAAAGTTTTCCCACGTTAATATGATTTTAATTCTCTGATATTCATCGACACTTTGATATTTTATATCACCACACTGTTCCGCATTATTTTTTATTACTTTTCATTTGTTTTCAACAATACATACAGTTTGAGATTAAAGTAAATTGAATTTCATTTACCATCGAAACTTTTTTGAAACAACAAACTTCTCAGGGTACGTAAAAAATAACTTAGAAAAAAAATTCAGAGCCCCATTATTTATTGAAAAATTACTGTGAGTTTGGAATTTTCTTTAGGCTTTTTTCCACAAAAAAAATTATTTTCAGACTTAGTTATCTATTTGAACGAATAAAAATTTTTTAGTATCGAAATTTGTCATCGATAAAATTCATATCAGACTTATTAAAATGTATATATGTACAGTGTTATTAACACTTAGATATTCAAAGAGGTAAATATGTTTTTTTTAATACTTTAATTATGCATTAGACGCTTTCTCGTTTTAAAGTTGTAAATCAATTGAAAGTGAATACGCAGTAAAATAATAATTATCATCCAAATGAATCAATAAAGTTAAAATTAAATGTAATCCACGTGAGATAAAATATTATATTATTATTATTCCATACTCTAAAAATTATACACGTATTACTGTAATATCACATTGATTTGGCAAAGAGCTATGAACGAGAAAGACGATTTACTTTTCATAAACTCTATTTTAGGATAAGTTAGATTTTTTATCATTTTTACAATTTAAATTTGTACAACCATTCATGTCAACAATTCCTAACTGACTTATTACATTCGTTGAAAAAATTTATTTATATTTTTAAAATATGCATGTCCACAGTCGTATATCTAAAAAATTATCGGGTAAATGAAATTTACTTAATTGTAAAAATCTTTCAAAGTAAAAGTTACTATTGTAAACTATTTTTTGCATCATAGGTTTAAATTTGTGTTCTTCATTCAATAATTTTTTTCATATTTGCATTTATAAATTAATAATAATTACTACTTCATCAACGTGTATTTTTTAGTACATGTACTTTTACATCATTGTTAAAAAAATGAAGAAATTTTTTGGAGAGTGAATGAAACAAATACATGTGCATGTATAACTTGATACGACTTTCTGATTTTCTGTATACACGTGCATCATTTAATTATTATGTTTTGTTGAATTGTATTGGTTTAAAATTTTTATTATTCATGTGTCAATTGAGATAATGTCAATCTTGCGACTTTCGCTTCCTTTATAATGTAGCATACGCATACAATGATAAGTACTTTGATAATTTACCATCATTATTGTTGAAAATTTTCCAAATCAACTGACGCGAACGTATTTCAATTTTATTCAATGAGTTCAATGATTCATCGGGCACATTACGAAAACTAAATATAATCTATTAATCTATTATTGAATATACTTTTTATTCATGTATATCCTTGTACTTTTGAGAAAAAGTTGAGCGCTCATATCGGAACACTTGTAGATTATAGACAATATGGACATCGAAATTGTTGGGGAAGATGTGATTTTGGCACTCAAATTTCCAGTTGTAATTTAATTACTGGATTATTATTTAAAATGTTTATTGTAACGATGATATATCAGAATCTTAAGAAGTATATTGAAAGTCAGGAAATTTATTTTAGTTTTCTAAGTTTTTTTCTATATTTAATATTTATATTTTATACTTGTGTGTAAGTATCAATACTTTGATAAATCGTGATTTGACGAAGTATTCAATTTACATAATCACATTTTCATCGAAAGAATTGTTAAACTTGTAATTTTGTTATATCTAATTATTACTATTTTATTATATAAATATTTATCGTAATTGCTTTGTAATTTTAATTTTAAAACTTATTTTCACAATTTTATTTTATATTTTTTTAATGAATATAAAAATCATGCAATATTATACTTAATATGAGAAATAATTATCTAATTTCAAAAATAGTTGCACATCACTAAATAATATTTCTCTAAAAATTAATTGGCAAACGTACTTTATTTGGAACTTTTAACCGCTCTTGAAGTTCTTCCAACGACATTCTACTATTATTGTAACGTATTCCGCCTTACTTTTTTGCAGATTGGAAGATACAGAGAAATTTGTGAATTATATTGTAGTGGCACAATTCTTTATAATATCTTAAGTGTATAAGTACATAGTTTTCAACGTTATATACAATATTTTTTTTACGTATGATAGTTTCATCACAAAATTTTCATGATTTTCCAATATGTACTGCATATAAGAGTCATTTGCAATTTTTCAATAAAAATAATTAATAATCATCGTACATACATATCTTTCCTAAAAAAAAAAAAAATTAATTAAAATTATCGAATTAAATCGATTTTAAATTGAAATTATTTATTTTTGATGATTCAAGTAACAAAAGTTTGGAAGTCAGTATTTTCCGTGAAGTTCATAATACAATGTAAGTACTCGGTACTTAGAAATAATCAATAATGAAATGAGAAACAAAAACACAATGAGCCAGCGTTATTGTATACTTGAAGCCAGTCACTTTTAATTATTATTTATTTGTAAAAAAAATATACACATAACGATCGAAACCATCGCGCGAGTCAATCTAGGATTTAAAAAAATATACTGTTGATATTATTGTTTGGTGTATCGAAGGAACCGAGAAGTTAAATATGTATGTATATATATTTCCCTTTCGACTGACATCAACGATCAACGTGAAATATATATACATATAACGCACAGTCTTTCAATAATTTCCATAATCACAATGATAAAATCACACCCGACGTTATTATTATTATAATTATTGGTTACAATACGATGAAAGTCAACAGCTTAGACGAGCCTGATGCAGAATGTGATGAGCCCGGCTGAGGCCGCGTCGTTTGCAGAGTCGTCCTGGCGAAGTTGGCCTTAGCTGTTCATGACTGTCGACCGCCTTGAGTAACCGCGCCTCGTCACCGCCTCGCCTTGGGCTTCGCATTCGCGTTTCACTCGGTCAATTATATCCGCGACCAGCTTCTCCTCCTTCTCCCGCTGCTCTTCCCAGTCTGGCCCTTTGCCGATCTAAGCCCACGTATTTTTTTTTCTCTTTTAATTTTTTTTTTTTTTTTTTTTAATGGGTTCAGTTATTTTGGCGTGTTAAGGGGAAATCGGTTTAGGAAAGTTGAACCCAAATGAGTAATCTTGCGTTTGTAATTACTGCGGTAAGAAAGAGAGAGAGAGAGAGAAAGATAGTAAGAAAAATTGTAAGGAACTACAGATTAAATGACTTTCAATGGTTGAATTAATTTTTCGAAAAGTAGTATTCTATGAAACATCCAAAAGCTCTTGGCATGAATTATTTGAAAAATATTTCTCTACGGTATAAAAAAAACTAAGAAACGTTTAAAAGCATATGTATTTAATAAAATATAATGTTGTTATAACGTATACAGCAGAAGCAATTCTAGACATCTCAAGAAGCCACAAAAAATCTAATAAGTAAAATTTAAAAAAAGCAAAAGTAATTGAATCCAAAGAAAAAAAAAAAAAATTCGTGCTGCAAATAAGAAAATCGCGAAGCTTCCAGAAATTAATTTTCATGTCATGCGCAAATAAAAAAGAGTAAGGAATCGTAACAAAAACGAAAAAAAAAAAAAAAAAAAAAAAAAAAAAAATCATGGGATATTTTGATGCAAAACAACACAGCGATTTTATGTTCGTTTTTTCATAAAAATTATTTTATTAACAAAATTGCGATCTATAAGCCGAGCGGACAAATGCATTTACGTAAAACAGCCAGGTTCTCAAAAAACCAGATTCTACTGATACAGTGACATCGAAAAATCAGCATAAAAATACTTGTTATATGTCTTAATGTATATACGTATGGATAAGTAGATACAGGAACTATTTTCTCTTTCACTCGAAAGTCCTCTCCACGAGATTTTTTTCATTTTTCTAGTACAAACATACACATGTACTTAACAGAACAGCTCATCTCTTTTTTTTGTTTAACAAATTTTTTTTTTAAATTTTTTACATCAATTTGTCCAAATGCATGAATTAATATAACAAATCCACAGTCATTTTAGGATCTGACTATCTTGCGTGACATTCAATGAAAGGATGGTGCACATTTATTCGTAATCATGTATAATCTATATAATGTATCTATGTAACAAATGATTAATATGATATAATATTGTATATACTATATGCGAGCTATATAAAATAACAATTCTTACACACACGTAATAATCATAATGATAATAATAATAATATGATTAAATTATACACGATGAAAATTGATGGCGATAAAATCTATGATTGTGTATGGCCATGATGCTGAACGATTAGGCAGCGATACGGACAATCAATCCCAGACAATGATGCGAGACACGGAAAAAAGGTGCGGTCAAAGAAAGAGAGGAAAAAAAAATCGTCCTATCGTGCATGTATAAAAGAGTTAGGTAATATCATCACCGTCGACGGGATCGACGCTTACATCGGCAGTAGGTTTGCGCGTCGTTTGTTTCTTGGCATGAGTGGCCACCAGCTGGGCTTTGCCATTGAGCGATGGAGGCTCCTCGCGGTTTTCGTCGTTCTCCGCGTCGTCAGTGCTGTGCTGGGAGCTCAAATGACCAATGTAGCCCTTCCGCGATTTAAAGTAGGTGTTGCAGCTGTGGCAGGTGAACAGAGGCGCCGGTGGAGCTGCCGTTGCTGTCGTGGCTGGGGCCGACGTCACTGCTAGGTGGAAACGGTACTTGTGACGGTACCAGTGTCTACGGGACGGAAGGACCTCGCCACACCGCTTGCACACCACCGAGCCGTTCTTTTGGATTTGGTAATCCGCCAGCTAATTGCGACAGAAATCAATGTTGCGGCTTACTCGTGATGATGCTTGCATTCGATTTGTGCTGATTGCGTTTGGACCTCTTGCACGAATTCAAGTCTTTTGTGCGTGATTTATATTGTATATGTATGCGTATCATTTATTATGATCGTTTTATCCTTTTTGAGATAAGAATAATTTGTGACAGGTAACAATTATGATGAATACATGCAAAACTCATGATGACGAAGGACATTTCATTTATCATTAGTTTCTTTTAATTTTTATATCGAACAATCGTGTAAGGGTAGTTCTATGTTTTGAAATATCAGTCTTATTTTAAGTCTTGTTTCATTTCGATATTAAAAAACGTGATATTCAATATCATCGAAACTGAATCAACCTACAATCTATTATATTGCGTGGATACTTAAAAATATTAATAATATTAATAATTTCATGGCACAATTAATTTTGAACACTATTAAAGGAATTTTTTTTTAATGTAAAGAAAACATGATTTTATATCATCTATTGGTTCTCGTATTAAACTTGCAAAAATCTCTGTTTGCATTTAAAATGAGACATTAATACTAATTTTTAACATTACAAACCAATTGGACCATTAACTATAATCAAATTCCAATGATAGGCAATCCAACAATTTAATCTAACAAATAAATTATTTTAACTGATTCACCAACAAATTGACTAGACAAACCATATCGACTAGAATTGAGTCTCCCTTCCTTATACTCGAAACATAACTATCGAACAATCACCTAAACAAATACTATACGTAATATAATCGTCCGAAAAGTACAAAGACTCTGAATTCGGTGCACTTTTAAATTAATCATATGTGCGTTACATACAAACTGTTTGATTAATTTCTTTTAATTACGTAATAAAACATCAATACTGTCAGTGCGACTTCTCAAAGTCCCCCCTCAAATTTATCATCCTCTCGAATGAAATTCCTCACCACGAAGCTTATCGATATCGATCACAGCTCAATGATAAAAAAAAATCTACTCAAACGTCAAAAATTCCTTCGAGCCGTACTATGTCTCGGCATAATACCTTATTCGTTCAACTAAATTATTAGAAACACACACACACACACACACACACGACTACTCGACAGATGATACAATTCAGCAAATACCGCCCCCCGGATAGAAACTCCCTCAGATCCTTGGTCTGATGTTGGGCGTGTAATATTTTTCAATGAGGCCCCCAGTGGAGCCCCAGCAGCCGGCTGTGCGAGCACAATCGAGGAACGTGCGTTTCCTAACTCCCCCAGCGCGCCTGTTACGCCGACGACCTATAGCCGTAGTGGCAAGCGGCCTAAGCGCCGCTGGGTTCCAACCAACCTGCTTCCGAAATTCTGGTTCGTTGCCGGCCGGCTCGGTCGGTACGCCGGCCGGCATAGCTGTGATAGTCGTAGTTTCGGGAGTTTTGGCGATACTCGGCCTCAGCTGTTGCAGTTCGACTGTCTTGGGGAAGTGGGCAATCTCATTTATTATTGAGGCGGGGGGCGAGGACGGTGAGTTTTTCAGCGCAACGCTGGAGTCGTTCGAGTTACGCCGGCCGGCATTGCAGACGTTACTCGTCTCGCAGATCATTAAGGCCGAAGTGGTGCTCGAGTCGGAGTCGGGCTCTTCCTCGCAGGTGTACTCGTTGCTTGCCTGATGCTGGTTGTGGCAGGAGGAATTTTTCGTCTCGGGGGACGTCGAGCCGCAGATCTCAAACGTGGTATCGCTGGGTAGGCTGGGCAGGTGGTGACCTGCAAAACAAAAAAAATTTGGTCGTGCCGATGGTGAGTGGTTTTTTAAGGGTTAATGTTGTTACTAGGACTTTTTTTTTAATTGGATTTTTGTTTTAGCTGGATATATTGAGGATCTTTTTTTAAAGGATTGGTTAAATTGAAAAAAAAACTCGAAAATTTAAGATTCTCTGTACATATACATATATATATTTCTTTTTCAAATTATAATAGGGATGTGGTTGTTACATGCGCAAGATAGACTATTTTGCAGTGTATCACAAAGAGTTACAAAGAAACTACGATTCGATAAAAACATCATATAAATATATAATATTAATTATTGTTACAATAGTGCATATTTTTATTATCTTAATATGATTGTTCTCAGCATCGCCACCAGGCACCTTTATTTTACTTCATTTTTATGTTATGGGTACACACAATAACGCGTGTAATAACGCTTTACACACATTGTAATGACCATAGAAGCTGGTGTAGCATCTCTATACTATATTGTGCTCCTGACATTAGTGAGTTTTCTTCATGCTAATAAAATATTATTAATTATTATTCTCTTTTACTTTCTCATTTCTCGTATAACTATATTTATTTATCAATAACGCCATTGTCACAAAATTTTCAATATTAATCGTGTCAACGCTTTTGCGTTAAAGGTTATTATATACATATACAACTAAAATTAAAAAAAAATTAATGATAATATAAAATATAAAACATATTGGAAACTGATTCATAGCATTTTATAATATATTAATTTTATTGTCTCACAGCATCATAAATTTTCTGTGAATAAAAATATATAATGAAAAACAACGAAACTTTTAGACTCCAAATTTCGGTGGTTATAATATCCTTGCAACTATTGTCACTGGATCAAGAAATAGAATATTAGATCGTGCGCTGGTGCTAATTTTTGTACTATCCATCCCAAGCGTGCCCGTCAAAAATGGAAAGAGACGGAATTGAACAAAGTTACAATGTTTTCGTAACAACAATAATTACATAGTGTACAGCTTAGTCACTTTGTGTTTAAAAGTTTTTTTTTATTTCCTTATAGAATATTTCTGGATTTATATAAATATAAATATGTTACACAAAATATTAGAGAGTATTCGAGATTTGTCTCGATAGTACAAAAGCTGGTTCCAGCGTCACACTACATTAAATAAAAAAGAAAAAAGTAATCATACGAAACAAAAAAATACTGTCGAGTCCCTTACATCTGATCACAGTATCGCTGTCAGTTTTACGATTTGTCTCGTTATGCTTGTTAATTTCGATCGATCAGAAAATATATGGAAGAATTAAATGGAAGAATTTAAGACAAAATATATATCAGGCACGGCGTGAGCGCCAATAATTGTTATTAACTACGTATTGTACATATTATATGTCGGACTGACGAGAAAAATTTTTTTTTATGCCTAAGAGAAATACATTAATTATTCATTTGCATAAAAAAAATGTCTATAAATGATAAACATTTGACGTCTTATCAAACTAAATAAATTAAATGGAGCAGCAGCCGACATTAATATAGATTGTAATTTTAATAATTTTCAAAAACTCAATAAATACTTTCTTATCACCTAGTAAATACTTGGTTCAACATTAAGCAGCAATATTTTTGCAAAATTATAACAAGATAACTAATATAAAGGAAATTGCATGAATTTCGAACAAAGACAGGAAACGAGTCTCATAATTATTATCATACATCTACAATGAGAAAAATACAAAAAATTAGTTCGACAAAGAAATTTTAATATTGAAAGACCTTCAATTTTAAACATACAAACGATACGTTTCAGTTCGTGACACGCGGGAGGAATGGTGCGCAAACAATGTTAATTAAAAAATATGTCATCTAATATAAATTAAATCCAATGTATATTAACATAAACGCATCCTTTCCGAATCCCGTCAAAAAATAAAAGAATAATAATATTAAGAATAGTAGTAGTAGTAATAATAATAATAATGATGATAATAAAAATAAAAATAATAATAATAATCCAAGGCGAGTCATCAGAGTCAGTCCAGCACGCGAGCCCATTACCTTAGATCGCCGACATCTACAGAGCCAAATGCGCGAGTGGAGGAATAAGAGAAAAAAACCACTGAGACTCGGAAGACAATATATGAAAAAAAAAAAAAAAAAATTTACTTAACTAGAAAAAGAACGGCGAGAGCCGCAATGGTGTGATTCAGTTCACAACTGGTCAACCATGGAAGGAAAAAAAAAATGGAAGACATGACTCAAAGTTAAGGCTGCATGTAAAAGCCGAACGGCAGATTAACGCAGTCCTTGGGCATGAAGCAGTCGTGCACGGTCTTCATGTGGTTCTTCATCTTGTCTGGCCTGGAGAACTCCTTGCTGCACACGGGACAAGGAAAGACCTTGCGCTGGTGGCCCTCGTGGTACAAGAAGGCGTGTCGTTGGAAGCTGTACTTGTTCTTAAAGGTCTTTTGTATGTCGACTTTGGCGCACTCGGTGCACTGGTAGACACCCTCGGATATCGAAGCGTAGCGGAAGAGATTGAGCCCGCGCACCGACATCTCCGTCAGCTGCTCGGCTGGGTCCTGCGACTGCGAGGACGTCTTGCGGCGCATGCGCCGTTTGGGCACTTGCCGGCCGGTCGGGGCGCTCATCGCGCCGCTAGACTGAGTCTGTTGCTGGCTCGGGAGCGTCGAGGGGACTCCCCGAGGTAGCGAGCTCGAGCGCGGGGATGGGCTCCTCGTCGGCGTTGGCGTAGTCGTTGTTGTCGTCGTTGTCCTCGTGCTCGTCGTCGTCGCCGTCGAGGTTGTGCTCGTGATGCTCTGCGTTGAGGCTACGCTATTGTTGTTGGTACTACTGCTGTTGTTGTTTTTCGTGTTTGAGGAGGGCGTGGGTAAGGTGGACGGGTTGTTCTTGTTGTTGTTGTTGTTATTGCTTGGGGTCGCGCGAGGCGAGGATTCGTTTGAGGCCAACTGCTGCTGCTGCTGCTGCTGCTGGGCCGAGGGTGTCGTTGACTTTTCCGGTGTTATGCTACCAAGCGATTTGTCTGAGACATCAGACTTGACGCTGCTGTTGCTGCTGCACGATGAGGATCGTGTGAAATCTGCAAGGTGGAAATTTTACGTCAATTAGTTCGAGTGGTGGATTGCGTTGGAGATATTTAAAAAGTGCTAATATACGTTTATAATAATCTCAAATAAGCATAGTGGCGTTTTTTTTTGTTTTTTTTTTTCAACTAAATAATCAACTAAAAACAACTTTAATCATTTGGCAGCAGCTAAATCGTGCAAACCAAATTTTCTATACAGAGACGTGACGTTCTAACGAATAATAAATAAATCATATTTATATAAACAAACACACATTTAACATCGACAACTAAAATTCTCTTACGAGTGTGCATTATTATTTGAAGTAAGCTTTAAAAAAAATATATATATTACAGACAAGCTGATGATACTAATAAATTATGTACATGTACTTATATGTAATGTAGAATGTATGGCTGATAGCTCATGCGAACTATTCATCCACAATAAAAAATAAGGCAGAATATTTCATCAACTACAGTTTATATACTTATAACTGTTGAACTAAAAATGAACAACAGTAACGTAGATCAACTTAAATAAATTTTTTTAAATATGGGACTAGGAATTAGGGTTAGGAAAGTAGTGGTTGAAAATTAAAAATAACCAGTTAAAATTGTACCATTCTTTAATAAATCGCTGACCACGTGTACTCCTAAAAATTATCGTTGTGTATACGCGAACATGTGACGTACAAGATACATAGGAATATGTATTATGTACGCATACGAATGTTATATCATAGTTATAATTATGATATCAGAGAATAGTTCAAAGTATTGTAGTTGCCTATTTACAAAAGAGAAAGGAAGGCTATGTTGACAAAAAAGCAAAAAAAAATATTTAACATAAATGTACTACAAACCGATCAGACACGCATCAAATAGGGGATGCAAACTTTTTGATTTGCGGGTAATCCGCAATTCATTGATTTTTAAGTGATCAATCTACATTAACAAGGCACATAAACAAGTTTAATGCTGCAACTGTTCCTTGCTTATAGTTTTGTAGACTTTATTATATTTTATTAAATATTACGCGTAAATACAACAAACGATACTTCCTTTCCCTTTGTTGACTTCATTTCTTTTGTTTTTATGCATAAAGAAATAGAACAACTAGTACGTGTAATTAACATGCAAAACAAAAAATGATATACTTGCATGGATACGAATAGTAAATTTTTTATTGCGATCATTTAATTAAATCCTTTACAAATAAAAATAGCTCTTGTATGGGCGTATGGCAAAACGCAAAACAAAACTTAAATTATAAAAAAATATATGTAATTGATTCGGCCAAGCGTCACGAATGTCTGATTGAGTCGAAAAATATTTACTTCTATACATATAATTATTTACAAATGCACAAGTGATTTGCAATAAATTTATTTCATCAGGCAAAAAACATTAAGGGCAAGCCTATATCATAAAAAATGATTGAACACTGAATACATGTATAATATATTATATACATTCAAAGCAGTGCGACAAAATCAGAGGTTCGGAAATCTTGGCTAGAAACTGACGCAAATGTTACAACTACATAAGAAGTAAAAACGACAGTTAAATAAACATAATTTTTGGCTAAGAGTTAACTACTTAAGCTATACGATGCGCAGCTTATAGCTATCGAGAGAATTTTTCAATTTACTCAAGCAAAGTGTGAAAATTCTTCAAGTTTGCTGCTGACTCAAATATACATAATAACATTTTAGACATAAAACAAATCAAAATTTTTGTAAAATTAAGTTTTTACGTGTCTTAATATGTAGAAATGAAAACATCAAACACTAAATCAATCATAACACAAATAAAGTAAATTTTGTGCAACATGAAACTAAAAAAAAATCTATTAGTGAAAATTTCATAAAAAAATTTTGTGCTAAAATAAATATAAATATCTATGCAAGAATTAAAATAAGCTGCATTTTTATACATGTAGTAAAGTATACAACGAAATTGTGAAATTTTTTTTACATTTTTATGATTGTACTTGTAATGCACTTAATATTTCTGATTGCAAAATGAAAAATAACAAATACTACAGTTTCGTTCTACATACAAAAAAAAGAAAAATGTAAACAAACATTTAGATCTGTTAGTACTGACGTAATTACCTTGTCTTTGCGTTATTCAAATGCTTATTAGTCAGTAAAATTCTTCCTTGCAAGAAGCTTCATTAGTCTTATAATCTCACTGGCTTGTGTGATTTTATTCCTATGCATGTTTGAAAATTTTTTTTTTTTAGAACGGTAGAATTGTATGTATTAGAGAAATATCATGTATAATCGCTATAATTTATTCACAAAAACTAACAGAAAAGCAAGATAACGTTCAAACAAAAGTTTAATAAGAAACAAAAAAACGGTATGACAGATGATTTTTAAATAGAAATTAACACTGTTAAAAAATGGCTCGTCCGCTGCATGATTATGGAATTATGGTGAAACACAGTGCTGTACAACTTAGAATAAATTTTATTGGATCTTGACTTGGTAGTTTTGTTTTTCTTTCGAAAAATTTACATTGATAAAAATAAATTTGACTAAAAACGAAACAACTAAAAAATATAATATATAAGGTACGCCTTTTATAAATGACAAAATAAAATTCAACAAATTGACTTGGGGATATTACAATCAAAATCATAAAAACTAGGTACACAGTAATTAGCTTCTGTTTCGCATTCGCAAAAAAAAAACAAAGAACGCACTAATATTTGGCTCCAAATGAAAAAAATTTGAAAATAATATATTGTTTACCCTTTTCATATAAAAGTTTGTTAATAATAACAATAAAAAAAACCACACTTTTATAAACGAAAATTCACAAAGAAAATTAAACTCAAATAACTGAAAAAAAGACTGATCATGTTACACATGAAAAAGCAGAAAATAAAAAAATGCAATTAGCAGAGTGTGAATTATATTATGTGGAGAATAAAACAATTTGACAATAAATTATGATCTATGAACACCGTTCGTTTTTGATTTTTATTTATCGATAGTCATAATCAAACAATCAGTGCATATAAAATATACTAAATTCTACCCAGCGTCAGAAAAAGACTCGTCATTTCTTTTTCTCTCGAATTTTTAATAAGTCTCACATAATGTCCCTCTAGTACCAACACATTCTTGCAATTCTTTCTATCTTCCTCATTGAAGAGTTTACCTAAAATTTTTTGTTGCTTCACAGTTTCCCTGTTTTGTCTTATTTTCAACTTTCAAACCATTCACTTTTTCAATAACGCGATATAAGGTCTCACTTATTTGGCACTGGATTATTGCGATCGTGCGCAGGATCGCGATTTTCACAATAACAATTTTTTAAGCTTTTAAAACTTATGACGCTCTTACTTTTTTGTTGTTGTAAAAATTCTCACATGTGTTTCTTATTATTAATTTATTTTTATTTTCTGTAAAATGATTTTTTTTTATTTTTATTTTTTTTATTTATTTTTTTTTACTTATTTTCGCATAAAAAGGCACCAAACCGGGGATCACAACTACCGCATCGCATTCAATGATACACCGCCTCGTCCCGCTTGAATTTAACTTGGTTACAATTTCAACCTAACTCATCATTGTTATCGTCATAATTTTTGATTATTTATTATATTTTAACCCTCTCTTGCACACACTTACGTTTGTTCGTTCTCTCACGCGCATTTACACATCACGTAAAAAATGGCTCACCCCACATCATATATTCATACACGCACATGTCTTCATATACTCTGTTTTTATGTCATTAAAAAATTTCGTGTTCCATTGAATTTGTCTGTTTATTATTTTTGTTTATATTGTTCTCGTTTTCTGACGCATCGCTTTTATTCTCACAACTTTTGCAACGACGTTAATAGGTATTAATTACCAACTATGGCTAAAATATATTCGATATAATTTTTGTTTAAATATAATATATAGTAGTAATAATAATGAATAATATTAATCAATAATTATAATAATGAAGATAATCATTTTTAAAATAATCACCGAAATATAATGTAATAATGCACTATTACCACCGTGTGTACGTGACATAAATCGCGAACGCGTGAGCGCTCGTTGTTATATTTTTCGATTTATTAATTCATTACGCTTTTATATTCTCGCGACTCATCTACTCTATTTTTATTTACTTCTCTCTCTCGCGAGAATGTAATATATAATAAACTATGTTTAATTTATTTAAAAATTTTTTTTTACTCATTATTATTGCGTATGCATACACATATATGTATGTATATATACATATATTAAAATCTATATCCAATAGTACAGTCTGCTTTTTAAGCCTCGTAATTTACCTCTCTCTCGGGTGGGTTTTTTCATTTTTTTTTTGTTTTTTTTGTTTTTGTTTTTTTTTTTACTTTTACTTTGAAAGGTTGTTAAAGTGTGTGTGAAGGGTGAGCGAGGGGGATACAAAACTGACGAATCGCTTAACAAGAGTGCCACAATTGCGAAGTCGTATACAAAATATGATATATGGCAAAAAAAGTACGGTTAATGAGTGATTACTAGTACACGTATAAGTGTATATTGACTATGGCTCTTTGACTTTTAGAAAAGAGAACCACATGTGTCGTGATATGTAGTGATGCTAAAGAGTACGTGAGGAAAAATAAATTAATCAACCAGGAACGAGTTTAATAATAGTGATAAGCATAATATAATCGCTTAGCTGGCACACCTGCGTCGCGAAAGTCACACGTATGGGTATATGGACTCTATGCTTTTTTTTCCCCAATAAAATTCACAATCATTATCAACTACTCAAACGTGTACGCGACGCGTCTTAAAATGTAATTGTATATTAATATATTTATATATATATGTGTATTTATATTTATATTTATCTATTTGCCTCGTATATTTTTTCCTAAAGCTGCTCTTCGCTCCATACTTCTACACGCGCATTTTTTATTCAACAATCTTTATATCCGCTTTTTATCACGATTATTTTTTTTATTGCTTGCCTCATGTAAGGTCTGACAGGGACGCATATCAGCTGAGATATAAAGACATTTCATTTCAAACGTTTGCCCACTGTGAATAAACTCATTGTATTGATCACATTTTTTTGTATTGTAATACAAACCACGAGGGTTTTTTTTCGAAAGCTCTTACAATGTGTCCTTCAAAAACATCATTTAAGCATAAGAAGTAGTTTATACGTGTAAAGGTAAATAAATTGCACTAGGTAGTACATGTTAAAGGCACAATTTTTATCTTAATTCTACGACTTTTTTTTCAGCTCCTTAAATCCTAAGTTTAAAGAGAACTTGTTAAACATAGATAATTCAATTTGTCAACAATAGTAAAACTAACAAGGGTATATAAACTGTTTGAAAAAATTTCACTACAGTCAACATTTTTAATCATATGAAACTCTACAAAGGTCGATTATATGAAAAATTGCCATTTGATTACCTCACTGTTACACGTTTTTACACGGGCAAAACGAGTTGAAAGAAACAATCCAAAAATCTCAGCTCACACGGGGCTCAAGCAGATTTGCGATATCGCAACCACGGACGCCAATCGGCTATTTTATTCCATTTTTATTTCGGCCACGTTGATTTATCCTTAGCTATCTAACGTTCAACACCGCCTTCATAAAAGTCGAGTTAGTCTTAGCCTCTCAGTGATTATCAAATGTGTTTGTATTTGTATTGTGATTTTGTTTATTTATTTTTTTACCAACGTTTTTATTACATTATTTGAGTTTGAGTTAACGAAACGAAAAAAAAAAAAAAAAAAAAAAAAAAAAAGACAAGCTGTCAAGCGTTACCCACTTCGAGTTTATCCTGTAAAATGAAAATAGATGCCACTAGGTTTTTTTTTTTTTTTTTTTTTTTTTTTTAATCCAAGGTGCTTATGCAAAATAATAAAAAAAAAAAAAAAAACTGTACAAGACTACCATAAAGTATACCATACCGGCCTAACGTTTGTAAATAAAAATATCTGATGCATCCCAGCATTATAATGTAATAATATTTATGTGTCGTGTAGTAAAATTTAAATGACGTTCAAAGTTTAAAACAAATTGGATTTTCGAAAAGATTAGTTTGAAAAGAAAGGTTTTCACTCGACTTTTTATTTCAATTGCGTGAAATGAGGAAAAGAATTAAAATAAAGCACATCAAATTTTTAACGTTATTAAATCTACAGCCCTAAAACACGTGGGATCTCAGCATTTGCCGAGCCAAATGAGAAAAAAAAACATTTCTTCACACGTTTCGTACAATAATTATCCCTCTAAGCAACGAACCAACAAACACCGATTTTTTATTACCTTAAATTTGATGTACTACATCTTTCTCTTTTGTCTGCGGAAACAAAAAAAGAAACAACAATATTATAATTCTTAAAAAAAATTAATGATAATCGCTATACATTTAATTTAATAGTATTAATAATAATTAATTAATTATTTATATAGCCTCTAGTCTTCTACGTGTTCATGCCCAGAAAATATGAGAAAAAAAAATGCAAAAAGAAAACAAAAAATTTCGGTGAATTTTACGGTTTTGTTTTTTTATCTTTCTATAATGCATTAACCACATAGTATTTACTTTAAAACATATGTTTATATAAATCGATTTGCAATCGTCTGCCTCTTTATGATTTTCGTTTCTTTGCTTTTTTTTATCAGTATTAATTTTAACAGTAGTAGTAGTTACACGAAAAAATAACGTATATGTAATTGCGTTAATCATAATATTAATATATATATGTAGGTATGTATATGTATAAAAAAACAATTTCCTTCTCTGACAATAAGGAAGGTATAATTGTAGTGACAGAGTGTTTAAGGTGCAAAATATATAGTTACAAGCTACGATCGTACGTTTCTGTTTAGTGCTGTATTTTCGCAACTAAGCATATAATATACCGTTTTCACATGGCCCTTGACTGTTACCGACACGCAATTTGACGCCACTTTTTTTTACTTCTATTTTCTACTTATGTAACACTTTTCCCTACTTATTTTACTTTGCATCAATCAAACGCTGTGTCTGTTTTTTTTTTTTTTTAATGTTTTAGGCTTTTCTAACGCTGCCTTGGCTGATTCTTGTATATTTTGTACTTTAATCAGTTTTCCGAAAATTGAAGTAAATTTAATGTGAATAAACATCTGTTTTGGTAAAAATTTAACAAAAGTTTTCATGAAGTGGTCGATAATATTATTTATCGATTTATAATAATAATAAAAAAAAATAAAAAAACGATTGGTTGATATTGTTGAAAGAAAACAAAAATGAAAAATTAATTTTTCAAAGAAAAAACGACTTATATTCTCGTATACTACTTATCTTGCTGAAAATTACGTGGAAAAATATCTTTAAAGTTGCCGACGCACAATTATAACGTTACCCTGTTTTACACTTTAAAAACAGCTTTGAAAGAGAAAAATAGAAAAAAGATTCCCTACAAAGTGGGCCAAAGAAGAGCGAGACGGAACGAGAGTCGGCCATCCGCGGCTCGTTTATTTACGTTTATTTTTGTTTAAGTTACTACTAGGGTGCCTTCAGTCTATCCAATGTCAGTACTATCTTGTATTTGGTGTCGTTTGAACCGTCCCCTCTGCAGTCTTTAAGAAAAAACGAGAAAAAAAAAGAAGAATTGCCCTACCTGCCCTCGATTACTCAATACAGTTTAAACTCTAAGTTCATATACAGCTAGTTTATTATCTATATTATTGTAATTATAATCGCATCTGTATTTTATGTTTAACAAAAAATCTACTTCTCGACAGCTTCATTACTACAAGTGCGCCTAT
Source organism: Copidosoma floridanum (assembly GCF_036245765.1). Taxonomy (NCBI): domain Eukaryota; kingdom Metazoa; phylum Arthropoda; class Insecta; order Hymenoptera; family Encyrtidae; genus Copidosoma; species Copidosoma floridanum. The sequence goes on from NW_028321878.1 coordinate 8,205,572, forward strand.
TTTTGTATGTATGAATCCCACACTTTGCTCACACGAAAAATGGCAAACCAATAAACGCATATTATTCCATTGTATCGAGGACACGGTGCGTAAATGGTGTTTTTTTCCCCTAGAAGAGTAAATATTTTTATCCGAATATTATTGTGGATATATAAATATCTCACGCGCCACTGGTACAATCGGTATTTATAATACGATTTTTTATTTCTTTACGTATAAAAAAAAAAAAAAAACCCAATATATGTCTCTCAGAAACACGCGTTATTCACGAAAAAGATAAATAATGGCGAATGTAACTGTCTTACACACGTGTATGTGTTTGTAGGTATATTGCATTTACTCAGTCTACGTGGTTCTCTTAATTATTATTATTATTAATCTTTCACTATCTTTTATTACAAATTTACCCTTTGACAGTTCTATTATGATTATTTTTTTCGTGATCGCTGGTACTGACTGCATTGGCGTGTCAATTGTTGGTATGTATACTATATATTTTATATGAGACTACCCCATACGATTGATTTTTCTCTGCGTTACAATGTAGGTGTATATAATATATATATATAAATATCTTTTTTATATACTTTTGATACATTATATGTATATTTTGTCGCTGTGTAAATATATATATATATATTTTTTTTTTCTTTGTTATTTTATTTTTTCATGACTTTGTAAGCCCGTCTTGTTATTATAAATTAATCGCACGTTCTTAGAGCTTAAAGGCGTTGTATGACAACTTTTACGAAATTTAGAAAATTTAGATTTAAATTTCTCGCAAAATAACCTTTTGCGCCGTTTCACCTAAATGTTACAACAACTGTGTAGAATTGCATTTAAGAATTGCACTTTTTCTGTTTTGTTAATATTATAACGAAGTCACGACGTTCACGCTTGCGTAAACACAGTGATTAAACACAGTGATAACGGTGGTACGATTTCCGCCCGAGCTTGCGTGTTGACTTTGTCAATGTTGTATTTTTCAACGAAAAATTTTACGGAACGTCAAAGTGATCAACATTAGTACATTGTTGTATCAAGCGATGCCCATTGTTTTAACGATCTAACATTTTTTGGAGTAAGAAGTGAATATGCTAAGTTTACAGGAATTTAAACGATTGTGAAGAAACTTAACAATTTTTTCTTTTAAATCTACGTGTTTGATAATAAGTGCTCAATAACATTTTAATTTAGTTTAATTCCACCCATTGGCTTTCCGTCAACTATCCCAAAACATTTTCACGTATTTTTTTCCACGCCAATAATTTATTTTCCCCCTACAGGTATACAACTAAGTGTAACAATTTGTTTAAATAATAAAAAATAATAATAATCTTCACAGCTAAATAATGGCAAACTGTTGGTTAAGTGACTAAGTTTGTGCAGATAATAATAGTAATAAATAATTAGTCGTATTCAAATCTACTCCAACAAAAGTTCGAATGCACGCGGGCACAAGCCTATAGTTTTATAATTAATGCTTACACAAAATTCGACATAGCCTCACAAGGCAAAAAGTCACTTCAAAGCTCGACTTTTTTTTTATTTGTTTGTTTGTTTTTGTTTCATTGATCACGCTTTTCGCTCATTCGTAAGCGATTTGGATTTATTTTTTCATAAATATTTGGCACTCGATCGAACGACATGTTTGATTGATCCGCGTGAGTGTGTTTCTGTTTATTTGTCTAGATTCATATTTTTATTGGTACACGTGCTTTCCTCGATGCGAATGTACAATCGTTCCTCGTACGAATCGAAGGGAAGGAGGTTGGAGAGGGGAACATGAGTCAAATCGTGGAGGTGAGTGGGGACTTTTTTTTTTAATCGCCTCGCGGGCTCTCTGCTAATTTTTCACAAAGAGATGATTAAAGTCGACTAGAATTGGTATTGCGAGACGGTCGGGGTAGCCGGTTTTTTTTTTTTTTTTTTTTGTTCGTTAAGGACACTTTGAGAAATTTTTCATTGATCACGGAAACGCGAGCTCATCGAGGAAAAGCGTTCGTTTTCGTGGATTCTCCTTGTGTTTCAAGATTTTTCTCCCTCTACGCCTCGTTATTTTATTCAGGGTTATTACTTTTTGTCCCCTGAATGATGACACTTTTTCGGCACTGTAGTTTTTACACTTTTATGTTTCACATACGAGGAACCTCCAAGATTCCTATGACACTAATTGACCGATTTTTAAATTCTATACAAGTTTCTAGTTTTCTCGAATGACTTCCTCCCCTTTCGTCTTTATTTTCCTCCTCGTGACTTTGTCAGTATCATTTTATGGCTCTACACTGAGTTTGGAGTGAAAAACTAGCTGCTCTGTTTGATTCACTTTTTTTTTTTTTTTTTTTTTCTTTTCTTGTAAGCTCGAGTATACGCGTATACTTTTGATTTTGTACGATCGTTAGAACACTTTTATTCGTGGATAAACGTTTTCCAAAAATCCCAAAGGTCGAGCGCTCTGCTCTTCTCTCTCTCTCTCTCTGCGTCTACATCGAAACCTTCGAACAAGGTTTTCTGAGCGTGAACTTGATGCTTTTTCATTTCACACATTCTGGCATTGAAAACACCATTAGATTTCTTTACGCTAAAAAAACCATACACGCGATATCGCTAACGGCTCTTTAAATAAAATGATAAAATTCTTAAAACATCAACATTCATCGTATAACTTTATAGACTATATATCAAATGACTTATAATATCTTAGTATCTCTACAATGGCCACTAGGCGGCCCCCTACCGCAAGAGCTCGCGCAATATGCATATAAGTAGGTATATAATATATAAGTGTTTGTTTGACTTGTGAAATTTAGAAAACGCTATCCACACGTAACTTTTTAAACATTAATTTAATCATTTAGTTTCCTTAATTATTATCAAATAAAGCCATAAACAATTGGACAGTAGAGCAAATGAATGTAATTTTTAGTCATAGTCGAAAACTCTTAGTTATTGTACCATCAAAAATCACTTAGAAAATATTTACTTCAATTTTCAATAAAGTCTTTTCGATGAAATAAAAAAAATATATTCACATATATATTTTTATTTATTTTTCATCTTCGAAAAATAAGAGCACAAGTGTGTGACTTTCATTTGAACACGCGAAATCTCCCGAAAAATCCACAAAACAATCTTTGTGTATATCGAAAAACTTGTACTCATTTTGAAAATCCGCCGAACCGTCCAATCGTCTACCCATCTCACCGTTCAAAAAAAAAAAAAAAAAAAAAAAAAACCAAGAAATCCCAAAAAAACATTGAACCACCCTTCGCCCATTAATATAGAAATTCACTCCAAAAACCAAAAGCGAAAACGCAGACGCAGAAGAAAAAGGGCGCACCAAAATCTTTGCATCGATCCACCCTTTCTCCCTATCTCTCTCCCTCTTTACATCTTGGCACTGCGTTTATCGTAATTCTTGAAAAAGAGTTCATTATTTATCGCCAAGAACCACGCAGTTCTCCGCCTTAAAAAGAGAAAACACATTTTAAGTAATAACAAGTAAATGAAGAAAAAAAAAATGAGGGAAAAACATCCCCGAACGCGTTCTTTACGGTAAAAAAGAACGCAACGAGCAATAGAGCGAAAAAAATTCAACACATCGCATTTGTATATAATTTTTGGCATCGTCCGTTGCAAGAGCGCATGTATGTTGTAATATTCATACACTTATATATATAAATAATCATCTTCACCCATCTCCCGCAAGGGTATTGTCAGAAGAGACAAAAAAAAGATAAAAAAGAAAGAAAGAAAAAAGAACAATGATTACAGTCGACCAGATCTCATCATCGTCGTCCCTATAGGTACAATATAATCTCGCGCTATTAATCAGACCACAGTCTAAGGTCGAACATTAAGGCGAACAAACGCTACCACTGCGCCCTCTACCGCAAAGCCTGCGCAGCACTACTGCTACCGGCACCGTTATTGTTGTTGTTGCTGCTACCGGTGCCGGCGGTACTACCACTGCTGCTCATGCTGTTGACGTGGGGCTGCTTAATGCCACTGTGGATGATCTTAACGTGGGCGACCATGTTATCCTTGCGAGTGAACTCTTTGTAACAGACCGGGCAGGGATAGTACTTAACGTTCGGCTTGTGCGAGGTTACGTAGTGCCGGCAAAAGTTGCTGATGTGGGTGTAGGTGCGATGGCAGACGGTGCAGCGGTAGACGTCGCCTTCCTTAACGCAAAAGTCACGGACCGAGCCCTCGCGTGCCTCAGCCTCGGTGCCACTGCCACCACTACCGCCACCTATGGGCCCAGACTGGGCCCCGATCGACTTGCTGCCGTACGCGCTCTCGAACTCAGACTGACTGAGCTCGGACTCGGCTCCTCCGACCAGATTGAACATGGCATTGCTTAGGTTCTCCTGCTTTGGTAGCTTAATGTTGTCCAAGTGCTGATGATGGTGATGATGTTGGTGCGGGTGATCCTCGTCCTCGGACAGCTTTGGTTGCTGCTGCTGCTGTGGCTGCTGAATCGAGTTGTTGTACTCCTTGCGGAAGCACTTTTCAAAGTTGATGCGGATGTGGCTGTTGTTGCCTGGGCTGGGCGACTGACCACCACCACCTACACCACCACCACAGCTTGATGTCGTGTCCTCTCCATCTGCAAGGAAGAGAGATGGTCTCGTGTTCGATTAGAAGTGCGGTTGCTTTTTTCCAGACACCCGCATCCGTGACGTTCATCGTCTCCTTTTCATTGTCTTTTCACGGTCATGACCCTGGTGGTTTTTTAAAATTTTATTTCATTGGTAATCGGCATTGTGTTTTGTAGAAAAATAATTTACCAGTGTCACACCACCTTAGAAGAAGAAGAAGAAGACTATATAATTTAATGCATTTTATGATGCTGCAGACTAGAATTTTTATCCACGTATCGCGAGTGTTGAGAAAAATTAATTCAAGAAAAATTTTTGTTAATCATACGTAAGTTTTTATACACCTCATAATTTTTCTTCACAACAATACTTAGTTTATGTATAAGCGTGAATCTGTGCGCACACATAAACACATCATTGGTGATAAATATTCATAAACAGAAAATATACATCATACGGTTTGGTGCGAAACGTGCGAGTACAGCATCATAAAAAAATGCATGTTATAGAGAAATATAGCTTCTGTCGTGGAGGAACGTCATAAATGCGTGATGTATAATAATAAAGAAATAGTGAAGTTTGTAGATTTGCAATGTATAAAAAAAAAAATAAAAAAAAAAGTTTAAAGAAAAAACAGAAATGTATTTGGAAAAAAAATTAAATAAAACTACTTCTTTGTGGGGGAAGCAAGAGGAAGGGTAGAGCCAGCAAGAGACGCCGCGTTTTGTTCTCTAATTTCCATTTAAAATTGAACACATTGGTGTTTTTTTTCTCCTTATCTCAATTATTGTCATCGTCGTCATTAGATTTTTGGTTTTTACTTTCCGATTTCCTCAATACGTATGCATTTAACACTTTTTCTTTGATAAAAACGTGGTATATTTGATTGACATATTTCTCTCGCCACGAAATAATGCTAATAATTTTTTCTATTCTGATTATCTCTCAATCTAAAGTGTGCGTGTGTGTCTCTGTGGATGCACAATTAACATAATATTATTTCATTATTTTCTACTCTCTTTCTTTTACATCCTTACTATCAGCCTCATTTTTTCGCATTAAAAATTACATATCCTGATTCCTACAAGTTTTTTCATGTTGAATAGCCATTTTTTTTTATATTTTCATTTAGTGCAGTAACTAATTTTTTGTCCCGTCAACTTCCTAAATCAAGGCCACGCAAGTATTAGTTCACCGATTTTATTTTTTTTTTCTTTTTGAACAAAAACGACTTGATCATAACCATAAGAAAGTCGAGAATTGAAATTCGTTTTTGAATACTTGTTGAGGATTTTTTTTTTTTTTTTTAGTAGCTATTGCGTATCGTTGCGTCAATGGCGCTGATACAGTATTTCCGGGAACAAAACAACAAAATGGAAAACAAAGCATTCCTCCGACTGAGTAATATCAGAAAAGAGGTCGGTTTTTTTCGAAGTAAAATTCTCCACTGAATGAATATTAGTTGGTTAAATGCGATATTTCACAATCATCAACCAAAAAGCTTTTTTGTACATCAGCTTCGTTAGAACGTTTACGGCGTATTGAAAAAACAATCCAGCAAAAACCGTGGGTCAAGAAAATTAAATAAATAGGAAAAAATTTTCTACGTATGCTAAAGCAAAAGTGCAGAGAGACACACACAGTCACACTTAAGAAACAAAAAAACTATACAAATAGTCTCGCGAGATAAATCAAAATTAAAAAATGGTGAGCTAAAAATCAATGGTAAAACAATTTAAAAAAGGTTTTTGTCAACCCCACCATTTATTATGCAATTCTTTTTTTTCTACTATTTACATCCAACGTCCGTAAAATTAAACCGCATCACAAGACGACGATCGACGTTATGTCGATTGAGTTAGCAAAAAAATTAATAAATAAATAACGTCGATTTGTCAAGTAACTATTATTCTTTTTATCTTTAACAAAAAGAAGACGGTCTTTTTTCTCAATATTTTTAAAGAACGGCTGGCCTCCCTAGTCCTTCGCTTCCCCGCGCAAAGGTAATATAAGAATTCAAAGTTGACTCAATTCTCAACTCACCTGCTGCACAAGAGAAAAAAGTATATATAACAACAGCATAACACGTGTTTCACTAGATAATCTTACTGACCGATTTTTCGATCTTCGAGCACTCACGACATTTTTTTTCTTTTTTTTTTCGTTCACTTGGTGATTACATATTTTATTGTTTATTTAAACTGCGATCTTATATGAAAATAATTCTAGTGTGTATATAAAATACATATATAGATAATATATATATATGCGTAAATGAATGTACATATATACATGATGTAAGATAATGCACTTGATATTTTAACTTTTTTTTTCTCACTGTATAATACACATACAAGATCGTAAAGGTATGACCGGATATAATAATTCGAAAAAAAGGCCTGTTGTGCACAGGTGTAAGAAAAAGACAGACAGATTAAAACACATGCCTCCCATTGTCATTTTTCCGATAAATTTTCGCATCCCCTTCATTATCTGTCGATCGGTCATTAAATTTTAAAATGTTGCTAAACATTAAAAAAAATAGCGATCATGATTAGCAATAAAAATATGTTTGTTTAAAAAGAATAACAAGTTGGTGTGTAAACACACACACGCACACAACCGGGTGTGCACACACAGACGCGCGTATTGCATCATTACAACCAGCGTTTTGAAAAATTTATACACCGTATAGCTGGCTCCACCCCCTCCTTTTACCAGTTTGGCCAATGGCAGCGAAGCGCATTTCGTGTATTTCACACAATTAATTATGCTTATTCGGCAACACACATAAATATACATCATTTTGTGCGAGGGTGTGATAATGAAATAAATAAAAATAATGTACATGTAAATCAATAATAACAATAATAATAATCATCATCATCATCATCATCATCGTAATATTATTAATATTAATGAGAAAAAAAAAATAAAATTGATGTATAACTCAAAGAATAAATGTATGTATGATGCATGAATGTATAAGTGACACAAATACATAACGATATGTCGAGAAAGGTCCGGTTGGAAAATAAAGTAAAATAATAAATAAATAAATGATGCTAATGATACGGAGGTGTGCTACGCATTGGCCGAGCAGTGAATACATATACATGTATCGTGGGTGTTTATTATTAGATAGCCGTATATTAGCGGTATATATTTGGTTTGTTTAAAAACGTTTTTCACGTACACATAAAAAAAAAATATTATATATGTATACCGTGTGATATACGGGTGGTAGGTAGAATGTTTGGAGGCTACAGCATTCAAGGGGGTACTTCACTATGTGAATTTAGTGATTACTTAATGTAGTGATTGTTATTTCTCTTTAATTCCAATTATTGTATTACTTGCGTGTGACGTTTCTTCGACCTTTTTTGACTGCTTTAATAATCCGTCGATCTCGTAAATTAAGCAAACATCACTTTCAAGTCCTCTTTCTCTTTATACTTTTGTGGATTATTACAACTGCATAAGTCCACTAAAACTTGCTCTTCAGATAAAAATTGCAGTTTTTTAAAAATTAAGAAAAAAAAATACGTAAAAGAAAGAGAGAGAGGTCTAAAGTGATTATTTTTTATTCCAAAAAACAAAAAAAAAGCATAAGTCATGATCGACGTTAGAAAAAACAATCAATTAAAAACTAAAGGTAAGTTAACAGACGACATTAAGCGAAAAATCTCGTAGAAGCCGCCGAGTAATTTGACACAGCGGATTTTTTTTTTCTTTTTTTTTTTTAATAAGTGGAAAGAAAAAAATAGAAGGACCATATTGTTTCACACACCATGCAATGTAAAGGGAGTAGGCTTGCAGCGTTTTCCTGACAAAGGTACTCCAACTTTGTTTTTAAAACACGCAAAAATGTTGTTTTCATTTTATCGCGATCGTTTTTCATTTTTTTTTTTTTTTTTTTTTTTTTTAACACTAGTTTTTATTCACTTGTGAAAATTTTTTTCGTTTTGCACTACTCACGAATATCTATTTCCACTTTTCATGCACTTTTTTTGGTTGACTAGATTTTGAAAAACCGTCATCGTCGTTCAACGATTCAGACGATCCCGCATATAGCGGCAGTTGAGCGGCAATATCTGCCGCTCACCATCGAGCATAAATTAAATTTTCAATAAGTACCCTCGAAAATTTATAATCCCACGTTTCAGGGAAAATGTAAAAAAAAAAAAACCACTCAAAGTCTGTCGTCGAGACAAACGATGCGTGATACAAGATCTCTCGATGTAGTAGGTATAAGTAACACTCGTGAGGAAGAAAAAATCATTTAGACATGTTACCCTGTACAGTAGAACGCATGATTAGCAAAATGCACTGATAGAGGAATAAATGATAAGAAAAAAAAAGAGATAACTTGTTATTGGTTAAAACAGGTCACAAAAAAAAGGAGATCGTTAAAAACCGCGTGGAGTCATTTTATATAGGCAGGACAAGGTTGTTTAGCAGGTATCTGTCTTACCTTGCTTGTAACTTTCACTCCCTTGTCTACTGAGCGGCCGCGTGAATGACTCGTCTTTAGCTAGAAGTAGAAAGAACAAAATCCATCATCGTTCAAATATTTATTCGTCCACTAACTTGTGCATCAAAATGCGCTACTCGTCTACTCTTGATTTGGAAAAAAAAAAAAACAATATAGAATCACCGAATCAGGGGATAAGATTGTGTGCGTGAGTATACGCGTGCTTGAATAAATATTTCAACGTGAGTGAATTTTGTTTCGTTTCTACTTCTCCCTCCAACGATAAAATCCCTCCCAAAAAAAAAAAAAAACAACTCATTTTCATATGGCAATATGGTAGAATAAAACAAAGCATCATCGTCCAACAAAGACACTGACCTTGCGCCGAGGTACCAGGCGTGGGTTCCGGCTCGCCCTTGATCCTCAAGAGCATGGCCTCGGTGGCCTCGGTCCCGTTCTCCATGGGCTCGGCGTCCCTCTTGGCCGCGCCGCTGCTCTGATTGTTGTGGCTCGCGTTCGAGCCCACGCTCGAGCTCCCGGCGCTGCTGTTCTGCGCCGCCTCGCTCTGTAAGTCCAGGCCCATTTTCAGCTCCATCAGCTCGGGCGAGCCCTGCAACAGTTCCGAGCACTGCTGGTCGTGGCCCAAGTTCGTGTCCATCGGCGTGTCGGACGAGCCGCTGAGCTTGCGTGGCCTACCGCGTTTTCGCTTTGGCGCCGACAGCGCGGAGCCCAACATCGGGTGACTCGACATCTGGTGGTGGTACCTGCGATACCGAATGACAATCTGATGGTTAATTGGCTCCGATACACGGGGAAAAACCCATTTAATTTATTTAGGAAAAAAAAAAAAAAAAAAAAAAAAAAAAACAACGGCACGGTGTGCACGTATCCGCACCTCTTTTGGGGCAATTGGTGCTGCCCGAGCTGGTTGATGCGGTGTAGATTGGGCGGCGGTAGCGGTCCGCTGTTCTGATTGGCGAGGAGGGACGAGGTGATGCTAGGCAGGTCGCACTTGTCCTCGTTGACCTCGGTGAGGCCCTTGATGCGCAGGGACTCGGCGACGCGGAGAAAAGCGGTCAATCGTTCCTGGTCGACGCTCACCTCGCCACGGTACATAAAGTCCAAAAGGCTGCGCATGTCCGCGTACGGCACGTCTTTCAGTATGACGATCGGGTGCTTGTCCGGGTGATTGGTGAACAACGCCTAAAAAACAACCAAGGGTTTTACATTTGGTTTAACCGCGGGCAGTTGTACACGTGGGTGGGTACGTGTTACATGATGCTTTGTACGGCAAGCTTAGTATTGGTCGATTGCCACTCTGGAGTGCAATCCAATGTGGATCCAGCCGTATGCGTTTGCTGTTCCTCGTATCGCGAGAGTCTCCCTCCGATCGAAGCGGAGGGGCTCGAAAAATGGACAACAAGGGGTGGAGTGTAGGTATGTACGATGGAAAGGAAGAAAGAGGGCGTGGTGTCTCACCTGAAAGTAGGGACTGCAGGCCGAGAGCACCATCTTGTGGGCCTTGAGCAGTTGTCCCTCGACGGCGAGCGTGACGTCGACGAAGGCCTCGTCGTGGAGCAACTGGTCGAATACGGAGAGCAGGTTGCTCTGGTGGTTATTCCAGCGTAGGCAGAACCTCTGCGACGCCATCGCAGCTTCGCTTCTCAGATCCGCCAGGTTGCCGTTTATGTCCGCTAACATGGGACCCGATTTCGCGTCTCTGATCTTGTTACTCTCGGATCTATCCACTTTGCTACTCCTCCTTCTCACCTTTCTACGCTCTTTTTTCTTCTTCTTCTTCTTCTTCTTCTTCTTCTTCTTCTTCTTCTTCTTCTTCTTCTTCTTCTTCACCCCCTCTTATCTCTTATTATCACTATTGCGTTTTTTTTATTTGGCTGTTTTCGAGCTTTACTGCCTCTTTTGCTCCTAAGGTCTCCACTTTCGCGTGTTTAGCTATTGTCAACAGATGATTGCTCCTATCACGATCTGACTTGATTGAATGATCTGAAACAAAAAATCGATACTACTGTTAGTACATTGTCGAAAATATCAATTGGCATTTAGAAGAAGAAAAAAAAAACAGAGTAATGCTAGAAAGTGGTATGTTGGAATGAAACATTGGTAAGAGATTAGCGCTGAGACAGCTCGGAAAACTGGCCAACGTGTCGGCACGTGGAAGAACCTTGCCGAAAGAAGAGGAGCTAAAGCGACTCAAGCGGAGAAATAAGTAAGGCTCATCCTCCTCGATGTTTTCATTGTGTGCACGTACGTAGGAATCTCCGAAACATAAAATATTGAAACGCCCCGGGGTAATCGGTAGAGCTTTTCGAGAGCTTGCAACTTTCCTCCCACGTAACACTTTCATGACAACCAAGTGAACGGAACTAGTATATATTTTGCAATTAAAATGGGGGACATTCAGGTGTATAGCTAGGGAAATACTCCACCTCTTTTCAAATCACATTTTTTACAGACTCCTGCATAAACATACGTACGAGCACGCAGCGTCGTGCGATGTCGCTCAGGATTCCGGTCTCTGTGTGTATAATATGGCAATTTAGTGTTAACTTTTTTTTTCTCTTTCTTTCTCAACCAGGCGAGTATACATAACTCGAATCTGTGTGCACCAAAGACCCAGGAATGTCTCAATCTTTACATTACGAGGGAGAGGGGGAGGAGGGTTCGGCAGACCTCCGACTCGTAATGTTATCGAGGGAGGGGTAGGTGTAGATGTTTGTAATTGGTCTAAAAGACACTCAACTCTAGTGGTCACATTAATTTTGGTAGCTGCTGATCATAGGTGCTCGAAAATTCATACGATTTGAACTATCTAAGCAATGATTTAGACGTATGTTGTGTCAATCATAGCAAGTACAGATTGTGCATGGTAATATTTCGATTCATAATTAATTTTATACGTATAGACACACAGCGGATGTTAGGTGAAAAAAAAAAAAAAAAAAAAAAAAAAAAAAAAAAAAAAAAAAAAAAAACTCAAACAGCAATCACCGCGATGATGTCACCACAATAACAAAGAAAATCGTTGATTATGTGTAGATCAATTCCCGCTATTGATTACAACCTTATATGTGAACTGTCGTTATCACCGAGCACGTGTCACTCTCTTTAAGCTATTTTACATGTATCATTATAATCATCGCGCAAACGATTCAACAATGCATTTTACTACGAGTATATACCTCAAACAATGATGTAGAGTTTCGATAATTTTATATAAAATATAATTGTCGTCATAAGGTTTAAACTTGAATACTCGTTTGTCACAACTATTCCATAAAAGCTAGTGCAGACGTACTTGACAGAAGCAGCGGCTTATATGTATATCAGCGATCCCGATAGGTAATGAGCTGATGTTTGTCCGGTAGAAGGTGTATGGGTGAGAGAGGAGTCCCTGGCAACAGGATTACGTCACACTCGGCGAGTTTAGTGAGAAGGTGTTACACGCGAAGGAGATCGACGCGCTCTTCTCGGGGTAATCGTGTCGGGTAACGGTGCCACCCATCCCCCCCCCCATCCTGCCTTCTTTCTCCGCCAACGGTATAACTCAATGAGAGAGAAGGAATGCACTGCTATACACACCGACAGAAGAGGAGGAAGTGCGACTTATCGGAGCTTGCGGAGCTTTCGATTTCGAGTGCGTTCGATCTCGCGAGGCAGGTGACTCGATTGCGTTTCGTGGCGATGGAATATGAAATGGCACCCACTGCAACAAGCCAGTATCAAACGCGACGGCGACTCAGGGAATAATAATCGAATGCAACGGAGCGGGGCAACTGAGGGGGAGAGAGCTTGATGAACAATTTAGTGGAATCGCCGTGAAAAACAAGGGCAAGGAGGGGAAAAAGAGGTGGCTAGGAAAACTAGCTGCCGTTGCAACAACTCGCGGAAGAAATTTCGTAACGGGAACCACCACCACCACAACCACCACCATCGTCGGCCTCCCCTTTTCTTCTTCTTCCTTTGCAAACGACCTGCAACGGTATAACGGATGGTGTGCCCGCGAAAGGGGAGAAGAGGCAGCCGCTGAACTCCGCGAAAGTGGAGAAAGGCTGCCGCGTGCGAGCACTGCTGCTGGTGTATTTCTTTATGGCTGTTGATACTCGGGAGGAGGAAAGCGCCGTGTATATACCGTTTTGTCGCGAGTCTTTCGCCGTGTGTGTGGAGGTTTCGTTGTTTGGGCGCACTCCAGACGAGGATGCGCGGCTACTTTGCTTTTCTCCCGATGACGTATAGCTCGAATGCCGTTATGGATATCGGGGCTGTAGGTGCTGATCGTCGCTGCTAATGTACACGCCACAATAGAAATAAAGAGAGTCCCGTGCAGGATGAAGAAATTAAAAAATTTTCGTAAAGGTAATTTAATAATAGAGACGTAGCTTGGGCACAAAGAAAAAAAGAAAATTTTATCGTAACGTGTCTACGAAGAAACGTTCAAGCTGGTACATGCAAGATACTAATGAACCATTGTGTGTAGATTCCAGTAAAATGCTTGAAATCGAAGTAGTCGTCGTAAATGTTTCAGCGCCTACTGCGTCGCATCATTAAAATACACTTTTGAGAAATTAAACTTTCGGAATAGCTTCGTTATCGGAGGGACCAATTACTGAAACGCACAAACAACAACAACCACCGAAATAATTTTCTTTGTTTCTCCGCTCGATGAAATTCGTTCCTCGAAATACATTCCGAGCATTGCCTGCCGATGATCGTCATACATGAATATTTCGAACTATACAGCAAAGAGTAACACAGTACAGGGAAAGAAAAAAATATCTCAAGAGAGGCCGTAGAGAAATCGTCACTTTTGTTTTTTTTTTCCCCACCCCATCAAACGCATTTTTTTTTTTTCTTATCTTTTCATCCCTCGGTGAGAGCCAGAAATTTTCAGAGGGTGCCGTGTCCTTCGAATCGATATTCCTCTTTACACTGACTGAATCCGTGAAAACCCACGCGTTTTTCTTCCCCTACACATACCGATCGATACTATGCATAAAGCACAAAGCATGTACGTATATACAAGGGGTTTCCTAAGTAATACCGCCTATACGGGAAAAAAAACTCTCCACCCTTATACATTATAATGAAGCAGCGAGTCAATTTTCACGGAGCTCTCGAAGACTCGTTTTGCCGGACGCGGGCAAGTGGGACGCGGGAGATCTGTCGGTCGTTTTCCTCTGTATAGTTATACCTGTGGACTGTAGATACAGTAGTTGAGATGGTTTTTGAGAACGTGTGAAAATTACTTTTGCTCCAGTCGGAGCATTGTCCTGCCCGACGCTCGTAGGTCCAATTGTCGAAAGAGCAAGTGCCCTATACCGGTAGGAACCAAACCCAATTTTTTTTTTTTTTTTTACTAACTAAACGCTCTTCGGCACGTTACTGATATGAAAACCAATGCATATACGTATAGTGTCATGCATACACGAGCGAAAGAAGAAAAAAAGTCTGCACGTACGCAGAACCAAAGACACATGCAACGTGCCCTTAAAACCAACCCCTATACAGTATTTTAGGCACGACGCGACCACACGAGAGTCTCTTACTTGCTGATGCGGTAGGTATATGTAGCATGTAAGAGCGATAGGGCACGATGACACAGACAGAGAGAGAGTGAGAGAGTAGGTCTATAGCCGTAGCCCGGCTCAACGAACCCAAGAGCGACGGTCGTCGTATCAGCCTCGAGGGGATTTGCATACAGACCGAAGCTATGATATACCTACCCCAGAGGAGGCCGTTGCACTCTATCGCGAGTGAATTGAGGCGTGTCGCAACGCTGCAAAGGTCAACGCGACCCAACACCCTCTTCGCGGGGGTTTTTCAACCTTTACTCACCCCCCATCTTATTTTCTGTACAGTCTAAGGGAGTTTTGACGAGCTTTTTTTTTCGACAGTAGGGTGATTAGATATTTTTATGCTGCTTGGAATATACTACGACGAAAGATATTTTCTTTAGGAACTCGCTACTTTCGCACCCTACGTGTTTCAAGCAAGCAACCATTTTTACACTGTACACTACTGTACAAGTGTAGGTATACATTATGGTGTGGGGGATGAATACACTATGATTTAAAAAAAAAAAAAAACCGTTTTGGCGATTGAGTACGGCGATTTATTTGATTGTAAAGATTCATCGTAATGTTCATGATGTACATAAGCGTGAAGAAGAAAAAAATAAAACACGTCGATAGTTACGTGGTCTTATTTTCCATCGTAATGTAATAATCGAACGGACGGGCATTAAACCGCGTGTTACACTCAAACATCAAGTATACAAATATATATAGCGAGTACCTATTCTTGAAGAAGAAGAAGAAGAAGACGAAGAAAAAGAGCGGGAGAAGAAGCGGAAGGTAAACACAGTTGGTAGACACGTCGACGTGTTTCACGTCATCGTTATACATATATATTGTGGTGAAGGTATGCCCGCCATGTGCTCGCTCTGGCAATGCATTGCATTCCAAGGTGAATAATATTCGCGCTTTTCCAACAAAGATTCATCTTTGACATCGAACCGATTGAAGGATGGAACTCGTGGCTCAAATACCGCGAGTTATAGTTACTTTTTTTTTTTTTTTTTTTTTTTTTAGAAAAGAAGTCGCTGATTCTTTTGTATTTTCTGTCCTTAGTATCTTCTCCAACTTTTCGTTATTTACTTTATACGTCAGTTTCATGCGTATATAGTCCGCTCCGCGGATAAAATGACTGAAGATTTTTTAAAAAAAGGAACACGACTCGTCTTTTTAGTTTATAAAATGCAGTATCGAACAGAAGCTAATGTTAGGTATTTATTTTATTGTTAAGGAAGATATGCGGATAAGGTACACGAAACAAAAACTTTTGTTGAGGAAAAAAAAAAAAAAAAAAAGAAACAATACGTCGAGTTACTTACAGATGCCTGATGAAACGCGGTCAACACTGGACGTCCGTTATACAGCACTGATGTCGATGGAAATGTAAGAGAGTACTTACTCCTTCGAGTGCGCAGCGCTAACTACCGAAAAGAAAAAGCGAATATACGCCGTCAGTGTCCTCTACGAGTATACCCTGGGGTAACTATCCGCTTTCAAAATCGAGAATCGTGGCTGATAAGAGTTTAGTCCCGCTCAAAGGCCGTTTCAGCCCCATTAGCAGTTACAATCCTCACGATAAGACGAGGTATTGCAGTAATACGCGTTTTCAGCTTTCCCTTTCGTCGTATGTATTATTTTTAAGTATATTACGTGCCTAAGTGGTGGTGCGCGTGTAGAGGCTTCAGTCACCACGAACTCAAAAGTCTTTTCGTGAACTATTAGTTAAAATGTTATTAAGCAATGCACGGGGGTGGTGAGTTTCCAAGCTCGACCTTTCAGCTACGATCAACGTTGTTTCGACATATCAGAATGTAGAGATGTCGAAGTGACACAGCCGGTGTTATGAATTTTCGTTTATATAAATCTCGTTACCGATTTATATGCTTTAACAATTTTACGTAAATTAAATGGGCACTTCGACGTTTACGTTAGTCGTCACTGGAAAAGTTTTTCGTGGCTTTGGTACATAAAAATAAAGTGCACCGTCGACGTTTCGGACTTTCCCCCTCGGTTTCATTCGGTTGAACAGAACAAATGAAAAAGAAAAAAATAATAAGGGCCGAAAGATGTCGCAACAAAAAAGTGGAGCAAAGCCAAGTTTACGGTGACACACGCATAGGTAGAGCATAATGTAGAGTAATTTACACGCAAACAAGCGATAGAAAAATTTACATGGATACCCACATAAGCATATATATGTGTAATTATCAGTATAAAATATACATACATAGTGGACTAAATTTAATGATATAAGTGCTCATTTCGAGTCTCTCTCGGTTTATTAATTTATATACGTCATTATCGTCTTATCCTTCTTTTTCATTTTTTCCCCATCTCTTTTGCTTCCCGTACTTGCTTTACTTCTCTCGAATAATGTATCACGAGTTGAGCGTAAAATTATCGCGATTACGTGTATATAAGTAGATGCAATGGTGATATGATGGGAGGAAGACTACCAAGGTATGAATAAATGATTGATATAACGAAACAAAGCGAAGATTCTTTGGAATGTCCAAATTCGTATACTTTGCATAAAATACATACAACACCCCAACATGCACACAGAGTTGTTGCTTACTCAAGTACATCTACGTATGGTTGTCTCGCTTTCGTAACGGTACTATATGCTTAATATGACAATGATGTTTCTAGGGGTTAACATAAAGTTTATTGTTGCACGAGAGAGCTTTTTTTTTTCTATTCTTCATACTTATTTTCTTATTGTTTTAAAGAAATAGATCAACGATACAAACTTGTATAGTATACCTCTGTATGTCCACGATAACGGAGTCCAAAATTAGCCAACTAATAGCCGGTTTCTGTTTCAAACGAACTCCCTCACGTACAGAAAACTAATCACGTCAAAGTCGCTCGTTCTCACCGTATCTGTCGCTGACGCCTCTAAGCGGCTATTATATATTATCAAAGCGAGTCGAGTAGGGAGGCGTACCAGAAGAGGGGGAGAAAGAGAGAGAGAGAGAGAGAGAGAGAGAGAGAGAGCCAACAGCCGCGAGAGACTCCCTCAAACGGCTCGAATTGGAACGTGAATCACACGCACAGGTGTGTTTTTTCTCTCTCGACCCAACATATCCACAGGTACATATTATATACTCATAGAGTGTCAGTTGCACGCGAGCGTCTTTGCAGACTAATATGACTCCCTGGACCCTTAAAACGTATCGGTTACATACAATTTTACAGTTAATTTTACAATTTTACACAAGTTGTCGTTGTGTAAATGTACAGGCCGACGCCGAGTTTATTTTTTGGGCGCACCACGGGCTTGTCTCCCTTTTTTTTTTTTTCATTTCCGAGAGCTTTCACTGCGTAAGACAGTAAAACCAGAGTCTCACGATTATCGATCATCGATTGCGCCAAACGTACGGACGAAAGCGTTGAATTGACGGTGATCTTGAAATAAGGGACTTTTTTTCCAAGTTACCGATTTTTACTACACGGGGGCGCTCGCAGGTCTCTTTTGTTTCCGCGCTCCATCGAGATCGAGCGGAGCGATTATCGAGCCTCAATGCAACGCGCGAGTACAACAAATTAATACCCTCGCGGAACCAACGACTCTCTCTCTTTCTCTCTGCGGGGGACAGGAAAGACGCAGCGAGAGATTTCCTCCTTCTCCCAACCACTGCACCGTGTCGTCATCGGCAGCTTCTTCCTCCTTCTCTGCCTTTTTTCTCTCCCTCTCTCGGTTTGTAAGTAACAAGTCTCCTTTCCGGGGAGCGAAAATTACAAAATGTTTTTTAACAAATATCGCCTCCACCACTCCCCTTTTCGCGTCGTGTAGCGGATTCTGTTTTTTGTAACTCTTTTCTACATGCCTCAGCTCTGCGTGGTAATGAGAATAAGAGCCAATGCACCGTACCTTTACCATTGAAACAAAAAAACATACATCTACATCCTTTTTATTTTTTTCGTATAGGTATAACGTCCAAGTATAAATTGGAAAAAAAAAAAAAATGCACGGATGTGTTCGTCGTCACTCATCCATACTGGAGGAATTCAACCGTAGATAGTTATCGTCATCGACTGTCACTCGCATACTTATTTATTTCGTTTCATTCGATTCGACACAAACATCAGCTGGAGATGAACGAAAAGTTCCTCGAGACAATCATTTGACGGTTATGATGTACATAATCATATCACCAAACAAACGAGTCTAATCCCATACACGCATAAGGAGAAACGACGCGTTTTGTACCATCAAAGCACGGTAGGTATTAAAAGTCAGCGAGTGTATTTAGGTACACCAATGTGCGCTTTGTACGTACTCCATCGGAATGTCCCTAATGTGTATGTGTGTACACGACAAGTCGAAGCAAGAGAGGAAAAGCCCGGGCTCTTGTAGTTTCCGAGCACGTTCCGGGCTGACCATCCCATAAGGAATTTACCCTGCGTATGGAGCACATGCAACGCGTTCCGTGTACGTGTACGTGCTCTCTCTCTCTCTCTCTCTCTCGTGCCCAGAGGCTCCGTGGTTGGAAAAAAAAAGTACTTGAAAGGGAGGTGAGATTGCGGGAGATGGACGCATGGCAATAACGAGTAAAATTTACGGACGCATCGCTCGCACGTGAAGCCAATAAAGCTCCTGCAATGAGATAACGTTGGGGAAATTTCAAGCTTTCGCGACCATATCGCCCCGGGATGTATTTATTTTCCACGTACGTCACAGTGATGAACCAAAGCGATCGCGTTGTAATGGGGCAATAAGGCAATCGGGTGCTCTGTGACGCAGGAGGGAGAAAAACAAATAAAGTCAACCTCCGAAAGATAGCGTGACCCCGTCGAGCAGGCACCTGTAACCACATAGACAATGAGCGCACAGCCGCAACGTGGAACAAAAAAAAAAGGCACCTTCCACGCACTTGTCGCGTTACTAATCGACACACCCTACGAATGATAATAATCATCATATACAGCTACCGCGTGTCCACCTGTAGCCCCCGTGGAGCTGTGTATATAATATACGTACAACCGAACACAGAGTGTGTCAAGTGTATACACTTCCAAACAGCCCTGCGGGTATAACAGGACGAAAAGGAAGAAGGAAAAAAAAGAAAAGGCGAACTCAAAGCCCCAAGTATATATTGTATACCTGAAGCCATGTGCCTATTGTACACTCGTATACCTACGGAGTCACGGTGGAAATAAAAAAGGAGAGAGAATTCCTCGTTCCCAAGGAAAAGAGAAGGCGAGGGCAGGCATCACGTACAGCGCCACAATAGGCGAGTCTTTTGTACATGTATACGTATCTCTTTCTCTCTCTCTCTCTAGTTTAGCCTCGACCGACTGTTATATCCTCGGGCGACGATGACGAAAGCGTATATATACTCGCGCGCGGGTACGTGTACCAACATGGGAGGAAGGAAAAAAATTGTGGGCGAAGAGGAGGACGTGGTGGTGGTGGTCGCTACATCGGGTAAAAGCTGCGAGAAGGAGAAAAAGGGGGATCGTCGCGTTTTACCACATCAAGAAACTACTCGCGTGGGAGTATGGGCTGTTTTTTGGCTATCCGTACGGTAGTGCTTTTTTGATTAAAGCTCCGTGTCTCTTGGTTGTGCGTGCGCTTGTATGACTCGTGTTGTAGGTTTTTTTATGATATGGAGATCAAGTATTACGTGGCGTTGATTTTCCGGTGGAGATGCTGTGGTATAATAATATTCAAGTGTCGGGACACGTGGCTCTGTCATTCGGATGAGTGTCTTTTAAAGAACTTCATATTTACTTATTTACAAATTTATTTATACAGAACACAATGCGGTAATTATCTTTTTTTTTTTCACCAACTTTTTTTTACACAAATATTACACCGACATGGGTATGATCTCTTGAAATAAATCTCAAGTATAGTTTGATTATCGAAACATGAATAATATATGATGAAGCCCATCAATAAAGCGTAACAGAATGGAAATTAATATTAAGGAGGCTTGGGCGTTTGGTGTCGTATCTATTGAAGGGCCCCTGTGGGGTACTTGTCATACAAATGATTCTTTGGAATATTTTTTTTATAATCATTTTGATTATACACATGTGTGAACAAAATAGCAATAATACGCGGAAAAGTCATTGGGAAAATCGATATTAAAAAATTTATTAGTTTTCCCGAGGTACCTTGTGTAAAGACGACGGCCCTGCCACGATAAAGCTGACAACACTGTACTCTCTTGCTCTCATCTGCTATTATATACCTATACTTGTGTTAGACTTAAATTTTCATGCTTGTATGTTTATGAATGTACAGCACATGCGCACTTACAGTATCTGAACAAAACAATTCTCATGTTCGATGTTTTCCTCGCTATTTTCTCAAAATTTAACGTGTTGATCCTATTCTTTTTTTTAAATAATAGATTCTTTATACTTTCAAGTACATGTACCAATTTAATGTGTGGGCCCACAGCTTTTTATTGCGGTACGGTAGTCTATTGAATTTCGGGTTCCGTAAGGTTGCGTGTTAAAACGACGAATTTTCACAAGCGATTTTCTTGAAAATAAATGTGTTGACCTACCTATTTTATTTTCCTAAAAAAATCTAGCAAACTTTATCTATATAATCTCTGAATTTCAGACCTAGCCAACATTTAATTCAAAATCGCCCAAGCCTCCTTAATGCAATTTTTTTGTATGGCAATTATTTTAAGATTTTTTAAATTTGTACATCAAAGTTATTGACAATTTTAACGTGAAGGAAATTCTTCGATACAAGGGCTACACACTTCTGTACCAAAACGTATTAAATTTACCTGAAATATTTTTAACGAAAACCAAGAGATAAATATTACGTGACCTCGATCCGATGATTCTTTCAATTTCCTTCCACGGATCATACGGAGAAATTTATCGCGCTGTTTGTGCCCTAGTAACATTTGCAATGAAGATCGATGACGGCCAATAGTGGCGATGAATGACCCGTTTTTGCGGGTACAATGCGCGTAAGATGGGGAGTAAAAAATATCTGTATGAGAAATTTGGTACAAAAACGAACCAAAACTCCATAGATTGATGCCATTGGGCAGCGATATGTAGCTCGACATCTTATCAGAGTGTGTAGAGCGGCCTTGACTACAATCCGCATCTCCGCGAGGAAAGCATGTGCAGCCAATCTTACGCGATAATGATGATAAAAATAATAATAATAATAATAATAATAATAATAATAATAATAATAATGGAACTCGAGAGCAGCTCTTGTCGTCCCGTGCGATAAACGCATGCACTTCAGCTTTAAGTTTGCGTAGATGCTGTAGAGACCGAATTCAAGAAGGGAAGACGCGTCAACACTTTGACCCCAGGACTTCCCCGGACTTTTATCTCCAGTATGCTTTTGCGGAAAGTCCTTTGCGTTAAAAAAAACCGAGTTTGTGCGATATACAAATCATGCATACGTATAGGCACTTGAAATTTTGCAACGACTCGTATACGCGATAAGTGGTTCTGGCATTACTTATTACTTGAAGCAATTCAGTCATAAAACATATGCCGGTCTGAAGAAAATGAAACTGAAGCTTTTTGTACGCTAACAGCCGTAAACGTACGTTACGGATGATTTTTTTAAATATATTTGCGGTTAATCGATATAAAGTATGTATAAATATTGAGTAAGGGGTAGAGGAGCGTGGGAAATCATCACGCTATTACTACGCGTGGGTGATGTACGCAAAGTTTACCTGCTCGGTAAAAAAAAAACTAGGCGCCTGTACAACATAAAAGCTCTGTCTTTGAAAGAGGATACTTATACTAAGACTTATTCGCTTTATCA
This sequence comes from Copidosoma floridanum, assembly GCF_036245765.1. NCBI lineage: Eukaryota > Metazoa > Arthropoda > Insecta > Hymenoptera > Encyrtidae > Copidosoma > Copidosoma floridanum. Next base: position 8,228,018 of record NW_028321878.1, read on the forward strand.
AACACTTTATGTAACGCGTATACATCACAACATCTGACTTGCACGTATTTCATAATGTCGGTCAGGCTGCTGTATAATACAATGCTCCTAATCCACGTATGGTTGTTGCTCATGTGTGATTTTACGAGCCTCCGATTGATTGGGCATCGGTAACTTTGAAAGAAAAGTTAATTTTCGAGAGATAAAGACATTTTTTCATTCGAAACAACCGACGACACTTTTTATTTCTATATTTGAATTTTGTTCGGAATATCATACACGTGGACGAAATGGACAAAATAAAAATCACATAGATTTATGTTGAAAATTTAATTTTTAACAGTTTTAGAAAAAAACAACTTCAAATTACATCGCAAGTTTGGTCGAAGCAAGTGACGGAATCTTTGAAAATAAAATCTGTTGTTTAGTCGTAAGAAGAAAAAATGGGAGGTACTCGAAGAGGCATTATTTTTCATTGACTTTGAAAAACTAGCTTATCTGTCTTCTCTTTTTAAAAGATCTCACCATGTAAAACGAGAGTAAAAAAAAAAAATACACATAATACGCATGAAAAGTCGATCTCTCGCACACGCCCCGCAAAAGCTGTTCACTCGTCGTACACTCGTGCACGTGGTGTATGCTGCTGCGCGTTGCAGGCGTCTTTCTCTCTCCCTTCCACGTTGTATGTGCTACACAGATGTAGCGTAGCATTATGCCACACAACACACACGAAGGGAATCCCAAAGCCAAACTATTCCACTTGATTTAATATGTCATTCCACATAGCGTATGTACATGTAACATTACACCACCATTCATGAGCAATAAATTACAAAGAGGGATTTAAAAAAAAAAAAAAAAAAAAAAAAAAAGAACCAGAGTAACGCAATACACATCGAATAATTTCCAATGCGAAGCTGTATTGCCCAACAACACACAAGGGGCGTTATCGGAATGACTCGACTTGAGACTCTTGCTGAGATGCTCGTCATCCGAGGATATAGCCTGGTATATATTATATATATTTACACATTTACTTATGTTTTCAAAAAGCTCAATTCTTTTCACGTCTGATTGACTGGGAATGGCACTTTTAGACGTAAGTAGGTAACACACAACTTATCTCCTGCACTGTTGAGCTTTTAAACATTTCGCCCTCTATGTACCCACAAAGTATAAATTTTCCCCCCAGTGTCCTTTTGAGTTTGGAAAACGATTCGAGGAATTTCGTACCTTTGATTCGTGAGTAGTAAGTATGTGTGTAAGCTCCACGCGTGAAAACAATCGTATAGAAAAGGGCTCGCAATCACCGAGAGGGGTGTGTACACATGCGAGGGGCTTAGCGCGTTCGAGCTACAATATTTACAAACACACCGCACCCAGTGGTCATTTACAAAAGTATAGGGCTTCGCTACAAAAGGCATTCGATGAATGACATTTTGCCACAAGCGATACAGCATAAACACACGGTTTAATATACAAGAGAAAGGGTATCATCGTGTCAGAGGGAGGCGTTGCGTGAATCACACACTGGCATATGGCTTATTCACTTACGCACGACAATAGCATTCACGTACACTTTTTCTATCGATTTGCTATCGAGTATAGTTTATATAGGAAAGGAAATAATTTTAATTGCCAATAATGAGGGGTAGCTCGTAGTTATGGAAATTTCCAAAGTCACGGGTTTCTTTTCGTCGATTCATCGCGCCGATGTTTCGGAACAAATATTTTTCTATTTGCGGTTCAAAGGCCCCGTGGGCGTCAAAACAAACTTTTCGATTCCGTTCTATTTGAGTATATATAATATACGCTCGCTCGAATGGAGAGAAAATCAAGACGGAGGTGGGGGGTGGGGGGTGAAAGGGGGCCACGGAGTGAAAACTCATTCACGTCGTCCCTGCGGCCTCCCACTCTCCTTTATCCTCCCCCGCTATGCCTGAATCTCTACTCGGTACGCTTTGAACCAAGGTTTCTTTTTCTCATCACCTTTGACTTTCTATTTTCCTCATCGAGGATGAAACAAAAAAAAAAAAAAAAAAAAAAAAAAGATAAATGGGATGGGGGGGGGGAAAGAAAGAAATAAATCCGATCAAGCATCGTAAATCGTTTACCGTATCGAGTGTCGCGCTCTATCCAGCAAGTGGCGCATCGGCTCGCTGCTGCTGCTCCTCCCCGCTGATGACGTTGCTACAAGTGCAGGCACAGGCGACAGAACTAGCCGCATGTCCTCTTTCTTCGGTTTTTTTTTTTATTTTTATTTTTTTTTATATTACTATCATCAGCGAACGAACCAAAAAAAATTCGACGTTTCGCACTATCTCCGATGTAACTACTTATGATCGAGAACAACAACAGCAACAAACAAAAACAACAATCGCACCGGACGACGGATAACTGCACTTTGAAACGAGGGCGAGTTTGTGTATTGTATCGTGTGTATACGGACGATGGCGGTCTTACAACACTTTGGCGTCTCGCTCGCTCCCCTCGGAATTTTTTTTAGCACGACAGCGCGACGAGGACGACGGCGATGGTCTCCTTCTCGGGTGTATGGGCTGCACGTATGATTTCGACTCCTCCTCCTCCTCCTTCTTGCAGCTCACGGCCACGCTTATATATGTTGCGTAATCGCGCACGGCCCCCAAGACTGCGATGACGACGATGATTGTGTCGCGTAGTACTTGATGGTTCTCTAGTCTGGTGGGCTGCGCCCCTTTTTTTTTTTTTTTTTTTTTGAATCACAGTATACTCTATAGTTATTTGTTTGCACACACGCCACTCGGGATTTCGCGAGTGTTTCTCTCTTCGCGCACGAGTGTTTTTTTCTTATCTTCTAGTAGAAGGCAGTAGTTATGGAACACAGGGTGTGTTAACAAACAAGTGTTTCGATCGAAAAAAAAAAAAAGGAAGAAAAAAAAAACAAAAATGAAAAAACGTAAAATCGAAGGGAAAAACCAACACCGGCGTCGAGGAAAACAATATTAATAATAATAATAATAATTATAATAACAACAATCTCCCTCAGCGATGGAAAATCTCCTCTTTGGCTTGAACGCGACGCGTATACACACAAGACTCTTCGGGAGGGAGTCTAGAGAGAGAGGGAGCACGAAGGTCGCTCTCCTCCTCCTCCGAGTTATATATCTCTTGGTATATGTGTGTGTATGTACACGCAGCCGCGGGTCGTGCTTGCAGCCGTCGGTCCAACGTGCGTCTGCTCTCGCGGAGAGTTGGAGCGAAACTCACGAGCGGAGCCGAGCGCCGGCGCGCCCCGAGCCCCGACTCTCTCTCCCCCCCACCACGACTACCCCGAGCGAGCACATGTATATATACACATGAAGTAGTCCACCCCACCCCCGCGCACCCCGCTACGACTGTATATGTATATATATATGTGTGCGTAGCTTGCACAACCACATCAGCGACGACGACGACTCCCCCTTGCAACGGCGAGCGAGAGCGAGAGAGTGGTATATACATAGAGATCGAGTCATTTTCCGCCCTCCCCCTCCTGGTTGGAGGCAACCCCCACGTCGCCTCTTTCCCCTTGCCACTGTGTTGTTTCGCTACCGCTGCTGTGTGTTGCCTCGCTGCCACGCTATACACATCGAGAAAAAAAAAAAGAGGCGCAGCACAGCTACAGACACACAGAGAGAGATTATACACACGTACACGGGGTTGGGTGCCTCGGTGTCGAGGACGAGGGAAGCGATATCAAGCGTCAAAGAGTCGGAGGCTCCGTTTTGCCATTTTCAAACACTTGCTGCTCCCTTTCTTTTTCGCTTGATGTATTGTCACCCTGCGTTAACTATCGACTCCAGCTTGCGAAATGTATGATTGTTTTTAATAACCACCCGCTATAGAGGGACTTTCAGAGCGACCACGTGCACGTGAGAAGGTCGGTCCGTCTCTTGGTGGCTCGTTCGAAGAATCGTACCTTGATGGGGGAGGGCGAGAGAGAGAGAGAGAGAGAGAGAGAGAGAAAAAGCAAACTAAGGGTGCCTTGTCTTGTCCGTTGCCTTGGGACCGTCCCAAGGGGTCGAACACACAAGAGGGAGAGGTGAAAGGGACCAGCGTGCATCCACGTTGGAACGAAAAGTGGGGGCTGTGCGGGAGTGCAACCACAAGTACCAATATATGTATAATATCGATGGTGTGCGAGAGAGTAACCCAATCCCCCTCTTTATTTTCCAGGGGTTGGGACGAGAAGGAGAAAGTTTTCGAACCCCCTCGAGGATTTTCGACAACGGGGATTTACGTCCTTCCATCCTTCTTCCAAGGGTTGGCCCGAGGAGGGGATGAGATTTTTCGGGAAATTTTTACGGCCGTGTCTCGTGCGAGCATGCCTTGGTACTAAGCACCGTTTCTCGTATTTTGGACACGTTTATACGACGTTGCTTCGATGCGGCTCGAGTTTACGCGGAAAATACGTCTTTGCCGATCATACTAAGGGAATCGGTATGATAATGGACGCGCGGTACTCACATGCGAGATGTGAGATGAAGGTGCTTTTTTTTGTCAAGTACCGACACAATTATACGGGATGACAGTTGTGACGACGTTATTTGGGGCGCGAGTTGGGAACAATAACGATGATACTTGATTAGAGAGCCCATCATCACGTTGGACGCGGTAGTGGAAAAATTTTCGCTTACCATGCAGACAAGTTAAATGTTCGTGTCGAGCAACCCCAAGCAACGCCTAGCTCGTAATCCCCCCCCCCTCTCCATAAGACCGCAAGACACATATCGTGGAACGAAAAAAAAAAAAAAAGCTAGCTATAGCAATAAACGCTTCCGCAACAGCACGAGCCATATTCCTCCTCAAGCTTATCATCCTGAGCACTCCATCAACGCACCTACACGCGGCACCGACAATAACAACGAGCCCATGCCCCTTCATTGCGACACGTGACACGCCTCGCGTGACGTACGTATAGGTAACACACACACACACACACATATACATACACGTACAGTTGTGTACATTGGCTCGCAGGAGAGCGTTACATACAGGAGTTATAGATTGGTGCACGCGAGAGACGTAGGAGTAACAATTAGCACGACCGTGGTGTGTATATTATACGAATAGGGAAAAAAAGCAAAGTGCTTACGGCACAAGGCATACACACACACACACACACACAAGTAGTCACCCAAGTACACAAGAGTGAACGAAACAGGAAAGAAGGAAAAAAGAAAAAGAAAAAAAAAAGGCTCGTGGGCGCGAGCGAGACGACCACCACTGTACGGTATACAGCACGGGGCTCGATGTTATAATACCTACTTCATATCCACGTATAATACACGTATCTTATGCGTAAGTGTGTGTGGCAAAGTCCCGGCCTTGGGTATCTTAACGCGCGAGTTTTTCCAGCCGAGAAAACCGCGTTCGCGATACCTACATAGGTACACACGTTACCGATATACGTTTACGTTGTCTTGTATACTTTTTATGCTACTAATGCTACGTTTTTTACTCCTTTTTTTCGTCTTCCCTGCACTTTTTTTCCTCCTCTCCCTCTCCCATGTGCGTACGGTACATAAATATTGTAATACGCATACGCACAACAGGTGCTCTCTGTACTAGAGTCGTGGACGTGATGTGGAGTCGCCATTTACCTACCTGTACGTAGGGACAAAGTGGGGACCACACATGTCAGATAAAACGCGCGAGGGAGAACGATGATATTTTTTTTTTTCATCACCCCCGATGGCTGATTCTTGCTGGTGCATCACCTCCTTTTGCGGGGATTTCCCATAAACTATACCTTACTTGGTGTTACTCAAAGGGGAATACCCCAGTGCCCGCGTGCTCTCAAATAAGAGGTTTTTCTCGGTAAACTTACAGCCTAAACTTGAGGTGAGCCTTTTTGTTTGTGTATGTAATTGTGTGTGCGCAAAATTGCCCCAAAGGGGAGAATCGGGCGTTCCCAGAAAAACCCCAAACCACAGCTGGACCTTCAAAAACACTTTTTTTTTTTTTTTTTTTAATCTCATCGCAACCACTGACTAAATCGTTTGGATAACTTCAATTATCTCTCCGTCGAATTTATTGAAACTCGATAGAGCAACGTGAAATTTCTCAATTATTTAATCATTAGCGATGATAACGATCCTATACTCGCGCATCTCCAAATGATTGGGATTCAAATTTAGTAAACGATTCGTTGGACGCGGTAGCCTCTCTATATGCAGATGTACACCCATTAAGCGAAATACTACATATACAACTTACCACCACCACAACCACAGACGACTAATCAGAGGCTTTATAGCGATGCAAACCACTTTGATGCAGATAATTATGACACACAGTAGTGTTTTTCATTTGCCTTTTTTTTTTTTTTTTTTTTTCCTTATTGCCAACGGAGCACCAAATATTGCGCAATTATCGAGAGACAGGATCGAGAGTGATTGATCGTCCGCAAGCAAAATATTCCTTCTTGGCTCGTGTGTACACGTATATGTACTAAAAACCAACCAACACTGAGCGTAATATATAAATCATCATTGGAAGAAAAAAGAAGAACCAAAAGGTGATAAAAAAAAAAAAAGCTTCGAACACGTGTAGTACAAACATCAATGTACCACAATCGACTAGTTAATTGCGTAGCTCAATAAGTAGCTTTTCGGAGAGTACCATAATCATCGATTTTGTACAAGCCGATCGATCGGACGAGATCGGCAATAGTGTAACAATGAGTGGACGAAAAAACCAATGGCTAGACGCGTGGAGTGAGGGAATTGAAAATAGAGGGAAGGAGGTAGCTATATATATTTTCGTGGATTTATAAGGAGGGTCATTGCCTCTGCATGCAATGTCTTTCATACTATGCTTGCACTTTGGGCACTCGAGAGAAAAAAAAAAAAAAAAAAAAAAAGGAGTCGAAGAAAAAAGTGTCCACGAGGTTCTTGTAGAGCCTACATATTATAAGCATACTCCAATGAGTACACACTCGTGCCACCTATGTATGTATAACTCGAGGAAACGAGGCTGTATACGCATAGTAACGGTGGCACGTGCGAGTGACGCAATCGAGGGATTTGTAGTCCACGACCCGCGGATGCGCCTCGTCTAATATTACTTATGTATAAAAGCTGCGGGCAACGAAAACTCTATGTATGTATGTATGTATATAGAAAGTGAGTGTACAAAAGAGCTTTTTGGATGTATCTACTTAATTTACGTCTGAGATGATTTTTCGAGGGGTTGCGCCTTTAACGAAACGGGGAACGATGGGAGGAGGGTGAATGGCACATGCGGGCGCCGATTTTTCAATTTAGGTAAGTTTAATACGCGCGTTGGGGATGAGTGGTGGGAAGGTTTTTTTTTATCCTTTCCCCCCCAAAGCTTGTTTGTTCAAGGAGCCGGTACAATTGCGAAGGACTGACCTAGATTGGTGGGAGCACGTATACACAAGCGCAAATAACGCAAGTGTCAACTGTCGCGTGTAATATTATGATGTGTACTTCGCAAGCTCGTCGTGCGCTCGAAGTGAAATTTTCACGGGGTTTTGTGGCACGACGTGTTTTCTCCCTTTCCACGTAAAAATTACCGATGCAGAAGCTGAGCAGTGATGATAGGATTCGACCTTGGGCAGAGAGTGTTTCGGAATAATTTTAATGACAAATAAATGACAACCTCTGTACAATACTATTGTTTATAAAGCACAACGGGAAAGTATAAATTTCGCTTCAGCGAAGCTCAAACGCTGTACAGCCTCACTCGGGTCAAAAGGCAAAAAAAAAAGGGGGAGCATATCGATTACAGGAGACACAAAAAAACCATAGATATAAAGCCAGTAGGGACGAAGAGGGGGGGGGGGTTGGAAAACGGGAGGAGCGCCATTGCGTCGATATCCTGGAAAAGCGAGTGGACGACGCATCAGCCCGGAATAGATTGATGCGCGGGGTAGGCGAAAGGGGGTGGGGGGTCGATCGATCGACCGAATTTCGATTGAGGTCAGATGGCCGTGCTAGCTCGTGTCGGGAGTGTATACATACGTACGCGCGCACGCGAAGCCATCGACGAGCTTTGAACGAGAGGATGAAAAAAATATATATGTATAGGCGAGTTAAGGGTATTAAGGGGGATCAGGTTGATTTCGCATTCGTGGTATGTTTATTTTATTTTTATTTATTTTATTATTATTATTTTTTTTTTCTAGGTTTCACGTTTTGGGTGTGTACAGATACAGGTGAATCAAGCAGATCAATCGAGAGAGTAATCGTAAGCTGGACACTCGCCGCCGAGCTATGGCGACTTATGTACACGCGAGCCCCGGAGAGTATAGAGCGAGCTACCAGGATGAAAATTATTTTAAGGGCAAGGCGAGCGTCTCTGGCGGGGGGCGAGGTGGCTCGGCCCGAAAATATCCCGGAGCTGCAACCCCCTCCTCCTCTCCTAGGGCTTCGATCTCTTTGTTTTTTTTTGTTCTCTCAGCTTGGTACATGTATACGTATTAAGCCTGTGCGAGACGAGAATTTTTTTCGGGACGTCTCGTCTCGTCTTGAAAATTTATTCAAATTCTCGTCTCGTATCGAGAAACACTTGTACGCTGTTTTAATTTCAATCCGATACAATGAAAAATTGAAATGAAAACGCAATAAACTTATGCTTGTATATTGAAATAAACTCGCGATTATTTACCGTAGAAAATATATGCATTTTAAGGATTTATTTTGATGGTTAATGTTTTATTCTCTTTGTGCATAATAATGGTGAAAACGTTCTTGGTTATGAATTTATTTGTTAATTAAGTATAGGTACCCAAATTGAGGCCGCACAGACATTTCTTTTTCTCTTTTTTTTTGTCCCTCTAATTTAATATATTATACTATCCTCGATCGGAAAACTAGTCGTCGCCCTCGGTTATTTATTACCCACGTATATAAATATAGCCAACACTCCCAAACAGAAAAGTTTTCAAAATCGTTGAATCATCCCCATCTTCGACGACGTCGCTGTACCTGTAACTTATACTTTACCTATACAGTAATATCCCAACTGTACGTATACGAGTACAAAGAAACGAGCACCAAAGTAGAACGTGAGACTCGCGTATAATTGCATTACGTCTACCTTACCTAGACACACATAATAAACGAGCACCGGCGCCTGTAAAAAATTTTATATCCACACGGGTGTTTGCTCGAAATCTCAGCGTGTTGTTTGTATAATTATTTCCGAGACACATTTAGTCATCTCGTTGTCCTGGAATAAGGGAAGAGGGTTAGCGTTTCTGTGGAGAAAAGTCCTGTATATATACTCTCACGCAAAGATTTTTCAGCCCATTTGAGTTCACGTCGTCACTGCAGTCGCAGTTACATAGGTGTAAGTACACCCAGAAGGGGTGCATTATTTCACAAAGCAGTAAAAATGCGAATGCAGTGCTCCTTTGGCCCGCTTATGCTAGGCGAAAAAAAAAACAAGCCTGTAAAACGGACAGTCAGCTAAATGATACAGCTATGCGCGAAAGAGCTAAAACTCGAGAGATGGCGAAAGTGACCGTAAAAGCTTACCGAGCAACAGCCTCTCGGAGCTTTTATGCACTTTAGGGAAAAATCCCCGCAAGCATGTAGGCGGGACAAAGTTGCTCGAGGTATCAAAGGCGCCTTTTCCGGGACCGCACTCAGTTTTCTCTTACTCGTGCTTTGCAAAACCACTGGGACAAAAAGCTTCCCTCTACATATTTCTCCATTGGACAGGGATATCCCCGAAAGGGCGAAATTAAAGCTCCTTTGTGTGCAGTGCGCGTGTCGTAAAGCGCTCGTCTACGGTACAAAAGCTTTTCCGTGGAGTGGACACGGTTTTTCATAGGCGAGGAATTGTCCCAATGGCTAGTATGTCAACTGTACATAGAATCAAACTCGGAGTTGTAAGATGTCACATGTACATACACGTCGAGGAGGTTGGAGGTGAAGCGCACGTTTTTTCGTCTCCGTTTTCTCATTGATGCAAAGTAGTTTTATTCGTTCAATCGGACTATGTATGTATACTAAATGATCACATCTCTCGTTACGAACTCTTTGATTTGTCTTGTAATTTTTTTTTTTTTTTTTTTTTTTTTTTTTTTGGTAATCATTTCATGCCCGACATAAAAGTCTCCACAGCAATGGCAAAACGCAGACTTTGGTCGTCCTAGCGCGACTAAACAAATGTTCTCCTCTCGCCCCGCGCGCATGTAGGGCACAATGTGTGCTCGTACACGCATACATATTCAAGTACCCACTGGCAGAAATCGAGCCACCGCTGCACTTTGCTCGTTGCAGGATTGGCTCTTACCATGCACGTATAGCGAACTGCGACGAATACTCATACACGAGATGCATACATACGCAATAAATATGTAGGTAGTCGTCGTCGTCGCAATGTGACGCGTGCACGTATACACAAATACACTGACACAGACGTGGCAATTGCGCTCAGCGGCAGTAAGAGAGAACGACAGAGTATAGCGTCGAGTGACAGAATGAGAGACAGAGTTGCGTCCCTCCTAGTCCGTGTGCTGCGCCTCGTCCTCCTTCTTCTTCTCTGGGGGAGTGCCAGGATGTGCCAGCTCGGAACGACGTGTCTCTCTCTCTCTTTCTGGTCATCTATGCCATACACACTCGCGTTGTTTGCCCACTACCTCTATACCTATGCGGCATGATATACCATTACGCGTAAAATGCCTGCAGCAACGGTGTGTGTGTGCATGTGTATGTCTCGCTGCGATCAGTTTTTGCCCGCGTACATGCATATATACGAGAGCCGGCTCTACCACGACGAAAGTTTCGCAGCCGATCGGCTGGCTGTGTGTGTATATAGCTCTCGCGAGCCGTTAATGCCACCATCTACTACTGTTTAGAGAGAGAGAGAGAGACTCGCTTCGGTGGACGTCGCCGAGGACGCGAAAGTCTAGCCGAGCCGATATACTCGTGTATGCCTATTATGTGCATCATCGGCTGTACATGTACCTACGAGGGAAAGTTTTGTTGGGCTTCGCCTTTTTTTTTTTTTCCTCCTCTTTTTTTTTTCCGTATGCTCGATGCTGTTGTTCCTTGGTCGGGTGTATAGCGTGCTCGTGGAAAAGGCTGTTTGCCGATTTTTCGAGGACGAAAGCGTTGCGTGTGTTTTTTTTCTTCTTTTTTGCTCATTGAAAAAGAGACGGGGAAGCTGTACATGTCCTTTTTGTACATTCTTTTCGTAGGTGGTTTGCGATAAAACAAGGTGTCTGTTTAATACACGTGCGCCGTTGAATGAGAATCACTAGGGAACGCAAATCGGTAACTGTTCCGCGAATCTAAAGGACCTCGGTGGTTTTCCAGGTTAAAGTGAAACATTACGTCTTCGCTAAGTTTTTAAATTTTACCAGTAATCACGGCTTTCAACAAAAAGTGATCCATGGTAATTGAAATGCAATGGATAATCATGAGTGAGTTCCATGGGAGATTAAAGCCATGCCGATGGGAGCCAAATAACCGAGTGCAACAACTTGCAGCCCGTTTTCTCGTACCATGGATGTAGGTATTTATGCAATGTGTCTTGATGTTTACGACGGTAATTTGTTGAGGAAAAGAAAAAAAAAAAGTACAAACTAGTAGAGATGGTGCAGGTATACTGTATGCTAAGTTTATCGCAAACGGCGTTTTTCGTGTAAACGATTTTACTTGTTGTTTCCTCGTTTCCTCAACTATAAACAAAATAGTCAAGCGACTAATAATCCAAAAGCGGCAATACGTAGATATACTCAATACCATATAAACTCCTCGTAAAAATCGACAAAACGGATTCCCGTCGACGCCTCGGCTCTCGCGCGCTTGATCTAGCGTTAACAATAAGGATTATGTGTTTTCCCTGGGGTAAAAAAAGGAGGGAGACAATACGCTGCAACGAGAAGCCGCGGTGCGATGGCAAATATCCCGTGTGGATGCAAGCAGAGGTAAGTTAATTGGCGTGGCGAGGCTCCAGTCACGAAGAGCATTTGCAGAACACACGCGTGGATTCACGTACACACCCATCTATATGTATACAAGCCTATGTATATGGTGTCAAGTGGAGGAGAGAAAACGATAGACGCGTATATAATGTAACATATGTATGTTTAGGTGGACCGACGTTGTGATTTTCAGGAAGGGTGCAGTAAGCCAAGACTGAAGTTGATGGCCTTATGTACATTATAGTTGGATAGACTGATGGATGTAGGTCACTGGCGCTTGGACCAAGTATAGATAGATAAAATGTTATACCTATCATATGCGTTTGGGTCTCGTCAATTGTTGTCGAGCACGTCAATTATATACTTGCTATTCGTGTACTCGAGCCACTCGTGTTTTTCGATCTAGTGAAACTCATTGGGGTTACAGAATGATACGCGATAAGCATCCGTGGGGAGGGTTACTTGCATGTATAGGACTTGCGGTATAATAGAGTGCAATAAAATATTTATTTTTCTAATTTTGTTGGTGTACTTACAAACTAGGAATGATGACTTGGAACGTCGTATAATATAGTCCAGAAGTGCGCTTACCTGAAACAAAACAAAAATTAATCATTAAAACTATTGCTAGCTGACATGTGTTTCTATCATATTATACGTGTGGGTGAAGTAAAGGGTTTTGATGTCGAACAATCGAAAGAAAAGTTCATGAGTACTTTATACGATTTTTCGTAGTAAGCAAAGTATAAAATGACATGACCAAATGTGAATTTTACATCTATATTATCACCTGCCTAGCATTTGTCAACGAAATAATCAATAACATTTTTATCAACTTGACTTTTTTAAACCTCAAGTGAGGTACAAATGTTTTAAAATATTGTCATGCTGCATTTCATCGTAATAGTTTATTGAAATATAGTTGTTTCAAAGAGCTTCGGTGGCTTAGTTTTTATAATTTTGCTATAATCTGAAAGCTGTGATTTAGAGTACAGATTTTTTTCTTCACGTTTTTTTTTTTTTGCTTAACAACGGCAGTAAATACATTGGACATTTTAAACGTCAGCACAGAATATTGAATGATCTACGTGGCAGATCCTTTTCTACATTGTACTGTCAACGGGCTACTGCAAGTGGAGGCATCGCTCTCAAAGGAAGTGACTTCGAAAACCCTAAATTATATATTATTCCAACTTGATTGTTACTAGAAAAAAAAAATCCCTGAGGTAGTTTTAAAAATATACCATTATCTTTTCCTGAGGGGTCGTCATGTACCGTACTAGTGCACACACAAATAAATCCACAATGTAAGAAAATCTTACGAGCCACGAACGCCAAGTCACAATGAAAAGGATAAAAAGGAAGGTGCCCCAAGTCGTGTTAAAAGTAAAAGACAAGGGAAAACCAATTTTCCCTCTCGCACGCATCAGCGACAAGTGTTTGTTTCCTCCTTACGGAAGCAATAGGTATATGTGCACATCATCCGTTACTCAGACGCATCGTCTCCCTCCCTCTCTTCTTATGTTATACATAGACATACATAGTACGCAATATATATATATCCTTTACTCGTGTGCTGTTTATCGTGCACGTGGTTCTACTGCACACCAGCAGCTATACATAACGGAGTATTTTGCGTATGCGCTCTTATCGTCCATATATTAGTACCTGTGTGTATGTGTGGTGTGTATATACGGAAAAAGAGGGTCTGGTGGGTTGAAAATTTTGTAAATACTACCACTTGACTTACGCGCCTCGAAGCGCTTGTATCATTTTTATACATCGCATACGCGCACCGCAAAAGATAATGAAGCAATAATATTACCCGCGAGTGACTTCAAATCGTATTTTTCACTTTTTTACACCCCTGAGAGGTATAATATTATACACGTTACAACGAGAGAATTGATAAAAGTTGATTTTTTTTTTTTTTTTTCTTACCTTCCTTCTCCCCAATAACCCGCGGACGCGCGACGGCCTTTTCTGGGACGGGCAATAAAGTCCGAGAGCAATTATACGCGGACGCGGAGTTAAAAGTTACGATCGACGTGCCGCGGCGGGAATAAAAACGGTACACTACGCCTACGCGTAAGCGGATTTTTTTTTTTTTTTTACGTAACTACCTGGGGTCCGTCGTGTCAGTGCGTGCGAAGCCATAGCGAGAGGAAAAAATAGCATAAAAAAAAAAAAAAAACAAACAAAAAAACCAAAAACAAAAAACAAAAAACAAATATGGATCAAGGTCTTGCCCCTTTGTCAATGATTTTCAATTTATTGTACACGCAATGGGTAAGTATATAGGCCAAAAATGGTGCTAAGGGGTGCCACGGGTAAGCGGTACAGAAGTCACTTGGCCGCTGCACGCGCGCGCGATAAAGATTCATCCGCCTTGTATATACATATCATACAATATATATATATCCATACAAAGAGCACTGATGAGGAGGGATCACCATACAGAGAGAGAGAGAGCTGCGGTAGTCGATGCATGGATGATGTATACATATATAATACGCGCCAGTGTATATGTGCCCCGGTGCTTGCGCGAGGCGAGCGTGTCCTACATTTTCGATGTGCTCCTCCTCCTCCTCCTTCTTCCTCCCTCCGACCCACACACATTCATACTCAGAGATACACGTTATTGTACAAGTATACGTATGCGTCTCACACATTCCCCGGGTCTCTCTCGTTACATCAAAGTGCGACGACGAGGACGATTTCGTACGTATAAGAGAGGAGGGAAGAGAGAGGGAGTGCACGCCACCCATCGAGCGTGTACATATATATATATGCACACATATGCAAGCGGGACAAATTGACCCCGCACGCTCACGATTTCTTTATGAATCCTTTACTTTTTTTCTTTTTTTTTCTTTTTTTTTTTTTTTTTTTTTTCTTTCAGGAGAGTCCTCGCCCACTTGTCTCTCCCGGGATTACGGGATTTTTTTTTTTTTTTTCTTTTAATCATGCTGCCGAAGACGCTGCTCTTTTCGGGAGAGAACTATATATACAGCCCGCCTCGTCTCCTTTTATATTTCTCTCTCTCTCTCTCTTTTTCAAACCTTTTCTCGCTCGCCCGCCGAGTGAGTTGTGTGTGGTGATAACGGTTTTCGACTTGACTCGTGAGTGTACGTGCCTGTGTGTTTTAAGGTAAGGTATGCGTGCCTTCGAGCAGCAGCGGGAGATGTTTTACTTTTCGAGGATGGTGCGTTTAAGGACCTCAACTCTTTTAATGGGAACGAGGGAAGGGATCTTTTTTCTTTTCTTTCCTTTTCAGTTTTTTTTTTTTTTTTTTTTTTTTCCTCCTTAGGCTTCAAGTGGGCAAGATGAATATTAAGGACGCGTTGGGACCTGTTTCTGTGGCTGCATTGACCATAGGGGAAAAATATGGACACGTTGACCGTCGAATAAAATAGAAACTATGTACAGGTGGGTATTCAAAGTGCGAGGGGCGTATAGGATAATTGTATTGTGTACCAGTGCGTGTACACACTGGAGGTATCATTGATGGGTGTGTACTGTTATCTTATGCGTAGGTATGGCTTTTCGGATGCGCGCACGGGTATATTTAGAACAGAACGTTGAAACGATGCGACGGTAGAGAAAGGAAGATGAAGAAAAAAAAAAAGGACTCGCAGATGGGATTAAAAGCTTGTAATAAATTTTTGTTCGGGGTGGGGTTTTTATGTCTCGGAAATTCCTAGCTTTTGAGAATGAAATAAAAATAAAAGAACACCTTCCTTGTACGCATTTTTTCACATTTTAGGATATAGTTTTCCGCTGTTTAATCGCAAGGAATAATGGTCACGGGAGACGAATTTCGAATAAAAAAAAAAAAACCACGAAATAGTACACATTTAGAATCGTTACGTAAACTTTGGCTCTTTCGTCATGGAATTATATCGAATCACAAAATATAATAGAACTTTTGAGCACAGAGCACGGTAGCAATGAACAAAAAAAAAAATAAAATAAAAGGACAGAGGGAGAGATAAAGCGCATTGCACATACACGCTCGTATGACAATACGCTATTGTGTTTGCCTAGGATGAATCGCACGCTCTGATAAATATTTTACGACCACTGATCGAACTCTGTGAGTGTGGTGTATGTGTGTGTGCGTATGGGTTTGTTTGCGCGGACGAGAAGAGCCTTGGCTGAATTTCCAAAGTAGAAAGCACCGTAGAGTTTTAGCTGTTAAATTTGTAAACGTGTCCGACAGAAAGAGAGACATGGGACGAGGGTATATATCTATAAACGAGCCATTACGGTTCATTAGCGCGCGTTAATAGGCATTCCCGGGACGTGAATGAATTTTAAATTTTACGATAACACGCACGTACGTAAACACGTATGTACATCGTGCGCGCGTCGAGAAAAAAGCAACTGGACACTATGGAGTTTCTCGTGGAGATTTTTTGAGTTTAGAAAACCAATGAGCCCCGATGACTATCGATTTTTGCAAGTGTACACAAATGCGTGTGAATCGCCCGAAATTGCTGGGGGCTACGTATGCCATGATGGGCCCAACTGTCCGTATAATTCACGTAAAATTGACTGAGAATAAAAGTCACAAGATTTATGATGTTTCGTAAAAAAAAAAAAAAAAAAAAAAGAGAAGAAATTATACATTTTCTTCAGTGCAAGACACGAGTGTACAGTTGTCTCGTCAATTGTTGAAAACCAAGGGGAAAAGGCCGGGCTCCAAAGCTGATACAAATTGACAATAACGGCAACAACAGCAAGCAAACACCCCGAGACGGTTCAACTTTAGCCCAAACTACCCGAGACAAAGAAGAAAACAAATTAGTCGTATGATCGATCACTTTGATATTCGCGTTAACGTCTGCAGCATCCGTACACGCAACGAACCGCTTTTTTTCCCCATCATAGATTCAACGTAAAAATCGCCAACGTAATATGCAGCCCCATAAAATCCGAGAAAGGAAAATAATGCATCCTTCTCGAGAACAGATTACAAGCGAACCGAGACTGAAAGGGCTGCGTACCTGAATTGGGAAAAACAGGGTTGGAGGGGGGGAGGGCGCTCTCGTCAACCATCTGCAGGCACGTACGTCCTAGAAAATTTCCAGCCACCGCACCCCCGATGGGCCTTCGATCGAGGTTCAGCCAGTTTTCAAAAGGCAAGAGCACACCGAGCAGCTCGAAAGCTTCGGTTGTATATTCGATGCAAAAGAGAGAAGGGAGGAGGGATGTGCGACGAACATGAGCTCGCCCCTATCCACAGAGTCCCTCCTCGATTCTCTCGAGTTATATAGCAACAAGTCACATATTTTGCGATGCATCCACGCGCTCGTCGGCTGTATATTTTGCGAGCCAGGCATCCCTTCCTCTCTCCTTCAGCGCACCCTTCCGTCCCGCTCGCACCGCAATAATCGGCCTCCCTCCGAGCTCCATATACGTCTCTCCTTCTCTCTCTTGGCTCGGCTTTGCAAACGCATAATATATGTATGTATATACGCGTGTTTTCGAGGAGTGCCCCGAACCGATTCTCCGTCTCGCAGAGCACCGTCTTGAATATACATTGTCCCTCGAGAAAATCGAGTGTCCGGCGTTTATCCATTCCTAGCTCGTTATTGTTTTTATTTATTTATATATACTTTCATTCGATCACAAGTAATTGTATACCTATTTATAATAACAAAAGAAAAATGAACGTATCAGTCCAACGTAGAGATTTTATTAATCAAATCGGTGCACAACGACGGATTTGGTCGAGGCCACCTTGATTATATCCACACGTGATAGGGGACGCGATTGGTCATTAGCGGAGGTGTGTATAAAAATGAGGGGGCGGCATTGGTCGCTTGGGACGCGCACATCCACTCGTAATGCGTATCTAAATCTTTGCATTGCGTTTTAATTGTCTTTACCGCTTTATTTGGAAATTTTCAGATTTTACTCCGTGCATTGGACACTCTCGATTGTGTACGCGTTCGCGAGGTGACGACGACGAGTATTTTTCACGAAGACATTATCCCTGGATGTTTCTCTCAAGGGGGCGTGTGTCGTCTCAATTATTGGACGAAAAGCAAAAGCACATTGTTTTTCCACTTAAAAATCAAGAACCTACTTTTCTTTTTCCTTCAATTTTGAAAGAAAAGCATCGAATGGGTGTGCCCCCGGGGAACCCTTTTTCCACCAAAGCATCGTCGCACGAACAAAAATATTCTTACGTGGAACGCTCGGTGACTTTACGATACCCTGCACGCTGCCCGCTCCGCATATATATATACTGTACGATGACGGCAAGCGCGCGTGCAAGCACACGTGTATACGTATGTATACCCATACAAACACACGCTCGGATTCTCTTTTCCTCCTCGTCTTCCTTCCCCTTCGTCGCCCTCTCGAGCCAGACACCCTCGCCGAGACAAAGACAGAGGGACTTGACAAAAGGAGCGCAAAAAAAAAAAAGAGAGGGACACAGACAGACGGACAGACGAACGGACAGATAGAGAAGGGAGACTTGGGAGTGTGTATCCGTTGCCGAGTGCAGTTATGTGTACGTACACATGTATAAGAGCAGCCCCTCGCTCGAAACCCGATGACGACG
The DNA here is from genome assembly GCF_036245765.1 of Copidosoma floridanum. Taxonomy (NCBI): domain Eukaryota; kingdom Metazoa; phylum Arthropoda; class Insecta; order Hymenoptera; family Encyrtidae; genus Copidosoma; species Copidosoma floridanum. The sequence continues at coordinate 8,246,500 of NW_028321878.1, forward strand.
ATGACGATTCTCTCTCTCTCTCTCTCTCTCTGCTGCATGCGCATGTAATACACATATATATTATATACCTATACGCTTATATATATGTATGCGAGCGCTTGTGTTTGCAAAATATTGCCGTCTCCTCGCTGCACCCCGCAACCAGTGCATGCTTTTTTTCCCTCTCTCTCTCTCTCTGCGTTGGCTCGGAGTGTCCTTTTTATACGCGCATGTGTCGCAACTGTATCGCTATTGCGGGCGACCGACCTCTATGGCTCTTATTACGTTTTCTTTCTTTTTTTTTTTCCATCCTTGTATCATGATAACAGTGCAAAGCGCAACAACCAAACTCTAGCCCTCGGGGAAAAAAACAAAAAATATTATAAACTCAGGTGTCCCTTTGACGCATCAAAGCTTCGGGAAAGAAAAAAGCTCCGGAGCTTGGAAAGCTCGATTTCCAAGCGATCTATGAACACGACGCCATCAGAGGATCGTACAATCACACACCATTCGCTTCGTTTTCGCGTTTCAACAGATAGAGCTCAACCTTCGACCTCTCTCGCCTACATATATGTATGTATGTATACACGCGTGCGCCCGTTCATATTATACATGCATATATCCAACGACGAGTCGTCCGACCTCGTCTCCTCCACCTCTTCTTCTTCTTCGCCGTCGTCGTCGTATAATCACCAACGCCGACGACGAAAAGGAACGTTGCACGAGACCCTCTTTCCTCCCTCTCCCCCGGTCGCTTGTCGTCGTCGTTTATCTCTCTCTCTCTTTCTACCTCCTTCTATTCGCTTACACACATACTCGTGCGAGCCGGTGATATTGGCCTGGGTTACTTTGGCCGCGCGCATGTATACATATGTATTGGCTCGGACCGTACACTCCTGAGCTGCTCCGCTCTCGTTACGCAGGATATAAATACTTGAGGAATATTCCAGAATCCGCCCCTCCGATATACGTGTATACGTGTGTGTGTGTGTGCGTGTGCGTGTGGACGAGCTCGTCGGCCGGTCGAGTTGTTTCGCCACTCGCTCCCGCGGGGATGTGTGTTTGATGATGATATACCTATCATATCGGGGGGGGGGGGGGGCTTTCCTCCCCTCGGAGCTTTTGCGATGGATAATTGCTGGATGGTCCACGTTTTGGGGCACAAAAAAATAAATACGAATCTACTGTACTCGTCGCCAAATTGTTTGTTAATCAACAATTGTTGGCAATGGCAGCTATATGTGCACCGATAAGAGCACATCACCCCCCCCCTCCTTCGACTTTTGTGCTTGTGTGTATGAATTCGGAAAAATTAGAAGGAAAAAAACATTGTTCACTCGCGCAGATAACTCGTGCTTCTATCTGTTGAAAAATTTTCAAAGTCATAGAGCAACAAATAAGGTTATTTCAACACTGAATGTGTTTAACTGTACGTAATGTGCATGTAGGCATATTTGTATATTGGTAAAATGTTCGTAATTTTTAACGAAGGCGGGTTTAAGTAAACAAAGCAATTTCACCACGAAATCCGGCCGTTATCGCGAGTTATACCTAATTAAATGCACAACGACCAAGTGGTACACTGTACGGGCGTAATTAAAAAAAAAAAAAAAAAAAAAAAAAAAAAAAAAAAAAAAACTATAATTGACTTTCATATTGTGTTATCGTGTAGATAGGGAGCGCTAAATGTGTTTTTATACGGGATCCTTGAAATGCCACGGGTGACGAAATCACTGCTCTTTTTCTCCGAAGAAGAAAAGGAAATTTTACGCGATTTCGCGAGAGACTCCGATACTCACACTTTTACGCCATTTACAGTATAGTATATATATCGACGGATACGGAGAAGACCCATTACATATTGTAGGCATCACGATGAGGGTTGCACAAACAAGGGCTGCGAGGATAAGATAAAGACAAGAAGAAATCGATCGATTGCGCGGGGGCGGACGAGAATTTAGTTTCGTGACTTTCGCGTAAAAAAAGTCCAAAGAGTTTTCCCGATACCCGCTACTCGGTTTCCGCAAACACACCGCGAGCGCGAAAACAACTTGGCTCGCAAAAGGATCGAGAGTTCCCCCTTATCTCGCCGATCCCCTTGAGCTATACCGCACGTCTGCTGGCGTTTTTATCGCCTTCGGTATAGACGCCGAGGCACGCGCTTTTGCAAATCGAAAAAATACGCGGTTGCCATGAAGAATATAGGCGCACCAAGTTACACGACACGTACAATACGCAGCATGTATATTGTGTACGCGCTTTTCCCTCCGCTTCCACTTGGACGCGAGCAAATGGACGCGGCTAGTGCTTTAACGATCCCGAGCGAGGCGTAAAAGAGCCTTTTGTCGCCGCAGCTGTTCGCTTTTTCTTTTCTTTCTTTTTTTTTTTTTTTTTTTTTTTTCGTTTTTTTGACCAAGCCGTTTTGGTCTCGCTGCACGCCGCGTAATGCGTCTTTGCGCTAGAAAACAAAACAAAAAATAAAAAAAAAGAGTTGAGGGGAAAAAAGCTTTTAGATTTTCCCGCGTGTGATGTACAGTGCGCTCGAGTTAGATGCTAGTAGGTACTTTGGTTTTTTTTGGTGAATGGATTCGTCTGGTTGTGACGTGGTTTTTTGTTTTTTACTTTGACAACCACTTCGTACGTACTTTACCAGGACCAAAAGTTTTTTCTCCAGGGACAATACATAAGACAGCTAGTCGAGTGCCTTAAAAAACGAGGCGACGCCTTGCTCCACCTCATGCAGCGATGATACAAATTGTACTCGGTTAAAAATAATATTCAACGCTGCAAAATCAAAGACAACTGCGCCTATCCCCGTAACCACCCAAATACCCGTGCGATATCGTTGAAGCACGAATTGCCCCAAACGACGCTAACAAAAATACTTGGAAAAGCTACGCCCGAAGCTACCGAGTGGAAGGAAAAAAAAAAAAAAAAATCCCCACGCTGCGCATTAGGATAACGTGTATCGCGCTGTACGCACCAATTCCTCCTCACGTATATGTACACGCTCGCGTCAAGAAAAAGCGTTTCTCCGCGTTTGGGCTCCATCCACTCGTACGTATAGGTTCATATGTATCGATGTACGCACACTCACGAGCGAAAGACAGATTATTAACAAGATAACGAGGCTAACAAGTCTTTGACTTCCAGCTTGCCCGGCGATAAGAGCGCGACGATCATTACGCGCGCTACAGCATGTATATACGTCTTCGAGCAGAGGGTGAGAGCTGTCCTCCTCCCTCCCTCACGGCCGAGAGATAAAAAGGCGTCGCACACTAAACGCTTATTATTAACACGAGGAATTTTTTCTTTTCTTTCTTTTTTTTTGACGTGCACGTATTTTTTTTTTTTTTTTTTTTATCATCGTTCCGATTTCGTTCGGGAGGAAAACGAGCCTTCGGGCCTCTTTTTCGGCTCATCTCGCGTGCGCGTATACGTTCCCCCTCCCTGTGTGAACAACGATTTTACGCGGACTATGTCGGAAACATCGTTATTAACGTTTTTTTTTTTTTTTTCTTTCCCAGTACCATCAATAAACAATTTAATTTTCATCCGGAATGTACGACACGCATCACGTCGTTGTTGATGCACACGTGTAGGCTGTTGAGTAATCAGCTCACGTTTATTATCGTTAAACAGCACAAACACCGATTCGGTGTCTTTTTTTTTTTCATCCACCCGTCGGAGATCTTCTCAACACCGATGTGCATTGTTCTTGCACGTATCGCGCTTCGATGGCCAATTATTGTGTTTATCAAAAAAACAAACTGTGTGTGTGTACGGTGGACAGACCTCGAAATGAGCTAAACGTAAAAAAACGTCGTTTTGATCGGCGTCTCTCGAAAAAAAGGGGGACTTGTCATGTTCGGGCCGCGCGTGGCGAGCGATGTATCAATCTTCCCCACCCGGATTGCGTAATCAAATATATATATATATGTATACTTTTAGCTGGTGTATATAAGGGGATATTTCACGTTTGAGCGGATGCAACCGTGATCGAGGGTAACGCGCGTCTGAGTCGATCGATCGTATCGAGTACAATCTGCGTCGGTGTACGATTCAACCTCTGGAAGAAAAAAAGGATTATTACCGATCACCACGAGACGCGGATACCCCCCGAATAAAGGACCACAGAGCAGCAAAGGCATCGGGAAGGCTCGCGGTGGAAATCGGAGGCGCGCTCGCTCGACCTGAATACAACCGAGCACTAACGATCCGCGCGCGCACGTACACATATACCGCTTGTTTATTATCCACTTGTGCGCGCACGTATATATAATATATGTATGAATATGCGTGTGTACACACAAAAGCACACGCACACTTGGCAAATTGAATTACCATATTCCGGTGATTAGGCGCGCCCATGGGTGCATGCACGAGCGTGTGTGCATTTTTTTTATATATACACGTGTGTTTGTGTGGAGGCACGGATGAGAGCGCGCGTTCACGTTATTTATATATATACCTATGAATAAAAGTACGGGGTGGGCGAGTTGGCTATTGGCCTGTTATAGTGCGCGCATGGGTGTGCGCAATGTATAGAGAGGCACACGCCTTTTGCGTATATGTAAGGAGGTACACGCGCGATACGCACGCAGGGTTTTCGCGGTGGTTGTTGGAGGTTGTAGAGAAAATTTTTTTTTTTTTTTTTTTCAACAATCTGTAATTGTTTGCGATAAATGTAGAGTGAACTGACCACTTGGATACACATAATTCTTCTTTTAGTATAGGTACTTTGATCCATCAGTACGAGTTTATACACTGAGAGAAAAATATAATAAAAATTACTGTGCTAAAATGGTAATCTGGTGGTGTTCGGTCGTCTAGAGACTTTTTACTAAATGAATAGTAATTTTTGTTGTAAGCGATGTGATTTTTACTGTTTGTATACAATAGAAATTACTGTCCGGAATATTGGTAAAAATTAGATTGGCCAAAGTAAAAAGTCCCTAAACGGAGGAATGACACCAAATTACCATTCCAGCACAGTAATTTTTATCATACTTTTCTGTCGGTGTATACTTGAGAGAAGGGCACGCAGATAGGACCATGTATGGACACGCATAGTTCCATTGATTAAGCGAGACAGCAAATCGCCTTCACGAACTCACCACAAACAGGAGGAGGGGATGGATCTTCCTCGATCGACTTGTTCTGTCGCAACGCGTGGGCGGAAAAAGAAGAGGAGGAAAGAAATGAAGCCACGCTAGGAATGCTTGACGCGTTCGTCAAACCGATTGGGGCCTCTTTCAGGGAAGGTGACCGACTTGTCGTTTTTTTCGTCGTCATCGTCGTCCCGACATATTTTTGTTTCGTTGCCTATACTTTGTCGAGGCGAGAAAAATGTTAGGAGCCAATGAATGGAGGTATAGATATGTTTTTTTTTTTTCCTCCCAAACTTATATACTTCTTGCACCGAAATACTTTATTCCACCGAGGCTCCTCTCCTACTACCACATCACTTATCCTCGCCATCACCACCACACATCGATTTATACAACGATCGCAATAACCCGAGAACGCGTCCCCGAGCGAGTTTATCGAGGCGCGCACGAGCACTTACCGGGAACAGCGTAACATCCCGCAAACAGCGGCACATGCATTTACACACGATTGCGCCAGTGATACAGTGGCGCAGACGCGAAATCGATACATGTGTGCCAATCGACCGTATTACCCTCCTCCTCTTCTTCTCTTACTCCTCCCCATGTACGATCGGACACGTGTACTCCCTCTTCTCGATTTACCTACTGCACACGTGTGTGATATACATGCTCCTCCTCCTTCGTTTGCGGGTATTGTCAATTATACCTAATACTCCATCGGTGCATGCAAAGTTGATTCACAAGACTACAGTGCAAAACATTCTTGGAACCATTGGATGAAAAAAAGTCGTCAAGCCCGACCCTCGATCCAGACACCGGAACTCTCGTGACCGCGTGTACTTGGTTTTGACGATTCGACACTTTATCCCCATTCGCTGACACAGCTCTTGGCTGTCTATTTTTGTTTTTTTTCCTTCTCCCCGGCCATTGTTTCCTCTCCACGCCGCCCATTTGCACCAACACGCAGGATCAGCGATTCATTTAATTGTTTCAGCTATTCATCCAACGAACCACCACGGGATCCAAGGCTGTGGGTGTTTGGCGATGCACAATCGTCAATATCGCCCATCATCGTCCCTTGGACCGAAAGAAAGAAAAAAACGAGGATGACGACACCCAATAAATCCTCATAAAGAGTTCCGATGCTCAAACAGCCCACAACCCCTCGATCGGTCCCAATCATGCATCGACCGCACGCGATGATAACTCTCGAGATGAAATAAATAAATAAAAAAAATACGACCTCCCGAAAAACTTTCTACGGTCCGCGCGTATAATGTAATACACAAAACAAAACGAAACAAAACTAACGAGTACAAAAAAAAAAAAAAAAAAAATATATACCATGTGGCCTAAAAAAGGAGAAACGGCGTAACTAACAAACACACAAAGAGAAGAGCGAGAGAGCGCGCGTGTAATAATAAGCCCAATAAAAGGGGGCACACGTCAACATCGCTCGGCTCGCGATGGAGAGTAATTGTGGCCCTTTGCCGTCGTCGCCAAGAGAGAAAAAGCAGCGTGACTAACTCGCCACCCGCATAAATTCCACACCGGAGCGATAATAACCGAGTAACGTAACCAACGTCTTCTCACTTCTCGAGGAAGGACTCCTGATTGCCCCGTGTATAGCGAGTCGACGAAGGAGGAAAATTTATCGGGACCCCCATCGCGGAATAACGAGCCTTTAGCCGATACGCGCGGGGATAATCGATGATCGAGGTGACGAAGGCACTGATTGTTTTTTACGCGACAGAGATTTTTCGCGCTTTTGGACGACAGTTCCCGAGCGAACATCCCTTCTACCCTCGGGGAAATGACTTCCGGTCACGGAATTTACATACAACATTATACGTACACATGTGAAGTAGAAACCTTTCACACGCGCGTTAAATCCGTGCTCCCCTAGTTTCATCGTTATTATACTATACAACCCAATGTCCACATTGGCGAGCGATGCCTTGCACCCACCCCGTGGCCTCATGGGTTCATTGTTAACACGTAAACACGTCATGTGGGTGCGTGCACGAAAAATCTGTGAGAGTGATCGTCGAGTGGTCGTTCGCACGGAAGCGACGCTTCGCGCTCCAGGAGTCAGCACCCCTCTGCCTCTAATATGTATATTCATACACATATACACCGTTATCGTCACCGGCTCCCATATACTTGTCACTGCTGCGGGCTACGCTTTTGTAGGCATGTATCTATATTTACCCCTTCCTCTTTGGTGGTCACCGTTTGGGGCTTCCCGGTCGAGTAATCGGCAATTACTTCGCTCGTCCTTCGAACGACACAAGCGGTGAAGATTGAGGTGCCGATTTTTAGGGACGAGTGAACCGCATCAGGACATGGACAGTATGGCCTTACACGTGTAAAAGTAATTTTTCCATTATTCAAAACAATATCTGAATAGTCGAAGGAATCAATCGTCACAGTGATTTCAACTCATCGACGATTAAACAAGGACCAATCGACGACCCTCTTCCGGAAGGACATTCCCCAAGGACCCATCGGACACACAGCCCCGAAAGATTAATAAATCGACAATCAAATGCAATCGACGCCCACACCCTCTTTATTATACATACACGTATACATATATATGTGACATCCGCATCACGCACAACCCCTCGGCGACAAAAAAAACCCCTTGCGCGTGGCAGCTCACCTCCTCTAAATTGATCGTGTGTACACCCACATCCACCCAACCCCCCAACTGCGTGTACGTACATCTCTCTTGCGTAATTGAAGCTCAAAAACGCTAGTCGCATCATCTCGACGACTCGCACGCGCCCTCGGCGTCGGGGAAGTACATAAGTATGGTAGCAGCGCGTGTGTACATGATATCAAAAACACGAATGGAAAGGGGGTGCGGGGGAGGGAGGAAACAAGAAGCGGGTACCCAACACACTCACATGTTGTATGATACGTGTTCGCTCCCCTGTGTGACTGTGAAATTTTTGTTTTCTCGCTCCCTCTCTCCCTACATCATATACTTAGTCTGCTCCACTTTTCTCCCCCCCTGCGATACGCGCGTATATACACCGTGGAGTCCTCCCATTCATTCATTCGTTTAACTTCCATGGGGCCGAAACCTACCCGCACCGTAGCCCCCATATGACGACGCATGACGATGATAATAATAACGAGTCCACCCCTCGCGTGCAACGCACGAGTTGGGAGATAAAAATCGTCACGGCACTGGTTAAAAACAACGAGAACAACGATCCATTCGAGTGGGAGTAAAAATACAGTAAAGCCCGCAGGAAGCCGCATGTAAATGCCAGGGGGGAGGGGAGGAGATGATGACCGCGCTTACGTATGTATATAAGGTATATACGTGTAGGTATCGAGGGAGGACGGAAATATAGCTGGGACTGTCTGTGCGCGCGTTGCACATATTATACACACGGAGCCCATTGTGCGCGATGGCGCTTGTGATTTTTCGCCCCCCCTTGCCTTCTTCTTCTTCTTCTTTTCTCCACGCGTATGCGTGTGTATTATCGATCATGAGCAATGGATGTGCGTACGAGGGACTCTCGATAAGCGGTGAGAATTTTGCGATGAGGTGGCTTTTTCGATAACACGTTTCTGGATCAACTTTTCGATGAACGCCTGCGTGTCTTTGTGTTTTATTTGCTCTCTTGGCAGGGAGGGGGTGGGGCAAAAGAATTGGTTTTTGCTGTCGAGCGATTCACTGTCGATTGCTGTCATTATTTCATTTATTTATAGTTCTTGGTTCGCAGATGTTAACGTGAGGATTTCAGGTATAACATGTTGCGTGTAAAATGACAAAAGGAAAAAAAAAAAAAAAAAATGCAGATACACGTTTATTAATAATATTCCATGAGCTCTCCGTTAATGCAAACACAACGTCAATCCGCAGTCCTCATTCCCGGAGAAGGAGAAAGAGAGAGCGGAACCCTCGCTGCCGTGCGGTTTGGAGATAAGAAACAAAAGCCAAGCGCGTATTATTATCTCAGTTTCCTCGTTTTTCTTCCACCAGATAATGTTAAAAAAAAAAAAAAAAGTAAGCAAGTAGGATCTCCTTGCGCGTTGCGAAATACACACACACACACTACATGTGGTTGTTTCAATGTACACAGCTCGTACACAGCTGCACTCGAAAATACGGGTCGTATTAAAAATTTCTTCGCTCGAAAGTTCAATATCATCGATGGAAAATCAATACGTAATGACTAAAATGTTTCTTCAAAAGTCCACTTTGCGCACAAACGCTAGACACACGCGTATCTCGTCGTAATCTTCCAATGATCGTCAATTGAATCAATAATAATAATAATAAAAAAAACAAAGAGTCCTACCGTTCCTACTTATCATTCCAGCATCAAGAAACAATCGATCAACGCCACACATAGACACACGAGAGTTGAAAAAAGGGGGAGGGGGAAAACGAGGAGAAGAATCGGTGCTTCCAATCAGCGCAGCGTGCAATCAACACGTGCTCTCATCTGATTCTCTCAAGGATCGAAAAGAGCACCTTTCTGTGGTCTCTCTCTCTCTCTCTCTCTCTTTTGGTTGGAAGGGGGATAGAGACTAGCAAGACCCGCTGGGTGGGTATTAATTTTTAATTGCTCGTTTTTCGCTCCGCAATGGAGTATCGATCTCTACAGTGCTCGGCTTGGCTTTATTACAACTCGAGAAGTTTGATTGAGAAACGACAGCGAGAAGGGCCATTTTGTTACCTCGATCGAGCGGATTGACTCTTTTTCTTTTCTTTTCTTTTTCTCGCTATGTATACGCACAGATGTAGTTTGCAATTAATCTGCGAAACGGCTACACAAATGGACAATGGAGCTTGAGTTACGTATGGAATAGTATTGGACCTATATCATCAAGTTTCTTTGCCAATTTTAGACAAAAAAAAAAAAAAAAAAAAAACCATAGTACTCTGGTCATTCGTATACCGTCCAAAATGAAATTACCATGATGTTGTGCGAGCCCAAACAACACCAGAAATCTCCCTGTAGACGCTTCGATTAGTCAATAACACCGCAAGTACCTATACAACTCGAGAGAGAAAGAGAGAAAAAGGAGGACTAGCAAAAAGTTTGTTGTTCGCGAGCGATCGGAAGAAAAGCCGCTACCGCGCGCGAGAGTATACGTTACAGTGGCAGGTTGTACAAGCACCACCCACACACGTATATTCACCAACACAATCACGTTCCCTACATACACATACGCGCGTAAAAATCGTGACGACGACGACGACGGTGTTATCGGCGCGCGCGTGGCACAAGAGAGAGCTACAATATAATGTGCGGCTCACCTGTTACGGTACCTCGCGCTCTTTCTTTTCCTCTATATCCTTGCGCCTACATGAGGTAATACAACTTACTGCGCGAGAAAAAGAGCACAACAGCACTATACCATATACTTGTCCTCGACAGCTTGCAGCCCAGCCTCGCGAGAGTCCGCGTACGTTTACGTATTACATGTATATGTATAGATACATCTATAGGAGAGGAAGGCCACAGGGGGAGTATGGAGGCTCTATTTAGCTCTGCTTGACAATGACATATACTCACACTCGCTCGTTGGCTTGGACATGACTGTGCTTTATACACTGCGTGTGCAAAGGAGTCAAGTTTGGCCATTTTTTTTTGCCTATGTCGCAAGAATAGAGTGGACTCATTGCGGTGGTGAGTATAAAAGGATTTTCACTGACCCGCAGAGTCCAAAGGGATTTCAATCAAAAGCTGCCATCTTTGCGGGTATCGTGCGTTTCTTTCAGTGGGGACTATATTTCGGGCATTTAGCTGCGCCTGTGCCACAAATGTACAAGTATACAAGTATACGACGGGGAGAGAACTTGGTAAAACGCGCGTACATTATACAACAATACAGAGCAAACAGCCCGATAAGATTGTCTCATCGTTGCTTACACGTGTGGTATATAACATACATGAAAGCGCGGATGTGTGTTTTTCTGCCGCGTGAGTGGGTAAAAAAAACGAGGTCCTATAACACCGCTGTATGCGAGAGCCCCGACAACAGTGTACATATATATGTAAACGGCGCCCAATTATATATCCCGATGATACGCGTTGCGCAACCAAAGCTGAGCAAACAACTATCGAAATTCAAGAATTGAAAAAAGAAGAAAAAAAAAAAAAAAATTAGAACGAGTGCCAGAGTTGAGCAAACGCTTCCTTGAAAAGAGCAAACCTCATCCCTGTAGCGCTATCGCTATGAATAGGATGTGACATGTTTGGACAGCATTTAAGAAAAAAAAAAAAAAGAAAAAAAAAAAAGGTGGAAAAACCCAAAGGAGCAGCCTCCGGTGGGTACATAATACAATTACGCAACCAATCGCGGATCCATCGAGCGTCAGAAATATGTTATTTAATGACGTCACACCTTTTTTTTTTTTTTTTTGCCTCACAGGAATTTCATGCGAATTTTTTTTTTTTTTTTTCTACACCTCGTACACCTATACGTACCCCTCGCCATACGATGATAATACCTATTTTGTCAAAAGCACAAGTAAGTATATGCTCAACCAGGAGAAGAAGAAAAAGAAGCCAGAGACTCGGTGGTGGTGTATGGTTAGTGGGTAGCCGGGAGTTCTCGCATCCGGTCGTAGAAACAGCAGCGCAGTACATAGTGTAACACAATCATCGGGACGCAAGAGAGAGGGGGAAAAAAATGATGATCGCGCCGAGTCACCCCGCGAGACCTCGAGCAGCGCACACATACGTATACGATACACACACATACACGCGCCGCGCATCCGTGATACTTATATAAGCTCGTGTGCGGTGGCGAGGCGACACGTCCGCTCGGCTGGTGTATATATGTGTATACATACGGGCGAAGGACAGAGGCATCATCGCCGAGAAGGGGACAGGGGAGGAGGAGAACGAGCGCTCCCGAGGATTTACGCAACCCTCTCGAGAGCGCTCTTCGACTGCCATACATACAAATATACGCGCGTATGTTGTATATATATATATATATATGCTAAGCTGTGCACGGCACACAAGCGCATACGCGTGGATATGTATATGATATTATATGTAGGTATACGCTCGGCTTTTTCTCCTCCGTTCGCTCGTTTGGCTCTCTTCCTCCTCCTCCTCCTCCTTTTTTTTTTTATTCCTGTTTCAGCTGACTTTGCGATATTTCTCTCTCTCCGACTCGGTTTTTTTTGCGTGCGCATGTGGATTCTTTCTGTTTTCGTTTCGAGTTTTTTTTTTTTTTTCCTTCCCCCAAGTTACTCGGTTAGCCTTCCTTGGTTTTTTTTTTATTTTTTTTTTTTAATATCTTACGAGCGGAGCAAAAGACCGAGGGTGCGCGCGATATTGAGTAATTGTCGGTTTTTATTGCGCGCACAAACGTATATATATATGCATGGGTACGCGGATGATGGTGTGTTTTTCCATGCAGCATAAAATATGGTAAACAAATTTTATCCATATCGGTTGGCTAAAAGTTTTTAAAAAATTTAGAGAGGCGTACACATAATTGCAGAAATAGTGCGAATAAACAAACGGGACGCGGGCGACGAAAATTTTGATCGACGCGTGCGAGGAGTGGCTATTACAATACGCGTACGTGGATATTTGCAACCCTTATCAGATACGAGTGGACGATACCCCGAGGAAGATTGACTCAACTCGAGTTTTAAAAGGTTTTTTATTTTTCCTCCAAATACCAAGCAAATACCACCCATATAATTATGTACAAATATTCATGATTGAAAGCGCAAAAGTTGCCTGCCACGATCGATGTCGCCGTATCGAAACATCAATAAAAAAAATAATACCTATACTTATTCCAACGGGGCGATCATCGTCGGTCAAAAGTTGAAAAAAAAAAAAAGCGTCACGACTGCGCTTCCATGCATATTCATACCCCTTCGCAGCGCGCACATCAGCTCGATCCACTTAATAATCCCCGGACACAGTCATCCACCCACCCACCCACCCACCTATACCAACGCCGCATTTGTGTATACCTACGCACACCTACACACAACCAGCCAGGCGAAGCGACGACCACGAGTATACGGACCTATACTCTCCATAACCTAGTACAACTATATACGTAGGGGCTTCGCGTCGCCCGTGCTCCTCAACGTATACGTATACACACCTACCCAATTACGTGTATAACATATATGAGTACGTGCTTCGCGTCTACGTATGTATATGTGTAATGTTTAGAAGAGGAAGCGAGCTGCGCCCATCATGTACCATATATTGTATCCTATGCGCAAACACACGAGGTAAATCCGCCATGGTCTTTGGCTGTTCCGCGGGCGTTGCACGCACTTATTTCCGCGGATGATCCTCCCCCGCTAGTTGATTTTTTTTTTTTTTTTTTTTTTTTTTTTTTTTTTTTTTTTTTTTTTTTTTTTGCCAACCAGTGCACTCGCGATGGGCGTACGTATGATGCACAACACGCCAGCGTATAGGAGAGCAATATCGATTCGCGGGGTAGGTAGCTATAGCTGCTCGGGAGCACGTACATTATGGTGGTGGCCAACGACCCTAGGGCTCCCTTGTACCTGCACGCATGCATGATACACGTGCAGTGAGTTTCCGTCGGTGAGGATATACATACCTAGGTACGCTTCGCCTTTTTTTTTTTTTTTTTTTTTTTTTTATTTACCTGTACGGTACGTAGGTATACATATTGTAGGGTAGGTGTGAGAGCATTGTCGTGGATCGGGTGCGTTTAAACGGCGCGTGACGATATAATACATGCTACAGGAGAGTGGCTTTTTTTTGTGCGTGCCGTTCCTTGTAAGAGGGAAGCGATCACATCGGTTGTCTGTATGTGCTTTTTCAAAGTGTTTTGTCGTACTTGGGGTTGGGGTAACCAGGACCAACCGGAGAAAGCAGAGAAAAGCCCCGGAGTCAAATTGTATACAAGTATGGGAGCTGTGAAGAGCTCGGGTTTGTATAATTTGGCCCACTACGCTATTGGATCTCTCTTTCTCTCGTCTTCACTTTTACTTCTTTTGCAAATCATGCGTATTATCTGTATATACGGCCTTACTCTCACGAAAAAAAAAAAAAAAAAAAAAAAAAAAAAATTTATACAGAACTGTGTGTTTATGCATCACATGTTATCAATGCAAAGGTGTACCCAAAATCATGGAAGAATCCAAATGATTTTTTTTACCGATTCCCAGGTGAACTCCCCAAGCTGTTAGTGAATGAATCGCTCCGAATAACCCGGTCTATTTACTTGGAATATAATATATAGGCACAAAAGTACATCGAACCCAAAACGTGTAAATAGGAAATTGAAACGTTCGTTCGTTCGATTTAATTGGCACACACACACACACTGTACACCTGTAGGTAAATTATACATGCATATAATATATATAAATAAATACATGCATTAGTGAAAAATTGGCGCGCAATCACGCCCGCGTTGCAGTGTCCGACAGTACGCCGGTATATTGTACATATTATTATCATGTACGCGTTACGGTAAAGTAACAATCGGCGGTCACGTTGTTGCGGCTCCGTGAGTCCGTACGTAATACTGATTATGTATACTTGGCTTGTTCGTACAGTGACAGGCACAAACACACTCGTACAATTATATTTACCTGAGCTAAGCGCGTGTATATGCACACACACACAAATATGCACGTGTATATTTATGTACGTACGGAAAATCGTGAGTAACGATATACACGTGCGTGTAATGCATCGTGTAACGAGATCTGATTATTTCGTAATTTGCTGAAATTCGCGCTTTAAATGTAAAATCGATTCGACAAATTGTATTTCAAAGCGAAGCAAATAAAACCCAACAGGTGTTATACGTGTAAGTCATACATCGGTAGTAGACCAGCTTTGTAATTATATTTTATACACCCCTGCCAATGAATTTTATTCCCATGCATGTACGTATATTATACATCCATGCGTTTGTGCTCGATTGAATCATTGATAAGGCACTTTTCTGTACTCGGTGAGTGTCGGGTGTTTTGATTTTTGATATAATGTCTCGTACAACCGAACGAGCAAATTTATAAATAGAGGCTATCACTGCGTGCGGGGAAGACGATAAAATCTCTCTCGAAAAGTATAAACCGTTCGAGAATAACAACAACATTGTACCTTCCATATTTGAAGAAATCTATAACAACAGGCATTTTCCACACTATATGGCTACTATATACATCATATGTAGGGTAACATGTATACGTATACAGAACTTTGGAAAGAAAGGAAAAAATTTCCACGCGACCGTCGAGCCATTAATTAGCACGCGCTCCACGATAACCAGGGCGCATCGGCTGGGATGTATCCCAATAAAAATCTCACGGGCTCTCGCGTATACCCCATACAGTGGAATAATTTCTCCGGATGCGCACACGAGATACCGGCCATGTGTTTGTACGTATACGTATACGTTGTACGTGTAACACAAGTACACAATACTCATCCGTATATTATTGTATGTATAATGTGGGTTCCCCGTTTTTCCACGGGGAAAGTCGCGTTTTCCCTCCCCATCCGTCATTTGTTAGTATCACGTGAACGGTATGCATTTGTACACGTCGATGATGGTTGATTTGCCGCCTCGAGGGAAGTAAAGGAAGATAAATATTATGCTACATATAAATTTGGATACATTTTTTCCCTCCTCCCTGCAGGGTTGAAATTATAGTTGTTTGAATTATAAAACCTCGAGCGACAACGTCGCAGATATTTTTAAACTCTGTGAATTTTTTTTTTACTGGAAAATTTGTGTTGAGGGTTCGTTGATAAAAGCTACTGGTTTTACGATCGACAATAACTTTGAGGTAAAAAAGCTCTACGATTTTCGGTTCTCGCACACTTTTTTTTTTTTTTTTCGATAACGCCTCGTAGAACAATGATCGTTTCGTACCGGTTATTAGCCCCGGTGGAATCATCCATGGATACGTATAACCCACACAGCCATTACTACCACTGCCAGCCAACAGAGGTGTGCTGGCGCACCTCCATACGTTGTACACGTGCACCGCGCGCGCGTGCAAGCGTTGCGAAAAGCTGCGTGCTATATGTGTATGGGGTATTATTGTGTATGTATACGTATATAACATATACAATCTCGCTGGAAACGAGGAAAAAGAACAAGAGGAGGGACAGAGCAACAGGATGGGTTTTTCGTGGCGCTTTGCTTTTTTTGCTGTTTTATCGTCGGGTCTTTCCTGGTGCTTTTTCTCTCCTACCATCCTCCTCTTTTATCCCTTATTTTATCTTGGAAAGCTTTAGGATAAAAATTGCTTTTTTGGGAGGATTTTTTTTTTACCAGTGTACAAGCTTTCTTAATATAAAAAAGTACCATTATTTACAACTTTTTTTTTTTTTTTTTCTGCAAGTATTTAAAAAGCAGCAAAAAGGACAGCTCGATCGGGCTTATTTCGACTTGCGCCGTGGAATTTTCATATTCCAGAGAAAAATATTGTACTAACGTTGCTTTCAACGACTCGTGATTCAATGTACAACTAAAAAAGAAAAAAAGAAGAAAAAAAAAAAATCATATCAAGCCAACCTGCACCAAAGTTTAAAACTAATCCACCCTCCGTGAAACCAAACATCACCAGTTCGCACCTATATACGCATCGCTTATGTACAAACACGAAAAAAAAAAAAAAAAAAATCTTTGTACGGCCACGCACACAGCCACGTGACGTCTACGTAACACGAGCCGAGTTGAAGTGTCCTAACGAGCTATATATTTCACGTACATCCTACATGATACACAGACGCATGCACAGTCGAAGCGAGAAAGAGAGGGATGAGAGGGACGGTGTGTCCACACAAAGATGTACAAAAACACACGGGGAGTCAGAGAGAGAGAGAGAGGGCGGGGAGGGGGGGGGTTAAAACCGCCTCTCATTCGCTTCGTCATCACTGCCTCGTTCGTCGTTCGCTCGCTCGTTTACCTCGGCCAGAGCGAAGAAATGTAGGTGTACATACGTATATACCCAGCCAAGGCGCGGCAAGCAGGAGGGGACCTTTTTTTTTTTTCCTTTAAAACTTTAAAGTCCACCCCTACCGTAACCCTCCCCCCCCTCGCGCTTCTCCACCCCTGCGTGGTACACTGATGCAAATCGATCAAGTGATGCACGAATGACAAATCAAACGATTAAATTTATTACGATAACAGTTGTGCTGCAAAAAACAAACTGAATAAAATAACGACTGCCTACCTCGACATGGTGCTGAAGTTAAGGAACGTCTCGCAGCGGGTGCCAGTAGTGTCGTAGTTATATACTTGTAGGTAATACTCCGATGCTCCAAAAAAAAACAAACGTAATTGGATAGAAAAAAAAACAAGCACGCATGTACACAACGAGGAGTAGGGCGAGATATCACAACACTCGTCACCGAGAGCACACCGAGACACGGAGAAGAGTAAAGATTGGTTGCGTTGAGTTTGTAACAATATTACTTATACACACTTTGGTTGTAAGCCTATAGGTATTATTGTCGCGTATCGACAATCGAGACCTGCGGAGACTCACGGTAATATCGACGCAGCAACAAAAGTAAGAAAAAAAATAAAAAAACCAGAAAAGGAAAAAAGCAATTTTCGCGAGCGACTAGTGCGGCATGTATGTGTTGAGAGAAGACGTGGTGCGCGTCTGCTTGGCGCGACGCACGCGGGCGGACAGAATACGGAGACCCTCTGTCTCTCTCTTTTGCTCGATCGCGCTAGCTCAGCTCTATAAAATATATGTTCTCTCTCTCTCTCTTGGGAGCACTTGTACAATGCGAGAGAGAGAGAGAGAGAGAGAGAGAGAGAGAGAGAGAGAGAGAGAGAGAGAAGCGCACGCACACAAACATGGGCCTCAGGACGCCATGTCAGCAAAGTCGAGCGAGAGAACTCCTCTCCCTGCCTCCCTCCTCCTGCCCTCCTTACAGGGGCGCGTTCCTCTCTCTTTTCTCTTCTGCGCGTATAAGTCTTACTTATTACTCACCACCTACAAGCCGTACACGCGTTGTACCTCGGTTTGTTATGTGTTTTTATTTTCCATTATTTTATTTGGATGCACGTTGTCAATGACGCACATCAGGGGATGAAGGCGAATTATCCCAGGGAGAGTTCGATCACTCGATTCGCGCGTTCTATAGATACATTCGTGGCGCAGGTTACGAAAGCACCGCGCCACCGTACGGCTGAATCGGAAGCTCGATCGCCTCTTACGAAAATGCACATCACCCGGGCTGTCGTATGTGCACGCAATGTATATGATATCACCGTCCTATACTCGCGAGCGCGGGCTCTCTTTTCCACCTCCTTCCTCCGGCTGGTACCTCACACACGCATCGTGTGTATTGGTATATAATACATACTCGTGTATTATACGTTGCGTGGCCCAGAGTCTCTGTGTGCGTAAATATATACACACTTGTGGACGACGCGTCGTAGCGTCCGAGCCTCTTTGAATTTCAAGCTCCGTTGCCGGGTGGTTTAAAGGGTTTAAAGCTCTCGACCATCCTTTTTTTTATATGTGATAAAGCGTGCTTTTTTCCTCGCGGAGCGAAAATAAGAGTGAGGTTCAGAGAACTCCCAACCATTACAATATAGAGTACCTACCCGGTATTATATGTATATACGGCACAGTTCGCGTGTCGAGCACAGAGAGCTTCCAAGTTCGGGTGTCATATCATTATTATTATCAGTCCTCCTCTTTTGCCTCCCACACACGGTACGGCTCTCATACACGTATGAAAATACTGTCACGTGGCGTCACCCCCTCCTTTTTCCTCCCTCTCGTGTCGACGTCTATAGTCGCCGGTTTGCGCCAATACTTGTATAAGGAGCGACTGCGATATTTCGTATGTATACGTATAGAGTCAGAGAGAAATAAAGAGAGACCGTAATAAGTAGAAGGGTGAAGCACATAGAGGAGGAGGAGGAGGGCCTATATACGTGTACTCTTTTCCCCAGTGCGACGAGAGCCGAGAGTCTGCGAGTTGGCACGAACTGGTGTCGAAGTGTAATATATGTACATGCAATTAAGGAGCCGGGAGGAGCATTTAGAAATTAAAAAAAAATTTAACTCACGACGAGCTTGCACAAGGAGGAGAACCCAAGTCAAAACTACTATACACGTTGTTAACTTGGGACCTTGAAAAAAAAAATATACTATATATATATATATATATATATATATTGTTTCGAAAGCTCGCGGATCACCATAAGGGCTGTTACTACTAACTGCACGTGTGTACGCTCATCCGTGCGTGCTTGCTCGCGCAGGGAACAACCAACAAACCAGGCTCTTTTAATTTTTCGTTTTTCCAGATCGAGCCAAGCACATTTGTACATTTAGTATGTCATAGGTAGTATATATATATATACGAGCACGGAGATTGCGGGCGCGCGCGCGCGCACACTCCCGCTCGCGCAACAAGTGGAATACATATATATATATACATAACATGAGCTGTGTGCGCTCCGTGATGCTCACGAGTAAAAGAAGGGGGAGGTGGCAGGGGCGTTTGGCCTCTGAACCGCGTGGCATTGTAAGTATAATGCAAGACGGTGATGTATACACGGAGCATTGGTTACACAATGTGCCACTGCGTTGTAACCCTCTCGCACGCATGACGACGCGATGGAAATCATTTATCGAGATTTTAATCAAAATACACTATTATGTGTAGGTGTAGGTTTGTGAGAGACATGAAAAATCATCTTTTTAGCGAAGCAATGGAATAATACGTACAATGATAATGACGGAGCTCGCTCGAGTGTGCTTGTGCATGCTCCTTCACCTCCATTTCGCACCCTTCACGGGACGTTTCAGCGATACCCCCCCCCCCCCCACATCGGTTAGCCCAGACGCAATCAGTCATGACACGCGAAAAGAGACGAGAAGAGGACGTCCTCGTTGACGAAAGAATATACATAAGGTGGCAAGACGAGGAGCGGGGGTAAGGGGAGGGGGCATATTTTCGCACCGACTCTCGCGTACACACTGTATGTATACATATATATATATATATAGTACCAGCTATACCAGGAGAGGCCCTCCCGGCGAGTGGGTCTGCGCTTCCCTCTCTTTCCCTTGGTGTGTCTTATCTGGTCTTTCTCTCTCTACCACGAGCTCTCACTATACACACACGCGCGCACCCTCCATCCATCCATCCACTCTTCGTCGACTTATTACGCGCCCCTTTTCCTTCTCCTCCGCGTTTTCGTTCCTCCTAAATACGTGTGTATACACATATACGTACACCAGTAGACGCTCTCCCTCTTGCGTCTCGTGTGGTGTATTTGCACGCACGCCCCTCCCTCCTTTCCTGATAAACATGTGTACATGCCTACGCGCACAGTGAAGCGAAGCAAGAGGTTGAGAAGTCTACTGGGAGGTAAGGGAACGTCTCAGTGCGGCAGCCGAGAATTTTTTACGTATCACACGAAATTGGAAAAAAACAGAGCACCAAGGGATGAAAATGTATACTTTTTTTTCTTTTCATCAAACTTCTTTGACGAAACCATAGTAAGCACGATATACGTGCAGCGTGTGTGCGAGAGAGGCGCGTCAGATAAGCACGAGCCCGAAATCCTCCGATTTACGCAACGATCCTTATCACCATACGCTCGAAAATCAACGTGAGAAAGCTAAAGATCATAGTAACGAACAGAGATCACTTATGGGGAGGGGGAGGGGATTCCTTGAGCATACTCGAGTATGTATACCGCGATAAGCAAATGTAACCAAGTACAGGTAAACTTGGGTACATTTAGGTAGACGGAGAAGATGTAGGGGCGGCTGTGGCTCCTTTTTTGGCTTCGGCCCCTCTGGACCTCGGTGCACCGCGTGGCTCTCCCTTTCTCCTCGCCATTTGTATGCTTTGCTGGGAGGAGATCGTGTATATATGCGTCCCTTCGAGTGATGGGTGTTGTTGTTCGTCGTGGGGGATTTTTTTCAATCGCGGTGAGCAACTTTCGATGGTAAGAGTGATAAAGTCGATATTTTTGCAGACTAGAGGGGCAAAACATTTGGTTTCCTGAGACAAAATTGTTTCTGCATTTATGAAAGTTACGTGTGATCGTTTCCATGCGAGATTCCACGTGTACTTTGAAACAGAAAAGCTGGTTGAGGATTCTGTAAACTCTCGTGGCAATTTGTAAGGGTAAGATTCCAAGATATTTCAAGGGATCGTTTGGATTCAAAAACTTTTTTTTTTTCGGTGCAAGTATCGTAGAAATATGTTGACACGATGCCATCCACAGTGTGTCTAAATTAACATTCGTCTGATCCATTCAATTACCCAATTATATACACTTTTCATTTGAATGTTAAGTAGTTTTTTTTTTTTTTTTTTTTAAGTAAAAAATTGAAAAAGAAAGTGAGATGTTTCGACAAGAAATCAAAAAGCAATTCAAGGTAAGATCAAAATCAGTAGAAGAGGAGGACAATTCTTCACAAAAATCTCGTATGATTGTACAATGCGAAAGCCCTTTTTTTTAATCACAAACAATTTAAGCGTTTTTTGTTTTAAGTAAAGGAAAATAAATGGTTATTTAAATGAATTCGCAAACTAAATCTCCATCGACAGAAAATATTGCGTACCTACGCTGAACAGACACGAGGGCTCCTGCGAATTTTATACAGCCAGAGAATAGCCCCGAACCAGAAAAAAAAGAAGCAACAACTCACACACACACCAAAGTACGTCCCTTCGATTCTCCCCTGCTTCGTATCCCTTTGTGGGAGAGCCGAAGGCGCTCCGGGGCTAACTCACCCCTCTTTCTCTACCCGCCACGGCGTCGTCGTCCTTCGCCCCAAAGAGAAGAAGAAGAAGAAGAAGAAGAAGACGAAGAAGGGGAAAAAAGGGAGCCAGCCGAAGACGACGAACAAGAAGGCGAAGGAACCACGACTCGTTCTCACGCTTTCGGAGCCCCGCAGCCCTGCCAAGCACCCATACATTACTCCTCCACCGTCTTCGACGACGCACCTGCACCCGCAACCCCTTTTTTTCCCCACCGAGTACGGGGAATCTTATGGCCCCCTTTCCCCCCCTCACCCATACCCTATATATTATATACGTTATTTCTTTTTAGCGAAGACGTTGTACCTTTTCTTTTTTTTTAATCCTCGCTTTCATGTACGTGTAATATCATGTGGGCACGCAATTTTTCCTTTGTCCCCAACCAACGACTACCCTCAACCGACTTTTCACCCTCTACGGACGCGTGGGACACATGTGTATTTTTTGGGGGGACTCAAGGAGCCAGATGGTCATCTGGTGAGAATCGAGGAGGGCACTTGTTAAGAAGGGTGGAAAAAAAAAAAAGGTTGGAGGAACGACATCGCGCATACCAATGGAGCCTCCCCGTCTTATCGAACTACGTTTGTTTCACTTGATTCGAGCTCACACGCTTCATTCTAATCGTTGAATTGTTACGGTATGGATGAAACGTTTCACACAAGTTGAGACGTGGAAGAAAAATGTAGTGTACCCATTAAAGAAGGAAAAAAAAAAAAAAAAAAAAAAAAAAAGATGCGACTCCGAACGCGTGTACGTGTACGGATACGCTTGGCTTTGTCGGCGACAATCCTTCAACCATTCGAATAGAGAAGCATAATAGCGTCGAGAGAAGACGAAGAAGAAGAAGAAGAGATGCTAGTATCCTTTCTTTTCGTCTCCTTTCCAAGTTTGTTTAATGATGTTGCTTTCGAGGCTGGCTTTGACTTGGTTGTCCTACATTTCATGCTGCATACACTTAAGGTTATTTTGAAAGGATTGCAAAAGAAGACTAAACAACACGTGTCGTCTTTTTCATCCTCTTAGACGTACGTATTATACGTACAGCGTTGGGTATTAAGGATAATGGGATGAAGAAACTCTTTCTTTTTCAATTAGGACTTTTTTTTTGTTTTTTTTTGTTTTTTTTTTGAAAGAAATTGTGTTTAATGAGAAACATACTGGATTGTTGACGTCTGTTCGTTTTGGTGGGAGATTATACGACGTGGGGTGTGGTTTGAAGTGAAATGTCATTAAATGAAGCCAATCAAGAATATACATTTGCAAATAAAGTGAAGAATCAAACACCGATAGTAGTGAAAGTACTGCAGGCAGAAACTCAATTGACTCTAGTGGATAACGTACAGACGAAAATGGTCAAGAATGTTAAATATACCTGATTGAATGTAACTTGGAATTAGCCATACGTATGAATATTGTTCAAACAAATATAATACTGTTTGATCAAATAAAATCCAATACTCGATGCATTGTTAAATACTCGAAAACCTCACGTAAATTGCGACCGAAATTCGCTTGCCTCGACTAAAATACTTTCTCTTGCAAGATAACAGAGCAAACCATTGTCCTTGATCCGTTCGAATTCAAGAAAACCTTGTCAAAAGCACCCTTCAATTTAATTGAAAGCTGCACAATCTGCGCCTCGAGTCAACATTTAAAAACAAAAGCATCTCCACCAAAAGATGCACCTTCTCAATTCTTTCGTTTTAAAGCGCCAACTCTAGCGACACTTTACAATCCGAACCGACTGAATGCAAGTGTCGACGCGTACATTCAAGAGTTACAAGACGCATCAAAGCGAGGCCTAGCAGTTGTGAAAAAACTTTTTAAAAAAAGTAAAGACAGTCAAAGAGAGGACAAAAAAAAATAAAAACTTTGCATACAGACTTCACCCGAGACTCGTGAGTGTACGCACGCGTGACAACAAGCCCGCGCCGTAGTTATCTGCGCGCTTGCAAACTCTCGAGATAGAAAGACGTAAAAAAAAGAGAAGAAAAAAAAAAAATAAATAACAGGGAAGACGTAGGAGTGGACGGTTGTGGAGCTAGCTTAGTACAAAAGCCGGGTTCGCAAACAAGAGTTTTCTCAACAGCCAAAAAGAAGTCATATCCACATACACATGCAACACCTTGCGTACTCCCACCGAGACGCGAATGAGACGAAGAGGAGGAAAGAGACGACGAGAGAGTATAGAGCGCGTCTCGTGAAGGACCTCAGCTCTTCCCTTGCATCCCCAAGCTCACCTGGGCTGAGACACACAGCCATACATAGGGGACCCTCTTTGTCCGTGCGTGCGCCCGGCGAGCAGACTCGATCCTTCTCATCCTTCGTGCCCTCTTCTCCCTCTTATTTTCCACCCCGTGGCCTTCTTCTTCTTCTTCTTTTTCTTTTTCTCGGAGTCTTCTTCTTCTCGGCTACTGCCTCCATCTCGAGTTTTTTTTTCCTCTCTCTTTCTGCTCGCCACGGCGCCTTTTCCCTTGCTCGGATGCGCTTGGCCAGCTCACGGTCCTACTCCCCCCTTCTCTCCCCTTCATCCTCCTCGAGGGGATAAAAACTTCAGGGAGCATCGGTCGTGAAATTTCCGATTCGGCCCGCAAAACGGAAAAATAAGGGTTGCCAGTGACGGAGACGGAAGAAATAACCTCTATCGCAATGGAGGAAATGGACCGTTGCCATAATGGAATAATAAAAAGCCAAACTCATGCACACGCGTGTCGCGAGAGAAAGAGAGGAGTATAGGAAACACACGAAGCGAGCCTCGAGCAGTGGAGGACGGAGGAGGGAAAGGAACGAACCCTCTCGCTGGGAAAAAAAAGCGGTGGCGGCAACCCGTTCCCTCTCGAGCTCCCTTGGTTCTCCACTCGCGTGCGCGGCTCGGGCATTCCTCTTCTGCTACTCCCCTCATCCCCCTCGCTCGGCTCTCGGGGTTTCAACTCGAGCGAGAGCCAACCCGCGAAGAAGAAGAGAGAGAGAGAGAGCGCAACTCGACTTCCTACCTTTTTCACGATTTTGCGCGCGAGGATGGGCAACACTATACTCCACCTTCTCTCCCTGCCTGTCTGCGCGCGTATGTGTGTGTGTGTGTGTGTACAGGCGTGCGTATGTGATGCAGCAGAGACGAGGAGCTCCTCGGCGATTTTGCCTCCTCGTCGTTGTAGGGTGCAGTAGACGCGTCGCCAATTGTGAAAAACACTCGCGACACCTCTTGAAGTGAAGCCCTTTCGTTCTTTCTTTTACTTCGCTGTGCTTTGGCTCTTTCTCCTTTTCTTTCTTTTTTTTGCAATTTCTTCGAGTGCACTGTCAAGGCGTCCGGAGGTGCCGAGCTGAAATAATCACTCGAGAGGGGAATTCTTTTTTTCTTCCTCCCTCATCTTCAACCCCTCGGGAATCAAGAGAAATTATGTTCAAAGTAGCCATTAACAATAATTGATACGTGAGCATGAAAGAAGAGTATCTGGTGTTCGGTCATTGGTAGGGCATATAATTTGTCAGGGATCCTGAGGTCTCGAGACTTTACGATGATTGTAAATGTTTTATCTAAACCCATTGTTACTACTTCAGTTTGAAGATTGTTTGGTAAAGTGTGGTCACGCACAAAGAAGCCGAGTTACCAAGACCGACTTTGATTTTTTTTTTCTTCGCTTCGATCTAAAAGTATCCTTTGATCCTATACACTATCAGCCCCCACGACCAAAAAGCGGTGGTGCGGTCGAGTCTCGACGTCGTCTACGGAGCATTATTATAAAGACCGGCGCAAGCTCGCAACGGCAACAGAGCGGCGAAAAGCTCACCCCATGCGTTGCTCCTAAAAATAACGACACCCTGCCCCTCCTTTCTCCTTCGGGCCAAAATCCACATGGCTCCACGCTAAAAACAACCTCATCGACGCGTCCCCGTTCCCCTTGTGCTGGGCGTTTTCCTCGGCTGTGCCTCCTCGTCTTTTCCAACTGTAAACCTACGTAGGACGCGGAGGAGAGATGGAGGAAGCTCATGGTCATTAATAACCCGTTGTGTGCATTGGCACGAGCTTAGACTGTCGATAGCGAAACTGTCGTCGTATATATTATGCTTTGCTCTCGTGATTAATGTGGTGAAGCTTCATTGTTACGCAGTTATTTATTCATCGGAAAATAAACGTTGAGGGCTGGACATGTTCGTCCATTTGGGAAAAACCTTACGGGGGCTCTGAGCTCTCTCATGTTGTCATGGTCTCGGCAGTTTGAAGTTTCGGTTAAAACGAGGCGTGCTCTTATTCCCTCGCGGTGACGATTGTACTATACTACAGAATCTTACGCATAGGAGCCTGTGGTAATACAATCGTCGCACAACTTTCGTATTTTCTTTCATTCTTTTGCAGTAAAAGTTTGTCTAGGTCTTAAAAATAAAAAATAAAATCAGGTAAATACCAGAAAAAAACCGGTCTATAATTCTACAAATTAGAAACGTTATGACTCTTGTAAATATATCCAATCACGAGAATTATAAACGCGTGGAGAGATAATTGTAACAGAGAGATTAGATTATTGTATTTTTTTTTGTAATTAACATTTAAGTATAAAATAAAAATAGTTATCACGCGTGATTTCGTTCCCCACTAGAACGTATCGATGGTAGGGGGAGAATACTAATGTATATTAGTGCTAGCATATAAAACAATAAAGCCCTGTTTTATGCTATGATGATCAACCGATGGAAATTTATACTAATAATATCGAATAATAGTATAGGGCACTGCTCCCTGCACATTTCCAAGTTATATCATTTTTATGTCCCAAAAACAATTCTAATGAATCAAGGTAACAAAAACTTTCTCCGTCTTTCTAGACAGTTGCAGCAACGTAAAATCTATCAAATACTTTATGTACGCAGTAAATGCCTACTTTTACATCATCAATGACTTTTGACTTTTTTACTGTAAACACGAACATTATATCTGCTTTTTGAATGCTCAACCGCATGGATTGCATTTTTTTCTTTTTTCTTTCGTCAGCGGTAATTTTAGAACATTTTGATAGCGAAAACTCATAAATAATCGATTAAATGAGTTTATTGTAGTTAAGTTACAGTTATTCGAGTTACTAGTTCGAATATATTAAAACCAAGTTTGTGCGCATATCCATAAATTTAAACGGGGCGTTGAATAAAAGAAATTCTCAAAGAGATTTTAGCAACTGGTGGTATAAAGTGGCATCTGTTGTTTTATAAATTTGGACCAACACGACAATCATCATTAAAAATTTAAGGTAAGTCCTTGTTTCATTAATTTACAGAAACACAATTAAACACATGGATACTTTTAAATTTTACTGATTCTCATACGTGACGAAGCTATGAGCCACAAGAAAATAATTGAATTCACTTATTACGACGCAAGTTCTTATTGTTTAAGCAATTTGAAGTATGAAAAGGCATTGCCTTCATTTTAGATCACAACACATGCATCGACCAACAACAATGACAAGGAAGTAACTGTTGAACTCACAGAATTGCAGCTATTCAGCAAGATTTTTGCGCCACATCGTTTGTTAATATGGTTGAAGAAGGTAGATATCACTTGAATAAAAAGAGCCTAATCAAAAGCTAGATACAAATTGTTACCGCAACTTTACGTGCTCACACAAGATATTATTCTCTGGGTATAGGCGATCTTTCAAGGAATGAGGAAACCAAGCACAGTCACCGTTGCACATTGCAAGATCTTGATACTTCAAGCCAAGTGACCCTCGAACGAAGCGATCACTGCATCGTATACTCACAAAGCGTCACGCAAAAGAGTGATTTTGCGAGGCACAAGGACTCCCAACATCCCTTCCGATGCGGCACGTGCAAGGAGACTTTCACCGATCGTGTCATTCATTCGTGGCATGGGATATATGCTCACGAGGATCAACAAATCATGTAGGATCATTTTTGGGGACTTTGCATCTCCACAAGGCTCAGTAAGATCTATTAACTGTCGTTCACTCAGTCAACGTATTAAGCTCCGCGAAGTGAAATTTATTACTATGTGGTATTATTGTTACTATGAAAATATTTCTTACAATTTTTCTAATTGTAAAGTAAGAAAGCAACTTACAATGAGAACATTAAAACACTCAAAAATTGTTTTCATTTCCACATATGAAGTCTACGATCAATAAAATATAATAAATGGTAAAATAGTAATGCTTCCTGGACGTACTTAAGTTGGGCTATCGTCAAAGTTAACTTGACAATAATTAATTGGTATTCACTTCGAATGAAATTAAGTGTCGTACAAGCAGTGTTTAAAAGCTATTAAAAGTGTTTTAGTAAGCTCGACAACGAGACGTGATTACTTTTCGAAATATTTGTCTAGAGAAAGACAGGAGGAAAGTCGATATCGCCTTTTCAAAGAAAAATCTATCCAGTTATTAAAAAGAGATATTCCTTAACTAATAACAAAATAAAAGACCTCTAGAGTCAAGATTGTTAAAAATTACACTAGTTTATTTTTAGTTTTGTCAATGTCGCTAATTTCTTTGATATAATCGAGAAATTTCACAGTAAAGTAGGATTCTTAGGATAATTAATGAATTCTGTTGTTGGCGGTTATCACCTTTCTAACACCTTGAGCCCAATTGGATGTTAATCATGTGAGTTAGTTTTAAAATAAATGGACCTTCACCCTCGCATTGGATTGAAAATCCTTGTTCACGAAAAAAGGGCGTTTTTGATCGAGTAAAAACATGAAATACTCCTGGGGCCACGTACCTATGTCCATAAATCAATTAAATCAATAAGTCAACCGTATGAAATCAATGTAACTTCGACCATTCAACGATCGAGTTTGAGTGGACATGCCTCCAGGCATCTAATTATCGAAATTTTAAAATACATATACAGGGATGTGTGGTCACCAAGCGTAAAAAAAAAGCTTGAATCATCATTGGGTTTCTCCACCGTATTCCCAATCACGCAAGAGAAGGGAGAAACTGTCGTAATGACGACAAGAGAGAGATAATGATATTTAAAAAAAGAAGTGTCTGCTAATGTGTTTTTCAAAATAGAGAAGTTGCTCCCTTCCCCCGGATTTTTCCATTGATTCCGCTATTATTCGCACGAGTCGTTGCGCAACGCAACGCAATCATTGGTCACCTTGGTCCTTTTTATTCGAACTGGCCAACCTTGCCACCTCCTCGTGTGGGATACAGTGGCTCGGGTATGGTGGTTGTTCTTCCACTTCCTCTTTTTATTTGAAATAGCGCGAGCAGATCCGTTTCGACCAAACGCACCGAGGCTAACTCTATCCATCGAGGGAAGAGGGGGAAAAAACAAAGACACAATTGTTCGTCTCAAGCGTTTCTGCGTAACATACGTGGCTGCGGCCTGTAAAAATCGAGGCGGCCTATCGGCTCGTCGGTAGACGAGAGTAGGTACGCGAATTGCGCCCCTCTGTATAACCCACGAGCAAACAAACGAGGCGCGATTGAAAGGAGAACCATAACCACGCGGGCGATAAAAACTCTCGAGGCACGAGGGGGAGAGCCGTACAGTTGCGAGTGTAAAAAAAACACACGGACCCACATACACACGAAGGGAAGGAAACCGTAGAACGAGTGTAAGCGTCGGGGCGCGCGAGGCCGTAAAAAGCAGCTCCGCAAGGGAGGGAGAAAAAGGAGATAAAGAGCACAGACGACGAAGGGGCAGCTTTTAACGAAAAGGAAAAAAAAAAGAAAAAAAAAAAAAAAAAAGAAAAGAAAGAAAGGGAAAAAAAGGCCAGCAACCCATCCAGTGTAGGGGAGGCCAGGATCCCACGACGAGCCAGGGGAGAAAACAACATCGCACTGTCCTCCACCTCCTCTCCGTCCTTCTACTTCTGATAAAAAAAAAAAAAAAATAAAATTAAAAAAAAAACAGGCTGCCGAGCAAAAGAGAGAGAGAGATGGACCTACTTGGATGAGGGTCACGAAAAGAAAAAAAAAAAGAGAGAGAGAGAAAAGAGGGACGAAGGGAGCGTCCGTGGGGTTAAAACCGCCAGGGAGGAATGCGCGCCAGCCATCCAGTGCGGGAGAACGGAGCGGGACAGGGGGAGGAGAAAGAGAAAGGCGGCGGGGCTGCACGATTCGATGATTTGACTCCTCTCTCTCTGGAGGCTCACACACAGACGGTGGTGTGGGCGCGAGCGTCTGTCCTTGGCTTCTCTCCCTCCCCGTACATGTATATACACACACACACACACGTGGGCACAGAGCTCGTTTTGTGGTTAGCCGTTCTCTCTCTCTCTCTCAGGTCGGTTCTAGGCTCTTTCTCCCTCGGCCAATCTTCTCTTTCCTGCGCGGCTGACTGTATCACTGCCGTTGGAGGGCTTTTATCGGAGGAATTCGTGTTTGGACTCCACTGTCATCGCGTTTGATTTCCCCCCGTCCGACCCCAAACTCCGATGGGTAGCCCGAGTAGAGATTAGCACGCGTGTTTTTCCAATACCTTTCAAGGTGTTTGGGGCGCACACTCATATCCATATGTTTCGGAATAATAAAAAAAAAGGATGTGTATTAAAATAGACACAGCTCGCAGAAACCAGTCTTACGCGCATCACGAGGAACCGCTATCTATAGGGGGGAGGGGGCGATAAACGCTGATGGAAAAGAGAGACGAGCTGTGTTGGTTCTCCCTGTCTCCTCCTCCTTTATTTTTTTTAATTTTTTTCTTTTGCAGACGTCCTACTTCCTTGATAAATTACTATCCTCCGGCCTATCCGTCCGGCAGCTAGCGTTCCCGCTCGCTAGCTGTCTTTCACCTTTTTACACGCGGGCCAAAGCCGCAAAGTGTACGAGCACAGGATGGGGAGGGCAAAAAGCCAGACGAGCGCTTCGCCTCCGCGCTACGCTCGCTGATAATGCACGGCCGCTGATGGGCTCTATCCTTCTTTCCTCCTTTCTTCTCGTCACTGCCACACTCTATACACGTATATAATATGTGCACACACAATATCCTATCCTGTGTATATGGGTGTATTGCACCGAACAGCGAAACTCTCCCCCTTCTCGCCACCGACGGAGGAGAAAGGGAGGAGGATTCCCGGTCGATGCGCGCATTTGTATGCCGCGCGCGCCCACGCGGGGCCCAACCCTCATCCTCGTCTTTTCCCTCGTTTGATCCTTGTTTTTACAAAGTACGGGACGAGGGTCCGTATACGCGCGTGTGGGTGATCCGGTGGAAAAAAAGGGGTTCGCGGGTGTACGAGGTTGCGTTGGCAATTGTATACACTCCCTGGACTCGTGTGGCTTATCGAGAGATGGGGGAGGGATTGTTCATGTAGTGCAACCATTTTTTTTCCCCCCTTTCGCTGTTATTTTCTGCTACGGTGAATTTCGAGGCTCGAGAAGATGTGGGTGTGCGAGGAGGTTACGGTTTTATTTGTTCATCTGTACATGCGAATATCTACACGTAATGGTACAGAAACTTGAAGCCAAGCATGTTAACTTTGAGGATTCAACCCTAACATTTCAAATAACCTTGACAACAAAGCGGGCAATGATTTCTCACCCCCCCCAATTAATTTACGAGCCTGAAGTTTCGAGTACAAAAAAATTAAAAAAAAATTGAACAACTAAAATGACGTTATAAGTCTAGACTTTCCAGTCTAAAAATAAAAGAATAATTGTTTTAGTGCTTTTTTCACGCTTGTTAGTTCTATTGCAATTACTTTTAATGGTACTATACAAGTTTTCGTTGCTAGCGCTCGAAACTTCAGACTCGTATTAATTTCAGGGGCTGTTCTATCATTAGTATTGGTTGGAGGAATGTTTGCGACAACCCTCAAGTGGAGGTATTTTAAGTAAATATGCGGGACTAAGGCCTGACGATTCAAGGAGAGCGCAAACCTATACGTTGAGGAACATTTTTTTCTACTTCGTTTGGCATCATTTACATTTCGAACGATGATTGTGTTTACAGAAAATATTTGTGGAAACAGCAATCCTCGGTTCCAATGGAATCCATTGTAATGGCGGTTGAAGCGAGAAATGCTAATTAACAAAGTCGAAATCTCTCGGTTGCAGCTGAAAAACCGTGTTTTTTTTTATTTCACAAAAGCACAGCTGCGGCAAGACATCGTCATACGTGTCTCTTCCCTTTTGCAATCGAATTAGCGTATGCAGATGGTTTCTAACTGGCCGTGTAAGCTAATGAGCCACGCGAGCGTTTAGAAAACAAAGAAGAAAAGGGGGGAAAAAAAAGTGCAACAAGGAAATAAAGAAACGCCATCGCGTCGTGTATACTCCGTACCTCCTGCAGTACAGGCGTCACGCAAAGCTTTGAAGGTACACACACGTGCACGTATGGAGCAAAGGTAATTCAACGTCGAATTACTTGACGTGTGGTGCGCGTCTGTGCACTTGCTTGGGCTCTCTCTCTGTTCTCTTTCTATACTTCAGCTTCGTTCTTGGAATGATTTGTTGTACACCATGTACGTGCACGTATTTTATATTTACGAACTATCCTGATTTTTTTTTTTTTTTTTTTTTCCTTCAATTACCTTTCACGGAAACAAGGTTGTAAATATTTCTTTTTTCTTATAAAACAAAACTTAATTTTTCCGACAAAGTATAATTCACCACACGAGCAAACCTCCCCGTCCGTATACAGTAATACAGTAGAAGCGGTCGCCTGCTCATACATTGTTTCTCTCGCACCTCGACTTTTCCTGCTTTCATTTATTATACATCCAGGCCCGAGAGGAAAACAGCGAGCCGTTGTTTTGTTTCGTCGAAGAGAGAAAATGAACGAGCATATACATATATATATAGGTAACACTGAAGGAAGGACTTGGCTCTGCCGAGCAAACACGTTTCATTGCGCTCTGATGTCCGCGAAATTACTTTGTGACTATGAAAGGCCTCTCATTGTTGGATCGATTTCTTTGGAACCGACTCGTCGATGTGAATGCACTCGAGCATTGAAATTTATGACGAGCCCCTTTGTGGGGGGCCAGCGGTGGTGATCCAGTTTGGCGATAATCTCCGGGTTTTACCATAAACATGAGCACGCCATTCATCTTCGGGGGCTGCCTCTTCGATGTTCACTGTACACAGGTATATATACATAAGTAAAATCGAAGCGATTGTGAATAATGAAAACATCATTATGTGCATTCAAATAGAATATTAAAATGGATTCGGTAAGTTCTCTTTTTTTTTTTTTTTTTTTTTTCCTTAGCTTGCGTGAAAGGAACATCCACCGCCGGGTATGGCTGTCGGGAAGCGTCTACATACTCGTCTCTTCTTCATATATTATGCAGGCTTCTCTTTTGCAGGAGTTCCATGTATAACAGTATATTATACACGTTATTCGATCGGCTATCTGCTTTTGCGGTCATCGATCGGCATTGCATTTACAACTTCATTTGTATCTTTATAGAATCCTCGTGGATTCTTACGTGGACGCTTTATTTAAATCAGCTACTTGCGAGTAAATTACGCTCATTGGCACTTTTTTGTTTTTTTTTTGTTTTACATTGCCTGAATTGCTCTTATTGTAACGAAACTTTTTTTCCCTTCGTTTGCACATCAGTAAAAAACTTTCAAGATTTTTTAGAGATGAAAAAGAGATGCAAACGTCATTTGTTGGTTTGAAAAATGAGGGTATTTTTTATATTATAAATTATTATCCATTTTTTAAATTTCAATGCAAGCACATGTATGTAAATGTTTAACACATTTTTTAAGAAATGATTGTAGTAGGACAACCAAATGTGTCAAGTTGTGGGACGAACATCGGTAATATTTACTCCTTTTGTTGCACAGTAACTATTGACGTATGAGTAAGGGCCCAACAATTTAACAGAATGCACTAACAATGCCCTCCAGGATAAAATAACCCAAGAAAAATCAGGAACGTCTTATTCAAAATTTTATTGCTTATGCTAGAAAGTTACCAATACTCGAACTTTATTGAATTCAGAAGACGTTATTTTCCATAGTCAAGGAGTCTGAACTCTGGCTCTCTCGGTTCGAGATTCGCGAGTCTTAGGCTAACACTTTCAAGTTGCAAATCGTGACTACCCACTATTTTCCTTAATTTTCCACATTGCCAAAAGTAAGGATCACTCGCCCGAGCACTCCCAACTCTGACCTTCCGGTATTGCCCGGCATATACCCCCGCAAGACCGAAACTCCCCAAAGTACCAACTGGCTTCGCTAACCGAACCTCCTCGGAGCAATTACGCCGCTTGCAAGTGGTCGTGTAAAACGCGAAGGGGGAAAGAGTTGGAAGCGACCGGAAACACCTACCACGATCACGTGTTTGAGCCACGATGTATATGTGTATATAGTTGTACGGAGCAGCCAGAGACAAATGGAGAGAGAGAGAGAGCCACGTTCTTGGAAGGAGGGCAGAGAGGAAGAAGGGAGGAGACGGGGGGGACGCGTCATTGTCGAGAGGAGCCACAGCGCCGAGTTTTATCTCCTGCCTGCGCCCCTCCTCCCTCGAGTCCATTTGTTCAATGTTTATGCATATATATTCGGGGTAACGCGTGTGTATGATTCAGCTGCTCTGTCTTTTATATATGCGAGCGCAATTATTGCGAGACGACAGGCCGAGGGTGTTCCTTTTCATCTGCGCGTACGCGCGGACATGCATTGGGTTTTTTCCTCTGGAAAGGGGGCGAGGGGTTCCTTATCGCGGGACCACTACTCGGGGAGTTGAGATGTTTTCGAGAACTGCTTCATTCGAGGAACACGACGGGTGGTAATATCCCCACCTACTCTCTTTCCCTCATATTATTTTGCGAGGAATTTTTGCTCGTCGAATTCCTTCGTTCGTATTTACATCCTTCTTTTTTTTTTTTTTTTTTTATTTCTCGGTCCTGCCATTAGGTGCCCAGGAGACGGAAAGTCTGCGTGTATATACAATACAGGTGGAGAGACATCGTGCATGTGTTGTGTCTTTTGCAAAGGGAAGTGAAGTTGGGCTGCAGTATACTTGCGATGGGGATGATTTAGAGTACAGTGGGTATTCCACTTTCTCAATTTTTACTCTCGATCTTGAATATGAGACGGGAGAGAGAGACCACTCATGGGGCAGTTTTACAAGACTTGCATCCGACTATATACCATTACGTTTCATCCTGTCGTATCCTTTTATCCGACTTTTGTCACGCCTATTTACTTTTTTCAAAAGAGGTGAAAAAAAAAAAAAAAAAATCAACAGAGAAGA
The DNA here is from genome assembly GCF_036245765.1 of Copidosoma floridanum. NCBI lineage: Eukaryota > Metazoa > Arthropoda > Insecta > Hymenoptera > Encyrtidae > Copidosoma > Copidosoma floridanum. The sequence continues at coordinate 8,281,532 of NW_028321878.1, forward strand.
TCCAAAAGATGTTCGGACGGAAAAAGCGTCACCAATCGCTGCGTCCTGTTTACCCCTTCCAAGACAGCGTGTAGTTGTCGCCCTGCCAGGTACACAGAAAAGAGCGAAACAAAAACGAGGACGGAAAAACAGTGTTTGGGGCTACGTCGGATCATCCGGCAAGAGTGACGTTGGGAGGAGGATGAGTCTGTGTACGTATACACTTGTAGGTGCGACAAAACGGAACGGAAGAGGTGTCCGGCGGGACCTTATTCCATACAGGAAGCATCAGCCAGAGAAAAGAGTAGTACAGTTGGTCGGTTGTTACACCGATATAGATAGGAGCGCATGACGTTACGTATAGCGGGACGCTCGTGTCTTTTTTGCCCTCCACCTCCTCTTTTCGTCTCACTCTCTGGTATCGATGATTAGACCGGTTTTTTTTTTTTCCTTTCGAAGTTGCACTATTTTGCTCAGTACATACACTTTTTTTTTGTTCAATTAAAATTTCACACCTCTCCTCCATTGATCGAATTGCGATAATTTGATCTAGGCTCGCGGTAATTTGAAATGAATAATAATTATACTGGGGCAGCGTAGGCGCGAGCGGAAACCGAGTCGCGAGCCCGGCAAATGACAATCTCTTGTAATCCTCATCAAAGACGATCTAGCCGCGCGTGGAGGAGGGAAATTAAAATTGTGAAACCCCCCTTCCACTCCTCGTTCACGCAGCAGCTATATTCTCCCTTTGGACTTTTGATCATTCCATCTCCACGCACATTTTCTCCCCGGTCGATCTCCTTCTCGTGCTTTTTTTTTCTCCCTCTGTCTCGTCTATACTCTCTTTCTCTTTCCCTCCCCCCCCCTTGGCTTCCTCTGGGCGTCTCGAGACACGCCGAAGCGTTGACTCCGTATAGTTAGACCAGGAAGCAGAAGAAGAGGAGCGGAGGACAAGGGAACGGCCTCTGTATGGGCGCGTCGCGCGAGAGGAGCCAACAAGTACACGTGTCACTGTAGCGGGGTGTTGACCCCAAATGGCTTTTTTAACGTGACGTAACCGGCGAAGGGTTGAGAAATACCCCTCCCCCTCTCTTGTGTTCGCGCTTACACGTACACGTGTGTATAAGCGAGTTCTCTTCTTCTTTTTTTTTTTTTTTTCGTCGCTGGCGCGCCTGTATACTTATAAGAAAAGAAGCCTTGGCGCGCTTTCGGGTATACGAGGAGTCGACACTGTCTAAGGCTCACTTTCCCGGGGGCCATCAGGGAGCTAGAGCTGCACTGTAATAGACAAAAGATGGCGAGCTTGAGACTATAATATTATGTGCATGACATGTACGGATTTGAAGAATTGCTTTCCATATATTTGTTTCGCGCCGGCGCGCCTCTAATAAATCTCACTGGGGTGTACGCGTGGGTTTAGACTTGAGGGCGAGTGTGGGTACATATAATATAGGCTCGATGATGTGCACACGCTACTGCACGTTCAAGTTTGTTATACGCGTTCGTTCGGCCAATGTTTCAATTATAAATCCGGGGACTTGGAAAGCGATCGATCGATCATTCGTGAATTCCCTCCGCAAAGTGCCCGAGGGAAAGTCCAAGTAGGTCGACGGCAAAGGGTGGCTTAAATTAATTTTCCACGATGGCACGTCGCCTTTGTCTTTTGCAAACCTGCAGAGCATCACTTTGTTAATTTCCAATGAAAATGTATACGCGCAAACTACGCAAAGTTGGATTCAAAAGGCATTCGAAGTGTCCCGTATAACGCGAGTATAGGTACAGCCAAAAAGAATAGGCTAGGCCCACCGCATGTACATGCCCATCCCAAGACCAACTCGTGCGTGTGTATGTGTGTAACGGCAGCGTGCGCTCGTGTATAATATGCATAATATTACCATCCGACCAGCCCTTCTCATTTTCTCTCTCCCGTTATAAATGCCGCGTGGGTATACACGCGTATACGCATGCATATATACTGTAAGCGCTGCGACAACGCAGTCCTTTCATATTCCATGCGAGCTCCCTCTCTCTCTCTTGTACTTTCAACACTAGGACATCCCTTCGCGCGTGTGCAATGGGTTGTAAAGGAAAGCACACTCGCGGGTAATGGAATTTTCATGGATGTTTCGGATATGTATGATACTGGGGACAAATGGCGTGGGAGCTCACACGAAAAAAAATTATCTGTGGGAAGAGGGTTATCAGTGACTTTCGGGCTTGTCGTTCCCTTACCATTTGGTCCCGGTTCGTTTTGCCGACAGCCGAGATGATATCATTATTTGGCGATACAGTGTGGCGCGTCGATCAACCGATGTTGTTGTTGTGCCATCTCGTTACAATCGGAGCGGATGGGTGTGCGCGTGTGTCGGCCCGTCCAACCGAAACGATTGAACTATTATACAAGCTCCTTCGCAGGACACGAGATTTATGTATGAAAAAAAAAATTTTTTGACGCGATAATTCATTAATAATGACGCGCGTGACTCGAGATGCGGATGTTTTTTTCTCTCTTCTTTCCCACTTCGCAACACTGATTTCTTAACCAAATGTGTCGTGTACATATGAACATTATATTATACTATAAGCTCCCCGATTACCCAATGGTCCTCGTAATGATCTTATTTGTGAAGCGTCGAGTGTGCGTTCAATGACTCCTGCAAGTCTCCATCGGTGAAGTAATCCAATGGTTGATTTCAATACTAAAATATACCTCTGGACATAATACGACAGTGCGGACTCCCTCGGGATGGTAATAAGCTCCAATTAAAAGTGTTTACACCACCGAGGCATCAAACATACGAGTTTCGAGCGTTACTCATACCCACCAAGTTCGCCTACTCGTTTCTTCCTCGTTGACGTACATCGTTTTGTTTTATTTGTCGTGCATCAAAAGAGGAATGAAAAAAAAAAAAAAAAAAAAAAGTTGTGCGTATAAAATGACGCTTGGGCGAATCAACAAGTTTGTTTGTCGTCATCAGCCATATTTTAACGAGATCGGAAAATCTGGCCCCCGGAGCGGTAGTAAAATGGACACGGATTGCGATAGTACCTATACACGGCAGCTCGAGGCAGCGCCCAGGGGCAGCACGTGCATAGGAGGAGGTAATCGGCGTGTGATCTGCCTGCATGCCTGCTGTAACCAGCGGGAAAATGGATAGAGAGAAAGTAATATATACGGGAAGGCAGTAGACACGATGTCGGCCTCGATGCATATACCAGAGCGTACGTCTGTAAAGCTCACGATTACGGAAAAGCCAGGGAGTAGAAGATAGTACAGTGGCTTCTTCATCGAGGGATAACAATTGAATTATGATATGACCTTTTTTTCTTTAACGTATTAATCGTCCTATGGATCATTATCATTTTTCGATTATTATTATTAACTTATGAGTTAAAGAACATTTTGTGGTGTATCGTATGGCTAAATACACCACGTGGTGCCAAAATAAACTATATCCGCGCCTTCGGGAAAAAAAAAAAAATTATTTTTCCCTTGAATCATAAAAAGTTCCAACCAATGATTGAATGAAAAAAGAGGTGTTGTATATAACACTCTGTATATACGGTCAGGGCTAAAAGCCACATGGAACAGCTAGCAGTCGGGAGTACCCTACTGTGGAAAATTCGTTAAACACCTGATACCCTTGTACACACAATTGAAAATATATGTACCTGCGGGGTGACCAAAGGACTAATATATTGTCCCAAGCTTACGAAGAAAGCGAGAGAAAGCCATAAAAGCAACACCACCGGCCTACGAAGGGACTAATCCTCGTCGTTCGAATTCCAATCTACCGAAAACTACGACTAGACGTAGGTACAAAATGTACAGTTATATATAACTCGTATACGAGAGCTTATTTTCATAGAACCCCAGCATACAGGAAGCGAGAGAGAGAGAGAGCTTAAAAATGTTTAGCTGTACAAAATAATAATAATAATAACAATAATAATAACGATCTCTCCCCCTTTTTCTCTCGGTGTCCCAATTCCGGAGAGCACAAACACACCCATCGGCCGCGATCAAAGAGCACGAGTGCAAGGTGCGGACTGACTCCACCACCACTGCACGCGGACTCGGAGCTGCTGTATATATGTCTTCTCATGCCTATATATACCTATACACACTTTTTTCCAACAATAGAGCGCCCCACAGCAGCAGCGACGGCAATAGTCGACCGACAATGGCACCCGCAGTCGCTGAGCGCGAGAATACAATGGGGACCCCACTGTACGTTCGTATAGTTACGTGCATGGTGGTTGTACATGTGCAACATACAATACATACACATATACGTAGCGAGTCGATATGGTGATCGTTAAAAACGTATAGGTATGTAGGTATAACCACCGCGAAGCTCTCCCTCTTTCGTACGCGCGTGTGCATGTGTGTATATGTATCACAAGCACGTGTTTAAACGAAACGAGAGAAAAAGAGCAGTCGGCTTGACGGAGAAGAGGCGAGCAGAGAGAGAGAGAGAGAGAGAGAGCACACACGCGCGTATACGTGTATGTGTGGCGATACCGAGGGGAGAGAGACCCGCAGAGAAAGAGGGACGTGATGGCGTACGCAGATGGAAACTGGGTCACAAATAATTACCGCCTAACCCTTTAACTCGCTCATCTCTTTCTCTCTTCCGTATACTATACATACAGTTAGTTTCTTACGTCTTCTCCTTTGGTATGTATATAATATGTATACACAATAACGTGTTGCGCCTGCAATTTATGGCCTTGTGTCGCTGCCGCGGATTGTTGCCCACTGAAATTACGACGCTCTGGTCAGAGGGGAAGATAATACTTATATATATATATGTTATAAAGCAGCTTGTATCGCAAGATTGCGCACTTTTCGTGAGCGCAACGAGTGACTCGTCCCTAGAAAGTATAACGCTGTTTCTCGTTTATCTGGATTACCAAAAAGCCCGACGAGCCGAGGACGAGGATGATATCGATCGTCGCTCGCCGGAGCGAAAAAACCTTTCCCACTTTGTTCGGCTATGGGAACCCCAAAGCGCATGTGTCGCGCGTAAATGTGGATTTTCCAACTGGAAATCCCGAAATCGCTGAACTGCGAATTCATGCCCTGAAATCCACGACTACGAGTATCCTTTTTGTTATTTACTCAGCGCAAAGCGAAATATACACAATCCGAGAATATTGCGTCCTTTTGCGATCGCGATTTCTCGGGGAAGGGAGGGGGGGTGGGCAAGGTATTCGCGGCACGTCGGCGACACGCGCTCGCCAAGCAAATTTTTCACAGCCGCGCACACGCACCGCAACAATGGAGAAACAAAAAAAAAATTTCATTCGCCGAGACTAAAAAATCCCAGCCAAACAAGACCCCGAGAGTTACGAGACGCGCGCATACATTTCCCTGTGTTGTTTGCGAGCTGGGGCACGTGAGGCTGTACATGTATATATTACACAGGCGAAAAAGATCCGCGTGGACGATGTGGCGCCCGGGGCAAGCCGTGATGATGATGTAGCGCTCGATTTGTCGGGAGTGGAGGACGCGGGTAACGTGAAATCGCGTATTATTATATCGACAACGGGTACTTAGTAGCGTGTAGGTGTCGAAAGGGGCAGATATGGCACGTGGAATTGATTTTGACAACAGGCCGGCCGCTTTTGACGCGGAAACCCGAGCGAAGCAAGGATATGATGTATTGTACCGCCACTTGTGTTTGCAACGATATCAGCGAGCGGGGATCTTTATTAAAACATAAAACTCCTCGCTGCCGCGCTGAATTGCCGGGTGCTTACTTTTAAGCGGCCCAACAATATGTACCTAACCGTGAGGGGGGAAAACGCGAGGAGGCCTTTTTCGTTTTATCGCGATGCTTATACACCCGGGCAACGTGCATTAAAACGCGACGCCCCTCTTCGAAGAAACAGTTGTTTTTTTGGTGGTCTCTGGAAAAGAAAGAAAAGAAAAAAAAAATCGGAGCGCCTATACTGCCCGCGAGAAATAGAATCGAGCGAGGAAAACAAGAAGGGGGACAAAGTGGAATCGAATCGACGCGAAGGAGGGAAGAAAAGCTGAAGAGATATTCGGAGGGTCGGTACTACTGTGCAGGCTAATCTCGGCGCCCGAGCGGGATTTATAACCAGCGTGTACATGGACGTGGGTTGGCGCGCTCTACTCGCCTCGACCTGAAAACGCACCATCCTATACGCGCGTGTGTGTATGTATATATAACGACTCTGTACACATGTGATATATCATCCCGTAGGGGTCTGCCGTATACACGGGAGGACATCAGCGGTATCGTTATCTCTCTCTCTCTCGAGGGTGTAATCGAGCCAGATAAGATACGAGCCATGCCGCAGAACACGCTCGTTTGCGGAGAGAAAGAGAGAGAGCGGACGACGAAAAGAGTATTTCAACGCCACGATTTCCATTTACTGGGGAATGGCTATCCTGGCCGCCGAGGTTTACGGGGATATTCAATTTTCGAGGGGAGTCCAATGAGAACACGGTCACAGGAGCATCATGATTATTGGTCGCCAGAATATTGGATCCTTGTGGATTTAATGGTGGCACGGTTGTGTATACGTGTGTTTTTTTAAGCAAATCTTTGTAAATATATTTTGAGTATGCTCTAAAAATTGCGAGGGCAGAAAATTATGTTTGACGAAATCTTGAAAAGTTTTTTTTTTTTACACTGGCGGAGGGTTTCTTAATTGGCTTGAATGAGTTGTGTGTAGGTGTACTTACCATCAGCGTAACGATGGCGATTCTTTAGTTAATTGGGTGTTATTTGTGCGACGTTGTTGGTCATCATTTTTAATCGATTCCTAATTCTATACCTTTGGATCGGCAATTTTTGCGTTAATCGGTCTCGTCAAATTATTTTATAGCACAAGTGTACACGATGAATTGTGAAATGCCAAAATAAGTCGACCCAGCAACATTAGAAGACAACTAAGCATATGGAGGTTTAAAAAAATGTGTACTTGCAATAATTGTGTAAATTTATACAGTCAGTGCAACCGTGGCCAATAAACGTTAACGACATTTATTGCTCATAGATTGTCACATCGTCATTGAGGAATAAAAGCCCCCCAGCAGTTGATCAATATTATAGTGAACATTAACGCTTTTTATTTCGTATTTTTGTCATCATAATTACGGTTGTATAAGTATTACGATTACTAGGACTATCGACTAAAAAATCTTGCACTACCCATAAGTAAGAGGAGCACACCACACAGTCACCGTTCGATAAGGCCCTTGATCGCAAAAACTAACTAAAGGGCAATACCTTACGTAGAATCATACTGGCAACTAAATTATTAAAAAAAAAAAAGGAGTCAAAGACGACGACTGTGTAGCACAGCAGCGGGCGGGCGTGTGCGGGTACATAAACCGTAAGCCGCGAGGAGGAGAGTATAACGGAGAGAGAGAGAGCCCTGCGTGCCTGGGCGAGCAAAGAGGGTTGCGTCGAGCGAGAGAGAGAGAGAGGGAGCCAAGGACATTGCTCCCAACCTCGATTCGAGACGCTGCCGCGCCACTATGTACCCGCTGCTCTTGGCTCTTTCTACTCTCAAAGAGAGCTTCGAGTGCGTGTCGCGCCAGAGGCGGCTTGACTCCTTTTTTTCTCCCCTCTTTCCTCACCCGGTTCCACGTGCTACAATCCTTTTCTCCCTCTCTTACCTTTTCTTTTTTTCGCAAAGGATTTTCGGTAGACAGACGCGTGTTTTCCGGTTGAAAGTCAGCCATGCCCCGACGGGGGCGCGTTGTTCGGCTCAAGCTGTAGTAAACGGAGATTTCGAGAGTACTCGTGTTGGGGGGTGTAATTATTTATCAAAGTTCCCCAGGCCTTCCTTTGCAGAGTACTGGGTTATTAGTCAGAGATGAAAAAAAAAAAAAAAAAAAAAAAAAGAAAAAGTATCGTCAGCTTATTTCCACCTTACCGCTGTCGTCCCCAATTACTCTGGTATTCGGAGCGGTGGAGCTATACCTCGGAAAAACTTCTATGGAACTTCCTCGTTGGCCCCTTCGACGTCTCAAAACGGCACGAAGAGCCTCGGCGGGCAACTTCGAGAGCGTGCAGCGCCGCCCCCGCTAAAAATAGCGTCCCCGTCGAACATCCCAGCGAGCGCGAGCGTGATCCTAATAAGAGAGCGGCGCCTTAAAAATAAAATATACACGGCCCCGGCAAGGGTGGTGGCGGGATGGAGCTCGAAAAGCTCGCAAGCTCCCTCTCTCTCTCTCGCGGCGCGGTCAAAGTTAATTTCGAACATCCTGCGGGGCCGCGCCGAAAATAAAGCTCGACTCGCCCCTCCCCCTTGAAACTCGTACACATACTCAGGAGGAGGGGGGTTGAGCTTTGAGTCCATACTGTCTCGTTTTAGCTCGTGCATTAAGAGCGCGAGTGTAAAACGTACCGACTGACAACAGGTGGTTTCTTTACAGAGAGAAGCTGTATACGCGTGGCAGAGAGTCTCTTTTTTTTCCTCTGGTATAATGTATAGCGTGTGTGTGTGTGCCAAAGATAAAAGTGGGCACACGTTGTCTCCGTACGTCTCTCTTGAGCAACCCCGAGAGTGAGAGTCGAGCTGCCCTCGGGACATCCCAGCGCCTCTGTGTCCCCTCTCCCCCTTACTTTTTCACTCTTTTGTTTTCTTGTTTTGCAGTCCCTATAGTTCCCCTCTTTTTGTCGTTGTTGCTGATAAATAAAAAAAAAAAAAAAAAATGCTAGGTACATTTTTTTGATTAATCTTGACGCTTTGCGACGAGGGGGGTGTAAAAGCGTCTTTTCCAGCGATTGTGTTTCGCTTGTAAACAAAGTTGTAATTAAAACGAATCAAAAGTTAAATGTTGTTTAGTTGGGTGTCTCCAATAATCGCCCGTAGGAGAAAAAAGGCCCGCGAATCCACAGAGCGTATATGCATCAGTTATCATCATATATTTTCTGACCCGACAGGCATATTTCATAATTGCAACCTTTTGATAACCTGCATTACCATATTTTATTTTCTCGGTATGGCCGAGATTTTCCAGAATAATTCACGCCCCCGTCAATTTTCTTATGGACAAAACACCTTCCCTTAAACTGTTCTCGATAAAACGTGTCATTTCGATATTCGATTTTCATTTCCCAGACCGGCACATGCATACTTACATGACAAAGACGACAAAGCCCAACTGTACTCTGAAACTTTTAACGCATGACGAATAATTAACGAACGTCAATGCTACATCGTACTTCATTGGACGCAACAGATTCGTAAAAAGAGCCGAGAAAGTATTTGGCATCGGAAATACAACTTCTTCCTTGTCATTATCTAAGGTAAATATAGCGCAACAGGCACCTACACAAGCGACTACCCGCTTCACCCCCCCGAAGAAAAAACTAGGACGTCGCTTCCTCACACCTATACATGTATATGGTTGCAGATGGTATCTCTCTTTAATTCTTTATCTCGTCGAGACAGCATTCAGCCCGCAAACACACGAGCTTTCCAACGTCAAGGAAAAACAAGACGGACGAGAGATAATGGAGGCGAGAGAAGCTGCTGCTTTTTCAATTCTGACAATACGAGCTCACGTATACCCCGCGCTCGAGTCTCCCCTCGTAAGTGTACACACACACACACACAGACACGTAAATATGGCTCTTATCGCTTCATCTTTCGTGTCTCTTCTTCAATCTCTTCCGTTTGCGCAACAACACGAATTTCTCATGCGAGTCTCTCCCTCTCGCTGGGCCCAAGGGACCCTTTGTTAGCATAAGCAGTTTGAGTATATTTATGTTGGCTTTATATCGACGTATATTTTTGTTTCCACTCGTCCAACACTGCAGTTGGTCTCTTCCTCCTTTTTTTTCTGTTTTTTTTCAGGGCTCGATTCGTCATTTACAGAGTTTCACTTCAAAGTCGCCCTTCTCCAGCGGATATTTGCGCTGAAAATTAGAACTTTTGCTCTTTCCGGATTTGATGAACTGAAAACACTACTTTTATTTTTTCTCACGTCCCACACGAATCGAAAACCTCAAATCAATTTGACGAGCGTGAATTAACATTCTACTGGTCGCGCAGCAGCGCAGCACAAGTCCATTGTACGATTCAGACCTCCGTACTTTTTCGATGAAAGCTCGAAACATCGCCGCACCTGTGCACAGTGTCCGTGCGCGCGTTCAATTTCCCAGCAGTAACCCAAGTGCTCGCAGAGTTGGAAAAAAAGGAGCGTGCATACGTGAGGCGTTAATGGAGGGGAAAAAAAAACAAACAAAAAAATCCCTTTTGAAAAGGTCAAAAAGATAGACGAGAGAAAGCGCGGGCGTGCGCATGGAAAAATCCAGCCAGTCGGCCGGGTTTGCACACACACACATGTACACCTCCTAATCCTAAAGTCTCGTCATTTTGTGTATCCGTACGTCCGGGGCACGCACACGGGTGTATACGCATATATACGTAGAGAGAGAGAGAGAGGCAGGGTCTGAAAAGAGCTTTTGCCCCTAGTTCGCAAGCTTTGCTACGTGTACCTGTTGTGCGCAGGGCATAGACACCCAGAGTGCGAGCTTTTCTCTCTTTCTCTCTGCCGCCTCGTGTAGAAAGAGGGAGGGCACAGGCAGCGGCGGTTCTGGTGCGAGACATCCCTCCTCGAGGGGTCGTTGATCCCCCCCCAAGGACAACGACCTTGCCGATCTCTCTCTCTCTCTCTTACTCTTGGTATCGTCAACGTCACCGACGACGCGCCGTATACACAGCGAGTCAAGCCTCCAACTCTTTTCCACCCAACGTTTCTCCCTCTTTGCTGCTTATCTCTCGCTAGCGCTCTTTCCTCGATTATATACCGATTGTCGGCTGTATCCTATACACACCGTTTCCATCCGCCTACACACATGTGTCGAGCTTTCTCCCGTGTAGTCTCCGACCGTTGGTTTTTCCTCCTCCTCCCCTGTTGCGAAGTGCCGCTCTCTTGCTCGCACAAGGGCTTTCATCGACTGCTGCACATCAGACGGCGAAGGGCGCTCGGCTTCAGCTCGGCTTGTGTGTGACGTGCACTCGCTCGTGTCGACATTTTTGCTTATTGCCACTTATTTCCATTGGCTCGTGCGATTCCAATTACTAGTCGCGTCGAGAGGAGCGCGGCGTCAGGTTTAATGAATTTGATTTGTCATGGCGCTGAAGGTTCGACGTTTGTCGAATGAACTCAAGGTTCATCCCAGACAGACTGACCGAGTGGCTGGGCAAGTAAAGGGGAGCTTGCAACTCGTGATACTCGCATGTTGTACATGCGCCCATATTGGTTTATTCATTCGAACGGATTATAGGATTTGCCTTTAAAATTTTTGTTTGTGTTGCTGAGTTTGTTTTAGAAAAAATTCAGAGTGAAATGGAGACTGGTAAGAGTAGTATAGCTATTATTCAGCTATCGCTTTTTCTTGGCGGGAGAGATCGATTGGTGTCTAAATTAATCAATGCCAAAAGGACGCAAAGATCTGAATATGGGAAGTGGGTTTACAGGATGTAAGTCAGAGATTTAAATAAATTCAGCTTGTATGGATTAAAATAAATTTATAGGGAGAGAGAGAGAGAGAGAGATGGTCCGATAGATTAAACGAACTGACTCGATTCACAGATTATTTTTTATGACTAATTTGTAAAGAAACGTTTTATTTGCAAATATTGTACCTGGTTGGCAACAAAACCTAACACTAGTGATTCCCAATAAAAGTAATGGTTGTTAATTTTTTTCATTTTGATACATAAAAAAAAAAGCCCCTCGTTTGTCATTGTCAATTAGATATCATCAAACACACGTAAAACGTCCGCATGTAACCGAAAAGTCCAACTTTCGGCTTCTCGAATTCTCTGACCCGTAGCCCTCAGAGTCTCACTATCTCGCTCGGGCGTACAGCCATGCTTCAAGCGACATTATACCCCACTTGGCTACACAGGATCCCTCGCGCGTAATTTCTCCCCATTAAGCTTACGCGATACCCATTGTGTGTATACGTGTACGCGCACATACACGCATACGGGAGATAGTGAGCGAGTAAGAGGGAGAGAGGCTACTGTCGGTCCTGGAGGCCACATTAGAAGCCTAATTGAGCGGAAGCGCGTGAGGTTCGTGGCGGGAGGTAGACAGCGTCCATGCGAGTGTACCAGAATACAAGAGATATAATGTGTGAGTATGCGTATCTGTATGTGATTTTTTGTGCATATTTGTAGTACGAGAAAAATGTACAAAACAAAGGTGATATTTTAACGTATAGGGTGACCATCACAAGAACATAAACGATCGAGGATATTTAACAAGAAAAAAATTTAATAAGAAAGTATAACATACATGAAGCTGTGAAGTGAGAAATTACAAGTAATAAAAAACAAGTAGTAAATTTTTTTATCATTTGACAATTACGAGAGCGTAAAAACAATAACAGAAGTCCATATGGTAAATGACAAAACAAATTCAACGAGAACTGCAGAAATGTTGTCTTGAAATTGTACTCATGTGTTTCTTTGTCAGGTATATGGAGTCAAAGAATTTCAGTGAGCTGAAAAGTTTCAATTACTTTTTAACAACTTGAATTTTATACGTATGACTATCATGATTTCATTACGCTAGTCAACTATAAACTTTTTCTCACTGTTTTTCATTGCCTTTTGCTTTTCAATTTCAATAGAATGTTGATGGAAAAAAGTGTTTACGGAAAATTTCTCGTAAACAAACTTGCACATTTTAAATGAAAATTCAAATTCGGCTATGTTTTTCACAGTTTTGTTTACCCCAAGTATACTTAAATTCGCTAATCATAAAAGCTGTGCTTATTTCGACTAATGAACTAAAAATTAAGGTTTACTGTTGATTTTTCCACTTGTTTCCATCAAAATAACTAGATCAATAAATAACACGTGGAAAATTTCACGGTTTTTCGATTTAGATTTTGATGATACCAATATTATTATTATTTTTTTTTTTTTCTAAAAAGCATATAAATCAGAGTTTGGAACTTGATGACTTTATAAAAGATAAAACCCAATTTTACGGTCCATCATAAATATCAACTTCCCTATAAATATTGCACACTGAAAACTGTATTCCTTCCTCGCGCGAGTTATAAACTTCCCAGACTAAATCATAAATCCCGTCAACAATAAAACACGCAATCATCCCCCTCCAACACGTACGATACAAAAGCCACGCATGCACCAACACTCGGGTTATATACATTGGAAAGCAAAAAACCTATCAGGTTTTCAAAACACGGCTCTTTTCCTTGATTATCCTTTTTTTCCCCACGTAAACTGACGCCTATTATGCACACGTTGTGCGGCATACGCCAACTTCGGTTCATCAATGAATAATCCGAACACCATAGTTGGCCAATCGATTCGCACACGTGAGTGCATATGTGTGCAGCCAAGCGCTGGGGAGGATCGATAAGCTGTACAACGCTATTGTTTCCTGCGAGTGTATAATACAGTAGCCAAGCTCTATATCCTTTTTTTATTCTTTCTTTTTTTTGCGTGCTCTATTCCATTGCTGTTGACGAGCTATACATCATCCGCTGTATGGTGCATGCATTTTTCAGAGCGAGGAATCATTGGGAAATGAAGAACTGATGTTACAGCGAACGCGTTAATAAGAGAGCGGCTAAGGCTTTTTTTTTTCGTTGATGAGGGAAAATTACCTTTTGATGTTACTTTATAATCACTAGGAAGTTATGCAAAATTTATAGATATTACATTTATCATCGTAGCTATGGTCGTTTTATACTTTATCGTTTGTTTCCTTTGGTTTTAAATATATGCACGATCGTTTTTCCAATTGCATCGTTGGTAAAAGGTTATTCAACTGATTACTTGAACAAAGTGTGTTACAATAATGACTGTTCCATTAGTAGTGAGGCGATCTAAAATATTCCGAATACCTTTATTATCGTAAGGACTTTTCTAAAAATGATATGCAAATGCATTAAAATTCCGTTGGACTGTAAATCTGTACACGAAAGTATGTTACAGTTACAAATGTGCTGTATGAGCTCTTTAAGGAAAGATAGAACTGGCTTTGAGATGCTACATTTTGTATCCAATTTAATGAAACCGGGTTAAAATTTTAATCAGTAATGTCGGGTTGTTACGAATTATCCCATGAAGAAATTTTTCTCAAATCAGTATTGATAACTAAGTCGAGCTTTCATTTTTCAAATTGTTACTATACACTGTCCTGTACTTGGTTATATCATTTACTGTAAGGATGTATTAAAAATTTTTACAAGAAAAAGTGTACAATTAACAAGAAAAAAAAAAATTGCTTAAAATGATTGTGGTTTTTAAAATTAAATCATCTAATCATAAGTCCACGACCTGAAAATTTACAGGTTTTTAATTTCATAAGTAGCATCGTCTCGTTTTGTCAAGATAATTTTTCATGAGAAAAAGTAATGCAATTTGAATTTTGTACAATTTACAAAAACTATTTAAAGTTAGTAAATAATAAAACCACTGAAATTCAAGTGCTTCCTGGTATTTTTTCCCTTTTTTATATGAGCTCGAAGTATTTCCTATGTGGAGTTGTTGTTTTGGTCGATCACGAAGAGATCTCATCGAAATTAGCAAGAGAAAAAATAACACCCACTCGATGGTAGGAAATATTGAAAGGTGGATGAAAAAAAAAAATAGACATCGACCTCAAGCTTCTGTTTACACTGGCGTACTAGCAGTCGCAACCAGTCCATACCAATCATTCAAAGCGGCTCGACGTTATCTGTTTTTGGTGACGGGATGTTAAGATACCAGCGAACCACCGAACAGACCCCCATTTCCTCACACCTCAACTACAACAAAAAAAAAAAAAAAAAAAAAAAAAAAAAACTTTCACACACACACAGCGAGCAGGATTCCATCTTAATTTTTTCCCGTCAAACGCAAAACCTTCAAACATCACCAAACTCCTCGCGTAGCAACAACGCGACGCTCGATTTTTTACCTTTCCCCATCTTATTCTTGACAAGCAGTTTGGGTTTTTTTATATTCTCCAGACACACACACACACACACAAATTTTTTGCATAAAAAAAAGGGAAAAAACTCGCGAGGATCCGAGCAGCGACGACCAAGTCCAAGGCCAGAGACGACTCGTCCGAGGGGATGAGTCAGACAGAAATCTCGTTTTGAATACTGCCCGCCCGTTGCTTATACCCGCCGCACGATAATATTTGTGCACACCCGAGTCAAAACCCGTGAATGAGCGCACGCGTTTTGGACAGTCTCCTCGGAAATGTAAACTAATTTTGCAATTATGTTTACCGAGTGGACGAAAAAATGACTCCCGAAACAGAGGAGTCCTCGGATCGATCGAGGAAAAATGAAAAGGAAACGGTATACGCAGCAGGAAGTGAAAAAAAGCACTGCTTCATGACTATATATAATATACACAACTACCGTCCGCGGAAAAGATATGCATCTCGATCGCGGTGCCCGTAACGCGTCAAGTGCACATCCTCTCCGAGGCAAAGTGTGTATACACGCGATGGAAATAAGGTGCAAAAAAGGCGCGTAATGCGCGGCAGCGCGAGATCATCATAGGTATATATATTCATAAGGAGCGAGCGCGAGATGGCTTGTCGCGTGTGCTCGAGGTCTCTCTCTCTCTCTCTCTTGGGTATTATTTGTAAAAGTGTGCGTGATGTCGGTGAGAGAGGATACATATATACGGACGTGGGCGTACGAGTGGGTGGTTACAGGCTTGGGTACGTTTGTGCTCGCGTTTGTGGGCATGGTTATGATGTACGCGCGCGTGTATACATCTCTCCCGAGAGACAGACGTGGAGGAGGAGGAGGAGGAGGAGGAATCAACAAACGGGGATAATCCGACGGTATGTATATTTCTCATCAATTTTGTCATCCTTTTGGATTCTCGGGGAGTCGGCCGATTCTTAATTTACGTGGCAGCAGCTGCCACCACCGCCACCTCCCCGACTGAACTCGCTTTTAGGATATACGCTCCAAGTGGAAGGAGAGGGAGAAGACATCGCGCAGGCCCGAGCGCTAATTAAATTTCCACTCGCGTAGCTTCTTTTTTTTTTCTTCTCCCTCTCCGCTCACAAACCCTGTATGAGCTTTCCAAAAACCGTTCGGTGCAGTATACCCCATCTAATGCCCCGAAAAAGAAAAGTTAATCGACCGAGGTGAAAAAGGCAATTTACACGTGCCTTTTACAAAGGAAAAATGTAAGGTGCACTAGAGGAAACAGCAATTGTGCATACGAGTCCCGAGCTTCATTGTGTACATGTACATATACATTGACCAAGTCGTCGTCGTCTTTCCCACTTGTTGTCGTGCATTGAGAAGAAAAGAAAAACGAGCGAGCAGAAACACCCGCCCACGCCTTCTAAAACAAGGCTGTTGAGCGCGCGCGCGCGCACACATACGCATCCGATCTGGGAGCTGCAGAGAGAGAGCTTGTGTATTTACCCGCGTATATATGTATACCAATTACGTCATCGCGAAGCGCACCGATCTCCTCCTTTTCCTCCTCCTCCTCCTTCTCCTTCGGTTCGCTCGCCGTGTGTGTATATATATATATGCGTGTGGTACGAACACACAGCCCGCGAGGGAAAAAACCCAACGAGCCGCGGCTCTCTGACCTACTAAAAAGCTGGCTGGCCCCCGTCCTTCTCCTCCTTCTCTCTGCATCGCGCGCCGATGCTGCCGACTCTTCTTTCCGCGCACGAGCGGCGAGCTATATACCTATACGCGGCTCTCTGTACCCTTCTTGTGTGTTATACGCTCCCCCGCGTAATTCGTACTCTGTGTTGTTTTTTTTTCTTTCTTTTTTTACTTTTGGATGGTCACCGCACTTCGTGGCCACTGTTGCTCAATAGATGTACCCCCGTTTACCCGCATTGTCAGTTCCGGGGTGTTTCGAACAAAACCCGAAAAGACAGCACCCCTTCCCTCCCCCGTCCATCGTAAATCGACCAATTTAACCCCCTCCCTCCTCCAATCTTCCTGTCTGGCGCGTAATTCAAAAAGAAGAGGGGCCTCTTTTTACCCCCGAATGGAAATCCCATCGCTTAAGCGGAAAAAGAAGCCCAAAGGAGCCCCATCACGAAATCCAATCAACACCCCGCCGTAAAAAAGCCTCGACTAGGAGATCCTTGAAAAAAAAAAAAAAAAAAAAAAAAGAAAAAGTATCAAGGGACCGATCATTCCAAAGGAGGAGGAGGAGGAGGAACAAAAACAACGAAAAGGGGAAGAGCATGCACAGGGGGAGAAGTTAAAAGGAATAAAAAAAAAAAAAAAAAAGAAGGGCAGAGAGAGGAAATAAATAGCCGCCACCACCACCCCGGGGCCAAAGTTACGCCACGGTGACTCGGGCGCGACGCATGAATACCTCCTTTGTTGTTCCTGTCGAGCCCCCCCCCCTCTCTCGCTTTGGAGGAACGGGGACGCACTTTCTGCGCCCCCGACCTTTTTGACGCGACCAAGGGGTCCGTACGGCCCCTCTCTCTTTTGTCCGAGCCACGGGAGGGAGCTATACGAAAAAAAGCCAAGCCCCTCTTGCTGCTGTGTATATACATGCATGGAATACCGGTATACAGGAGTAAGGGAGAGCAGCAAGTGAGAGGTGAGGGACCCCAAAGAAGAAGAAGGGAATATAATATATATCCTTCGGTACGATTATTCCTGTCGTTGTATGGACGCGCGGTGACGGGTGCATTAGAGGAACAGGTTCACGTAGACGACGAACAGGTAGATAGAGAGAGAGAGAGACCGACTGAGGCAGGTAGATGCACAGACCCCTCGAGAGGGTCGATTTCGATTTCCAGTCTCCCTCCGTTGATGCTCCTCTCTCTCCCTCTTCTTATATATATACACTCGCTCCTTATGGGCTACCTCTTTTTTTTTTTTCCCGTTGGTTCTTTTTCGGTCCGCGCACAGACCCCCCTTTTCTTCCGATCCCTGCGAGCGCTGCTCTCCCTCTCTCTCTCTTTTTTTAAATTCAATTTGGTATAGGAGGGATGGCCGGGTGCTTTTTCCTCTCTTTGCCCGATGATGGGGGAGAACGATCGAGGATAGTTCCGAGATACAATACACGCACCCAGGCCCGGGGAGACAGAGAGAGGAACGGGGACGTGGTTGTTAATTGATTCGGGTCGACGATTAGCGTTGGCTTATCGACCAAACGTTATTTGGAATGGCTAAACATCCGAGCGATGCAAAAACAAATTTACGGTGTATAGCTGTTTGTTTCTTGTACGTACAAGCCTTTGTTCTCCGACGCAGACTTTTCACGCGTCTGAGAGCTTCGAGAAAATTTTAACTTCCCTGTTTTCTCACTATCCGCGTGTTTCCGTACGCGCAAGTATTACCGCTGTTTTCGAATGATCACCAGCCAGCGGCGAGAGGTTTGATTTATCTCCCTTCGAAGGAAAAGCCAACGCGGCACGTCGCCGTGGGAGGGGAACTTTGTCTCGGTGATGATAATAAATCGATACGCGCATACGTGTGCTCGCCCCCCCCCCTCTTTCTTTTCTTTCCCCTGCAAACGCGATGTAAGTCCGAACGAGAGTCACCGTGGAAAATTTCCACAAACGCCGTTTCGTCGTCGTCGGCGACTACATTAGTCAAATGGCCTTTCGAAAAGCGACGAGCCGAAGAATAACTGCTTTGAAATTGAAATTTTTCTCAAGCAATTAAACATGCGTTCCTGACCGAGCGCGCGCAAGTTCAATCAACCATACGTCTCCTTTGGCGCTCTTCGTGTCTATATATGCATTTTGCGCGCTCATATACATATATATACACGAAGGCGGACGGAAACGCGCATCCTCTCTCCGGAGGGCAGATACACGACTAATTTTAAAGTCGGAGCCGTCATTACTCGACCCCCGAATTTCACCGGAACTCGCGTACACACAAAAAAAAAAAAAAAACAAAAAAAACAAAAAGAGTACGTATACACAAACGAGCGAGAACCCTCGACTCATCAACTTTTTCCACCCCGTTGTGGCAGATAGGCGATCTCGCAATTTAAAATTCAAATAAAATCACGGACGCCTAGCCGCCCTCTTTGCCCCGCAACGAAGCATAATGGTCGTGTAAGAGAGCGCCCTTTGCCAACTTTCATTAAGCGAAAGAACGGGGGGAAGGGGGCGAACAAAAAAAAAAACAAAGGCAGGAGAGAGAGCCCAAAGGGTTGCAACAGGTTGTATATAATATACCTCGCTGGAATCCGCCTCTCTCTGCCCCTTTCGAAGGACTCTCTACCCGTAATGGCGAGGGGCTCGGGCTGTTTCTCTTGCCCCTCCTTGCGACCACTCGTCGGTTGTTGTGTGCCCTTTTCCTGCCACGGACATGTGTGCGTGTAACCGGTATCCGAGACATGCAGCGTACCCCGAGGTAAATCTTCTTCTTCTCCTTCTTCTTCGTAGGGTGCACGTTACAGGGTCGACGGTTTTTTTTTTTTCCCTTGTCCGACTGTATACGGTGCAAGTGTAATGAATTGTTCGTTTTTATTTTTTCTGTCTCATCCTCCCCCTCCGTTTTTTGTGCGCGTCGTTGCCTCTTTGTAAAGTCGTTGGGCCCGTTGGTGTTGTATGTAATACGAAAAATTAAATATACATGAGAGCTCGTCGACGGTGGAGGGTCGAATGCTGTGGGACGAAAGTCAAAGAGTCGTCCTAATTCATGCATTGCATCAAAACGCGGTTCTCCTTGGATATTGAAAATACACAACGAGTGGCAATCTATTATTTTCCCTTGTATGTATAAGTTAGGGGGGGAAAAACCACGCGGACAACAAAAGGAAAGTATGAATGATAAAAGACGGTGGAGAAAAGGGAAGTACGTTGGACAAAAACCCTCCGATTCTCCGGGCCCCGTAAATGTTGTTTCCCAAGGATAGCGTCATCCGCCTCCCAAGCACCAAGGAGAAACCGTAAGGGGGTGCGTGTACAAGAGGCCCTGTTTTCTTTTATCCCTGATTCTCCCCTCCGATAAGACGCGAGTCATGCCGGATGCCCGAGACTCTCGTGTCCGAAACGGGATGCTATTGAAACCCTCCCTCCCTCTCTCCCTCGCTACTTTTTGTCTTCTTCCCTTGGTTTAACTACTGCTCGTTCTTTCCCATAGTGCGTTGTTGATGGAAATATTTCCCAAATACAGTCCGTTGGGTGTAATGAAACGAGGCTGTTCGTAAGTGGTTCATTGATCCCCAGAGCATAGATAAAGACGACCTGAGGGTGGGCAACTTCTTTGCGTACCAATTCTTTGTCTAGTCAACAGTTTTTTTTTTTTTTTTTTTTTCACTACTGAACTACTTAACCGTTTCATTGTATAGGCTTTGTGAAAAAAGTTTTAGACACGCGTGTACTGGACGAACAATCTGTACCTACACATTTTTTTTTCATCGTGCATAAATGGTATTGTAAAAAAAACCCCTAGCTCCACCCTCGTCTCTTGCCTCAATCGGAAACAAAGCTATTCATCACCCCTCGCACCTTACCTTAGACCAATATCTCAATCTACAACAGCGAAAGCATAATTAACCAAACGACTGACTTCCCTTGGGAAAAAAAAGGGAGGGAGGAGGGCTTCTCACAACCTGTTACTTGCATAATGCCAAACAGAGAGAGAGAGAGAGAAAGGGAGAGAATTAAAGCGTGGACGCACTCACCCCTTTCTAAAAGAAATTTTGAATAACTAACGGCCATTTAAATCGTCCCCCTGTGTATAATATCCCTCGCACGCACGTGCCCATGGACAATGCAACCTGTTCCCTGTGAACCAAACAAATGGAAAAAAAATCTCTGTTTCCCCAGCCCTAATAACAACACAGGCTGCACCTGAAACGCGACGGCAAGTGTCAGGTGACTATACTTTCACATCCCTTCGAAATCACGGGACAGCCACCTGCCGTGCCCACCGTGGGCATCCAAGCCGATCCCCCTCCATTACTCTATACGCTCGCTGCGTTGCACCGCTACACGGAGTATCAGAAAAGCTCGGCCGAGCGTGTCCCGTCATCCTCGTCGATCGCCCCCTTTTCTCCGCCTATTGCCAGTGGCTATACGATGTGCGTCCGACGGGTGAAAATGAGCCCTATGGGAAAAACTCGAGGGTTATACTTTGCGGGTGGCGTATTCCAGGCCACGGTGGGAGTTGTCATATGTTAATTGGCTTTTTTTTTTTATTTCAATCGCGGCTCAATATGTGAATTTTCCATCGGATTTGGGGAACGACACTTACCACGGTAGTCGTGGCTCGACCCGATTCACACGCATGAAATTATTTCCTGTTTACCGATTACATCCGATCCAAACGGACCCTAGTTGTCGCACGAAACTGAATCGATTGACATTGGCACGTCATCAACCGAATCACGGAAGTTATAGTTTATTTTCAGTAAGGATAAAATCAGGGGAAAGGGGAAACCTTTTGAAACCTGCACCTCGAGCTAGTTCACAAAAGAGCCAAGCGAGGCATAAGAAAATGACAAGTAAGAAGGTGCAGCGCGGAGGAAAGGATGAAGAAGACGACGACGAGCTCACGCGTTATTTAGCAGGGCTGCATGCATAGCTGAGCGACCGTAAGTACATATATATGTACATCACAGTACCTACAGTGACGCAGGCGAGCCAAGCAACCCCACGTGCGCACGTACACACTCTAAAAAGTCCGTAAAGTCAAGAAGAAGAAGAAGAAGAAGAAGAAGAAGACTCCAGTGTAGAGAGAGAGGGACGGTCGAGGGCAAAGGAAGCACGGCGCAAAGTCAGAGGGAGAGAGGGGAGAGATGTGGGAGCGGCGCGGCGTAGAGCGTCTCGAGGGTTCAACGAACCCGCGGCCACCGCCGCCGTCGCTGCCACCACGGACACAGATACATATACACACACACACACACACACTGCCATTGTTCCAAGCAGCAAGAGAGCCGAGCTGTACAGCACACCGGGAGGAGTGTACAGAGGATGTGAAAAGAGGTGAGCCACCCCACGCGAGAATAAGAGAGAGAGAGAGAGAGAGAGCGTCTCGAGGATTTTTCGGGAGGGACTTTCCCGGCCTCGGTCTCTACGCGATGTGTACCAACACCTGAGGATTTATATATATTGTATTATAGGTGCTGTACGAGGACCGGAATGTTTAGGAAGGACTCGGGAGTTTTTTTTTCCTTTCCCGCGATGGGAGAGCCCGGGCGGAGAGAGGCGTGGGTAATATCGAGGAAAAACGGGAGACTTTCTTTTATTTATGGGAGGTGAGGTCCCCTCGCTTGCGACGCGTATCTGATTATCCAGTTATTTATGGATTTATTGGGGATTCGATTTGGTTAACCATCAGAGACAAGAGAAGCTGGTGGTGGGTTGGAAAAAAAAAAGTTGTACGGTTCTTTATCCCCCTTTTCTAGCATCACTTTGATACCAAGTGGTTAGATTTATGGTTTCGAGACAAGTGGTTCTTTCATTTCTTTCCTTCGGACGTCATATCGACAAAGATGATGATGATGATGATGATGGTGATCGAGGGATGTTGGATTCCTAACGGTACACGTGGCTGGACACGATTTCCTCGTTCGTACTTCGAGGCATGAATATTAATTAATTCAGAGTTGCCAAGATGGACTCACACAGCCAACGAGCTGGAGATATTCTAGCCCTGATTGTGGCACAGTAATTGTGTGCTGTTCACGGGCTTCAACATCTGACAATCTCTTTTGAGCCATTGCGCCACTTCGAAACGAAGTAAACAGCAAAAAAATGAAGACGCTGCCGACATTGTCAAAGAGCTTGCATAATTACATATTCTTTCCGTACGTTAAGGACAAGCCTCCGAAGCTAGCCATGAACGTCTTCGATATTCACAGCAAGGGTATATACGCGTACACATGTAGGGCACAGGGGTATGTCCTATACGCTCTCCCGTGCAGTATAAAAAGCCCGAGGGAAGAAGAGAACCCTTTTTTCTGGGGACCGTTCACCCGAGAGCCGCCATAAAAGCGTCCAGGCTGCACGTGGTGTGGGTGTGCCGTAAACATAAAACTCTCTCGGGAGAAAAGGAGGAGGAGGAGGAGAGTCACCGACGGCGGCACCGTGGCAGCGGTACAAAACACGCGGTGAAAGGGTGGCTCGATCAAGATTTTACGGACCACGTGTGTCTGTGTGTGTGCAGTACCGGAGGCAGGCGAGCGAGCGAGAGAGAGGAGGAGCGACTTGCCCTCCATTTACGCCGGAGAGGAATTCAGGCGAGCTAAGGAGAAAGCCTCGGGTTTCTTCTCCCCTCCGCCTCTCTCTCCTATGCATAGTCTACTTAGATCTCGGGTTGTTGGTCGGTGGGCACCCGAGAGCGCCTTCCAAGGGGTCAAAGAGTCCATCTTTTTCATCTCTCTCTCTCTTTACAGGCTCTTGACTTTTATTCTCGGTCTCTCTGTACCGCGGTACTATATATACGTGTGTACGCTTCTCGTGAGTCGAGCGCGCAACTTTCGTTGCTCGGCACCCCCCCCCCCCACCATCCCCCCTTGACTGTACCGCGATGGGCTTGTACGACGAGTGTTTTCACCGATCGGCAATGAAGATTCACTTTTGTTCCGGATACGCGCGGAGATGATGATCGGGCCCATCGTACAAGAAGATATCCCATCTAAAGGATATACACGAGAGCCGTTTTTGGTTTCACGATTTTCGCGGCGCTGCCTCCTTGAAAACTGCTCAATCAGAGTCCAGAGGCATTGAAAAGCAAGATTAATTCGATGGATCGTGGATGTAATCACAAAAAAAAAAAGAAAAAGAATAAAAAGAGACGTATCCACTGGCAACGATTGCCCAACCCGACCGCCTTGAAAGTCCAAGGAGCGAGGGGGCATTATAAAAACGAGTCAGGATTTCCCTTAACGGTATATATTATACGCGACTCCCATTCACCACCGGCGCTCACGTGTGTATGTATGTGTGTACGCACGCAAGTACGGGTATATTATCCCTGATGTACGCGACTCGCTCCGTGCATTCCTTCGTACGGTGTAACTTGCGGTGCGGTATACATACAGGTTACGAAAATCCAGATTAGGACGCACTTATTTGCTGTCATAAAGAGCCGAGGGAGGGAGTCGAGGAAAATACAAGGTCCCCATACTTGCTCAATACTCGTGATGAGGAGATATGTATATGTGTATATGTATACACATTACGTGGACATTCAAATTTAATGTGATACAGTCGCGGCAGCGTTGTGTGCATGTATATATATGTATGTACGAGCGGGCGCTCGTTACCGTTAAACTGACTTCCGGTTGCCCACCTACCTACCTACTTTCGCCCTCCTCCTCTTTTTTTTCCTCCTCCCGCGAGAAGTCGGAGTAAGAGAAGGTGGATGATAGCTCGCGGCGCGAAGGAGATCTCCTCGCGTCGTTTGCTCCTTGGAGGCGCGCGCGCGAGAGAGAGGCGATAACAAGTTTCGAGACGAGAGGAGGACAGATGTTCTCCCCCCCCCTTCGCTGGTCTTGTTTGTACTCGGAGTTGATTTAGTGGGAGATGTCGGATGCTACTACTAGTGCTGCAAGTGTACGAACTTTCGATAAGACTTTGAGGGCTAAAAGGGGGGAAGATGGCGAGATTATTTTGTTTTTTTTACACCCGAGTTTTATCACGGGTTCAACGAGGTTTTTTTTTGGGACTAAGTGTGGGTGTACGAGTTCAAATTGATTAGGTTGAAATGACCTGACAAGATTCAGCAGCGATGAACATGCTTTAACCAATACAAAAATCTAAAAATGAGTTTTTAAAATTCATCACCTTACGTAAACCATCCCTTGCGGTGTACGGTAAAATTTTACTACGGTAGATTTTTTACATTGACATTCTTACCACGATTACTACGTAAATTTAGCCGCTTCTTAAAAAAATCTAGTACTTTTTTAAAATTAAAATTTTCGACTGCGTTTGCAAACTAAATTATATATACGCGCTCCCGTGTTCATCAAGGATCAGCATGTTTGTAATGGATCGCTCACTTGTATCAATTTATGACAAACGATGCCAGCCAGTGATTGATGGGCATGGGGTAAGAAAAAAAAAAAAAAAAAAAAAAAAAAAAAGGTAAAAGCTCAACGAGGCGTACACAGTTTTCCCGATAAAAGCGTCAGACCCGATATCTGGAAAACCTGCCGGGGAATCTCGGTCTTTCGACCTCGATGCAGGACAGCCCGCGAGAATCCAGAATACCGATTCCTCCGCGTCGCCCCACGGATTCCATTCAAATTAAGTGCCCGCTCTCTCCCACCCCCCTCACCCCCCTCGATTAATTTTCCATGTAACGATCTCTCTCAGGCGCAGTAAGAAGGACAAGAGGAAGGAAAAAAAAAAAAAAAAAGAAATCCAGTCAGCCCCCTCGAAGTCAGCGAGAGTCAGTAACCCCGTCGAGCAGTCACGTGCCCAAATAGGGGCCACACACACACACGCGCGCACTCACTAAACGAAAAAAAAAAAAAAAAAAAAAAAGCGAAGAGCCCAGCGTTCTCTTGTAAGGCTTGCTTTTCCTCGTCGTCATCGAAATATCACGCCTATACGCTCCTCCTCCTCTTCTTTTCTTCTCAGGTGAAAGAGAGGAGGTTCTTTTCTTTAAAGAGCAAGCGATCGACACACCCTTGGCGGGGTTTATTCAATGGCTCGCCCTGAGTGTGCGCGTGTTGCAAAAAGGGCAAAAAAGGGACACGGGATATGATATGTATGCACGTATATATATACATAGGGAGAGTTCATGCACGCGAATGGCGGCTAAGGTGGATGCGAGAGATGAAAGAAGACCCCACGAGAGGAGGAGGAGGAGGATGGATGATAAGAGGGTGGAAGAGAGAAGAGGGCGAGCGAGTCGTGGAGGAAAATGAGTGTGTAATGAAGGCGAAGGGGAAGGAAATGAAGGCAATCCACTCGAAGGCAATGTGCCACCAAGTGAGCTGCTGCTGCTGTCTGTTTGTGTTAATATACAGTTGCACAATGATAAACAAACGGTTTTGCACGCACGAGTAATTCGAAACGAAGCCTATTTTTTGATGATCAACTAAAAATAAGTAGAAAAAAATAAATAAATCAATAAAGTACCCAAAGCTATGAAATTTACAAGGTCACGACTTCTTGTTGCTATACACAAATACAGGTAATTCATTCGTACTTTGAAAAATGGCGATTTTTGGTTAGAAAGTGCTGTGCACGGGCAAAAGGGAACGAAAGGCAGGGGGGGGGGTGGAAGCAGCGATGTGATAACGCCAGGACGAGTGGGAAAGGTGAAAGAGACTGATGAAAAAAGGAGTCGGACGAACGGGCACAGAAAAACCAGAGAGATGCTCCCACACTTGGAGACTGGTCGTGAAAAAGTATGAGAGATATAATGTACACACACACACACATACTTGGTAAGAGAAAGGAAAAAAACGAGCCGAGGATAAGAGAGGAGAAAAGGGAGGAAGAAAAGTACGGAGAGAAAGCTGGACTGTCTTCCGTGCACTCTCGCAGGGTCGTCAATGCAAGA
This sequence comes from Copidosoma floridanum, assembly GCF_036245765.1. Classification (NCBI taxonomy): domain Eukaryota; kingdom Metazoa; phylum Arthropoda; class Insecta; order Hymenoptera; family Encyrtidae; genus Copidosoma; species Copidosoma floridanum. The sequence goes on from NW_028321878.1 coordinate 8,307,991, forward strand.
GTATGGGGCTGGATTTGCCGCCAACGCCGCGGCTTTAGCCTCCTTCTTTCTCTCGTGTATACGCGTTAACCCCCCGAGCTCGTCCAACGACCCCACACTCGCGCCCATCTACATATATACATAGGCGTTCCGTACGTAGGTGTACGAGTGACTTACGTGTGCATACCAAGAAGGAGCCCTCTGCTATACACCTCTGCTGCTGATATGTATAATACATATAGGAAAGCAGCTCTTGAGATAGGGAGTAGCAGCAGATCGTCAGATTTTTCTTTATGTGCTTTGTTTCCTGGACCGTTGCGGACGAAGAAAGAGGGTGCTGGGTTGAAAGATGCGCCACAGGGGGATGATGGTTCAAACTAAAAGTACTACGCGCAATCCTCTCCTTGCTATCATTGGGTTACCCTTGCAACTTGATCATCGAAATGAAAAATATACGAAAAGCGTGATTGCAACAGGGACACACAAAGTTCACCAGGAGTTGTTGAAGATACAGCTTGTAATAGGCGCTGTTCGTGTTATTGAGTCATCATTCGGCGAAATGAAAAATGAAATGGTTGAAACAGCACTGGTACTTTTAATCGAGCCGTCTATGATTTCAAGTCCAAGAACTGCACCACTGAGACGAAAAATTCTGACGGAGGGACGAGAGGGTATCAAGTTCGTGAGCTACTTTGCATCGTTAAACATCCCAAAGAAGTTCACTCGACTATATACCTATACCGACCGGCAGCAGCAACTCCACTTCTCGGCTTCTCTCCTCTGCCATGCGATACGTGTACATATACATAGTACTTTTCTCGCTCGGTCTTCGAAATAAGGGATTGTTTTACGAACAATTTCATTTGTTCAAAGCTTCGGGAATCTTTTTAATCACTCAGGTGTAGTGTGTTCGTCGAAAAACCTTTTTTCTGATTCTCATTTCCACCTATTTTTATTGAAATTACACTCAAGGGTGGAAACAACAGTGAGGTTCATCACAAAATCAGTTCGTACAACACTCATCGGAGTGATGCTCGAAGCAACGATTGTCAAAGATAGAATAACAGACTCGGATGGGTATATGAAGAGTCTATAAGGTGCCACTCAGCCAATCGAGTAGTCGTGGCGCGAATTCCCGAGGTGCGACGATGACGAGGCAAGCTTTTGTGTGTATACGCTTTCCGCGCTTTATTCCCAAAGTAGAGGAGAGGAAGGGGAGCCGCGTGAAACATCCACTCGACGGGGCGCGCCATCGTTACGCTTGCCGCTCCATATGCGTATACACAAGGCTCCCTCCTCCCTCGCTCGACTCGCAATTAAGGGGCAATATCTCGCGGAGAGGAGCTCCGTGTGTATATATACCCTCTCTTTTCCGCGTCGACTTTCTATCGCGGGCGCGAGAGAGTCGTCGTGCATAGGGTGAGGCGTGTACAAGCACCGTGAAGGATGGGCATACCTCTGCTGGATGTGCCGCAAAACTCTCTCGTCGACTTTCCCCGTTGCTGGTGACATGCTTCATACGCAGGAGGTTCTCGATTTTTCCGAGCGCCTCTGTTGATGGCTGCCGACGACGTGCTGCACCAGAGACGATGGCCAACTCCATTGGTGGTTTTAATCGCCCGAGGTTCTTTTTTCTCCTCCATCTTCTTCTACGTCCCCTAGCGCTTCATGTATTTATGTGCTGGAGAAACGATGTTTTTTACCCATGCGTCCGTTTTAAAAGGTCCATTTCGGTTTCGATTAGTGTCGCTTCGAGCTTTCGCTTTTGCCGCCATAGTTGCAGTTTACCTGTTTCTTTTTTTTTTCCCTCCCCCCATGGAAAGGCTTTACTTTCTCTCTTTTGCCGTGCAACACTCGGTAAATGATTTCCGGGGTAGCGGTGAGGATTTGAGAGACAATGACGTGTGCGACGTTTGCGTATTATTTTCAGGTGGTACTCGTCGAAAAATGTCGCGTATAAGGAGTGCTTGACCGATTGTATCGTATGTGGCACGATCAATGCAAACCATGAGGTGTATATTTTGTGCAAATATTATGAGGGTACCATTCGAGTATGGTGCCAAGGAAAAAGAATTTTGATTACACGATAAATTCACTCCAGAAAGCAAAGGTGAGTGTGCGAAAAAAAAAAAAAAAAAAAAAAAAAACAGATAGACAGATTGTACATAAACGTAAAACGTATATGGAAAAGCAGCGGTTGAAGTAGCGATGGTAGTGGTAGGGTACGTCGGAAACAGCGATGGAAGCTCCGAGACAGCATACGGCGGCGCGTATGATCCCGGATGCCGTGGCCCCTCGCGCTTCCTTCCTGCGATTTGCCGGTGGCGCACCTTTCCTTTTTTTACGTTATTCGACTTTTTTTTTTTTTTTTTTTTTTTTTTCTCTTTCACACCAGTGGTCTGATGAATCAGTAAGGGCTAGTTTTTTTTTACCCTCCCTGCACTTGCTACCTTTTACAAACGATTATTTGGAGGATCCTGGGCATAAGAATCAAGTGTGAATGAGTTATTGGTGGTGACGTATTAAGTAAAATTACAAACCTAATTTCTAACTTATATATAGGTGCGAGTTTTCATTGCTTCGTCCAATACCCACACGTAAAACTTACATTTGACAATATTTTATCATCACAGACCGTGATATTTGAAATTCGTGTTACTGATTACCAACAAATACAGGGGAAATTGAATAAAAACCATCTTTCAAATGAGTCGAAATTTGTTTTAATAATTATTTCCGACTTGAAACTATTGAAATGTTTGTTAAAATTATCAAGGTAAATGTAATAGCACAAACTCCATTTTCGACAGACATTTTATCTCTGAAACATGAGAAATCTCAAAGAGCGCTCGGGAGTCAGAAGATCGTACTTACACGTAAAATTTGACGTTTATACCCAGCCACGCGATAAACACCTCCTTTATTGTTGCAAAACACAAAGAGCATTAAATACATCGTGCACTTCCGCTCTGTCGAAAATGAAGGCACAGTACCATATAAACTTCCATTCTCGCGGGGTAATAAAGATTTCGGGGGCGATAAGAGCGTGTTGAGCACAAAACGCACTTGCAGAATAAAGGAAAAGGACGCGACCGAGTTTCGGGCTGAAGGTGAAATAAAGGTGTTCACCCGTTGTTGTCCAAAGGTCGAGGTCAACGCAATCGGCATCACCGAACGGAAACAAATTAATCAACTCGGCGCGCCGTGCGTGCTCTTACGAATTGCAGTAGTGAGTCACGTTCTGCAGGTAAATCATCAAAACGTATATAATTAAATATCAATTTCTACAGAGCGCGATGTCACTTTGATTCGCCAAAATTGTGCTTACGAAAGGACTAATCGGAGCCTCCTCCTCGACCGATTTACGACTCAGTAATCCAAAACTCGCGACAAAAAGAAAAAAGGAATTATACTATAAAGGGAGTCCCCTCATAAATTTCAACTTCACGTGCCTCCTGCCCCTGCCGCTTTGCGAAAAGAAAAAAAGGTCCTCATCAGGACGCAAGCCAGTTTATTATTGTTGTTTTTTTTTTTACCTTTCGTCGCGCGTGATTTCGCCGCGTGTACGCGCGCCCAATATTAAAACGGACCCCGAGAGAGAGGGAGACGAGTTGCCAGTGCTCTCGGGCTATATTCGGAGGAGCCGAGAAACGCTCCTTTTTAAGGGCAACTCTCTTTTCCTCCTCCTGGCCCCCGCCTCCTTGTTCCCTCGTCGCTTCTCTTTTCTCGACGTTGACGTTGTTGTCGGGTGACTCGCGTGCGTCAAGTCGACCGGCCGCTCGAGAGAAGGGAAGGGTGAAGTAGCGGAGGAAGGTTGGGAATATTAAAAAAAAAAAAAGATCAAAAGGATACCCACATCGGAGGGGGGGGAAGAGAGAAACAGTTCTGGAATTCCGAAAAGATAGCCATCCGATTCCTCTCCTTCTGATAAAACGTCTGGGAAATCGTTGTTTTCGCAACGCGGGTATTTACTCCACTCTTACAACTCTATACCAACAAACTATAACGTTGTACTGCAGGCACGCAAAATTAAGGAAAAACATTAATGACAATTTATTCGGCACAGATTAAACGATAATGGATAATTGTCAAAGAGATATAATTGTATATGCACATGCCGTAGAGGTAAACGTCGGCACATTCGCGAGACGCTTAATTTAGGGCGCGGGGAGGGGGGTACTATAATCGTTTGAAAATTCCGTTTTCCTCCCCTCCCTTCGCTTCGGAGAAAGAGCATAAAAAAAACACGAATCGTGTAGTTTTCATTACGTAATTGCTGAACGATAATCATCGCAACGCCAACACACACGCGGCAATCTTCTCTCTCTTTCAAATCTTGCGCGCACAATCAGCTAATCGTCGAAAATTTTTCGAGCAGCTCGAGCTTGCAATCGCGTAATAATGGGTACACTCACATCCCGGAGCGGAAATTTTCCTCTCGTAGCGTTACTCTGCCCCTTACACGTGCGCTCGTACACGCATACGTAGAGTCGCACGTACAAACAAGGAAGGAGAAAGACGGAGGTAAAGGAGAGTCCGACTCTGAGTGTACTTATTGACTATGTGTGTATATTTATGCGTATACATGCTATACGCGCGTACGTCGTAATCTCTGAAAAAAATCACGAGTTGGAGGACACTAAAGTTTCAAAAGTCTTATACGGGTACCTTACTGTTAGTCATTGTTTTCAGTTCGATTGTAACCCAAATAAAAACACTTTCTTCGAAATGAATAAAAAAAGCTCGAGGTGGAGCTTCAATTTCAGCAGTCGTGGAGTCGGAAACACCGGAGTTGCGGGAAATTCAAGTTAGATCATGCAATGTATACACATATAAAAGTAAATGACGATGAATTTATGTCACCAGAGCTTAAATTAAAGCTCCTTGGGTCAGCATTCACTGCGAGGAAGCTTTTACCCTTAAGGTTCTTTTTTGTACCCAGTATGAGAGTTTGGGTGAGACTTTTGGCATCATCCGTACAGTCTTTTGTGGCATGAATATGGGAGAGCCTGTAGTGGCGACAAACACGAAATTCTATGGATGGCCCAAACAACTTCATAATTTAGTAAGCCGTGTGTGTCGGTGGGTAAAACAATGATAAATTACACGAAGTAAAATTTGGCGTTGCGAGCGAGGAAGATGTGTAACCTGGAATCGTTATTAAAAAAATATGTTTCAGAAGATTTAGACATATGGATACCCATACAGGGGAGAGGCGATAAGGGAAAAGTCAAGCGCAACTGTACAACGGCGACGATCCGAATCACATGTATTATCTCGGCGCGCGCGTGTATGTCGTGTACGTGTGCGTGGAGAGCGAGAAAGAGACAAACTATCGGTGTGCGTCCCATAAGTGTATCTAATGCACGATGTGTATACGCGGGGAGATCTCCTTCATGAAAGCAAAGAGTGAAAGAAGAGGAGGAAGAGCCCCGTGTATACGTATACAAAGTGCAAAGAAGAGACGTAAGTATAGGTACGGGCAGAGCGCGGTGTATGTATACATATGTATGTATAGGCGAGCGAGCGAGCGATTTGTCGAGGCACGGGGTGTGACGGGGAGAGAAGAAGCGAGTAGGTATATAATACAAGCGGGTGAACGAGCGAGGGGGCAAGTAAAAGGCAATGCACTGTAAGGAGCTCACCGCTCTCGCGGGTACAACTCTCGAGCAGCGCTCCCAAAAGTGGCTATCGAACTTGGGGGGAAATTCAAATTGGCTATATGGAGCAAGACGCAAAACCTCAGATAACTCGACAACATTCCATACACCATAACTTGATCAATTAATCCTAAGCTATTTAACCCAATAACCCAACGCGCCCATACGCAGTATCACAAGCATTAATAATTAATAAAATAAATTAAACAATAACGCAAGCGCCAATCCCCACACAACCCGGGGCGCTTACTGGTCACTTTAATTATTAAGAAAATTAATAAAGTAGAGCAAGCGCCAATCCCCACACAACCCGGGGCGCTTACTGGTCACTTTAATTATTAAGAAAATTAATAAAGTAGAGCAAGCGCCAATCCCCACACAACCCGGGGCGCTTTCTGATCACTTTGTTAATGAATATATTAAATAAAATAACACAAGTGCCAATCCCCACACCACCCGGGACGCCTACTGGTCGCTTTAATTATTAATAAAATAACACAAGCGCCAATCCCCACACAACCCGGGGCCCTTACTGGTCACTTTAATTATTAAGAAAATTAATAAAGTAGAGCAAGCGCCAATCCCCACACAACCCGGGGCGCTTTCTGGTCGCTTTAATTATTAACAAAATTATCAAAGTAGAGTAAGCGCCAATCTCCATAAAACCTGGGGCGCTTACTGGTCACTTTAATTATTAACAAAATTAACAAAGTAGAGTAAGCGCCAATCCCCACACAACCCGGGGCGCTTACTGGTCACTTTAATTATTAAGAAAATTAATAAAGTAGAGCAAGCGCCAATCCCCACACAACCCGGGGCGCTTTCTGGTCGCTTTAATTATTAACAAAATTATCAAAGTAGAGTAAGCGCCAATCTCCATAAAACCTGGGGCGCTTACTGGTCACTTTAATTATTAACAAAATTATCAAAGTAGAGTAAGCGCCAATCTCCATAAAACCTGGGGCGCTTACTGGTCACTTTAATTATTAACAAAATTAACAAAGTAGAGTAAGCGCCAATCCCCACACAACCCGGGGCCCTTACTGGTCACTTTAATTATTAAGAAAATTAATAAAGTAGAGCAAGCGCCAATCCCCACACAACCCGGGGCGCTTTCTGGTCGCTTTAATTATTAACAAAATTATCAAAGTAGAGTAAGCGCCAATCTCCATAAAACCTGGGGCGCTTACTGGTCACTTTAATTATTAACAAAATTAACAAAGTAGAGTAAGCCCCGATCCCCACACAACCCGGGGCGCTTACTGGTTGTGTGGGGATTGGCGATTGCTCTACTTTATCAACTTTGTTAATAATTAAAGCGACCAGAAAGCGTCGCAGGTTGTGTGGGGATTGGCGCTTGCTCTACTTTATTAATTTTCTTAATAATTAAAGTGACCAGTAAGCGCCCCAGGTTTTATGGGGATTGGCGCTTACTCTACTTTGATAATTTTGTTAATAATTAAAGTGACTAGTAAGTGCCCCGGGTCGTGTGGGGATTGGCTTTTGTGTTATTTTACTTATTACATCAATTAACAAAGTGACCAGAAAGTGCCCCGGGTTGTGTGGGGATTAAGGCTTGTGTTATGTTACTTATTTTATTAATAATTAAAGTGACCAGAAAGCGCCCCGGGTTGTGTGGGGATTGGCGCTTGCTCTACTTTATTAATTTTCTTAATAATTAAAGTGACCAGTAAGTGCCCCGGGTCGTGTGGGGATTGGCTTTTGTGTTATTTTACTTATTACATCAATTAACAAAGTGACCAGAAAGTGCCCCGGGTTGTGTGGGGATTAAGGCTTGTGTTATGTTACTTATTTTATTAATAATTAAAGTGACCAGAAAGCGCCCCGGGTTGTGTGGGGATTGGCGCTTGCTCTACTTTATTAATTTTCTTAATAATTAAAGTGACCAGTAAGGGCCCCGGGTGGTGTGGGGATTGGCACTTGTGTTATTTTATTTAATATATTCATTAACAAAGTGATCAGAAAGCGCCCCGGGTTGTGTGGGGATTGGCGCTTGCTCTACTTTATTAATTTTCTTAATAATTAAAGTGACCAGTAAGGGCCCCGGGTTGTGTGGGGATTGGCGCTTGTGTTATTTTATTAATAATTAAAGCGACCAGTAGGCGTCCCGGGTGGTGTGGGGATTGGCACTTGTGTTATTTTATTTAATATATTCATTAACAAAGTGATCAGAAAGCGCCCCGGGTTGTGTGGGGATTGGCGCTTGTGTTATTTTATTTAATATATTCATTAACAAAGTGATCAGAAAGCGCCCCGGGTTGTGTGGGGATTGGCGCTTGCTCTACTTTATTAATTTTCTTAATAATTAAAGTGACCAGTAAGCGCCCCGGGTTGTGTGGGGATTGGCGCTTGTGTTATTTTATTTAATATATTCATTAACAAAGTGATCAGAAAGCGCCCCGGGTTGTGTGGGGATTGGCGCTTGCTCTACTTTATTAATTTTCTTAATAATTAAAGTGACCAGTAAGCGCCCCGGGTTGTGTGGGGATTGGCGCTTGCTCTACTTTATTAATTTTCTTAATAATTAAAGTGACCAGTAAGCGCCCCGGGTTGTGTGGGGATTGGCGCTTGCGTTATTGTTTAATTTATTTTATTAATTATTAATGCTTGTGATACTGCGTATGGGCGCGTTGGGTTATTGGGTTAAATAGCTTAGGATTAATTGATCAAGTTATGGTGTATGGAATGTTGTCGAGTTATCTGAGGTTTTGCGTCTTGCTCCATATAGCCAATTTGAATTTCCCCCCAAGTTCGGTAGCCACTTTTGGGAGCGCTGCTCTCGAGCCGGCACCCACCACCACCACCACCACCACCAAACACTCCGCGACTACAACTATACTACATACAATCTCCCTACCGCGTACATATATACACACACGCATACATACTGTATATTACATATACATCCCGTCTCTTTTGCTTTTGCTCCCCTCTGCGTTCACAGTCGCGCCGTTTCTTTTTTGTATCCCTCTCTGACTCTCCCCCCTCTCTCTCTCTTTAATTCTTTCTTTCTTTCTTTGTGTAAGTACTGTAAGTATACGTATATGTACGCGAGAGAGAGAGAGTGCCTTTTCCTTATGAACGACGCGCGCCCCCTTATTCTTGAACACGTGCGTCTGTATGTGTATATAAGTACGCTTCGTATATTCTACCCACTTTAAGGAGATTACGTTCCCTCTCTCTCTCTCTGCTTAGCTCTTTCTGGCCTCTGATGTGTAAGCGCAAGTGTAAATGCCCACTCTGGCTAATACGTGCATTACTTCATTCTTCTGTATAATTATACGGTGGGCTATTTAATGCGTTGGAAGGAACTGATTACCCAAACTCCACGAGGGAAAATTGTAACCAAGGCTTTTTTTTTTTTTTTACTGAATAATTGATTAAGAAGAAAAAGAAAAAATGGGTCTTAAAAGGGGGGATGAACGTGTCTTGAAACAAAAATAAATTCTTTTTTTTTTGCTTGACTGGAGTGTGTTCTGATAAACTTGCGTGTAGTAACTTGAAGGAAGAAAAAAAAAAAAAAAAAAAGGTGAGTCCACCCCCGTACATGGCCTCTCTACCGCGAGAGTATATATAGGCCGTCACGAGGCCGGGCATGCATCCATTCAGTGATCGCTGCACCCACGCGCCTCCTGTCTCCGAAGTCAAGCCTTCCTCTATCTCTCTCTTTCCACTTCCCCGCTATGTACATGCATGGGCGCCATTTCTTTCCGCGGTTCATTCACGCGGGCCGTGTGTACCCTCCTTATCCTCTCGCCACCATACAAGCACCGTATATATTGTATACCCGGCCTCTTTTACCGTTCTCTCCTATACGGCTTATCTATGGATACGGGGACGCCCCTCTCTCCGTCTCTCTCTTTCTCGCGTCGTCTTGACCAAAGCGCTATGTATACCTATCTCTGCGTCCTAGTGTTTCAGGAGAAATAAGAAGCTATTTCCCTCTCTCTCTGTTGTTTCGTCCTTCCTCATTTTTTTTTCTTTCCCCGTTTTTGTTGATACGTGCTTAGGAAAGTGAAACATTATACATATTTTTTTTTTTTTCCACTCTTGTTTCCAAGGAGATTTCTTGCGCGGAAAAAAATGAAACTCGTGGGAAAGTTCGGGTATCGGAGCGCGTTATCGCCGACGAGCTTACCGAAGGAGACGGGAAAAGATTGGTTGTCCAGGGCAAACAGCGCCCGTTTGCTCAAGGGCTGCACCCAACAAATCAATAAGGATCATGTGTATTGTATACGTATAGAAACTGCTGCTGAGAAATTCGTTGTTCAGCAACAGCGACGTTTCAATATAAGTACAAATGTATAACAGGCTGGCGTCGTAGTTAATTGTAGCGACGAGTTGTTGGAAGCGTATTTTGTCCCAAAAAATTAGCCAACAAACTCACTTTGCGTGTCTTCGTTGGTCAAAACACAACTCTATAGGGTGCGGTAACATAATTAACCAAGTTTCCCCCTTTTTGTTTCATTCGCAAACAGAAACACTTATCAATATGTCGAAAGTAAAGTAAAAAAAAAAAAAAAAAAAAAAAAAGAGAAGGCCAAAGTAAATAACAAGAAAGCGAGACTCTCGCCTCGAGGAGGGTGTGCGAGATTCCTCGGCGCGTAAATATAAAACGCCCGCAGGGCCAACGCGGCCGGAGGGGGAAATCAAAAGACGCCGAGCGAGCGTCGTCTTTTTGGGCTCTCCCTCTCTCTCGCATCTCGATTTCCTTTTCCCCCCGTTGCGATGCGATGCCAGTGACTCTTTTATCGGCTCGTAAAAAGAGAGAAAGACGAGAGCCTCCCCCCCCCCCGGATTTGTTCGCCCTTTCGTTCGTTCGTGTGTGTGTCACTGGTGATTCGATTTCTCGATCGTGTCGTAGCTGGCCGGGTCTCTTCTTGTATAAGTACGAGGATAAGAGATTTTTTATGGAGACCATCGCGGGGATTAGCACCGATATTTCTCATTTTGATTTTGAATATCGTGTAATGCAAACCGAAATTTTATCGCCAAAAACTCATAGGATATTGCCACATCGGGTTGCCGTCGTCCATCATGGCATACACATTTGCGTAGGAGTATATAAAACCACAATGTCTGGGAGCTAAAAGAAGAATAGGAAAAAAAAAAAAAAAAAAAAAAACCAGCTTCCAAACAGATTATTTACCTTGGTGTCGAGGCGTAAATCAAAAGGACTTTAAAAGCATAGGGGCACAAAAAACAGTCAAAATAAAAGACAGAGAGGAAAAAAAGAGGGTTAATTATAGGTTTCGGCGCGGCTTATTGAGCAATATCGCGGAGTTAGAATTAGTAGAAGGGATAAGGAAAAAAACAAAACTCGCCATGTCTCGTTGGCGCATTAGAGGGTCCCGTTATGTGATGTGCTTGCGTGTAAAACTAGCGTGCTACTCGTTTTCGAGCGCTATACGTACGCGTGCGATACGCGGGTAGGTATACGTATTACAATTGTGCATACGGGACATAAGATTAGAAATGGCTCTACTTTTTTTAGTTCATCGGTACCGTGTGCACATATAAATTTGCTGTAAGCGCACACGGTTGGAATTTCATTCACGTAAACCTATACAATTGGAAAAAAATCAAACGCCATGATAATTAATTAATTTTCTTGTAAGGCCATATGATACATACGTTCGATCTGTATCAAGTACAGAGACATACGAAATTTTGCATCGACTGGGGAAAAAAAAGAGATGCCAAGTCCGTCCAAGCTACATCATATACGTAATATGTAAGTATACCCATATAGGTATTCAGGGACATATTAGTATCGGAGTTTGAAGGTATGAGTAGCCCTGATTGGAATTTCCGATGGCGAGCTGGAGCTGAAAATCGGTATGGATTGAGAACGATTGCCAAGTTACGTTACCACTATATATAGAACAAGTTATTTTTGTCGTTTTTTTTTCTCTAGTTATAGTCTCACTAGCACATAGATTTACAAAAGTAACATTGTTTAGTTTATTTTAAAGATTTGACTCGATTTGACTAATCAAGCGATATGATTCCGTGTGGTCGTCCTGAACGAAGCTACCCTCATGTTACACATTTGGAAAGTTCAACGAACTCTTTCGAAAGCTTAACCGTGTCAGGGGAGAAACTACCGAAAGCTTTGAATATATAGCCAACAGCGGTGAAAACTACTTTTATTAGAATCTTTCCTCTCCCCCACCCCCCACCACGTGACAAAACTACAAAGTATACCCGAGTATACCCACCTAAAACAGAAACAATCAACAGCTCAAAAAACGTCTAAAGTCTCTCTTCCACCCTGCCCTCATAGAGTTCTTTACCTTAAGGAACTAAGTATACAGTGTGTAGGTAATATATATGTATATATAACGTAGGAGGAAGAGGAAAAATAATTTGCGACTTTCTCTTCTCCATATCTTTCGAGCACCTCACCTCGCACGTAATTAACCCAAGAGGAAACAGTCCTGTACAACGTGTATTATGTGACCCTACCCCCCCACAATCTTATATAGGTACATCCCCGAGGCTCTGCACTTATCGCCTCTTCCGCAACAAGCCGCTGCTGCGTATGGGGGAGGGAGGGGGTGGTTGGTTGGTTTTTCACGGAAAATGTAGCCACGAAGGCGGGGGAGTGCAAGTAGCGTACCTATATACCTACACGCGTCAGTGTATGTAATAAAGAAGCTGCTGCGCAAGGAGAAAGAGAGGAGGAATAATAAGAAGTCAGGGCCCTCTCCTCGAGCAGCGGCTCTACAACGAAAATAGGCTCTCTTCTTCTCGCGGAGTGTAAGATACCGAGAGAGAGAGAGAGAGAGGAGGCGCGCACAAGACGCCCCTTTCTTCCCGTTATACCGCGTCCTCCTTTGCGCTCGTGATGCACGCGCTCTTGTGCACCGTATGTATATATATACGCGTTCCCCCTTGCTGCTTGATGGGTCCGCGTTTTGTAATGACAAACGGGAGGTGGTCTATATGGCTTTTCCGGCGTGCACAGGTCTCTCCGAGGATGATCGTCTACGGGTTGGTGTATATATACAATATACAGGTACCTGCGAGAGTACAAACTGTAGTTGTGTTCGCGGGGAGAGAGAGAACTCTCTCGTATAAATAGTGGCTGATGCGCTTTCTAATGCTAAGCGTACATACGAACATGTCACTTGCACTACTACACCGACTCTCACCGCGAGACAAGTGGAATCCTTTTGTTTGATGACTGTTTTTCTTTAGCATCGAGTAAAAAAGAAAGGATGACGTCCTATCGTATAAACCCTTGTACCCTGTACCTTATTTTTGTTGAACTCGATATACACACACACAGTGCATGATATATACTATACGTTACAACTAGAGGGTGAGGCATGTGTAAAATATACATATGCAGGACCAATTTTATTTTGGGGTATACTTTTATATACTATTATTCATGCTACCTCTTCATATTCGTTCCGTTAAGGGATTTAATGGCGATTATACGCTGTTATTTCGCGCAAAGACATTACGACGCCCTATATATATGTTTGTTTATAAAGTATGAGCTTTTCCTCTGATGGCAGTGCAAAGTGATATTGTTTCGCACTTGTTTACTTTGTAGGTGTACGTAGGTATAGATGGGCAGATATTTATACACTCTACACCGAGATGTGCGCAGGCATTTAGATATACACAAATGAATACGAGTATTTATGCAAAATTTATTTTAATTCATCTATTAAAGCAACTCACCAAAAAATCAACCCCATTAATGCAGATCCGACAGCCACTTTTCTAGGTTATAGTTCTTAGTTTTTGTTGAAAACGGTCGCGCACTTATTAATTAACCGAACATGTACTTGGCAGTCGTATTTTTACTTGTACTTAACTCGTAAACGTTCTTATAAACTTGTCCTGAAAAACACCGCGTACGGGATCGAAAAATGCCGACACTCCTATGATTCACGATGTACAGCCATCTCCAGTTCCTTCCTTGGAATACAACAGAACCACCCCAACCCCTATTAGTAACTCACTGATAGTAGCTGCCTTTATTTCCGGCGAGTAAAGGGACACACGCACGCGTGTGCATTGTTTTATACTGATGGTATACGGTTACCACATTACCACATAAGGTAATTGTGGGGTTGCTCGATCCTCGGCCACACTCGCGCGGTCCATATGCGTGTGTCCCGTATTCAAATGAGAATCAACGCCATCTAGCGGTATGCGCTTTCTCGGCTATTTGAGGGTGCTTTTCGCGCATGCGCATTGAACATAAAATTAAAAATGCACGTGTATACCTATATACATTTATTTTTTTTCGGGCAATCGGCGCCGATAACGCGCGTTATCTAACGAGACGTTGTGTAGTGAGGACCCTGCTGTACCGACGGCCAAATGAAAAATATTTTCACCTCATCATCAGTTATCGGTACGACAGGATCCTTCTTGCACAATGTCTCACTAGATAACGCTGATTTTAGCAAAACATATATATGTATACATGTGCAGAGATATTATTACTATAGGCAATAAGGCAATATAGGCAAGTCTTTTCTCTTAACATAACCTAACGATGTGTCAGTGTAACATGTGGAAATTTAATCTTTATTAATATCTTGAGTGTTATTGAGTGTTATACTTTAATTGTAAGAATCTATTTGAAATTAAAATCTTTCATTACTTTATTATTCACTATTATAAAATTTTTTAAATTTAATTGTTTTAAGATTTACCGTATCACTATTTTTAAAAATGCTGTAGAGTCTAAAACTAGCACGTTCTATCTAAACAAATTTTCAGATCAAAATGTCCACTCCAGAAGATTTTACTGCTCACAAGCAGCACAGGGATAGTAAATCTGGCCGGAAAGCTGATAAGAAAAAAGAAAAGAAGAAGAAACCTTTGGAAGGAGATCCCAAAAAGAGAAATCCCAAGGCTTTTACATTCAACTCGGCAGTCAAGGCAGAAAGACGATTTAGGCGTAAACAAGATGTTGACACAAAAAAGCAACACATTCCTCTTATTGATCGAACACCTTTGGAACCTCCACCAGTCCTGGTTGCTGTGGTGGGGCCCCCTAAAGTGGGGAAATCCTTACTCATTGAGTGCCTTGTAAAAAATTTCACAAAACAACCACTTTCCAACATTACTGGACCTGTGACAGTAGTAGCTGGTAAACGCAGGCGAATCACGTTTCTTGAGTGTAACAATGACATAAACAGTATGATAGACATTGCCAAGGTTGCTGATTTGGTTCTGCTTCTTGTCGATGGCTATAACAAGTTTGAGATGGAAACATTTGAGTTTCTTAATATATGCCAAGTTCATGGTATGCCACGTATCATGGGTGTTTTAAACCATTTGGATTTATACAAAAATGCCAGACAAATGAGAAAGACAAAAAAGGAGTTGAAACGCAGATTTTGGACAGAGGTTTATCAGGGAGCAAAGTTATTTTATTTGTCTGGTTTGTTGCACGATGAATACATGCGCCAGGAAATTAAAAATCTGGCCAGGTTTATATCTGTCATGAAATTCAGACCCATTACCTGGAGGAGTACACATCCTTACTTACTCGTTGATCGTGTCGAGGACTTAACTGATCCAGAATTGATGAGACAGAACAGTAAGGTTGACAGAAATATTTCACTATATGGGTAATTATTATTTAAACTATTAATCAACTAATGCTCATTATTAAATGTGTTGAAGTAATGTTTTGATGAATTTATATTTTTTAGCTATGTACGAGGTGTACCTTTTCATAATCAGTCTTCCATTCATATTCCTGGCTGTGGAGATTTAAAGATCAAGGATATAAGTTTTTTGCCAGATCCATGTCCACTACCAGAACACTTGAAAAAGAGAGCTTTGGTGGAAAGAGAGCGTTTGATATATGCACCGTTTTCTGGAGTTGGTGGCATTGTTTATGACAAAGATGCAGTTTACATCGAATTAGGTGGAAGTCATCATCACAATAAAGACGACGATACTGGTTTAGTAAGCCAATTGCTTCAGACTCAAGAAACTTTAGATCATAAACTGGAGAAGAGTGAACTTCAGTTATTTACCGGCTCAGTTCCCATAAAGTCTCAAGATGTCAAGCAAATATTTATGGAAGAAGGAGATTACAATGAAAAAAAATTGGGAAAACAAGGTGATGTCAACGGCTTTTTAAACGATAGTGACGATGATGGTGATGATAGTGATGAGCAGAGTGAAGATGGAATGGATGTAGATAATGATGATGAAAGTGATACAGAACAGGAAAAATCATGCGAGAGTGAAGAAGAAGACGAAGATAAAGACAACGAGGAAGATCCCAACGATGCAGACACATCATCAAATAAAAGAAAAGCTGCTCAAAAACTGTCAGGCAAGAAAAAAATGAAGTTGGAAATATCAGCACCCAAGGAAGACGAAGAGAGTACAAAAGTTTACCGAAAATTACACATTAATCAAGATGAACACGTGAAAAACAAAATTTCGGAAGTACTGGACCTTGTGGACAGCATTGATTCTAAAAAGTCAAAATCTAGTAAGCGACCCAAAGAAGATAGCGATAACGAAAGTTTTGATGAACTGAGCGAGGATGAAGAAGTAGATTTTGAGTCGAAACTCGAAAAAGATGAGGTGGGTGAAGATAATGAAAGTGATGAAGAGGAGGGAGAAAATCAAGGCGAGGATGAAGAGAATGACGATGACAGTGAGGAGGAAGATGATTCGCCAGACAATTTGAAATGGAAAAGGAACATAGCTGAGCGAGCGCGTGAAGCTTTCTTGCAGCGTCAACAGAAAAACGTTAATCTGCAGCGCCTAGTTTATGGGGTCTTTGACGAGAGTAAATCAGAAAAGAAAGAACAAAAGGAAGAAAGAGATGCAAATGATGTTGAAAACGAACTCGGTGGTATATTCCGTGTCGTTCAAGAAAAACAAAAACGGATGATTGAGGAGCGTGAACTCAAGAATCAAGAAGAATGTGTGTTTTATTCCAAGGAACCACCTCGTGATTGGCTTGAAGAAAGTAACAAAGACCTTTTGATCAATCGCTTTGTCACTGGCAAGTGGAAAGAATCCGAGGATGCAGAGACTCTTTTGAAATTAGGTGGTTAAATAATATTTTTATTCAATTTATATAAAAGTTACTTCTTTACAGCTTAAAACTCTTGTTTCATACTTTTTCTTTTAAATAGACGCTTTGGACGACGGCGAAGTCTTTGACGACTTTGAGGATTTGGAAACTGGCAAAAAGTTCACAGCCGAGGAACAGACTAAAAAAGAAGATGGCGAGTCGGAGGAAACAAAAGAAGATGACGCCGAGCACAAAAAACTCCTCGAGAAGAAAAAGAAACTCAAAGTGCAGTTTGACATGGAGTACGATACGACCGACAAAACGTACTACGACGACCTGAAGGAAGAATGCCAGCGCCAAGCAAATCTGAACAAATCCGAGTTTGAAGGCCTGGACGATTCAATTCGCGTGACCCTCGAGGGCTACCGTCCTGGTATGTACGTGCGTCTCGAGATCGACAACGTGCCCTGCGAGCTCATCGTCAATCTCGACCCCAGCTATCCAATGGTCGTCGGTGGCTTGCTCCCTGGCGAAGAGAACATCGGCTACGTACAAACGCGTTTCAAAAAGCACAGGTGGTATCCGAAAATACTGAAAAGCAAGGATCCCATCATTATGTCTGTCGGATGGAGGAGATTCCAAACTATAGCCATATACTCGCAGTTAGGTAAGATTTTGATTCGTTTGGTTTTTTATTTCAACGCAGGGTTAATCATATGTGTACTGACTATCGATTAATTTTCAGAGCACAATATGCGTAACAGAATGCTAAAGTACACGCCGGAGCACGTGTCGTGTATGGCACACTTTTGGGGTCCGATCACGCCTCAGGGTACGGGAGTTCTCGCTGTTCAGGATGTGTCCAGGGTCGACCGGAACTTCCGCATCATCGCGACGGGCTCAATCGTCGAAGTGGCCAAGAGCAGCAAAGTAATGAAAAAACTCAAGCTGAAGGGCGTGCCTTACAAACTGTTCAAAAAGACGGCTTTCATAAGGAACATGTTCACCTCGAGACTGGAAGTAGCCAAGTTCGAGGGTGCCAAGATCAAGACGGTCTCGGGTATCCGAGGTATGATCAAGAAGCCTGTCTGGGACGATAAGCTCGACGGTGCCTTCCGCGCCACGTTCGAGGACAAAATACAACTCTCCGACATCGTCTTCTGTCGCACTTGGTACCCCGTCGAGATTCCACGCTTCTACAACCCCGTTACCTCGCTTCTACTGCCTCTCAATCAAAAGAATAGTTGGACGGGCATGAAGACCAGCGGCCAGCTGAAACACGAACTGAATATCCATGTCGAGCCGAATCCGGACAGTTTCTACACGCCAATCGAGCGCGAGCCCAAATTTTTCAAGCCACTGTTCGTGCCTAGATCTCTGCAGAAGGAATTACCCTATCAGGACAAGCCAAAAGTAGCGGCCAAGTTCGGCAAGCGCAAGCAATTCGACAAGCAACGGGTGGCCGTAGTCAGAGATCACAAGGAAGCGAACGTCGCGAGGCTGATGAAAATGATTAGGACCAACTACGCGCACAAGGAGCTCAAGAACAAGGAGGCCACGCACAAGAGGATGGAAGCGCTGAAGAAACGCTACGAAGAGGAGGAGGCCAAAAAGCTCAAGCGCCAGAGGGTAATGAAGAAGCAGATATTCAGCGATCTTGCGAGGATGGACAAGAAAAATAAAAATAAGGCCAAGTAGCGGGAATCGAGGTGTTGATAAGTTGTTCTTTTGTAAATAAATATCATTTATTATGTGTACATAAGCCTTTTTTTCATTTATTCTTGAACCACAAATTGTCCATAATTGTTATAAATATCATTTATTATGTGTACGTAAGCCTTTTTTTCATTTATTTTTGAACCACAAATTGTCGATAATTGTTGTCCTGCAGTGCGTGTATTAATAAATAATCGCCTACTTTTCGGTATGAACTTAGATTTTAATCTCGTCGAAATAAATTAAATGAATAAATAGTTGAAGCTCGAAAGTGCTGTTACGTAAAATCGAGAAGCAGATAAAGAATTTAACTTTTTACAAATGTTTCAAGTATCACGTAAGTATCGTAAATTTGTGTACTTATACCTTTATTACAGATGTAGCGTTAGTACTGACAATAAAATGAAATTAGTTGATTATTATTAACAAGTTTAGAAATAACTTTTGATAAAAATACAGTCATTGAATAAATTTTACGTGCGGTACGTCCTGTTTATTTTGTTTTCTTTTGAATCTCAACTGGTGGAAAAAAAAATTGTTTTACCATCGTAAGATTTTACGAGTCTTTTTCCCTCTTCTTTTTACTTGTAATCCATGTTCGTTTTTGCCAATTTTACACTTTAACGTAACCACATTCTTTAAATATTAAGTATGAATTATCTGTATGGATTGTAAAAGTAAATACATAGATTTTATCCGGTGTATACTTAGTTCTTTATTTTGATTTTACAAAAATTGGATTTTTTTTGCAACGAGTATTCCAAAACAAACATAATACGTACTTTTTTCTTCAAAAGCAAAATTTTTTGGCTCGAAATTTTTCATGTCTTACGTCGAAAAATGTTTGATGAATTATTTTGAAAAATTTACAATAAATACAATGATGATCGTGGATTGTTGTAACATACAAAAAGGAATAAAAACAAAAAATGCTGATTAGTCGAAGCGAGCGATTAATTCATGTCGTAGCAAACTGTTTGATCAACGTATAGCGTTAAAAGTAATAAAATTGATGTAGAGGGGTATTTTTTACATTACATATTTACATGGGGGTTTTCCCCTCACGCTCTCCGTGCGGAGGTAACGATGAATCAAGTAATTTTAGTATTAGTCAATCTACAAATTAAATGTATTTTTCTTTTTTTATCACACCTGGAGCTAACTACAATTTTATTTCATTTTTTCTAGCGGATCCAATATGAGTCGCAAATTGATTCATTTTAATTGAATACCCATAAGTTTTATTGAAAATGTTTTCACGGTTTTATATATACATATAATACTGAAAAGAGATAAATCTTAGCTATACGAACTAATCGAGGAGCAACACTTGTACATCTTAAAGTTATTTTAATTATATGTGGCAGACATTTGAGCATCTCATAGATAATAATTCTATTAGCTGTATTTAAATATCCATATAACATTGTAATAAAAATCCAAGAGAAATTTAGATTTAAAATGAGTCGAATGATAATTTTTAACTAAAAAACATTGTTGGAAGAAAATATTCAAGCAATAAACACTCGATACACAAGGTTGTAATTTTATACTTCGAAATTTGTAGTATTCTGCGGTTGGTACAGTGCCATTGTTGGGATGGTCCAAAATTGTAATAATTCAACCCGAGAAGAAATTTTGACACGTTTGCCGGAAAATTCTGTCAATGTAAATTAATTACACGGAAAAACCCAATGCGCCGTATAAGCACCTCGACAGTAAAATAGATATTCTAGAGATGATAACCATGGCAAAGTGTTAAATAAATATATAACTTACAACCCAAATTCCAACGTGGTATTCTTGACATGTATATGAGCACACGTTATTCGTGACGCTCCGGGCTCTCTTATCTTTTCGAAATAATGTATACATGCAACTACGAGACACACTCGCGGTACCTGCAGTAAACCCGATAAACTCCACAGCAGTCCGCAGTCAGTGTTCGAGAGAAAAACATCCCTCGTCCGGTGACATTTTAAAAGCCAACACTTTTTGCCGTTTAACGACTCGAGGGATCATCACACACTCGTGTGCATTACTGTTTGCATGAGAAAAAGGTACCTATGTATACATATACACACGTAAATAAGGCATTATTTGGAGAATAGGTACTTTTTTTTTGTTTTCAATCATCTCATAAATACTTAGAGGATACGGAGCTTTTTTGGCAGCGAAAGCGCAATTATATAAACGTGGGGGACCGATCGATACAACGTGCACACACGTAAGTACGTGTAAATGGTGCACACAGGAAATAAGGAAACGCGCGGTTAAACGCTCGTTTTATGGTTACACGTGCCGATGGGGGAGTAAAAATGTTTATACTCGACAAAAGGTTTGATCAATCGTCGGTGAAGCGAGCTTTTTTTTTTATTCACTTAAAAGTACCATCACATAAACGTTCGAAAACGTAAATGGGAAAGAAAGGATTTTACGTCACGGTTTAGAGGTATATATAAATATATACGATGGCACTCTACTCTATACATCTTGTATGGTAATTGCCCAATTGTCCAAGCTTCCATGCTCGAGGTCAAAGTCACGTTGCACGCATCAGCAATGTATGTCGCGTTGTTGGCGCAGTTTATTGTGCGTGTGCCATAGGAAAAATAAAAAAAAACGGAGCTTTTGAAGACCGTGTGTTTTGATAAAAACGCGGAAGATTGCGGTTGTTGTTGTCGTTGCATATACTTATATACCTACGTTCAAGCTGATGCTCTCTTATCGCTCCGCGAGAGACATCGTGCCGTGCGAGTGTTAATGCGATACAATATAATCCGTTATATACTTTGGAGGATCAATAGGATTTGTGGATGTACGCACGTTAATCCAGTGTGGAACATGATTACGATTGAGAGAAAAAAAAAAAAAAAAAGAAAAAAAAAGAGAATGTAAGTACAGATAGAAATTATTTTACCGCAACTGCGGATGAGAGAGCTCGAAAATGTGTATGTATACATACGTGTGCCATACAGTACACGAGGGAAACCTTTTGTCGATGTTTTTCTTTTTTCCGCGCTGCACTTACCTCTCTTTTCCCCTGTGTCCGTCAGATGTATCTCTATTTGCTATGATTATACATATATATATATATATGTATTTTTTTTAATTCTTATTCGTTTCATTGATTTTCTCGTCCTTCGTGTGTAAAAGTGTGGCTATTGGAGTTTCCTGGATTAGTACAAGGACAACCCCTGAATATTCCTCGGTAAATTTTAACCCAACGAAATGACAATGTTTTTTTTTTTTTTTTTTTTTTACCGTTGCAACACGTATACAAAGAGATATCAATAATACCGTTGTTGCTGGTACTATCAGTGTTACTGTTATTATTTTTTATTTATTTTTTTAATCAGTACTTCAACATCAAGGATATTACTATACAATCACTCGCAGATGAACCTTTTTATTAACTTTCATACAAAACGTACCCCCCCACACTGCATGGAAATAATCGATAGCGTATCAAAGGGTTGTCATAGACGAAAAAAAAGAAAAAAAAATTGGCCTATGAAACATACTTGTAAACTAATATTGAGAACATATGTGTATATAATGCGAGGGAGGGTGTTTTGCCTTGTCGAGGTGCGCGCGTGCGCGACCGATTCATCCCCCTTTTGGGATGTATAGGTACATACATGCCTATACATACACCCCATGATATGAGTGGAATAGGATACGTGATTTATTCGCACCAGTCGAGTGTTATCGTGTCGTCGGCCCCGATCGATTCTCGGTTTGAATCTTGGGCCCATTTTTGTCGGGATTTTATGGTTTTTCCTTGTTTTGTGCAAACATACATATGAAAGAAAAAAAAAAAAAAAAAAAAAAAACGCGTCTATGTAGGAAATAAGGGTAAACTCAATGTCTTGCGCCACGTTTCAGCATATGTTTTTGCCATCCAAGTGCTTGATTATTGTCGTTGTTTTCCTAATTAAACGCGTATTGTAAATTTCAACCCAAAAAGGTACACTTTTCTCTTCAATCGCAAAAGA
Organism: Copidosoma floridanum; assembly: GCF_036245765.1. Taxonomy (NCBI): domain Eukaryota; kingdom Metazoa; phylum Arthropoda; class Insecta; order Hymenoptera; family Encyrtidae; genus Copidosoma; species Copidosoma floridanum. Next base: position 8,330,388 of record NW_028321878.1, read on the forward strand.
TACCGCAACAATCGCCCCCTCCCCAAGTTGTTCGATCGCGGGATTAAACACCAGAGCTCTTTCATACAGCGCGTCGACATACAGAGAGAGGTAAGTGCACTCCTCGTATACCATAAAAGAAAAAAAAAAAAAAAAACCGTTTCGCTCCGATAAGCGTAATAGTACCCCTTGTACATGGGTATATATATACTCGGCGATCGGTCTCTCCGTGTGCGTTTCGTGTTTGGGTTCCCTGCACTTGTCTCCCGGGGCAACTCTCTTAAAATCACACGAGTCCCCGTAATAACGTCTATTACTATTCATATACGGGTACAACCGACCGGTTGATGTGCTCTCTGTTGCGCACATTTTGCGTTGGTGCGTTTATAAGTTTACCCTCGGGGGTACAATACATATATACATCCCGCGAACAAACGGAGAATAACAATATCGTTTTGCGTATTAAGTTGTTATGCTCATTTCAGACAAAAGCACACAGAGGATGATCAAAATAACCGAGGAACTGAGTGGACTCGTTCAGAGCAAATTCAGCGCCACGGAAGCCAAAGTACTCGTATCCTTGCTCGATATTACAATCTTTTTCATTTATTATTTACTTGTAATTTGTATACGAAATTGCCTGGGGGAAAAAAAAAAAAAAAAAAAATACATAATAGTTCCTAAATGACATTGCCATTGGAAGACAATGTCCCAGGACAAATATCCAAAGTCGTTGAAAAAGAAGCGGCTCGTGGTTCTGCTGCGCAAAGACTCGACCCACGCCCTGGTAACTCTGACGACATCGGAATCGGCGCCTCGATTCAGCAGCGATCTCGACATCGAGGAGGTGCTGCCGATCGAACGAGGCTTCGAGTGCACCACAAGTAAATCTTTCACGTAACAACTCTCATGGTGAATTAGCATTTTTGTTGCTCTTGAGTTTTTTTTTCTCCCCCATCCCTTCCCAATTGATTCAGACAGAGCCGAGGAGTTCAAGGAATTGTCGGACGTGTTTTTCAAAGTCACGTGCAGACGGGCCAAGAGGCTCTTCCAAATGGCACCCTCCGCCAGGACCACCGATTTCCAATCCGAGGTCTTTCGCGCGATCGACAGTACGACACGACTATATATTATACACCATGTAAGCCCACTTTTGCGTAATAAAGTGCTTTGTGAAACGATACAGCGTACCAGCGTAAGCAGAATCCAGCCTCGGACTACCGTTGGATCGCGAGGATAGCCGGTAAGATTCCCAGCATCGATCGGATCGTCCTGAACCGGATGAATCGCAAGAGGGATGAGTACACGTACAAAAAAACCTTGAGGTTCGCGAATGAAAAAAAAGAAAAAAAAAAAAAAAAAGGGATAAGTACAATGCTTATGGGTATTTCGTTATCGGCAGGTTGTTCATTGGCACTTGGAACGTGAACGGCCAGTCCCCGGAGGGTTTGACGGTGGAGGGTTGGTTGCGCGCCGAAGACGAGTCACCCGACATCTACGCCATCGGCTTTCAAGAACTTGATCTCAGCACCGAGACGTTTTTACTGAACGAGACGAAGCGCGAGGACGAATGGATGGCCATTTTGAGCAAGTCCCTGCATCCAACTGGCGATTACGAGCTCGTGGCTCAGGAGAGGCTGGTCGGACTGACCATCTTTGTCTTTGCCAAGGCCATGCATGTACCCTACATCAGGCACGTTGTCACCGACACCCTCGGCGTTGGTATCATGAAAATCATGGTAAATCCTTGCTATACGCGTAACCGATCGCATAATATATATATATATACCACGTTCTTTTTCATTTGATTGTTATATTTGCGTGATACTTTGCACGAAGGGTAATAAAGGCGGAGTGGCCGTAAGCATGAGTGTGCACGGAACGTCGATTTGCTTCGTGAACACCCACTTGGCCGCGCACATGGACGAGTGCGCGAGGCGGAACCAGGACTACGCGTGCATCAGCGCGGACATAAAATTCGAGGACAGCCCTACGAAGAAGCTCGTTGATCACGAGTAAGTTCGCCCTCGTGTCTTGTAATATCTTACGTGATTTTCATTTCTTTTTTTTTTTTTTCATTTCTTTGTACTCCTTTCACACAGTCAAATTTATTGGATGGGCGATCTGAATTACCGGATAGCCGATCTTGAGGCGGACGAGGTGAAGCTGCTGATAGACGCGCAAGATTTCAAGTCGCTGCTGATAAGGGACCAGCTGAACGAGCAGAGGAGGCTCGGCAAGGCGTTCGTGGGCTTTCAAGAGCAGGATATATGCTTCAGGCCGACTTACAAGTACGACCCGGGTACCGATGACTGGGACTCGAGGTGCATACACACATTATACGTATTTCAAACTGTATAAATATGCGCGTAAAATGTGGAGAAGCATATATACATATATGTGTGTGTGTTAACGATTTTATTTTTCTAAATATCGGTAATGAAGCGAAAAACAGAGAGCCCCCGCCTGGTGCGATCGGATACTTTGGCGCGGTGAATCGGTGCACCCGCTGGCCTATCGCAGCCATCCAGAGTTCAAGATTTCCGATCACAAGCCGATCAGTGCGATTTTCAACTCGGAAGTAAGTACATGCATGTTTTTTATTTTTTATTCTTCAATCAAAAGATAAGATCAAGAGAGGGAGGTGAGAAAAAAAAAAAAAAAAAAAATGGATTTCATTGCCTTTACGTACTTTTGTGTAATTGTAATATATTTTCATTCGCAGATAACGATAGTAGATAAACACAAGTGCCACGTGGTTTACGAGGAAGTGGTCGCGAGGATAAAGAAAAAGTATTTCATACCCAAGCCGAACTTCGATCCATTGGTGATGAATTCCGAAAACGTGTGCGCTTGGCCTTCTTGCGGTTTTTTGAAACAAAAGTACACGTCCGTGTAGATAAATAGGTGTACGTATACCTAATCGTACTGCAGCAGAACGACTGATCTCTTTGAAAAAAATTGAGCTGTGCAACGTGCAAATATTTTTTTGTTATTGTATTACATGTGATGATTCATCGTTGTGTGTTTTGTTTTTTTGTTTTTTTTTTTAGTTTCGTACTAGGAGTATAGTATTCGTAATTTTATAGTTTTTTTTTTTTTTTAATTTTAATTCTTCCATTGTTTACGTGTAAGATAACGTTTACGATGTGTGTTCTATGAATGAAAAATACCGGTAAACAAGTTGGTAAAAAAATTGATAGTATTATTGACGTATTTTAAATAAAGTTTGCGCGAGTTGTTGCGCCTATCGTTGTGAGTTGTGAATGATAAATAATGATGTACCTATATACGTATTTACTATACATAAAAGTGTACCTAATGAATTTTCTTATATAGAGATATTATATATATATATGTATACATATATATTTTAATAAAATACGTACACACTAATTAGCAACTATACTGGCGTTTGTCTTGATTTCACAAAGTACAAGTCATACGATAGGGTACGAAACATGATGACGTATACATATAACATATAACATAATATATTCGTCGGTGTCATCATAAAGAGAACGAAAGACACAAACTCTCGTATGACTCGTAGAAAAAAATTGCTTACTTGTAAGTATCTTTTTTTTTTTTTTTTTTTTTTTATCATAAACTTACATTTAATATACACGAAATAAAAAAAAACTACGTTTTCACAGACAAAGAAGAAAAAAAATCAAACAATCTTCAATTATACTTACTTATGCAACAGCACAACATACAAATACATCGTTAAAAAAAAAAAAAAAAAAAAAAAAAAAAAACATCCATAGGCAAATCGATAATCGCCCGCTAATCAGATTAAATTAATCCGATTTGTGCAGTGTAGCTCCCTTTATTTTCAGTAAATAGGTGTGCAACACGAATATAACATTGTAGCAAATTATTTACCATAGAGATGTTGATTGAAAAATAAATTAAGGAAGTACTACATCGAAAAACAACTCGGAAAATATTCAGATATCCAATCGATTTGTAAACGGCTGCATATATATGTATAACTTACGTAAAAAATTAAACACCGACAGAAGGGAAGGAAGGAAGACAGCTATACCTGTATATAGGTATATAAGGTATATTATGATTTTCCAGTGGTTTTGGAAAGGGAGAGTGACAGAGACAGAACATAATATATATATGTAGACATAGCTAAAGCTGATATCTGCAGTTTCTGCATGACGGTGTATGTGCAGAGAGAGAGAAAAACATTAAAAACAAAAGGACTTCATTCATGCAGGAGTCAAAGTTGTGAGTTGCAATTATTGCCATTATCTAAGTACTCTAATACGTGTGTGGGGTATCATTGTTTTTAAACACTAGTTTTTGTACATCTGTCTTTCTGTCATCGATATTAATAACAAAACGATTGTCGTGTGGTGGTTGTATAGGCCGATACTTTACTACGTTTTTTTGTGTGATGGATCGACGTGCAGTTAGGGTGGAAACAAAAAATTTTTTTTTTTTTTTTTTTTTTACTGTAAATAAGTATACCGATAGTTGAGGTATATAATATGCTTTTGTAGCCTTAATTTAGTTGTCATAGGTACCGATTCATCCGCATCGGATAAGTATGTCTCTTATCTATGGTGTACTTATTACAATAGTTTTTCTTGGGTATAAGTATACTACTTATCAGACTACTAATACGTTGTTTCAGTGAGAAGGTAAATTAAGTACAAGGGCATCTTCGTGAATATAAAGAACAGAAAAGGTGATTGTGAAATTTCCAGTTACGTGTATATATTGCACAATAATGTAATGTTAGTTTGATGTGTGTAATCATCTATACGGAACAGAAATGAGAACCATCAGCAAACAAGTTAAAAGTATGTGCTTATAATCATATGTGCCTGATAGCAGGTAATCTGTTCACTTTATTTTTGTGACCCTATACAGATGTACAGTTTAATTGAGTTTTAGCATTAAAGTGTAAATATTTGTTTTTACAGGTACTTACTAAAATATTTCTGATGGTACTTGTACATTTAATTGAACCGTGGAATGAATACGTGCATGAAAAGTAATCAAGAAACTTGGTAAAAAAAGACATGAAGCAAACGTATAATCAGCTAGCATGAGTAGCATCATAGGGATGGCTGTGGCTGTCACTTCTCGTGCTGCATCAGAGTATAACTTGAGCCAGCTGCAGTGGTAGTGTGTGATACACCTATATGTTGACACCGTGATCTGGCCAAGTTCATCATCTAGTAAGCTACCTGTGGACTCGATAGTATACCATTACAACTTCTCTTCTGTGCACCTGTCTTATAACACGCAAATCCATTTTCGGAATAATAATTAAGCATCATGTCGACGCCGGAGCAATTGGCTCTCGTCCAGTCCAAATTTACTACAGGCGAGGCCGTTGTCATTGTATCCTTTTGCTATCTTTCTACCTTGTGCTCTACTATCTGTCTGCCTGCTCTTTTGGCACTTATTGCGCGCGTGTGTTTGTCTATTTGTATGTCTACGGAGGCTCATCATCATGTTGAGCAGCTGTACTTTCATGCAAAAAAATGGAAAAGAAGAGGGTGCGTGTAGTGGATTTGTTTATGGATATTTTCCTTAGTGAAATTTTAATAAAAGGTAACTGAAACCATGCTGATACAGGGCTGGATGAAACCAATGAGGCTTCTTGCTCTGGTCAACAAAGGCGCAACGAATGCTCTAGTCATTTTCATAACTTCTAGAACACCGCCTTTGGTATACAGCGATCTTACCATTGAAAAGGTCTTGCCCATAGATCAGGACTTCCAATGTGACATAAGTGAGATGCTGATTTATTGTTGTTTGACTGTGATGTGCGACGCAAATTTTGTCTTATACATTTTTCCCTATGAATTAGGTACGCCCGAAGAGATGAAAGACCTGTCAGATGTATTCTTAAATGTGACATGCAGGAAGAACAAGACTGTCTTTCAGATGAGGCCTGGTGTCACTACAACAAATCTGGTTTCTAATGTTTTTCAAGCAATCGAAAGTAGTGTTTCACTTTTTATAAACTGACATAACTTTGAATTATTGTACAAAGTCATTTTCATTGAACACGTCAAATTCTCATTTCAGCTTATCAAAAAAATAGAAATCCCTCAACGGATTTTCTGTGGATACAAAAGTTAATAGGCAGTGTTCGTAACTTAGATATAAACAGCAGTGATGAAGTACAAAAAGCCAGTGAACCAGTGAGTAATAAATATTCAAATATTATTATTATTATTATTATTATTATTATTATTAAAAAATTATTGGTATGATATAGCTAATAATTTTAAAAATAAAATGTTATGTCTATTTTCAGGTCATCGAAATCGACAGCCCAGAGCTAGTTACTTCAAGACGTAATATAGCTACTGGGAAATCACCTATAGCCACAAGAGAATCAGTAGTACGTTACCAAATGGCATGTAAGGAAGATGATTATACGTACACGAAAGTTTTCAGGTATTCGTTTCATTTTTATTCAATTTTAATAAGCTGAATTATCTGGAAAAACGTGACATTGCTTTATTTAAAAATTTCTTCACAGAATATTTATTGGTACATGGAACGTAAATGGACAGCCCCCCAGTGGAATAAATTTACACCAATGGTTGAGCAGTGACGATGTGGCTCCTGATATTTATGCCATAGGTTTTCAAGAGTTGGATTTGAGTAAAGAAGCTTTTCTTTTCAATGATACGCCTCGGGAGGACGAATGGAGGCAAGTAGTTGCCAAGTCTCTTCATCCAAAAGCTTCCTACGAACAAATAGCTCTTGTAAGATTAGTCGGTATGATGTTAATAATTTTCGCTAAAAAATCACACTTGCCAGACATAAAAAACGTTTGCGTTGATACCGTGGGTACTGGCATAATGGGAAAAATGGTAACTAAATTTTGTATTGAATTTGTGTTCAAAGAGCCTCTATTTGGTAATTGGTTTTTGTCCATACATTTAACAGGGTAACAAAGGTGGTGTCGCTGTAAGTTGCAATATACACAATACATCGGTATGTTTCGTTAATGCACACTTGGCTGCCCATTGCGAGGAGTATGAGAGGAGGAACCAGGATTATTCTGTGATTTGTGGAAAATTAACTTTTCAAACTTACCCTCTCAAAAGACTCAAAGATCATGAGTAAGGATTTGCTCATTATGTTACGAAAATAGTTACGCGTAGAAATGTGTATTTAATATTTATAAGTACTTAATATTTTTTAGTCAAATTTACTGGCTTGGCGATTTAAACTATCGCATAACGGAGATGGATGCGGAAACCGCCAAACAATTAATAGCTGCTGGAGAACTTGCGCCTGTTTTAATGTTGGATCAGCTGGAACAGCAAAGACGTCTCAAACGAGTATTTGTTGGTTTTCACGAAGCAGAAATAAAATTTAAACCTACCTACAAGTATGACCCAGGCACTGATAATTGGGATTCAAGGTGTGAGGAAGCTCAAATTTTATTCTTATTACATTCTTCTGTGTTTTTTTTTAACAATTCAAAGACTAGTCTACCATGTTGATACAGTGTCTTAATTTTACACTTGAAAGTGTACACGTCATCAGTGTTATACTTTATTTTTAAAATTTTTAAAAAAGTTTTTTAATTTTATGTCATTTACTGTTGAACACATGAATTTCCATACTTTACAGTGAAAAAGGAAGAGCTCCAGCTTGGTGTGATCGCGTGCTCTGGAAAGGAGAATCCATGAATTGTTTGGATTACAGAAGTCATCCAGAATTGAAAATATCCGATCACAAGCCTGTCAGCTCAATATTCGATTCAAAGGTAAATTGATCCATTAAATTTGTTATTGAAAAATGTATTAATGCAATTTTATTTTAGATTCGAGTCATAGATTCGATCAAATATCGTAAAATTCACGAGGAGTTGATGAAAAAATTAGACAAATTGGAGAACGAATTTCTACCCCAAGTGACTGTTGACACAACAGAAATAATTTTCGATACCCTTAAATTTTATGAGTCCTCTGTCAAAGAGCTCATTGTTGCTAACACTGGCCAGGTTAAAATATTTACATGAAATCTATAAAGATAACATGATTCATTCCGTTTTCATAGTTTACACTTATATTATGACTAGGTGCCAGTAGAGTTTGAATTTATAAAGAAATTAGACGATACCTCTTATTGCAAAGAATGGCTGACAATAACTCCTTACACAGATTTCATAGAGCCTGGTCAAAAATGTGATATCAAGCTTGAGATTTGTGTTGACAAAAGATCAGCGTGGAAGTTAAATTCGGGAGAAGACAAGTTGTACGATATTTTAGTGTTACACCTAATAAACGGAAAAGATATATTTATAACAGTAACAGGTAAATCCAATACTAAAACTTTATTTGAATTAGTGGAAAAATGCATTACCTAACAGTTTTTTTACTTGTGCGTGATTTTAGGTACTTATGAGCGTAGTTGTTTTGGTTGTTCAATGGAAGCTTTAGTTCACATTCCAATTCCAATTAGAGAAGTACCGATTGGACGAATAATGGAGTTGGTAAGTTTATTTTTCATTTAAATGGAAATATTTACTGTAAAAATAAACTAACAGCGTTTTTCTTCCTTTCAGGAAAATAATAAAAATGTTTCACAGGATCCTTATTCAGTACCAAAAGAGATTTGGTTACTAGTTGACAGACTCTATCGACATGGAATAAAAACTCCGGGTCTCTTTGTAACACAAGGTCTACACAGTGAGATACTAGCCATTAGGGATTGGCTAGACATTGGTAGCCAAGATCCAATGCGTATCCTTTTACATTCATAAGAATACCAAGAAAACACGCATGATAAATTTTTCTTAACTGCTAAAAATCATAGCTGGTAGCGTGCATTCAGTGGCCGAAGCTCTACTTTTACTTTTAGACTCAACTTCGGAACCACTTGTTCCATACAATTTGCACAGCGTTTGTTTAACTGCTGCTACGAATTACTTACAGTGTAAACAGGTAAAATCATACAATTGTATATTCAAATATCTGTTATAAAAAAAAAAAAGTAATCTTGATGTATGCATATGCTAGTATTCTTAATCTTGGAGTCAATTCTTGATCGTGAAATATTTTTCAGCTTGTGATGCAATTGCCCGAAATAAGGAGAACGGTATTCTTGTACATATGTGCTTTTCTGCAAGAGCTTTTAAATCACACGCAGGATAACGGATTGGATGCTAAAACGCTGGGTAATATTTTTTTCGCATCTATTTTATTGGTTTATTTGCAAGAAATGTGGAATTACATTGAGTTGTTAATTTTTTTTTACTACAGCTTCGTTATTTGGTTCCTTTTTCTTACGCGACCCACCGAGAAGTCGAGAGGACCGTATTCAAAGAAGTAAAGTAATTCAAGCGACATTTGACAGAAAGAAGGCGGCTTTTGTGTATCACTTTTTAGTAAATGATCAGAGCGACTTTATCGGGCGATGAGGATCTGTAAAATCACTGAAGAAATAATTTTTCAATTATATATTCCTTGTAAAACTATTTTTTACAATGGTCTTGCAATTCTAAATGTTAATAAGAAAAACACGAAAGATCTCAGTAGCCTAGAAAATATTTACGACTGCTTTTTTCCATAGGCATCTTATAGATTCTCCTCATTTCAAGACAATATGCATACCTAGTACATACAGTTTATAGTTGAGATAGAGTGAGGTGTTTTCTGGATTTGAAACTCGCTGATGCTTGAAGATTTTATTTTTCATTGCATTGATGAGCTGTATTTTTATATAGTTTTGTACTTGATGAAATGAAAAAAGAAACAAGGGGTAATCATGTTTTTTAAGTAATTATAGGATAGTTGAAAGTTATTGCGTTAATTAGCTTGTTTGGAACGAGTTCAAACAATTTCTGTTACAAGAATACTCGAGTCATACATGTTGTCGGTAGTTAATTGTAGCTAATTATTTAGCTATTAAATCATTACACTCATGTATTAGTTATGTTAAAAAACTAAATGTATTTACTGAGGATCCTTTACACTTTATTTTAATACAATGAGTATATCAAACTACGAAGCTTTTTTTAACAGAAAATATCTATATGCAATGAATAAAAAAAAATCACTTGCAAAATTAGCATGACCTTTTGTGAATTTATAAACTTTATTGAATTGTACAAATAAAAGATTAATGAATTATACATTAGCATTAGTTATTGATGTCACATCCACTCATTCTCCATAGCTCAATAAAAATATATCAGGATTTCTAAAGTATATTTTTGACAGCTTATAGTTGTCGGCTAATATTTTTTCAATTTACCATCAGCGCCATTTGGCGTGGCTGATTTCGAACTATAAAAATACCATATTTATTCTTTTGAATAAAATTCACTAGGAAAACTTACTAGGCTAGTGATATGCTCTCAGGACCCTGCTAAAAAATTTTCTTTTAAAGACCGACGGCCGATAAGATATTTATTACAGGACCCTATCGCATCGGCAAAACATAGAATGTCTATTATACCGACACACAAGATATAAATTTTGAGGCAGCCCTCTGTCGTGTTGGCCGTAGATAATGCCGACTGGCGGTATGTCGCATTTATCTTGATATACTGACGAATTCCTTCCTTATTGCGCAGCATCTTTACTGCAATAACCATTTTTATCATTCTGGTAAAGAGAGCACGGTGTAAGATATACGTGAAGTTATGTGTAGTAATTATGGTAATCACTTCTAAGTAGTACCGTATGGTCGATTTTATTAAACCATATAAGTAGAATATCTATACTTTTGGAGGTCGATTTTCGGGTAAAAAGATAGATTGTACACTTGCCGCAAACAGCACAAAAAAAATTAACTTTTTATGTTATATCTATAAAATAAGTTGCGGCTGGTTTATAAATGATTACATGGCTCTACTGTAAGTATAGTAATAATTGTTTGGATCAGCGCCATCTAGCGGTCTTTATTTTTTGGCCAAAAGTGGCTCCTAAAATTCTCAATCAGAGCATTCAGGATTAGAGCCATTTAGTCAATTATAAACCAGCCGCAACTCATGATGAAGCTATAAAATGAAAAAATAACGATATATGTGTTTTTGGCGGCAAGTTAACATCTATTTTCTACCAAAAAATTGACCTTATATGTGTTTATACTTTTAAAGATGAATTTTTGGGTAAAAGATAGATTGTTAATTTGCCGCCAAAAACACATGTATAGTTATTTTTTTATTTTATAGCTTCAACATGAGTTGCGGCTGGTTTATAAGTGACTAAATGGCTCTAGGGCTAAGCTGCCTAAAGCTCTCCTTCAGAATTTCAGAAGCAATTTTTGGCCAAAAAAATCACGACCGCTAGATGGCGCTGATCCTAATGATTATAACTACTTATAGTAGAGCCATTTAATCAATTATAAACCAGCCGCAACTAATTTCGTAGATACAAAATAAATAATTAAAGATAATTGTGCTACTTGCGGCAAGTTTGCAGTGTATGTTTTATACGAATATCAACCTCATATATATTTATACTTTTGGGTAATAGATAAATTGTAAACTTGCCGCAAACATCACAATCATCGTTAATTATATATTTTGTATCTATTTCAAGAGTTGCGGCTGGTTTATAAGTGATTAAACGGCTCTAGGGCTAAGCTGCCTAAGCTCTCTTTCAGAATTTCAGAAGCAATTTTTGGCCAAAAAAATCACTACCGCTAGATGGCGCTGATCCAAATGATTATTACTATACTTACACTAGAGCCATTTAATCATTTATAAACCAGCCGCAACTAATTTGATAAATACAAAATAAAAAGTGAACATTGTTCGCACTATTGGCGGCAAGTTTACAATTTATCTTTTACCTGAAAGTATAAATATATAGGAAGTCAATATTCGTGTAAAAAATGCATTGTAAACTTGCCGCAAACAGCACAAACAATGTTATCTTTTTATTTTGTATTTACTAAATTAGTTGCGGCTGGTTTATAATTGATCAAATGGCTCTACTACAAGTAGTAATAATCATTTGGATCAGCGCCATCTAGCGGTAGTGATTTTTTTGGCCAAAAATTGCTTCTGAAATTCTGAAGGAGAGCTTTAGGCAGCTTAGCCCTAGAGCCATTTAGTCACTTATAAACCAGCCGCAATTCTTGAAATAGATACAAAATAAATAATTAACGATGTTTGTGCTACTTGCGGCAAGTTTGCAGTGTATGTTTTATACGAATATTGACCTCCTATATATTTATACTTTCGAGTAATAGATAAATTGTAAACTTGCCGCAAACATCACAATCATCGTTAATTATTTATTTTGTATCTATTTCAAGAGTTGCGGCTGGTTTATAAGTGATTAAACGGCTCTAGGGCTAAGCTGCCTAAAGCTCTCTTTCAGAATTTCAGAAGCAATTTTTGGCCAAAAAAATCACTACCGCTAGATGGCGCTGATCCAAATAATTATTACTACTTGTAGTAGAGCCATTTGATCAATTATAAACCAGCCGCAACTAATTTAGTAAATACAAAATAAAAAGATAACATTGTTTGTGCTGTTTGCGGCAAGTTTACAATGCATTTTTTACACGAATATTGACTTCCTATATATTTATACTTTCAGGTAAAAGATAAATTGTAAACTTGCCGCCAATAGTGCGAACAATGTTCACTTTTTATTTTGTATTTATCAAATTAGTTGCGGCTGGTTTATAAATGATTAAATGGCTCTAGTGTAAGTATAGTAATAATCATTTGGATCAGCGCCATCTAGCGGTAGTGATTTTTTTGGCCAAAAATTGCTTCTGAAATTCTGAAGGAGAGCTTTAGGCAGCTTAGCCCTAGAGCCATTTAGTTAATTATAAACCAGCCGCAACTGATGATGAAGCTATAAAATAAAAAAATAACTATATATGTGTTTTTGGCGGCAAATTAACAATCTATCTTTTACCCAAAAATTCATCTTTAAAAGTATAAACACATATAAGGTCAATTTTTTGGTAGAAAATAGATGTTAACTTGCCGCCAAAAACACATATATTGTTATTTTTTCATTTTATAGCTTCATCATGAGTTGCGGCTGGTTTATAATTGACTAAATGGCTCTAATCCTAAATGCTCTGATTGAGAATTTTAGGAGCCACTTTTGGCCAAAAAATAAAGACCGCTAGATGGCGCTGATCCAAACAATTATTACTATACTTACAGTAGAGCCATGTAATCAATTATAAACCAGCCGCAACTTATTTTATAGATATAACATAAAAAGTTAATTTTTTTTGTGCTGTTTGCGGCAAGTGTACAATCTATCTTTTTACCCGAAAATCGACCTCCAAAAGTATAGATATTCTACTTATAGTACTTATATGGTTTAATCTAATTACTACACACAACTTTACGTACTTGTAAATGCGAGCGCGAGAAAGACAAAAGATACAAACGTTATCGTATTATCTCTTTCTCACTCACGAAGAATAATAAAACAATATTTACCGGCTAACGTGTTGCTGATCATCAGCAGCTGATGCACCTTTAAACAAATAACTCTTAAGGCAAACAAAATAGCTGTTTACCTGATTGATAATAATTTTTGTATTTGTTATTATCTTTTCATTAAATTTTGTTCCTTTTTTAACATGGAGTCTTTACGAAGAGTAAGTGCAAGGATTGGTTTATGTCTTTGAATAGTTTGTTGATTAGTAAAATTAGTTTATGAAAGTTTTAGCTTTAAAATATCAATGACTAACAAAATTTAATGATTCATGCAAAAATAACTTTTATTGGTTAACCTTAGTATTCTGCAATAAGAGAGAAACCTAGTACTTGTATACATTTCAAAGATTTGTATATTTTTTTTTTTACTAAAGTATTTTTGTTATGTTATTTTACGTATTTTATACTAATGTAACAACTTTTTTTGCAGACTGAAAGTAATCTTAGTATTTCATCAATTATTTCTGATTCTAATTTAAAAGAAGACGATACGGACACAGTGATAAAATCAAACGCCATGTTAAAAATTTTGCTGGAAGCAGCATCTGACACAAACGCAGAGAATTTAGCACTTGGTAGTGAAATTTCAGAATTGCTCAGTGCTCTCAAATTTGATCTGAAATTATTACCCCCTGATATCAGAGATGGGTTACAGACAGTAGTTGCAATTTTAAAGTCGGAAGGATTAGCATCTGTGGATGAGACAATGTTGACATTGTGTTTGGAGAAGAAAAAAATTGAGAACAAAATGAAGGAAAGGGAAGAAAGATTATTAAGAGCAAAATATAATTATGCATTTACCAAATACAATGCTTTTGAATGCAAGTTGAATCAATTAAGAAAAGAAATTGAAGAGGTTGAAGACACCTTGCAAGAAAAGATATCCAATGATGAAAATGAAGAATCTAATAGGATATTATGGTCAAGTCGATTGCATGATTACAAAGATACTGTTAAGAAGCTTGAGGAAGAACTAAATGAATTAAACATTAAAGAAATCGGGATAGAAGCGGTACAGCAAAAATCTTCAATTTTAATGGAGAAACTGAATGATCTTGTAGAGTTAGATCAAGAACTTTCAAAATATAAAGACTTGCCTCCTAATCTGTTACAAGCAAAAAATGCTCTAGAAAATAAAAGAAAGGAGCAACAAGCTGTTGAAAATGCACTGCATGAGATATTGAGTTAATTTTAAATACATTATTTGATTTTTATTAATAGTAAGAGTTAAAAACCAATCAAGTACTTGATTCCAAATTTATTTATTTTTTTTCATTTTACACTGTTATTAGAAAAAAAATTCAAGGTGCTTAATTTACTCCTGCATTTTCTGCATCTGCAAACAGTTGTTACATGGCCTTGTCACTACCGTGTTACTATATACTATTATGTACATATTTGTTCAGTTTTCTTAAAAAATATAAATAATGAATAGTGATTTCTATTTTCAGTATTATCTGTAATTTACTTTCATGAGAGAAATATAACTGTAAGAGTGTTTACTCAAATTTGCACCATCATAGTAATAAATAGAAGAATACACAGGTATGTTTTAAATGTTTGTAACTTTATCTGATACATATTTACAAAATACATTATAAATCTATTTTTTATTTATTATTAAAATATAAGTTAAATCTACATGTTTTTACACGTTTTTTTTCTTTTAATTTGTAAGTATACTGCAGTAACATTCTATCATGAGCAAACAATTTTTACAAGAGCACATTTAAAAACCGTATTTTGACCGTGTAGCTTGTCTATTAGCCTTGTTTTGGGCCCACTGGTTCTTTAATTCCAATTCCATAGCTTTGGCTTGATGAGCCAAGTATGTGATTTGATGTTTTTTCTTAGATTGTCCACCAGGACCTGAACTAATAGAGATAGGTCGGTGAGTTTGCTCTTCTGTGAGTGCTTTGACAAGCCATTCCCTTTCATCTGGCTTGATGTCGTCACCACTAATTTCTACTACATCTATTTTACTCAGTTCATTCTTTCTTTTAACACCACGTTTTCCACACAAGTATTCGATGGCTTTTTCATCAAAAGCAACATTGCCTTCTGAATCTACATGGTACTCTTGCTCTGGAATGGGTAACTTTGGACCAACTTCTGCTTTATTTTTCAATATTATTTCTTCTTTAGAAATATCCATTAGATTATTTCTAAGAATTTTTCTTGAATCATCTTCTGACTGTTGTATAGTATTGTCGTTGTGAAGTAAACTACTAGACATACTTGAAGAGGAAGCTGTGTCATCAATCATATCAATGCTGCTCATAGGTAACAATTGATCAGGAATTTTTGCTGGTGTGGATAAGGAAAAGAAGTCTGATGACGATCCTTTTTCATCATCGTCTTCTGAATCAGAAGTATAACTAGACAAAGATGTTAATGTTGAAGGTTTTGCTTGGCTAACAGGTTTTTTAATGGTAGTCCTATTTATAGGTTGTGGAATCAAAGGCTTGGATTCAACTGTTTTTCTTGTCAAAACATTAGGCAACATTGAAGTAGCCTTTGTCAAAGATATTGAACCCTTTGGTGGTGGTAGTATCCCAATAAGACCTGACTGTTTCTAAAATTTATAATAATCAACGTTAGTTTTCATGTACAATTAATTTTTATATTTCATGATTTATAATACGGTAATATTTGTACATTACATTAGATGCTTTTACTGTATGTCTTTTAGAAGCGTCGTCCTCTTCTTCTAAGTCCTTAAACTAAAAGAACAGTAGTCAATAAATATAAAGCTTATTAGAAGTATGTTCTAGACTTAACATAGAACAGGATGCAGCTATTTTTTGTCTGGTTAGGTCCTGAATAAATTGATGGTACAATTTATTCAAGCGTTTAAGCAAGATACGTGACTCTCTTACATCTGATAGAGATGGAATGGATATTTTTGCAGGTCCTTTGTTCTTTTTAGGTGGCATTTCAATACTGCCATAATCAATTTTTTTGGGAACAGGTACACTGTCAGCTTCCTTGATTTCGTCAACGAGAATCATCTTAGGCTTGGGCAGGACATTAAAATCTGGTAAGGCCTCGTCTGTGGAATACTCAGTGTTATCACTACTCGAGTCTTGATATTGATCTAATTTTGGAATAGGCAAATTTAACTTGGCACTTTTTTGTCCATCCTTAATTGCCGAAGTTTGAGTTTTCTCATGCGTTGGGATTTCTCTGTTTACATCGGCAACATTCTCTGATTTTGAGGCAGACGATTTTTGAACATCATTGCTTTTCTTTTCATTTGGTGCAGCCAAAGCTGGATTTTTTGTTTCTACTTGCGGCTGGTCGTTGTATTCGTCTTCATTTTCACTCTCATCACTACTGCCATACGCCACTAGGCTCATTGTTTTTAATTTCTGTATTGTTTTATTTAACGAAATTTGTAAACTTTTCTAAATTAACAGAGTATATGACAATTTTTTGACACTATATAGAAGAGCAGAAACTGATGTGTGTTTACGTTTTTGTTTTAAGGTTATGTATGTGTGTATGTTACCATTTGAATATTTGACAGTCACAAAATTGATAAGACAGGTACTCCTGTGTCCAGCTGTTAGTCAGCGATTGAGTACTATTGCTCTTCAGCAAATCAGCAACAGATGACGTACTAGTGAATTTGTAGTGTATGTTTTATACGAATATTGACCTCCTATATATTTATACTTTCGAGTAATAGATAAATTGTAAACTTGCCGCAAACATCACAATCATCGTTAATTATTTATTTTGTATCTATTTCAAGAGTTGCGGCTGGTTTATAAGTGATTAAACGGCTCTAGGGCTAAGCTGCCTAAAGCTCTCTTTCAGAATTTCAGAAGCAATTTTTGGCCAAAAAAATCACTACCGCTAGATGGCGCTGATCCAAATAATTATTACTACTTGTAGTAGAGCCATTTGATCAATTATAAACCAGCCGCAACTAATTTAGTAAATACAAAATAAAAAGATAACATTGTTTGTGCTGTTTGCGGCAAGTTTACAATGCATTTTTTACACGAATATTGACTTCCTATATATTTATACTTTCAGGTAAAAGATAAATTGTAAACTTGCCGCCAATAGTGCGAACAATGTTCACTTTTTATTTTGTATTTATCAAATTAGTTGCGGCTGGTTTATAAATGATTAAATGGCTCTAGTGTAAGTATAGTAATAATCATTTGGATCAGCGCCATCTAGCGGTAGTGATTTTTTTGGCCAAAAATTGCTTCTGAAATTCTGAAGGAGAGCTTTAGGCAGCTTAGCCCTAGAGCCATTTAGTTAATTATAAACCAGCCGCAACTGATGATGAAGCTATAAAATAAAAAAATAACTATACATGTGTTTTTGGCGGCAAATTAACAATCTATCTTTTACCCAAAAATTCATCTTTAAAAGTATAAACACATATAAGGTCAATTTTTTGGTAGAAAATAGATGTTAACTTGCCGCCAAAAACACATATATTGTTATTTTTTCATTTTATAGCTTCATCATGAGTTGCGGCTGGTTTATAATTGACTAAATGGCTCTAATCCTAAATGCTCTGATTGAGAATTTTAGGAGCCACTTTTGGCCAAAAAATAAAGACCGCTAGATGGCGCTGATCCAAACAATTATTACTATACTTACAGTAGAGCCATGTAATCAATTATAAACCAGCCGCAACTTATTTTATAGATATAACATAAAAAGTTAATTTTTTTTGTGCTGTTTGCGGCAAGTGTACAATCTATCTTTTTACCCGAAAATCGACCTCCAAAAGTATAGATATTCTACTTATAGTACTTATATGGTTTAATCTAATTACTACACACAACTTTACGTACTTGTAAATGCGAGCGCGAGAAAGACAAAAGATACAAACGTTATCGTATTATCTCTTTCTCACTCACGAAGAATAATAAAACAATATTTACCGGCTAACGTGTTGCTGATCATCAGCAGCTGATGCACCTTTAAACAAATAACTCTTAAGGCAAACAAAATAGCTGTTTACCTGATTGATAATAATTTTTGTATTTGTTATTATCTTTTCATTAAATTTTGTTCCTTTTTTAACATGGAGTCTTTACGAAGAGTAAGTGCAAGGATTGGTTTATGTCTTTGAATAGTTTGTTGATTAGTAAAATTAGTTTATGAAAGTTTTAGCTTTAAAATATCAATGACTAACAAAATTTAATGATTCATGCAAAAATAACTTTTATTGGTTAACCTTAGTATTCTGCAATAAGAGAGAAACCTAGTACTTGTATACATTTCAAAGATTTGTATATTTTTTTTTTTACTAAAGTATTTTTGTTATGTTATTTTACGTATTTTATACTAATGTAACAACTTTTTTTGCAGACTGAAAGTAATCTTAGTATTTCATCAATTATTTCTGATTCTAATTTAAAAGAAGACGATACGGACACAGTGATAAAATCAAACGCCATGTTAAAAATTTTGCTGGAAGCAGCATCTGACACAAACGCAGAGAATTTAGCACTTGGTAGTGAAATTTCAGAATTGCTCAGTGCTCTCAAATTTGATCTGAAATTATTACCCCCTGATATCAGAGATGGGTTACAGACAGTAGTTGCAATTTTAAAGTCGGAAGGATTAGCATCTGTGGATGAGACAATGTTGACATTGTGTTTGGAGAAGAAAAAAATTGAGAACAAAATGAAGGAAAGGGAAGAAAGATTATTAAGAGCAAAATATAATTATGCATTTACCAAATACAATGCTTTTGAATGCAAGTTGAATCAATTAAGAAAAGAAATTGAAGAGGTTGAAGACACCTTGCAAGAAAAGATATCCAATGATGAAAATGAAGAATCTAATAGGATATTATGGTCAAGTCGATTGCATGATTACAAAGATACTGTTAAGAAGCTTGAGGAAGAACTAAATGAATTAAACATTAAAGAAATCGGGATAGAAGCGGTACAGCAAAAATCTTCAATTTTAATGGAGAAACTGAATGATCTTGTAGAGTTAGATCAAGAACTTTCAAAATATAAAGACTTGCCTCCTAATCTGTTACAAGCAAAAAATGCTCTAGAAAATAAAAGAAAGGAGCAACAAGCTGTTGAAAATGCACTGCATGAGATATTGAGTTAATTTTAAATACATTATTTGATTTTTATTAATAGTAAGAGTTAAAAACCAATCAAGTACTTGATTCCAAATTTATTTATTTTTTTTCATTTTACACTGTTATTAGAAAAAAAATTCAAGGTGCTTAATTTACTCCTGCATTTTCTGCATCTGCAAACAGTTGTTACATGGCCTTGTCACTACCGTGTTACTATATACTATTATGTACATATTTGTTCAGTTTTCTTAAAAAATATAAATAATGAATAGTGATTTCTATTTTCAGTATTATCTGTAATTTACTTTCATGAGAGAAATATAACTGTAAGAGTGTTTACTCAAATTTGCACCATCATAGTAATAAATAGAAGAATACACAGGTATGTTTTAAATGTTTGTAACTTTATCTGATACATATTTACAAAATACATTATAAATCTATTTTTTATTTATTATTAAAATATAAGTTAAATCTACATGTTTTTACACGTTTTTTTTCTTTTAATTTGTAAGTATACTGCAGTAACATTCTATCATGAGCAAACAATTTTTACAAGAGCACATTTAAAAACCGTATTTTGACCGTGTAGCTTGTCTATTAGCCTTGTTTTGGGCCCACTGGTTCTTTAATTCCAATTCCATAGCTTTGGCTTGATGAGCCAAGTATGTGATTTGATGTTTTTTCTTAGATTGTCCACCAGGACCTGAACTAATAGAGATAGGTCGGTGAGTTTGCTCTTCTGTGAGTGCTTTGACAAGCCATTCCCTTTCATCTGGCTTGATGTCGTCACCACTAATTTCTACTACATCTATTTTACTCAGTTCATTCTTTCTTTTAACACCACGTTTTCCACACAAGTATTCGATGGCTTTTTCATCAAAAGCAACATTGCCTTCTGAATCTACATGGTACTCTTGCTCTGGAATGGGTAACTTTGGACCAACTTCTGCTTTATTTTTCAATATTATTTCTTCTTTAGAAATATCCATTAGATTATTTCTAAGAATTTTTCTTGAATCATCTTCTGACTGTTGTATAGTATTGTCGTTGTGAAGTAAACTACTAGACATACTTGAAGAGGAAGCTGTGTCATCAATCATATCAATGCTGCTCATAGGTAACAATTGATCAGGAATTTTTGCTGGTGTGGATAAGGAAAAGAAGTCTGATGACGATCCTTTTTCATCATCGTCTTCTGAATCAGAAGTATAACTAGACAAAGATGTTAATGTTGAAGGTTTTGCTTGGCTAACAGGTTTTTTAATGGTAGTCCTATTTATAGGTTGTGGAATCAAAGGCTTGGATTCAACTGTTTTTCTTGTCAAAACATTAGGCAACATTGAAGTAGCCTTTGTCAAAGATATTGAACCCTTTGGTGGTGGTAGTATCCCAATAAGACCTGACTGTTTCTAAAATTTATAATAATCAACGTTAGTTTTCATGTACAATTAATTTTTATATTTCATGATTTATAATACGGTAATATTTGTACATTACATTAGATGCTTTTAGGCTCCAGGAACTCCGCGAATGACTTTCGAATTGGGACATGAAAAAAATACCCAAAATTGCGGAATCGTTAGCAACGTTTGCAATCACTTTGCAAAAAATTGTCGGATCTTCCGGTTGTCTATAAAAAAATAAAAACTAAATGGTCCAGCGAGAGTCCGAATAAGTACGTTGTCTGGCTCAAATACTCCATATACGGCTATGAAACTTACTCTAATCGTTTGCAATTTAATTGTCGATGATGATTATCTATTGCATTATTGTAAAACTAACAGAAAAACAATGTGAAATAATTATTTCAGTCATTGCGAATGAAGTCTTCTCTGCAGCTATATATATAGCTTTAGCGCTCTCAAGAGCAGACAGCTACCAAACTGGCGGAAAATTCAAATATGTCGCACAGTAGAACAACTTCTATTAATATCAAGATTTATAATTTAAAATAGATATTGAAGAAAAACTAACACATGAGTCATTACAAAAGAACCTTAAACTTATTATTTTTTAAGTGAATTTCGAAAATGTGTTTTTACGTTATGCAATCATCTGCTCTACGTGATTGAAGTCGATTCGGTCTTATCAAGTTGAACTAAATACTAAAAAAACTCTGTTGCAGTATGAATTTGCAACAAGTGTGCATTATTAATAGAACAAATTATTGTGATACAATAAGTATAAAACTATCATTTTGGCGTTTGAAAGTTGGTAACGTGAGTCAGAGCAACTATGTATATATAGGTACAGCTATATATATATTTATAGGTATACAGCTCGAGTCGCTCTCGGGGAGAACGAGCCTTATGTTTACATAAACTGTCATTTGCGGATTGCTTGAATTTACGCAAAATAAGTACCTGAGCACAAAGTCAGTTCAAATAATTATAATTATTGAAGCTCACAATTTGTTAGTGCGAGAGTGCAATTATCGTTTGTACGACTTGTTGACTGGATGTAGATAAAAGAACTAACCTACAAATTTTAGATAAGTTTATTTTATTTATCTGTAGCTTATATTTTTAATTAGTGAGCAAGGTACTTTGTAGTTTTTTTTGCTTTCAGTTATAATTATTAACCAGGATAATAAGACTTGCTGCCTGGAACGATAACGTTATTTATCTGCATCTGCATCACAACATCGAGTTGACAGAGTAATTGTATTTCTTTGTAAAAACTATTCGGAATCATTAAAAATAAGATACTTCATTTTAGAGTACTCGGCAGAAGGCTGCAACAATGAGAAAGAAGGACAACGGGTTAGTGCTCGAGTAGCCTCGTAACTCCTAGGAGGAGAGCAGATTCCTTTACGAGAACCCTGACATCACTATTCCTTTTTAAAAAGAGCAAGGTATCATTACGAAGACGTTTTTTAAATACGAACTTATTGAATGTGTGTGCCTGGGTATTCGATGACGACTATCTTTTGCAACGTATCAATTGAGATTTACTCGAGTTCTTAAGTCACTCATGTTTTTTATTCTCAGGCTATGCTACCCAGTAATGAAAGACGCAGTTCAAAACAAGATATCAAGCGAGTACCAGCACCTGTACGATGATCCAAGCACATTGACAGCTGCTTTAAACGACTTCGACCTAGGCTTGAAGATTATTTGCATCAGCTCGAGGGTGTAGCATCGTCACCGAGCATCAATGAAAATTGTCTTCTTTACTTATCTGTTTTTATAATATTATGACCAAAACATCTTTGATAAATTTTAATGAATTTATAGATTTTAGGATATCGTCGAGTTTTCATAACAGATTCAATATTTCTGCAATAGTTCATCGTGAAATGTCTGTCGAACTGATGGACTTAGTCTTTTCAATACTCTTGTGTTCGAAAGACATTAACGTGAACTAAAATTTGAGTATTCGTTAGAATGACCGAGAAGTCCAATATTGGCAGCATATACTCAGTATTGGTCAAAATTGTTTCTGAAATAAGCCTGGCAGGACTAAGAGCGCGTGCTGAGGGAAGCCATGGAAGATTCAACGACTGTGGATGACTAACTGGCTTGGAAAAGTACATACCGTAAACTAAGCGAAACTAAATGTGCTGTGTTTTAGTCTTATTCATATTCTTATTACTACCTTATCAGAGCAAATATTATAAGTATCTTTTTAGAGTATTTATAAAGAAGTAAATGAGTAATGTTTTGAACATGTCTTTTTTTCAGTTTATTTAAATGTATTGCACAAAATAATTTTTGTTTGTATTAGTTTGAATTCTCCTGAGCATTAGTAAAGATGCTATATTCAAATTGCAGATGTATAATTCTTCTATTATTAGCTAACTTTGACAAATTTACATTTTTAAACCAAATACAGTTTATTTAAATGTAATATACAATTTACTTATCGTTGCGTTAATTCTTTATTCAAATATAATCTGTATTCAACAATTTTTGTTTATTTAGTTTGAGATCTCTTGACTTTCATTGATTTATTCGTATAATTCTTTTTTTTTACTTTTTATCTTGATATTTTCTGTCATTAAATTTATAAATGCTTTGAGCTTAAAACATCTTGTTGCTTACCTATAATAACTTACCTCCCAATATTTTTCCTCTGAAAATATATACAAAGATACAAATACATTTAAATAAGCTTTGTTAGAAACATCAAAAACTTTTTGTACTCACAAATAAGTTTTTCTTCTTGTATAGAATATTAATGCTGGCTTTAGTATCTCTAAACTTTTAATTTTGTGGACGATGATAGTAGATTTCAAATTATTCCTTTCTTCCCATTCGTTATTTGGTAGCCTTATAAATGTATAGTAGTGCCCCAAGGAATCTGATGGATAAAGAGCTACCAGGCCTATTAAATCGTATATTTCGTTTAATATTTTTATCTCTATGGGTACACTATTTAAGGTTGCATATAAATCTTTATGCTGTTTGTAATTTGGCTCTATATCTAGACAATAATAATGACTGATTCTGTAGATTTCGGTTACTTCTCCGTTGCATTTTTCACAACTTTTTGGTTTTTTACTGTAGAGTTCATTGATGTAGTTCTGTAAATTGCAAAGAAAATTTTCGTCGATCGTAGTAGCCAAACTTATCCCTTGTGTCTTGTACTTCCAGCTCATATTATATGCACAAAGATTACAAGATTTTTTTTTCAGAATGCAAAAATTTTCTGCCATAATTTCTTCAAATAGTTTTCCTATGTTATCTTGGCAGTTTATTTGAAAGTTAATTAAAGTTTCCCGCGCTCCATACTTTCTTTTACACAATAAAAGCCTTTCATTATAGTAAAATTTTCTAGAAAAATTTTCACTATGAATGTATTTAAAAAGTATTTCAAAAAAATAGGAATTATCTGGATCAGATAATGTGAAATCCATTACAAAGTTTCTGAATGATGCTGAAAAGCTGTGAGCTGCAACCAAAAGTTCAAATAAACTATCTATTGGGCAAGTATTCACTATGCAGTAGGGCTTATTTACGGTATCTATTTTAACTGCAGGCAGTTGAGATCCATTGATAATGAGATTTCTCTCATGTGCTGTGTAACGTGGTAGTATCGAAAAGCTGTCATCTGTACTCGAATCACTAACATGTACTCTCTTAGTTTCACTTTCTTGGCTTGAATCAAGATTGTTTTCACTTGAAATCATTAATTCTTCGTACGAATTTTCGTCTAGTTTTTGGGGGTTTGGACTATTACTTTCAACTCTATCTTTGGTCCCATCTTTAATTTCTGGTTTTCTAATAAATTTCATATTCTTACTTTCATTTTCATAATTGTTTTCTTCGGATTTTGCTTTACATTGTAATTTTACATCTAGTTTTTGAATTTTTGAGTAGTCACTATCGACAAGTTCGATTTTTGATTCACTAATCTTTGTTTCAAATTCATTATCTTCTTGACTTTCGATTGCGTCAGCTGAAAAATTTAGTTCAGATTTATCATTGTATGATACAGATGGGTTTGTCTCATTATTTATTAAATTCTTTTTGCTTTTACATTTTTTTTTCGTATCACATGAAAGAACGCATTCTGGAACTTGAAATTCGTATTCCAAGTACAAAATAAGTGCAATGTTTAGCTGAAGATCTAATTTTATTTTGATCGCTTCACTTCGGGATTCCGCATCATCTCGCTTAAACCACTGCCCAGCTAAGTTTCTGTTATAATAATAATAATAAAAAATAATAAGTTTAAGGTTCTTTTGTAATGACTCATGTGTTAGTTTTTCTTCAATATCTATTTTAAATTATAAATCTTGATATTAATAGAAGTTGTTCTACTGTGCGACATATTTGAATTTTCCGCCAGTTTGGTAGCTGTCTGCTCTTGAGAGCGCTAAAGCTATATATATAGCTGCAGAGAAGACTTCATTCGCAATGACTGAAATAATTATTTCACATTGTTTTTCTGTTAGTTTTACAATAATGCAATAGATAATCATCATCGACAATTAAATTGCAAACGATTAGAGTAAGTTTCATAGCCGTATATGGAGTATTTGAGCCAGACAACGTACTTATTCGGACTCTCGCTGGACCATTTAGTTTTTATTTTTTTATAGACAACCGGAAGATCCGACAATTTTTTGCAAAGTGATTGCAAACGTTGCTAACGATTCCGCAATTTTGGGTATTTTTTTCATGTCCCAATTCGAAAGTCATTCGCGGAGTTCCTGGAGCCATGCTTTTACTGTATGTCTGTGGGGCTCCTCGGCTGTATGTATGCAGGAGTGGGGGAAATTCCCCTCCTGCCGCCCGCGTCTCCACACTTGCCTCGTTGCTCTCTCGACACGCGCAGTCGAGCAGTGCTAGCCTGACCAGGCTCTTGAGCGTTTGTTTGTAGGCACCTCTAATAAAGACTCTTCTTACTCTTACACAGGCCTACTCAATCAGTCTCTCCTTCCCAACCTTGAACCGCTGGCAGCCGTGGGTCTGCCATCGCCTGGAACCAGCACCTAACCCATATTGGTGACCCCGACTACTTCGGGAGGAGAGTACGCAGTCTTCCGAGCCGAGTCAACGACGCCGCCTTGCCTTTGTCCCGGCTTACAGCGCCTTGTCAGCGTGCCCTGTCAGCGCGCCGCCTCCTGCCTCAGCGTCGTCGTCGTGCCTTTTGGCTTGACGGCCGCCTCCGCGTGCACCTGTTCAGCGTACCTGCACTGTCCTTCGCGAGCGTTTCCGCTCGCCCGTAATCCGCGCACGTGTCAGCGCGCCGCCGCCATTTTCTGCATCGACACTTTGCGCGCTACACCTGCACGCGCCGTCGCCGCCTTCATCGAGCGCACCGGCTTCGCATCATCTTCATCATCATCGTCGTCGGCACACTCGCTCCAGGTCGTCGCATCATCGAGGTATTTATTGAAGGTCGCGTAAGACCAGTATAAATAAAGCCTTTGTGCCTCAGTTACTACCGGTGCCTAACCTCTGTTGACGAGCCATACCGCGTAAGCGGTGTAATTCGCAGAAACGCTTGTTTACCTTTGTGCGCGTTACTACTCTTAGCGTTAACTGTGAACTTTTTATTAGAATCTATTTCTTCGTTTTATCAAAAATCTTTTTTTTTGCAACTTGGCGTTTTTTGTCACTGCGTTTTAACAACTAAGAGACTTATTATTATTAATTTTAATTATTTATACGTTATTATTAACATTCAAAAAATTCATTGATCGTCAATATTTGCTGGTTAGTGGATCTCAAAAATTCTTTTTTACTGGTTATCAGCTTTGCGTATTTTGTAAGAAAAATCAATAAATTTTTTTTCGGACCAGTGAATTTTTTGAACCTCTGCGATGGCAACTGAGGAGCGGTTGCAGGAGCTTACCGCCGCTTTGGCTCTGGCCACTCAACAGAACGAGCAGCTTACTAACTCTCTAGCCAACGCTCGCACTCCTCAGGTGTCGGCTTATAGGGCTCCCAAGATCCCCAACTTCCTACGCAGTGATCCCAGAGTCTGGTTTTCTCAGTGCGAAATAACCCTACGTAACGCGGGAATAACTGTTTCCGCAACCAAAGCAGACTATATAGCGGAGAAACTCGACGCGGACGCTATGAATTTAGTGATCGACCTCCTAGATGCAAACCCGCGACCCAATGACCTGTACGAACAGGTCAAGGCCCGCTTGCTATCCACCTTCAGTGGCTCGGCGGCTGATCGCCTCCGCCAGCTTTTGCGCAGCCAGTTCTCCTTGGAGGGTAAGCCCTCGCTAGTATTGAGTCGCATGCGCTCCCTCGGCGCGGGCTGCGGGGAGGACGTCCTCAAGACCATCTTCTTGGAACAGTTGTCTGCTAACTGTCGCGCCGCTCTCTCAATCTCTGCTATTACCGACCTGACTCAACTGGCGGAAGCAGCCGATAAATATATGGCATCTATGACTGCAGATTCCCCTCAAGTCAGCTCGGTCGGTTCTGATCCCATCCTAACCTGCTTTAATGAGCTCAAGACTGAGATCGCCCGTATCTCGGCCAAGGTTGACACTTGGAAGAAAAAGGACAAGCGTCCCAGGAGTCAATCGAACCGACGTGGACGGTCCAAGTCGCAGAACCGCAACTGCGACAAGGACGGCGGTGGGGCCCAGGGCGATAGACTTTGCTATCTTCATGCCAAGTTTGGCAGTAAAGCCTTTCGCTGCCGTGGCGATTGCTCCTGGCGCTCCACCCCCTCGGAAAACTAAATCCTCTTCCTCGCCTGGAGGCCGCGAGCGGAGATGCTTCCGAGACTAAACGCCTCCACATTCGCGATGTTATTTCGGGACTTAGTTTCCTCGTTGACTCTGGAGCTGAGATTTCCTTGCTCCCTAAACTCGACAGTAACTCAAAGCCTACTAACTTCAAGCTTTATTCAGCGAATGACTCCATTATTAAAACTTACGGCCCAGAGAATCTTCTTTTAGATCTCCGCCTCAAACGTCGATTTCCCTGGAGATTCCATCGTGCAGACGTTGCCAGCCCTATTTTGGGGGCTGATTTCTTGCACTTTTTTGGTCTTCTGGTTGACCTGCAAAAACGTAGGCTCATCGACCCCTACTCTAACACCTTTTCTGTCGGGAGTCTTAGACTTTCCAATTCTCCCAAAATCAGCGTCTTAAGCGCTGAGTCTGACTTCTCCAAAATTTTGGCGGACTTTCCTGAAGTCACTGGTGAAAAGCCTGCTGTTCCTCTGACGGCGAAGGATGTTTTTCACTATATCGAAACTAACGGTCCACCAGTTACGGAACGAACTAGGCGTCTCGATCCAGAGAAATTTAAGATCGCTCGAGACGAATTCGAAAAACTTGTCAAACAGGGCACTTGCAGAGCCTCGAAGAGTCCCTGGGCCAGTCCCATCCACATGGTCAAGAAAAAGGATGGGTCATGGCGGATCTGTGGCGACTACCGCCGCTTAAACTCCTGCACAGTCCCTGACAAATACCCTATTCCTTACCTGCACGACTACTCTATGCTGCTTCAGGGTAAGAAAATCTTCTCCAAGTTGGACTTGTACAGGGCTTATTACCAAATCCCGGTGGCCCCCACTGACGTCTTGAAGACCGCCGTCACGACGCCCTTTGGGTTGTACGAGTACGTCTTCATGCCCTTCGGTCTTCGGAATGCCTCTCAATCCTTTCAGAGATACATTAACCGAGCCCTGGGTGACCTAGATTTCGCTTTCGCTTATCTAGATGACATACTCGTTTTCTCGTCCTCTCCTGCAGAGCATGAGAAACACATTCGTGTCATCCTCGAGCGACTCAAACAATTTGGCTTACGGCTAAACCTCTCTAAGTGTGAGTTTGGCAAATCAGAGATAGTCTTCCTCGGTCAGCTCATCGACCAGAATGGTTCGAAACCTTCTCTTGAGAAGGTTCAGACGATCATTGACTACCCCCGGCCTAATACAGTTGTCCAGCTCCGCAGATTCTTGGGTCTGGTCAATTTTTACCGCCGCAGCCTGCCTAACGCAGCCTCTGTTCAAGCTCCTCTTTACACCTACACTAATGACTCGAAGAAAAATGACACCAGAGTCATCGACTGGTCCTCAGAAGCCATTCAAGCTTTCGACCAGACTAAGAACGACCTAGTCAATGCGTGTCATCTCATTCATCCTTCTCCGGATGCTCCCACTCGTCTAGTCACTGATGCCTCGGATTTTGCTATGGGCGCGGCCCTCGAGCAGCTCATTGGTGATGTCTGGAGGCCTCACGCTTTCTACTCGCAGAAGTTCTCCGCGTCTCAGCGCAATTACAGCGCTTATGACCGGGAGCTCACTGCTGTTTACGAGTCTATCAAGCACTTCAAATACTTCCTTGAAGGTCGTAGTTTCAAGGTGGTCACTGACCATAAACCCTTGATCTACGCGTTCACTCAGAAACTCGACAAAGCCTCGCCGCGTCAACGGCGTCAACTCTGCTTTATATCGCAATTTACAACATCTTTTGAACACCTCCCTGGGACTGATAATGTCGCCGCGGATGCTCTCTCGCGCGTTGATATGATTCGGCTACCTCTCGATATCGAAATGCCCGAACTCATACAGCATCAGCAGCATGATCCAGAGCTCAAGGAGCTTCTCGAATCCTCCGATCACTCGCTTAACCTCAAGAGCATCGAGCTAGGTCACAACCACAGTCGCCTTCACTGCGACCTGACCGGCAACATTATCCGCCCCTACGTGCCCAAAACACTTCGAAAACGTGTTTTCGACCTCTTTCACACACCTGCGCACCCTGGTCCCAAGGTCACTGACCAGCTATTAAGGCAAAGATATGTCTGGCCCATGATGCACCGCCATATCAAAGCCTGGTGCCAGGCCTGTCCTGACTGTCAACAGTCAAAAATCTCTCGTCATATCAAAAACGAACCCCTACAGTTCGTGGCCCCGGATGACAGATTTCGACATGTCCACATCGATCTCGTTGGTCCTCTCAAAACCTGCGACGGCTTCTCGTACCTTCTGACCATGATCGACCGGTTTTCGCGTTGGGCTGAGGCTGTACCTCTCAAAAACATGGAGGCTTCCACGGTCCTACGGGCTTTTCAAGAACACTGGGTCTCTCGGTTCGGAGCCCCAAGATTCCTTACTACTGATCAGGGAGCCCAATTCGAATCCCAGATTTTCAACGCCTACCTGTCCTTCATCGGTTGTCAGAGAAAGAGAACAGCAGCCTACCACCCTGCCGCAAACGGCCTGGTGGAGCGCTGGCACCGCAGCCTTAAGGCAGCAATTATGTGTCATAACGAGCCTGACTGGGTAAAAATCCTCCCCACGGTCCTTTTGGGCCTTCGAACATCGGTGCGGAGTGACACAGGAGCCTCTCCTGCTGAATTTCTTTACGGAACCTCTCTTCGCATTCCTGGAGAATTTTTCATTTCTGACGACTTCCAAGCCAATCCTCAAATCTTCATCGAGGATTACCGCGAGCACATGCGACAGCTGAAACCTGTTCCCGTCGAACATCATCACGGGTCTCGCCCTTTCGTGTTCAAGAACCTCAGTTCTTGCACTCACGTCTTTCGGCGCTCTCCAGCTGTAAAATCTCTCGAAAGACCTTACACGGGGCCTTACAAGATTCTTGAGCGTGTCTCTGATCGGGATTTCAAAATCGACATCAAAGGAGTGCCCAAAGTGATCTCGACTGAACTGCTAAAACCAGCCTACTTCATTCCTGAGAACCTCGGAATTCCTCTACTCGACCTATCAATTCCACCCCTACAGCCCAAAAAGCCTATACCTATTCTTAAGACTTACCAATGTAATAAAAATAAGAAAGCTTCTGACAATGTGAGATTTGATCTTAATGCCTGACACTCAAATCACTTTTGCGTTACTTAATTTTGTTTTATATAACATTGCATGAAACGGACAATTGTATCCACCTTAGATTTAAGTAAAACTTGATTGTGATCTAGTCTTGAAGAGAATAAAGCCTTATCACGTTATCATTAATCACCAAAAAATGCAACTTACTAGATTGATCTTGCGTACAACAAAGTAATTTTGTACCTGCGTACCTATAATTTTTTAAGTAAACCTTGTACCTGCGTACCTAACTTTTAAGAAAACTCTGTACCTGCGTACCTATTTTTAAGAGAACTTCGTACCTGCGTACCTACAATTTTGTCAAGAAAATTTGTACCGGCGTTCCTCTAATTTTAAAAAATTAATTTTTGTTATTCTATGTGCTGCATATTGCCATGCACCCTCTAAATGTTTTTACTGCGTTTGCTCGGGGGGGAGTATGTGGGGCTCCTCGGCTGTATGTATGCAGGAGTGGGGGAAATTCCCCTCCTGCCGCCCGCGTCTCCACACTTGCCTCGTTGCTCTCTCGACACGCGCAGTCGAGCAGTGCTAGCCTGACCAGGCTCTTGAGCGTTTGTTTGTAGGCACCTCTAATAAAGACTCTTCTTACTCTTACACAGGCCTACTCAATCAGTCTCTCCTTCCCAACCTTGAACCGCTGGCAGCCGTGGGTCTGCCATCGCCTGGAACCAGCACCTAACCCATATGTCTTTTAGAAGCGTCGTCCTCTTCTTCTAAGTCCTTAAACTAAAAGAACAGTAGTCAATAAATATAAAGCTTATTAGAAGTATGTTCTAGACTTAACATAGAACAGGATGCAGCTATTTTTTGTCTGGTTAGGTCCTGAATAAATTGATGGTACAATTTATTCAAGCGTTTAAGCAAGATACGTGACTCTCTTACATCTGATAGAGATGGAATGGATATTTTTGCAGGTCCTTTGTTCTTTTTAGGTGGCATTTCAATACTGCCATAATCAATTTTTTTGGGAACAGGTACACTGTCAGCTTCCTTGATTTCGTCAACGAGAATCATCTTAGGCTTGGGCAGGACATTAAAATCTGGTAAGGCCTCGTCTGTGGAATACTCAGTGTTATCACTACTCGAGTCTTGATATTGATCTAATTTTGGAATAGGCAAATTTAACTTGGCACTTTTTTGTCCATCCTTAATTGCCGAAGTTTGAGTTTTCTCATGCGTTGGGATTTCTCTGTTTACATCGGCAACATTCTCTGATTTTGAGGCAGACGATTTTTGAACATCATTGCTTTTCTTTTCATTTGGTGCAGCCAAAGCTGGATTTTTTGTTTCTACTTGCGGCTGGTCGTTGTATTCGTCTTCATTTTCACTCTCATCACTACTGCCATACGCCACTAGGCTCATTGTTTTTAATTTCTGTATTGTTTTATTTAACGAAATTTGTAAACTTTTCTAAATTAACAGAGTATATGACAATTTTTTGACACTATATAGAAGAGCAGAAACTGATGTGTGTTTACGTTTTTGTTTTAAGGTTATGTATGTGTGTATGTTACCATTTGAATATTTGACAGTCACAAAATTGATAAGACAGGTACTCCTGTGTCCAGCTGTTAGTCAGCGATTGAGTACTATTGCTCTTCAGCAAATCAGCAACAGATGACGTACTAGTGAATTTATTTATGGCTATCAAGTTATGCCATGAGAGGAGAGAAAATATTATTTGATGTTTCGTCCCGGGAGCACGCCAGGACTCATCAGTAAGGCTGATGACGTGCTCCCTGCCTTAGACACCTATATCGGTGGGGATACCCTAGCTCAATCTTAAACGCCCTTATATATTAACCAACATGAAATCCGGGCACTTGCGAGAAGGTCGAGTGACATGGTTAGACGCCTAGCGGATGGTTGGAGAAGGACGGAGAGCCGAAGTGTACGTACATGTGTGTGAGAGGGTCCCCACATACTCCCCCTCCAGTTACAACGCCGGATGAAGGAGTGGTGACGATATGTAAGAAGTGCGCAGTGACGCATATGACGTGCATGACGTGGTGTATTAGCAGAAGGCAAGATAGGGGAGAAAGAAGTCGATAGTTGATAAAGTAGATCTCCGAATCCTCCACGCTCTTGTAGAGTCCTAGAGAGAGGCGAGCAGAAGCTCTAGCCACGACCGAGACAGAGGTCAAGTCGGAGAAAGAGAGGGAAGCTAGTTGCTGTCCCGAGGCGTAGAGATTACGGAGATGCTATTAGAATAATTAGAAGAAGGTTGCGCATGTTCAAGTTTACGGGGTCACCAATATGGCTATCAAGTTATGCCATGAGAGGAGAGAAAATATTATTTGATGTTTCGTCCCGGGAGCACGCCAGGACTCATCAGTAAGGCTGATGACGTGCTCCCTGCCTTAGACACCTATATCGGTGGGGATACCCTAGCTCAATCTTAAACGCCCTTATATATTAACCAACATGAAATCCGGGCACTTGCGAGAAGGTCGAGTGACATGGTTAGACGCCTAGCGGATGGTTGGAGAAGGACGGAGAGCCGAAGTGTACGTACATGTGTGTGAGAGGGTCCCCACATATTTAATGCCCGCATACTTATGCTGCAAGTGTATTCTGTCATAAGAATTTGATTTGGTGATTAAATATTCATCATAACGTAACGAAAGTTGAAAGTTTGTATCTCTTTACATGAGGACTTTGTGAGTTCACAAAAAAAATGTAGTTTATGAGGTTCTTGTTATTTTTTCTCTAAATATTATAAATGCCATTGAATTGTTCATGACAAGTCAAGGTCTTTTAAAATATTATGAGATCGATTGAAAAAAAAAAAAAAAAGAATAATAATAATAATATTAAAAAATAAAAATCGGTATTTAAATTTTTTTATTTTAACTTGAATGTGGGAGGGACATAGAAAGTCTCCTATAGTTTACCTACGTGTATAATATACATGTATTGAGTGACTGCTTAGCTTTTTTCCCTTGAATTAAAATACAATGACAAGTTTTTACTGCTTCAGAACCGAAATTGTAAGATTTTAACACACGTCTACGTCAATTAAACACGAAACAACTCACGTTTTATAGAAAAAAAAAAAAAAAATACTTCGTACACTGACAAAAAGTGACATTGCATTTTTCCCCTTTAGAAGAAAAAAAAAAAAAAATTTCGAAAGCCTCTTTTCGCCCCAAAAGCTCTGTACAAACATGGGACATCATTGAGATTTGCCTAGACGCGCGATCGAAAAATTCTATTTGGGCGTACGGAGAAATTTTTTTTCTTTTTTCACCAATAACAGGGGCTCTTCTTTTTCATAAACCATTCTATGCATCCGTAGAATATACAGCACGCAAACGGCTCTTTTTTCATATTCAACACTATGGAGTAACGATCGGTAGTTGGATACATTTGAAAAAAAAAGAACTGTACGAAAGAACCGATTGAAAAAAAATATGAATAGAACTGTATATTGTTGGATCAAAATAAAACCCCTCTGCAAGCTTGCAAAAAATTGTTAAGCCCACCAAAGGACTCGAGTGTACGAATATTTATAATGCCATCGACGATGTAAATTGGAAGAAAAAAATAATTTCAAAATAGTACATATTTTTCAAGTGAGAAATAGTACATAATATTATATATAGTAGAGCAAAGCGTCGCAACTTTATCGCTAAACGATACCTCATCGATGTACACGTTGTATTTATACGTAGTGATCTCAAGCGAGCTATTGGAATAAAAGCTCTGCGCGGAGCATAAGTAATTTGCGCCCCTCAATACCCCTACAAATTCAAATATCGCACCAGTGGCAGCAGCTGTAAAAGCAGTTCGAGCATATAACGCTCGTACGTACTTATAATTGACTACCTGCATAAGCATACATACATATATCACCTTATGCCTGTACGAAACATACATGATGCGTGTGCTCATTGAAAGCCACGGCAACTTTCTCTCCCTCGCTCCTCTTAACGAAACAGAGCGCGAGTCGGTGTGTATGATGAGCGGGTGTACACAGGGGTGTGTACCAGTCGGCACATTTGCGATCCCTTTTAGTTAACGATATAACGTTGCGGAAGCAATTATACCCCGTGTGATTCATCGTGATTCCGCAAAAAAAAAAAAAAAATCAACTAAAGTTTGAGGAGACTCCTAAAATGGAAAATGTGTTTTTTTTTTTTTTTTAAAGTTGCATTGCAAATAAAGTAAAAAAGGTATCCGTGACCAATATTCACGAGCATAAACTGCTGAGTGCGATACAAACTTTTTAGAGACACGAATTTCTAAAGTAACGAGCCGTATTTCAGCGAGTACTTTTTATTAATTTTAAATTGACCGAAAACTGTTTTATTTCATTTGACGTTTCAGGCAAAAACATATTTTAAGAAATGACTAAACATAAACTTCTGAGATCTTGAAAAAAAAAAAAAAAAAAAAAAACCTACTTTTTTCAGCCTTCTACGCATAACATACTTTACAACGATGTCCTAAGTAAAAGATATAAAAGAATCATTGAACAGCCCGTGAAAGTTTTTAGGGTTGAACTAAATGGTCACACGTATATACACTGCAGATTATTCCCAAATCGATGGCGCCTCACAAAGAAAAATCGTAACATTTAACGATAATCTTGAGAACTCCCAATCACAGGGTATATTTTCGTAGAATCACCCATGCGTTATGTATATCCCTCTATGGCAAATTTTCACCTGCTCCCCCGTCATGAGTCCGCCTCCCTTTGAAATCGTCCATGTACGTATACGTCACGCGTATATATACACTACTGCTACCTCCGTACAACGTATGCGTTTGCCCATTGATATTGGCATGGCTAATTTGATAGTTTAATCAATTTCCGTCGAGCCCGCCTACATACATACAGCTTGGCCGTCATCGTTGAGGGTTTAACGGTGATGTCATCACTCCCGACGCCACACGCGATAACGCCCGCGAGAGAGAGGGAGGATTGATATTTACAATTACCGTCAAAGTGAGGGATGCAAGTTTCGAGAACGCAATTCGTAATTTCGAACGGTGCGCAACAGCAACGGCAGCGGGAAAAGTCGATTATCCGTATATACACACGCGCGTATAACATCGGTGCGAACGAGGTGAGAAAAGCACCTGAATTGCCCCTCGTGCACCCATCACCCCCATGAATGTAAATTTCACGTTGTCTCTGTACACGCGTGTGCACAATTAGGTTACTCTTATCGTCGAGGTTTCACTTTGGCCAAGTATACCTGTGACTCTTTTGTTTTTTTGGGCACCAAATTTATTTTTCGCACGCGCGCAAAGCTTAACTTTTCCCCCCCCCCCAGAACTATATTCATCGGGGGTACCACCTCCAAGTACGGTTTGACGAAACAACTCGATCCACATAAGCCAAACTCAGAGTACCTAAACAATAAAACGTGAAGCAGAGGATGTCACAAGAGAGAGAGAGAGAGAGAGAGAGAGAATCGAGTGGGTATACGCGAACAGCGAAATGTGCATCCGTTGAAAATTAAAAACAAAAAAAAGTGCATTTGATTCCGGTGCTCTCTCGGACGGAGTGAACGAGAGAAAGAAAGAGACGGAGCATAGTTAATCAGACGGCCTATTCGGCGAGTGTAACGAAATAAAGTGAGCTATGAGAGAGAGAGAGAGAGATGGTCGTCAATGGGGGTGGGTCTGTATATACACCCTCGTATACAGAGGCGGTGGAGCAATAGCGGAGCATATAGGCGCGGATTAAAGATTCGCGGGGGGGGGGGGGGAGATAGAGTTGCAAGCGAGTGTATATTTGCCGCGGCAGTTTCGCCCAGCGCTCAAATCCTCAGTGGGTATATGTACAGCGCAAGTAAGGGAGGACTGGGAGAGGGTGGGGTGGGGTGGGTTGGTCCGGGTTGCCGCCGCATATTAGGATGGAAAGGCACACGCAGTTAGGCAATAACCGCTGTCAATGGAAGCTCGCCTCCTCCTCGGCACCCTTGCCCACCCACTCTCCCTCTCGAGTAGGCGTGGGTATATATATATACATATAGGTACTGCTGTGCTGGCGTGGCTTAACGTATAGAGTGGACGAAACGCGCTGGCACTCGAAAATGCTACTCGCCAAATTAGGTAGGTTATATGGGCTTCGTTTCATTTGCGAGCAAACTTTAATAAGCGCGCGGAATTGCGTAAAAGAGCAAGGCTTTTCGTCGAGAGCTGTGCTACGCTACCGCGACTGTCCCCCCACCCCACTCTTTCCACCCTCCCTCTACCACTACACTGTTTTCGACCGTTTTCAGTTTGAGATTTTTTTTTTTTTTTTTTTTTTTTTTTTTTTACACTGCGGCTATCTCCGTGGTGCAACGCCTCTGCCTCTGTTGTAAAAATCTAAGGCACCGAAATCTATGAGCTTTTTTATTTTTCGTTGGTGCTTATTTTACAGTATAAAAAGCTTTGCACTGTTGAAAAATTGCTTTTTATTTTCTAAAGGTGTTTCTTGTTTGAAATGAAAATCGTTTCGTGACGAAGTGCAACTTCAAGCCGCGCTTCATCCTATTTCACTGAATAAACTAAAATTATGCTCATGAAACTGTATATACCGCTACTTTGCAAAAAAACCAGCTCATTTTCAACTTAACTTGATCCCCTTTCACTTGTTACAGCAGATTACCCGATGTATGATATAGTTTCTGTTCAAAGCTCAGCTTAGAGTTTCCTGGAACATAAGATAATCCCATAACGATAAGAACTTGCCTTGTAGAAAAAAAAAAATACTCTCTAAAAACAATGCACAACAAAAAGGTGATAGTATCTCCATATGGAAAAAAATGACAACAATGAAATAAAAATAAAAAAAAAAAATTGCTATACGAAGAAGCGATGGCCTCAAATGGATATAATGGAAACGCGGCGAGGAGGAGAAGACGATTATAACAAAACTGCAGCGCAGTATTATATATAGTCGAAAAGCCGACGAAAGACGGTATAGTATGTATATATAATGTTGCAGAAACGGGGCAAGAAGATGGGCTGCCGGAGGAGGGGGTGGAAGGGAGGAGAACAAGACTCGTGAAAAGGAAGTGTGAACAATTTCCAAGCATTGTCGAGACAGTAAATGTGGATGGCAGTTGGCGTCGGTAATTATTAGAGACCGTTTGAATCCTGTTTCCTTCATTAGCAGTCTCGGTTCGCGCGCCCCCCCCCCTTCCTCCCGCCCGCCATCCATATCCATCCATCTATCCACCCCATCTCTCTCTCTCCTCTCATCTTTATCTCGCTTCCGCGCATTTTGCACCCAACCCCCCCCCCCTTTCTCCCGCTACTTCCTGCCCCATCTGTCTCTCTCCTCTATATCTCTCTCTTGGCGTGAGCTTCGCGCTGAATTTCGCGCGGAATTACCCGCCATTATCATAATTGCGCTATTACTGATAATATATCTGCGACTCCGCGAACGAAAAAGGGAGGACGAGCGAGGAGATGAGTGTCGAAAGGTGCCCGAGCTTAATCCATTTTCTATTTATAGTGCTTTCGGACTAGGACAACCCCCCACCTCCCCCCGTGTTGATCTCTGTATAGGTGGTAAACGAGTTGTCGGCGTTACACCTCGCGCCTACGTATACACGTGTGCAGTATTTCTCGCTTTAAACGCCAAATGGACGCAAATCGCAGCTGATGCGTGCCAGAGAGAAAAAGAGATGAATCGCGCTGTCTCTCTGCGAATGATTTTTTTTTTTTTTCCCTTCCCGTGTAAACCTTGCTTCTCTGGTACTCTTTACTTGTCCTTTCGGGGCATTGTTTCTTCGTGAATTGGGATGGCTGCGTATCTCGAGCTTCGCTTCATACTTTTCGAGCTTACGTATTATATAAAATATGGGCGACAGTTTGGTTCATTGTTATTTGGGTGCGTAAAAGCTTTACAATAAATTGTTTTTCAATAACTTCGGTTAAATTAATCGTGTCCTCCACATTTTATATTGGCTTGCGTCACATCGACTTTCTTACACTCAAGATACAGTTTGCGTGTACAATTCTTCGTATCGATTCGAATCGTGAAAACCCATTACTATGACAAAACTCTATAATTTATCACCAATTGAATTGGTTGATGAATTAGTTTTTGTTAATTTTGATTTTACACGTTTGGAACAACAAAAATGGCATCTTACACTCCCATCTCGTATTAGATATGATTATTCCTCAGGCCATCAAGAGGGTGTGAAACTTGCAAGCTCAAAAATCGCAATGGAGCATCAGTCGCAATGGAAGATGTAGCTTTGTGTCGATTACTAAAATGGGAGTTTTCATGTACGTGTCATCGTATCACGGATAAAGACCAGATAAAAGAGGATGAAGAAGAAGGAGCTCTCAAACGTTGTCCAAAGTTATAAACGGAGCCAGAGAAGATGATCGCATCGATGCGAGCAGGTATATATAGGTACGCGTGCAAGCTCTAAGGTAATTAGGATACGCAGCGGGGGGGAGCTGCCTACAGAGGTGAGCCTGGACTTGACAGCTCGTCCCGAAAGGGGTAAAGAATCGAGGGCTACTGCGGCTCCGAGCTTCGCTAATAAATTCCCCAAACCTGTTAAGCTCTATTATGGGCACGGGAGTAGTACCTACTTTGGTTACTCTCGCTTGCATGTATATATACATGTATACGTTTGTGTACCTGTATACATTTAGCTGCCATCGCGCGCAGCCGTTGAGTTTAAGTTTGTAGTTTGGTCTCCGGGCAAATTGACTATATTTAATCGATTATCACAGGATGATTGAATGCACATACGTATACGTACATATGTTTTCCGAGCACGGCTCTATTGTGAAGTCCGTTCGGTGCGTCAATACTACAATATAGTCCTCGTGATTGATGATGGCGTACATATATTTGCCCACATGAGAAAATAAAATTTTGAAATTCGCTGAAGATTATTTCCCAAAGTTGATTGGATCGATGTTGTGCTTTCGATTCGTGAGTTGGAGGAGCCATTACGGATCGAAGTGCTGGGAAAACGCGAAACAACAAAATTGAGGAGAAAAAAAGAAAAAAAAAAAGAAAAGCCACCTTATTATTCAACGATTATTCGATGTACGATTCACTGCGCGCAATGCATATATAGACGGCCTCCTCTCGCTCGAGACACCATCGTGCCTATGTATTGTGAAATTCTCAACTCTCGAAATTACGAATATTAATTGCGTTTCGCAGACACGTAAAAGGAAGCCGCTCGCAGCGGTGGAGTAGCGAGATGAAACGCCAAAGAGAGCCATAGAGAGAGAGAGAGAGCGGAGCTACAGATTGGAGATGCTGAGTGCAGATGTCAACCTATTATCATCCGCTCCCCCTCACCGGCTCCTTATCTCCTTTTAAACTTCGCATCCGACTTTGCCTCCCTCGTCTCCCCGCCGATTTAGATCGTAAAGTTAACAATGTTACTTCGCGTCGCCATCGCCGAGCGGTAGGTGTTATAAATACATATATATATATATATATACCTGCGCCCGTTGCACACCAAAGGCGGCAGTATAGTGTATCATTGTCGACGTGTCATCTGCAGAAGAGGCGGTGCCGACCTTCTCGTCCTCCCTCGCCTGCCTTCGTCTCTCTCGCAGCGCGTGCGCGGCCGATCTTTTCCAACGAGACATTCATTGCCGGGCGCTTATCGCACGAGTGTATGTGTCGTAAGTACTGATAAATAAATAAAATAAAATAATAATTAGTTATGTGATTCTTGTAGCTGTATCTTTAATACTTTTTATTGGATACCAAGGAGTACGTGAAGGCGATCACTGATTAGTGGAAAAGAAAATGTTGACCGATCTTTTATTTATCAACCGTTTTTTGCTGTGTTGCTTCCGTAATTCCTCAAAGTAGCTAAGTACACAGAAATTAATACAAAAAATTTTTATTCTAGAATGGTAGAAATAATTTTTTCTTGTCATTGACTCCTTGTTAACTTTTTCCCTTTTATTGCCTGATGTATACAGGTCAATTATAATTGAAAAAGTTACAAGTATGGGTTATTTTGGTGTAATTAACATTATTTTGTGCTCCAAAAAGTAATCCCCGTGAAATCGGAAAAATCCACTTTTTCCGTCGAATTAAAATCATTTTCATTCAATGAGCTGCAATTTCGGACAATCGGTACGCAAAAACCTCGATGACGAAGCACACGAGTCCGAAATAATTTTTTTTTCGACGAGCCATTCGAACTTTTATGATGTGCCGTGCACAGGTGGAAACAAAAAGAAGAAGGGAAGGGGGGGCAGGGAACCTGCATAATAAATCCATCGGAGCTTCCGCACAGAGCAGTCAGCCGGCAGGTGGTACAGCCGTAGGGGGTGAGCGGATGCACAGTCGAGAGGGCACGGAAAGAGGGAATCGAATACTGTGAAATACTCCCACTCGGCTGGCCCCCCTCCTCATCTTCCGCCGGCGCTCGGTCATTTAATAAAAGTATGAATATCGCCAATAAAGCTCCCTCGTCGTCGCTCCTCGTTCTCGAATAATTTCCACTCTATCGAAAAATAATTATACTTCATCGTGGAGTTCCATCCACCCCCGCCCCCGGCCCTCTTTCTCTTCTCTCGAATCGCCTCAATTATATATTTCCTCCTCGCTTTCTTTCTCGTTTTCGCCACTTCAGTCGATTTCCTCCCCCTCTTCGGGCACCCCCACGGCCGATTTTCTCTGTTATTAGCTCCATATCTCCTTTTGTACTACCCTCATTATCGCTCACCCCGAGTCCCTCTCAGTTTCTTCCTTCCTTCTCTCCTCTCTTTCGATATGCTGTACACGATCGAATCCACTTTACCGATACACTTGTGTGATATTATGTATTATACTCTCTCGTGGACTCGAGACGATCTTTTGAGGATTGTAAAAAAACAAAAAAACAAAAAATACAGAAGAGAGACACACGAGTAGCCTCCATTCAATCGCCAGTCGAATGATAACAATGCCTCCGGGAGCTCATCGGTTTTCCATTACCGATTTTCCTCGTCCTCTTGTAAAAAAAAAAAAAAATTACCGATCCTTCGCCACGACAACGCGTGTTATACCGTCGTATGTACAGGTATCGGTATGTGCACCAGGTTGACGAGTCTTTTCCTTTGAAATGTAAACAACCGATCTCGAGACCTTTCGACACTCCCTCGACCCACCCTAAAAATATACACATGGAAGCAACCCACCGGTGTCAACCTTAGTTAGGAGATCCAAAAAATAATGGCCGTTTTGTCAGCGAGCCCTCCGTGAAAAGAAGCAAAGTAAAACGGAGCATCAGAGCCGAGACAATGAGAGAGAAAAGACAAAAGCGGGGGCGCAAGCTTTTGAAAGGCTACTCGCGAAGGTACGGACGATGATGCACAAAAGGGGAAAAAGGAGCCAGGCGCGCGAAAGCGAGTGGAAGGAATTAAGTACGTACAAACGAACGGATAGACGGTGCATGCGTCGAAGAGCGGCAATCGCGGAAGAGGGGGGGAGGCGGCCGGGCTCGAGCATCTCCGTGTCCTTACTCGTGAATGTGCGTATACAACGAGAAGAGAGAGATTACGTACAATACGGCGGGCGCGTGTCTCCCACGCGTGAATTGATGCACAAGTGAGCGGTTATTTCGCGATCATTTGAGATGTACCCGCTTCTCTTGCCCTCGATTTAGGGTGCGATCGAGGGGGTGATGACGACGCCTTTTTGTGGCGCTCCACGCGCGTTTGAGAAAACCTGGCTACTCTCGACTCCGTCGTGTTGTATACTTGGCTTTTTTTTTTTTTTTATGTCGTGTCTCGGTGTTTTTTTTTTTTTTTTTGTTTTTTTTTTGTTTTCCTTCCAATCGTGCCTACTTCCGTACTTTTCACGGTCTACGGACGCGTTTAGTTGATTCGGGAATACACACGGCGCCCCGCTGTTTATTACATTTTGATAGGTCCTTTTCTCTTTCGGAACGGGGGGTCTCGCCTACTTTTGTGTTTGCGGTGACGGACACTCGGTCGCTCGAGGATCAAGCCGATGGAAGGGAAAAACCACGCACGGATTTGTACGTACTTTGGAGTGGCCACGGGTGAATGCTCGTCATCTTGATGTACACATATACATGGGTTTTCGATTTTTTTTCTTTTTTTTTTTTTTCACCTCACTAAAGTTCTTTCCATTCCTATTTGATACATGTATATGTATTAACTCTTCTGAGAAATAAGCAAATGAAATCGTGCCATACTATTACTAATCATTTTTGTTCGTCACCAAA
Source organism: Copidosoma floridanum (assembly GCF_036245765.1). Lineage (NCBI taxonomy): Eukaryota > Metazoa > Arthropoda > Insecta > Hymenoptera > Encyrtidae > Copidosoma > Copidosoma floridanum. The sequence continues at coordinate 8,373,331 of NW_028321878.1, forward strand.
CTCACGCTTCAACAACAAACAAAAAATATGTCTTTTTTTTCTATCGAAACTAATCGTCATCAATCGATGATTGATTGGATTCTATTGTTTTCATTTGCCCGAAAACACAATGGGGGAGGAAACGGATACAATTGAAAGCGAAAATTCCCAATAAAAGTCTCTAAATGGGCTTGCCTCGCGTCACGAGAGATACGTTGCTCGAGGCGTGAGTATAAATATACGTACATACTATACATACCGCAACTTTCTGCAGGTATACATGTATATAAACCCAATAAGGAAGATCTAGGAAAATAGCCCCAGGGTCGAGGGACGCCCAGGACCAAGCAAACCAACGCACCGTATACATGCTGAGAATTTCTCTAAGTAACCCGGTTTAGTTTTGCTCTTTTTTTCCCCGATCTCGGGGATAATGCTATTGATTTAACTCGGTTTTCCTCAATTGCAGGATATTCGGAGGAGATTGGGTGAAAAATGAAGAATTTTAAGTTGTAAATTTTTACATACATTTTGTTATAAATTAAAAGTACAGGTACTACAGGGCATTATATTTACGCAAAAACCCGGGCCAAGAACAAGAGAAAAGTATACAAACAAAGACAGCAAAAGAAATTGTACATACACCAGACCGATACGTGTATATGTACAGAGGAGGTCGCGAGCGGCGCACCCGAAGAAATAAACCGCGGCGGTGGGGACAAACACAATAATTACTATCTCTTTATTTGGCTGCGCCGGGGCGTTTCTCTCTCCGCGACGCTCCCTTCCTCCCCCGTATACGTGTATATCCTTTCGGCGGTTGCCGCAACACACACACACACACACAACCGTGCGCCTGCAACCCGATAGCAGAGAGACGCAACGACAAACGCAACCGAGATGGGGTGAGAAAGGGAAGGCCTCCTCCAGCCCAGAAGTTAATAAAATCGCAGTCGCCCAGCCAGGCCTCCGGCAGGTTTGTTTAACAGAGGCGTAGCCTCGCCACGTGCCTTTGCTTTTATCCCTCGCTTTGTCTATGCTATGACGTGACTTTGATATGATGGCTGCTGATTGGTGTCTGTCTGTGCTTTTTTTTTTTTTTCTCTCTGGGCTTGCTTAATTTTATGATTTTTGCGCGAAAAACATAAAAACAACTCCATTCGTACGCGTCCGTAACGAGTTTTTCCATCGTGGTTTTTCGCGCGAGTCTCGTTTTGACCCGGGGAAAAGAGATCGAGTTGGGCTGTTCAATTGAATGTTTCGAGGTAAAGGGCTACCGTAGCGATTCTTCCTCGTGATGATATTTTGCATTCTGCATCTCCGATTCGATGAGCAGGTACGAGCTTAGCGAAAACGCCCCATCGGGAAAATTCGCGCAAAATGACGGAGGAGCCGAAAGGAGGGTGGATGGTAGTAAAGAGCCGAGCTTGCACCGTGAACAGAGAAAATTTATCTCGCGCTGGCATAAAGGATGAGACGGAAAAAGGAGGGAGGTCAGCTGCAGCAGGAACAACAACAATGTCGACGACGACTCTTCTGGCCTCGGGGGCCAATAACGACGTCCCAGTGCCACCGCTGTGGTGGCATCTATCGACCCCTTTTTTTTTCCTCCCCCCCACCCCCTTCCGGATGGCGCGCACCAAGCTTGCCTTTCTCGCTCTGATTCGGCTGGCACTCGGTGTTTTGACTCTGCGGTTTGTTTTACTTTTTTATTTTCTGACTGATATTATTATCCGGAGCTCTGTCCTCCCGCCGCTTCGGCAACTTGATTGGAAACAACCTACGCGTGTACAAAAGGAATAACGCCGGGTGCGGACCGATTGCTCGCAGGTGCCGCTCATTCACGCTCAAAGCTAGCTTTTGCACGAGCTTCCCACGGATTTGATACATAATGTACGGACGAGCCTATATATGGTATATATATGTTTATTGTTGATTCACCCCGAAATTACGTACCCGTTTTTACAAATATCGCCTCGATTTGCGAAAAGGCTCCTTTGCGAGTACAGCCCCTCATAAAGCACAGGTAGGTACAATAGAGTACAATGCGAGTACCCGTGCTGATATCCCCTGTGAAATTATTCCAGCGCGTGTCTTTCCTTTGCCTGGCGCCAAAAGAATCCTCGCGCGCGAAGCGTATCCATTCACGGAGTAAGTACCAGCCGGGAAGAGGCCATCAGCATACAGGGAGACAGAAGGTATATGTATATATATATACGTATATGTACTTACGTACGGAGGCGCCGCCGGCGCGTCAAATGGCCCACCTATACGCTCTCCATCTTTTTCTCCCCCGCTTGTTTGATCTTTCGCGAGAAATCGGTTCGCTGGCTCCATTGTGCCTTGTAAGCACCCGTGCAATGGTAATGCCCTTACGCTCCCAGGAGATCACGGCTCCTTATCTGTGTCTCCTCGCGTCCTTTGGCTGGCTCTTTCTATTTCTTTTCTTATTTTCCCTTGCAGATTCGATACGCCCGTGCGTGTGTGCCCTTCGTCCCTATTGTGGCGACAGCGTGCCCTTTTATTCGCTCACCTCGGGCCCTCGTCTGATATGGCAATTACCCCGTGACTTTTTCCACCCCCCCCCTTCGACTACTCGGGGAGTAAGTAGTCTCGTTTCTGCCTTTGTCGGATGATATAGAGTTGGCGACGAAAGCGCGTGGGTGCTGGAAGGGCTGCACATGCTGGGCTTGGACGTTAATGACGCGTACACGCGATGCGCTCAAAGTGCCTTTGGCGAGAATTAAAAGTCACACGAGCGCTTCTTTTGTGGGCTTTTCTTTTTGCGTTCGGTCACTTTGTCGTGGATTGCAGAGGATGAAATTACGCGTGATTATTTGGATCATATAGCGAACCCGTCGTTGCGCGAATCAAAGTATGTATGGAGAAGGACGCACGGGAAAAAGCTGTATTTCGTTGAAATCGGAGATTTTACGAGTGGGTGTCTGCAATTACGTGGATATATATTATGTATATTTTTTTAACAAGTTAGCTCACCTTGGTACGGAAATACAAATCCTTGAGGACACGGATAGACGCACTTTGGAATTTTTAACGAGCCGCCGTGCGTATTAGGATTTCTTTCATCTTGGACATGAAAGTTGAGTTTTGCCGTGAAAAATAAAAATTGAATTCACGGAATCATCAGGATTTTTAATTCCAAGTTCTGGGAAAACGGACCGGTGGCTTTTCAAAGTTATGTTTATTTTTTTTTTAACGAGGATGCTCATTTTACGGAAGGTTTAAGGATATTATTTTCTGACAATAAGGATTGATAGATAAATTTATTGTGTCGAAGTACGCGTGAAAATTACAGTGATGGTGCCATTTCACAGATCGGCGCTAGTGACGAAATTAAGTCTAATGCAAAATAAAAGAAAAGAAAAAAAAAAAAAAACGCATCTATAGAAATTATTCATCGTCATCACTCCCCACTGAGCACGAGAGAGAGGGAGCATCTTGTCGCGTGTACAAGTACGGGTGCACGTGAAACCCGGCCGCGGGATTTCAACTTTATCCACGCTTCATTAATTCGCGTCGTCGACCGCTTGTTGAGAGACTATTTTGTGCATTAGATACGATTGGTCCTTTATTCCGCTCCATTACCTCGAAATTCAATTGTACTTTGAGCTCTCGCATCGGTAATAACGAATCTATATGTACATAAAATAATGGCAATTTCTTTCGTTACCGGCGATTGAAAATTTCACAGCCACTCGCTCCAATCTAATGCTAATCGTCACAACTAATTGTCCCTTTCAATTGTCCCCATGTTCAACGGCCGCAATTTTTAATACTCATCCCGACTTACATCTCCAGCTGGACCGATAAATAACAAAACAAAACAACCCAACATAGATTTGATCGCTCTACGTTCCCAAGAGATTATTCTCATAAGCAAAATACATCCATGTATATCCAAGTCCCTCCGAGTGACCCGGAGAACGTTACCTGAACAAATATCTATAATGATTATAGATATTTTGCATTCTCAGCTCTCAACAAAATATTATCCACACGAGAATCTGTCGCCATAAAAATCAGCTGGTCGTACCATGGTTGAGCCCGTGGGGGAAAAAAAAAAAAAAAAAAAAAAAAAGGACAAGAGAAAAGGCACCGTACCAACCTTGCAAGTAAATATACATGTACAGGCCGCCGGGCGGTACGTCGCGAGCTAATCGGCGTAACCTCACTCGTCTCGGGAGGGTTAAAACGAGGAGGAAAGCGAGAATATTATCCACAGCACGGAGTCTTACGGCAACGGCCCGGGGGGTGGGGTGGGTTGCATTAACGTGCTCGTTTTCCGAGCTATCAGGGGTGGCTGAGGTTTGTGGTGGTGGTGGTGGTGGTGGTGGGGGGATACTGCTGTCAAAGCCGAGACACTCCCCGCCCAGGGTGTATATCGTTCATTCAGCAGCCCCTCCGTGGTGAGCTGCCGGTGGTGGTGGGGTTGGAGGCCAGCCATTGGAGCACCAGCTAATATGGCGGCGTCGGCCCGTGCTACTCTTGTTTCGATGGGCGCAGGAATACAGTAGGCTTGGGTTGGGAGCAGAGAGATAGACAGAGAGAGAGAGGGAGCGCCTTTTTCGTGCGGGAACGGAGGGGGACTCGGCGTGCGCTTAAGGGCTCGTGCGAAGCTGCCGATCTAGACAGTGCACGTTGAACCGTCGTTGCCGTTGCTACTTGCAGTTGTTGTCGCGCGGCTGTACTGTTCGAGGACTTGTGGGACGTCGTGGTTGTGGGTAATCGTGTCGGCTTGGAATTAATTTTTTGCATATTGACAGTAGTGGTGTGCGCAAGTGACATTTTTCTGGTTGTTTTGTTATATGATATTATCAATGTGCAGAGGACGAGGGGGACGTTTGTCGAGCTAATGGAAAAGACCAAGTTTTTTTCTGTAAAATATTGACGACAAAGTACCTTCTGCTTTTTGCTCCAGAGAAACAATAATAGCACGAGAATATTGGAGACGGTTCGAGGGGGTGGTTACGATGGCACAGACTTACAATCAAAAGAGGAACGTCTACAGCATCGATCAAATTTTGGGACACGCCAAGAGTGATGGTGAGTACTTTTTTTTTTTTTTAATTTAAATAATCTCCGTATTTTTGTTTATAAATAACGTGTTTGTTGTTTTACTGACAAAAAAAAACAAATTTGTTAACTGTACAAAGCTAAAATGAAAGCAATGTAGATATTATTAACTGCTACGACAATTATCTGGTATAAAATTGTACAACTGTTATCTATTTCAGCAGAATGACCTTGATTTCGGTGCTTTACAGTTTTTTTTCTACACACAATTTAGAGACCTTTTATGTTCACTAAAACATACTTAATTTATATAATTGGTATACTTGCACTTGGTAAGTTTATAACCGCATCGCGGTGTAATTTTCAATAAACGATCAATCGGAAATTATTAATCAAAATTCCATTCGAATCAATAATATTTAAAACGATTGCATCATACGACCACAAACGGTGCCACAAATCAACCGCAGCTTTCGACACCACGAAACTCTAACTTTCAGCCGCACATGTGAGCACTGCAGTTCTCGTGAAAAAAACAAAAAACATAAAAAAAAAACACCACCAACACTATCAGTAGCTAATCGATAACGTATCAAAAGATAATAGCTCTGCAATCTCTGCTCATACATTTTCTGACGCTCGACGCTATGCACGACCTAGCTACAATGTATACGCACAGCTGTACGTCGTGTGCGCCAGAGAGCACGTGGCTCTGGGCGCGCGCAACTCTTGTATATACTTACTTACTTACTGGGGTGTATGTGCAGAGCCAGTGTTATTCGCGATGGTAAATTTGTGTTCAAAGAAATAAAGATAAATGATAAAACTGCATGTAGCGGTGATTCGACAGCCGAGCAAGTAGTAACGTCAGATTTTAGTCAGACGGATTTATTATCTACGAGCGCAGCTTGTGTAGGAGCGAACTTATCGTTTATTTTTGTTGGATATGCTAATTTTAAAAGTATTCAAATTTAAGAATCATGCAATGTACGTATTTGCTGCTGATAGCAGCGATGCGGTGAAAAATTAAGTAGTACGAATCCGAGTTTAGTCAGACTCATTTGTAATTAGCGTACACAAGGTGTGTACTTGTATACTTATCGGTTTTGGGTTATTGAATGTATTCAAATGTGTATCGTACGACCAGTGAAAGGTAGTTATTTATCGAACAAGTACCTAAAACTTTGATTTGGGGGGTCACCAGGCATACGAAATTTAATGTCATTGAGACACGAAACCAAAGTTGGAGAAATAACATGTTTGGAAAGCATTTGCTTTGTTTTGTTTATTTAAATAACTGATGTAGAAAATTACACAATTAATATAATTCATCAGAAGCATTAGTGTATCAAATATACATTAGATGAAAGCGTGCATCCTAGGAATTGATTGTAGTGACAAAATCATCTTAAAAACTTACCTAAAAGCTGATTAACGCAAGAAATAAAAACCCGGAGGTTATGATTCATTGTATTTTAGACTGGTCTGATGATACAAAAAGTTTAACGACTTTCTCGCACAGCACATTAGAAATCAGGGAGAGTATAAAATTATTGTATTCCTTGACTCTGTGTCTTTCCGAGATGATAATTGAAATTCATCCCAACTATTAATATCATTCTGTACATCAACAACCTTTTTTCATTATCCAGATGTTTATAGTAAATCACAGTAAGATTACATACCCTCGCACATACAATCCCTATGTATTGTACTTATAAATAATTCACAGCAGTTACTCACCCACTGAACATCAACAAAATATAAATATCCATCACCATTCGTGAAAAATACACATGCCTCCGTTTCTCGGAAACGCGACCCTCTAAATTCATTAGACGCAATAAAAGCCCCGTTATTCCATGGCTTGTACAAACGCATTATCCCATATTTGTGGTTAGTGCTTTCGATGTACTGTTAGGGGGAAGAATAATGCTGGTAATGCGTTTATACAACATCATATACCTTCTCGACCTCGACGTCCCCGTTTCGTTCCCTGAAAAATCCCCCCTTGAAACGCAATAATCCCCTCGTCCGTCTCCATTAAAACACCGTCTTGGTCCCTCAAACTGATTATTAACATTACTACTCGATCTAATTTTCATTCACCCCGTGTAACGGCAGGAGAGGAAGAAAAGGAAAAAAAATCATGGAATCGTGAAAATTGAATGGCTCTTGTTGGCGTGTCGTGGAATCAAGAGAGCAAAAGTCGAGGGTGCACCCGCACATACGCAGCGCCAGCTCTACCCCCCCTTTACGTGCCCGTACGCGCGTGTACAACATTCATCGAGTAGACACTCGTTACCGTTGACCCTCCAACAGGTGCAACGATTTCTGCATCGCATGTACAGAAAACTCGATTTGTTTTTCCTCGCACTGATGATGATTGCTTTCAACGCTCGTTTTCCGTAAGGAGTGTGGATTTTTACCAAATGCTACAATTTTCGTCATTTTTTTCCTACGCATTGAATTTCATTACCGAGTTAATTTTCTCGCTCCACAGCGAATAATCATCAATGTAGTTTCCGTCCAAACACGCGTGGAATAAAAGCTTTACTCATGATTGGCGTATCTTAATCTGATTCCCCGTTCGACGATTATTATTCTCGTCATCTCCGATTAGTTTACACATTATCGTTTCGAGCTATACGTTATCTTTTATCCTTGCGATTATCATCGTTCGGTAAAAAAAAGTATGTTTATTAAAAAAGAAATATTGAACTATAGATTGGAGACCACTTGATGGGGGGAGCGGCCTTTGATCACTTTGACAAAACCACTACGATAAAACATGACATTGTACGGATATAAAGGGGGGAAGAGGTAAGAGTGGCGCAGAGCAAATAAATTTTCAACTCAACGTCTGGCGCCTCTTCTCGTACTTTGCTAACAAACAGCTACAACAAAGTACATGTATGTACACATGGACAAGTACGTAAATGGCGTATGAGGAAGGGTGTGCTTATGCGCGCGCACGTAATCGTAGGCAGGGTGCTGTTGGATAGTAACGATAACAATAATAGTAATAACAACGAAAAAAAAAAAAAAAAAAAGAAGAGGAGCGCGGAGATTGGCATCGAGTGGGCAAGCCATTGTCGAGCGGCATGAAAACATTAAAATCGCTCTTTCTTCCTCGGGTCGGATTAGCCGCTTGGCCGCCTCGATTTGCCTCGACTCCGTGACTTCTTTTCACTCGTTTCCTTTTTTTTTTTTTTTTTTCTTCTTTGTCTCCACGCATGTACGCGTGGATATGCGCCGTTGGTATTTAATCGAGCGATCAATGCGAGCGTGTAATTTGGGAGGCATATATATATGCTCACTTTGTTTTACGGTGTGAATATTGGATTCTTTCTGGTCTCATTTTGGTAACTGAGTTTTTTCTAAGACTAGTCCATCCATCGAGTGTACACCTACTGGTTGTACATTAAAACGAGGGGGGTTCGATGAACTGCCAAACTAACGGCTCAACGAGTAAATCAAATAATTAATCAACTTAAAAAGTCGTAATTAAATAAACAAAACAAAAAATGAAAAATCAATAAACGAACAATCGTATTCTACCTGGGATATTCTGATGTTTTCATGACCATAAAACCCGTGTCAATTAAAGAGAAAGGGAAAAATGATTTCATGAACTTCCATCCTAGCTGGACGACGACTACCACACACTATACAAAAACTCGACATCTGGCTGGTAATGTATAAAGGCCGGTGTAACCCTCACATCACTCGTCGTGCACGTGGGCCAGTCTGTTACAAATCAATTGAATTCACTTGACGGCCAGCTTTTAACCCGAGAGTATTGAAAACACCGGAGGCATCGTTTGACTCGCGTTTAAAGTCATACAATTGAATTTTGTAGCCGAGCAATCGTATAGGTATTTCGACTCATCGCGCGCACGGAGCAAAAATCAACCCCTAAAAATGTCGTGGATCCCTCGACGGTGCACCAGCGAGTTTTCATCCTTTATTGTATAGAATATGCACGCGCGTAGGCCAAGGGAGCAAAGATGAAGAAACGTTTGGTTTTCCAACGCTGTTTGCCACTCGTTATCGCGTTTGATTCCACTCAAAAGAGCCGCGCGCGCTCCTAGCGCAATAAATAATAATCCGTCGCCTTCGCGACGCGCTAATGCTATTAAGATCTTATCAACGGCAAAAGCTTTACTAAATATATACGCGCAGAAGCGGAAATTCAGAAGTTAACGGAACACACGCGCTTACCTGCATGTATACGCCCAAAGTTTACCAAAACGATTAACAACGTGAGCGCCTACGCCTTCACCTTCGCCTCTTGATATATTATTCGTCGAAAGGGGCGTAATTACGATGCCCTGGCCTGCGGCAAATGGATTGAAAACGCGATCTGACGTGGATGCGTGTATATATATGCGTATACGCGTGCGAGGTATATACCTACTCGTAAATGAAGCGTATATGTACAAAAGTACATTTTGAGGCTTATTTCAAAGCTGCATTAGCGGCATTCGTTGTATCACATAAGTGATGCGGTAAATTGAGAATGGGACGCCGAGCGTGGAATATATATTTGACTAATTAGTTTAGGTGGTACAACGACTCTGCGATTTTCGCGTTTTCGAAGTTGAACTTTTCATTCGGTTGGTGCGTGTGTGTCGAGTGAACTTTCGGGAAGTTGAATCGTGTATTACCACTGTATTGCTTGATGTACCGAGTAGAGAATTCAGTTGATCCCTAATTTTTTTTTCCTTTTTTTTTTAATTAACTGAGAAAGTGCTTTGAGATTTTACATGATTCCAGTTGCAATTGCATAAATGGAGGTAATGAGAAATTATTACGCTTGTTTTAGTTTAGTACGGATTTTTTAAAATTAGAGTTTGTGATTGAAATAAATACTTCGAGTAGCTGCTTCAAGTAATTTTTCTTTTTTTATTGAGTGAATAAAATTTAATACGAGATTTTACAGAAAAAAAACTTGTTATAAAACTATGATGACTTTTTGAAATTATTTTTTGTTGAATAAATAAATCATTGTAAAGCTGGTCGTCTCTTAAATTAGAAATAAGTATAGTTTTAAAACGATAAGATACTTTATTCGTCAAACCTCAATAATCCTTATTCAAGAATAATTCAAAAAATTTACGCAAGTTTTAATAGTAATAAAAAAAAAAAAGAGAGAAGGAGAGATATAAGTACATTAAATGATGGAAATGGTATCGTGGCGTGATTTAACGCTTATTAGTGATTGGTGAGCGATCAATGCCAAAGAATTCTGGTAGAAGGGAGCGAGAGAAAGCTTTGAATGACGGCGTTCTCGGTTATTACAGCTCCCATTGCAAAGGAGAAAATCCTTCGTTATAATTATTGTACCTGCGTTTTTTTTTTCTTTTTCCGTAGCCCTGGCAAAGAGAGAGAATATTTTTTCGTTTTCCGATATCTGAAAATCCCTTCGGGGATTACGCAGAGGTGAAGAGAGGCAAGTATCTTATTACGTGACATTTAACGTTTTCCCTCTCCTTTTTGCCGATGATTCGCATTTTTCTCGCTGCAGCTAACGAAAAGTCGTTGGCTACAGAATAGGTAATTATAATAATCGATAAAATTTTTAGGGATACGTCGTTTTTTATTGATAAGCTTACACTTACCATGAGAAATTTTTTATAACTACATTAATTTATGTCATTCATTTCCTTTGTAAAATTTTTTTTATTTATAAGGTGGTGACGATTCGATTGAATTTAATATGTGTTTCATACGTTACAAATATTTTAGCCTACACCTTTACGTGATTAAAATACTTCAACGATACGTTTGTCACTTTCCTTCATAAAAATTCATGGACATTGGGATCTAATTACGAATAAGCGGATAAACCCTTGATTTCAAAGCTGCTTAAAATGAATTTTGCAAGTCGTCAAAATCTTTTTCTTATGTTCCTTACCAATTGCATAGAAATTATTATTATTTATAACAATCGAATGAAAATAATAATAATTTTGATGATTATAATAATAATAATTACAATAAAAATAGTAATAAAAATATTAACAAGATAAATAGCATTAGCATCAGTCACCACACGCACCTTCAAGATCCTAGTTTCAATCTTCTTACAGTCGTTTTCCGATAAACTTGTCGAGACCATCGGTACAGAAGCGCATCACTTTTAACTCGAGTGGAATTCCCTCAATACTTTTCCGATTCACCGTAGAGTAAAAAAGATCCGACGACGCGTCTACGAGATACCCTTTCGAAGTTGGCGAGAAAAAAAAATTGACCATCTATACCATGAATACTTTTTCTGTACATGTTCGTTGGTCCTTTATTTTTCATCCAAGCTTATTCGGTCATGCGCTTGAAAAGCTTTTTGCTCGATGCTTGTTGTATTTCAAAGTGCAGACGAGATATGTTTTCGGCCGCTGTATATATAGGTATTAAAAATAATATAAAAAAATACACGCCGACATTGAATTGAAAAAAAAAAAAATCCTCGAGAACGGTACACGGAGTATTTAAAAAGAATAAACTTGGTACGTTACGGAAAAAAAAAATAAAAAAAAAAAAAAAAAAAAACGTGTAGAAACAGAAAAAAAGGCAGCTATCGGTAGATATTCGTTAATCGCCGTACGAATACGAGTACACGTAGGGGTGAGCTTTTACGCACCCCGGCTTCGATACCAGTGGTCCATGCATTAAGCTTCTATGCAAAAAAGAAAAAAAAGTTTCGCGAAGCTTAAAACTTGGCAAATCCGTTGATCAGACGTCATCGAGAGTTCGTACGCGTGCGCGTACAGATAGGGGATGTAGGAAGCGCGACTTGAAAAAAGTTTCAACGATATTGGAGATTCTCGAAGCTCTTGTTTTTTTTTTTGTTTTTGACATTTAGTTGAAACAAGAGCTGTAGTGAAAAGTTGATGCGTTTGGTCGATTCTCCCCTGTGACCGGGCGAGCGTCAGAATTCAGACTACTACTAGTTGCTCGTTTTTGTAAAAAGGAAATCACTGTTGCATCGAAATGAATCTCTCACGTTTTAATAAAACTAAACAAATTACACTAAATAATAAAAAAAAAAAAAAATGAAAAAAACTTAACAAAAAAACCAAACCACAGTAGTAAAAAAAAAAAAAAAAAAAAAAAAAATGATGTATGCTTCCAGTGGACCAAGCAGCGACGGCGGACGCGCTTGGCTCCCATCACGACCACGGCGACTCGGAGCTCAATCTCAGCGACCACCAAATGAGCGACTCTATCGACCTGAGCGAGTCGGATCGGCCGCGCAAAGTGCGCCGTTCGCGCACCACCTTCACCACGTACCAGTTGCACCAGCTCGAGAGCGCCTTTGAGAAAACTCAGTACCCCGACGTGTTCACGAGGGAGGAGCTCGCCATGAGACTCGATCTCTCGGAAGCTAGGGTACAGGTAAGTTGGGGACAATAAACATTTTTCACTCGTATCATTCATCCAACTATCATCGATCATTACTATCATTCATTTTTAAAATTAGAAAAAAAAACATGTAGTAATTTCGATCCTTTTTTAATTATTTTAAATTATTGTGTACAGTCCTTTTGTACAAAATCATTAATTATCATTATAATTATTATTTTTAATTTTTTTCAATGGCATTGGCGTTTACTCGGTGGAAAATGAATTAATTTGTGAAAGGTGAAAGACCGATTTGTTTAACGGTTCATTAAAGTAAACACTCACCAAAAATACCAACGATTGTCCACATGTATTACTTTATTGATCCAATAACTTGAATAATCGCGTCTAAATTGTCCCGGGCCTCCAACCGAGGAGCCTTTTAAAAGCTCGAGTCGCAGCCAGAAGCTCAGAGAACCCTACGGTCCAGCCAAGCTGGATTTAATAAAACAAGTGGCAAAGTTGCCGGCGCTAACGAGACCCGATAAATCCCCGAAGAGCGCGTCCGGCTCGCCCCACCACCCCACACTTACCCCATCAGCTACACCCAGCCTTTGAAAAGGCGTCGTCGATGCGCAGTGTCTTTCGCATCCCTCCTCTACCGCGTACACACACACATGCACCGCAGCACCAACACACGCGCGCACGTTTTTTTGTTCCACCGTTGTCGTCGACGGCCACTCAACTAATTACGCGCCCATTGTTCCGCAATCCGCGCCCTCACCCCCTCGAGCGCCGTAATTTTGCAAAAGGCGCCCCTGAGCGGATTAATCATATACCGAGCACTCCCCTACCTCCCTCTTACTAGCCGGGCCGCCAAACACTTTGTTATTACCATCGCGGAAAAACGCTGCCACCGAGACTGCTCCTTTTCTCTCTTAATTCCTTTAGCTCTCCCCTTTACCTGTGGTGGCTTGTCGACGTTGAAAATTACGGGCTCTGTGTGCGTGGAGGGAATAAAAAAGAAAAAAAAAAAAAAAATATGTGCGGAGCAGTGCTGCAGTGCCGGATCTTCGTCGAGGAGTCTCAATTACGAGCGCGTCCCCTCAGAGATTAAGTTCATTGCCAGAAGTGCGTTTAATCAGGGAAAAAATTACTTCCTGCTTGTTTTTTTTTTCGGCAAAGCTCAGATTTTTTTTTTCAGTGAGTTAACACTGTATGATTTTTTCTGTCAGTGGAAATCTTTGGTGCATCCGGTCAGGATGTGATTCTACACGTTGACATGGTTTTCTCGATCTCTGGATTTTTTTTTTTTTTTTACTTTCAAAAAGATACCGTGACGGTTCATAGGTACTCTACTGACGAAGTAGCTTGAAGATACAATTATTTATCCACAAAAACGTTCGTTCAACACACAAGAGTATACTCGTGGTTTTTCGCTCGTTCGGTAATCGCCACGTTCGTGTATCACTATACTCCAAAGCAGAGAATCAACAAGTTTACTCCCTGATTTTCATTTTACGATCGGAATCCAAATATCTCATTTTGACTTCTAAATCACGAGTATCAGTTATTCCCGATTGCAACCTAACATCGCTAATTACGTGTAAATCAATCTGAATGTAAAAAAGCGCACTTTGCCTTTGAATAACGTAATTGTTCACTCTACTTTTAATCCCAAACGAATATTCATATGTAATCAATAATAATGTATTAAGAAATGAACTTCCCTGCAATAGATGGGAAAAAAAGAGTCATCAACAAAATTTTTCCAGCGCTCTCGTATCAATTTTTAATACACACTCCGAAGTACCCCGAGCGAGCAATCATCACATTTTATTTCAATTTCCCGAGATTTCGTAATTAGAGATAATTTCGTTTCGCAATCCCCGCATCCATACACATCATCAGTTGCATAAAAGCGCTAAGCTTTTCATTGATGCGAAAAAAAAAAAAAAAAAATCTCCAGCTGTACACGATAGGCTCGCACGAAAAAAAAAGGCGATTCGCGCAGCGTTTCGGCAAAGGACTCCCTCCTCCTCGCTCGTTCTCTCTCGAGTTTTCATCCTCGATGTTGTTTGCAATTTAATCCTTTCAGTCACTCGTTATACAAGCGCAAGCGCGCACGTAAAAATTTTCGACCAATCCTCTTTTTTTCCCCACTCCGCCTCCCTCCACGTCCTCTCACTCCATAGAGTTAGTTTACAAACACACACATACGGACGGCAAACAGGGACGATTCGATGGTCGGATAAAAAGAAAAATAATAAAAAATATCGAGTGTTTTTTTTTTTTTGTTTAATCAACGGTCCCTCGCGCTACCGCTATAGCACAACAAATACGTATAACGTTCGATCGAATATCGCGCGTACACGGGTGGGCCATCGTTTTATGCCTGAAAAAATCGTCAATGATCGCCGGTGCTATGAAAAAATAGGTGCACGCTCGAACGAAAAAAAAGCCCGAATCTTTTGATCCACGGACGATGGAGCTGCTAAAAAAAAAAAAAAAATATAGTTTCCGCTTCGGTTTTCATTTCAGCCGTGTTTATTGCAATTTAAGCCCCGCACCCGGGGGACTCGTTTGATGTGTCAAAAAACACCCGCTTGTTACTTAACCAGCACCGATTGAACAACAAGGCCCGCACCTGCAGTTCGTGGTTGGCATTACATAAAGTACTTGACACTCTTATCGAGACCAACTCGCTTACAATGCACACAAGTGTATAGGGTACATCGGTGTATCCGCGCATAATAGAGGACGTGCACGGAAAATCGTCCCGACAATGGTTCTCTCCTCGATTGCGCGTCCATACGCCGCACTGAAAATCGCCGACTCGATTAGCCTCGTCGCTCGAAACCCCAACACTCGAGAGCGCTTTTTTTTTTTCCTTTTATTGTTCGGTCATCTGGAAAATAATCGCCGAGTGGCATTGCGCGGGACTCACGTTGAAAAAAAAAAAAAAAATCCCTTGGTCGATGGTTGAGCGAAAAAATTCTACCATCATCGAATGCACGCTATAAATACAGTGCCTGCAACAAAGACGCACTCTACACGCAATATACGCCCAGCGTCATGGAGACGCAAATGGGTACCGAAAGGTTTAAAAAAAAAAAAAAAAAAAAAAAAAAAAGAAAAGAACGAGCGATGAAAAAATTTGACTGGTAACCCGTTCGGTGGGTAATGCCAAGAGCCGGTGGATGGTGTGACAGAAAGGGGACTCCGCGTAAAAAGGAGGCAAGAAAGAGAGGGCGCGCATAGGTGAATAAACGAGGTGTAACAGTGTGGTGGACGGACAGAGAGAAAGAGGGTGGCCGAGAGATAGAGGGAGAGAGGCAGATATTCGTGCCGATTGGGTGCCATTGTGGGCTCAGGCGCCCCGACAATACCGCGGCAATTGGCCTGTCGCTTCCCTCCCTATCCTCCTTCCCTCGACAAAACCGCTAAATGATCCCCGACTACGACGGCGAACGAACACTGTATGTACTCTCTCGCTGTCGCTGCAGCTGATGCACGGCCACTTTATTTCAATCCAAGAGATATGTGCCATCCTGCCCTACCAATTTCGGATGCCTGCAAATTACCCCATTTTTGCGACATTAACCAAAGGCCGAGGGGGTGGTAGAGGGGGAAGGAGACGAGCCTGTACATGTGTGTATCCCCCGGTGTGCCATGTATATATACATCGATCGTCGCGTAGTTGCCTTTATCTCTTTTTGTCCCTCCCGAGAGCATCGGGTGCCGTATGTGCTCGCAAATGGACGGCTTTCCGGTGGCCCCGGCGATTTCGAGCCCACGAATCGGTTGCCACGCAGTTGGGTCCTCCTCTGCCTTTTTTCGCCCCCCTCGCTACTGTCCCTGTATGCACTTTGCGCTTCACCCCCCTGCGTGTATGATCTTTGTCTCTCTGTAATACCCGCCAGTCCTCAACTCTCGTGTGTGTGTGTGTGTATGGCTCTTTTGACCGGGAACTCGTCGTATACAATTGTGTCGCAAATTGGAGCAGTTTTCACGATCCCGATACGATGAATGACTTTGCTCTTTGCTGCCCGTTCGCGGATAATGGCTTTGACGATTTTCTACGTGATATTTTACAAATTTTCTCTCATTTGCCGAAACGATCGGCCATTTAATCGTGTAATCCGTCCGTCAATGCGCAACTCTTTTCGGATGGCCGTTTCATGAGGATTTCACATGATTAAACATGTATGTCGCAAAAATTTTCTATGATACATTGGCCAACCAATCATATGATTGTGAATACTATAGTTACCAACGCGTATTAACAAAACTCGTTTGGATCGTTTGTCGAATTAGCCGTCAAATTGTCGATTTCACAGCCTCCATATACACCTCCGCCTCCTATACTATACGTACATAAATTAATCATCGATAAAGTACTACTAGTATACTCATTAGAAGTGGCCAGACTCTTTTTTTCTCCTCTTAAACCGTGTACGCACACCTCGACCGGCACGTGCTCAATATAAATTCAAAGCCTCGGACAATTTGATAATCATTCCCGGGGGACATGTAGGGTGTGAGGGACGAATCTGCTGGTACAACACATATACACGCCGCATATGGGCTTCAAAGAGCAGGGAACGACATAACGTAGAGGCAATCGACTTATATATACATATACACATACGTGATACCTTTGTACGGCCCCATGCTGGTATACAGGCACCCCGTGAGTATATAAGCTTGGTAAAAAAGCAACGGGGACTTTGCTCGTCTTTCGTCTTTTCTCTTCTTTTTTTTAAAATCTTTTTTTCAGTGGCTCCTGTATACTACAGACACTCGCACGCTCGCAACGTAATAAATGTAAACACGAACGGGTATGGGGACGGATCGAGTGGTTTAATTAATCGGGCGTTAAATCGATCGACACTGCACGTGTGTGTGTGTTTGGGGAGGGGGTTAAATTGGGGTGCATGTAAAGTTTGTGCTTATGCAGGTATAAAAATGGTGGAAAGGGGGTTTCAAGGGTAAGGTCTCACCCCCTTCCCTATCCTGCCCCAAGGAATTAAGGATTTTCTATCGCTCTCGGACATGTGATACGGCTCTTTAATTACGCCCTTATAAACACGTGCCTTGTAACTTTCACTAGCACCGGCTTGTTACAAAAAAATAAATAAATAAATAAATAAAGTAGTATTGAACCTCATCCCAGTTGACAGTACACCATCAAACGAGATGGTTCAAAAAAAGACAGCAAATGCTCCACCCTATATTATAGCCTATGCAAAAGTGAATATACACCGAGCAAAAGTTAAGCAATCGTACAAACTCTCGTTTGCATGTACCCCCCCCCCCCGTATAAGTACGAGTCAATTATTGTCGCGTCTCATTGCTTAAGCTCCTCCACAATGTATCACATTGTGCACACAAGTAACCCCCCCCCCAGCACCCCTACTCGTAGCAGATTAAATCCCAACAAAGAATTAATACGCTTGTTTTCGGACTGATATAATGGAAACTAGATTGTGATGTGCGTGGGTATACGTATAAAGAGTACATCGTGTGCTCACGTGATGCAGGAGCAGGGTGTACCTACGCAGTTTAGAATTTGGTACACGCGCCGTGTATTGTATAGGTGGGGGGCTGCGAAGGGTCGAGAAGGTGAAACAGCTACACCGGTGCCTATACCTACGTGGGATGATTTCGCGCTGACAATAGCTCGTCGCCTTCGACTGGCCAATACTATAATCGTTAAACATACTCGCGGAGCAGTGCTGTATGGGTTGGATGAAAAAAAAAGAAAAAAAAGGGGGGGGGGTAGAAGATGGGAGAAGGGTGAATTACCGCCTTTCCCATTCTGTGGACGTGGATGAAGGAGGAGAGGCGGCCCAAAGTGTTTGGAGGAAATCAGAACAATTGTTAACAATTAGCTTAATCAGCCTCGAGAGTACAGAGCACATGTGAGCTTTTGTTCGCGGAAAGGGGGGTGGGGTAGGGAGGGAGGCTCGTACAACAGATATACGTATACACATCTGTTCTGCAGTGCGCCTTCACGAGTACCTTCTTCCAGCCTCAATTATCCGAGCGCTGATGTGCGCTCTTGAGTTATTTTATTATCGTGTGCATATACGCATACATCGGGATCTCGAGGAGCTTGGGCCCACATGTGTGCATGTGTGTACGAGGGCGTATAGGTGCGTTGCTAGGCTCCTAGATTGATGCTCCCTCGGTCATTGTATGCGCTGCACAACAAAGGGAAGGGACTTTTTGATTCTTGGAGTGGGCGAAATTTCGTTTGTGTTTTTTTTTTTCCCTTCGCTATATGTACGTGGAGTAGATTAGAGCGCGCAAACTCGCGCCGAGAGATTTATCGTATACTCGCGAGATGGTTTTTGTTGAAAATTAATGGGGAGATCCGAGCAATGGTACGCGAGCTTATTAAGGGATTAGAGAGCGGATGTGCCCGTTTTAATGAACTTCCGTCAGTGCTTGTGGATAATTTAATTTAATATCCCCGCGAGAGGATGGGAGGGTAGTTTTAGCCCTCGTTCGAGGGATTTTAGCAAGGATTTGCGCAGAGCAGTTTCGGGAAACGCAACGGGTGGGCGGTGTTTTTTCATCCGTAAATGTTGTTTGAGGAAATAGATGCGCGTATAGAGTTGGACTGATTTACTCGGTCGAAAAAAAATTGTATCACACCGGAGAGCTGATATTTACTTGTACGCGTTCATACTTTTTTTTTCAATACTTTCCAATTGCCCTTCGTTGTTTTTTTTTTTTCAAATGGAACATCAGAGGGTATACGACACGTTACACAGCATACATGTTGGAAAAATTCTGTGTATTATCGTTGAATTTTAATAAAACGAATGTCTAAAATTAGAAAAAGAAAAAAAAAAAAGATAGCCCCGTCAAAGCCAGACAAGCTTTGGCAAATGCGCTCACAGCGTCGACACGACTGTACGCGACTTAATCGTCGCCTCGAGACACTAAACGAGAGGGTAAGAAGGGAAAACGGGGATCAGACTGTCTGCGGAGAGCACAGTTCAGGTGTATATGTATACATACACACACATACACATACGTAGGAGGGGGGGCCACTACACGCCGGCTATTCAGGAGCGCTTAAATATAATTAACAGCAATTAGGCAATTGAATCGCCGCGGCGCGAAACAGCTGCCGCCGGGAGTCTGAGCTTTCCACCGGCTGACTCCCTTAATTCCATCTTGACTATGCTGCCTGTGCACGTGTATACGCACACACACCCACCCACCCCCCGAGTATCCGCAATGCATTCAATTCGATCGAGAACACCAGACTACCGTGCACCCTCTCCTTTACTGTCTGTCTGCTGCTTGTATACTAATGGGGAAGGCGTGTACGTGTGCTTGGCTCGTGAGATTTACCGCACTGTCTTGATTTCAATGCGCGGAGTGCGTGTATTTGTACAAGGAGATTACGGAATTGGGCTGTGCGCGGATTTCTATTGTTGCTCTTGTGTTGTTATGCCGCGTGTGTGTACGAAAAACAAAGTTTTGTGGTTGCATTGTATCAATTAAAAGGAGAAACAAAGAGAACGAGCGAAATTTCGGGCGAAAATACGTTTTTTTTTTTTTTTTTCTGTTTTATCAAGTACACGGGTACACTATTCACGATCATCAGGGAGAACCATAGCTCCATTGTGTACTTAATATCATTATTTTGTTATTTATGTACGATGCTTTATTTTACATCCCCAAATGTATCTTTTCTTGTAATAGGTGACAATCAGCATACAAAGACTGTATCAAACAAATCTTTTCATCCACAAACTTATACTCAATAAGAAACGTCGACCCCCGCAGTCTGTTCTTTAAAACCTTTTTTGATTGGATTACTTTTTTTATTCACCCCTAAAATCTTCTTTCCTTATATCAAACACTTCTTTTGTTTTGTGAAATTACCTCAAGCCTCGTGTGGATACGAAACAGATTTACAATATTTATATTAATTATTTGTTTGCCTTTGTATTTTCAGGTGTGGTTTCAAAATCGTCGTGCCAAGTGGCGTAAAAAGGAGAAGGCCTACGGCAGAGACACGAGTTTCATCCACGTCGATCAACCAGGTAAACAGACGGTTAAAAATTCAATACATTTAATCCGATAACATTGAATATTCGAGCTTCTAAAGTTGCACGGAAAAAAAAAGGTCAACTTGGTCAAATAGAAATGTTATTTACATTCTGTTTACATGCAACAGCTTTTAAGTATTTTGCTTCAAACGTGTCATTGGGTTAAATATAAATTTACATTTGTCCATACAAAGTAACGTTGCCGTTCCACGTGCAAGTCCTTTACAGAGAAACACCCACTTTTTCAACACGTTATCTTACTAAATTTAACGTGGGATTACCGACGAAAAACAAAGACAGCACTAAACTGTACACAAAAACATAATACTGCGGTAACATATAAGGCAATCGATGCACGAGCCAACGAAAGATTACCCTACATTTACAAATATTGACGTAAATATATAGGCTCGCGATTGATTCGGAATGTATTTTTACCTCGGGCGTGATCACGGGCTAAAACTAGTACGTATCCTCTATGCTCGATACATTAGCTCGAACCCTCACTTACGACTCTGAGCTCCCCCTTTTTTTTTATCTTTGACTGTACAGGTGCACTGAGAGAAAAAAAAAATAACTATGCTAGAACGGTAATCTGGTAGTGTTCGGTCGTCTAGAGATTTTTTACTATTTGAACAATAATTTTTAATACTTAGAACAGTTATTTTTGTTGTAAGTGTAGTGATTTTTACTGTTTGTGCGATAGAAATTACTGTCCAGAATATTGGTAAAAATTAGGTTGGCCAAAGTATTAGATTATAGTGATTACCATTCTAGCACAGTAATTTTTTTTCTCTTAGTGTACGTATATACATATAGTGTACGTATACATATGCACGCCCGTGTATATATTCGGATGGGAAATCACGCAAGACACCCGAAATTACGGTAAAAAGGACAAAAGAAAACAGACACCAAAAGTCCCATTGATGGAGGTCGCGTTGAAAAATTTATCGGAAAATAATGAATACCACGAAAGAAAAAAAAAAAAAAAAAAGAATCAGCCCGCAATTAATGGTACCTACACTCACGCACTTGCCAGTGCCCCTCACCCCTACGTGTAGAGCGCGAGTAGGTGAGATACCAAATTGATAAGATCTGGTACAATTACGGCTAATTCGACCGGCGCCGCGAGACAAGAATCGTCGCAAAGGGCCAGCCCTTTTTTTTTCCTCTCTCTCCTCGCTTCTTTCACGTGTATAAGCCGTGCATATACCCCGGTGGCGGTGGGCCGAGGGATAAAAGGTTTCCGGTCGTGCATGTTTCATCGGGCCATGCGTTAAACAGCCAATTTCGTTCGACCCCCTTTTTTTTCACTTCTTTCGCTATTGTTCCTTCACCGGAATAGCTGACCCTTTCGTCGTGTACGCATGTGTGCACAGAACTCGAAAAGTGCAGCGCGTACAGGTTTCGTGCGACCCATTGTGGCCGTGTATCAATCCGCCGTAGAGTCTTTGGATTTTCAACTAGGATTGACACACGCACCACGAATACCTCGTTTTTATTAATGCTTACACCGATGGAGATCATAAAAAAAAAAAAAAAAAAAGGAAAAGAAATGTACACGCCCACGTCAAAAACCGAGATCCTATCTGCCATACGTGTACGTGTATATATGGTTACAACCTGTCATTTGATTTTTCGTTAACAATATTTCATTTTATGATGGCAGACAACACGTAGCGGGCGATCGATGAATCCGATGTACCATTTATAAATCGTAAGGCGCACAAAGTGTGTTCGCTATAATTGAACGTCCAACGAAACTTTAACGCATCGTCCGCAGGGGGTGTAACTATAGGTGGACGTGTCTATGAAAATCATCCACCGATCGAAAGTAGTAACGTATAAAATCGTCTGTCCATTGTTGTATACGTTTATAGCTGAGTAAAAGCACACGAAATTGATAACGCGCATTTTTCTATGATATACGCACACATGCGGAGGGAGTTGGTATACGTAAAAATCTAAAATTACACTCATTTGCCCCGCACACATCACATGTATACGCGCGTGTCTACTACTAGGTGCAATTAGCGCACACATGTTACTCCCTTATCGTTTTTACGTCATCTCGAGCAGCAAAAGGCTCTCCCTCCAACCCCCACCCCACACCCCTTTATTTTGCCCCCTACCCCACAGTCGTTGTAGCCGACTAATACAATTGTACATCGCGCAATTAAGTGCGTAACTGAAAAATACGCGTCGAGTGCACATTCGTATGACGTTGGGGTGAGAAGGCACGTTTGATGATGATTCTTTTTTTTTTATATAGTAGACGTAAAAAAAAAAAAAAAAAAAAAAATGCTGAAATGAATGAAATACACAATGATTGGTGAGCTTAAAAATGGCACAATCCTTAACCACGTGACCGTGAGACACTTAACGGCAACACCCGTTAACATTTCAGGCGTAAACGAGCTGTCTCTCCACCCAGGGCACACAGCACCGGCGGCCGGCTTCTCCTGGTTCATGCCCCCGATATTCCCACCCCCGTGGGCATCGAGCGCCGCACCGAAGCTGGGCAACCCGCTGCACGCGTTTCTGTCCTTCCAGAACCTGGCGAGTCTGGGCCTCGGGCCAGTGGTCGGCCTCGGCGCCCAGTCCCCGCTCAACCACCACGTGGCCGCCGTCGCGGCGGCACTGGACCGGCAACAGCACCAGCAACAAACGCACGCAGTGCACGGAAGCGCGACGGCACACCACCCGCTGAATTTGGCGGGGCTGCAGAGTTTGCCCCAAAACCTGAGCAGCCGGAAGAAGGACCGGCCGGACGAGGACTCGAACTCGAGCGAGGACGAGGCGAAGAGGCAGCTGCTCACCGCCGAGGTGATTAGGCTCAAGGCCGAGGACGCGCTGCGTAACGATAATTGAGGTTGGTGAGGCGATGGGAGGACTTTCGAGAGCTTTGAATCGTCGCTGACGAGGAGTCTTGGGATCGTTCGAGACTTGTCTTCCTTTTGTGGACGAAGTATCGGGTGATTTGTTTTTTTTTTTTTTTTTTTTTTTTTTTTTCATTTTTTTCCGTAAGATCATGACGAGGATTATTTTTATAGAGCATCTCCTGTGAATTTTTTTATCCTCTTTGTCATTTGAACAGAGTGACCGAGTGGATTAAAAGGTTAAATTGTTTTCGCTGTACGAATAAAATGGAACTTTATGGGGTTTTTTTTTTTTTTTTGTGTAAAATTATGTTACAGGATGTTTTGTCGATACTGAAACATGCCAGGGTACCCTATATTTTTCTGCTACTCATGCGAATATTTAATTTTTATTTTCAGAAATGAGTGACAATAACATTTATTCTCAATAAAACACATACAAACATTTGCTACTGATATGTAAAATATATTATCAAAAAATAAAGAGTCAAATTATTTATTAACGTTCCAACGTTAATTGTTACAATAAGTGCAGAGGAAAAGTGATTCCAAAATCGTATTAACATCAAGTGTAAAATTATTTTTTGTAACAACGACATTAGTTTAAATTTTTTATTTAGATGACTTTAATAAAAAATGAATCAAATAATACATAAAGTATGTGTATCTATTGTATCTTCCGACAGGCATTCAAGTCCTTGAAAAGAAGTGCAATTGGAAGAGTTACGCAGCCGAGGGTCCCAAATGAAGTATACATAGAAAAATTTCATTATATTAATGTGAAAAACGAATTCGTTATCATTTTGTTGTTGCTATTTTGTTGATTTATTGCGAGTTTAAGTTAACGTGTATTATTTATTGTAAGATCACTAAATGGTAATGATGCGCCTCGGATGAATAATCGTCTCATTACCCTCGAAGTATTATTAAAAACAGATAAGTAAGAATATAACCATCTACGTTCATGAATATCTTGATCATATTTTTACTCCAAAAGTTTTTATTGTTTAAGTTGACAACTTCGCCACCGTTTGTGGAAAAAAAAACTGTAAAATAACAAGATCAAACCTTAGGTAATATTAATCATACGGTATAAATTTATTCTATCCATCGTGTGATTTTGTTTGTCATTTCCATACGAGCAAAGGAAAAAAAAATAGAATTGTTAAACGCGTTCCAAGAATATAGAAAGCCGATTATTTGAGAGAAATAAAAAAAATAAAAAATCACAACCATGTATCTATACGAATCTTGTACAAAGTTCCCGAAAGTAGATAACCGAACTGTCGGTCATTAGCGATAAATAATAAGTGAACAAAGTCAATGAAGAGAGGGTTGCGTTCAATTTTGTAAAATAATACGTTGTATCATATTATCATGTCATGTATGTGTGTAAATATGTAGGTAATTCCCTTTGATGCGTTAAATGAAATAAAAAAGAGATAAAACGAATATTATCCATCTCGTCAGATTTATTTTTTTCAAACACTTCCAACTTTTCCTACAATTTTTCCTCTACACGTATACTAAAAAATAAAAAAATAAAAATTGTTGGATAACTTTTGTGTTTCAGATAATAGTAGCATTAATAATAATTAAAAAAAAAAAAATTAACCCAAGATTGACATAATGAAAGATTACCCAAAGTAAACGAACGAACGTATACGAGGATAAATTAAGCTACGACGACGATTTTATGAAATAATGATGATTGCATTATCCACGTGATGGATAAGGGGGTGGGCAATTTCATTGCAAACACGGAAACGTTTCGTCGAAACTGTAAAACTATTAGAAGAAGAAAAAAAAAAAAAAAAAAAAAAAAAGGGACGAGAGCTCGTGTGTACACAGGCACATACAAAACAGCAGCAAAAACATTTGTTAATTGAGATCGAGCGATTAGGTCGAAGCGAATTTATCAAATTCTAAATCGTTGCCCGCCGTACACACAGGTACCCCCGCGCGAGCCTCCTTTTATTCCCCGTTCGTTACGACCATTACCTCACTACCCCGCATACACGTCAATACATACAGACACACATACACCTACACGTGCTTACTGTCTCGCGCGCAGCAGTTAATTATTATTCCGCACGAATGCCCATTGATTTTATAATGACGTTTCGCATAAACCCACATATCCCATTCACAATTACACCGGTGTGCACACGTGTATGGACAAACGGTGGTAAAGAAAAAAAAAAAAAGAAAAACAACGATTAAATTGGTCTCTCTTTCTCGAATATCCTTTCATGGCATCGAGTTTCATTATTGTATGTCCGTAGATTTTCTTTTAATAAAGTCCTGATTTATATTTATATTGTGCTCGTATATTGGGATTTTTAGGGTGATTTTGTGTATATACGTAAGAGCTTGATGGTTAAACAGAACGAGAGATTGGGTGTTGTTGCAGAGAACGACTGATTTTTCCGTATTGCAGGAAAGGGTGGCTGTTCCCACGATGAGTGAATGTTTGGTCGGTGCTTGGGTAAACACGGGAATAAGCTTATATACTTGAATGACCTTTTGGCCATTTGTCGGTTTCACGAGCTGATCATGGATAAGCTTTGTTTTGCTTATGTTCTTTTATGTTGATTTTTTTTCTTTCTACGGTAGCACTTCCACACTGACAAACAATTGCAGTCGAAGTAAAACAATATTTCATTCAAATGATGGGAAAACGAATTTTCATTGTACAGCATCGTCACCTTTAATAACAATCATTATCGTGTCATTACTCAGCTTTAGATCTGTATATATGAGGCATTAAATAAATAAAGGTATTTTTTAAATATTTAGAATTTCACATATTCTGATGTACTTGTGAAGATTGAATGGTAAAATTGAAAAAAACAATTGTAGGAACGATTAATATCTCGCAGTTTTTAAAGTTGCGAATCCTTTTCCTAATTAATTCACGTTCTGATTTTCATTTTGACGTCGTACGTCACTGTTACGTATTGGGATATATGTTTTTATTTCAATTCAAAATCTGTAGTGATACGTGTATTTTTTTTCTCGTCAAAACTAAAACTACAGTGAAGAAGTACACAAGAGCAGGTGAGCTCTATTTTAAAATTCTGAAAAATCCTTTTGAAATAAAATCCATCAGCATCTAATCATAGGTAACACACGGTATCTAGTAAAAAAAAAAAAAAAAAAAGAAAAACATGACCAAACGATTATATCCAACCGATTCAACGTGTCACCTGCTTAAAAAAAAAAAAAAAAAAAAAAAAGTAACGCTGAAGACAGTACGCAACCGTCACCCGTACCCCGCATACGTACAAACACCTCCTCATTTGTCTTATCTCGAAAATTAGACTGTTTGATCGTTCGAATTAACGTAGGGAGGAGGATCGCGCGAACGCACGTTCGTACCAAGCACGAGGCAGAGTCAGGCTTAATAAAATACAATTCGTGGCTTCCGGTGGAATCGACGTGACACGCACATCGGCAATTACAAGGTGCCGGCGGTGTTTATCGGAAATTCATCCGAGTTGGCGGCCGGTGGCTCGACTGTCTGTTGACGATCGCATGTAACGAAAAAAGCGAAATGAAATAAAAAATTAATCAAACGAACATAGAAATTGTTTATTTATTTATTTTTTTTTTCGCTGCTACTAAGCATCGAAACAATTTACTATAACGTGTACTGTTGATTTTTGCGACCATCATTCATATTTATGTGTATATTATTGTTATGTTTGGTAAGGCGTTCATTTTTGTATTATTATATTTAAACAATCACGAAGATGAAAAATGTCATAAGCTGTTGAAGCACTGCACGAACTCGTGATTCTCCATCGTTTACGGCTGGTCACTCGTGAAACGAGCCAGTCAACCGAACGACTCTCTCAAAGGGTAGTTCAACACACAAGCGAAGAAAAATGAAAATTTCTTGCAATTCCAATTTTTCCCGAGACAAAACTCTCGAAGAGCACCGTCATCGCAATCATCTCTCTTGAGGTATGTATTGTGGTACAGTCCACATATGGTAACCACACGAAAGTAAGATATTCCAGATTATTGAATTTATAATTATTAAAGAAAAAAAAATCGCATTTTCACCCCCTGACAGTCACCCCTGTATGAGCAAGTGGTGCAAACATAAGTATATTTGTGATTCGCGACAAGACGCTGCCGATCGAGGCAGTACATATATACACACAAGAGAGAGAGAGAGAGGCACGCGACGTCGTACGCATGTATAGGTATATACACACCTACCATACAGGATTGATAAAGGGAGGGTAACATCATCAGCGCGCATCAGGAGGATCGAGCGATGAGCGTGGGAGGGCCGTGGGATACGTTGGGGGGAGTGCCGGAAGGAAGGAAGGAAGCAACGCTGCGCACGCACTCGCGCTGGGATTTTCTCGCGGAGGAGAGCGAGGGGTAGAGTACGTAAGAGAGGGAGCCAGGGGGAGGTGGTGGTAGGGCCGAGGAAGGACAATTAGATTAAAAGCAGCGCCTCTCGCGGCGGCTCGAGATCCATTAGTGCCCCATTGTGCCACCCCATTTGCTCCCGTTACATAGCAGCCTGTGTCCCCTATACCCCACCCACCCCCCGCGACACCACTACCATCCGAAGACTCTGTGTGCAGTTGTACCCATACCTACTCTCTTGTACCCTCTGCTCAGTGTGAGAGAGAGCGCTCATTTCAACTCGTCTCGAACGCGCCCAGGTACTTATTCTCAATAGTAATATGCTCACTTTCATACTTGCCACCCCCCGCCCCCCACAATCGTATAGTACACACTTTGTAGGCAACGTGCTTTCGTCTGTTCGTCATCGTCGTCGCATATAATAAGTCTGTGTCTCGCACTTCCTTTAACTTGCTCTGGCCTCTTTGCGAATACTCTTAGTGTACAGCATAGTAGTACAAGTACAGATGATGTGCTTCATGTGCCCCAGCACTTCGTTCCCTTTCCTCTTTTTTTTTTTTTTTCTCCGTCCATTGTTCGATTTCGCGTTCTCTTTTGTCAACGAGGCAATTCGCTCGGTCTGTACCTTTGTATATGTCTGTGCGCACACATTTACATCGGTAGAAGGGGGTTGCCTTTGCCCATTTGGGGGCACGGGATGATCTCTATTGGTCTTGATTGAGAGTCATCCTCCAATGCTCCGAGTGATAATATAATTGGCGGAGGAGCTTGTACGACTCTGGAGAGCATCAATTTTTTTTTCGGCTGTGTACTTTTTCATTCAGATGTGTCATTAACTTTTTTTGCTTTCTTTTTTTTTCTTTTTCTTTTTTTTTTCTTTTTTTCAAAGACTGTGTAAAAGAGTCGGATGAACGTGGACTTGTTTTTAAACATTGTGAAAAATACGATAAATGCTATGTAACGAATTTTCCATTTTTTGTTCAAACAACTACATCCCCCAAAAAGGGGAATACATTGCCTGAAAAGATAACCACTAGTTTGACGATGTTGATTTAGCTTGATTTAGTTGTGCATACAATCGCATACCCTGAATAATCGTGTTCTAACCGTATTGTAGGTGCGACAAGTAAGACACCTACATCAGCACAGTACCATTTAACTGCAGCGTGCCATCCAAGTGTAATTTCGGTGTGTCCCTTCAGTCGCTCGACTAAGAGTTTTGCTTATCATTTTGTTTTTCGCATCTCTCCTCCACCAACTTTTCACGTAATCACACATGTATTAACAACGAGTTCTCGCATTGGATTTTTCTCGGTTTACACTCGCAATTCGTCCCCTACTTAGCTTCCACATCTGCAAATGCTTCTTAAACGCGCGCAATCATGGCAAATCATCGCGATGCTAATAGTAACAATTAAGTCTGCGCAACGGATTTTAATTCATCCTCATCATCCTCGTTGCGTCGACGTCATATTGTTGTCTTTCTTCTCTCTAGACTCTGAAAATGCGCTTCTTTTGTTTGTGCTTTCGTTTCAAGATTTTTAAAATGCTACCTCGCAAGTATCACCATCCTCTACTTTTAACGTTGATTGTTTTCCACAACATTAACCTAAAATGGATTTTTAACAACAAAATAAATAATCAATCGGGTGATTAGTCCAACAATATTACGCAATACCATTTTTCTGGAGCTCGTTTAATTCGTTCGAAGCACCCACGTGTACATATTTACCATCGATAAATTTTAATGTAACGAATTGGCAACCAGAACACCCTATTGATGGGATACTTTACTCCCTTTGCAAAAAAAAAAGGAATTTATTCATTATTGGTACTCGTTTAGGGTTTGGTAGCATCTTCAAGTGCATCGTTAAACCGAAAAAATAAACAGGTTATCTCCCTCCTAAAACTATCAACTCTCCCAACTCTGTCCCCGCAATCTCTATAAGCTTTCAAACACAATGCCAAAGTACACAAGTATATACATATAGGCGTACCCGTAAAAGGGGGCAAAGCAATCGCGTTAATTCAACGGCGATAAACTCATCTTCAACTGCGCGAAAGTGTCCGTCGGCGGGACACCAGCCTCGCATCGCGTACAAAACGCATCCAGCATCGGCTACATTATAGGTGAGACACCCATTACGTGAGTTTGCATAATGAACTGCACGGGTTGTACATACCATGTACTGCGGAAAATAAAGGAAACGCGCCCGTGTGCGAAAGACGGAGGGGAGAGGATAAATGATAATGATGACGAACGAGGGGTCGCTCACTCGCCCGCGTACACGTACGCATCCAATATTAGGGGCATTAAGTCGCTATAAAGTGCGCATTAAGGTGGTACATCCCCATTAAATGGCCCCAAGGGAGCCTCTGTCCATAGCGTACACGTGTGTCTGTGTGTTAAGTTGAGCGTTTAATTGTCCGGGCTACGATGTATACGTCTACTTTACTGCGCGCGTATAGGTATCAAAGGTTTCGATTTCACGTCCCGAAAAAGCTACGCATGCGTGTACGTGTATACCTTTGGAGCGCGTCCCTGGTTTTTTTTTTTTTTTTTTTTTTTGGTCGTCACATCGTAGGGGAGTAAAGTGAAGAGATTCTCTCCTGCCCTTAAATGAAATGGAAAAAAGGGTGAGAGAGAGGCAAATTCGTTCTTTTTTTTTTTCACGCGCGAGCAGCGGAAAGCTCATCAAAGCGCGACCGGCAATTAGTCGAGAGGTGGTGTGGGTCCTCTAACTGGGTTGCATACGTCTTGCCCAGCGCGTGCGAGCCGGCTCTCGTTATTCTTTTAAAGACTTTTTCTTTTCACGTGTCTTTTTTTCATTTCATAAGCCCGAAAGATTAGCTCTTTTCTTTTTTTTTTTTTAGCGAGCTTTTTTTGGTATTATCATAATACAATTAGCCCTCGCCGAGAGCTTTGATGCAGCTTTTTTTCCGAAGCTCGTTGTTTCACGCTCGCCTGGGTGTCCTCTGTTCAATGAGGATTTTTGCATGATAAATTTTAATCTCTCCCCCCCCTCGTTTTGGTACTTTCGGCTGATACGTGTGTTGTATGGCCTGTACGAGGATTTATCATAACACGTATGAAGTAATGGACACGTGTTTGGATTATTTATCACTTGATTAATTTTACGAGCCGGTGCATTTGCTCTGTATTAGGATACCTATTAATACGATTAAATGGGCGGGTCGCACGTGAATGGAAAAACTGAAAGTTTGTTTTTATTCTAACGCATCCGATGTCAAGATTACTCTGAGAATCGAGAGATTTTGTTTATTTGTGATACAAATGACATTTTTCTCCTCTTGGCCAGTTAACCAAAAGGTAAAGTTGCGTAACGTTGATGTCCAGCCAACATGGCCCATACACAACATCAGCGAGTGATTTTCAAAGCACCGTTTTCATACATCGTACCGAAGAATCACCCGACCAAAACTGTAAAGTCCCTGCACTCTCGCGCCTCCCATTTGCCCGCCGAGATAAAATGAAAAAACAATTTTCCATCCAAAGCGGTGGGGCGAAAATTCAATATAACTCCCCGTGAGGGATGATCGCTCGTATATGAAATATCCAAAGCTCGAGTGTAAACCCGCGAACAAATTCACGCTCACCATTCGAAATGAACACACCACCCCCATCGTGTGAATTCATCTTTTTTTTTTTTTTTTTTTTTTTTTCCAAATCTCCTACCAAGGATTAGCACCCACGCGCTCTTCACGGCCCAAAAGGCAATATAACCCACGCGCGACGACGCCCTAGGCGCAATAGAATCTGTTTCGCGTCTACACCATCACCGCGTGTGTGTGGCCACCAGATCAACGCCAGGGAGTACGAGATCCCCAGGGAGAGTTTTGTATTGGGTTTGCCCACGCAACGGAGCCCCCGTGGACGTAATTACTGTCGGTGCTGATGATAATCCGCACGTAAGAAAGGACGCGCCCAGTGGAGCGTATGTATACTGGGAGGCGCTGAAACAACACGTCGAACCGAGAGAGGGGGTGAAAGGACACTCGGAGGAGCGTTTCGTATGTACGTAATCTTTGTGGCCCTCCTTTCTTTGTTACAAAAAACCCTCGATGCGAAGGAGAGAGCCAATAAATCCACACACTCCGCGAGCCAAGTGCGCCAATGGGGCGAAAGTAAAAGAGTACGCGAAAAAAAAAAAAAAAAATAGGAGATCTATAGTGTTTGGCACACACACACACGCGTTTACACGAAAGTAGGAGTGCTCGAGGTGGAGATTTGAACTCTCGGGTCGTATTCACGCGGGCGATGTCATAATCCATGGGGTGCGCATGTTTGACGAATATACCTACCGAACAATTATTGGGGGAGTCGGGGCGAACTCTCTCTCTGTCTAGTTTCGCGTCTTCTTCGGGGTGCATATGTGTATACGGATGATGACGGGGGGGGGGGGAGGTGGCGTTTGCACACGGCTCACCCGAAACGTACAAGAGGAAGAACAGACGGAACAGAGGCTGCAAGTTGCCATTGAACCGATTTCGAGCAAATATCACTCGAAGCTGCCTCTCTCTGGTCTCTTTCTCCGGAGGACAGGGTGGTGGAAGGGGGGGATGAGGCGCAAGAGCAGTGTAGCATTACCGGGTGTACAAGAAGAGGGAGGAGCCGCGTCACGGCAAGCCCTTCGGCAAATTTCATAACCGAACTTGTCGTATTTGCCGAGATTATTTCAATATATTCGACTCGCGGGCAGAGAGAGAGAGAGAGATCGGGGAATCTGTTTGCGAGCCGCTGTGTATGCGTGAATGGAACTTGGAGCTCTCTCTCTCTCTCTCTCTCTCTCTCTCTGGCCCTGAAGAAGGGAAAAGGAGAGGGAGACCTGTATACGTGTGTCAAGAAGCGAGAGGAGGGAAGCTGGTTTGGCTGTATAGTGGCGATGACGAGGAGAGCCGCCTAACTCGTCAAACTGTGTATATGTAGTTACGTGTTTGGGTGCAAGTGTGTGCGCGCACAAGGGTTGCTGTTTATACACATGTATACCATGCCCGAATGTGGGTGACGTGTACAAATATAACGTGAGCTGATTCAAATACCGAATTTGGGAGGATGGCGAATATACATGTGTGTACGAGCGAGAGAGGTGGGTGGATGTGTGTAAGCTCGGAGAAATGAGCTTTTTTTCGATGAGCAGAAATTTTTGATCAGTTGTTTAGTACAAGGTGGGCTTTTTAGGGATGGGTGATGTTTTAGGGTGTGATTGTCAAGTTTTGCCGAATAGCCCGTAAGCCCTATGTGTGAGCTTTTAATTTTATTAGTCCACGTTGCAGAAAGACAACGTAGAGATGCAGGCTTTAAGAAATAAGGACACACGTATTATGCGTAAGTACTAAAAAAAAAAAGTACATTAGAAGATTAAATGAGTCCCAACCTGTTTGAAACTTGAAAATAGAGACACGTACGTGAAATAAAAAACGAATTTGAGGCAAAAAACTAATGCACGTATGTACATGAAACAATAAGATACGTATTACTGAAAAACGTGTACAGAAACAGCGAGACATAATGACAGACTTGAAAGGTGCATACAAACGTAAATACAGACAAAAGTAGAAACGGAAATCATACGAAGAAATAAATTAAATTAAAATCAAAACAAGTCTGGACAACACAATGTGATGAGCTTGAATACTTTGAAATTTCAAGACACATAGAGATACATAATATTGTAATGAAATGCCAAAGAGCAGAGATAAGGGACGTATTCTTAAGAACAAGCACTTTCTTAGTCGTATCACGAATTAAAAAACGCGATTAAATAATTAAATGGCAAATCGAAATTTTGCAAGTTAGCATTCTAAGCCCTCATAATATCTCTTTCAACCTTGCATATAATATCGAAATCAACGAAATTGTCAATCTATACATGCCCTCAAAGTGCCAAAAGTATCGGAAGAATGCCGGCATTGCTCGTTGATCGATTCGGTTCATTTGCCACATTGTCCAGGTCTTGAGAACAATAAGAGTATAATATAGTCTCGAATCGTGGACGACTCACACATTTGCACTTTATCAACAATTTTCGTCTTGCACATAAAATATACATTCCGAAGGTATCCTCAAACGATGCAAAGCCACCCTCCCAAGTTGAAAACCGTTTATTCTATTTGTCCCACGTGCAGTGTATGTACCTACGCATACAAATCACCGGCTGATGCTCATATTTCTGATACAGTCGAGAGGAAAAGCTCGCTCCGAGTCGATTAGCCCGTCCAATGGAAAATAAAACGTATTAAAATCGACGCGAGTCGCGTGCGCGCGCGTGTACAAGGGACGACAGTCGTATACGGAGTCTAATTAAATGAAAGGAAGGAAATTAACCGAGAGGAGCGCGCGTGTATGTATTGATGTACGCGTACTGGATATAATACACAGGCGGCTGTGTGTGTACAAAGCAGCACCGACACGTGCCGTCACGCGGCCAGCCCTTTTTGCGGCGATCACTGCTCTCTCTCTCTCTCCCCCTATCATAATGTACCGGCATTATTGTCATTAGGGGGTGGCCGTCGCAGTGATCGAGCCACTGTATATACCGCGTATTGGACGTCGAAGCGAGGGATGAATCAATGCGGACGAATCAATTGAATGATAATGCGGCTCGTTAAAATCGTCCGCCGTTGCACTACCAATCCCTTTTTTGCTTCGTGACTTCCGTTATTTTGCCTCGAACCCTTTGACCAGCCACACGCTTCTCTCGAGCTAAACTGGCTGCTGTGATTTCGGAGTTGGACAATTATTCCAACGGTCACTGTGTGCCAACTGACGCCGGAAACTTTTTGTGTGCACGTACGGAGATTGACGTATGTATACTATCAGTGGATCTTATTGTTTTTAACTATGTTCACGGAGATGCATATTTTAGTTGTTCGGCTGAAAACTAAGTTGGTACTTAATCGGAGTCCTTGCTACCAGGGTTGTACAATACACGGCAGGAAGATAATGAAAAACAAGTGCCTTCGTTCAATTAGAGTCATCAGCTACATCGAGTCATATTCTATTGCATTTTGTTAATTCCAAGTTATCTGCACGCGGGATCGGAATAATAAATGACAATAATGACTCATGTGACAATGATGTATGATTACAAAAGCTTCGTATGTAAATGTATACGTACGTGTAGATATTTGGATTTTGAGGTGATTATCTTGAAATTTTTTAAGCTCAAAAGTTATTTACACCTTTACTGTGCTATTTTATTGAATGGGAAATGTTCAATTTCGTTCCTGCAATCTTAACGTCATCGATTTTTCGAGTAACTTTGATTTTATGAATAATTTATTGCTGTTACAATCGAATAAATCTGCACTATCTTTAAAAAAAAAAAAAAAAAAAAGCAAAAGCTACTAGTGGTAGTAAAAAAAAAAAAAATGTAATCTACCCAAGATCACTTCACGTACACAAAACATACGTCCTCACGTACCAATATGCGCGATGAAATCAACCTAATTGCACATTGGATGGCCTCTTCAGCGGATGGAACATGCGCATCATATGTACACGTAATATGCAAAGACGAGTAATAGTAAGGCAGGTAAGCTCGCTATAGGAGCTGCATGTATGCGAGGGAATTACGAAAAAAACAAAAGACGAATGCGCATCAGTGCCATTTTCCGTGGATTCGAAGTATCGCAATCAGCATCTGACACACACACCCATGTACGTTACACGTTTATGTACATCACATTGCAAACGCGAATCCGGCTCCTCCTCGCGACAAATGCACGCTCACCATCATCAGCTACAAACCAGTAAGCATTATGGGCTT
Source organism: Copidosoma floridanum (assembly GCF_036245765.1). NCBI lineage: Eukaryota > Metazoa > Arthropoda > Insecta > Hymenoptera > Encyrtidae > Copidosoma > Copidosoma floridanum. The sequence continues at coordinate 8,408,824 of NW_028321878.1, forward strand.
TGTGTGACGGCTAATACGTGTACGTGCTCGATGTGAAGGCAAGCGGCCTCGGGTGCTTGCCGGGGAGAAGCCACGAGCAATTAAAGACCCAAGGCTCGACTTAATCCGCGCGTAATAACGTGTCAGACGTGTATAACATGCAGCTGATGATGAGCTCTCGCGACTCTTTTATGTATCTCTCTCTCTCTCTCTCTCTGTGTGCGTGTGTGTATTTCTACGTGTGCAAAGTGTGGCTGTATGCGAGGTGGGGAGGACAGGCGGAGGTATGAGGTGGTAAGTGCCGAGAAGAGTCACTGAATGTACGAATTGGCGGAAAAAGAAGGGCACAAGGAGGAGAGTATATATACATCCCTTCCATTGTTTCATTCGATTTACAGAGGCGCGATTATACGTAAAACGGACGGGGGGTGGGGAGGAGGGGGGGGGGGTGAGAATTAGGTGACAGAAATAGAGAGAGGCGAGGGGGAGAATTAGCGATGAATCGGCGTTAATAAGGAAGCATTGTCTCGGGATTGGCGTATTACTCGGATCAAGAGGGAGATGAACGAGCCTCGGGATCGATAACTTGGATATAATATGTGCGGTCGAGTTTGAGCTCAGTTTCATGAGGGTTTTCAAGTTTTCAATTTGAGACTAATCATCGGGGTTACCAAAATTACAAATTACCGTAAAAAAATTCGATGGACGATGGGTATCGGTAGAAGAAAAAAGTAAAATACACAGAAAGTACAGAAGGGCGTTTTACCACACGCCAGAGAAAGACAGCGATACGCGCCCCTACGCGAAGAAAAAAGCCAGAGGGAGGAGGGGGGTGGGGTTGCAATTTGCAGGAGGAGAATAAAAAGTTAAGTCCAGGGTCTGCCGGACGGCACGGGGGTGACAGACAATGGCTTTGCCTGCTGCTGCTGGCTTTAAAATCTCTCCGGCAAACACGGGCCGTACAGTATAGCCGCGCTGCTAACCGAGAGCTGCCGGCCGGGCACGAAACCATAATTAAGATATTGAAATCTGATTAAGACGAAATCAATAACCAGGACTACGGTGGACCTACTCGTGTCTTTCTTTTTTTTTTTTTTTTTTTTGAAGTTTTGGTCGCAGTAATGATGACAAGTGAGCTGCAATTGCACCACGTGCGACAACAAGTTGATGGAATGGATTTACGTTAAATTACGTGCACGTATAGAGTACCGATCAGTCCTTTTTTCCTTACTTTTTTTTGTTCCCTGCTTTCCAACAGCGCCGCGGGCGTTCGCTCTTTCTCTCTCTCGGATATTGGTTTCAACGTGGTAATATCATTTTGTTAAACTCGATTCTTATTACGTGAAAGACGTTACGTGAGCCATTGTCCTCTGCTGCGCCAATCTCTCTTTCTCTGTCTCTTCTGTGTGCACGTTGGGATGGAAAAAGCGTTGTATATGAAAGCTGTGTGCGGTTCCAGGGACGGTGGAGGCCTTTTTTATTTTTTACCGATCGATAACCGATTTTGCTGATCAATCTATGGGATGTGGGAAATTGAGTTACGCTTTTATGAAATCCGGGTCGTATATCAGAGTTTGCTCGGGTGCCTGTTTGGTAAAGTTGTTCATTAATGGGTGATTTTGGACAATGCTGAGGTTATTTTTCGGGTCACCTGTACTGTTTTTGTACTGAAATTTCGATACTCTTGATGTGGATTTAATGGATGAAAACTATATGCATAATTCATGGGGTTGCGGATAGCAAAGCAATAAAATAAAACTAGTATCAAATAGTTTATAGCATTCGTGTTACTTTTACGTATTGTTCTTGATTCAAAAGAGAGGTAAATTGAAGATAACACGTTATTTCAATTATTATGGGCACTAGCAAGTTTTGTAACGTAAAAGGTAGAAAAACAAGCTTGGGTGATGAAAAAGTAGGTATATATATAATCCGAATTGAACATAATTTGGAAGTCTTCAGTTATCAAATTCATAAAAACGGAATTACTTTGTTCTGGTTACGATTTGTCATTATTAACTATTGTTTTCCCCCGACAATAAGGTATGCCTTTTTTCTGTTCGGGACAGGTCTTATTTATCGGGGAAACACGGCAAGTTACAAAAGGTGAAAGCCACGAAAAGTTGTGTACAAATTGTGTCTAATCTATTATCGATACATGTCTATAAACTAGTCATTTGCGACTTTTCTAAGTTAAAAAAAATTGTTTTAATTTTATAAAGTCATTATTTGATAAGTCATATTCTAACCTTTTGAATCAAGACCGTAAAAGCAATCATTGAAAAAAAAAAATAATAATAATAAAACAGATAGAGGTGAACATTTTTTTTCTATTTGTCATTTTGCTTTTATGCAAAACCAAACATCCAAAACAAACTAATAAGACAGCAAAAAAAAAAAAAAAAAAAAAAACGTTCCAAAGACCCATGAAAACTCATATGCCTCAGTCAATAGGCTCACTCGACACGCTGCAACAATAACGCCGCAAAACCAGCTCTCTTCTCCAATGAGAAAAAAAAAAAAAAAAAAAAAAAGAAAAGAACAAAAAAAGCAACAACGCACGCAAAGAAAATTCATAATTCACCAGATGAGCCGTAAAACCCCTTTACACGGATCCAGAGCCGCGTTCGCATGCACACACTCGTGTATATATATACTGCACCCACCTCCCACAGCTAGTACACGCCCACGTCAATTTTGCGCGCTTGTATACGTACTCGTTCGCCCGTCGGATATAAAAGGCCGAGCACTCGAAAAATCTAATATCGAACACTCGAGCCCCATCTCCCCGCTGTATGTTCTACCCTTTCCTCCCCCTTCCCCCGTGACCCGTGTAAAACTGCTTGGCTGCCCCAAACCACCACCGGCAGCACGCTACTATTAAATCCGACTTAAAAGCCAGCAGCTCAGCAAGACACTCGTTTAATGAAGCCACAAAAATATTGTGCTTCCGCCCAAGTACTCCACGCACGGCATATATACTCTCGATTTGCCGATCCAATGCAGAGGTGTATATAGGTACTCCTAGGGGGAAGAAAAGTAAAATGTAAGGTCCAGCCCCAAAGTATATTTTTTTTTTTTTTTTTTTTTTTTTGCAACTCGCACCGACGCACAATGAGAAGAAACGACGCCGCGGTTCATTGTGCACGCGGGTACCAAGTACTCGAGACTCCATTTTCGCGCAGGCAAATCGAGAGAAAAGCAGCAGATCACTCCATTATACACGCAAGGGAGAAGTCTCGAGTGAGTGTCGGTACGAAGTATATACGGCCTACTTAAGCTCCACTCGACTGCATATTATATATATACATGGGCGCGCGCCTCTATTAGTCCACATATAGGTGCAAGATTCGACAGAGGAAAAAGCGTAAACCTGTGCCCGAATGTACTTACATAGGGTCAAGAGAAAACGCATGCAGGGGTGTCGATTTGGCGCTAGTGTGAGTATAGGTATACGGGGCATCGAAGGCGCATAAGTGCGGGTAAGTAACGCTACCGCGTGTCTCCTTACACAAAAACCCACTTCTGTGCAACGGGCCCCGAAAACACAGTGGTGTATATATAATGCACGCGCGCACAATTGCGAGGAGAAACGATCTCGGCTTCTCTTCCTCTCTCTCTCTCTCTCTCTCTCTCTCCAAAAGCAGCCCCTGCATGCATCTGCTTGCGCCACGGGAGGTCGCGTGTGTGTATACGCTTATGGGTATACGAGTGTCGTTCATTCCCGGGAAGAAAAAATCTCCTCTTCGTGGCTGTACCACACCTTCCCTTCCCCTAAAAAGCTCGGTCGGAGAAAAATATACAGAGGCTCCTTTTCTCCCGATGGTTTTTTTTTCAACCTGGATACACGCGTTTATCCGCTGTAGTGAGAGACGCCCCCTCGACTAATCTAGCTGATTTGGCGCTCGTTTACACACACACACACACACACACACACACGTGTACGCGATTGTATGCGTCGAATTGTGGTTCTGCTTTTTATTGTCGCGTATACAAGGTATAACCCCTCCCCCCTCTGAGCCGAGTTTATGGATCCGTAAGTGCTCAATAGGTGTGTGTTGTGTCGGTTGTGCGGAGTAATGGGGCACGATGAACTACTTGGTAATCGTCCGCTCCGATGATATTTTGCGTCGTGCAATGACGTTACCGAAACATCGGAGATTTTTCTCGCGATTCACACCCTCCGGATAACAAAAAATCAACCGTGTCGTTGAAACGTGTGCTCGAAGAGCATTTGAAACCACTCAAATTTTATCCTAGCCCTTTTACAATGAAAAACCTTGATCATTTAAATTGAGGTCGAAAACACCGATGATTGATTTATGAATTTAAAGTTATAAACTTAAATCTCCTGTAACTCTCGAGCGTACCGATATTTTTTACTCCACGCATACGAATATAAAGCTTCGAGTAAAACAATTGTTCAACGCACTTTCGACGGCTTAATTTTCAAGCGGGCACTGTAACTTTCCTCCGATCTGAGTATCACAACCAAAAAACAGTGATTTTGTTACTTTTACGATACGATTGCTGTAAAATTGACCAAAAAATTTCATCATGGCATCTCCCACTACTTTTATACCATTGAAAACGATTGGATGAAAAAAAAAAAAAGTTGTGATTCAACTTGCAATTACTAATAAATATGTAAAAACTAAGCTCCCAAGCACGCCGGCGTAGCTGGTTTCAAATCCTTTCTCACCGATCTCCAATAGCCCCAATTTTCTCTCGGCACTTTTCTCCCTCTCTCTTTTACATGTAGGTACATCCTCGTCTTCCTGCCATCGGCAGCTCTTTAAATCCCATCCGTTTTTCTCTTGAGCTCGCCGGGCATTTATTTATTTCAAGGGGGATGGGGGGGGGGATAGCCGCTCATTCGGCATTCGGCGTGCGGATAGGCTCGTTAGCCGAGTTAGATGATACCATTAACGCAAAGGGGCCGGCCAATCGCGTCCTTCGGGCGCTTCAAAAGCCTCGCCCCCCTCCTCCTACCCCCCTAATATCATATACGAATGTACTCTGTGACACATTATACATTCCAGGCCAGCTCTACGTGCATGATTGAGGGCAGGTATGTGTTACACGACTGTACACGTGCATCTCGGTACTTATTTCCCACACCTCGGTTGTCTCTTTTGCCGATTGGTTACCTTTGCGTTTCGGTGCCCTAATAGCTACACGCAAGTTTATCCTCGTATACTTTTATATCTATGCACCGTAGGTACTTTTCGTTATCCAATACACTCCCCCATCTTTCATTGATCCTCGTTTTTTTTTTCTCCATCGGACGTGTTTTTCCAAAGAGGCGTTCGTTACAAACTTTCAAACTGTACAACAACAGTCATTGCTTACGTATATTATGTAGTAGACTTGTACTACTGTTAATTTATTTTTCATGTGCAAGGTGATAGTACTACGTATGGAGCAGTCGTGCACATAAAGTATAAAAATCGACGTGTAAACAACTAACGAATAAAAAAAAATACGTTAAAAATTACCATTGCGCAAAGTATACGCACTGTACACCAGATTGTACACACACACAGGGTCATGAATAATTCAGTGTGGCATCTCTTTTTTTTTTGGATCCTCGCCTTCTATTTCACGATTCCTCATCCGTGCGTCACTTGGAGGGATTAAGCGTCGAAAAATTTCTTCCCCTTCGCCCTCCGAAAAACACAGCCACTATCCCCGTTGTGGTAGACTCTCGCGTATATTATACGCGCGGAGCCTTTTTCCCTCCTTCTCCCCCTCTCACTGGTAGGGTCTTGCATAGAGTATCCATTTACTCGGTCGCACCTAAATGCATCGCGCGCCAGGCGTCACGTGTCTGTGTATGGGCACCTTTGCACGAGGGTGCTCTCGTAATGGGTTCCGTTTAAGGGGATTTTTCGAGGAGAATGGCAGCTCGGGCCAAGAGTTGAGAAGAGAAGGGTAATTAGTGGGCGCCGAAGGAGAAGACGAAAAAAAAGGGGGTTGGTGCGCGTTCAAAGTCCGGTTTGGTTCGTTCGCGCGAGCGCCGGCCAACAAAGGGAGGATATCTTGCTGGGACGCGGATGATTTCTAGCTCCTTGCACGGCACGACTGCTCCTTGCCGTGTGGTTCTTATTTTTTTCATTGCGTAAGTTGCTCAAGCAGAAGTTGCTTATTAGGAATGGATACACTTTGGGGAGAAAATGTTGTGTACCATAGTTTAGGACAGATATTAGTATTGTAAGTGAATAAAAAGGGAATACGAGAGTATGGGAATGAAAAGGCGAATTGTGTTATGACTTTTATTTTATTCATTTTATTATTGTGGTACGTACAAAGAGACAAAGTTTATTATTCGATACCCAACGCATGAAAAACATTTTGAAAAGGCTTGGCGCATTATGGTTTTCGTTTGAATGCATAATAATAGTCAAAGCAATTTTTTCCTGTAAACGAGTTGAAGGCAATTAAAAAAATATGCACATGTTTACATGTATAGCCAAGTACAAAGTACACATACAGTTTCGAACAAATTTTTTAAAATTTACTTCAAATGTTTCTTTATTTGATACTTCCGTTAGATTATTTATATCGTTATATCAGTTTTTACATGGTTCATTATTATAAAATTATCCACAGCGCTGATAATAGAAATTGCCGTTTTACAAGTGAAAGGTACAAGATCAAGTTTAATTACACAGTAAATATTATTTTAACATTGACTGGATAGGGGTTATAAAATTACATATCGCGTTTGCTGCCGCTTTTATCCTGATATACTGTGTTGCTTATCTTTCCTGTAAAACAGATTAAAGTTTTCGTGGTTTGTTGAAATCGATCAGTTTGCGATTATTCCTTAGGTAATATTTAAAATCACTTGGTTTTTTAAAAACCTTTAGAGGATTTATAACATGGTTCCATGTGTTTTTTCAGTTCATCGGGATGGTCGAAAATTTCTAAACACCATCTGCAGGGATGGTTGTGTCTGTAGGTCATATGCATTACAAGATTCATGGGTTGAGTAAAAGATTCTGAGCATACGCTACACGGATAGTGGTGTTGGGTTCTGATGTGCTTATCAAGACATCCTGGTTGGGGAAAGATTTTCAAACACAAATGACAACGATGATAGTGGCGCACACGTTTATGCTCTTCAAGAGTGTCCAGTCGATCGAAAATTTGTGGGCAAAAATGGCACTGATAGCAGTGGTGGGCACGTATGTGCATCTCAAGAGTATTCAGTCGATCGAAAATTTTTGGGCAAAAATGGCACTGATAGCAGTTGTGGGCACGTTTGTGCGTCTCAAAAGTATCTAGTTCATCAAACATTTCTAAACACTTTGTACACTTGTAGTATAACTTTTTTTTGTAGCTGGAATTATGTTTATAGTATTCAAACATATTTCTGTATGATCTTTATCGAAATAATAAAGCAAATATAGTTTTGATTATTTTGTATAGGTTTTAGTCGTTTTCACCGTTTGATTTTTATACTGATAATGTCAGTACTGTCACAAATACATCAGAGTTATTATCTGCAAACAAAAAATATAACAACGTTAATTACTTTACACAGTAAGTGCTGTTGTGTGTATTTTTATGGTGTATAAAACTGTTGAAAGTGATCACTTCGACACGATTTTTTTATTTGTCATTATTAATAAATTCAATTACCTTTAACCGCACCCCTCAACTTTTCTGATACATGAACATAGTAAAAATATAAACCGTAACATGCAAAGAAAAAATAAAAAAATAAAAAAATAAATGCTGACACATCATCTAGAGATTCGCATTTCCAAATATTGTTTAAAAGTAACATCAAAGTTTAGCTGTGCTAGTCTCACTCTTAAATATTATCGATTTTAGATTTTCAAGATTTAAAATGTTGAAGTACTTACTTGCTGTACATAATATTCACTTTTTATGAAACACATGAACGAATTTGTAAACTAATAGTTTAGCGCGATCGTCACGGTTGACAGTCCAAAATGCGAATGCAATTATCATAGAGTTGAACAATAATATTAAAAACTGTAATCGAAAGTAATAATATCGCGATACTAGTATTTTCTAAACGAGATTAGTTTAAACAATGCATCAATGAATTTAGGAACACTTGTTGTTGAATAACACACAGTATGTACATCTAAATCAGAAATAATCTTAAACAAACTAACCGACCCTTTCTACGGTAATTGTCTTGGATTATAAACTTTCTCGAAAAAGTCAATGAACCGCTCAAGTAGTTACTTACTGTTAGACTGTGGTGACGTAAAATACGCCGGTACAAGCATGCAATTTTTTGTGAGCTCGTCTCCTTCTGTTGACTGTTGTACGTATGGTGCGGTACGCTATAGGCTGATAAGCACGTAACGATAAGATATCCATATGGCATTGCACAAAAACCTTAAGTATTTACCAAATTTACTATCCAACCGAAACTGGATATGAGTATACCATCATGTATACATCGGTGTAAATGTATTTTCACAGTTTTTTTCCACGATTGTAGCCGATGATATAGTTGTATTTAATGTTACTTACATATTTTTTTCTAGGGGGATTCAAACTATATATTAATATATTCCAGGTGTGTGTTTTATGATCTGATATTAATTATATTCCTAAATTTCAAAGATTACGTGATTTATTATCCTCACAGTCCGTGATATGGTAAAAAGTACTTATGAATCCAAGGTCAGAGAGAATTAGAGTGGGGTTTTTTTTTTTGCAATGTTGGCCTGAAGTTAGGTATAGTTTAATGATTTTTGGACTTCGGTGTACCGTATTAAGAGTAGTACACAACATTAATTTTTCTAGCTCTTGTCTTTCACCAATTTTTTTTTTTTGTCTTGTAAATGTAAACTATATACGAATTACGAAAAAAAAAAAAAAAAAAAAAAAAAATGAGTAAAAAAATTCCAGAAAACAGTATATTTTTCAACAGTGATATTCATAAAATTCTGCTTAAAAAAGAACTATTTTTTTCAGGTTTAATTTAATATGTATTACATTAGTTACGTGCGATATGAGATTTCGAACAAAAATACTATCTTATAATTTAACTTAAAAGCTGACATGGATTATAGATTAAAAATAAATAGTATTTGTTATACGTGTTAAAGAAATGCTTTGCACAAAAAATTTATTGAAATCTGTGACTCTGAATAATTTTTCAATGGTGTCATCAGTGCCGGAATCATATGAATAAGTTCTGAAAGTATGTTACTGGCTAGAAAATATTAAAAAATTCTTTTTTACTTTTACCTACATTATACAGCACGTCAAAATTTTTTTAAACGCATAGGAATCGTTGTTATCAGTCAACAGTTATACTCATTATGGCAGTGATGTGAGCGTGCACGTCGTCAGAGTAGATAAATTCATGTCCTCCAAGTAAAAAATAAATCTCTAACCTTGAGTATGTAATAAAGTATTTCACGATTGTATTACATTCTTTATTATAGTACGAGTTTTTTATTTAAAAAAATAAAGCGTGTATCATCAGTAATTGTACAAAATCGTTCACAGTAAAAATCCTAATGATTATCCATTTGTTGGTTCAGAAGAGTCAAAAACTTGTAAACGTCATTCAGAAAGGAAGTATAGCATCACCTCATAGAAAATGCTTTACTTAAGCTCCTCGTGGTATAATGTACTATTTTTATTAGATACAAAGTTGATGTCAATTGTACTTGCTTTTTGTAGCCCGTATTCAATTTTAAATAAATTGCCTCCAAATATAATAAACTAACGTACGAATATAACAACTGTAATAATAATATAACTGTAAGGCAAAAGAAAATTAACAAAAAATTTTTGTGCCACATTAGTTCACCATACCATGATCTTCAGGAATGAAAATTCTTTACGTGATAATGTAAATAATTTGGGTTTTCGAAACTTCTAGAGCATTCGTAGCACCGGTGAGTGTGCGAGGTATTAAGATGTGCTTCAAGTTCTCGTGATTGCTCAAAAATTTTGGAACACCATCTGCAGGGGTAGTTGTGTCTATAGGTCATATGCACCACAAGATTCATGGGTTGAGCAAAAGATTCTGAACATACGCTACACGGATAGTGGTGTTGGGTTCTGATGTGCTTATCAAGACATCCTGGTTGGGGAAAGATTTTTGAGCACAAATGACAACGATGATAGTGGTGGGCACGTGTGTGCGTTTCAAGAGTGCCCAGTCGATCAAACATTTCTGAACACTTTGTACACTTGTAGTATAACTTTTTGTTGTATCCAGAATCATGCTTGTAAAATTCGAACATAATTCTGTACGATCTTCTTTATGGAAATAATAAAGCAAACGTAATTTTGAATGATTCGACGTATAAGCTTTAGTCGTTTTCACCGTTTGATTTTTATGCTGATAATGTCAGTACTGTCACAAATACATCAGAGTTATTATCTGCAAACAAAAAATAAACAACGTTAATTACTTTACACAGCAAGTGCTGTAGTGTGTATTTTTATGGTGTATAAAACTATTGAAAGTGATTACTTGGACACGATTTTTTTTATTTGTCATAACCCCCAAATCTTACGATACATGAACATAGTACAAATGTAAAACCCTAACATGCAAAGAAAACAAAAATTATTAAATGCTTGCATATCTAAATTTGATTCTCATTTCAAAATATTTTTTTAAAGTTACATCAGAGTTTATTTGTGCTGATCTCACTCTCTTAAATGTCATCGGATTTTTGATTTACAAGAGTTAAAATGTTTAAGTACTCACTTTTTGATAACTGTTTTGCTGAAGTAATTATGCTCTTAACCATTTACTGTATGTAAAGCTTATCCTTGTGTTTCGATGGATTCAGAAAATTTTTTACAATATTCACATTTTAGTGAAACACACTAACGAATTTTTCATCAACTATTAACTGATTTATTGCGATCGTCACGGTTAACAGTCCAAAACGAGAATGCATTTATCGTAGATTCAAGCAGTAATATTGAAAACTCATCGAAAGTGATAATATCGCAATAATAGTCTTTTCTTAATGAGATTAGTTTTTAAAATGCAGCAATTAATTTATGGAGACTCGCTTTCGAATAACACGAAATGTGAAAAAGTAAATCGGTGATTCTTTTAAGGAAACTAAACGTCACTTTTTACAATAATTTTTTTAGTTTCAAATTTTTCTAAAAAAGTTTGATGTACTATTGTAGTAACATGGTAAGTATAGGAATCTCTGGTACTATTCAATCACTGGATGTGCCTAAAAAAAGTTATTTAAAAAGATCTTGGCTTGGATACGATTTCAACATGTCAGTGTATCGAAAATTTCATATCAGTTACAAAAAAAAAAAAAAAAAAAAATGTTTCAACAGTCGCACTTTTTTATCAATACTATTTTGTAAAACTGATATTTGAACAATATTTCAAATACTTAATTCATTTTTTTTCAGTTGAAACTGAATTTTAATTAATTTATGTTTAAAAATTTTGTCACTCCAAAGTTGAAACATAAATGCCCGTTGGACACTACGAACGCGTACAAAAATCAAGAAAAAAAATTAAGGGTCAAAATATACGTAAAAATTTCCGAATACTAGACCAAAAGCGTGTTAAACCTTAAACGACATTCGTCAAAAGTAAAAGAAAAAAAGCCGGAAATGGACTGGTACGTATTTAAGAGAGCATACAGTCAACATTTAAAAGCTGAATACATTTCGAGTGCTCTTAAACCAAAAAGTAAGTATCGCCACGTGGCTGCCACTGTTGCTGAATAAGTATTCGTCAGTCCATAAAACTGTTGGTAGATACTTTTTATGCACTTTTCGGCTCACCCCTTTCCTCGGCAATCTTTTATTGAGGTTTTTGAGGGCTTTGACAATGGTGGGAAAAATTTACTGCCAGGTGGAATGTCTACATTACGCAGGCGTAATAAAATTGCTGTATTTTAGGTATAAAACTTAGTTGTAATACTATGGTCTACTGTTACTTTTTCCGATGTATGTAAATGACGACTGTTGACGAAAAAAACATTGAATGGGACAAACTATAGAAGCTGAGTTAAGCATCTCTCTCTTTTTTTTTCAAAGTCTTTGCAATATAATTTACGTAAGGATGGAAATGGTTCTGGGAAATAAGTGATTTCATATCGTGATAATAATAGATATTTTTGTGTAAGTTTTAGACAATGTCACGTGATGACATACAGTTTTTCTTTTATAAAAAAAATACCCTATACGTAACTCGATAAAATACGAATCCTTTCAGATATTTTTAATGTTTTCTTCTGTACAATGTTAAAAATAAAACATGAAAAATTGTACTTTCGTAGCACAAAAAAATGAAGTCACATTAGTTAGAGGGAAAGATAGAAAGGTAGTTAGGTCAATTTATTTAAGGTGGATATACCTACTCAAGGAATATGCTTGCACCATTGATATAATACAAGGAATTTAGGGCTTGAGAAATTTTTTGCCATTTGCACGGCTTATCTCTAATCATACAGGTTTGATAAGATCACCGTATGTCCCTATCGTAATATCAACAAAAATTTAATTAGATTTATCCACGTTGTTGACCAGCACCATTGTTGGTCTAATACATTTTTATTGGCATCAATAGACGATACGTAATCTCATAGTCACGTTCTAAGGCTAGAATGGACCATTTAATACCCCCAGGGCGTAATTACTATCAGACACTAAACTATATTTATATAAAAAACTCGATAACCCTTCAAAGTTTTGTAAGATATGTTTTTAACATTATTTACGTTTTACAAAAAAGAAATTTGTATCTTCTGATGATTAACAGTATTGGTGATGCTTAGAGAGCCATAGTTTTCTCAAGGAATCAGACGACCCAGTTGTATCCATAGTACACGTAGCCACGAGTCTCCAACGTATCAATTACTCGATAATCCTACTAGACGCAATCACCCACTCATAATACGATCAAACGCATCGGTGGGGGGAGAAAAAGAAAAAACTGACGTAAACTCGGAAGATTTCTCCTCGCAGAAGCAATTTGGACGATCAACGGAACAAATGGGTGATAACCAGCCGAAAACGCAGGCACAGCAGCACACGTATACGAACGTACAGAAAGAGAGAGAGAGCTCCGTGGGTTGGGGTATTAACGAGGACGGGCACACTTGCACGGGTACATACATATATATAATACTCGCAAGGGTGGAAGCAAGCCATGCGTGTCCGTGGCCACGGGACTCCCACGGTGCTCTGGGGCCTGGTCTACTTAGCTGCACCTTTTATTGCTGTTATTGCATTGGCCAGGGAAAATTTTCACTCCCCGCTCGAGCGCGCACGCTGTACCTCGTGTATATACGCTCGCCGTACGGTGTAGGTATCTTTATTCGTATGGAGACTCCCTGCGTTTATTGTATGCGCGTAAATGCAAGTAGATCGAGCGGAAAAGACTGGGTGCTCGATTTCTCTTTTTTTTTTTTTTTTTTTTTTCATACCTACACTCTTTTTACCTTTCTCGTCGGAAAACCGGAAGCCAAGAGTTTAGATTTCATGGGGAAACTCGCCGAGATCGGGCATTGTCGGGGTCCATCTGTTCTCGAGTACACGTGCAGGTGAGAGCAAGGACTCATTTGTTGCAAAGGATTAAACGCTTCTTCATTTCTGCTTCCAAATACTTGATTTCGAGTTCGGGACGAGGGACAACTGGATGTTGTTATTCTCTTTTTATTTTAACGCACGCACGGATTTCGTTATTATTTTTATTTTCATAAAAAAAAAAAGAAAAAAAAAAGAAAAAAAAAAAGAAAGAAAGAAAGAAACAAAAGGTAATCGACCATGGGATAAGCGCACATTATCAGTCGGACAAAAGCACCGAAAAAACTGTCGACAGAAACAATCCATGTATCAAATAATGAAATCCAACCCCAATGGGCCGCAATCGTTTAAATCAAAAAATAATTAAAAGCCCCAACTTTCCCATCGTAAGTGCATTCCCATGGCCACACAATATCGTACACACCCCGTGTATAATTAAAAGCCAATGAGAGAGTTACGGTAAACACGCGAGCTTGTACGGCTTTGTGACTCCGTTCTTGCCAAGGGAAGAAAGTCCCGAGCTAGCGAAGCGTGAAGGGCAAGACGAGACGAAGGAATCCACGCACGGGCAGATTGATTTCGGCCCCGATGATCGAGGGAGGCGGGAGAGGCCAATTTTCAGATGTGGCCGGGCTCTGCCCCTTCACCTTCATTTGAGAGCAACAGCGGAAAGGAGAGAGAGAGAGAGAGAGTGAGGACGAGGGGTTGGCTGCACTGGAGCGTGCAGGGCAGCTCGGCTGAATGCCCAGTTGGCTCCTAATGGTCTTAATCAAGTGTGTGCGCGCTACGCTCCGTACGTTGAATTAGGTGGAATCGCGTGTATAATAACAACGCTAATTCTTAAGCATAAGGGCACACTCAGATTAACAACGTGTGAATCGACGAGTTCTCAAAGTTTCTTTCTTTTTTTTTTGTCCCCCCACCATTCGTCGATTCGATTCGAGAGTCTTTGCTGATCGACACCTGCGTGAAATTCTTTTTTTTTTTTTTCTTTTTTTTCCGAGTTACCAATCAATTGTTTTTTTCGGAGATGGCTACACGTGGGTATGGGTGGATTGGATTGTGGTGCGGTGCGAGCTCGTGAATTTTCATAGGCAAACAATGGGATTTTTTAGTCTGCGGCTGTGGCTGCGGTGTAAAGACTATTGTTGGAATTTGCTTGCGGATTTGGACGATTTGAGGGTCGTATCGCTCGAAAGCGCGTTGCCCAAGGATCCAATGAATTCAAGAACTCGAAGCGCATACGCGAGTGCGTGCAAACCGAATACGTGTTTTTAACGTATTACTTAAATTTATTGCATGAAATAATCAGTTGAACATTATTACATATTTTTTGCATCAGAAAACATACGTGGGTATAGCTGGATGGAATGTTTTGCGATGCAGAAACTATAATACTGTTAAAATATTATTTGATTGGCGTAAGATATCATAAAATTAATATACTTTAACGATTAAAAATTATGAATATTTGTCACACAAACCCATGTAACCGTATCGTTACATACTTAAACGAAGGTGATGAGTAAAGCATGACATTGTAATGCATGTTGATGAAAACGATACTAAAGAAAGTGTCATCTAATAAATATTTGAATATCTTATGAAATCGGAGAAAAAAATAACCAAAACGATAACGATTGGAGATCAAACGATACGATCGATTTATCGCTCGTGTCCTAAAGAACATCGCAACAGAACGGAAAATTGGTAGTGCGTCACCGTCGACCAACCAGGCGATAATAAATGAGCAATTTGTTTGGACAGGGGAGAAAAAGGCCGGTGACACGTGGATCTGTTGATAATCGCCAGCGGCACTGCCATGGGTATTTTCGGAAGACCAACGCATGAGTCCCCTCCGCCCCAAAACAACTCTGCCCTTCGTGTCAACGAGGCATGGGAAAAGTTCATTCAGTTTGCAGGAGAGACATAAGCGCTGGGGCCTTGCTTGCGATGTATTTGCAAATAAACGTATTATACGTTTTCTATACATACCATTTCACCAATCAACGCCTCGGGCGACGTAGTTATTGTAAGTTTCAACATTGATCGAAGTGAAAATTACTTCCTCTCGAACATTTGTTTTTAATCAATTCATATTTTCAATGATTGGGCTACAGAGTCCCACATGATGCCGAAATTGAGTAAACTCAACGTGATGGATGTATGTGCTTAAACGCAACTCGTATACTTTAAAATTAATTTCAAGATAATTTGTGTCATCCATCACTGAGCAAAGATTCAAAAATAATACGAACAAAATGCGTGAACCAAAACAGACGGAGAGAGACGTCAAGCTTTATTGAATCGCACCTAACAAGGGGGAGCGAGCCCACGCGCACCCGTTTCTCTCTGTGCCCATATACGCACACATACGTATGTACATCATTGTGCAACTGGTCCTTTTTCGTCTCTCGATGGACGCCTGATATTAAATTGCTGTCCTTCGTTTGTATTGTAAATTTCATATGATTGTTGACCAAGTGCGGAAAGATCGTGTAGTGTGTGTGGGGGCGATAATTGTACTAGATTATTTGGGAGGGTACGAGTTTTGGGAATCAGTTCATCATCTTTATCTTTGGAGATATGGATAAGTTCAGCTTGAAAGAGAGAGAGAGAGAAAAAAAAATACCACACATTAGCTCGAATAGCTGTATGGACTTTACGTTACGACATAATAACATCTATACACGTATCCCTGCTTGGGGGTACATTTCTCCATCAGCGAGCGACACTTGTGTATATATATATATATATATATATATATATATATATATATATATATGTCGCAAGCCGGCAAACTTCAAGCGTCTTTTCCACCACTGATTTCCTTCTCTCCTCCCGCGTTTCTATACATACATAAGTATGGATGTATACACCACACAACCATGCGATGCAGCCGCGATCTGAAGAGCCTGCCTCTCTCTCTTCGGGCGCTAAGCCCCGGACAATGCGGCAAATGAACCGAATTTGCGAAACGCAGCGCCGGCATCTCTCCCACTCCTTCGTCACTTTTTTTTTTTTTTTTTTTTTTCATCCTCCACATCTCTCTTTCAGTCGCGCGTGCTACGAGAGTATACAGGTATATACATATACGCTGGCTGATGGAGCAACCAGAGAAAATGGGCTCGTAATGCCTTTTGCGGCGGCCTCTACACGGCTTTTCCGCATCATCCCTCCGGGAGCGCTTATACATGTGTACATACACACACGGGTGGGTCGCACAGGCGTTAGAACTAACACCGTTAGAGGTGTCAAGGGGAAAGAGGTTTTACGCCCGACGGGTGGGGCTCATTGTGTGCCCCCGTGGGTACATAATAGGTACTTGAGGAGCGTAAAAAATGCGCCTGTGATCTTTGAGCCGACGCGCCGCGGGGACGCCGATGAGTTCATTACGACTGTTTTTTGGGCGAATTTTCCGGTCTCTTTTGTATATATTAGACGCATCCATGGACACGGATATGCGCTGGAATCGTCGTGACAGAGGTCTAGTGCACCGGCTATTTGGGTTTTTTTTTTTTCTTTTTTCTGGGTAAATGAATACAAAACGCCTCGAGTGGTTGGATAATGGCGTCATGGAGGGTCCTTTGGACGCTTCGTTATTCCTTACTTAGCTGTACCTACTATACGTGTTCTTACGTGCGTCTTGTATGTTTCTTCATTGTAAAATATATTTCAGAGTATTCGGTAATGACAAACATATAGTAGTTTTCATAAATATATAACGTACAACAATCTGGTATCGGCACATTTTATTGCACGTGAATTTTTTGTTTTTCGGACCCGAATTTTTTCGCCAAGCTTTCTTTTTCCATTAACATCCGCTGAGAGCACGCATCACTAGAAATATCTCTTGTAAAACGTGTATGGTTGGAAAAAAAAGGGGAAAAAATTGGGATAACAAAGTTGAACGGTAACGAAAACGCGCATCGACGTTTGGGATTCGAGAAATTTTTTTGCGCGTTAATCGAATCCATCGGCAATTTGTCGGGAGAGTGAAAAACTCGTCCACGCCATTTTTAGCCCCGTACCTATATCGCACCATCACTTTTCTCTCTGTTTTCTATACTCGATGTGTAAAGCTATTAAAATTCATAACTTTGGACACATACGTGACATAAAAGGAGACTGGACGCGCATACAGTCTCGATTTTTTTTTTTTTTTAGTTGAATTAGCAAGAGTGACTCCTGTACTATGCAAGAGTTGCTACAGTAATAATTTCAAAGACAAATACATGAAAATTTTCAGAAATACACGTATGAGAAGTTTCGTATATTCTGTGCTGATAAAGTGATTTATGAGATGCAGCAAAAAATTATAGAAAAATTAAACGATTCATCAGGGGTCAATTTATCTCTAAAGAAATGTAAAACTTTCGAATGGAATACAAATTTTAACTTATTAATTAACGACTTGACTTAAATAGAAATTTGTTCCCGAGCAGAATTCGTCATCAATGACTAGTTAACGATAAGTAAAAAATTAAAAATGATGTACAACGACAATAGATTACAAATATCTGTATAAATGTGACTTTTCGGAAGGACTTCTAATGATAACGTTTTTTTTCAAGTTATTAACTGAAAACTTCTAAGAATTACTTTCAATCCGGAAATTAAACTGTTTTTTTTTTTTAATAATGACACCCACCCAATCACTACTGTTATTATTGATCGTTCATACACTTTTTAAAGAAAAACAAATTTCAGAGTAAATGTGAGTACTAAGTTTCTCCGTTTTTAAATGACATACAACAGCACACGAAAAAATCATCAGTGTTGTCAAATTAAGCGGAAAAACGCGCGAACGTGTGCGCGTATACGTGGCAAACGAGGGGAGACGAAAATTGAATGTCGCACAATTTGTAAATCAAAGCGTAATTCGAATTTATCAAACGAATTTGCATATACCGCACACAACGGGGCACAGCAAATGCAGGGGGAGTCTAAATTCCAAATCAGTTTCGCACACGCACGCCCACGTACACGCGTGAGCGCAAGAATGAGCCCGACGCGCTCTCGAAACTTTTAATATGAAAACGCATTACACGAGACCAAAGAGTTATACGTGTGACGTGCTACAGACGCGCGTGCACGGCTGATATAATCAAATCCCGGTCCACTTTCTGTCGTGTGTGCGCGTATAATCATAAATTGCTCGTCGCGGCCAAACGATGCATATTTAAATTTTGGCCACAAGCGAGTTCTTCTCTCGTCTCCCCTTTTGTATACGCGATGTCCTTTATCCTCGTCTTTCGTCCACCATACCATGTTCATTAACTCACACGCGTCTGTGCGAGTAACCTTGTCCTTTACATCAATTTTCGTATTCTGTTTTACAACCGCGCGAAATTACTGTTTGTCGTGGAATGTTCACTCGAAGCTGCTTTCACTACATAAATATGCCTGTTTATACTTGTCGTTTAATATTAATAACATATTCTCTTTTTTTTTTCATTGGTATAATCTTTCGTAAATCATTTGTACTTTTTCGATAAAAATTTTAAAAGAGAACTCGTACTTTTGGAAAATAAATCACATTCCATCATGAATTTTTGTTACGATTACTCAGTCTTTGTAAAATTATAGAAACAAGACTTTCAACTTTTAATGCATTTCTAATTATAGTAAGAGTGTGTGTTTAACGAGGTGAATGTACAAATCAATAAGTAGTAAGTATAATGAAATAATCAAATTAAATTGTTTTACATGGCTTTTTATTATTGTTATTTTTACCCCTTACCGAGGTGCTTCATGGCTCCTCGATAATTAATCAATCTGTAAAATTATAATTCAACATGTTACGTACCTACATTGTTGAATAAAAAAAAAAACAGAACTTAATAAATAATTTTAATGAAGCAATCAAACGATTAATTATTTGATACGATTGTTTTAATCTTCACTTTATTGCGCTAAAATATATTTTTTATAAAATTAAAATCGATTTATCGATTGCATGCAATTGAGTAATTAATGATTGTTGAAAAGGCAGTTGATTTTGTTCTCAGCAAGAGGTATTACATTTTATATGGCTTACCGGTAGGGTTCACATGAAAAGTTCCGTTGATCGTCACTGCGCGCCAGCACCTCCTTATTCACCAGTCGAGTGTCGAGTAATTTCTCCCCCCCCGTCACATAATTTTACTTTTATACCAACGTAAAAGGGTGTATTAAGTTTTTGAAAATTTTATTTATTTTAGTATTAAAAATGTAAATAACTTGTGAAAGATTTCCTCAAAGTATCACTTTTATCTTTATTAGGGTCACTATTATTTTTAATGCAATGATTCCCAAAAAAACCTGTATGCTGTTTCCAGGGGTACGGACAAATTCGTAAACATAAAATGTAATCCAGTTGGGTAGAAAAATTTATAAAAATCTTCAAAAGCAACGTAAAGTTGTACGTACAATCCGAATGATAAAATTAACCAACCATTCATTACTTACAGGATGAGTATTTTTAAGAATCTTGCATTGTAAAAAAAAAAAAGAAAAAAAATCGTGATGGTCATTTGGGGTTGCGGGAAAACAGATCAAACGCATATTACGCACCCTCCAACATGTATATAATTATACGCACGGCGCAAATTCCAATACTGGACGATTTCCCGTAGCCGTGAGCCCTACAGTTATACCTGTACACCTACATACGTACGGGGTGCTACCCCCACACATATTAGAATCGGGCACGATGAGATAGGTATACACACCCATACGGAGAACGTACATATAGTGGAGGGGGCGAGCAACGGTATCGCAGCGATGGGCGCACAGTGGACTAATCAATTAGCGCACCAATCGTGCGTTGATTAAGGGCTCGATTGGAATGTAATGGTGGAAGGCCGAGGAGTTGATGACGGTTCCGTAGGCGTCCTCGGCTCCCGGTCGCCGATAATCAACGTTTGCGGGGAGCGCCCCCCCCCCCGCTGGACCTCTCCTTCCTTTTCCAGCCCTCATCGATGTACATACGCGCTGCGTCGTCAAATAACGTCCAACGACGAATCCGCGGTGCGTATATATGTGCAGCGGCACGGCTGCAGAACAGGACGGGAAACGAAATATTGGACGATGGCGCGAGGGCGGCCCCTCTTTGCGCCAGACCAATATAATAATCATTTCGGGTGGTCCGAGCGAGCGACCCTTTCGATTTCACGGCTTGCAAGGATGATTCCGTTATGACTGGCGCGTGGCGAGGGAGGGATGTTGAGTCTCGACGACCAAGGGGTGGTAGAAAGGAGCGAAG
Source organism: Copidosoma floridanum (assembly GCF_036245765.1). Lineage (NCBI taxonomy): Eukaryota > Metazoa > Arthropoda > Insecta > Hymenoptera > Encyrtidae > Copidosoma > Copidosoma floridanum. The sequence goes on from NW_028321878.1 coordinate 8,429,579, forward strand.
GACTCCCAGTGGCATTTTATCGCTCTCCTATGCAAGGTTTTGGTTGGATCGATCAACGAACGACACCTCGTGAGCTGATTTTTTTTTTTTGTTTACCTCTTACTTGGTGCCTACGTCTCTTTTTCTCCATGTAATCGAATAATAATGCAAGGACTTTTGTTTTGTGCACTCTTTTTGACGTTTATTTTTTTTCAAATCTTGATTTTATGCATTTGTACAAGGTGTTGTGTATCAAATCATCGTGGGCCAAAAAACAGATAAACAAGCCGTTAAATGAGCAGTGCTAGGCTCAATTTTTTCACTTTTAAAGAATCACAAAACACTTTCGATGCTTAAAATGCATAAATTAATGAATTCCAGTGGACGGCCGTTGTAGTTGTGGTGGTACGAGCAATGAGCACAGTAAAAACAATCAGGACGCCATCAGCCTGCTTGTTCGCACGACTAGCTGACAATACACTCATTTCGGGACATTTTGAGACTCTTTCCCTCGTCATTTGCGGCGGGCACTTGGTATTATTTTAATTTTTCCCGTCTACTTCCCACTGCCCACGTCCACCTCTTCCTCTTTACCCGTTTCGGGGCCACTGTGCTACACCTCCGATTTCATCTCTTTTCCTCCATCCCTTCGCTCTTCTCGACCTCGCAGACTATATACAACACCCTCCGAGCTTTTGCACCGCTATTACCTATATGTACACGATCTTTCAACACTAGATGATTGGCTCAGGTAAAAGAGCATACAGTCGTAACGTATACGTCCCAAAAACTGTACGTTTGCAGCCAACGCACAGTAAAATCGACCCTTTCCATACGTTGGCTTTGTACCATGATAATTTAATTCGTACGACTTGTTATTACAGAGCTCCCCGGCGTAGTGTCGTTCATAAACATACTCGTTAAGCACGTGTAGCCGCGTCAATAATTTTCCCCCCGTAAACTCGACTAAACTCTCGCAAGTCTGCCCAAGTACACCCGAAATCTCATTAACCTCATCCCCAAACGAAATTCGCCAATTTCCAAGCGCACGCGAATCCCTGGCTGTTCTAACTACCCCCTCTGCCATCGCCTCCCTTTTGCTTGCATCCTTCGAGGAAAAAAATAATTTTATTCAAATATACATAGCTTTGAAAATGAGCTTTCGTTGAAGCTTGGCTAATTTTTTGAACCCCAGAGGGAGAAAGGAGTGCAGCCTCTCTTCATTAGATGGCTCGGTTATTCGCTAGCTCGTCGGCGTATATGTACGTATACACTCGTGTACACATACGTCTGTACGGCGTTTGAAAGGTGTTGCCTGAGCAGGAAGGCGGCGGTGGTAGTAGCACAGCTCAGCCGCAGGCTGTTCCCGAGTAAAACGCAGGAGGCCGCTTATTATTAATTAAAGCCCAAAGTCATACCTTAGTTGGCGAGTACATAAGCGGAAATAATATTTGCTTAAGCGTTCATTAGACGAGTCACGCTGAAGGCTAGGAAACGGCAAAGTGGGTGTGTATAGGTACGGGCTGTACGGGGCTAAATGAAAATAAATTGGGTGCATTGGACAAATCGGAATTTTTTGAGGTTTTGAGGGGAAAGAATTTTTTACTTGGACCTATGATTTATCAATTGTATACAAACAACGATTCGTGACTATTTTGTGGCAAATGTTCTATATCTGAACAATAGTAGTAATTATACTTTGTTCAATGCCGCTGAATGTTTTATGTAAGTGAAAAACAAAAATTTGCTTGAAGCTTTAATTAATTGTATTTCGTGCCGTCTTTTCATAACTTGTCCCTGACGTTGGAATAAAATAATACGAATTTCACGTAAGTATTTATCACCCTATTTTTTTATCGTAAAAAATTCGTATATTATATCTATCACGTAGTTCATACATATACCGGTATGCAAAAAATGTTGCTCAAGTTGTCTACAATAGAATAAGTGATGAACCATCTATAGTTGATGACACATCATAATTTTAAATTAGTTTTACAATCAATTTTAATAACTTCTTATAAGCTCCAAGGCAATAATGTTTCATATCATTAAAAACACTTAAATATTCATCAATGAAAAGAACAACTATTATTCGAATTAATTTTTTTAGGAAACGATAATTTGATAACTGATGTATTCTTTCCGCAAGTAAATAAAGAATATTTTTAATACTGAATTTCCGAATTTTTAATACGATAATTAAAAAGCCCGGAAACGATACAAAATAACAATCATATGTTTTACTATCTAAAATACATAGATTCTTAAAATACGATGATTAAGTCTCTTCGAGTTCTCGTTTTCTATTACGAATCAAAAATAAAGTCAGAAACAGTTAAAAATGTGGAAAAACTCTGAAAAAAGGTTACACATGATGACAGAGAAACAAACAATTTAATAATTCAATGTAAAAATTTTATCATTCTTTGTAAATTTTACTTCTTATTTACCTATTGCTATTTCAATGTATCTCTGGTGTGCTACATTGTTTCTGTACCTCTATTTTTCACTCAAAACACTGTAACTTACGAAATCAGTTGGACGTAGAATATCAGCCTGTTATTGTGTTATTCTAATTTAAGAACAAATTTTACTTGTATTTCATGTTTTTCAAACATTTATTTTTCAGTGTCTACATCGTAACATGTTCTGAGAACACAAAAATAATGTTGTAATCAACAGACAATGGGTATATTATTCATACTAATCCAATTTTATTTTTTAAATTTACATTCAAGTGAGTTATCGCGATTTCCACTCTGACATTTTATATTATTAAATCAATCCCATCTGTAAAACAATTGTTTCAAAATATTGTCAGAACACTATCGATTGATTCGTCATTACTTGACAAAAATATACGAATACTGTACATAAATGATAACCTGTATGCTTGGCAATGTAAAATCTAACCTGCCTAAGCCTCGGTGAGCGTAACTACTTGGTTATCTAAAACGCACACCTCCTTGAACCCAAAACATTTTGGAAACACGAAAATTCAAGGATTTCAATGAAAATCATACGATCCGAGGTACTACTTATTATGAAAAGAGTAAGTACAAAAAGTATTCATCCATGAAGTCAATCACTGCATCTTTCTCTTATTTCAAGACAGCTTAAGGAAATGTTCTTTTTTCACTTTTAAGCGTCACAATCAACGGCGCTTTATTGATTTTTTTTTTACTTATTTCATCATTCTTTCAACCCCCAGTCTTGCGTTAAGTGAAAAATGCTGTACGTCCCTTTCCTTCCAAGCATGGAAAAAAAAAAAAAAAAAAAACGAGGTTGAAACGAAAAAAAAAACAAACTAAAAGGTCATTTTGATTTGAAACAACGCCTGAAATTGAACGAAGGAGGAAGGAGGCGGAAATAAAAGAAAAAGCAATCCTAAACGAAATCACGAAGGTCCCACGATAGCGAGCCAAACTGTGTGGCCACGAGGAAGCTCGATAGGTATACAGAAAGCCTCGAGCCGAGGAATAAAATTGCCGTTTCTCTCCCTCTATCCTTTTTCTAGTAAAATTGACTCATGTTATTTATAGACAAGAAGCACGCGCTCCGACCGGCCGAAGAAATCGCTCTCTCGGCATTGTATACACGCAAGTACATGCTTATGTGTACACACACACACACACCGAGTAACGTAGACGTCAATCTGGCCTTTTTTTTTGTTTCCTTCAACTACGTGGATGTACTTCCCATTGATCTCGTTTAACCGGGGGACACGAAAGACCGTGTCATCTTTCGCTCGCTTTGCTCGTCGGCGGGCCAATATGGTTAGACAAGCCGAGCATCGGGAGCCCCGAGTGAGCATTGGATGACTTTAGCTCCTCGAATCCTATATTTCCACGGCTCTGCGTGGCTCTCGCAGTCTGCTTCCTCCTCGGCCTTTTATTACTTTTATTATCAAAGATCATTATATTAGACTTACTCTTTCTTTGCCCCCCTCTCTCTCAACTACCTCTTTTATTTGACTTTCCCTTCTCCGCTTACTTTTTTTTCTCTCGCATCAGTTCCAATCATTCGGTTTTTCGGTCTTTACTTTTATGCGTACATCGGGGTTTTTCAAATTGGTATACAAGATGTCTACACTGACATTCAATTACCACGAAGACTTTTGAGTGAAAAGCAAAAAAAATTTCTCTTAAAAACGTTGCGACCTGACAATCATCAAGCTTGACTGCCTCGACCGTTACCCATGTATCCTTTTTCGTAAGAAAAGCCTCATTACGTCAACTCTTCATTCACACACGTGCTTGAAAAAACCGTAAAAAGAAAAAAAAAAAATCCTTGAAGCCTACGGTTTACCAGCCTCGGGTACAGAAAAATCCATACGCCACCGCTCCTCTGTCAGTCGGTGCGCTCGTGCTTTTTCTCCAGCGAACCAGCGAGTCCCGACAACTCCCCCCGCGAGCTATGAGCTCGGCGAGTTCTCCTTCCAGCTTTGCCCTAAACAAATTTAATAAATCCACGATTTCCTCGTCCCTCGATCCATGACGACAACGACGGGGACGGGGACTCGAGGAGGAAAAGGAGCTCGAAAGGACGCACGAGATAAGTGATGCGTGCGCGCGCGCGTGCAGCCTTTCAATTTCGGCGTCGCGCGTTTAATCGACCCTTGGCCAATAAACGAGAGACACACGAGTAGTACAGCTTTGCCGAGGCTCGGCTGCTCGCGAGTGTATGTTAATGTGTCTGCCGTGCGAGTGTGGATGTGGGTGGGGACGATAGGGACGGTTGGGGGGTGGGTAACCGGGTGGCGAGTGTTTGGCCGACGTGATTCGATCGACGTGTGCGTCTGTGTATTATACATGTACGATGTTTCGTTGGATATTAATTCGTCCAGGATATGGAAATTAATTTTGCGCGGGAGGGCTCATTGATTGCCCTGTTAATCATACCGAGCAAACTTTTCGATCTGCTTATCCTATGCAGGGTACTGACCCTGATGACAATTGCGATTGTGATCGTTTTCACGTTAAAAGTCGATCGGTTGGCTGAATATTACAAAAAACAAAAAAATTAGTTGGATTGTCTACGAAATATGATTGAAAACGGTTCAATAGTCACACAAAGGATGAAGAATTTATTTCGTTTCGATTTTCTAGTTGATTCTTGAAAATAATGGAAATTAGTACCTATGAAGGAGAGTAAGAAATTAAAATGGTTTTATTGGTAACTACTGAAAATAAAATTTTGTTCCCCGGGTACTAACGTTGCCGTGAAGTTTGCAAACAAACTACCCAACAGTAGGATTACTTGTTAGAATCACTGCTCGCTCTCGGTGTCCTCAATTTCAATAAAGTAGAGTTTATTTGGTTATTACAACAAAATGAGTTCATAATAGCCAAGCTACTTGTTTTATTTCCACGTCGGGGTAAATACAGTTCGACAGAGATTTTTCGCGAATCCACTTTGACACGCCAACACGCAAAACTGAATTCTCAATGGATCTTATCAGCCGAACAATCCCCCGTCAAACCATAAAAGCGTACAAGAGACCCCATTTAGCGCACTCAAAGACTAGCGGTGAAAAGTACCTGCCTACTCTCCCTCGAGAGTCGACCAAACAAAAAAAAAAACAAAAAAAGAAAAAGAAAAAGAAAAGAAACTTCATCAAACTCCAAGCGTATACAACCCCACCAGCCCTCCCTCGAACTTCGCCACCACCGAACGCACTCCGATCGAGTCAATTACCCCATCCCCCTCCTCCTCTCTTGGCAACAATGGTAGACTTGCCACGCGTCCGCTCACGCTCACTCCCACGCATCATGCATGCCCTTCGAAAATAGCCCCCCGGCCCCTGCCAGCCTCTCTCCTCAAACACAAGCTCTCCGAGCCCCATTCAAGTTCCACGCGTGCCATATACTGGGGCCATCGGAGCATCATCGGGAGGAGACTGCTCCGGTAGGTATATTGATCTTGGAAGTTAGAGGGGGTTAGCCTCCGCCGCGTGTGAGGATGGAGTAGTTTCCCGGGCGCGGGCTCGCATGGTTAGCTTGGCCAAACAAGAATTACCATTTTATTGGCCGAGTTGGAGGTGCCCCCTCTCCCCCAAGCCCGGTCGATTTCCTCCCTCGGTGTATAGCCACCGACTTCTCGATGGCCGGATAGGGCGAGAACGAGAGAGCGCGACGATTGGAATACGTAATCGTTGCCGGAGCGTGCCACGCCGGGGGTGCATCTTCCGTCTCTTTGTTTTCTGACGGCCTCCCGAGTCACTTGGTTTCACCTCTGCTGTAACTTTTTTTCTTTTTTTTTCTTTTTTTTTTTTTTTTTACTTTTGTTGCCCATTGCGTTGCGAGAGCCCACTTTTACGCGTCTTACACCTGCCGATCTTGCAAGTGATCGGCTGGTCGTTGGTAATCCTTGCAACCCATGCAATTACATCGACGAAAGTTGAAGCGTGCCGATCATAAAAGAAATTTTCAAGATAATTTAAACGAGAACGTTGTTAATTAACGTAGTGCGAAAATTACCTATGTTTGCGCACAGGTGATTAAAACCGTAATTTTGCGTATCGCCCGGCACTCAATTTAATTGACGTAATTCCATTTTCATTTAAAACTACGAGGCTTCAATTTGAGCTCCCCTTAAAGTTAATCGCAATAACGTTCTCGAGCTCGGCGGCACAAAAGTCATTAACTCCCTTTTCCAAGCGTCTCCCAATCAAGTTTCAGAAGGGAAACTTTCTCGTCCTTTTTTTTTTTTTTTTTTTTAATATAAGAAAGAAAGTAAGTAAGGCAGGGGAGGAGCAAAAAGAGACTCGCGCACGATGGAGGACCAAGCAGAGAAGGAATTTAAAAAGCGGAAGTTAATTCTCGAGATTCGCCGAGTGTACCTTTTTTTTTTCACCCCCTCGGGGGGGCCCCACTGCTAGCGTCAAAAGAGCTAATATTCTTCGGTTATTTTGACTCCGAGCTCCGGCCTTTTAATTAAGTCGGAAAGAAAACCGAATAATCGACGCCACCCCCTCCTCCCCTCGGGAGTCGAGTCCTTTCCGCGCTTCACGAAATTAATTAAAGCTTAATTGAGGCTCTTCTTTGAAATGCTAATACGTCGACAAACACCGCTCCTCCTGCCTATATATATATGCACCCCTCGTACGGCTGGTAACACACCGTCCGCGAAAGAATTCGAAATCCGGGTCGAAACTTTGCTCGGTGGATCAGTCGATCGAAAAGGGGAGAAAATAAGAGAGCGACGATAACAAGTTGAAGCCAGTTTGGGCGGAGCTTTTTACCTGTTGGCTCTCGGGCGAGGCAACACGAGGATGGTGCTTTTTTTTTTTTACCACACCAGCAATCTTATCGTTGCATTAGTTAATTAGCTCGACGACGGAGCTTTAATTGACGGCTTCGAGGCGTCTTTGGCGAAGGATTAACGCTGCACGTTGTCCGAGGAAGCGTTTTCCATTTGAGCGAGACGTCCAAGTTGCCTTGGGCATTTGCACGATCGAGCGAGGATCGGAGGGAGGGGTAGTGTGTGACGTGGGAAATTACTTTTCGACCAAGTTTTTAAATATGTACATCAAATTTATTTCATCACGAAATGCTATTTACAAATGAATGCCTAGTGTGTCAGTGTGTGTTGCTAACATTTTCTTTTTTTTTTTTCCTCATGCTTATATCTATGGTTGCATTCTTATTCCTGAACATGGAGGCGCGGTATTTACGTATTCGATTTCACATCGAAGTTTTACACTGAAGTTTTCCCGATGAAAATCTCAATACCTACACGTGGACAAAATAGAAGAGAACAAAAAAATTATTTCTTCGAATAACCCAAAGTGTTCACAGGATCAGTTTAAATGCAAGGGTTGCCGGTTACGCGAGCGCATTCGTATAGCCTTATAACTTATTAATACTGTATATATAACCATATCGTCGATCGAGTGACACTTTACACTATATATATTATATATATATGTATACATATATGCTACGGTAAATTAGGCTAACAAATTACACTTTTCTCGGTTGACCCGTTGTATACGTAATTTAGTTTCCGTGTACAGTCAGGTTTAATTACATTCACGAGCTCGTCGGTACCTTCGATGAGCATAAACGTTTTTTTTTTTTTTTTTTTTTCCTTAAGTACTTAATATTTTGTTACATCGGTTCGTTTCATATTTATTGGGATTAAAAATCGATCCAATTGTCCTATTCGCTTCTTTGTTTTTTTTTATATTACTACGCGTACCTTTACTTTGAAGGTACATCACTAGATAGTATACATATGCATGGTTGTATCTATATCCGTTAATTTATTTTTTTGTTTTATCACTCGTTATACATACGTCACGCATATTTACACGAGTTACCGGTGATTGTCTAAAACACTCACTCGTTTCACATTCGTTTCAATCGCATGATCATCACGAGATCTATTTTTCTTCTTCTTTACTTAAAAATGTTTTCGTTCACACTGTTAATTTAAAATAAAAAGTAAAAAAAAACTTAAAAATTGTATTTTTCATCTAACGCATGGTAATTATGTGTTTCCTTCACTCTAAACTCGCTGGAACGGCTTATATAGCATTTTGTAAATTATATTGCACCTCACTATCTTATAACCACTCCATTGGTCTAACGATGGTCCTTATAAATTTCTCCTCTTCGCTGGGATGGAAAAAGCTATATTAATCTAAATTTTAGCCATTTAATTCCAACCGCGTTTGTCTTGTACAAAGTTATCCTACAAAATGTACACAATTACAATCACAAAATTGAATTCCGTATACGTCGATTCGCAAAAGTTGTAAAAAAGATTTCAAAATCGAAAAAAAACATGACCTTTTGCATACGTAAAATGTTTGTAACAAATAAACATCCCATAGACGTGTGTCTGCCACACGTGCGATCAATCAACATTTAACCTTTCGTGTTTGCAACACGACTCACACGAACGAGAGCTCGAACAATCTTATGGTCACGTTTGCCAACATCAATAAACATTTGCTCACGAAAATTCATACACACACGCATTCGGATGGCAAAGAAACTCTCTGTCCAGGTATATACCCCCTCAATCGTATAGAAACGAACGACCCGATGCAATGACCCACACACCCACAATTCGATCATCGACAACGCGCGCAGCCCTACGACGAGCCGTAGTCACTTCACCATGGCGGCGCACAAGCTCACGACACGGGCACGAAAGCGTCGTCGCGCGGCCCGACGGCCGCCGTTCTGCTGGGGCTGCTGGCGCGCACGATGTGCTGGAGGTCCTTGCTCATGCTCTCGACGTGCTCCCGGGCCTTCATCCTCAGGGCTTGGATGCTCGAGGTGCGCGGGTCGTGGTTCCCCGGGGGGCTCGCCGGTGGCTGTGCTCCGTGACTCGCTGCCATACCGCCGCTCAGGGCGCCTGCTGACACAGGATATACGTACATGTCAAGGGGATGGTTTTTTCTTTTTTTTTTTTTTTTTTTTTTTTTTTTGGGCTCGGGGCTCGAGATTCATGGTGGAAAATTCGTTAGTCGTCTCGGCTGTGAACAGTACCGAGAGAATCTTGTAACAATCCGTCACAATTGGATAAAAATATGTGTATTTTGCAAAAAAAGTTCTTTAATCTCGCTTGATTATTTCGATGTACGAATTTTCCACCCTGAGCTGTTCAAGGCACAATTAATGTTTATACAGTTTTTTTTTTTTTTTCTTTTTTTTTTTCAATGTTACATGAGACTGTTAATATAATATTATATACTATTCGTGAAGGAAAAATACGAAAACAATAAAAGTGGCTTTACTGTACTATATAATTGTTAGTATAATAAAAATAAAGAGAACCTTTTTTTCGTTTATTGCGTGATTATGGATTATAACTGTCTGTGTAAGCGTCTGAATACATCGGTCAGTTTTTCTTGATTAAGCAGAACATCTAAACAATTTAACAAAGTTTATGCACGTTTTATTGATTTTCAATTAAATGTATTTGGATGGATGGTTTTTGTTTTTGTTTTTTTTTTTTTTTTTTTTTTTTTTTGTTGAAAAATGAAATAAATGATTGAAAATCGTTAAAGGAAATCAATAAATTTCATATCGATACGTATATTATCTAAATCGGGTTTAGGTAACTGAAATACACATTTTCAATTGAGGCGTTTTCGCAATACAATGTTTGTATTATTAAACAGTTATTAAAGAAATGCAAAAAAAAAAAAAAAAAGAATAAAGGCACTGTGATAAAAAATCAGAAAAATTGAAAAAAAAACTCACGTTTCAGCAAAAAAAGAGACGAAAAGGAGTAAAGTATGGAGAGGAAGTTTTTTACGGAAAATAACAAGTTGGCGACTAAATGTAGAATGGAAAGTGTGGCGTTGTTGAACTTGGCTTTTGACACTTTCGAGAAGGGTGAGTGGAGCGGAAGGGATTCCAGCTGTCACATCCAGATATCGAAAGCGAGGGAGTAGGAAAAGAAAAATGAAAAAATACATCGAAGGAGAAAAAATAAGTGCGCCAGCGAGAAACTTACCGGTGAGTATGTTGCCGGCAACTGCGACTGCCGGGGGTGAAGGTAGACGCCTGGGGGACGTCAAGTAACTCGCGTAGCCCGCCTGTGGCCCCGCCAAGAAGCCGGGCAGGGCGTTCAGCAGACCAGACGGGTGGAGCCACGGGTCCCCCGCTAAGCTCAGTGCGCCACTGCCCACGTTCCTGTGGAAAATATATTTCGATTAAAATTTCGCTGTACTTATCGTTACATCGATGGAATTCTTTTTTTTTTTTTTTTTTTTTTTTTTTCTTTATAAAAGTAATTTTTTTTTTTTACCGTATAAGGGCGCTGTGCTGATATTCGCGTTGAAAATCACCGAGCCCGAGTCTTGCAGCTTCCATTTTTTCTTGTCTACGCCACTTGGCCCTTCGATTTTGAAACCATACCTACAACAAATAAATTTCTATGTTACTGCGGTAATAAGAATTTATTAAATATAATAATGTATGGTTTGTTATCAATTATTTCACATTTAGTTGAAAAAAATACAAAAATTTGTTGGATTTAATTTTGGTTATATTAAATCCCAATCGTTAACTAAATAACTTATTTTTCTGTCGTTACAGAGGCCTTGAAAAGCAAAAATTCTAAACAAATGTTGATATAGCTTTGAAAGTGTAAATCCTACGAACAATCACAAAAAGTTGAGAAGAAAAAAAAACATCCTGATAAAAAGATACGTTTGAAAAAAAAAAAAAATAATGGAAGAAAATGATTTGAGTGCAGTCACCTCGTGTACAATCGTCACCTTCATTAACTACGACATCCAACTATAGGCGTGTACCATCATAGCGCTACCCTTTGCGTGCACCTATAATTTCAGGTCATGAGTAAAAATTTCGTGATGCTCCGATGCACGTCATCACAGAGGAGTTGAAAAAAAAAAAAAAAATTAAAGCGCGTGCACCAACTAATGCATCGTCGTTATCTCAATCTCGAACTCATCGCTACTGTTAAAATACCTCGTGTCTTTCTGTTGATGGTGTTAGCGTGTTGTTCACTTATTTATTAATTTTTTTTTTTTTTTTTTTTTTTTTTTTTTTTTTAATGCCAGACTTGCTACCGAATGACTTTCCTTTTAGTTTAATTGTAGGTTTTGAAAATGGGGTAGCCCAAGGGTTACACACGGATAGGTGATTTCCTGAGGCTGACAAGCGCTGCTGTAAAGTGCTACTCCCGTACGGCTAATCGAGTGCGAGGCTTTTTTTTTTTTTGGTCTCGAAGTGTTAAATCATCCACCGAACGAATTTATGAAGATTATCAAAGCAAAATGAAGGAAGTTGATCGATTGCCCGATCAATTTAAAGGGTGATATAGCCGAGCTGATAAAATTAATTGATGTCTAGAAGGAAAAAAAGAAAAAGGATATTACAGTACTTTGATTTTACGTGATATGATCTACACATCACCCGTCGAACAATCTCAATTCCAATTTGAGTGCCGTGTGCGCCGAAACCACTTGCAACTCTAGTTAACACACTCAAAACCTTCCAAATCGACACCCAAAAAGAATCATCGATAATCCATTAACAACGGAGCCCAAGAACAAAAAAAAACAGCCAACAACCCCTCCGGGCCTTTGAAAAAAAAAGAAAAAGAAAAAAAAAAATAGTCGAGTATCAAAATGGCGAGCAGCGCGAAAACAACCAATAGAGGGGAGCCCCTCGGTTCCCATCGCGCCTTTGCTAGCAGCCTCTCGTTGAATTATTCATAAGTAGCTAAACCTCAGGCCGATGATCCCCTCGCGCCCTCCAAACTCAAGATTACTCTCCCCCCCCCCTGATCTGCCAGAAACAGCAGCCATGCTCGTATACACACACACACACACACACACACACAACTTGTTCCTTTCGGGTTACACAATGTACCTAAGGTCCGTTCATTTTCGATTTCCCGGCCACCAGTTGCCCTCTTACGTTCCCGACGCGCGCGATCTCTCTCTTTTCCGTAGCCGTTGCAGCCAAACAGGGTGTGGACTTGCCTCTCCCCTTGCTCCCCGGCTCTTGCGTACATTCTTCGGGCCGTTCTTTCACCCGTCCGAAGCAAGTATATGTATATACGCGAGGCTCCTTTTTCTTATACGAGAGCCGGTTTTAGGGGTGTCGACCACCCTGCTCCGCCCCAGACGCTGCGCGTACCCTCTTACTCCGCTCTCTCGTCGCTTTATACCCACGAGCACGAATATTACGCGAAGTTTGGGCTCGCCTTAACCAAAGGGACGTTCCTTCCGACACCTCTTGGGTGCTCTTTTGGCTTTGGGAGCTGTTGGACCATAATTCCTCCTTGGATTTTTCGGGAACTTCTCAATAATGCTGGACTGGGAGTATGACATTTTTTCCCCAAGTTTTACCATTTTTGCCGATTGCCGATGGTTTCAATCAGATGATTAAAGGATGTGCATTTGAAAATAATTTTTCGATGAATTATTTCAATGACAAACCCCTTTAGTTGATTTTAGGGCAAAGACCAAACAACCATGTGTCCTAGAGTGAGATCAATCGAGTCTTGGGAATTTTTTTGTCACTGTTTACCTGTTTATTGTCAACAAATGTTTGTAAAATACTAACTTATGAAACGAACAGTGTTGATTGCCCGAGGCATGACTACGAGTTAGATTATATATAAGTTACAAAGGCATTGTTGTAGTTCAAAATTCATTGACCATCATTTTGATCTCTACGAAAGTGGTGGTTTTTCTTGCAGTTCATTCACCGTAAGGACCTTTATTTGATCGCCAGCACCGCGACGATCGATTTTTTTAGTCATGTGCACTTTTTCGTGATTCGCGAGGTGTTTGAGACTAGAAAAAGTATTTTGGCACAAGTAGCAACGCCGAAGAGTCTTGTGCATGTGCACCTGCTCGTGGGTTTCGTAGGCCTTGAGAGTAGGGAGGACTTTTTGGCACAGGTAGCAGCGAACCGGTGTCCCGGACATGTGCACGTCCTCGTGTTTCGCGAGAAAATTGGCCCCCGGAAACTTTTTTCGGCACAAATGACAACGATAAAGGGCTTTGGATTCGCAGCTGGGATTTCGTTTGGGATGGTCCTCCATACTAATGAATGATGCACCACCCGATTTCAAGGCGATGTTGGTTTGTTGAAATTGAGCTTGTTTTATCTGTTAACGAAAATAGTACGCAATGCTCGTCATTTCTATGCGATTAATGGGTTGAAAGTTTTTTTTTATTTTCATTTTTACATTAAATTGCACAATTAATTACTTCAAGTTAGACAAGATCTCGCTTAAAGGGCACAACTGTTTTTTATTCAATACTTAATTTTTACAGCAGTACAATTATGCAAGAAATAATAACACAATTTTAATATCAAATTTTTTGAATTTTCAGCGAATTCGACGATGTGAATTATCAAAAATACTCACTGTGGGGTCAGTAAGCTTGAATGAAACACTGGCGAATACACATGGGTCAAGAATATTCAGCATAAAAGGCATGCGATTAATAGCTTCGAGTTGTAAGTTGAGGTTACGTGATTCTACTGTATGTAAACACAATATTATATTATTGATGCACGACTGTCACCACTTGACACAATGAATGACTGCAACACGAATTTACATTATAGCGCCGATTTTTCACCATAGCAGAGTTGGATCATATTTAAAATCTAATCATGGTTCATACGATTATTACATTCGTGTGAAAAAAAAACGCGATAAAAATTACAAAAAAATTTTTTTATTTCCCCATTGAATGATGTAACATACATACATTTTATATCATTTATTTATTTTTTGGTATATACATGGCAAAAAATTAAAAAAAGTTGATTTAAACCTCTGTTTCATATTTTAAACGTCTTTTTTTTCTGGATTTAAAAGTACATTTAAAACATTAGTTGGATCATGTATACATAGTTAGGGTGTGGTTAAACGAAATGACGCTTGCGTGCGTGGATTGCAAAGATTTTCAACTAATGGAACTTCATCACGGTGTTGTTTTGTGGTTTGACGCATTGTATCTGGTGTTCTGCTAGCATGGACTCGTTCAAAAAGCTTAGGAGGCAGTTGAAGCACTGATTGGGCCCCAGGCCCAAGTGCACGTTTTCATGCATCTCTAGATTAGCAGAATCCTTGAATGTTTTGTTGCATACGCTGCAACTCCAGTATCCATTGAACTTTAAGTACGGAGAGTATTTTGAATAATGGTATAAATCTGTCCTAAACGACATGTCTCAGAAATTTAAACGATCTTCGTTTCGATTGTTGTCACTGGCTGTACGTGTGGTGGTATCGAGGCTGTTTTGAAGACGTGGATTTTTCTGTCGATAAGTATCAACTGTTAATTACTTTGCATTAGACTCTGGTAAGGCTATTTTTACTGTATTTTTAATGTTCCTTATCAAACGCATTATAGATGGAGTTACAGTTTTTTTTTATTTTTTTTTTATTGTAAGTATACTGTTCTGCACAATGTGCTAGAAAACGGTAGTTTGATATGACGTAGATAAGTGAATGATTTTGATAAAGAAACATATGAAAGTAGTGATAACACATGAAAGACATTTATTTGCTATTCAATTTTAAAAGGTGTTCAAAAGGTGTACTCACTGTTGATTTGGCAATCTCTTTTGTTTTGCAAACACTTGTAGCACCAAATGATTGACGAATAAAATGTGCGTTTCTTAGTATCTTGACAATATAGGAAATCTGTTTCAAGATTTACGTCTTATGTATGTGTTTTCGAATTAAATAAACACTCAAACACGGATGTACAGAGCCACGTACGCGATTTATTAAAGCATACAACACCAATACGAATACCTGAACAAAATATACAAAATATAAACCATACACGATGTGTGCGGTAAAACGTTCAGTAAGCTAGTAATACGTTCACAATAGAAATAGTTCCCAATGAGCCACGTATGTTTAGCGATGCGTCAGATATTGTTAATAGTGGAACGTAAATAGGTGTATGATGTGAGCTTGTAGTTGAAGCAATTAAGTAAAATTTCTTATCAGTGATGTGTGAAATATGTTTCTAGAGATTATTTTTTCGAATGCAATGAACCTTCAGCCGAAATTACAGTTTACATTTGGATCCATACAGACAATTGACGACAAACAAGCTGCACGAGACTTTACGATTTGTCTTTTTTAGTAATAAAATTAAAGAAAAAGGAGATAAATTCAAAATGAAATAAGTAAAAGTATTATCATCTGCCAACCGAGCGTACAACTCAACGTTTTTATATAAGATAGACCAATGTCATGTAAATAGGTAATATGTACGATGAGCTCATCGCAACGACACTGGTGTAAGTTCTCGTTTAAGTTAATTGACGATTTCTAATTTTCAAACGAGTCAAACTTACTTATGACGGTACAAAGCAAAAATAAGAGAATAATTATCAATTTTGTGGTGAGAAGATGAAATGCGATAAAATAAGAAGTAAAGTTTTGATTTCTTCAACAATTCAATAACAAACAATTCGTCGCGTATAAACGTGATTGTATATAGAGCAAAAATTTGATAACTTTGAAAACGAAAAAATTCAAAATCTCTGAATTACCTATATGACATTTTAGACTTGGACATCCGAAATCGATGTGGTATTGTTAATTTTCAGTAGTATATTTTGGCCAATACAGTGGCCTTTTTAAAAATCCATTAAGATAATTGAACCACTGTTGGAGTGTAACAAAAAAATTTCTGTAAAAGTGATGCTTACTAGTTGAAATAAATTATTTACCAGAGTACAGTCTTATTAAAAACGTACTTCATCGTTGTTTTTGTGTGTTCAATGTTTGGCTTCTACATAAAAAAAGAAAAAGTTATTTTGGCACATAAAGACACAAGTAAAAATTATTACGCGAAGCGGTTCAAATGGCAAAGCAATGGGGATTAAAATCAAATGAAATGGAGCACAAAACGCCCGCGTTACGCATTATACACTCTGTATACAGCACAAGTACAACATTGTACTCTCAAATGTAATATCCAGGCAAATTAGGCGGGAAATTGAACGACTCGTTCACACCATCCCGGCCCCTCTCATTTTTCTCCGGAATTATCTCGCTCGCGCGCCGCCGCGTAGTATTCGTCAACAAGATGATGATATATTATATATAGAGGAGCTCGAGGGAAAAGAGGATAACTGTGCGGAAAATGCGAACAGCTGGAAGACGACATTGCCGGCTCATCAGGACGATATTTGGCCATAAGCGGGCACGGGGCGGGGGGAAGCAATTTTCTTTCGCACCCTGGCAATGAGATGCGCGAGAGAGAAAGACCAGATACCAACGCGCTCCTCCTCCTCCTCTTCTAAGAGGCGATGAGAAAGTAAGCGAATTTCCTTCTTGTTTTATGTTAAGCGAGCCCGCCTCTACCTCCAATTTCCGCGACTCTTGCCCCTTTTTTTTAAGGATTTTTTTTCCCTTCCTCCGGAGCTGCTAGCATGTATAGGCACGGCAGGAATCGCGGGCTAGCTTCGCGAAGAAAAGGTGCAATATGTTTTTGGATGTGCTATACTTATCGAGGGAATAAAATTGAAACACCATCTATGATGGAGTACAAAAACTTGGTAAACGTCACAACATTGTAATGGACTTTATGCGATAGTAGTGTTTGGTACAGAAAAAAAACGCTAGTCTAACTCTTTCAACAAAAAAAAAAATCATGTTCAAGTGAAAAAACTCACGTGTAGCTATAATAAAGTAATGGGGCGAACGCGCCATTTCATCCTTTCCGGGACAATCTATTCACAATTTGTGAGAAAAAAGGAGCCGTAATGACGTAAGTAAAAGGGAAGAAGGAAAAAAAAAACTCTAGAGTAAAGAGATGCTACCCCGCGAGGTACGATGACAGACTGGGGAAATATAAAGAACGTAGCTAACACGGCTTAACCTCCTTAGGGCGTAAATTTATTACTGCGCTATCGCGTCTCTCGGCTCCTTCGCCTCTTCCCGGCAAATGATATCGCCGGCTAAATTCGTTGGGAGGCAAAAGAGAGAGAGAGCGTCGCGCACGACAGCCCAGAAAGACGGAGAGGAGGAAAGCAACGCGCCGGGAGCTTCGCGTATTATACGCAGCCCGAGTCGAGCGAACGCGAGCTTGCGTTTCAATTGCGCCGCGTCTCCTTATTTTTCTCCTCGTTGTAAGCGATAAATACCCATCCCAGGGCACGAACGTTTTTTCTTGTAGAGACGCACTCACCTGGTCCCTTGTATTAACTTTGGCCCGTGTACAAGCACCGCAGCTTCCCTTTCGACACTGTAGCCACGGTATCGCCGATCGAGATCTGCGAGCTCTCGAAAATCAACATTCCGGATTCGGGACTTGCTCGAGATAAGGGGGGAAAAAAAACGCGCAGCCACGAGCACAGTATCATAGTGGCAAACGATCGTGGGGACAAAGGCATCGAGCGAGAAGAGAGCACCGAGTACATAATGCGATCGGTGTCCCGTGACGATAATCGCCGGGACTCTCTCTCTTCACGCGCGAGCGAGCTAACACATTGCACAAGCGCATAGTGGGCTCGAGAGAGTGGAGTGTGTTGCGATTCGTTGGCGCGATAGACACGAGCTGCCATTGTCGTCCTTGTTGTTCCTCGAGTGGCTGTTGCCGTATGTCGTCGACTGAGATCAGTGCAGTAGCTCGATCGTGGGCATAATATGGCTCGGATTGTATGCCGGCGGTGGTACAGCGGTGATGTTTTGACGTCTGTATATATGGGTACACTGTTGTGCCTTACTTGGGCAATTTTGATTTCATGATTACGCGAAAGGTGGATTATTGGGGGATCGGCAAAAAGTTATGAGAACGCGTAATTGAGTTTTTATACGACAAGGGTTGCGTTACCGATTGAAAACCTGAAATACATCGTTACTTAAATTGTAATGATATGGAGGAATCATCATGCGCAACTTTTTACCTCCGTAGGTCGAAGGAGCTTATACATATTTTTTTCCTTCGAGGTGGTCGTCTCGTCTCTGACAGCCCATTACACTGTACAGAGCTGTGTGCACGGGGCATTAAGAGCTTTTTAGCCATTGTTCATCGGTATGGGTAAACACCCAACCAGATCCCTCGCACCAGCTGTATCCCTAAACTCTTTCCACGAAAGGTGTCGTAGCAAAGGGTAGGGGAGGGGTTGGTCGCCGATACAATGACATACCCGCCGATGGGACGGATGAGCGTCGCGACGAATCTCACACCAGCTCGTTGCTCTCGGGATTGCTGGCGGGGCCCTTTTCCATCCGTCTTTCTTCCTTTTTTTTTTTTTTTTTCAAATCGGCCATTAGATCTCGCCCCGTTCAACCCTTCGCTTTTCAGCCATTACCAACGCGCGTGTTTCACCATGGATTTATATTATGTATCGATGTGGATGCGGGGGGTTTTTTTACAACCACACTGGAAAGAATGGAGGACAGAAAACGGAATTTTTAATCCTTACGAGTGGATAAACTGTCGAAACTCAAAAAACCACCATTGCTCTCTCTATTTCAGGACTTTGTACCTACGAGCCTTTTTTTCGTTCCACTGCATATAAGACCCACGTGATACCGCGACTCAAACAGCGAACGCTTGTATGGGTACATCTGTCCCTCGCGATCCAAGTGAAAAAGAGTCACCGCACGCATCCTACGACACAATCGTGTTTCGGAATCAAGAGAGCGTGCCCATGCGACACCCAAGAGCGACCCCCTACGCACAAACGTCCCTCTCAAGGGGGGTTGAGTGCACTGCACTTATCCCGAGGCGCAGATCTGCAAGTACCACCGGTGTTGAAAGTTGCGAAAAAAGCGTACATTGAGCGACTTGCGCATCGCCATGCGTAATATTGCATCCCCCGGTCGGGGAAAGGGTGGAGCCTCGTTCTTTCGAATCCGAGAGCGGGCTGCTGGGCGCGGAGAGGGTCGCGCAAGAGGCTGGCCCTGCACGTTGTTGTGATTATTATAACTTTCGTGCTTTTTGTACACGCATCCGTTCCCCTCTGACGTGCCCGCTCTCGCTCCCGGGGAGGGGTTCTCGAAGGGGTGGTGTTGCGTGCGCAACCCCTCCGTCATTGCCGAAAGCGTCGGGATTCTAATCAATCTCCACCTATTTTCACGGACTTTCTTTTGGCTGTATCAACTCGCGATTCGAGTGCTGTCTCTTGCATTTTCGGATTTTTTAAAACCAATAGTATATGCAGGAAGAAAACCACGAAATTTACGGTTTGTCACTGTTCCAATGATTATACCCTTGTGATTTTCACGGTTACATAATAATCACTGTTTGAAAAACGTGTAAATAATTTTACTATTTGAGATTTTGAATGAGATGTACGAACGTTGTTTCTGTTTGATTGCTCGACAAGGAAATTAATAGGGACAGTCAGGAACAACGGGATCGTGCTTTGGAAACTAAAGAATTTTCTTCTTGGTGTCTATTTTGGGTGGTAATTTTTATGGACTGGCAATTGAATTTAAAAAAATGTTATTTGTCGAGCTCTCATAACAACCCTCAAATCCGTAGTTTCATTAAAAATCATAAATAGCTTGTGATTCAACCTAATATCATCACGGGCTACATGGAATGGGTATTGTACTTGTAAAAATGGTGTAGAAATAAATTCTCTCTCTTTTTTCGTTTCTTTTTTTTTTTTCCTCACAAGTCATACGAGATATTTCATCAACAAGCATCGAAACATCGTACCTATATATTATTCATGAAGCAATAAACTGATCAAAATTCAAGAGCCCACAATGTTTGCCGCTCCTTCACCCAAACTCCCGGCGCTCGCGACATTTCCATCATAAATCCTCGGGTCCCCTAAGCGCACTTCATCGTCTACAAAATTACTACCCCGAATAACACCCCAACAAACTACACACGACACGTACACCACGCACGCGTGCGAGCATCACTGCCACTGTCTACATACATGCGTGTATACGCACACATATAGGTACGTACAAACCCAGTGTACCGTCGTCTAATAAAGCCACCCCATCACGAACCTACAACATGTGTGTGTGTGTGTGTGTGTGTGTCTCGTAGCGTGTAATCGGTCTTGAACAGAGAGCTAGAGACACCCTCTCTCTCTCTCTCTCTCTCTCTCTCTCTATCTCCCATCCACACAATACTAATGCGCTACAAATAACATCTCAAACGTATGGTATGGACGATTTCACTCGGACAATGACGAGGAATAACTCTGTACGCGCCAACCCCACGTATAACATGCATAGCCGAGTATAGTTTACTCATCCTCGCACTCTTTTCTTACTCTTTTCCACTTTGTTGTTATTACGTTTTTGTAACTATCAACGCCTCTGCATTACTTACGGTACTTTGAGCTTCGCTACAAAGAATCACCAGCCAAAATCTGTGTATAGGTGCACGCGTGCTAGCGACTGTTGGGTCCGTTGTTGTCCTTTCACGTAATAGACCCTCTCTCGATCTTTTTTTCCTTCCTCTCTCTCTCTCTCGACTCGTGTTTTATTTCCCTCTTTTCATTCTCGCACAAAACGCATACAAATGTGGAGATCTCATGGCGATGACAATCGTGTATAGGAAGTATACATGGCACAGAGAACGCGACGTTCAAGGAAGAAAGTGTCGCGTGCATTGCTGCTGCAGGGGAACAGCCACCGTGATTTTGGCCCAAATTAGCCTTATGGTCCCACGTATTTTGACACCCTGTTTTTGTTGCTGTTGTATACAGGGGCGCACGCGGCGCAGCCCTCCATTGTATACGTATACTTACATATATACATATAATTCAAGCAGTGACTGAATGCAGTGCATTGTGTGTCTGTGTTTGGACGATGCACGCGACTATTATTTCCAGTGCATTTTTGGGCTGCGGTATGTACACGTATACACGTATTATTAGTTGTTTTGGGTTTGACGCTCTTTTTTCGGAATCGTCGGTGTATTTGTTTGCTTGCGCCATTTACGTATGGGTACAAACTGATGTTGTTGCTTAAGTCATCGAGTAACGTGAAAAAATATAACTGTAAATTGATTCAAGTGTGTTATTGAAATTACTCCACGTTTAAAATTTGAACCAGAAAAAAATGCATGATATTTTTGCCTTTGCAGTTTTCCAGGGCTGATTGTTTCAAAAGTACAATTGGGTTAACAGGATAGTAGTTTTCAAGAAAAAAAAACTCATCCCCGACATGATGACCAGACTTGACTGTAATTTAGCGAATAATGCCTGGCCTGATAATTTTTATTTTCTCCAGACATAGGGTAACAACTAGCCATATATTACCCGTAAGTACACGCTTTGCCCGTCATCCGTACAAAAAAAAAGGTACACAAAACTGCAGAGCACCCCCTCCCCAGTACACTATACCGCGCGTAAAAGTGCGTCTCTAATAACTTGCAATAAAACCCCAGTGGAGTCAAATTAGCGTCAGAAACAGAGCGCACACACAGGCGCACAAAGGAGAGCGGACGAGCCGGCGCGCGTACAGGTCCGCCCTCGACAAACAGCGTGACTTTTGATGATTATTAACTTCGCAGGGCACGCTCGAGCCCCGGAGGTTAATCCGCTCCCTCCCATCCGACGAGGGGCCCTCGGGGGCTTTTCCTCCCCTTCCTACGGCTTACTATCACCACGGCATTGTATACCGTGTTGGCTTTTTATTTCACGCTCCCTTTTTTTTTTTTTTTTTTTTTCGTTTTTGTTTTTTGCTAACTACGTACTGCTACCGAGACAGACTATACGGTATAGTTGGCTCTTTGACCGAACATGCATATATGCGCGTGTGCAATGTTCGGTGGCGGAATATTTTTCTCCGTTTTTCAATTACACCCTTAGTGTGCCTCTGATTCTTTTTTTTTTTTTTATTATGTTGACTGGCTTTTATCGGATTTTTCGTGGGGCTAATACGCCTTAATAAAGTCGATTGTCACGGGGGTTTTATTGTTACGTGTCCATAGAGCGAGGAGTCGATGTTTCCTGCAGAGGACTGTCATGTCGCTGTGTGATCGTCATTTGTAGATCTTATCTTGCTTTTGTGACCCCATGTGTCGATCAGTGATGTATCGATTCGCCGTGATCGTACGAATTTATACATTTTTCTTTTAATAGGAATCCATTTGAAAGGCTTTGATGTTCACTATAGATGATACAGAAGCATACAGTTGAATTATTCCCAAATTCAATAAAAAAAGGTCTGAAATTTTTTTATGATTAACGTGTCTACATGCAAAGTTAATTTTTCTTGTGAATCGGTTGAAGGAGCGTCGACGTTAACAATGTAAAAAAAAAAAAAAAATTCAGCTCATTGGTAATATTCCGCTGAGGAGACGCTGCGCCTGGGAAGTACAAGTTCATATGAAAATGCCGATATGGTAATTAAGTAGTTGACATTGTACTATCAGTGTCGTCGAACAGTCTAATGGATATTACCGGTTATCCTCATACTGTAATGGGTTACAATAAACTCATTAGATTATACAGAGCGTGAAAATTTCAGAGAAAGTAAATAAACATTATTCGTTTCTTTAAAAACTAAGACACACTGTGAATTACAATATTTTCCAACCAAACCGTCAATTAGGTCCTTAATTTCTGTGACGTTCAAACACTATATTTCGCGATTACTTAAAAAATCCTCGGATGTCCAATAAAGCATTTTAAATTGTAACAATCAAGCGTTTACACCTAAACGGTTTAATTGATTAACATTAAACTGCCACATTCAATTAAAAAGCAAATAAACGCAAGTTTTCGTGTTGCACTTGAGCGATTAGTAATAAAACACTCGACTTTACAATGACAAAACACACAATTGGATTTCACAACTTTTTTTTTTTCATCTGTCATTTCTATTCGTAAAACCATGAGTTCAAATTTTAAATAAAATTAATTGCGATGTAGTCAAAGGAAAATCGTTCCTTTGTTCCGATGACATTTGTACGAAACGAATCAAACACCCACACACGCGAGTCGTATACATCGGCTCGTCATTACATTGTCTTAGCATCCATTTATTTCTCTTTTCCGCCCCGCTGTATACGGTTTATTGGACTCGAGAGCGCGAGGGTTACCGTGTTTGCGTATAGCCATATAAATATACGCATGACGTGCATAGTATGTTTCTATAGGCATATCTTATTCTTGTGATGTGTCGCCGCCTGGGAACCAAATTAATAGTCGGCTTTCCACCATATATTGTACACACGCTCTATATGTATATGTACACGTCGGGGTGGACGTAATGTTCTTGTTTGTGTATATATACGAGTGGGTATATGTAACGGGGCGGTACCCCCGCACGTCCGACGCAGCACTGGCCGTATACTCGTTAAATACCCCAAAGGACGGGGTTCGCGTATATATACCGAGGGAGGCTGTGTTGTAGTACTGTTGCTTCTGTTTATTTGCCAAATCCCGTCGGTGTATCTGCTCCTCTCAGACGTCGTCGTCCTCGGCAGAGGGACAATTAAGATGGTTTCCCTTTTGCTCACCCACCCCCCCTTCTCCGTTGGACGGGTACGTCTGGATATTGGTGGGCGAACTTTGAAGGAATAAGGACCCGCAGGGGAAGGAAGCGAGGGACATTTTGTGATTGCAGTACGGATGTTATTGACGATTGGCTGGACCACGTATACACAGAGCCAAATCACCGAAGGAATGGTTGTTTGTGTTATTTATTGCGGTATATATTAGGTACCTGATCAAAGCTCTCGAGATTAATTTCAAGATTTTACGTGGTCACTGTTTGTTAGGGTAATAAACGCAAGATTTTACAGAATGCTTTGGTAATAACAATCATACAGAAAATAAAAGTTTTTCCACGTTAAATGAATAAAGGTGAGCGAAAAGTATCCTCGTGGGACAGTCGGATTGCGCTTTCCGTGACTCCTCGTGTGCATATATACACATAGTATGGCTCTTGTTCACTTCTCAACAGTAGATCATCCGAGAGGGAAAAAATATAAAAGTATAGTTTAAGATGCTGCAGAATGGGACACAGATATACATTCCAGTTGTTGCGTATATCGGCTGACGGAATCTCGGGTAAGAGACGCACATACAGAGGAGGTAAAACACCGTGGGGCTGCCGAGAGTTTAGTGTTACTAATCCGTGCGACGATTATGTCATGTGCTCCAAAGTATCTCGTGTATACGCGTGCGAGTCTATATAGCAGTAGTATGCGTGCGTATATATATATTCGTGCTTTGACGACTTTAGCTTTGAAAATGCGAGCAATGAGATCCTGTATGGGAGATCAAGAGTATAAGAGAGATGTTGCGCAGGGATGGAGATGACGCGTATATTATGCACGAGCCGGACAGTCGAAGAAGGCAAACAAAATGAGCCGAGGATTATGACAGCTGCGAGTGTGAGAAGCTTTACACGCACACACGCGCGAGCTATTCGAGATGAACGATGTCGCTCTCTCGTTGTTTAATCTCTGCGATGGAGAGACTGTACCAGTAGGTTATACAATATTATCATTAAATTACTTGAGACGGTAATTTGTATCATACAACTAATTTATTTATTTAAAATCATTATGTACATATATACATGGAAGAACATCACACATCATTTAGTGATAAACTTTAGTTTTCAGTGAACAGTTGCGTGTTTTAATTATTTCTGTATTTTTTTTTTTTTTTTTTTCTTCCATTTCATGGTTCCTTTTCTCGTCTACGATTAAGAGCCTCTCAGTTTTAAAATTAAATTTGATACGCGTCATGAGAAACATTACTCGATTATCCATTAAAAATCGTTCCTGGTTTGTGCGCCAGTTTCCTTTTTTTTTTTACAAGTAAGCACACATAGCCGATTCCAACGCGATAAGATACTTCGTTAGGATAACGAACAATGTTTCAAGTGGTCATGATACCATTAATAATTTCACTGTAACCAGCACCACGCTGTAATCGTTGTGGCGATGAAATTTCATTGAAGAGTATCCTCGTATGGACCGTAATTGTACATATATAAATTTTTAAGGGTATACAGGGAAGCTTTCGGATAAATTCTTGTGAGGCAATCTGCCAGAGTCCTGATGAATAAGCGAGGCAACCCTACGGGACGTTCCATCACCGAAGCTGGTGAAAATCGCGCTTGTGACTCGCGAGACGGACAGGAGTGTTGGAAATGTACCCGCACATGTCGCACTCGAAGACGTAAAAGTTCTGATTGTGCTTGTGAAGGTCGAACATCGAGACGAAAGTTTGGGCGCGCGGTTCCTTGCGGCGGCCGTAGTGGGTGCACACTACGTGGTCCGCAAGATCTTGGTCATTGGCGAACGTTTCGGAGCACACGATGCATCGGTAGGGCAGCTCGAATCTAACGATTTTGCACTTTTTTGAGAATACGGTGCGTCGCTGGGTGTGGTGAGAGCTCATGTGCTCGTCGATATCGTCGTCCGGGTGGAAAGTTTCCGAGCAAATGATGCAGTTGTGGGTGTGCTGGGAGATCCAATGCTTCGTGAGGTCGCCGACTTCGGGGAAGGTTTCTGAGCACTTGGTGCAGTGGAGGTTGTGCTGAGTATTTTTGCGCCACGTAAAGTCTTCAGCGATGAGGGTGCAGCGACGGGTGTGCTCGGGCTTCTTGTAAAGCCTTGGGAGCTTGTACACTTGGTGCAAGCCTTGCGAGTACTCGGTTGAGTGGTATGGTTTCATGCATTGGTGAGTACGAGCGTGTTCAACCAAATTATTGGCGCTGGGCAGAGTTTCTTGGCACGTGTGATGGCTACGAGGGATAATACCTTTTGGCTTGTAGATGGACTTTGGCTTGCGACGCTTGTACATTTTCGTGCCGGCTGCGCCCATGGTTTTTGTGGTTAGTAGCAGACCGTTTGTTTGAAAATCTCCTGGTGTCAGAAAAATCGAGGTAATGTTTATTATTTCATGACGTGTCTATACTAGCGTAAAATTTTTTCAACAAATTCACGGTAATAAACGTACGTTTTAACTGTCAATACGTATGGATTTTTTTTTTTTAGTGCATCTCAAGTCCGTCTTACATTAATAAAAAAAATGTGTTTTATTTCAATACAAAAACTTACCGTTTGTGTCTTGATTTTCAGTTCTGTGTTTAATTGAACAGCCAATACGTTGCAAAGTATCAAATTATTTTTTTGATACGCCTTTCTCTATTTACTGGTCAATAGACGTCACTTTGTCCCACGATAAGTTCCGAATCTTATTTCGACGTTACTTTCTAATGTATCGTGTACATTGATTTACCGATCGCTAGATGTAATGGCCAAAAAGGTTGAAAAGATATTTCAAAAATTTTGCTACTCGAGAACAGGGATAAACCTGCAATCCGTAAAGTCAAGAAAGCGAATGCATTAGCCACAAAAATGGCTTCCGTATTTATAATCGACGACAGGGGACAAAAAAATAGAGGGGTCGATGTTAGCCGTACGAGTTGGACTACGATATGGATACCTGAAACGTATAAAAAGTAACTCCAAGTTTTCGAATAATCGTACCTGTGTAAGATCGCAGAAACTTGTAATCGCTTACCAAATGAAGTGTAGAAACATCATATCTTAATGATTTTTCATTAAAAAAGTACAAACTCGTAAGAGGAAGTGTTTTAATTCCTGAATATGACACACATGTGGTTTCGTTGTGAAGCTCTTTTTTTAAATTGGAAGCTTATCATCATTTTATTAAGAAAATGCATAAGTTTCTGAATCAACGACACGTTCTTATGTTTAAAAATACGAGGGTGGTATATAATATCGTATTAATTAACACACTTGAATTTCAACACACTTTTATAATGATTTATATGGAATCCATTATAATAATGATCTAGTTCAATGTATTATAATAAAAAAAAATGGTGATGTTGGTTATATTATATACGTCGAATAATCGCACGCTCGCAATGTTTGATGTATATGCTACACATACTTATGCCGACCAATTGAAACTTGCAAACGCATACTATGGTACAATTACAAGTAAAGCTATCTTTTAATTTTTAACTTCCTTAACTTTTTCACAATTGATATACTCACACATAAAAAAGTTTGTGAATTATTCTTTGAAATGCATAAAAAATGTTGGAATTAATGTAGTTTTTGCGTATTAACACGCATATTTCAGATATCAGAAGGTTAATTTCTGTTCTTGTACTTCTTGTATCAATGTATCAGCCAACAGTTGAAAAATCTCATGAAAAACTCCACGCAGTCATATTTTAAAAGCTGCAATTTTCCACCAATCTCACCTCCATGTTATGGAAAAAACAAATTGCCTAAAGTCGAAAATGATTATCATACTATTGATTGAAGTACATGCATCCAGATAAATTTAGAATTTGAATACTAAAAATTCTAGTAGTATTATAAAAATCAGTGCGTATCTATAGGTACTGAAATCAAAATTACAGTACGATGAAAAAAAAAAA
The DNA here is from genome assembly GCF_036245765.1 of Copidosoma floridanum. Taxonomy (NCBI): domain Eukaryota; kingdom Metazoa; phylum Arthropoda; class Insecta; order Hymenoptera; family Encyrtidae; genus Copidosoma; species Copidosoma floridanum. The sequence continues at coordinate 8,457,410 of NW_028321878.1, forward strand.
AAAAAAAAAAAAAAAGGAAAAAATCAACGTGTCACAAATACAGAAGAAACCAAAAAAGGAGCAGGAAAAGAGCAGGCAGGTCAAAAAGAGGGCGAAGAAAAGAAAGCGCAGTGAAATTTGGAACTTTGAAACGGATATATTTTCACGCACGCCACGGTATAGGTGCACTTAAATACACAGGGAGTGAGCTATAGGGAGAGCGAGGCGCGCAACCTTTGTAAAGGATATATCTCCTCCCGTGCACCGGTAGCACTTTTGCATCGTGTCCTTTTCTCGTCATCGACGCTCGTATACGAACAAACTATGCAATCTCACCGCGCACACACGTGTACAACATCGGTCGGTGTAAAGTAAAACAGGCGCACACACACGCGCACAAATGGTTACCCACACTCCTTTGGCACGAAATTTGATCTTGTCAAAAAAAAAAGGAGGGAAAAAGAGAGGAGGAGGAGGAGGAGGAGGAGGAGGCAGCTACTATTTTTAATGACAGAAAAGAGAAAGAGGAAGGAATAGAAGCAGAAAGAGAGCGAGGCCCACGGTCTTCCTTCTCCTCTGTGTCAGCTTTTGGGCGGCCTTGTACGTATCCATACAGGTATGCGCATAAGAGAGAGGGTACAAGGGGGCGCCCAATGGAACCCAATACGTTTGTACCTGGATACCGACACAATGAGTTCTGGTAATTCGATTACAAGGACCGCCAGCTAATTGTTAATTGCCCTTGCCCCGGGAATCGCTACCGCCGATGGCTGCTCTCTCTCTCTCTCTCTTTTTCTCCTGAGCACACGTGTAGCGTGCAGGAGCACTTTTATCTAGTTCCTCGTCGCCGACAAAGCCGCCTGCCTGCCTAACGTCGCACGCGTTTTACATGCACACACACGCACAAACACACACACATACGTAATATGCATTTGTTTCGTACATATTATGACCCAAACGTGGGTTATTGGTGTATATGTGTGTAGGTAACTGTGCCCCAGATGCCGGAGGAATATATTAAAACACACCGCCACCCCTGATTCCCCCCACCATATTCCGCTCTATTCTTCTTTATTATTCCTTTTTCTTTCATTCTTTCTCTCTCGCATATATTAATTGCTGAATGAGCCCGATGACGAACGGATTTTCATTATAATATGCGTAATAGCGCCGCTCCACCCAAACCGATTCTCCCTTTCCTGGTCCTCCGATGTATGCGTGCGGTATATTTAACATATACTATAGGTATACCGGCACCTATGAGGCAAATCAGTGTAAGTCGGAGTGGGTATTTTAGTAAACGAGCTCTCATGCTGTATACCCATACTAGACAGTCTCGTAAAAATTTGGCTATTTTGTGGCTACTTTGTATTTTCTCCTTTCGTTTTTTCTCCAAACAGGATCTTGTGATGTAGAGGTATAACATATCTGCATATTACTTAATTAGTTTCTCATGTATTTTTTTTTTATTATTTTAATATTTCAATATATATATACACTTCGTGATGGAACAGTAATTGTACTCTCACTTTTGATCTAAAGACACTTGTAATTCATCCATACGTGCAGAAATGAGCTGAAATAAAGCCGTTCTGTCAATAAAGGCACGTGGCGCCGGCAAACACTCGCATGCGTGACGTTGCACAAATAGACGCGCGTCTTTCGTTCGTTCGAAATTACAATCTCACATTCGGCAAAGGATCAAAGCATTTTTCGTTCTAATAATGCTTTATGCATCGATGTTTCACTGGAAGTGTTAAATTATATTTAGTCAAAATGAAAAAATGTCCTGATTCCCGGTTATACTACTTAAGCTTACAGCTATAAAAATAAGTTCCATACTGTTGTTACACCAATTATATCAACTTGGTTGTTGAAACAAATAAAAACTAGTCCTAATTCAAGTGTTTTTTCAGAAACTTGATACCTACAACATGTGTTGAACTATTAGAAAAAGTATACATTGTCTACTATGTTTTATGTCGTTGAAGAATAGTATGGAATGAGCTATACTTTACAGCTCCGCGAAATAGACAGAGCACGACTTAATAGATGCGACACCCGTTTTTTTTTTTTTTTTTCAAAAAATCCTTTTTCTATTTTGTGGTTCACGAGACAATCAACACCACAAGAGTCAATTATCGCAAAGTGACGGACCACCAAAGCGACAAAGAGTGAGAGAGCTATAGAACGAGCCTCTTGGTTACAAGCCATTTCAAACTAGGCGCGGTCTACGAAAGCAATGAAAAAAAGCGCGTAACTAGCTATTGTCTCCCCTCCCCGTGGGGCTCTTTATTTTCAGAATAGGTCGCCCTCTTCTTTCGCGGATTTCAATCGGCCCCCACCCATTGTCTGAGCGTCTTTCGTTCGCTTTTGTCCCGAAAAACCACGAAACCATTACCACAGCACGTGTATACCGCAATACCACTGCTCAAGTATTATTTATATATATGTATGTATATTTTTGCGCAAAAAGTCGCTCGAGTAGGTCAAACGAGCCGCTACGCACACACTTATGTGCTATAGGTATCATGTATATATATAGGTATAATACCACTTGTGTTCCCCGTATCTTTCGCCCTCTGCTCCGCTCTCCGGTGTTTAACAGCTAATCTGACCAAATGAAGTGTTTTTGTGCTCGAGCACAACACTTGGACCGAATGGAGAGACAGAGGCGAGAGGGACTCGTGACGCTTGTAGGTCGGAAGAGCTAAAACCGCCCTTGAGAGAGAAAAGGGTTGCCTTGGCCGGGATGATTGATGTTCGAAATAGGGGTGAGAGTAGAGGAGAGCAACCCTTTTTACTCGAGCGTCTAAACGAGAGAAACAGTACTTAATTGAGCCGCAGACGGACAGCCAATCTTCCGCACTTTATTTGTGCACTGCTCTCTCTCTCTCTCTCTCGGCGTAACCTTAACCCCACCCCTCCCTCTGCGCCCCCACCGCTTCTCTCTTCTTTCTTCGCTACGGAGAGAAAATTGCTTTCTAATCGACGAAGGCTACCACATTACTCTACTGTATATATACACCGAGCCTTTGAGCGCAAATTCGCCTCCGTCACGCTTATCTCTCGAGGTAAGCTTGTAAAAGAGTTGCGTGTATGTGTGTGTGTGTATACATAGGGTTGTAGGATCAACTCGTTTTGTTTTTTCATTATTCGAGGTATTTTTGTTACATACACCCATGCACACACACAATTTTTTGCGGTCGAACAGCCTAATGGGCATGTGGTCCGATGTACGACAGCACACTCTGTAATTACGGGAACTAGAAAAGGGAAATTAAAGAAGAAGAAGAAGAAGAAGATCGACAAGTTTCCTTTGTTTTGTAACTCGCTGTGTGTACCCACACTGGGGCTCGACTGAGGTACACCCACACGTTGGTAAAAGTAATTGTAACACTTTATTTCCGGATGACACGTGTATAAATTCGACGGTCTCCGAGTAAGCACCATAGTCACGTGAAATGTAATTACTATCACCTTATTGGTATTGGTTGGGTTCGGATATTACTTTGATCGAATTTCCAAAACGGAGAGTCGCCAACTTGATTAAATGATTAATCAACGCGGTGGAAAGTTCGTGAGTTGCGCGAGCGACGCGTGGTACGCAGCTAACGCGGTATGATTTGGCTTTTGTTCGATTGTAACTTTGCTTTGATCATAATCTTGTACATCGATGCCACGCGTCAAGCACTGAGAGGCACAACTACAGGTAAGTTTATAAATTGGAGGGCAACTTCTATAGTTATGTCCTCGAAATTTTCCGGTGCAAAAAAAGAGTTGGTGGTGGTGGTGATTACTAAAATCGAGTTGAGTTTTCGGACATCAAAGCAAAACCAAAAAAACGTTGTCGTTACTGCGTCGTACAACGTCTCGAGAGCAATTTTCGTCGAGGAAGAATAAGTAGCAAAAGTCAATAGTCACGGTAAGTAACATCAGCAGCTGAAAGTTATAAAAAGATGGAACGGATGTGCGCGCGCAGCGGTGGAGAACCAAAGTCCACCTCCTGCCGCGTTTCCACGAGGATCAAGGACGAGACAAGGGCTGCAGAAGAGGAAAAGGAGCATCGGTAGCCGCGCGTGCGCCGACTCTCTGGCGGGCATAATGGAGTTTCCAAGAGTAAATTCCAACGGGATGGAGGAGAGGACCACAGAGTCGCCGTGTCCCCTTTCGCTCTCTCTTTATCTCGCCCTCAATTTCCAACGATTTGCATTTAGGGTGGAGCGCAATTAATCGAAGCGCGGGGTGTTGGGTCCCTCCTCCACTCGGGCTGTCCCTTTTGCCACTCCACATCCCATAGTCCGGGAAGTTTGGCTTTTGGGGTAGGTGACTACGACCGAGTGTGTTTACGAGTATAGGTGCGGGTTAAAGCTTTCCCCCTTTAATCTTTACTCAGTTTGGAACTGCATTGTGATCGTGATGCATTATCTGCACGCATTAGAAAGTGCTTGCCAACGAATATCCACGTACTATCTTACTGTAGCAAAGCCGCGATGTAATATACCTATACACTGCCCGCAAGTATTATTAATTTGCAAGTAAGTTTATGTAGTGCCGATGATAAACTGGTCGTTGAAATTCATTGGATACATCGTTGAGGGGCCCGTACCTTCTGAAAAATATCCAAAGTAGGAGAGTCATGTGATCGCTATTGAAAATCGTCCAAAAACTTTGATTTCATCAGAAGTGGGTTGGAAGTCTGTTGATTGAGCCTCTTTTTGGGAAACATAAATTATGGAGAGCCATTGAATGACTTTCTGGCATCCTGATTACCGTAATTCAACTCTGTAAGTTTAAGTTTTATGTTGAATTGAGTTAAAAATCGTTGATCAATGATTCGTGAGCTTACTACTCGGAAGCATGTAAGTACCGATTACTCAATGTAATCATGTGGATTCAAGTCATTTATAAATTTCTATTTGTCATTTCAAACGCGTTAAACCACACCAAGTTCTAGTTTTGCGCATTTCACAGTTGTTCCCCAAACAAACTTATAAGAAAATCCCTCGCCCCTTCATCCTTTTTTCATCCTGAAAAATGTCCTTACTCTCTCGTCACGTCCTCGCGATCACCATTACTATACGCATCTAGAGACTTCCAGAGGATTTGTATTTTGTGTACGTACGCGTGTATAAACACATTGTGCGTATAATACTTATACGCATATACACGTTAACCAAAGCACATTACACGGCCCGTCTGTTTCCCCCATTTTTTTTCCTCTCCCCCTCGACACATAATGCCAGGTGCTTGATCTCCCACGAACTTACACTTCGCGACAACGCCGCCGCCATTATCTCATTTTACGCCTCAAAAGCTTTTATTCTTTTCTCCGTCTATATAGAAAGGATCGATTGTTTCGTCAACGAAAGGAGCTCGTCTCTCTCGTGCTATATTTGTAATACCATGTTGCAGTGCACCCTATTTCCGTGTTAAATATACGTGGCATGTTGAACCGCATAACATGTATATATATATACGTACGTCGCGTGCTATACATCATAAAAAGCCTCGACTTTGTTCTTGTAACTCGCGCATTTTAATTTCACGCGCTACCTCATCTTGATGGCTTTAATTGCAGCTCATCGATTGTGTTCTTTTTCTTTTTATATCACAACGTCCAGCACATAAAATGAAAAAAAGACATTGTTTGTACCATTTCCGCTAATGCGAAAGGAACCAACAAATATCCACGACCACATTTATGAGTATACCACCCGTCCTCTTCATTTCGAAGGGAAAATAAACCATTAGTTTGATGTATACGTTGTACGAAGACTCCCTTTGTTCTCTTTCTCGTACACTTGATACCATTAGGGCCGTTTCTGTAACTGCCGTTAACGCGACACCTTGACGATATTATCACCGTCATTGGTGCCATCGAGCGCGGGATCTTACTGTTTATGATCCACGCTCGGCTGAACGGGAAGCTCGACGGGGGTAAGGGTGCACGGGGAAACGGGATCGCGTCGAGGGGCCGGAACTAAGGGGATCACCTAATCCCGGCGCGCAAAGGCGTTCCTCCTTTTCTTTTTTTGCTCCTATACCACCAACATTTTCTCTCCGATGCGCGAAGGGCTACTTTGTTTTCTATTTTTTTTCCTTCCCCCCCCCCTAACGTCCAACCGTATCGCGTAAAGTATATTGGATGCGTTTCGGGGTGATATCGGCTTTCGAGGATTATTAATCAGGTTTTTCCGTTTGCCGCGCTGAGTAGCAAAGTAATGGCCATTGTGGTCATTGTGACAGTTTGAGCGAAGGGGCTCCGTATATCGAGAGGGCGTTAATGACACGAGCGTATACATATATATTTCTGGATTATTGTGGATCAGCCGAAGATCTAAGTGATATACTTGTTTGACGAGAAAGATATATACATGTATGTATATTCATGGTTTGAGAAGGATATGGCGTATTAACGTCGATAAATGCAACGTTTTAGAGCTAATGTTACCCCCTCAAAGTTTAATCTTCGGGGAATAATTAATGGACATACATGTTACATTAATTCCTACGATTACTCTTCAAGACGATTCAATACTCGATTCTATATCCTTGTGGATGGTGGTGCTGAAATTTGATTTCAAATGATAATATTTCAAAAGCATGGCAAGTTTTAGTTTCACCAAATCCCCGAAATTCATGCCACGTGAATTTTTCAAGCGAAAAATCTTGTTGTTTTCAGTCCTATTGGCTTTATTAATTTATCATCTGCTCGATTCGGTTGCAAACACCCGCAACAAATAAGCATCAACAGCAGCAGTGACTATCCCCCCGTCACTTGCTCGAAACCCCCCCCCCCCTCAAAGGCGTTCACTTTATGTACATGCATTGACACAGTCACACGTAAAATACACACACAGCCGAGAGTTAAGCAATTAGGTGTATCGAGGAAGTGTATCTCTTTCGTTTGCTTTCTCGCGCCACGCTATATGTGCTTTTATATTAAGTGTATAAGTATATATATGTACATGTATGAGCGCTACTGCAATATTGTTCCTATGGCAACGAGCCACGGTAAATAATATCAGAGCGGCACGAAACAATTCAGGGTGTCGCGTGTGTGGCATGAGCGAGGAGGCCCGACCTTTTTCACTATATGTAATGGTTTTATTTTGCATTATTATGCTCCCTTTGCCAGCACCTAAAAAAAGCATAGGTACGCGCGGCGCTCCTCTTTTCGTTTCGTCAACGGTACTGTTGAATTCGTGTTTTTTCACCCTCTTGTTTGATGATTTTAAGTACTTGTTTTTTTTTTTTTTTTTTTTTTTTTTTTTTCCTCTGATTGGAAAATTGTTTTTTCAAGAGCACTTGTTTGGGGCTCGAAAAATTAAATAAATCCAATTAAACCACGATGGCAGCGCATTTTTCTAATGCACGTGTATTCATAAAAACCGTGATAATGTACGGTCTCAATGGAATCGGTCTCTGGAAACGACTGAGGCGTCGGGAAACCTGTAGCCAATACCGAAGCCACTGCTGACAATAATAACATGAGAGAATTCACTATATGAAACGAGCCAATTACAGAGATGACTGAGAATAACGCGAGAAAAAGTGTCACTAAAAAAACCTCATTAGTTTCATACAGAAGGCGCTAATAAGTAATTCCAAGAAGTACCGGCTACTTGGCTGTTGGACAAATGACCGAGAACGTCACAGTATCCAGTCGTGCACAGCAGTATTACGTAAAAATCGAGAGAAAAGTAAATGACGAGTTGGATGCGTGGAAAAAACATGTATATATGGTGCCAAATGGAATGGTAAAATCCCACACGTTGATGCAGCAGAGATTTCCCGTGATTTGAATTACGGAGCGAGCGTCGCGATCGTTTGCCGATTGCCACTCGGCTCTCGAATTAGTCAGCCTCGCCGCGAAAAACCAATCTACGCCTTCCCTCGACCCTCACCTCTTTTTTCCCCCCTTTTTTTCATACACACACCCATACACATACTCTCTCTTATTTTGCGATTGTGTGTGTGTGTGTGTGTGTACACTATACGTGCGTGTCGATTTCAAGGCAGTAGTAGTATAGTCTGTTAGCAACAGCAGCGGCTGTTATAGGTTGCGTGGAGGGGTGGGTGAGAGGATGGAAATGACCTCAGCGGTTTTACAGATTGAAAGTTTTAATCGGCGTGCAAATTAAGCAAGCGAACTCCTCTTTTCTTTCCTATCCATTGCTCTCGTCCCTTTCACCCCACCCTCTCAACTGTACACACGGACGCGCACACGTTCTTGACTTTTTTGGCTGTGCCACAGAGAGCGCTAAAACGTTTTCAGCTCCATCCAGTTGGTTCGGTCAGTGTTTTTTTTTTTTTTTTTTTTTTTTTTTTGTTTTGTCCATACAGCTGGGAGATATACGATGTGTGGGTTTTATTTGATAGGAATCCTTTCTCTCGTGTTGTTGGTCGGTTTTAAACGTCAATTTTCTCGGTTTCGAAATAACTATATCCGTGTACACCCTGCTACCGTCTCTCCCTGAACACTCGACCGCTAACCGAATGCTATCCTCTTTTTTTTTGTTGCCCTTTTGTCTTTCAATTCCCCAATTTAACTCGTAGATGGGTTATTGGCTCTCTTTTATTTTTACATCCGTTTCATTGTCTGCGGGGAGGGAGAAAGAAGCAAACTAGCCTTGTTATCGGCAAAAATCGGTTTCATCGCAAAATTGCTCGTGTCGTCATAGTGCTAAACACAAAATGGCAAAACTTGACGATACAACGGCAAACGGGACAAGGTGATCCACGCGAAAAATACCCGAGCATGAAGAGAGAGAAAAAAAAAAGGAGCGCGTCAAATTAGTGGGTATCGACGGCGACGACCGGTCGTACGAATCAGGTAAGTATATATATACGTAGCAACACCTTGCCTCCGATCCAAATACGAAACTCCGTGCAAACTATCCGTATGTATATACTTGCGCTCTTGGCTGTATACACACAGAGAGCAGTCACCATCAACAACCATACAATGAATTGATACACGAGGAGGGAAAGCAGCAGTGGCACACACGTGATAGGGGGGGAAGAAGGTGAACAATCGTCGTGTTCTCGCGCGATATCGATTATAGCCGCCAAACAGCCGCGTCGAATTAGCTTTCTCCCTATGTATGCAGGCTTCCGTGCCAGCGTGTTGTACGTGCGTTATTACACCGCACGAAAGCACGTCCACTATCCTTTTTTTTTTTTTTATATATATATACACACATATACATCCGATTCCGGCGATTTCAGGCACATATACTGCACACATTACGCGTTTTACTCGCGTGACAGACTTTTTTCCTCCCCCTGTACAGCCCCCGTTCGCGTCAATGGGCCCGTGGGTAACGTTCGCATACAGTGGCTATACGGCGCGGGGCAACGAGGCTGGCTTTTACGCCCACACTGAAAGACCCAGAGTGGGTTACTTTGTACGTACACATGCGCACAATATCTGCTAGCTGCTATAAGGTATGTAATATACACATAGTGGGTGTTATAGTGGTGCGCATAGTTGATACCAAGTCGAGGCAAAGAACGTACATGTATACATGTATATAAACGCGGGGCTCTAAAGGGGTGCTTTGCCTCTACTTTGAAGTTAAATAATCACCGTGTAGCTTCTACTCTGAAATTCTACGTGTCCGTGCGTATGGGTGTTGCGGTGAAATTATGTTTGTTGATCAGTGTGTGAGAGTTTTGGTTGGAAAATGGGTGGAGGGGTCAGAGTGAGCGAGCGAGGGAGATAAGATTAGTCGGGGTTAAACGGGTTTGATGAGTCGGTAAATAGAGATTGACGAGAAGTTAAGTTCGTTACGCGCGGACGGGGTTTTAACCCGTTGGTGTGTACGTTGTAGCGTGAATGAGTGAAATTTCAAGGCTTGCGGAGCACGTGTATTGTGCGAAGGCGCGCGATACAATGCACGCTGATGCGCGGCTCGAGTCGCGTGAGAAGTCACGCGATTGACGATTTTTCATTGTCCGTGCAAATTGCACTGTTTTGCATACATTGGACCGCTTGTGCGAGTCTGACTTTTGAGTTTGTGGTTTTTTTTTTTCAAATCAACTGTTGTATTAAAAAAATTGCAAAGTCCATCGTGGCTCATTAATGAGAGCAAACGTGACACTCGTACGGCGAGGGTCAATATTTGTCATCCAAGGCACGCGCGATTAGCTTAGCTGGGTGAGCGAGAGTGTCGGGTTTACTCGAGCTAATCTTCGGTACAAGTTACAATCAGCGAGTGATCGTTGGTTAAGTAAACGTCGTTTTGTCTGATGGATACCGCGTGCCACACAAATCACATCACCAGTTATGGTTAACTGTATACATATATCGATATATATATGTGCACGGGGGCCGACTCTGCGAGCGTTTATTTGGCGTGGCACAGCTTGAAAATTGGATATGCGACGCTCGACGTGCGTCGGGGCCAACTAAAGTCTCGAGGGAGACTATAGCACGCCCGCAACAATAAGCGCATTACATTCGCTCCCTCTCTCTCTATCTCTCTCTTGGGGCTTTGCTCTCTAATGCTAAGGGTGAAAACGTCTGTTTGCCGTCGAATATTATCCTTTATTTGTTTTTTCAGTGTTTTGAATACCAAGGACACAGGTATTGATTACATTTTACTCATTCGCTGGTTTTTTTTTTTTTTTTTTTTTTTCATGAACTCTCGTAAATTAGTACTAATAAGTAAATTTTACAGTATGTATCCAAATACGGAGACTAAATCAACCGTGTGATATTACTGTTTGTAGCAAAGTAAGTTATGTTAGAATGGAAAAGGGAAAAAACATGTTGTTGGCATCAAATTCGATGTTTTCAATGAGAAACTTTCAATTTGGAAATGCAGTTTGATTAATAGAGACAAAAAAGGAAGCTTCAACGCAGAACCGACGATTTCATACATCACCGCCGTCATCGACGCTTATGAAGTGCCCACGACGTTCGTACCGGGGTCAAATAGAGTCTGGCCATCCGATGGAAAAATACGATTATAGTTACGTGAAAAGGAGATTGATTAGCGCTCGTATTTCAACTAATCTGATCAATTAAAAAAAAAAAAAAAAAAAAAAAAAAGAAAAAAGAAGGAGAAGTAAAGAAAGAGTAAAGCCGCAGAGCTATTGTAGCTAACAAGCGCCGCACTTCCGAGGATTTGCACCCGCTAGAGACTTCCCTCCCCTTCGTCCTTCCCGCACACCCTCATTTTTATTTCCTCGACTCTAATAAGCTTAAGGGATTTTAGATCCACGACGTGCCTGGTGCGGCAGCGGCACCTTTTCCCTCTCGAAAAATGACTTGGCGAAGGATTGTGCGCTCAAATAACTTCTCCGTGAACTAGGGTGAAAGAGGAAAAAAAAAAAAAAAAAAAATATTGAAAATACAAACCAACACTCCCGCGTATGGGGGCTCCAAAAACTCGACGCGATTAAACGTTTTAATTGCTATTTTCGAGGGTCACCGATTGGACGGACTTTATTACGCGTCCAAAGCCTTTCTCATCCCTTTTTCGAGCCGGTCTGACAAATACACGTCAAAGGGAAGCGGATTTTTTTCCCGACAAGCGCTCACGAGGGTATAGGGATTCGGGTGCGCATACACACGGTCCAGTGTCGGGCGATGCTGCCGCGAGGATTGGTTTTATTGATTTCGGGGCGGGTGCGACGACGGCGCATCGAGGGCGCGTAGATCCTTGTAAAATGCACAATGAATAATTAAATCGGTTACGGCCGAGCCGTGAGTTTAATTAGTTTTCGAGCAAATATAATTTCCCGTTAATTTATTTGCCTTTTTTACGGGAGACCGTGTCCGTGTGCGACGGGCACGCAGTGCGCAAAGACGGCCAAGAGAGCGATTATTATACGCGTCGTTTTAATTTTGCGCAATTTATGCATGAATCATTTATAAGCCGTAATGTGAAAAAAATAAATAAAAAGGAGAAAAAGAGGGAAAAAGGGGGAAAAAAGGGGTTTCACATTAAATTATTAATCAAAGGGAAAACGTCGCGTGCAGGCCCGTCGATCGCGCGATAAAACGCGAATTCGAAATTTAATATGTGCTGAAAAATTGTTTACCCACTCGCGCGCTACATATTACATATTATGTACGCGCGTACGTGTATTATAACCTGGGATGAATTTTCTTTGAAAAATACGAATTTCATCGCGGTCTCTCTGGCAATTACCTTTTTTTCCCGTCATATAAGCGCATACGTGGTTATGAAAGATGCAAAAAAAAAAAAAAAAAAAAAAAAAATTAAATAAAAAAACATGCCGCGACGACAAAGTAAATTGGAATACCTGCCCCTCCCCTCTACGCTCCGCGTAGATTGAAAGAGCGCGTAATAAGCAGTAATTGACGATCCCATAATTATCTCCATACAAAATCAAAGTATATAACACATGCCTACCCCGCACGTACACGCGTGCACGGGTATATGTATATACGTATACCTACGTTGTACACACATCATATACACGCCTAACTGAATTTGAACAATCGAAATCAGTAACGACGACAATGTCGTGCGATTACGATTTTACGCTTATACAATCATTACGTAAACATGTATGTATGTATGTATGTATCCTCCAAAAGTCAAATAAACGAGAGAACATAGATTAATTTGACGTTTGAGCTGCTTACCAGTGTCGGCGTAAAATGTATATAAATATACCGTATGGTGCGATCACGCGCTTCCCCCCTCACGAATAAAAAAGGAGGGACCCGCGTATATATACTCGCACACAAATTACGCGTATCCATGGCTTTCTGCGCGTATACTTATTAGCCGTAGTGTACGGCAGCACGTGTATAATCGATGCTCACGCACACGATACCCACACATCCACAAGTACGGGCATTGTCGTCGATGTGTATATACAAATATAGCGGAGCACAGGCCGGGCCGGTTTTATCGCCGTTACGCACGTAATTAATTTAATTTAGCTCGATACACCGTCGCCGTGTGTATAGTGCCACACGGTCCGACGGACTGGTAATGCACTAGGTACGATAATACACCTTGTGTATAGGCTTTGCAGGCACCTCGATCGCCGGACTCGATTGTTTGCACGGAAACGACGCCACCAGTGCCCCATTGTACTCACTCACACTCGTAGGATACTTTTAATCCATATCAATTGTACCATTGATGATTATACACCGTCGCTATTAAATACAAATAATACACGTGTATACACATCCCCACGCACTTTTGGCTCATGTGAGATTTAGGAGTGATTTCTAGGCATTCCTTGTATCCACATTCGAGTGATTAATCGTAAAAAGTGCCGATGTGTGTATTTCGAAAGCTCGTACAGCAAAATAATGTAGCGACCTCGCGGGGTAATATCGAATCAACAACGTCGAAAGGCCTTCCGTATACACGGCAGGCACGAAAGCGAGCCTCGAGCGAGCGAGTGTACACAGGTAATGTAGAAACAGGAACACAACGGCTCGCGTAACCGGATCACCTAATATCGGAATAAACGGCCGTCGTCTGTATCCAAAGTGACGGTAAAAATAAAAACAAGAATCACGTGAAACGTGGATACACGTAGCTATATAAAAGGGCCTAGTGCAACAACAACAAAAAATGAGAAAAAAGCAAACCACGTCAGAATTGATTAGGTATTTGATATTCCATGGTATATCCGTCCCTGAAAATGTCCTATGGCATGAAAAAATATACAACTAACCTGCACGCGAACCTCCGGTAGATTGACCTTGAGGGCGAGCTCCTCCCGCGAATACACGTCCGGGTAGTGCGACTTCTCGAAGGCCCGTTCGAGCTCGTGCAGCTGGTACGTCGTGAAGGTCGTCCTGTTACGCCGGTGCTTCTTTTTGCTGGGCCCGTTGCTGTTGTCGTCCGCGCAATTCAGCTGCAGATCGTCGTCGCTGCCGCTTCCCGTTGGGTTGCAACTGTTTTCACCTGGTGACAGTCAAATAAATGTGTCGTTTCACAACCAATTCTTAATTTTTTTTTTTTTTTTAATTCTTTTTTCCTTATATCCAAACATTTCATAAAATCCCATGATTCGCGTTATTGAGTTTTACTTGGAGCAATGGTTTTGAATTTCCGATTGATTGCCAAGTCAACTTGCTGATAGCAATCGCTCAACCGACAAGATAGGGGTTAATAAAAAAAAGCCCAGTAAAACGTATATTATTCAGCGTAAACGTAGGGACGGAAAATCTCCCAGAGGATTTTTTCCCGCACTTTGTCATCGATAACAAACTCGATGATCGTAGTCCTCTCGATTACTTGATAATCGAGTAGTGAGTGAACGCGATCATCGCCAAAGTGCAAAAAGCCGATATTACACGAGAGCAGCATTACACCCCTCCCTTCCCCCCCAGAAGCACCCCTCACACGCCAAGGCGCCGCTGTACAACAGCGTGGGCGGATAAATTCGTCCAGAGGCGGCAACGGAGCGCCGAGTCTGCATTATCTCTCTCTCTCTCCTCTGGGTTATACTCTCGGCTCTCTGCCCGGAAGCCCGTGGCTGTATTCAGACTCTCATTAGCTGCATAATTAAGCTTCTCATATCGCAGGCAGCCTCCCCCGATCCTATAGTATATACATCTCGGTGCATTAGATCGAATTGTGGGAAGGTAATCGCCGGGGCCCTTCGGGGGAGCTCGATGTCTCACAGAGAGAGAGAGAGACGCCGTGTACGTACAATGCAGGTATTTACTCGGGGGAGTTTCGTTGGCCGGGGGTACTAAGTAACAACCTAATAACGCCCTCGACCCCCTCCCCCGCCCCCGGAACGCCTGGGAGTGATTGACGCGTCTGTAGGAGCTAATTATCAACAACAATCGATAATGGCTCTCCGAATGTCGGACTCGCGTCTGGTAGTTCCGCCGGCGCTACTGTGATGTGTGTATATATAGGTATACCATGTGTATATATATGCTCACCTCCCATTGGGGCTGTGTGTTTATAATAGGTAAATGCCGGAGGATTACAAAAGGAGGGTTTCGCTGAATAAAGAAACGAATGAAACTGCTTACATTATTATATTATACTCGTTACTGTATGTACTGAATTTCATTTGTACATCGTGGATTTTTCTCTTCCGTCCCGGCTGAATGGAGGTGCTAACGGGATTTGATCAATTAGGGGGTTTCGGGGAGAATAATATGCTTCGTTTCTTCGTTGGGGAGGTAGAATGTTACTCGATTTGCAAGTGAAAAATCAACAGCTGGCCTTTATTTGTTTAGGCGATGATGATAAATTAAAATCTTGAGTGTAGAAAATTTTTTTTCATATTTTACGGCATCCTAACAGTATAAAGAGATCAAAGGATTACAATCTTCTGAAAACTTATATTTTTCTACTGTCATCACGTATAAGGTATAGGAAATCTCACTTTGTTGATTAAAATACATTTTAAATAAAGTGTCTCAATTGATTGTAAAAAATTTTATTGATGGCAGAAAAAAACGCCTTTCCCAATACTGCAGGTTATTTACAGGTTAGCACTGATATTTTTTACTTCTGATCGATGAACAAACCATCGCAACGTGGAAAACAGTGCTAATCTAAAACAAGAAATTTAGCCCCAGTGCTCAGTTTTTTTTGTTCCTACCCTTTGTGATATTTTATTTTCCATTCACATGTGCTTAGCGTAATAATATGCGCACACGTGTTTTCAGGCCTTAACTTCCGCTCTATTATTTCATTATTTCTAGATCAAACTTTGTGTATACCTATACTCCTACTTTGTTGTTATTCCCGCGGCATCCTTTGTGCGTCTTCGACCCTCCGAGGGAGAAAAAAAACAACTCGATATTAATCCCAATGCTCATTGTTTCGTCAGCGTCAAGTACTATTACTACGTATACTATAACCGGTATGTGCCTAATATAAACTGTCCTAGAGACAATTTTTTGCGTGGGATGTGATCACGAAAAATTCAATTACCATCTCTTGCGACGCGAATCGTTAACGATCCATACTTCAACCCCTTCCCGGCTGAGCGGAAAAATTAGAGTTTAATTTTTGCTGCCAAACAAATTTTACATTTTCCCGGGGGATGGATGAAAATTAATTAACGAGTTAAGGGTACACTTTTCTCCATTAAAAACGAAAATGAAATTTCAATAATGGAACTCCGACGTCATTTTCCCATGGCGTAAAAGGCATCGGTCGAGCTTTTTTTTTTTTTTTTCTAACATACTTTTAATCGGACGCAACAGCTGTCTGTCGACATTAATTATTGCAAATGAGTTCGATAAATCAATAATCATTTGGAGTTATTTTTATCGATACATAAATTTTAGGACAACGTTTGCCCGTGTGTACAATGGATGGTTCTATACTTGCAAGCCGCTTGGCATGAAACTCGCCCAAAATCAACTAAGCCCAATCACCGAGAGCGACGAAAATCGCAAACACGTATACACATACACTCGAGGCACTGAAATCGTATTGTTTCGCCTCACGCGATCCCAACGACAGTGATACCTATTTCCCCCCTTCTTTTGATGGAAAACTCGATGTACTTTGGTTCTGTAATTGATATTCTCGAGGCTTACTCGGTACAAATTTTATTGTTGTGTATATTTTTCATAAATTCTGGTACGTAAAAAATAACATCGCGATCGTATAATTTGATAGCTCAAAACACGCAATCGAAATCAATAATGTACCGATTTGTTATTCATTTGCTACACATCATGCAAATATCTCGATTAAACGTTAATCCGGTCAATCTCGGGCCCGCAACAAAGAGAGACCCGATAAGAAAGTAATATCCCGCGTCTCCTAATTATGCACGCTTAAAAACTCGCGTTTTAGTATAATACGCCGCTCGGCATTAAATCGGTAGACGCTTGAGTGTCAAAAATGCCTTCCAACTCGTATCTTCTCTTTCAACTTCTTCTCCATCGATATTCCGACGAGGAATCTTAATGCGTTTATGAGAATTGACAGCCACTCCGGCGGATTAAAATAAACACATAAAAATCGGCTTCGCCCCATACCTACCGAACGACGCGCATTACGCGCAACGGCTTCGTCGACTCTATCCGGTATGCATCTCCCCTATACCCCCCCCGTATACCAATCAATCCCGACGTTTTTCCTAATTACCGGCGTACGCGGCAATTTACACGGGACATGAAGAAACAAGCAAGGAAAGCGTATAATAAGCAAAAGAGAAGATGTAAAAAAAAAAAAATACGAAAGGAGTGAGGAGAGGAACAAGAAAGAAAACTACGTTATTAGTCGAGAGATAATGCTCGGATGCTCAGTGGCGAGAGAGCACTTTACGCGCCGGAAAATCCAAAAGAGAATCCGTGCCCCCCCCCCCCCATGGAATACCTATACATGCCCACACTCTTTTTTTTTTTGTTCCCCTCCTCGCATCAGCAAATGCACGCGCTGAGGATGATGATGGTATCGGCACGAGCCCCGTATCGTCGGCTATGCGTGTATACACTTAAGCAGTCCTATACTCTCTCTCTCCCTCTCGCGCTTCTTTTGTACAGCTACTTAAGAGATTGACACGACGAGATAGGATAATGGACCGGTGTACACCGGCCCAGGGGGGGACTCCAGAAATCGAGGGCCCTCTGCTTGATGCACACAACACGTGTTACCTGCTTTCTCCCTCTCTCCTCTTTTTTTTTTTCTTCTTCTCCTTTTGGTACATTTTGACGGGACTATCGAGCATTTCTCTCTTAATGGGCGAGCCACCGCCGCCAATCACCGATCGCCGATAATGAAATATCTCGACCAAATGGACGCTCGACTTTTGATTTCTTCTTTGCCCCGTTGCCCCTCCCCCCCCCATACCCCCTTTTTTCCATTTTTAACTCTGACGGATATACCTGCGCGGTGGATTCCTGCATTCTTTCGCTCGCGTAGGTATATATACACTGATAAGCTGCGCGGTGTGTGCGGCCGCTCCTTTTGTCGTGGTGGGCTTTTAAAAGGTTTATTTTTGGGAGCCTCTGGAATCCGGCGATGACGACGATGATGCACGTGTTAATAATTTCGTTCCTATTAGGGATACACGAATAGTTTTCGGGGGGGGTACAATATCGAGGAGAAGAAGAAAAGAAAAAAAAAGAGAGAGAGGTCGAAAAAAATTCTTCCTCCTTTTGCATTCCAACGGAAACAAAAAAAAAAATCTTCGCTACTGTTCGTACGACTATAGTTTCTTGGTAGGACTGCTTTTTTTTTGCGTTATTTTGCAAACCACAGAATCGAGGTCGCGAAGCATTTTCGATTTTTCGATTGGAGGAACCTTACACGCAACAATAGTAGTGGATAACAATCTTCGTGTCCACGGATTGTTAAGTGAATTTTACAGTGAGCACACAATGTTACGGAGCACCGGCAAATATGGCAGTGCTAAATACGTGTATATACACGCACATATACAGGTGTGTACAAGTATACTATACAGGTGAGAGACGTAGAAGAGCCACAGCCAATGAATTAAGATAAGCGCGCCGTAGAATTGGCTGGAGATTACCATCGGTAGCGCTCGGGCACTTATTCGATTAAGCTTCCGTGTGTAGAGTGGCGAGCCGTTCCATACGCGTTGTATTATGTTTTTCGAGAGATAAATTATCGAGATGTATCCTGCGGCCGAGGGAATACGGGATTGTGCAAATTAGCGAGCGTTTAACCGGGGATTTGGCGCGTGAGAAGTCTTCGTATACGTGTATTTATACCGGCTCTCGGTGAGGATGTACCACTATCATTATTGTTATTATTGTTATGTGTTTTTAATTGGAAATGAATAATTTGTTGATGGACGGTTGAAATTTACCATTGAATTATCGTGGTGATTTGGTGGGCCCAATGAATTTACGAGGGAATAAGACTTCGACATCGGGTGATTTAGCGCCCGACGCAATTAAAAAAAAAAAAAAAACGAATAGACAAAAACAAAAACAACTTAATGACATTAAGCCGGAGGAAAAAGAAGTGATTTGGTGTATAGGAAAAAAAAAAGAAGAAGAGAAAAAAAAACACAGAAAAAGTATTAAAAAGACTAGACAGGAAAAAGCCAAGGCGCGCTGTATATATACGGCTCGGCGAGAGTAGCGCGAGATTATAACGGATGAAGCTAGGCTGACAGCTTATTAATCGTCGGGCTCGTTCGTCGATCGACTAAAATTTCTCCCCCTTATACTTTTATGCGAGCGCGTGCGCGCGCGGGCGCGTGTGTGTGTGTGTTTGCAAAAGCGAACAAAAAGAGGTAACGGACGGCTACGCAAATTGACTGCAAAGTAATTTTTTCTCTCTTTCAAACTCACCGGGATTCGTATTAAATTAATTCCCCCCTTTCCGTGAAGGCTGGGCCTCTTTTTTAAAAGCGTCCATTTCACGAGTGATTATCCAGTTGGTAATTATTATTAACATTTACAGCCGCTAAAAGCCGGCTGTTTAGTCCTTTATTAAATTGCCGAGTTTTATTTAATTTTGTCCTCCACTTTACTCATGTCGACGAGTCGAAGTTTCATTTCATTCTTTGATGGTTTTAATTTTTTATTTTTATCAATACGGTGACACCGAAGGGAACAATTTATCGATTTTTGTGCAACGTTTTCATAAGATTAATATCTGTAAAAATGGAGAGAGTATCATTTTTAGTTTCGTAGCAACAACCAGCTGACTTGGAGAATATGATTGTTCACAAACTTTGGAGGGTTACAAATTTAAAGATAAAATAATTTTGAACTCAAAATGAGAACTAAAAATTGGTATATCTCTTTCTTGTTTCCAGTTTAGATTTTTAATCGAAACACAAGGCGCTACTTAAACGATCCAAACCTTCAATCACAACCATCAAATTAAAATTCAGGCTAACATATGAAGCGCGTATCTGCGAAACAAAAGTGTCGATTCAAAATCCAGTTCGACGTAAAAGGACAGTGGACCAAAGTGGGCCTCGTCCTTTATAACGTAGAAAAAAAAAAAAAAAAAAAAAAGTAAACACAAACATCCAGCAAGGAAGCGCGCGTTTGTGCCTCCGCCACGAAGAGAAAATAAGAGCGAGGGCTTATAGCTTCCCGCCGACCAAAGAGGATTACGGAATTTGTCTTTGGTGCGTCTACAGGCCGGCCACCGACAACCTCCGCCCTGACGAGCTCTTTTCTATCTAAATTTATACTTTTTCGAATATCCAGATGTATGAGCAACTTTGAGCTGTATATATACGGTGCTCGTCAAAATCACAACCACGTACAAAAGAAATTTATAACAATGTCGAGTAGAAGCAAAAATTGGTGCCCAAATATTTTTTCCAGGGAACAACGCGAAAAAATTGATTACAGGGAACTCGTCGCTAATCATCCATGCCCGCGAAACGGCCTCGGACGAAATTTCCGCGAATCGAAAAGCCTCTCGCCCTCGTATCTTGTCCATGGCGAATACATACAGGTATTCGTGTACATGTGTGTGTATATTAGGCGCGCGGGAGCCCCCTGCGAAATTATTAAATTGTCAACGTGCGAGAGCCGAGGGAAAAAATTATCCTCTTAAGAGCTCTCTCGCGAGCGCGCGCGCGCGCGAAGGCTCTTAAGCTGTCATCGACTTCTCGCGCTTGGCTTGGATATAAAGTTTCGTTGGCTCCTCTCTCTCTCTCTCCTTCTCTCGATGTATACGTGTGTATATACGTATATACACCCACTCGGGGTCGGTGCACCCACTTTTTGTTGTTGCTCTCCGCTGCTGAAACGTGGATCCTTTTCTCTCTGCTGATGCATGGCGGGCCTTTTTTTTTTTTTTTTTTTTTTTTTTTTTTTTTTTTGCCGATGGTGTGGTAGGTATATAATTGGCTCCTTTCTTTATTACATTTTGTTCGGGAATGCGTCTCGGGATGGTCTATTTGTCTTGGGCTTATTTGCCATTTCATGATTAAGTTTCACCAAGTGGAACAGTGTTTCGGCACATAGGGTAGTAAAATTGGTGTAAAATAGCTCCCTTGTTTTTTTTTTGTTTTTATGAATATTGCACTGCATGTAAAAAAGCCATGATACCTGCTGAAATAACTTATAATTCATTCGAGCTAATTTGGTACGGTTGGAATGGCATGACTCTTATACTCGTCGAATACGTTGTTAGTTCGAGTTACAAATTTATGCAGAAGAAAATATAGAAGAGCCTACCAATGACTATTATAGATTGCTTATAAAATTTTATATTGAAATAATTCAGTAATTCTATTTTTTTTTTAACAAATGTTTTGACACGATACAAAACTAATGGAACCAAGCATTCGCCAGGGTACGGTGGCGCGTGTAATATTAACACAATAAACAAAAGCGACTGTGGCGCGTGTAATATTAACACAATAAACAAACCGTCACAGTATTGCATGTCCAGCAAACAAGAGAGCAAAAGCCAAAAGTAAACAAGCAAAAACGAGACACGAGGAGTCCAAAGTGGTTCTACACACACATATTATCCTAGCTGTCTAACAAACTAACAATCCATTAATCTACCTCACGTATATATGCATATATACATATATATATATATATATATATACATACACGTGTACTGAGAATTCAATCTCGATGCAGGTGCCACGTATATAGGGAGGGAGTGTATATAATTTGCATTACACCTCGGCGCACAAAAACTATAAGTCAAGCCAGGGGGAAAGGGGAGCGCCCACACACTCTCAACTCGTTCGGTCCCCCTTATCAATTCAATTTAACAGGCGTTTTAGAGTCACTGCCCTCCCCTCGCCACCCCCTTCTCCACTTCCTTCGCAAAACTCATTAGGCCAGCCAGCTCGCCTTGTTACACCTACACACACACACACGCGCGCTCGCCCTTTCTCTCTCTCTCTCAGAAGCCCCCTAGCGCAAGCTCGAGCTTCTTCTTCGTGGGTAATATAGGTATACGGCTAGGCCCCCCTTGGCCCTGCTCGCCGCATAATTTGCCTCGCATTATTACTTAGCCACCCGCTCGCTCGCCCGACCATTTGCTGATGCCTTTTTATTTTCTCCAACCTCGACCAACCTCGCCTCGGTGTCAAACTTGTTGTGCGCACACAGGTATAATATAACCCCGGTTATAATGGGTAATCGGCAGTATAGTGGAGTACAGCTCGTGCGTAAGGTGTACACGGGTCGGCTCGTTATCGCCACCGGTTAATAATTTAATTGTCCGCTGGCGTGGGTCCCTCTCGCTTTATTGGCGTATCTCGAGCCGGCATCTATACCCGGCCCCCCGAGCTTTTTTCCTGCCACTGCTATACTTTGCTCCCTTTTATTGGCTGTGTGTGTGTGTGTACGCTTGCACGTAAGGGATATCACGAGCCAAGTGAATTAATGGCGGAGAAGCCGGGAGTGTGTACTCGCGTAGTTTTTGTGGATATATTGTTTACACTGCAGCGTAAGAGGTGAGAGGAAGAAAGATGTAGAGACGGGGGTTTTTTGATTGATCGAGCTTTGGGTGCTTTTTGGCGTTTAGCTTTATCACGTTATCTTTACATCCGGCGGGTCTTACGTCTTAATTTTATCGAGGCAAATGAAAAAAAATTTTACTCTTTTCTTGGGCATTGACATCTTTTCGAGGGGAGTAACCATAAAAAGGAGTTCTTCGGGCCAATTAACTCTACGACACGAGCATTTGGGCTTTTCCCCGAGAGCCCTAAATTTTAAAATCAATTTGTGGTAGCTCCCAAAACTATCGACTACCCTGCGCTGCGGAGTTAGTGGGCTATTTCATTTTTATGATCCATCAACTTCCTGATCCTAGTAGCTTTAGAATTTTTTGTTTTTCCTCGTAACTGTTACTCCTTCTCTCTGATACTATGTTGTTGGTATTTGAATCATAGTATTGGACAAAACAAAGGACAATGAATACAAAAGGCAAGACGTTTGGGTTAATAATTCTTTTAGCTGGATTTTCGTAATTTTAACGAGACAGTGATAAATTAGACAATCTTTTCGGAAGTTATAATCAGTCTTTGAGAAATTTCACCACCACCTTATTGTTGAGCCAAACGAATCAAATTTGAACGAACGATCCACTTTAGATTTAACATCTAAGTGGGGAGTTTCAGCACAATAAATTTCCCAACCTCGTAAAATTAATTAAAATCCGTGGACTTCCTTATTCGGCACTAGCTCGTACACGTCATTCGAAATCCTATCTCTGATTTTTATTTCCATTCGTGTACGATTCCAACTTTCCGGCAGACTCTTTGTTTTGTGTGTATGTATAATATGGGTAAAATAAATTCAAATTCAAAGGGCTTAATTGTAGTGGGTCACGAAAGCTGTATCAGGTTTAATGTAGAAAAAAAAAAAAAACCAACGATATTTCGATGTCGAAACTAAAAGTGAGCCTCGTTGTACGAGAAAAATAGAATACGCCCCAAAAAAACTAAAATAAACGTGTATCTCTGGATGATCTCGAAATATTTACCATCAGCTTTGCCCAAATTTGATGGGTAGCATTATTTTTGTACGACAATCCGATGGTTGTCAATCGGTTTCATCAAACCATATAATGCCATACGCAAACCTCTAATATCGGTATACGCACGAATCACCCGTCAATACCGTATACGATTCATCGCGTCCTGCGATTATTTGCTAATTCACGTCCGCAAATTGCACAGACGGCGCGTCGTTTCGATTGATTCCACCGGCGTCTCTCTCCAACGCACTCTCGTCACCCTCTGGCTTCTTCCGTTTCCGGTGCCACGCATGTTACAGGCACATCCCCCCGAACCGAGCAGTCGCAGTCACCTTTGTTCCCTACAGTGCACCGATTTTCGATACAATGCTTAAATAAAAAAAAAGAATTTATCGTACGGCAGCTAATAATATTTAAATGAACAAAAAAACATCAGTGTAGCTGCTCTGTATAAACCCCCCTTTATTGTGGGGGTAATACACGAGGTTAAACGTCAAACGAGCTAATTAACGTCACATTAAAAATACGTCAGCGCGCAAGGTCAGAATAATCACGTGTCGCGAGCAAAACACGCCAAGCTGAGCTTTCCCGACCACGACAACAAAAGACTTTCCCCCCCTCCCCCCCTTCGTTTACCGCGACTTTGTCGCCTTTCGCGAAACTCGGCGATGATTTTTGCCACCAACCAACCATACTCTCACGCGTACACGTTGTGTATATGGTAAGGCCAGTCGACCGAGGAGAAAATATGACGAGTACAGGAGGCCGACTCCAACGCAATAACAATCGCCGCGACCGCGCCGCCAAACAAATGAGCCGGCTAATTTGCCCTCAAAACTGTATGTACCGTTGCACACAAGCAAATTTCACCCCCTACTACCCCCGTCCTCATTTTGATATACTCTCTCCCGCTCTTTTCCCCGAACCCATTCAATACGTGTATATTATAAAACCCTTGCCCTTTGTCGCGCGAGGGGCCAACGCGTGTCTTCCACCCTCTTCGCTCGCTCCCCCTCGCTCGCTCGACTTTGTACTCGCACCCTGTATGCTTTTACATTGCTCTCTCTCTCTCTCTTTCGCTTTGCTGGGGTTTCATTTGAAGTGCCATGAAAATTATAATAAACGCCCGACGGTGTATTATTTTTCATCGCTCGATGGACACTGGGAGTACCACCTCCCTCGTTCGGAAATCTATGTCATCTCCTCGCGAGAGACGCTTCGACGCGTGGCTTATCGATCGCCCGTACCCCCGCGCGACGGCGCATCCTTTCCAGGAAACATCGTCCAAAGCCACCCAACTTCCTCCTCCACGGGTGTATAGGCGCGGAAAACTAGAGGAGCGATCAATCCGAGCCTCGTAGGTGCATGCGCGCAATTAACGGGAGGGAGGATCTTTGCCTCTTGATTCGACCCGATTACTCCCGAGGCCGAAGAATCGTCGTCGTCTACCGGGATTCGATTAGTCTATACGTATCGCACGGCGAGCTGGTGTATCTCGAGTTTCATGATACGAGGCCGTCAAGCTTATTTTGCTCGCAAATACTACCATTATCGAGCGCGGGCATGGAATTGCTGGAATTGCCAAAGTTGTTTCGGGATTGAAGCTTAATTTGTACACGGGGTCGCCCTCTCCCTTGGTTTTTTTTTTATTGAAATTTTCACTGCGTATACACCGAAACGGTGAAAAAATTGCCGAAACGGATAATAATGTAATCGCGACGCGTAGCCCCCCCCCCCTTGGTGATCACGTTGCGCGTATTAACACGATGGGCTGTTAAAAATCGTTTTGCTCGAAGCGTCCCTACCCCCCCCCCGATTCTCTTCAAATCGCTCGTATAATGCGTGTATACATGCACATGTAGCCCGAACAGATGTGCCGTAGATTGAATAACGTTAGCAGTTCATGTAAATGCACGCACCATCGGATAGAATCACGTCGGAGAGGCGAGGAGAAAAAAAAAAGCTCTTGAATTTCTTGTGTCATCCGTAACTCGATCGTATATAGCCTTTTCAACGCCGATAGTTATCTAACGCTAATTGCGTCTCCATCGACGAAAATAACGCGAAGGCGCATGTGTTCGTTTACTACAAATTTTTAATTGTTTGCCTATATAGAAGCCCATAAAAAAAGGATGCGCACCTCCATACACAACTGTCATGAATTTTATTTTATTTATTTTTTTTTTTCGTCATGTATGCTGGAATTTATTTTTGCTCCATAACACATTTTTGAATTGAATCAAGGATTATTTGTCTCAGCTCCAAAAACCCTTGTCTTGCCCACCGTACCACTTTAACCATAATATCACATCGTAAAGCCAATTGTTTTACGTGTAGATGTAATGATTCGCGAGTAATAAGCATTTACTTTTACAAAAGTGGAGTAAGTAATAAAGTTAGTTCTGACCTAGTAATAAAGTACGATCAATCGTCGATGTCAAGCCGACAGTGATTCCCGGAGATAATTTGCGTATGCGAGCAAATTTGAAAATCAAGGCCAATTATAGCGCTTCTAAAAAGTAAAACGCACCCACCCACAGGTACTCCGAAGCAGTGTGGAAAGAAAGGCCGGTATGGCCGGGAGAAAAACGAGAAGGAGGTATATCCGCGATAAATGGGCGCGGAATTACCGGGCAATCGGGCGCGTGTGCGGGAGAGACGGCGAGTTGTCACGCGATCGGAATTGCCGCCCGGCTCACTTATACATACATATATACCTGTAACAAAAGCTCGCCCTCGACCAAATGAGAAAGAGAGAGAGAGAGGGAGCGCTAATAGAAGGGGCCTCACTGAGCGCGGGGAGAGAAGGTGGATGCTACGATGGGTTTCTCTGAATTCCCCGTAACTTTGGCCCGATGACGCTGGAATTTCTTTCCTTTCCTTTAACGCGTGCCTTGGCTCGAGAGGGTTGCTCCCGACAGATTAGGGAGCAGGTATATTGTGTTTTGTTTCTTCGGAGAAAATTGAATAATTCGGGGTTCGCGTTCTCTCGACTCTGGGCGCTCGTGTGTGTGCGCGTGTGTGTGTGTGCGTGGCCGAGATTGTCGTGACCGATAGCTCACTCGCAGAAGGGCTTATTAGTATAATTTTTAAGTCGTATTGATTACTACACCACCGCGTGGACGGCAATTTGCGTAATTTTATGAAATTCTAATGAACCTTTTTCCACGGGAGAAACGATTTTGCCCGCAGCGTCTGTTACTCTTCAGTGGAAATATCACTTTGGAATTTATTTGTTTGTCTCAAACAAAGTGTATATATATGCTTCACCTTGCACGTGCAGGGACCAATGGGAATTTAATTTTTTTCTTTTTTTCGCACAGTTTACTTCGGCTTTTCGAAGTGATTACAAAATTGGCGGCGTGTAATTTAACGTTGTCGGGCTGTCGGGGTTCTTTCGCGAGATAACGTAATTTTAATAATAGGCGGGTGTTTTAAAACGCGCTCTTATCGCGTCCAAGTGACGTCTATTACCGACACGTGATATAATTTAAATAAAAACGAGCCAAATTGTTTTAACGGCACTAGTGATGTGTTTCGTTAATTTATTAAAACTCGTACACGTTTGAAGATTCTTTTTTTTTTGCATCGATTTTCCGTTGGACGATAGAGACAACAAAAAATATGCTGGACAATACATTAGATAAAACTCATGTTTTGACAGTTGCAACGAGTTTTCGGGATCCAGTGCAATTATAGTTACAAAAGCCCTGCTTTGAGAAATAATCGCGATGAAATGACTGAATTGCATCAAATACAAACCGAATAAAACCCATCAAAAGTGTACACGTACTTGTGTACACAAAAGAAAGACACATCAGCCGCGCGGTGCTATTGATTTTCTCCTCCACCTTTTCTGTAAACAAAAAGTCACGCACTCTCTGCTTTCGAGTCTGCGGTACAGCAAAGCTCATATTTAATCGCGAAAAAAAAAAAAAGATAACGAAAGAAAGATCCGTTTTTTCATAAAAAAAAAAAAAGAATAAAAAAAGGCGAGGTCGGATCCATTAGTAGAGCCGTCAATTCTCGTAAGATGCGAGGCCCAAAGCCGCTCCCTTTTAATTCCTCGAGACTTTTGGACCCGATTCTCCCTCAACCCTCGTGGCTTATTAGTTAAAACGCGCGCTCGTTCGCCTCTTGTTGAGCGTCCTACAACGCTGTTGTGCGTCTTTTTTCTCGAGAGCCGCGTGGTGGCTTATCTTAATTTTTTTCAGGCTCCATATTCCTCGTCCTCGTCCCCCTTAATCTCTTCGCGCTCGTGTTTCCTCCACGATAATTCGATTAGCGGGAACAAGATAGGCAAAATAATAATAATAATAACATACGTGTACTCGTCTTGATTTTTTTCAATGTATATTATATACACATATCCACGTTGCAACGTGCCCGATTTTTATTATGGTTCGTTCGGTGACTGTATGAAATTCCATCAAACAACTGCACACAAGAGTCGTGCCATGTACATGAATATTAGATACGTGCGCACACACGCACACACAAGTACAGAGTTCCTCGGCGCGTAATGGCAATTTACTTCTCCAGATAAATTACACGATCGCGCGAGGAGTAATTTCGCTCGGCTCTCGACGCAGCAAATTATTCGCGCCATAATTGATTTATCCTCCGATGACGAATCACGGGGCTGGCTCACGGCAGGGACACGACTCGAAAATCGTGATTGCGAGAATTTCGAGGAGAGGTGTAATTGATCTTTCGGAACGAGGGTAAGACGAATAGTGGGGATGAAACAAAAAATAACAATAATAATAACAATAATAACAATAATAAAATAGAGAGAAAGAAAGGAATGACAAAACAAACGCAGGCAGTGCAACAACAACTTTATTCACCGCACGAAGGCTCTCGGCAAAATTGAAACTACTTAATTATCGAGCCGGCTCTTATCGGGCCGCGATCTTAATTGATCCGACGTTTATTGCATCCGGCTGAGGAAGCCGATGAAAATGCACGTATATATATATGCGTGTGCATATGTATATATATATGTATACCTACACATGTGTACGCTCACGTGCGATCCGAGACGCTATATATGCGTGTGGTATTCGTATGTACGAATTCACGTATACAGGCACACGCGAGCACAAGTAGGTTTATGTGGGTACGTGTATGGGTATCGCGGCGATACAAATTACTCTCTAACGACACGTGAGATCCGCCGGCGATACTAACGATTTTCCAATTATACGCCACGCTACACCCGTTCTTCCCTCTCTCGCCGCTGCCTGCTGTGCACACACACGCTCACGCGTGTGTATATACTGGTACCCATATGATAAAGGCCGTTTACGTCCGCGCAAATTGCCTCTATACATGTACGCGATGCGCTGCTGCTTTTGCCGTTGCTACTATCTACTCAGGTATACCACTTTTTTTTTTTTTTTTTTTTTTTTTTAATCCTGCCTCTGATGCCCAAGCTGTAATAAGCTGGTGTATAATGTGTATTAAAAATATTGAGAGTCGTTGCGTACGTTGAATGGTTTTTGATTTTTCTCATCTAAAGGGCGTGTAACAAAGTATAGTGTCTGTTTTTTTTTGTCTTTGACGTAATTCTTTTTTTTTTTTTTTTTTTTTCTCCCAACGACCCGATGACGAGAGCATTATTTATGCAAATGTTTGCCAGTCGTGATTTTTCCACTAACTACGCTGCAGTTGAGTCAATTTATCAATTTGCCGTGGCGTAGACAGTTGGTAATACCATCGACCGTGCATGTGGGTATACTACACGAATAACAAGCGAGTCGAAAAGAAAAATCACCGCGACTCTCGAGGGTTACATTAGCAGTACTCGAACGAGAATA
The DNA here is from genome assembly GCF_036245765.1 of Copidosoma floridanum. NCBI lineage: Eukaryota > Metazoa > Arthropoda > Insecta > Hymenoptera > Encyrtidae > Copidosoma > Copidosoma floridanum. Next base: position 8,486,598 of record NW_028321878.1, read on the forward strand.
AATGATAATTGTACACGATCCCAAGAAGAGGGATACAGAAGAGGAGAAAAAACGCACGTAGCTGCGGTGGACACATTTAGACTTGGGAAAAAAAAAAAAAAAAAAAAAAAAGAAACGATCAAAAGCTCCCATCCATCTCTGGGCTGATTGAAACAGTCACGTACGCTAAAAGCTTTCGCGATATTTAATCTCGATCTCTCTCTCTCTCTCTCTCTCGGAGGTTTATACCCACACAGCGAGCGAAAAAGAGAGAGAGAGAGACGCTCGCGAGCGCTACAGTTTTTCAAAGCCTCATTTTATTTTTCAATCCCGCGAGTGTGTGTTTAATGTATACATGCACATCTCGCAATTTGCTAATCGCGTCGTGGCAGTCGGCCCGGCTTCAAACGTATTAACTTTTTTTCCTCCTCGTCTTCTCTTTTTCCTACTTGTTTTTGAGAGAAAAAAAAAAAACACAAAAAAACAAAAAAACCAAAGTAGAAGGAGAAGAAAAAAAAAAAAAAAAACAACGAGCCAGAGAGAAAAACCACAGAGGAGCGTCCGTCTGATGCTCCACGGACGGTATATAATCCCCGTCGGCACTAATCGCTCCTGGCGTATCAAGGTGAGCAAGAGGAGCCCGTGTCGGTGTGTGTGTGTGTGTGCAGCGGTGCCTCGAGAGCAGCAGCCGTCGTCTTCCGTCGGACGATTACGTATAGCCTCTCTCTCTCTCTGCTTCTATACCTATACTCTTGCTCCTCTCTCGTCCTGTTTTCTATTGTAAGCGAGCCTCTAATCTACGGACTTGGAAAACAGTGGAGGCTCCACTGTGCACTTACGAGAGCCCCGATGGCTCATTATGTTGGTTTTTTTTAAATTGACTCCTTTGGACGTGCTGCTTCGGCGAGGTTTCGCGTACAATATACCCGCGATGGGTGACCGAGCGAAAGGATATCGCTGCCGTGATACGTGCGATTCCTCAACTGTATGCATCGAATGCACCGTGTGTATTAGTAAAATCCCGGTGTAACGATGACCAAGTGTGTCCACAATTGTAAACCATGATCTAGCCGAAAAACGGGTATCAAAAGGAACGACGTACCTGTCAAATTGTCCTGCAACTCGCTGAGAGCCTCCATCTCCTGTTGGCGGCGCTTACGCCCGGACAATCCCAGGATCGCGTCGATGCTGTGCCTCGGCGTGCCGCTGCCCATCGGCTTGGGGCTGACCTTGTCCACAGCGGCGTTGGCCCCCGAGCTCTCCATCACCAACTGCTGGGAGTCCATGGTCGGCGCCGCGATCGCCTGCTCCGTCGCCACAACCGAAGTCATCCGCCCCCCGCCTTACCGGTTACTGCATTCACCGACGACGCTCGTAAGCATCAAAAAATAAGGATATGTATACCGTTCCTCCGAGGTCCGCTCGGTTGTACTTTTGACTTACTCCGAGGATCGTGCCCCGTAGTATATACTTCAATACACTGCACCGTGTCCCTCCGTTAGATTCTCGCGAGCTCACGACACTCTCTCGCACATCACTGCCAAAGTACCTTGATGGCTTCGCGTTACCGATCCTTCCCCCTCGGATCGCACGCTCGCACGGGCTATATAACTGTCAATCGGCGGCGGCACCACGCACCCAACCACCGATAAGTACTCCCATGATTGCGCGTCAACTCGGACAAACGACAATAGAAACAGCAACAACGGCACCACAGCGCAACGAACGAGGGTAGGTAAATGACTGAAAGGAAAAACTCCAGCTGCCGCGCTGCTCGCCCCGGTGGCTGACAGTACACACACAAGTAGTCGTAGTAATAGTAATAGTAGTAGTAGTTGCTGTTGTACAGGCAGGAGGAGGAGGAGGAGGAGGAGGAGACAGAGTGGCGCGCGTGTGTCCACCCCCGCGTAAGGAGCACGGAGCAATGGGGGGAGCGATCCTTTCTCGAGCGCGGCCACTCGCTTCGCGGGCGGGGTGGAGGGAAGGGCGGGGTGTGTGTGCGCGTGCACGTACACTGGGCCCATGGGCGCGTGGTGGTGGCGCACCGGGTTTACGGGTCCTCCTCCGCGCGATCCTTTTCCCCTTCCAGCTCGCCTGTGGCGTGGTGTCCGGGCAGTCGGGGGGCAGGGGCTACACGGGGGCGCGGCTGCTCGAGGTGCGGAGGGGCGTGCCCACAGCGCCGACCAATGGGAACGCCGTGGAGGCTACTCGTGGAGGTTTCGTGGCGGCGCGCGTGCGGCCAACATGGCGAAGCCAGTAGTCGAGCTCACGCGACACGTACCCACATATATATATACATACATACATACATACATACGTGTACTTACCATACCTGGCACGTATACACATGGGATACCCCCCTCAAGCTTGGATGCTGCGCGTGTGCGTGGGTGGCTGGACAAGGAGGGCTGATCGTCCCGCGCGTCCTTTCGGCGTTTTGATAAGGAGGGAACATTTTTACTCGGATTTGTTAACTCGTTAGGGGGGAAAACGGGGGCTTGGTGTGCGTTTGGGGCTTAGTAACGGCAGTATCGGAATGATCCCACTGTGGCTATATTGTTGTTGATGCGTGGGATTGATTTGATTCAAGCACATGTTGTTTGTTTATAAAAAAAAAAATTAAAAAAGAATAGATGGTGGGGACCTCGGCATGCAGGTGATAATGTCAAGTTTTAGCTGTACTTGTTACTAAAGACGACTGAACCTTCGATTGGCTCATTTGGTTATACCACAAGTGGCAAGCTTGAAAATTTACTTCAAGTGTATAAATATGTATTTAATACCGGTATACGTGACGATAGCATGAAAAAGAAACCAACCAACCGATGATAAGCCCTCATTTACTGTTACCAAGTTGCAAATAAACCGACACGAGATAGGAGCTACTTTCGCGAAAGAGCAAAGGGTATACGATGTGGGGGGGAAAAGCTCAGCTACGAGTTGGCTCTTTAAGAATTTCACGCGCTTGGTGTCGAGAGGCGAACGCGCCGAGGACGAGAGGTACACGCAAAGCCAACCAGAAGGACGACACGGAGTGCTCGGCCGAGGACTCTCTTTGGCATTTGATTGGGTCTCTGTTTGATCCTTTGATCCGGCGGGCTTGCGCTGAGCTTGTTTGTATTGGTTGTGCTATCTCTATCTCTCTGCAGCTGACTTGCTTTATTCGATCGAATGGAAAATTTCGCTATGTAGGTGATTTCGTTTGTGCGTGTGTCGTTGTTGACACCCCCCGCGCGATTCCCTTATTTTTGAAAAGCATCGCAAAATTCACGTGGTAGCTAATGTTTGAAAAAAAGTTTACCCCTGTACGACGCCTTTTTATAGCGATTCGGAGAAAAATTTCAAAATTCGCAGGGAAAAATTTTCTACTTCATATACGAACATTGATTTACGTTTGGCACTGCTTTCGCCCTTTGAGGTAAATTACACACTAGTTTTAACAACGTATACCACAGAGAAGTGACGAAAAGCCGAAACGCGTCGATCCACTATTCAGTGGATAAAAAATTGCTTTGGAGAGGAGGGCACAAAATTAGCTCCCACACGGCTGTGCAGAGCTGCAGTCGAGTTTTCCTTGCGTGCACAAAGAAGAAAAAAAAAAAAAAAAAAAAAAAAAAAAACCGTCGACAAGTAATTCAAGATCCCATGCAAAGGGAGAAAAACCGATGTGGCTGAAATCGAATTGGTTACCACGTAGCTTCGTCTTCACGACACCGGCCACTGTAGTCCACTGTAATCATGCGTAGGAAAATGTTCTCGGTTCAACTTTGAAATCGTCCCGGCAACAATGACAGCTCCACAAGTAAGACGAGAGTATATTGTAAGACGCTCGTTTGTCCCTTTCATCTTGGGGAAGAAGAAAAAAAAAAAAAAAAAAAAAGAACAGCAGCATCCCCCCCCCGAAAATCATCCCAATAAACCACTTATTACGCAGAACTCGAAACCAGAGTACCTCGAATATGCCTACTTACACCGCGGCGATAAGGATCAGCGGCCCAAAGCGCACATGCAAGAGGAAGGAAAGCATCGGAACGAGAAATAAAGAAAAGCACATAAGTATATAGGCAGCGCGAAGAAACGATCAGCATCAGCGAAACAATGAGAGAGTATATACGCATATATATTGAACAGCCGGCTCGCGATAACATCGGCGCAGGCGCGATGCGTACGTCAGCTTGATCCTGCGTGTGTATAGGTATGTGTATACGAGGGGCGCGCCGAGCGGTGGCTGATTCCTGCGGACGAGGGTGCAGCCGACATCCCTCCCCCTGTAATTGCCAGAAATGAGGCAAAGCACACCCGACGTCGACAGGGAGGGGTGCTTTGTGCGGACGGGCATGGTATATATACGTATATATGTTTATGTCGAGGGGATGCCTCTTGACGCTTGGATAACTCAATGCGGGGAGGAGAGCGTTTATCTTGAGCACCGGGTAATGCGCTCTTGTTTTTACGCTATTACGTGGTGTATTACTCCTCCTCATCGAGTGCTTGGTTTTTCATGCACGCTTACTACATATCCTGTAGCCAAAAAGCTGGATTTTGTCAATGCCCCCAGGCATACATGTTTTTCACTCATCTCTGATTGTTTGAAAATTCATTTTTGGTCAATCACTTACTTTCATCGTGATTATTGACTCATTAGAAAATGACAATGTCGCCATTTGGCCAATTCTTTGGCCAATAAAATAATGATTGAAACGATTCCGATCTACTCGTCGTAACGTCGCCAGTATCACCCGAAAAGAGATCAATTTGCGATTTTTCAAAAATCAACCATTATCAAACAAAGTGCGCGTCCATACACCACTTGCATTTATAGCCGTTTGATCAAATGTTTCGCAGCTCATTATAAACGGAGATGACAATCACACACGGATACAACGACAGATAACACGACTGCATGCAGTCCAATGTGCAATCACAATTTCGTTGATTTCCATCGGCACGTGGATACCTTTTTTCGCTTCCGTTTATAAATAATCGCTTGGGGTTTGTTTTCAATCGCTGCGCAGGGCTGCGGATGGATCGGTAATCGAAATCCCGAAATCGATCCACCCACAGCCGAGTCCCCCCGGTTTTATTACACGTCTACCTAGGCAAGTGAAAAAATAGAGGAGGGTGACTGGATCGAGTGTAAAAATGACGATGTTGGAGGCGGGGGGAAAAAAACAACAGAGTTTGTAGGTATGGCCCACTGGTACGGAGGAGGAAAGGGAGTATCGGTAATGACGGAGGGAAAAAGCACAAGGAAATATACGTAATTGTGGGGATATCGATAGATTCTATCGTTTCTTGTACAAAAAAAAAGAAAAAAAAAAAAAAAGGTGATCGATCACTAAGGTGGGAGTGTTTGCGTTGTGAGAAATGAAAACGGTGGCGTACACGTAATACATACAGTCGTATATAGGTATGGGCAATTCAAATGAAAAATAAGATTACACGTCTCTTATAAGTGGTGGCTTCGCGGCCGCATTTGTCGGAGGCGACAAAGGAGGTCAGGAAAAAGAGCGCATCATCAGCAGGAAGGAACGCCATGCCTCTTTCTCTCCCTCCCATCTCGTCTGCGGAAAATTGCATCCGGCGCTCTTTTTATCCAGACCTTGTGCTCTATAAACGCGAACTAGATGTAGCTCGTTTTTTTTCCTTTCTCCTCCCACTTTCTCGTCTCTTTCGCTTTTTATCTCTCGCTTAAACGACAAGATCAGCCCGTCCGTCCGTGTTTTTATTAGCCAAAAATGTTTCTCTTTACTAGGTACTTCTTTTTTTTTTTTTTTTTTTTTTTTTTTGTGCAAAACATTTTCCACACGGAATTTACCGTTTTGTTCTCTTTGTTTTCGTGCCATTTCATACTTGCCAATTTATTGTAACATCATAACACGATGTCATTAATTTCGGAACCCAATCATACATTAAAGCTCAAAGCAGCTGTGCGTTTCATTAAATAAATGGTAAGACCATTATGACGAGTTAGCACATTAAATATAAAACATCGGAGATTACAACTTACAAAGAGGTAAAATTGTAGAAAGACCAATGATGGGTATCGATATGAGGGAGGATAAGAGATTGTAAGTAAATTTATTGATAATCATAATTGGGATGAGCAATTGTAAGAGGTACCTTGAACGTAGACTAGTGATGAACATGAAAGGTATATGCTTGGTGAATGATCGATGACAAGTAAACTTTCGTCAAACAGTCGTATCGAGGTGATAATCAGTAACAAGCGATATAATGAGCAGAAAAAAATTTTGTGACGAGTCGTGTACCCTACCCCATGCTCTATCCGAAATCAGAGCCGAACGCAATTATTTTGCGCACGAGAAGAATGCGCAATCAAAGTGCAATTATAGAGATAATAAAAGCGCAAAATGACTTTATGAAGTTAAACGTTCGCGTGGACACATGTCCACCCTTCCTCTTCTTTGCAACGAGCCCACCCTCCCCCGCGGCCATAGACGTACCTCGATCTTTTTTTTTTTTTTTTTTTCATTTCTCCCTCTCGATTATTTTCGTTATACGTGTCCCACGTCCTCGACTTCCTCTCCATCGCCCGCCAAAATAAATCCTTAATCAAAGTTCGAAAATAAAACGATTAGCGAACGCGCATCCAGGGTCCCCTCCGTGCGCTATCCACAACCGTATACGTGTATGTACACATGGGCACCGCTGCTGCATGCAGCCATGACGAAATTGAATTCTCGTTTTTCCATTTTCGCTCGTTCGTTCGGTCGTTCGTTTGCTCGTCGTGATGCAAAAATCGGAAAGAGACAACACGCAGCACCCCACATATTACGCGTATGCATGTACATTACGCACATGTATACACGAGGGGACACACATCACATAGCCATTTGGCGTCGGTGCTCTCTTGTATAGCCTCGAGCGGTGCATGTATGCATGTATTAAATGTACCAGCGCACGTACGCGCGCACCGCCCACCGCAGAGACTCTCGCCACAAAAGATATATCCGATTGTTGTTACAGCCTCTCTTTATCCTGATGTACGCGTGTGTCAAAATATATAACAAATGCAATGCATGTTGGTGCAAAATCGATCTCCAAATGCGCGTCGCACGCATCCCCCTGATGGACCATCGTGGCAAATTACACGCTTGCGGATGAACCTTTGTCCCACTGTGCGCACGGAGCATGTATAAATTGACTCGTCGCTATGTTTTTTTTTTTTTTTTTTTTTTTTTTTCACCTATCTGCGTTATTATTAAATGTGCGCGTGGATAAGTGTACGCAAATCGAGTGTATGATTTGCACTTTCGCGTACATACGAGAGATTCTACAAAACCAACCACCACACCGTTATCACTTTTACCCAAACATCGGAGCCAATGCAATTTTTGCCAGCCGATCGCGTTGGTTCATTGGCTGCTCTGTTGTTCTCCCCTTTTTCATTTTCCGCCGATGCCTCGTACATACACAGCCGAGGACGCGTGAATTTTTTTTTTTTTTTTTTTTTTTCTCATCGAAGCGCGGATTTTCACGCTCCCGCGGGCTCTGCTTCCGCCCACCCTATACGGTCCACAGTGATTTTAGCCCGTATCGGCCGAGCTTTTATTTCGCTTCGTGTTTTTTCGACGCGTCTCTCTCTCTCTCTTTTTTTTCATTTTATTAACGACCGAAACTTTTAAACGCGAAATTGATTGAAAATGTCAGTTTCGGGGGATGTTGATTTTTTCCTCCCCCGTACAAACGGGGTAATTGCGTCTGATTGTCCCGCAAGCTCATATCGGCCGTGTAAAACTTTTGATCAAACCACCGCACGAAACCCAAATTCTAGAGAACCCGATACGCACTCCCGGTACATCTGTCGCGAGGAACCGACCATTCATCTCTCCCTTCGCGTCCGATTGTCATCTCGATCGCAAACCCGCAAAATTACACGTTTCGTGAGCTCATTATCGGCCGTAGAAGGGAAAAAAAAAAAAACGCGACGAAAGAGCACCTATATGCTTCGCCACGTAATAACAATCCAGAGACCGAAAATCGTCCCCCCCAATTAATCCCAGAGCCCGAATCCCATTAAAATGCGGTTGTAACTTTCTGTTAACTGCTGTACCACCACCGACATCAGCGTCGTATAATACGCCGTCGTAATCGCACTCTATACGTGAATTTGCGTGCAACTACGCGCTGTTAGCTCGAGTTCTTGCGTGACAATTAAATTTCGACACAAGTTTTATTAGCCATCGCGGTGTAGGATAATACATCAAGTTGTTCATAAACAAAGGGTAATTGATGGCACGATCGGCCTAGCTGTTGGAGGGAGGAGAGCGTAATCCTAATGAAGCCCATCAGCGCCATTTTTCGGGAGTGCCCTTTTCCTTGGTCCCCGTGGCCGTTTTGTCCCTGCAGCGCGAAAGGACACGGGGAGCAAAACACGGTGCATACACAGAGGACCGGATTATCTCTGCGGCGAGAGAGGGAACAAGGCCCCTCCCGGTACAAAAGAGATGATGGCCTCTCGAAACGACAATGCGTATACGCGTCCTTTGGAAAAATATTAGCTCGACGCCTGCTGCGAGTTTTTCCCGGAGCGTTGCGAGTGGCCCCGTGGCACACAAAATTCAATCACCTGCCGATCTCGACCCGATGATAATGAGGAAGCGCCCGCGCGCGCGTCGCGGTGGATGAAAGGCACATTGTGCGGCGAGAAAAATCTTTTGACGGGCGAAAATAGTGCGCGCACACGCGTGTAAATATATAATGTGTGGCTTTTGTCGCGTCTCTCGCCGCTACTGGGCTTTCACGGCGCTGCTCGCTTCGATTGTTTACATACTTTATATACATATTTTTTCCTTGGAACGGGGGAACCTGTACTACGAGCGATCGAGAGGAAAATATGCACGTGCCATTATTTTGCTTCACACTCAGCAGGACTGCACGAGAGGAAGTAGCACAATATGTTCTTCATCAGATCAATTTGGGACATCGCGTGTAAGGGCTGAAATGAAATGTATTTCGTCCGTAGTTGCGAAATTGTTGTTTAATTTGTGTTTTGTTTCAAGAGAGCTAAGGGGGTAATTTTTACCATAGGAATATAGCGTTGATGATTAAATTATTTAATCATTCATTTTCTAGAACTAAGGTAAATTTAATTTTCAATGACCAACGTGACGAAACAATAGTTTTTTAAATTTATTTATTTATGTTATGTAGTGATTTAAGATAAACGTATGAGAAATTTCATTACCACTGTAACATTATTTTCTTCATAAATGTGTTGTAAAAAAGAACAATTCAGTAAATTCAGTAAATTGAATTGGTTTGCAATTGAGATTTAAAGATTTGGGTGGCCGAGGCTAATCAATTTTACACCATCGAAACTTTGATGGGCAAATGTAAATTTTATGAAACCCTTGGAACCGTAATTATTCCAAGAAAACCCTTAGTCAGTTCAATTTGACGAGCACACCCATCAGCTAACACGCAAGAGACCACTTCAAATGGAGAGCCAATACACCGAAATGACGAGCTTAACATTGTTACATGCACGTGAACTCGTTTCTCGCATCGACGACGACTCGCCTTTTTTTTTTTTTCTTTTTCTTCAAAAAAAAAAGAAAAAAAAAAAAAAATCCTCGCACAACAACGAGAAATCTGTTAAGTAAGCGGGGCATAGAAAAGAAAAAGAGGAAAATTTTCCTCCCCAGCACTTTTCCATTATCCCCCTTCTGTTTCCCACACAGTAGCTCACGCACAATACAATGCCGCGTGTATATATGGGGAAAAAGAAGAAAGCGCCGCCTGCGTGCATATACGATGTCTTTGCTTCTGTGCATGTCCGAGAAACCGCGATCCCGCGCACATACTTTGATGCTCGCGCATAAAAGCTTCGTTATACCCGGGAGAGCCCCAGGGCGGCGAAATCGCAGGCGGATTTGTGGGTCCGTGCGCGCGCATATGTACCCTCCTCTGCTCCCTCTTCGTTGGCTCTCGGCTCAACGAGCAAATTAGACTTATCTCCGGTCTCGATCGGGTTCATACGTCCAGCTGCCCCTTACCTACCACTGCCCTGCCGAGTCTTGAGAAAGCGCTACAGCTTTTTTTTTTCTTTTCCATTTTACTTACTTTTTTTGAATTATGGGAAAATCGAAGAAAACTATAGATCAAGCCACACACGTTTCTCGAGTCACGAGTTAACAAAGTAGCCTTCAAATGAGTACATAATACAGACATTTATCAATTTCGGTATCCGATTGTTTGAAAAATTAAATTAGTAAAGGATTTTTCGAGCTTCAACCGCAAGTAAAGGATCGCAACAGCTTTCTTTTTTTTTTTTTTCTTTTTTTTTTTACCAATGTTCCTCACCCGCACACACAGTCAAATGAACCACAGGTTAATACCACCATTAGCTCCCTTTTGACAGCGTCTCGCCTCCATGGTCCGAGCTCCAAAATGAGCAGCAACGCGTTGGGAAAGCCGATGCACAGTGGCATGGCGAAGGAAGGCAGAGGCTCGCGTTGAGACGCCGCGGAGCGGAAAAACCAGATCAATAAGGCGGAAGCAGCGCTGAAACGGAGGGGCACCGAGGAGGAGAAAAGGTCGAGTGGCCAGTTTTTGTGTCCGTGAAAGAGGAGGGACGAACGAAAGGAGACAAAGTGAGTAAAGCAAGGCCGGGCACGTGGACAGGGTCAGATTTGCAAAGTACTCCACTTCGGCGATATAGATTACGAGTTTTCGGAAAAGTGATGAATAAGGAGGGAGCTCGGTATTGGATGCTCCTTTTCGGCCGGTACGTGCACCGATACACGGTAGCCGATTCCGTATTGTTGGGATTATGGTGTTTACGGTGATGAGAGAAAGAGAAACCGATCGCCTGTACGAATTTTCCTCCAAGTGGCCTCGGAGCCCTTTGGTCTTTCTCTATTTCTCCATTGAACGAAGCTTTGCGTTTCTTACGCTTTTGGTGCGTTTCTTTTTTTTTTTTTTTATTTTTTTTTTTTTTTTCTCCCTCTCGGTGCTGCTAAACGTAACGAAAGTTGTGGGCTATCTGATTTTTTTTTTTCCTACCCTTATCGGTCTCTCTTTTTTCGATGAATCTCCGATCACCCCCGAAGATACACCAAAATGGTAATTTGACCACTAACGACGCATTTTCCTTGCAAAATAAAAAAATTTCAAGCGCCAAAAACTCGGACGATAATCCATCACTTTATCATAGAGATACACTTTCGAGGGGATGAAAGGTAAAAAAGGCACAGCCCCGAGCGTCTCGCCTACAGGGCTCCTCGAAAGGGGGCTAATCCAAAGTCGAGTGGCTGTAAATTTCCGAAAGTACCACAACGTTATCACCAAAAAAATCCAGTACAAAATCTCGAAAGCATTCTTCCACGGTATGTATATGTGTATAGGAGCGTCGTCACGTAAAAGCTTTCAGCGGACCGGCCGTGGCAACCGGATCTCCATCGGCGCGTCGATAATTATCTACACCTATCGCGTGCACCCACTCCTCTAATTTCCTCTCTCTTTCGAAGCTAATTGCCCGGGGCGCCCTTTTTTTGTCTTGCAGCCGCGGGTCTGGAAAACCGGCCGTCAGGATCGAAACGAGATACGAGCGAGATCATCAAGATAACGCCTCGGAGTGCAGGATCAACGGGCCAACCGACGCCGTTTAACGTTTGACGCGCACGTATATACGTGCTCGCACACCCGACGAATATTCAAGATTTTTCCCCAGATGTTGGAGATCGCGGCCCAACGATTGCGCTAAATGCGAGGATGACGTGTGTGCTCACTTGGCAGGGAGGATAACACGAGCGTGACACGTTAATTGCTACACAGACCGTAACCTTTTTACGCGGCCCCGTGTTTTGAGCATACATCCAAAGGACGTATCATGCACTGGTATGTAATTTTCACACGTATATCGGGCCGATCGAGCAGTACTCACCGTGGAGGAGTCCAAACTTTCCCGGCGTCCGGCATATACAATACCCGTACCTGCGGAAAGCTCCACCTACCTTGTTACTACAGCCGCGTAAAAATACCTCCAACAAATTCCACAGCTCCATACCCACCGTTTACTGCACACATTGCAATAGGGATGAGAGACCAACCATTCGAGTTCGGACGCCCGTGTTACCAAAAAAAAAAAAAAAAAAAAATGGTGAAGGCAAGAAGACTCCACGGGATGAGAGCCACCGGTGCCGCACTGCGGAGGGTAAATTACCCCTTTTGTACAGAAAGAGAGGAAGAAAGTTGTGGCAGAGAGAAAACCAGCCTCATCCCGGGCGCCTCCCTTTTTCTCTCATTTATTATTCGAGTTGCTCCCTGTAGGAGACGAGGAGTAGGAGGGAGCTCTGTCTAGCTGCTTTTAACCCTCTATTCCCTCGCTCGTGTATATATACGCACAGTCCATCCTCGTCGTCGTTGTCGTCATCGTTACCGCTGCTCCAAGTTAATTAACTGTGTATACTCCCGCTGCCGTTGCTGCTGCTGCTACTACAACTCTCTCTCTCTCATCTTCTGTTGTCTCGCTCCCGCCAATTGCCGTCGAGATTCGGTATAGCCAGGGCGTCCTCCCTCGCCTCGCGTATCGCATCATCTCCTCTTCCTCTTTTGTGCTTTGATTTTCCATACCAGTGTGTATATTCGATACAACGTACCACGACATTGCCCCCCGTACATGTATATTGTTCGTGCATGTATAGGTGTGTCCCTCTCTCATCAGACTGCGGTCACGGGTGTCTCCTTCTCATCAGCTGCAATGAGCTTTCACTTGGTTATCCCGTACATGTGGTACCTACATTATAACTATGTACATGCGTCCAAAGGGCTGGTATTTTACGTGCTTGTATCCGTTCAATGCGTCTAGAAGATAAATAACGCCTGATGTATACACGACAGCGAATAAAAGATAAAGAGCTATATATACGGGGTGAACTGTTCACGAGTAACGAAGAAGGAAAGCGGGGGAGCTCCAGCCAGCCTCCGGGGTTTCGCTCCGCGTGGAGGGTTTATCGACTCCCGTTTTCATCCTGTATTCCTCCTCTTAAATCACGCGGCATGATTTCATCGAGTTACAACCGTAAGTATAGACTGTGGGCACTTTACGCGAAACAATTACTTTTTAAACTCTGAGCGATTCGTGAAGGTTTACCGATTTTTTTTGGGGGTACTCTTTCTCGTTTGTGATTTTTTTCTTATTTTTCTTACCATCGAAGTGACAATGGAACATTGGCTCTTCCCTTGCATTGATCTCCCTAATCGTTCGCTCGATTGCAAATGTAAGTATATACGTTCAACTACACAATGTACACTGTACATCATACGGCTACGTATAGGTGTAGTCTTCATGATGGATCACAAAATATCACGACCACCGTACGACTACCGAATAGATAAATTATACCAGCCCAACGGAGGTGGATGCGCCACTTTGAAAGCCAAGCGTTTGCGAATGAAGCTAATTTAACGAGAGAGAGAGAGAGAGAGAGGGATGTGTGTACACCACCGTAATTGTCATCCGGATGAGTTAGCTCGCCCGGAGAGCCGATCGTCGTTGATCTTCCCCTCTGCCGTTCTACTTTGATTCCTCGTCTCTCGCTCTGTACGCGCCACGGATACGTGCCTCTGAGTATCGACTGCAGGTGCTTTTACTCTATACTGTTCGGGATGTATCAATGACGATCGCCAGCTTTCAAGTTTCCCTGTCGAATCGATTTGGTGTTTGTTGCGGTGGTTTTCATCAGTGTACGGCCATACGAATGACCGTACGATTCGTTACCCAGCTATACTCAACGATGAGTTGATCCTAAGCTTGTTCCATTCGCATGGGTCAGATTTTTGCGTGTGCATTGTAACTATTCGAATAGTGGGATGCCCTGTAGCTCCACATTTTCCCCGTACAAACAGAGACAAAATTTAATTTCGTTTCCTCCCGTTACGTGTGTAGGTGCACAAACATACATGTACACTTTTGGAGAAACCAAGTGCAAAAATACATGTACACTTTTGGAGAAACCAAGTGCAAAAATACATGTACACTTTTGGAGAAACCAAGTGCAAAAGGACGAATAAAGCAAAAAAAAAAAAAAAAAAAAAAAAAAAAAAGAGAAGACATATAGCAGCAGCAATATCAGCAATGGTATAGAAGAGAAAGAAAAAAAAAAAGTGTGTTACGTACGTAGGCGACAAACGCGTCCTGGGCGTTAAGCGGTACGCAAACTATCCCCGGCAGGCGCTCTCTTTCTCTCTCCCTCGGCTCGCCTGGGGCCAATTTCGCTCAAAGCCGGTATTTACCGATGCTCCGGGCGCTGTTAAATAAACTGCGAAAGGAGAATGTACAAGGGGGGAACCAGGAGGCGAGGTAAGGACCAACTAAGTGGGAATCTCCTACGCTCGGAGAGTTGGGGCACACGTGCTTTCTCACACGTACGAAACATACACACGTGTAAGAGCAGATGAGTATTTTTTTTTTTTTTTACTCGAGCGGTAAAAAAAGTCGTTCCCCTGAAACGCCATCGGATCTAATTTTCATCTCTCTCCTGTTGGCGTCTCTGTGCTTTTGGGGTCGCTGGAAGTGCTTGTGACTGCCGCTGAGTCGATTTGCAAGAACAAATGTCTGGAAATCGGGCTCTAGCTCCACCGAGGGAGTTTTGAGCTATTTGAGATTGATTGCGTGAATCTCCTTTTGTTGGCTAACTACAGTTGGTATACCTATACACACCTCAATTTAAACGGTAGAGCTTTAATTTTTATCGATACCTATATACTAACGGTACAAACATTTTGTCCAGCATCTACTACAAGACATGTCTAAGAAGAATCTTTTATCCATTTGTTGGATCTACACGTTATACTTCAGTTTTTGCGTAAAATAAATGACGTCTAAGAAAAATCTGACAGAGTGTCTGAGCTTCCGAAAACATCATTTGATGCCCCTGAAAGAAAAAAAAGGTCCTTCAAAACATAGTGACTATAATACAGTGCTTTAATTATTGGGCCTTAACAATAATTGACAACAAAGTTAACAGTATTGATCTGAAAAATGTTGTTTTAATTTAACGCCACATCAATTTCTTTCTGTTTTTTTATGGTTAGCAAGTCATTTCAAATATTGAGAATTTTATTCATTTCAACTCTGCTTTCAAAATTTGCTAATATTGCTAATAACAGAACTATTCCACTGATTTGACTAGAAAAAAAAAAAATTACAAACATAAAGTGGATAATCATTTTGCAACAAAGCAAATTACCAAATCACAAGTGAAAAATCAAGATTTACCGTTTCAAGCAGTAAACCATTAACGAAATCAACATTGCTGTTAATTATACCAACACGGAGCAAAAACTTCATCTTAAAAAAAAAAGAACTAGCCATCATATTCATCAAAGCTCTCGTTATCTCACATCGATTTTAAAAATCCATCGACAATCACGGCTCGGCTGGTAGACTACACGCGCGTAACCCATCATCACAATAAGCTCCCTCGTGCTACAGCCAACCCAATATACCTTGAAACTTCACGAACAGATTGCCAAAAGTTGCAGCACACCCCGAGAGTCCCGTATATTTACCACCACTAGTCCTGAAAAACAAGTCGCGCTTTAACTCATGGTTATCGTGCATAAAAAATCGATTAGTCGAGACACACTTGCAGAGTCCCTTATCGCCTAATCGGATCTAGACTCCACGGCGACTCCTGTAGATGTAAATGGAATAAGAAAAAAAAAAAATAAAATAACAATAACAGCAAATAAACGAGGGAAGAAAGATAAAGAGCAAAGGCTGGAATTGACTGCACGCTGCGTGCATATGTCCGTGTATCTGCAGAGACGCTCGGAGCTTCTATTTATCTCTGCTGGATACCTTTGTGCCCCGTCTCTACCTACCCCTTTTTTGCGATGCTGCTACACGTATGTACCTCCATACACCCTTGGCACCATGTGTCGCACAGTTAGTGGAGAAGGTCCGCTGTTCGTGTTGTGCTTGCTCGATAACTGCGTAATGTTACGTTTTGCTCGTTTTCGGAGCTTTTCCTTTCATCCGCAGGGCCAGGAGGTAATGGAGTTTGTAATTACTGCGTTTGCGCGGAGGCTGATCGCGAGTTTTGATAAGATCAGCGGGGCTTGAGTTTTCGCGCAGCGGTGGGTCCTCTCGTTCGGCTGTGGGTTCAATTTAATTGTCGTCCGAGTGGAATACCAGCTAAGACCTTTTTTTTTTTTTTTTGTTCGTGGGGGTTCGGTGATTTTTATGATGGGACTCAGATGAGACGAGATTACGTTTTTTAGAGATAACATCGTGGACGCTCGTATGTCACAAAATTTTGTTTCGAGAACCTGTGGGCGGATCATCGAGTGATACGTTTGATTTCATCGAGCAGTAATTGAGCTCAGACTCTGCAGCATCATGTTGCTATTCTTTTGTATGGTAAAAAATTACTTTAATACTATAGACGAACCAGTTCATCTTGGTTCACTCATGTGCACGTTGCATGATTTTTATTCGTACCACTACGTAACGGTGTTAAACTCAGTGATAAAAACTGGATACAAGAAACTCATGCATTTTTCTTTTATTTATTCATTACAAAATACAACATAATAAAATGACAAAAACGAATAATCATCACAGAGTACAGGATGGCTGTAAATTCAATTTCATTTTTGTGTAAAAAACTGCAAGAAAACGGGATGAAAAGAAAAAAAAAAAAAAAAAAAACACGAGCAAGCAAACAATACAATTTTGGTGCTCGGTACGTGGCTCGATCCCGAATACATTTAAATTGATCTGAAAATCCGCGAAAATCACAAGCCGCGTACATCGACTCTGTTCTCCTCGCTGAGCACCCCATAGCATCACCGAAAATTCAATTCCTCCGTTGTATGTAGTATACCGCTGTTACCTCGAATGCACGCCCACCAGTCGAAGCGAAAGAGCCCTCTCTCAATCCTTCCAAGCGTTCCCACGTACAATCAAATCGAAATGTGTATAGGTATAAGAGCATGGAAAAAGCGAGAAAGGCGACAATGTCTCACGTACACATATATATACATATGCGTATCTCCTCTTTATGTGAAAATCCGACGCTACGTATGTGTATTTCTGTACACATTTTTACGTACGTGCAGGCGAATAAGCGCGCTCGAAAAGGGAGTGCAGGTACGAAGGATTTCGCATGTATGTATGTATATACGTGCAGTCAACAAGCAACTAACCAGCCAGCCCAGTCAGTCAGCCATGTTTGCGGGCTTATAAAGTGGGTTCGGGCGCCGAGGATTTTTCTATTAGGGTAAAATTGGTTCTTTCAACCACCGCCAGCCCTCCCTCCTCAGCGAGCACACACACACCCCCACGAGCATTGGAAAACATCCCACTCGACTGTACACCCACACACGCGAGCATCCCCTCGCTCGTTGGCTCCTTCTTTTTTTCCCCTCCCCCTACCTCGTACACCCATTCTTCGCTCCCAGCCACAAGTGAAAATACCACAGGCGAGCTTTCTTTTCGTTTACTTCTATTTTCCATCACTTTTCACATCGCCCCTCTTTTGTGCGACGCCTACGTGCCCGTGTCTTTCTTTCTTTCAATCAGCGTTTTTTTTTTAACCACTAGCATGGAGCGCTTCCATTTGTTCGGATATACGCCTCATTTTTGTTTTACGGCTCTTTTCCAAACTTCCATTTCCAACATGCTTTTCTCGTTTTGTTGCGGCTGTTCTATATGTGTGTACAAACTCCGTTTTTCGCTGTCGGTGGCGGGTTTTTGGTTCTCGGAGCGTTGATTGGTTCCTTTGACTCTTTTTGATTTTCGCTCTTTCTCTGCGTGCGATTTGGATTTACATTGGCCAACTTTTTCCTGCTCCTTGCGCATATTTTTTTTTTTTAGAAATTTCATTTACGAACGCAACTTTTGTCGTTTTTATGAGTCTATACAACCAAATTTCCTTCTTGTCACGCGGAAGCGCTTTTTCGGCGATTTTACGACGTTATTGCTTCAATCGAACGGCTGGTATTGTTTCTTATTGATTTTCTGCAGCTGAGATATCATCAAGTTTTTGGTTGTTGTAAGAGTTGAAACGTTTATTGTTTTTTGTGCATTGTTTTCAGGCACCGCCTCAAAATCATGAAGATCCAACCTCATCAAAAGCAGAAAGGCACAAAACACTGTGGGCCATTTTTTCCACGCCACTGTTACACCGAACAATGTGACGTCGAACGAAAATATCGCTTCTCTTTCGTGAAAAAATCCCATCGCGAAGCCAAGAAGGGACAGGAGGACACCCTCCCTCTTTGGGGCAAAAATCGATATTTCCGTCAGCGGCGTTTGCTAACGTCCCTACCGCCACCCCGACGGCGCGTTCGCATAAACGAAGTTACCCGATCAAAGTGCCCGCACGAGTCTCCTCCGGGCTCTTCTTCATTTTCGTCGTGTCCCTCGTGCAGGGTACCTCAGATGCGGCTCCTCGTCTTTCCTCAATTTTTTGCGGCTGGGCCGTCGTCGGTACTCTGAGGATCCTGTCGGGAACCGTCAGTATCGATTTCCTGTACTCCGATGGGCTTCGAGGTGTTTTGGATTAGAATAGCAAAGTATGGCGTATACTTGAAAAATCTGCCCAAGCCTTCCGATTTTCGACCCGTTGGGAAGGCTGTTGTTGATTTTATACAAATTACTACTTTATTTTTTACCATAGAATATATCAAATACAGGTCGCTTGTTCCAGCGATTCATGGATTAGTTGCGTGGATATATCGATACGTCGTCAAAGTGACGGAATTTTGAAACCGTAGCATACTTATGTTTGCTTTCAAAACATTTTGGTGGCAAAATCGATTAATCGAAAGATTTGCGTCACCAAATCAACCTTCGAGTAAAAAAGAAAACGAAAACCAATTACCTCGAGGTGAAAAAAAATATCGAGCAAAAAGAAAAAAAAAGTAGTAAAACGCATTTACACGACAATGAGTACCATTACACGCGCTGCACTCGCCAATCGCCAATCTGTTGCAATCGTTTTTCAATAGACTCCCACCCTCCAGCTTCGAGTTATTAATTTTGTTAGCACACCAGTTTCGAGTTATTAATTTCGTTAGCACACCAGTTACGCTTAACGTTGTAATGGCTCCGTCATTTTTGCTTCGACATGTCACATACGTTCACATGCACGAGTGCTCCAATACATCGCAGGTTTTTTTGATCAACTTTTCTTTATACAGTTTTTCATTTGACGCATGTCGGGAAATTAAATTCTCTCAGCATATTACTCGTCACTTTTTTCATGCGTACTCTTGGTGTTCAGCTTGATTTTCGAAAAAAATTACTCACATGTATAAAAAGTACTTTCCAGATTAAATAACACCAACAGTCAAACACTGACTACGAAGACTAGAAAAACTTAGCCACATTGTATCCCACTAGGCATCGATAGAAAATACAAACTACAATCATGAACCCATTGACTCTCGAGCTAAAACAATGGCTTGCAGAGTGACTCGTCAAAAAAACATCCGAGAGCATCTCTCTTAGCCAAATGTATAAGTAATATGTATGAGCAAAACAACAGTTGTCACAGGGAAGAAGAAGAAGAAGAAGAAGAGTGGGCGACCAAAACGACGTGAAATGGGATTGATGTAATTTCGTTACTGTACGCACATGTACACATGAACTACCCTTGGAACACCAGTCGGACCAAACACAGCCCCATTGGAGATTTTTGATTCTAATGACTTATGAAGTCAAGCCAAATGACCGGGGCGTGGTTCTGTCGGTGTGTACTCTTTATCCGTGTGGGGTTATATGAGTACATGGTATGCACACACAGATGGAGAAAGTATATATACAACGAACGGCAAATCCAATAAAGTCCGAAGGGTGCACCCCCATACGTGTACGTGTATCTGTGCACAATACAATCGCTCGCCCATTAGACCTACATTGCTGTTGTAGTTTACCACTATGTACGAAGAAGACGAGTCTTTTACTTTGCCATTTTGTGAGAGCGAATAAATATTGTGGATGAGTGTATGGAGGCGCCCCTAAGTGGTGAGTCGTGGTAGGGGAAGAAACACATGATGAAGAGATCTATATATATATATATATATATATATATATATATATATATATATATATATATATATATATATATGTATGTATGGAACGGGAGCGAGAGAAGCAATTGACTTTTCATTGATTTTACGCCCGACCTGCTGCTATACTGACGGCCTCGATGAGATTTTTCCGTTTTTGCGGTCGACTGTAACCTAGGGTCCCCGTCGATGTTGGATTACTTTTTTTTTTTTTTTCTTTTCATGTAGTTCTAGCTACTTTCGCTCGAGGACATACGTGGCGAGGGTTGTGTTTACGCGGAAGCGAAGCGAGATGAGATTCGACGTGGGCAGTTATTATTAAGTTCTTTTGTTCTCACTGCTTTTTACTATAGAAAGAATACTTATTCATAGAATGGCCCAAAAATGGTATAATTGCTCAATTTTTGTACTGACAAAGGGCAATGTCTCTGTGACGGAAATTATTTTGTTTGACAGGTTCTGTCCTCGTTTCAGACGATAAGCGTATATTTTCGTAAACAAATCATCAAATTGAAACGCGTGGAACCAAACATTGGTGAATAGAATTACTCGCTCGATGAAACAATAAGTAAGTACTAAAGTACCGAGTGATGGTAAACTAACATTGACCAAATTTTTTTTTGTAGCTTGTAAGTAATCATACGTCAACAGAAGGAAAAAGTTGATTTTAAGTTATCATACATTTATAAAAACATTTCCTTTCCTCAACTATATTTTTTTCCATTAAAATGCTTGGGTGAAATCATCGTAAATTTGTATCACTCGAATAGGGCGATAAAACTTGATTTGAAATTTAATGCCAGGACAAAGGGAGTCAAAAGCGTAAAAAGAACAATTTGCATGCTCGTACACGTCAGCATGGGGTAAACCAAGCAAAAATCTGCCCCCTCGAGTCGTGGGGGAGACGGAAAAGAGCCACAACTTTTCCTTATCGAAAATAAGTCGTTAGCGAGCCTTTCATCTCGCTAAACGAGTTTTCGCGGCACACCGCGCGCAAACTTCTTCCCCCGACACACGTGACTTTTTACATTTTTTTTCTGCTCGACGACCCACACACACTTTCCAACTTTTTTATACGTGCGCTAACTAAAAAACGTCTACGCTCCGTTGGCTAGACCTGCCTCGCTTTAAGAGATTTTTCAATTTGCGCCCGGCAAAACTAAATTAATCCAAACTACGCAGTTGCAGCCTAAGCTAGGTTTCTTTTTGTTTTTTTTTTTTTTTTTTTTTTTTTTTTCATGTCGAGTGGCAAATTTTTTGACACACAAATGCGTAGAGAATTGGA
Organism: Copidosoma floridanum; assembly: GCF_036245765.1. Taxonomy (NCBI): domain Eukaryota; kingdom Metazoa; phylum Arthropoda; class Insecta; order Hymenoptera; family Encyrtidae; genus Copidosoma; species Copidosoma floridanum. The sequence goes on from NW_028321878.1 coordinate 8,507,911, forward strand.
TTTTCCTCATTTTTCCGGAAAAGTTTCCGGTAACTTTGTTCAACGAAAAGCGCGTTTTAATACAAACCAAATGAGGCTGCAGAGTGACTCTTACTTTGCAACGATGGTAGACACGTGATCTGTATCTCCATATTATATCCACGTAATGCGTGAACGAAGATTATGAATTGATGAAAAAAAAAAAAAAAAAAAAAAGCATCGGAATAAAAGAGAGAGCCGCACAGCCACAAATCAATAAACTATTTTATCTGAGTCACATGTATACGTGCACACACAGAGTTTGTGCAAACAAGAAAGCGATATAAATAATGAGCCAAGCAAGCGTAACAAAAGTATGAGCTATTATTTTGTTTTTCCACGGTATAGTGCGACGAATTATTATATACATCCAGCATAAGCACGCGGACGTCAAACGGAATTAACAAATCAATCATTTCACAACAATCATATGCGATACCCGAAGCAATTGGAGTGAAAAAAAAAAACAAAAAAAAAAAAAAAAAGAAACTTGTAAACTGTACGTATTCACATCGGTACTTTTGAATCGGAAGTTAATTATAACCCAGCTATTGGAGCGAAAAAACCAAAAGTTTAAAAAACACAGCCTCAGCTTGGCGATACCCTTCAAGCGTACAGTCAGGCTCTGTCCGTATATATCAACAGGGCAGCGTTCGGAGGCAGAGGGTTCCCGCGTGCAAGCGTAAGCACACACGCATAATATGTGTGTATAAGTAAAACTCATCCCCGTCGCACAGGAGGGTTGAATTTTAATGGGAAACTAACGGTTCGCCGCGACTCCTCGTCCCTGACAGACACACACACACACACACACGAGAGAGAGATATATATACATGTGTATTATACGCCCCGCAGAAGAGAAGTTGAGCTTGCACAATGCGCCCATGGCACAGGGGGCGGGAGGGGGAAAACCTGCAGAGCGAGAGCGAGAAATCCTCTTAGCCGGAGTGACGTCTTTACGCAATTACTCGGTAATTGGGCGGCCTTATCTCTTGTTCTCCGCAGCGTGCCGCTCGCTTCTGCTCTTTTCCCATGTATATATATATACGGGGTAGCGGGCGTCTTGCGAAGGGGTGGTGTGCCGCTGGATTCTGCTGTACTGCTGTTGTTGTTGCTGTTTTCCACTGTACACGGCACAATCTAATTGGACAATGAATTGTTGCGCGTGTGATTAATACAGCACGCACGTTTGAAGTTCAGGCATATACGTGTATGTACATAAATACACTGGTGATGGGAGCGCGTTGAAGTGATGCGTAATCTTTTATTATTAATGTAGCTGTCTATTGTATCACAATAATAAATGGATCATGTAGTATGAGAAATGGGTATTCTGCATAAGGTAAAAGTCATTTTTTTAATAAATTTTACTGTGTCGCATCGCACTTCAAAAAGACAGGAATCTTTTTGATTTTTTATCCAATTTTAATTTTGTTAAAGCTTGTAGTACCCTTTGGATAATTTAACATAATATCACTATGGAAAAATTTCAAAAATATTCAAGGCGTAATTATTGATGCAATTTTTTACTGCAAGGACTCGAGAAATCGCGAAAAGCCGATATATTTTCTTATAAACTATTGCATCTATGTAATTATGCCTTGAATATTTTTGAAATTTTTCCATGGTGACCTTATGTTAAATTGTCATTATTTAAAATAAAAAATCAAAAAGATTTCTATCTTTTGTGAGTGTGATTCTAAAATTAAGGATTAAGTACTCAGGAGTAACGTGGTAAATTTTATATAATTATTTTTTTTTTATTTTTTTATCTAATCAAGTAGCCCTTAACCATATTACACTATCCCTTTATTATTACATTAAATCAGAGAAAATTATAAATTTAAATAAATTGTAAGCTATACAGTGGTAGGGAGCCACCTTGAGGCTTGTGGTTGGAATCAATATTTTTCGTAAAATCCTTGAAGGCAGTGGGTAGTCAAAAGGTGAAATGTTGCACTTTGTTATCTGCTTACAAAGCAATGCATAGTGTAGTAAAGTTCAAGGTCCACTCTATAATGTTAATCATAGAAATCATCCAATTATTAGAGATATAAGTAACTCTAAACGAAAAAGCTACATTTTTATCTGTTGGACCGCCACTGCATTATTTCATCTAACAAATAAACTAAGAACACATTAGAGGACGGTATCTATCTCGTCGTTTTATTACTGATTACATAAATCATCTTATGATTAGAGACACTAGCAACTTAGTAGAAAAAATCTAATGTGTGTGCTCTTGTACGATATAATAACTCTTGGGGTTGGTTTGATGTTTTACTAAGAAGTGAAAATTTATTTTTTACATTTTTTTATTGGTGGAAAAACTAGTGTGTAACTTCGTCAGTTGTTAAATAACCAAAGTAAAAAGTACAATCTAGTAGTGGAATTTAAATTTGTTATCAAGAACATGAGTTTCTTATTCTGAATCGCCAATGTCTCCAGTTGTCAGACAATGTCTCACCGATAATGCGAGATAGGACAAGTTCTGTGCTTATAATTACTTGAATTTCCCGCAATTTGTCAATAATTAGCGTATTGAAGCTTTGAGTTATTTTTCAAAGTATAACATTATTTTTAAAAACTTGAATCATAAAAAAGTTAATCACCAATGTAAGAAGGTAACCTTACGACGTTTAAGTAAATAATTGTGTAAACGAAATGACGATCGAGTCCATCGCCAAAGTAAATAAACGCCAATGGAAGCCATTTCTCGACGGCTTATTGCATCTTCCACACTGTACGTACATATAACTATATAAACTCCAACGTCTTTCTCACCAAGCATCGGTCCTCCAAGACACTCCCTCCCACGCCTCGCACACACTCTTCTCGAAGATGTCGAGCGAAAAGGTCGACGTCGAGTTATCGAAATCGAGAAATAATTAAATGAAAGCATTTTAACCCCCCTCCCACCATCTCACGACTCCATCTTCCACTCTTCACCTTGCCGTTTCTTGATGAGCGTCTTAACGAGGTTCTGCCGAATTATCAGCAATTATCGAGCCTTCGGTGTTAACTGGGTTAGCTCGCGCGATGAAGTTGGAAAAGGCGCAGGACTAAATGCATTTTCTCGCTCGCGAGCACGCGGAGGCCTGGTGTCTGTGTGTACAAGCGTAGCGGTAATTTATTTATCTAATGAGGCTTTTTTTTTTGGTACTTTATAATGTTTGTTCATTAAATGAGTTCATGAGATCTTTGACATTGCATTGAAAGTGGATGTTTTTCTAAGTTTTGTCCATTTTAGTATGACCCTATATGTGTCAGGCGCGCCTCACGTGCTCTCTTTGACAACATTTTTTAATGGATGATTTTTTTTTTTTACAATTGATAGCGTTAACTGTTTTTAATTTTATATACTCTCATTAGCACGTTAAACAATGACAAAAGATTCTTTGCCTCTGTCATTGAGGTATGAAAACTAAAACTTGGCTTATTGATAACCGTACAAATAATTTAAGCTGCTCTAATACGTGTTTTTTAATTTAGTTTACGGGCTTTATTTTTATGATGACAAGTAGAAAAGCAAATCCCACACATCAAAATGCATACATATATGTGAGTTGGGCCAAAATGTGCATACTCACGCGTATAAGTATGGAAAACATATACATTTCTTTGTATATAATAAGCGGACATTATACGCGCAATTGTGCATACAGTGAACCGAAACGAAGATATTCAGAGCAGGATCGCATCGAATTACACAATACGATCCCGGGCGTTTCCGCGCCTGTATACGTGTACCTCGTGTATTGTAAACTAGCCGGATTCCTGTTACACGGTCTCATTCTCGTATCGACGGACAAACGAGCCTCCTCGAGAGGACTTTGAAAAAAGTCGCGCTACGAGCTATTTTTCTCTCCATTATCGTATACAGATGCATGAACACGCTCTGGTTGCTCGTTCACGAGTTTACCCGGACGGACAGTGAGCCCCGCGGCGATCATCGCGAATGAAAAGAAGCGCGCAGTTGCCGATGCGATTCTCGAGAAAAACGAGATGAGGAGATTTCCCATTGTCGGGTGCTTTTCTCCTGTCACGCACCTACCTAGCTACCTGTATTTTTCGCATCCATTTCTTTTTTTTTTTTTTTTTTTTTTTTTTTCCTTCACAAATTTACATCAGTTCCCAGAAACGCTCGATCCGATTCTCCTCACGCGGAGACACTTAACCCAGTTCCCTTTCACCTGCATGACTCGATCAAAGGACCGTCGAACCCTTCCAGTTTATAAAATCGCCGCACGACACTTACGATAAATTTCAAACAACCGTCAACTTTCCATGGGCGAAAGGAAGGAAAAAAAAAAAAATCCATCCCTCGGCCCCAAAGTCCCCACGAGGTACCGTCCGAACGTTAAAAAGTACCCAAACGCGTTACCGAGCATTAAAACACCCCTAAACGCATTAAGAACAACATCCCCGCGTGTGTACAAGGGCGTACCCATACACATAGCGGCGTGAAAGAGGAACAACCGCTCCGCTAACGAGTCGAGTTTTAATCCTTAAACATCATCCGTGGGTACGGTTTCGCAGCCATTAAACCTCACGCTGGATTGGCCGGCGCGCCCGAGCCCACCCCTCGCCTTACACCCCGAACCAACCACCGGCATTGTCCGTGTGCACGCGTGTGTATACCGTGTGTGTACGCGGAAAAAAAAAAAAAAAAAAAAAAGAAAACAGCTAGCACAATACGCACAAAAGAGGATCTCTGGGTGCATGTATGTACATTATATATACCTACTTGGGTACTCGGCGAGAGGAGCGAGAGTAAGTATTTTGACACCCCGGTAAGTATATAATAAAAATAGGCGCAGCATGTGGCGAGGCCCCGGCCAATTAGGCAGCGTCGGCGACGGAAAAAGAAGATAGAGGAAGAAGACGGTCACGGACAACGGGCCCTTACCCACAGGGTGGTGTGGTACCTATATACCACGAGTCTTTTTACGCGGAGAGTATAGCGCACCGAGAGACGACGCGCCCGCTCGAACGCCTTGTCTGTATGGCGGAGAGAAAGGGCGTTGTTGTTCACGCCTTTCCATTTTTTTTTTACTCCCATTCTTCTTGCCGCGCCCGCGTGTGTATATGCTCTTTATTGTTCGTAGAGCGCACGCTCTTCCAATGCATATCACGAGCCTCGATGATCACTCTGACGCTTCCATGATTCTCCCGTGCGTGCGTGCAGCGATCGTGGCCAAAGAGCCATAATCGTCGCGGCCTCCCATTGTCGACCGCCTTGTTTGCTCTTCTTTATTTCTTTTCTTTTTCGGGAGTACATATGTACATCCACCGAGGGTGGCACGGAAACTTCCAATGGGAATCAGAGGGGCAACTTTGTTCATCTGCGCGAGGGTGATGCAATGTTGTAATTTTACTGTTTAACTATACCGAGCACTCGTGCGATGTTTGTAGGAGGTGCGACGATAATACAGTAATCCGGGTGTTGTTAAAAAGCTCGTAAGAGCTTGCGTCAATGAGAGCTGATAATTATCGTATCGCAGTTTGAAAAAAAAAAATAATAATAATAATAATGTTCACGCACGTGACGAGCTTATAAATGTGCTCTTTATTTAAATGATTGATAAAGTTTTTTTTTTTTTTTGGACTACAACAACAAAAAAAACATCAGCGTGAGGCTACGCATGAATTGACGTCGAGAAAAATCTATGGGTTGAGATCTGTGGATTAAAACTGATCCGGAATTTACTTATCGAGTGGTCAATTAACCTCGGGCCAATGAAAAATATCTCAATCTTTTTACACGTGTAAAAATACAGTGGGACAAAATTTTACCTTTAATTCCTGAATACGTAACAGTAAAAATAACATGTGATCCTTGTTGGTTTCACATTTTAAAGTTTCTTTTTAAAGATCAGTTGAAATCATTGAATTAAAATTTGCTAAAAATTATTTTACGATTACGATTATGTCGATTTGTTAATCAAGTTTATCGAAGATTGACAAAATCTAAAAAAACCACAGCATCTGCCACTGGCTTGTGCAACAGCAAGAAAATGATCAAGTAACGAATTAACTGTCGAAATGAATTGCTAAAATTTTATGCCAACGGCTGATAACAAGTTCTCAATTATTTTCGGTAAGAAAAAATTTTACAGCCTTAAATTTTTTTTTCAAATGTATTTGCAATTAGCTGCTCTCTTAGATAATTATCTTGAACTGCAATGATTAAAAACGTGATGAAAAAGTTTAAGAGCCTTGATCGTTGGTAGGTCTCAAGTTCTAAGAGAAGTACAATCCAATACACTGCCAGACATCACCGACTCGATCTCATTTTTTGTTTGAATTAAGTGGAAAGGTACCTACATTTGTTACTTATCATTTTTCGATATTACACAAATTTTTATCGAACAATGGTCGCAAGAATACTCACAGTGAAGCACCTGTTATTTTGGTTTGGGGGAAAAACCGAACTGTGGTTGTTGAACAACTTTTTTTTATCCTGTTGTATCTTTATTACTATTCATCAAACAATGTGCAAAGTTATTTTAATATCGCGATATCGTTAAATTTGGCTTCGATAAACAATCTTTTTTGTTCCTCAATATTGATATTAAAGAAAATCCTTCATACTAATTAATACGTGATATAAATATAAATAATTTGCCAATGAATTATTAATGTAAGTACACTAATCATTTAAAATTTATAAAATTTAACTATTATTTTAACAGCTATCAAGAGCAAGGTTGGTCAGAATTAAATAATTGATTTATTCATAAAAAAAGTACTTATAAATATAACGGTATTAAATAAAATGTTACATTTATAAATCTGTGTAAATGTAGTATTTCCCCAAGCTTAGTTTGCAAAAAAAAAAAAAATAAGTCCAACAGGTGGTACGAATCACTACTGAAATTCTTTTGTACGGAGCAATAAAATAAACACGTGTCAAAGAATCACGCTCGAGAGCTCAATGAGTTTTCCTCATGAGAATTGGCTCCAATCAATGGGATGTCCATTATTCGCACGAATATCGCGCAGAGTCGGTAATTATAGCAAAGTGTCGATCTACCCTAGAAAGAAAAAAAATTATCTAGAGAGAAATCGAATGCCGCTTAAGACAAAACGCATCAATCGACGGTGATTACTGCCCTCGTTTGACTTTGCCGATTTCCCTTGCACAAGAGAAAACGCGAAAGCCACCTCGTACTATACGTATATATATATGTGCACTTGCAGCGTCGTCTTGAAATCTAATGATGAAATTTCAGAATAGTCGTGACTACCGGGCCATCGCCTAATAGTATAGGCAATTCATAGATCGCTGAGTCAATTTCTATTAGCGATTAACGTTTCTCGTCCTCGTCGACGATGGCGATAAGAAGGACGCCCCATGCGCTTAAGCCATAAGGGAAAGACAATCTCCCGAGAGGAGATGGCCTGAGAGCTTTTTTCCAATTTACCCAAGATCTATTTCCTATCGACGCTACTCTGCACTTGACTGCTGTCCGCCCCGCCCTCCGTCTTCGGCTTTCATCTCTTTCTCTCCCTCTTTCTGTGTCTTGCTCTAACTCTTTCAAATTACTTGCATCCCGTTCGTAAAATATTTATTGTTTCCCCAATGAAAGAGGTCGAGAAGAATCGTGAAAAACACTCGTTTTGGGTAAAAATTCATTTAGAGATTACTTACGTCATTGAAGATGCAAGAGAAATTACCGGCTGAAACTAACTCTAGTATATGATTATGTAAGTTTTGTTATAAACTTTCGCTCTGCATTACTGATGAGCAAACCTATGAGCAGCAAACCTAATGTAATTGCATGTAATGTTGGTTTGGAATAGAGAAATCTTCGATAAAAGCCGATTTTATAGCACCGCGAAAATAATTATAAACTAGTACTTGATAGCTCGTGCGCGGATTAAAAAATTGAAATTCCCAGACAAATGAGAAAAGTGCATAACAAGTTCAGCGTTAGGTCGTTACGTCAACGTTTCCCCTCGATTTCCCGGAGGAAGCTTGACGGCAAGGAGGACACTTGTAATCAACTAAAAATATAATGACGAGCCGATGAAGGGGAGAAAAAAATAAAAGTGACCGGAAAGCCCTGCTAGCACGAAAACGCCCGGAAGAAAAAAAGAAGAAGGAACGAGCAAGTCGCAAGGTTCTATGGAGCTAAGTGATGAAGTCAGAGAAGGAGGAAGAGGAGGGCGCGGAAAAGAGAGCGAAAGCAAGGTAAAGAGAGATCCTTGGGAGAAAATGGTCTGCGATGTGGATGTACATACCATATATAAGTAGATACACTGGAAGGGCGTGGACGGACAGTAGGTTGGTTATACGTACAGCGGAGTAAGAGTTGAGACTCTTCGTTTAGCTCTGAAATCGGGAGGTAATTTTGCCTTGGCTAACGTCGTTTCATCTCTAATGAACTTCTCCAAGTCGTATTTCTCCGTCTCATCCCTCTCCGTCAGCTACACACACATACACCTGTGAGCTTTTTTCGCACCTCAGCTAGCCCCTCGAAAAGGGGATGGACACACCATCTTCGTCTCGTCACGCCCTCACCTTTTTTTTTTTTTAAACTTGTTTATCATCCTTTCGCGCCAGGTGGACTTTTTTTATATGCGAAAGCGCAGAAGCTTCTCGTTTCTAATTTCCTCCTCGCGGCTTTCGCTCTCGTCTCTGCACTTGGGTGAGCAACTTTTTCTTTTCATTTTTATTCTCTTTTTTTTTTTTTTTTTTTTTTTTTTCTTCTGGGTTCCTTTAATTGTGCGCTCCACTTGCTAATTGCTGGAGCGAACTTTCTACCGAGGCGCAGGTGAGAGAAAAACTACTTTGCAGCGAATAATTTTTAATGGGCGAGCATTAAACTCTACGAAGGCTGGGCGCGCGTTTCTCAAACCTGTTAAAAGGTGAAAATTTGATAAACGTATGGTCTTTTTCCTTGATGAATGGGTAGTCTTTTCAGTTTTTGTTTATCAAGGCTACTTTTTATCATCTATAAGTAAACAAAATACCTGCTCAACGAGAAAATAAAAGAATTACAATTTTACAACTTCTTCTTTTCCAAAAATAAGATGTCAAAAATTGCATCTCAAGTCTATTTACACTAGTTATCATAAGTTACTGGGTTTGGCCCAGTACACAAATTTTCTCCTTGATTTTCTTCATGAAAAACTTGGTAATGTATATCCAAAATTGAAATAGTGCTAAAGTAACTTAATATGGGAGCATCACTTAGAAAAAACTCTTCGTACAATTCATGTAGCAATCAGGATTTAAATTGCTCGAAAAATAAGAAGGCTTCATTAAGGGAAAAAAGGATTATCTAAAATAAATATTGAAATACACCCTAGAAAATCACGTTGGAAAACAACTGGCCTCGCGTGAGGGCAATCGTATAAAAAGTTCGGTGACCCGTTGCGATAGAATACAAAGTGTCCAACCTGTACCGAAAACATAACAAGTTGAGCGATTTCGTGGACTCTCGCAGGCATGCAAGCCAAACGTATTTTTTCCTCTATCGGCTTTTTTTATCAACGCAACGTATAAAGCTCGCGGTTATTTCAATGTCGTATGATGTATTGTATTGAGCCATCGGTGTCGAGCCCACTTAGATTGCTTTTAGTTATTATTATTACTGGAAGACAAATGTATTTAATCTGATCGCGCGGCACGTTGTTGCTTATCGCACGTGTCGAGCTGAAGGGTCAAGAGGGTTGCTCAATCGTATAAGTCAGGTATTATTATCAACATTAGATATTCATCTACGGTTCGTGTGTGAAAGCCTTTTTTTTTTTTGTATATAAAATTGATTTTTATCCATTGGCAATATATACTTGTACGTAATAGGTACTGCAAGTGTATATCATCTCGATAAATAGCACGGATCTTCGATGATTGCATAAATACTTGTGTTTTTCATGATTAGTTGTGTCAGAAATAAGCAATGCCGCAATGCATGACAAAATCTACAGTAGCTTTGGAAGATAAAGCTCACGATAAGATCTAAATTGACTGACAGATTTATCTCCCGGTGTTGCCGGTCGAAGAAAAGCAGCGATAATCCTATTTAGGCTATTGTTGTTGTTATTGCCTCTTCGTCTCTGCCAATGCTGCCAATTGGGTGTATCTTGTACGTGTACATGTATATTTTCAAGAACTTACATACGAGTAAAATACACGCTTTTTATTATCACTGACGTCAATTAATGGAGTATCGCAACAACTCTCTGATGCTCCCGGCTGTTGTAACTAAGACCATCATTCGGTTTTTTGTTTGGTATTATTGAGCATTTTGTTATTCATCAAGCGGAAGATGACGCCTTGTTCTTTACAGATTCGAAAAATCATTCCGCTTTCCTATAGCCTCTGACTTATTTTTATTTTTTAACTCGAGATTGTGCATGCAACTTGTTTAAGTGCGATTCGGTACACTCGAATGGTTGGTTAATTTTATGATTGGACCTTGTTTCCATATTAGATGAAATCTCACTATATCCGTCCCAAAATTTTTTTACACTGATCACTTTTTTACGTCTTGGCACTTTTATCGTTATCATTGTAGTCAGATCCCAATTCTTTAGATTAAAAAACAATAACTCTAGTAAATTAGTATCGTCGTACGTTATCATAAGCCCCTTACATTTCGCTGTTGTGAAAAAAAATTTCTTTTAGAATTTGATACTAAAAACGTACCCTCTGAGTTATACTTCTCCAATCAAATCCAGAGTAAGCGCATTTTCGAAATAAAATTCAGGTTTAATATCATATTATTCTCGACTGATAATCTAACCCAGAATGTGGTTTTTTCCTGGTAAAAGTAAAAAAAATTATCACGTCAACGACTTTTTGAATTGTAACAAATAAGAAATCATTTTTATCCTCAGAGTAACGTAACAGTTCAGAAAAGCTTTACGCACTTATGATACTTTTCCTCTATGGTAAATAGAAAAAGCGTCACTAACACTGCAGAGTTTGAGGAAATGAGTCGCAATTTTTTGCAATAGATCTTTCTTTCATAAAGCTGTTTTATTTCCTGGTGGAGCGACAACCGCAGTTCAATCATTAAATTACGCAACTAGTAGTATCAAACGACGTGTTTTTATTTGTACGAAAAATAAGTGATTTAATGAGTATACTATCGAAAAGTATTCAATTTTACTGTCCAATTTTTTATCAACACACAAGTTTGTTATTTATGGTATGGCAGGTATAGAAATAAAGGATATGAAATAACTTGGTGAAGGAAAAAGAAAACTGTAAATTAATACGTTTATAGTTTGTCATACCATATTATATCAGGTGAACGCATTATAGGAAACAATAATGTGATGGAGGTTAAGTTAATTATGCCAGAGAGTAAACGGATTAAAAAAACTAAAGATGGACATATTGTTTTCAAATGAAATAATAAATGCATGTGTTTGAACAATTACATTTGACGATAGAATGGAGGCCTTTCGTCGAAATAATATTTTCGCATTCAAAAATATTTATGCAATACTCCAACCATAAATTCAATTGCGCGTTTCAAATATTTCGAAAATAATGATATTACTTTTTCTCTGTGATTCAGGGTTACAGTGACATTATGTAAAATATAATAAATGTCGAAATAGGTAGAGCAAATCAAATGGCTCGATTTCAAATGATAAATATTTGTTGTGCTACTATAACAAATGGCTTCTTTTTTCTTGAAACAATTAATTACCTTCGAAAATGATGTGTAAATTAAGAAGTCAACGATAAGACGTAATGCTGATAAAATAATGTTCGACAGATTGTAAGCAAAATCTTACAAAATAAAAATGAAACAACTATATTTTCTTTGTTGGCACAATGATAAGGTATAAATACCTTGTGTACTTCAAACATCTGATATTACATAAATTTTAACTACGAGGATAATTTTTTGATGTTCAAAAACCTTTTTGATTAAGACACTGTATTCAGTAAATATAAAAGCTGTTTGAACAGACAAATCGATATGTATCAATATAGTAAAATACGATGTATGGAATGAAAAAAAATTAAAATGACCACGAAATAAAAAGATCAATCGATACGCCGAGTCAGGGCCTAACACTGACTCGTTAGCGTAAATGAGAATCATCTAGATGGATTACATGGCACAACCTCTTGTATTATAAGGTCATGGCTGAGTTTTAGGGGCGGGACTCGGCGATTTTAATGATGTAAGCGCACTTCGCAGTTTTATACGCAACTCGTACTTAAGCGTAAGCTAAACGAGTGGCTGATGAAATTTTTACTCATTCCGAACGACATTCGATTTCCGCTCAAGAGGGATATATATATATCTCTTATGCGCATACTAGCACTCTGATACAAACACGATACGTACCGCGTGTATACGTAATATGCATGCAGGCGAATGTCAACTCTTGTATCTCTATGGTCAATATTTTGCTCAGCGCGTGGCTCACCTGTTCCGGGAATGGTGGTGGGAGGTACATCTTGGAGTATCTACGTCTCGGGGAAATTTTTATTTATCTACACGTAAAGTCTGATGAAATTTCTGGAATCCGTGTATGAGAAGCTTGCAAGTGGCACGTGTGATAAAAATTAATTTTTGGAGATACGAGGAATTACAATTTCCCAAAGTCAGATCAAATGCAATGGGGTCAAGGATATCCGTGGGTTTTTTACCGGTCCATGAACTGCAGTGGATAACAATTAAAAAAATTTAGTTCAGAAAACTTTTGTTTAACCAATACATACAATATTATTGATGAGGAAAAATACGATACAGACAACAAGAAATGACGTTTGTGAATTTTCTTGTGTACTAACATATTATACTGATGTAGTCAAAATACGCGATGTTTTGGCTTTTTCGGATAATCGTGGTGGTGGGAAATTAAAAAACCACCCATAATTATCCAAATACATTTACTATAACATATTAAAGGTCATAATTATGTACTCCGTCAGCTGTCATAGGTAAAATTTTAATCAAGTAACGTTTATATTCAATATCATATGAAAGTTACATTACTTTTTCAATTACAGTAGGAAGGTAACAAAAAAAAAAATATATATATATTTTTAACTACAATTTAAATAACAATCACTATCTGGAAGTAGAATAGTGGGGAGGGGAGGTTCGTACGCGCTTGCAAAAAGTAAAGAGAGAGCAGCCTTTTTACGTTTCAGATGTATTAATGCAACACGTAATGTAATCGTATAAAAGCCGGCACGAAGTCAGAGGCAAGATCAGTACAGACCCAAATGCGTCAGTGTTAAGTGTCTCAAAGCATTTCTCTGTCTTCGATTCTGTCCGGTTTTTCGACTATCGGATTTCGCAGAGTTTTCTCCTGTCTTGCAGTGAATCTTTGTTGCATTTTCCTTTTGATTACTTATCTACGATTTCTGGAGATACCCATATCCAGCCATGTACAAGTACAATAGAACTAAGAAGACCAAGATCGACTATGCCCAGTTTAGAACGGAGGTTTCCAAACGAAGAAGATCAGCCGCCACGCGGGAACTGAGTAAGTTGAGGCAGCATTTATAAAATTCGTAACAGATTCAAGTGGAGTAACAGCAATGAACACAATTTTTCAATCACAATCACTCTGTCATATTGAAACTACCGCTTTAGCTGAAGTACAAATATTTTTGTATAAATTATACACATTCGAGTAATCGGAAAATTTCAATTTTTCAAACACAACATACATGAAGTTGAACAAAGGATCATTTTCATAAATGAAATTGCAGCGAAAATCGCCTACTCGGCCCCGCACAGTATTATCTCCCTGGCGGAGGGTATGCCGAACGAAGAAACCTTCCCGTTCAGCGAGATCTCGATAAAGCTGGTCGACGGCTCCGACTTCGTCCTGGAAGGCGAGGACCTGGCTGCCTCGCTCCAGTACATCCCAAGTCAGGGTTACCCACCTCTGCTGCAGGTAAGCTTTTTTTTTTTTATCCCCCAGCTTGCGTGGAATAAAATTATTTCGTTGAAACGCTTCCGCACGATTGGCTCTGATTTTATCGAATAAGGAGCAGAAGGAAAAAAAACAAATTAGATCCGAGCGGGATATTTTTTTTCAGTTCTCGTAAAGAGATTTGTTCGAAAAAAAAAAAAAAAAAACTTAAATAACGGAGTCCTTTGATCGTAGGCTATACGAGAGTTTCAAAGGAAAGCCCATTCGCCGCCTATGTGGGAGAACCGCGAAGTGGTTATTGTCGCGGGTGGCCAGGACGGGCTGAGCAAGGCTCTAGAGGCCATCATCGGGCCCGGCGATCCCATCCTGGTGCAGAATCCATTCTATCCTGGTGCCAGCGTTGTCGTGAGTTGATCTCTTTTTTTTTTTGAATAGTTGTGGTTTCCATCATTTGAAAAAAATTTTAATTTTTAATAATACTTTGTTTGCAAGTCTTTATATTAAAGTATATGACAAATTGTATGAAACGCCACCCACCTCCGAAAGGGTTTTCAAGTTACCGGGTTGAATAGTAAAAAAAAAAAGAAAAGAAAAAGGAGTGTTAAAAAGAAATTAAAAATGTCGGTACATCGTGTCCAGATTGCCCCGCACGAGGCGGAACTCATTCCGATAGAGCAGGACGAGTTGGGCTTGATTCCACAGTGCCTTCGCGAGCGTCTGAAGGAGCGCAAGGCTTCCGGCCTCAAGATGCCCAAGCTCATGTACATCAACGCCACCGGCGCCAATCCCACGGGCACCGTGATGCCACTCGAGCGCAGACACGAGATCTACAGGCTCGCTTGCGAGTACAATTTCCTCATCCTCGACGACGATCCTTATCACTTCATGTACTTCACGGACGTAAGTTGACACGATCGTACACCCACATGCATACATGTAAGACGCTTCGAGGGTCTCGAAGGAGTCAAGCGGATATTAGCGTATACGCGAGTCTAAATGGTTATTGCACGCGCTAATGGGGCTCGATACGGAGTCAATAACTGACGAATAATTGCATCTTGATCTCATATCCATCGACGCTGCACGTAAATTTGAGCGTGTAGCTCGCATTCCTTTTTGTCAATAGTGCACAAATTGCGTTGCTGCAGTGTTGATGAGCATTTCAGATGTTATTGAACTTATTTAAATCAGCTCTACCGAATGATTGTATTTTTAATAGAAAAAAATCAAGTGAAGGATAGATACGCAGAACGTGGAACATCCTGTTGGCGAATTAGCGTTTTGATCAATGATAATGAATTTTTTTTTAAATTAATAATTGATCGGTTTGGTTAAACCGTACGTCCATGAAAGCTTTGGCATATTTTTTCTGTCTAACGATATATTTAATGAAAAAAGTGACGTGGGACGGATGAGAAAAAAAAAAATCGTGATCATTGCAGGAAGCGCCAACATCCTTCCTGGCCCTCGACACGGAGAGCCGCGTCATAAGGGTGGACTCGTTCTCGAAGGTCTTGAGCAGTGGCTTGAGGATCGGTGTGATTACGGCGGCCAAACCCTTGGTCGCTACCATCGAGCTCCACATGCAGAGCAGCCACTTGCACGCGCCCACTTTGTCACAGGTTTGTTATATACATCCCCAATCTCACGAGATTCGATCTCCGAACATGTTCTTTCCGCAAACGAGTGTTTATTCCCTCGTGTTAGCGGATCGATGAATTTGTTGTTTTTGATTGATGGGCAAATTTAAAGGTTAATTCGCACGCATTGTACATATCGCGCCACACTTGTTATCGTAAATATATTTCTCCTGGTAACAAACGTTTATTCATTCTCTTTGTTTTTCACTCTTTTCTTTTTTTTTTTTTTTTTTCTGTTATTAACATCAGCGCTTCATATTATCTGGTTACGAAAACCTGACACTCTTATCATCCCTAGCCTTTATATATGCTTACTTATCTCTCATCATGTCTCTTCGATTATCTCCTAATTTCTTTCTTTTTTTCTTTTTAGCAAAAATAATGCTCTTTCATGATAATCTGCACTATCATTAACCTTCGCAGTTTAGTCTGAAATTTTTAATACAACCTTTGCGTGATTGACATTGTCGTCCCACAATTTTTTTATTTCTTTTTCACATTAATAACGTCGAGTAAGATGACATTTTTCATCATTTTGCTAATTGTAATGCAGAATTTAGTCGAACTCAGCTAAACATTGTATACAGTTACAAAAAAGCTTTATTAGATTTTTACACGGTTTTCGGTAACTTGAATCGTTCAAGTTTGGGTACCTCAATAAATTGTACAACAATAACAACAGTAACGTGTTTTATTCAATAAAATGTATGAGCCTATAACGGAAACAAAAAAAAACACATGAAATATCGGTACCGAACAATCACTGGCACGAGTCAGCTCACGCGGTACGCGCTTATCAGGCGCGAAGAATCTCGAAAGCTCATTAATAACATTGATAAAACGCGTGTGTTGTTAAACAGTTCGAGCAAAGTACGTGCGCCCCTCTGTTGTTATGGGAAAAAGTATCGCTTTTATGAGTTTTAATTTAGATCATTCTCAATAAATTATAGGCTCGTCTGAAATACATGCATGTTTACTCGCATTTTCATCGAAATTTGCAATGAGTAAGGGTTTTTTTTTAATACATATGCATAGATTTCTTTCGACTCGTTTGATTGTATACGAAGATTGTAAAACAGCGGGTTGGTTGAAGGTGAAAAATACTATTGTTACAGGTGATACTGTACAAACTGTTGCAAATTTGGGGATTCGACAAAATGATGGAGCACTTCCGTAAAATAAGAGTCTTCTACAAGGAGCGACGTGATCTCATCGCCAAATTGGCAGCGCATCATTTGCAAGGTAACACTTAGCATCACATGATGTAAGAATGTAACGTGCCGTGGTAATGAAAAAAAAAATTTTTCATCAATTCACAGGCGTAGCTGAATTTTCGGTACCAAGTGCCGGATTCTTCCTGTGGATCAAAGTACCTGGAGTACAGGATACCTGGAAAATGGTCATGCAGCGAGGAATCGCTCACGGAGTCCTAGTTGCACCGGGAGCTGCCTTCATGGCTGATCCGTCCGAGCCTTGCAACGCCATCAGGGCGAGCTTTGCTAAAGCCACGTACAAAGAAATGAATTTGGTGAGTTGTCTTACAGTTTTTTCGTAGGTTCGTGACATTTTTTTTTTTTTTTCACGAGCTGAAAAATTTTACGGAATTCATAGAATATGCCAAATGAACAAGTATAATTTGTTAAAATTTAAAGTTAAAAATTTTTAGTTTTATTTTTTGTCGATTAAGATAAATTAAATTTTTTTTTTTTCCTCATAACAGGCAATGGAACGCTTGTCGTTGTTGATAAAAGATGAATTGTCGCGGAGTAAATCAATTTTACCCGGTAACACGTGAAATTCGGGATGGTGGAGAATACACTGAAGGGGTGAAACTTTTCATCGACGTGCACCATCCAGCTGTGGGTAAAATAAACGCAACTTCGGCAAACTATAGCCACAGTAGGTTTCTAGAATCCTACAGTTCGACCTCTATATTTTGGTGCAGTGCAGCGCACCATCGCAGCCGTCGATAATATACATCAGAGGATATGCCTTACCGACGTATCTATCGCCACTTGACAATGACGACGACCGTATTTTTGCCAAAATTACGTTTTGTATCATTTGTAATTAAGTAGATTAGAGCACGTGCAAGCGCTTTTTCTTGATTCATAGGTTGAATTCTCCTGTCAACTGTTACACAAATAATTTCAAGAACCTAGTGTGTTATTTAATAAATAATTGAATAAAATAATTTCGGATTTTTATTTAACAAATAATGGAAAAAATCGTTTTTTATTGAATAAATTTATACTTTTGAACAACTCGTATGTAAATAATTTATCTGAATTCATTCATTACCTAAATTTAAAAAAGTAATTTAAACGCATTTTTATAATCCCCTCAAGCTCATGTGTTTCTTTTATATGACAAAGATAAAAATATACAACTTCTTTCAAAAATCGATGCTAAATAACCCGACCGATAGTTAATTGTTTGTCGTTGACTTTGCATGCTAAAGTTCCACTATTTTACTAATTGAGTCAAATCTGTACCTTAATATTCTATGCTAATAAATTATTTTGCAATTGTGACACAACCGACTTAATTTTTTTTTTGTTTTTTTTTTTTTTTTTTTTTTTATAAAAGAGGGTCCAGGATTATAAAAGTGAATATAAGTGATTTAAGTTGAGAAGCATGTGTGGAACACTGCCTTGTGTATGTTCTCACGATCACTTATATAAAAAAAAATTCTCATTTACCAAGCAAAACATAACTTGGCTAATGAAATTTGATTTTATCATTGTTTAAAATCAAAATAAAAAATTCACCAGATGGCTGAAAAATAATATTTGAAGATATCATAGAAGGAGCTCTGCTTAAAGTATTTGAAAAGTGTAAAGTTTCAGACCTAGATATTCTGTCAAATATAGGAGATTGCGATGCTATACAAATAATAAATAAAAAACTTTGACAGCAGTACTTTAAAAAAATAGCAAGAAAAAGAAGCTATAAATAGGTGTAGCTCGGGTTAACTTTGAGCTAATTAAAATTTGCATGTACTTAGATGTTAAGTAAATAAAATAAACATCAATAGAAAAAAGAGATGAATGAAATATTTAAATCATTACAAGTTGAGGAAAAAATATCTTACAAGTAAAAAAAGCTTGAAGGAAAGAGAGATGGAGGAAAGTTTCACTTCATTACGGATCGAAGCAATATTTTCAAGGGAGTGTAATGGAAATTTTGAATGTACTTTCGAAGCCCACTCGGCTAATCCAGTGAAGACACGCCACTTTGAAAGAGGGAGGCCGAACGTATAACGTAATTTTTTTTTTGTACATCAATTATATCTTTGTAATTTGAATTTGCTCAAAGTTTAAAATTACACGAGTGTTATAATCATTTAAAAATTAATATTTATATTTTAAAATTTGTTTGTTTCAATCAACTTTCATCAACAACTTTGTAATAAATTCATAATAAAGTCTAAAACTTAGTATTTTAAAGCATGACTATTTAATTTGTAATAAATTTTTTAAACGAGTAAATTGTAGTTCAATCGATGAGAGTGAAAGACAAATTTAACTTAAACCAATTTTTTTCATAATATACTTTTTTTTAACTTTTGGGGAAAAAATTCGTGATAAATAAAATGAAAGGGATAATAAATGATAATTATTGTAGTGCAAAATTTTATTATCGAATAATTTATAGGGTGAGTACAACAGACATTGTATTTTATCCGTAATTAAAGTAAATTCATATTAATTTAAAGTAAAACAGAACAATTTACCGATGATTTCTTGCTCGTAAGAACAACGCGATGTTTTCTTATCACATTGTTTTTCCATCGCTCTCTTCAAATTCATGAGATCCTGAAGGCTAAGATAATCAACAATAATCATGTCCAAAACCTCAACCGGCAATTGGTTGTCGAAATTTCGAAAAATCTGACCCAAGTCGTCAATCATTGATCCATAAAGAGATTCAAATACAATGCCCGTGTGCAAGATCTTATCGAGTATACCCGCGTAAATAGGAAAGTGTGCAGTGTTCATAAGTACGAAAGCCTCGCGTACCTTAGGTTTTTTCACGAGGGTTATAAGTTCTTGCTTGCTCGCACGCAAAACATCGAAGTAAGACACTTCGTCGCATATGAAGTTGCGCTTCATGTTATTCAACTCGATTTCGCAGTCCTCAATACAACTGCCGAATTCCACTTCATCCCAAAGGAACTCTTGCAATTTTAGGTCCAACTCCAGACCGGCTGCAAGCCTCTTAACGTAGTGATCCAATAACCATCGATGTCTCGGGAAAATCTTTTTTTCCGTTCCGTGAATGATGAAATCTAACGAGTATTTCGTCAATTTGTCCGTTTTCAGAGTATTGCGGGTAAGTAGTCCTTCCACAAGTTTTTTCTTGCTAATTTTGAATTTTGAGCTCCATTTGATTAAATAATCGTTGGTACAGCAGAACAAAAGCAATTTAAAAAGCTTGGACGTGCTTTTGCAAAAAGCATATTCTATGGGTGTCCAAAAATACGTTTTGTTGGGATCAATGGAGACTCCGAGTTTCAAAAACTCGCAGATGATCTTAAAGCAATCCTTGGGTAATTCAGCCACTTGAAGGAGCAGTGACTTACACTGAGGACATTTAGTGTCGAAACTCGCTCCACGCTCTGCCATAAGATTTATCAAGCGTATAGTGTCGCCGTCCGAATATCTCGAGAGGAGTTGTCGAAGGAGTATCCTGATTGTTTCGTAATTAAAGTTTTGGCAGTAGCGCAGTAAAAGCTCCACAATTTTGATGTCGCAGCCGATTGAAAGTCCATACACAATCAGACTGATGACCGGGTCCTTATTTTGCATGACATCGCATCGAAGCAGTGATTTCGCTGTATTCGTGCCCTTACAGCAAATACCCCGTCTTGGCGTATATTTGCCTGCGCGGACGTTAATGCCCAAATCAAGAAGAAGAGTTATCAATGAGAGTTCATTGATCGAGTAATGCAAAAGAGTACGACCATTCCAGTCCGAGCAATTGATATCTGCTCCCCAATGCACTAGGGCTCGAATCAAGTTACTGTTTTTCAGTTGCACTGCTTGGAACAAAAACTTGCCGCCATCTTTCTCAATAATTGTTTTACTTTCCTTCGATAGTTCTATCTGAAATGAACAATGAGTCATAACGAAGTTATGATGTATTAACATTTAAAATGATACACTTACCTCGAAATATTGTTTCGATCCGTATTGGAGTAAAAGTTCTATCGTTGAACTGTTACTGTATTGAACTGCCAAATCCAGACACGTTTGGTCCTGCATGTCTTTTTTGTCCACGTCATAAACACCAGCTTCTAGCAACTTCTTCAGCAGGCCCGTGTTCATTTCTTTAACGGTTTTATGAATGTCGTAATACGCGGCCATGTTCTTGTCATACATGGTGTACTTATTTCCTTGGGTTGTTGTACTCCGTTGATTGTGGACACACAAAAACTTGGCCGTAAAATTACGTTACATTTGATACTTGATTACGTGCACGAAAGTACTGCACTGAAAAGCTCGTCCGTTGTACAAAATACGAGAGCCAAAGTGAGCCACGAGGCATAAATATAAATTCCATTGTAATTGTGTAAAGGTGATGCGATAAGTCGAGGAATCATTAGTGGGATGACGTATCATGTTCCATTTCAAAAATAATCTAGCTGTAAAGTCGTCACTGGAAGTGTTAAGTACTTATGTTGTCCCACAATTTTATAAATGTCACGCTATACGACTTGAGGAACGTCTAATTTCAATGAATCTGTAGAGCATTTCTTCCTTGGGGGACCTGTGACTCCTAACTTTCGAGTAAAGTCCAACATTTTGTAGCGTGGCACTTTAAAGTGGTGTATGACGCGTTTCAACACTGTTCCATACGGAAAAGAGAGGATTTATTTATTATTTACAAGCGCAGATGAGTGATAATTATTTTAACAAATTAAAAATAATAACTGATTTTTTTAAATTATCAAAGTCTAGATTTGAGACTAGTGATCAATTTTATTAGGTATTTAATTTAAAATACATCATGTTTTATTATCAGTTACTATTCTTTTTTTTCGTCATAAACGTCATTCTTGAATCATAAATATAAGTAAATAGTTAATTAAAAGACCTTTTATTGTTAATTATCACCGTCTGACACTTTACTTTTAAAATTTATCAAAAATTAATAGTTTTTTATGTATTTTTTTATTGTGATGTGTTTGATATCATAAAAAAAGGTAATTTTTGCAGGTACTTGTACCAATCGATCTTGCATAAAAAAAAAAACAAATAAGTATAATAATAAGTATTAAGAAGTTTCAAATAATAACTTGTGACAGATGATTGTTAATGATAAGTTTTATGAGTCGTATCGAATCTAGACTTTATCAACTGTTTTTATTTTATATATATTTTTAACTACTTGTTTAAAATAGTGATAATAAATTGATCGAACAAAATTATTTCTGCTTGAAACTGACAAATATTCACCCACGTATCCGATTTTTCTGAAAGCTATGGTGAGCAAAGGGAAAATGCAAGAGTGAATTAGGGAATATTTTAATCTACTCGTGCATCAACGACACAAAAGAATATTCAAACTTTGTTAGCTTGTAAAATATATTTTATTTAAATAAAATTTTTTACAAAACATTACTTTTCTTAAATTTTGTTGATTTAAATTTTTAATTCATCTCTTTTTTTACTGAATTGTATATTTTATTGCCTTAACATATAATTACATCAGATTTATTCGAGCATCGTTATGGTAATGCACGAGTCAATTGAAATGTAGATATATATCTACATGGTCTGATATAATTAAAACACGTATGAAAATTTTAATGAGCTCAGAGTTAACCCGAGCCATACCTAAATGAATCTATAGTTTCTTTTTTGTAGTTCAGTTTTTCTCTTTTTTTTACTCTTTTTTTCAGTACTGCTGTTATAATTGGAAGTGATGTGGATTTCTGACGAAAAAAAGGTAAATTCTCTTTCCTTTATTGAATTTGAAAATCACCCAAACTTTGGTTTCGAATATAAATGATTATAAAAAATCGATTGGTAAAGTTGTAGCGATCGTTTTTTGAGTAGCAGATATAAAGCACCAATAATGCCAAAAACTGCACTATTGGTTAAAAACTTTTTATTTCTCATCCATTGGTCCAAGTTGCGGCTAGTAAATATACAATGTTGGTAATGTAACATTTTTCAAATACCAACTTAACTCACCATCTAAATACACAATCACAAAAATACTTTGCATCCCGTTAAATCATCAGAATCTTCAACTTCTGCGGGATTTGCGGCTGGTATTTTTTTTTCAACACCTTTGGGCCTCAGCTTTACCTCTACCAATCTACAGAACGCAGTTCCTTCACGCTCCAGTTACGCCACCACGCGAGTGACAGCCGAACGAAAAAAAACATGGCAGCGCCCACGACGCCGCCGACGACGGTTGGGGAGCAGACGGTGCAGTCAGTTTGTTGTTGTCGCGCGTTTAAATTTCAAGTGGAGATGGACGCGTGTACAAACGTCGTCGTCGGGAACGAGGTCGAGTTAACCGGAGACAACTTCGAGGATGTAGTAGCGCACCCAGACCTGATGAAGGATAATCTGAGAAAATTGAAAGAGGCGTGCAATAATTACAAAAACCGTGTAATAAGGCTCGTTCAGGAGTCAAAGTTACGATTCTCAGGTACGTATAGGAGTAGTGACTCCTTTTGGTACTATTTATATTTGTTTGTTCGTGGATGGTTCAATGATTAAGGTATTTTTATTTTTTGCCAAAGAACGAGCCAAACAGTTGGAGAAGAGCTATGAGACGATGGCACAGCTGTCAGGTGAAAGGCTGGAGCTGAAGGAGTCACTGGAAACTATAAGGCTGGAGCAGAAGGTCGTCGAGAAAAAGACCATGAATTCCATCAGGGAGATAGATAAGATCAGGACTGAGATGGAGCTTATCAAAGAAAAAAAAGAGACACTGTCACTGGAAATTGTTGACCTGCAGCAAGGTAAGCCCTTGGAGCATTTTTCTTTGTTTACACTTGATAGAATAACAGTAGGTTTTGATCCTTTGTGAGTCTGATTTTGTATGTTTCTTAGAAATTGATAACTCAAGGGATCACTTGAAAAAACAGTGGGAGGCTATCAAAAAGGCATGCAGCAAGTATAAGAATGTACTCGATATTCATATCGATACAGAGATGGTGGATCATATTGAGCATGTGACAGTGACATACTTTTGGTCTGAAAATCCAACTGATCATAAATTCTTTGTTATACTCCAGTATGAAAATGACTGTTGGAAAGGTATGTAACCTTGTATTTTTAACAAAACTAGCTACTGTGGACTTTTTCTTACCATTATGTTGATGGCTATATTTCTGTTTCAGTTAAAAAGATTGAACCAGAACTAAGCGCAGAGCAAAAGTATCAGCTAAATCATGTGGTACACTTTTCGAAGCAATCAGAAGTGCAAAATGTTACTGCATTACTCAGTGAGTTAAGGATTTTGTTTCTGAAAAATTATTTTGAACATTAATGTAAGATAGTACATAACTACAAAATATCATTATTTAAGACTTCTAGTATTAAACATTAAATGATGTAAAAAATCTTATCATACATAGTTTTATATTCATGCTGTACATAGATATTTTGATAATAAATTCTACACTGATATTTCTTTTTGATATATTATTTATATTTGCTACTTGGACATTGACTAAAGATGAATGTTGAGACTCCTTCCCCTTACCTTGGCTAGCACTCACTGTGTCAAAAGCCCAGTATAAGTAAAAACCGCGATTTAAACTAAACTTGACAAAAAATGATGTACTTGCTAATTTACTTGTGGATAATTTATTGAACCAAGTAAATAAATTTCGTGACGTACTTAATTTTGTGGATGATTCACTGCAATCATGTCAAAAGTTAATGTAAATATCAGCAGTACAATTCTTGTACAATCTGTCAGCTAGCTTGGACATGAGAAATAAAGACCGTCATCTGATTATCTATCTTGAATAGTACGTTTCTGTGAACCTGGAATTATAATTTCTACTTCACCTTGAGTTAAAGTTAATTGGACTTAACAAAAAAACCTTGTTATCTGCTCGAAAACAAAATAATAGTATAAAATAATTTTAAATAAGATGAAACATTTTAACAAGATTAATATTTTATACTAAACTTGGAATTTCAGTTCACTAATATCGCTTACAAACACCGCTTCCACAGAGTAGTTGAAAAAAAAACAAAATAATTTTAAAACTACACTATACGTTTTGTAATATAGTATAAACTGATAAATTAATTTGAAACGAAAAAGCAAGCTTATCTTCACAAAGTTTTGTTTATTAACGTTTTATTGTATTTTTAAGTTTTTTATTTGACTGCAAGAACTCCAATGTGCGTAATATATACGCATACTTTAAAGTACTCTTTTGCGTAATACACGCTTTCATTTGTAGTACAGAAACAAATTATACGTAGGACGGGAAAATTTTTGATATGTAGTTTTTTATTATTAAATTTCATAAAAAATACATAATTTTTATTCTATAAAAGGTTACACTCATACCAATATGTTCTATAATACTTGTTGTAAAATTATGAAAGTTAACAAAATAAAATCGTACTTCTAAGAAAGCAGTTAACATTATTTTTTATTTGTAAAATAAAACGAATTAATATATTGTGGCCCTAGTACATTTACCTACACATCTTTGATTATTTTAATAAATGGGTTTATGCTCTTACAAACTTTCATTGTATTTCACACGATAATTTTTTTCAAAGTTTAATTATTACTAGCTATTGATTACACGTATATTTATAATAAAATCAATTTTTACATAAAAAAGTCGCCAAATAACTAATTAGTTCGCTAAATAATGTTTTTTTTTTTTTTTTTTTTTTTTTCAAATTAAAAACAAAAATCTTATATTTTACACATACTGTAATGTTGTTTATATTGTCAAAGTAATATTTTTGGTAAAAATTTGAAGGTAATCGCATTTAATTTCATTGCATTACGGAAAGACAAAAATGTGCTTGAGAAAATAGAAAAAATTCTCTGTTTCTTTATTATTTTTTATTCCCATAATCGCAGAAATAATAACGTACAGTGATATTCAGCCAAAAATTCAAATGAATGGTTTTTCAATTTCAAACTTTGACGTCCAATTATTAACCAAACGATCAATCGATAAAACTAAATTAGAAAAAAATCTTACACATTAATATTTGAGAGACAAAAATTTTCAAAGACAGATCGATGCGTCAAAACAATCGAGCGCTTTACTCTATAGCACTGCGTACTTAACATCGTAAATTTTTTTATTTTTTTATTTTTTTGTTTTTTGCGTCACGGGAGAAAAGAGTTTACTTCAACAACCACACATTAAATTATAGGCACAAATACATCTACACGTACACATAACGTGTACTACCCAAGCGCGCACACACGTGCGACAAATTTCCTTGACGATAAAAATTTCCATCCATAAAACTCAACGATTTAAAAACTTCGGAAAAGACAGTCGAATCATCTTCACTCTGGCGCACTTGTTTTTACGCGCGCACGTAGAAACGGAATAGGTAGTGGCGTATACATGGGCACATAACGTAACGCAGGTCCCAATATGTATTACGTGTGCGCCGTTGTAACACAATTCACGTCCCTTTGATGCTGGCAGGAAAGTAGAGTAGGAGGGACGTGAAGCGCCGTCGTCGCGGGGTCAATTGGTGATCGCCCACTGCCAATCAAACCGTGCCGGCCAACGGCGTCGTCATCGTGTCGCGACGCGCGTGTCTTCTTTGTCTTTAGCTCGCGTTATTGCTCGAGAGAGCGCCACGGCGGATTTCATTATTCCCATCATTGTCCATTTGATCCATTGATCTCCGGCCCGACTCGCCCCTATGGGGCCCTTTCGTCGCGTCCGTCGAGAGACAGTGCGTATTCAATTAGCGATCGATGTCTCGCCGATGCCGTCTCTTCGTTCCTCCTTTTCCCCTTTCTTCCTCGTCCTCGTCGCTCGGCAAAGATGCGCCCGACGAAATTGTTACGAGGACTTTTGCACGTAAGTGTAGCCGAGATTAATTATAATGGCGCCACAACTGGACAGTTGAGTGAAAAATTGGCTGTACCGACTCGTTGGCGAATTTCTTCGTCGATTTACTATTGTACTTGTCTTTGCTCGGGATTTCGTTTGGGGGATTTTTTTTTTTTTTTTTTTTTTTCTTCGATCGATGCTCCAATGTTGTTTTCACTTTGATGGTGTGATGTGATTGGAGACGCTGTATTTTCCAAGATTATCTTCGTCATATTTGGACCAATTCAAGAAGAAAAACAATCGATCAGCTTAACGTTACAACTGGTTGTGAATGAATGAAAATTATTTACACGTGTTGATTAAACTTTTTTTTTTTTTACAACTAATTACCTTTACGACTAATTTCTATGCTTACGTCAAGTATAATTAAAAATATAATATTTTACTTTACGGTGTGACAGATGTACGTTTGGTCAGTGATATACAACTATACACTAAGCTTATTGTAGTCGACAATCCATACTGTAAATATTTGTTCGACCAATTTTTCATCCCCATTCTTGTATTGTTTTTCCCTCTGATCATCGGCTCTTTAAAAAATATAGTATCATTGCAATTTTCTTACAGACATATATATTTTTTTCACGAGTCCAGTTTGACTACTGAATTATATGATAAACCGAACTGTATATTATTGAATATGATTATTGTCTTTCAATATTATACACGAAATATTTCATCCTCATTCCTGTATTATTTTCCCTCTGATCATCATTTCTTTAAAAAATATAGTACCATTGCAATTTTTTCCTTTCCTTTTTTTTTTTTTTCACAGAAATACATATTTTTTCAATAGTTCAGTATCATTAAATATGATTACTGTCTTTCAATATTATACAGGAAATATTGTACGTTTTAAATATTCCTAAACTGTTAAAAATTGGATCTACGGTTTTTGAAATAAAATTGCAACAGTTCGGTATTCTCTTGAATAAATCTTTTGGGTTGAAAAAAAATGAACCACCTTAACCATGTCATGGACCATCAAAGCATACCTATCGCGTAATCCGATCGACTGTACACTGCAGTACACGCTGCACAATAATAATTGTCCCACACCCCTGAAGCCTTGTACATCAGTAGCATCGCTCCAGTTACACGTGTACACGTACACTCGAAATCGTAGCTTTCCTCAATATTTCAAGGTTTCGAGGGTGAGAGAGAGAGAGAGAGAGAGGGAGGGAGGGGGAAAAGGTATTATTTATACCAAAATCCTCGTTCTAAGGGAAAAAAAAAAAAAAAAAAAAAAAAATTACTCGAGGGTCGCGGCGAAGGAGACGTTGCTGCTCGAGGCTGCAACCGCGTCTGCCAGCAGCAGTGTAGGCGGTAAGGGCGGCCCCGGCGTTGTTTCGGGCATCGTTGTCTCCGGCAAGGGTGGCGGTGGCGTCGGACAGTCGTTCGCTACACCGAAGACCTTAGCGTGGTTCACTTCCAGGGCGACCGTCAGATCTGCCAACCCGGCGTCGCAAAGTACTGGATTATCTGTGGAAGCGATTTCATTGTTTATCTTTCGCTCTTGCGAGTGTCTTTTTCCTTTCCTCCCTTCCGCGTGGAGAAAACTTTGTATGTGATGGATGAAATATCGAATAAGTGTACTTTGCCTGACAATCAAATTTTTTCTCGACAATAATAAAATAAGACTAATTTTAAGTATTAGAAATGAAAATTTCAAAAAATAGTGCCGAATTGGAGTTGGAGGAAATTTTTTTTTTTGTCAATTAATCGATGATTCGTCCTAAGGTGAATTTAATGTCAAACTTGCAAATGAAAAAATGAAGCAACGTCATGCACGTTCGAAGATGTATATATCATGAGGTAAACGATCATTGGTGTAATGATTGCGTTACTTTGTTCGCACAGACGCGCCCGAACGTACATTGCGCTAATTTAAAAAGATTTACGAAGCTCGTACTCCTATATATAGAAAGCCCCTTTATCAAATCATAGTGCCTCAATAAGAAGCACTTATTAACCACTTGAGTTGCAAACGATTACTACGCAGTCGATCGTTCGAGCATTAATGTCGATCATTGCTGTTTACTTTGTTTTTTTTGTGAATTTTTCGATGCTTCCCTCACATCGCATTGTAAATTTTTTTATTCTTATTCAAATGCAAGGATGTGAAGGTTATCAAAATTTTACGAACTTTTTTTACCTGAAATACTTGTTTGTTACTATAGTATTATAAATTTAAATATCATTTCCGAGACTTTCATACAATGTACAGTCACAAAATTAAAACTTTATGCAATGATATTTTGAGCAAACATTTCAATGGTTATTTTGAAACTGTTGACTTCTCTTAAATACAGTATTTTTGCAGATAAGTCAGTTATTAGATATAAGGTAAGGTATAATAACATACCTTTTAAAACTAAGTAAATGAAAAATGATGACAATCAACACAAGTGCAAACTTGAAAAAAAGCACATTGTCCTCGTGGGTGTCAAATAAAATATAATTGTAAAGGCAAATAATATTTGCACTGATGGTGCAATATTTAATATTGCTCGTATGCTCAGAAAAATTGATTCAGTACGATGGCGCATCATACTACATGACAGTGGATAATGAATTGCTTCCATTACCCTCACGTTATTACGACACTTGCATTTATGCTCGATTACAATTTGAATCAACGTGAAACGGAAAACGACATAATTTTCATTACGAGTGATAAAAGCTTTGTCAAGTATGACTATATCAAACGTGTGGTACACATAACGCGTAAAGTTGAGAAACGTCGTAATAAGTGCACGATGCACAAACGGGGAGACAAAAGTTGTAATTAATGTGTTATCCATTGCGAAGTAACACTATTCACGTGTAATCAGAAAATTTCAAATCACCTGTTGCACTTGTAACTTGTAATTTAAAACATTTCACCTCGCACTACTTTTCTGATAGCTGATTTGTACATTAAAAAATTATTCAATAAACATATAACCATCGATAAAATTTTTAAGGTGATTTAAAATATTAATGAAAAATTGTAAAAGTATTGGCTTGTAAAATTTTTTGTTTGATGGCATTTAAATATCAAATATCAACTCTTTACTGCAACGATGTTGCACAACGAGAGCTAAGTGGGAAATGAGAAAAAATTTAACGAAAAAAAGCAACCCAACCAAATGTTGCGTTAAACACTACTCGGATGACAGAGGCGGATCGCTTGTACACGCAGCAATCGTTGAACAACCGGAAACTTTTGACGATCGATCTGAACCGTCGGATAATAGATCGGTAGCACAGAACAGATTCTAGGAAAATTGTAGCCCTTTATATATGCTCTTCTGTAAAATACACATACATAGTCACCCAAACGTACTGGAGGTAATCGTCTATCAATTTCCGATCATACTATACCGATTTCAGAAATTTTGTACGATACATTAACTCTTCGCTCTATTGGTATGTACAACCCAACTAGAGATTAATAAAAACGTTGAATTTATACAGCCAGTTCATCTAGTGTAGATTACAAGTAATTAAAAGACAATAATGTAAGTCGTTACGCCTTTCTCAGACGTGAACGGATTTTTTTTTAACAACCGATTTCTGTACAAAAACAAGTGCCGATTTTAATGACTTGTGCGCAAACTACAAGTCTGATACTAAGCTTTCTTCGGTTAGTATATTCAAGTGAAATTAAATAATCTTAACATCCCAGATGATAATAAAGAGTTTGTTAAAAAAAATCGGTATGCACGTGTTGCAGTGACACAAGTGATCTTGTAGATGCACAAGCAAAGGTCTCCGTGATCCCCGCGAGAATATCCCTCGTGCTACCGGTCTAAAAGGGAGAGTTCCCTTTGTTAGTGAATGAAATCGTGCCTTGGTCGCGCCAACGTGTCAATAGGGTTATCGAAGGCAGCGCTAAAGTTTACCGCCCGTCCCGAAGATTGTCAATATTGCGCAGTGCGCGCTCCCAGTTGTGACGTGCACGCGGGTAAGATAATGCGGGCGACGAAGAAGAAAAGCTCGCTAACTCTGATGCGACACATTTTCAAATGTCCGTAGCTATGGTTCGTTATTATTTCTTTCTGATGCGTGAAAGCTCGCGCGCGACGTGACAGTCGTTATTGGAAAATGCGAGGCACCGGTATCGCGGCAACTGTCCGTCGTTTATTGAGAAACTTTGTGCGATTCTGGATGCGTGGAGATTTGTTTTTTTCACGAGTTGTGTTTCATACGTATAGAGTTTATAGAAGACCCGTTTTTATTTAGAAAATGAATCATCTGAATCTTATTTGATGCAAGTATCAGTGATTTTGCTCTATTGGAAAACAATTATTGGGATTATGGAATTTTCGCCAAGTCCAACTGCCCAAAGTTAAAAATGGTATTTTTAGTAAAAAAATATTGTCAGCAACCCCCGCCTCTACCCCCCAAAAAAATACCGAATCCGTCAACTTATTATCACAAAAGTTCTTATCACGTGCATCACACGTGAGTCTCGCGTGCGTAGTAAGCAACGCAACAACAAATATCCTAAGCGCGTATATTCCCATAGGACCTTTGAAAATGATAAAAATTAAGTAATCCAAACAAAGTATATACTGGCGCCAGAAGTCTACAAACAACGATACCAATACAATCGAACAGCCGATAAGGATCGATAATACTTACCATGTATTGGGGAAAAAAAAAAAAAAAAAAAAAACGAGGGCGCCAATGAAAAATCGTCAACCCACACAACATAAGTGCTGTATACACGAGCAAAGTATTTACGTAAACACGTTGACGTATGTCACTCGGATAAGAATGTAAAGCGAATCAGTGAAAAGTAGCTACACTAAAGGGAAATGAAAAAAAAAAAAAAAAAAAAAATAGTAATAACAATAACACGAGAGAAATGGGGATTGAGGGGGTAGGGGACAGTGTTTGTACACATATTATTATACACATTATGCGACAAAGAGAGCCAAAGCAGACGAGAGAGAGAGAGAGAGGAGGCGCCGGTTCTCCGTGGCGATCGCTTATGAAACGGCGCGGATCGACGGCGCCAGTGCAAGAGAAAGGGAGAGAGCAGATGTGGGCGCGCTCGCATATATTGTTTTGTGTGCACGCGAGGGTTATCTACTCGCCCCCCCCCCCGAGCTTCTTTATATATTTTCTTTCTTTCCCAGTAAGAAGTGACACCAAGACATTTTTTACGCGCCAACCGAGAATAATAAATCGATAAAGTTTTTCGAAGCTCCCGACACTGTGTGTGTTTTGTGCGCGTTACATCGCTGTACTGTTTTTGACAGTTGTGGGTTAGCACGACGACTTAAAGTGATATAAAGTTTCAGCCGCACGGAAAAATATGAGCTTCCCAACGAAGATCAACAACGAGGCGCCAGGGGGGTCCGTTCCTCTTGTGCATCGTGCCATCAATTCCCACTTACAGCTAATGTATTTTACGGCGCACGCGTTTATTGTGAGTCGCTCTCATTGACGAATAATGGACGAGAACTTACTTCACGGCACGATATTATGCACATGTACCTAAACGTTTGACAAGACGATTGGGTGATGTTACGTTTTGGCAAAATATTTTTGTTTACGAGGTGAATGGTGTGGAATAAAAGAGGAAAAAAGGGTGGAGTCGAGTCGATAAATTTTCGGTGCGCACGAGAGAGAGAGAGAGCTTTTATTGGCAATATCGAGAGGCTCGATGGGTTCGTGAATCGTAAGTGTATGACGGGATGTCGCGTCAAGTGGCTTTATTGCGCGTGATTTATAAGATTTTTGTTTGATCGGCTCAACAGATTAATTCAATCGCCGGTTGGAATATGTGCCATTGGTCATGTTACGTGCTCGCAGTCGCAATTGTCACGAGTAAACCAGCTATTTGAATTTCATATGGTTTGAGTTGGTGTCGTTTTTAGAGCTTTCTTATTTAATCGGTAAAAGTGCACGATTTCGGGTACATAGCGAAAAAAAACGGCACCATGGCACAACTTTCATCTCCAACAAATGTATGAGATTGGTTAGTTAAAAGATATCCGCATCATGTTGATTGTACGATTGAAAAAATGACAATCGGGTTGTAGGATGATTGGAAAGCACTTACCTTGGAGGTAGATCCGTAGAACGTCGGGCACGCCGTGTACGGTACAGCGAGTGTTGGACACGAGCTCGGGCTTGAGGGTGCTTATCTGGTTGGCGCTCATGTCCACCCAGCAGAGGCCGGGGAAGCCCCGGAAGTCGCGCTCCGACAGAATGACGAGCCTATTGTGCGCCACGTTGAGCTCCTCCAGCGCCGGCAGCCACGTCTTGAAACAGAGACATTTTTGTACGATTTCCAAGTTGTGCCTCCAATGGAGTCACTCCTCGGTTATACTTACCTCGGACGTGTCCTCGAGCGTGATGAGCTCGTTGTACGAGAGATCGAGGACCCTGAGGCTCTCGAGTCCCCGCAAGTCGCGCAGAGCTATCGCCGGCCCGAGGGCGTTGTGGCTCAGGTTGAGCCTCTGGAGCTCCTTCATGCCCAGGAAGAGCGAGCCCTCGAGGTTGCGGATCTCGTTGTGCTGCAGCCGTATGTCCTGGATGCTCGAGCCGGCCGTGTCGTCGCCCTCCTCTTCCACTAGGTTCTGGAGTACCACGACGGGGGACAGAATGCCGCGCTTTAACAATATTCGTTTTTATTATTCGCATTGCTGACGACACGAGCCGTACGAAACTTTCTTCAAAAGACATTTTTTGAGAATTTTTCGACACGCTTCGACATTTTACTTAATTTTTTCCAAAAATCAGGTCGAATGTTTAAGAAAAATCATTGCAAAACATCTCAGTATAGAGTATTTCCTAAAAATCTCGAGTAGATCTCCATCTTTTTTTATTTTTCTTTGGGCACAATTTTCCAACTCACAAACGACCTATCCGCAGCTTGCAAACAGTTACCTCAATGGTTCTCCTTCCGCGCATCAGTCGGCTAATTTTGTTGTTGGAAAGGTCGAGCAGGCGAAGCTCCCTCAGACCTCGTATGGACGAGAAGGAGAATTGAGTGAGATCGTTGTGGGTGAGATTCAGGCACTTGAGAGATTTCAAGGGATACAGGGCACTGTTGGCACCGGTGGTCTCCCCACCCAAGGACGTCAGCGAGTTGTGGCCCAACTCCAGATCTTCCAGCATCTCGGCATCAAGGAAATCCTCCTCTGCCAGCTGCAATCACAAGCGTACACCGATTTTCGTGCTTGAATCGAAGCTTTTCTCGTACATTTTTCAACTACAATAACATTTGCATTAACATCTCGATCAACAAATCGTAGTAAACAAAAACAAACAAAAAATTAATATTCCGTAATTCAGAGGTGTACTATCGACACCAATAATTTTAATCTCCTTGCGATGAAGTTTCATCCACGGTAATTAATTGATATAGTTTTATCTGTTTGTGCCACATAATAATACATCGTTACGTGCTATTACATCCATGGATTTCAAATACATTAAAGAGTAACAATTTTTGTATTACGAAAGTTAATGATATTGCGTTGCGTAATAACGTAAGACTGTTGTGATTAATGGGGGTAATATATATATTATTATCTCGTATCACTTGTCCATCAAAACATTACATCGAACAAACGTGTATCCGTTCGACATGTGAATATATATACACAGTACTGCTTTCGGACGTAGAATCAGGTCATTGTTATACTTTCTCGAACCAACGATAACGAGTTGAACTAAACAACTCGTCAAACTATCAGAAAAATCGTTTTTCGTGAATGCTTACACATCTGTGACTTGTCAACGAACGCCCAATGAACGTTGCGCTAACTCGATGATTTTCTTCGATTAAAAGCACACGCTGCACCACGTGAAACTCGAAACATCCGTGCAAGCGCGATCTCTCGAATTTCACTCGAAGATGCAGTGCTTCGACGCTGATGGAATAGGAGGAAGAAAAAGCACCCACAAATTAAAGGAGACGAAGGGAAGTGTGTCTTTTAATCCAATGAAGGAGCCAGTACAGCCGGCCGAGCGGCGCGTGCTGCCGGAAACGCCTGATTCGGCAATTATGCGCGATAATTGCGACTAATGCGGCACGCGCGCGACCGCCGTAAGCGTCAAGATTCGTGTTACACGGTCATCTCTCCTTCTCGTTCTCTTCGGGAATACCTCTATACGCTTGTTTGGCTCTTTTTGCTGCAGCTGGCGTCCGGGGCAGGATGAACGAGGCAAAAATTAGTGTTTTTCGGCAGTGGTAATTTTTGTTGTTTTTTTTCCTCCATGTACTTGACACGCAGTTATTGCAAGGAATCGCAAATAAACGCAAGTGTAGGAATTCAAATTTAAATTTGCAAGCTCTTTATTGAAACTTTCGTTAATCAAAGCTCTGATGGTTTTTGGGGGAGACCTTCACGCTGGAAGCCGTTTTGTGAAAATGTTTAAACTCGAGCTATAGGTGACTCAAAGTTCAATAACTATTGGAAAAATGAGTGATACTTGTCGAATTGAACAGACTTATTCGTAAGTGGTTATAAAATTAATAAACAAGGCAAAACATTGGTCACTCACCACCTGGAGGTTGTTGTAGGACAGTTCGAGGAACTTGAGCTTGCGAGCTTTCTGCAGTGTACCGTCGAGTCTGGTGATGCGGTTGTGCTGCAGAAAGAGCGAGTCGAGCCTGTGAAGGAATCTAAACTCGGTAGGCAGGTGAGTCAGCTTGTTGTCCGCGGCGTAGATCATCTTGAGATTGTGTCCCGAAACGGGAAGCTCGCCATCAAGGGATGTTAGCTCGTTGGCGTTTATTAGCAGCCATTCCAGTTGATTCAGATCCCTGTACGGTAAACAAAAAAATATGGCGTGAGATCAAAAATCACTGTTTTTTGAGGGACTTGCAAGCTCCAAGTTGTGGCAAGCCTCAAATATTTTTTTAGATTTTTGCAAACGCTCGACGCATATTGTTTACCTCAATGTACGATTCAAACTGACGAGGTGGTTCCTTCCGACGTGGAGATGTTTGATTAGTTGCGGCAATGAACCAGAAACCATTTCTGTGATGGCATTACCGGCCAGAAAGAGGTGCTGCAGCATTGGATTGAACTGCGACATAATTCAAACAATCTTACAACTATTTGTTGTAATATACTTGATATAATCAAATTGTGTTCTTAACTCGATAGAATTAGATTCGTTGTATCGTTGAAAAGACTTTGTGCTTGTAATATAAAACAATGATACAACAAACGAAACAAATACGTTAGTTAGAGAACATAATTTTTTTTTTTCATGACGAGAATTACTTTGTTGTCACAAAAAAAAATAAATATTATTAAATTAGACCCATGATAGTAGGCAAAATATTTTTCTAAATTGCCGATGGGGTTAGTGACGATTCAGTGAAGCAAAACACCCTTGATTTTATTGCCATAATATCAAGTGGAACATTTATGACCACGAGCTTTTTTTTATTATTATGTAGTAGAAAAGCATAAATTAAAATGCTTGTTCAATAAAACTTTGTAAAGTCACGACGACATCAAAGACGAGAATGTGAACTGTTGGTACGGAATGTGAAGGTTTGCCAATGTTGGTGCAATGCTATACAAAGTTGGTGTCAATATACTTGTTTCACAAAACATGCGACTTTGCATCGTATCGATACAAGTACGTGGAAATCATCTGGTGCAATCATTATTGTTGCACGAAAAAAAACTAAGAAATTGTCTGGGTGCACATAGCATACTTTGGTTGACTCAAAATTTTCTGAGGCTTGCACTTTAAACAATCAAGTTTTTAACGAACTGGTTGTAACCGGTTTTCGTGCAATTAACAACAATCATAACGAAATTACTGTACTATCGATAGTCGTGCTCTCGCGCGAACAAATGCGTATACATGTATGCAGACAGATCCAAGTACTAACGAGAAAAAAAAAAGAGAGGGAGAGAGAGATACGTATGAAAGTTCATCGAAGTCTCCGGCAAATTCAAAGAATTCACTGACCCTAGCTATTAAGTAATAACAAAAAAATTACTCGTTATCTCTGGTAAAAAGTGGGGGATGAGCGCTACAGCATTTTAATGATTTAATCGAGCGGTATTGAGTAATGCCTTTCATTTCTATCTTGTTCGTCGTAACTCGATTCACATGCATGTGTATCATCTAATAATGTTGTTGGTGTACTAAATTTTCCGTCACTTTTTCAACGATAAAGAAATCTTTTTTTTTGCACAAACAAATCGCTGTATTTTTTTGTTATTGTTTTTTAATTTAAATACTAATGGTGAAAAAAAAATTAACGATTAAAAAAATCTATCCATGCCACAACTGATGCAAATCGATCTTGGGCTTGCTTTTGAAATCACTCTCGTGGTTTCAATAAAAGGAGTACGTTACTGTAAAAAATTATAGTTGTCCTTGTTATTGAAAATAAAAGAAAGTGCATCAACTCATAAGTCACAGCTTTTTTACATTGCTGACATTTTTATACTGGAAGCATCGCGTGAAAGAGCAAAAAAATCAAAAAACTCATTCGATGAACTCTTATCGGAAAAGTGAGCTTAGTCGATCAAGCGAGTGAAAATCACATCGACGAGAAGCCTGTTTTCGGCATTTATCTGGATTACAACTATCAGAGTCTCGATAACTAGTTGAGTTGTATAGTAAAACTGGATCACCCACGCGAGGCTTTGAAACTCTAAAAAAATTAAAAACACGATAAAACGATGAAAGTTGTTGATCGATGGTTTCGCTGTTCCTGTTTCGTATTTTTATCGACAAGCAACTAATATTTGAAATTCAATACATTTTGAGCAGGTAAAATTTTGCACAGAAACGTTATAGGGAAATATAGTTACTAAAAAATCTTTGAGGAAATTCTTCCATGTATTCCCTATTACGCTTCGGAGTTTTAATAAAATATTCCACTGAAGGAGTGTGAAAGAAATATAAAATTTTATCTCGAATTTTCCATACATTTTACAGCCAACATGACAAGTTTAAGCATTGATATCAAACTTATCACACATCCCATCCTCTTCCGTGATTGAAACAGCAGCATGTTACAGTCATAACATATCAAACGAGATTGTTTTTCACACTTCAGTCACAAGCTTATTAAAAAAAAAAAAAAATTAAAAAAAAAAAAATAATCATCTTACAACAAAGTAATTAGTATCGCAAAAGCCAACAATACTGACATGGCTTGTAACGTCCGTCTGCTCGTGCATCAATGATAGATCGAAAGACAATGTGTAAGTTACCTTGAAGTCGTCAGCTCCGATGCGAGAGACGTGATTTCTACTGAGGTCGAGGGTTCGCAGTAGATTCAGATGCATCAAGATCTCTTTGGGTATCTCCGGCACTTCGTTATCAGCTAGACTCAGATACTGCGTCCTACTCATTCCGGCAAACACGTCCTCGCCCACGGCTCTGCAACATTAAATGAGCTTTGGATAAAAAAAAATATGGTATTAAGCAATTTTTAGAATTTCTATTTGCCGGAAACTCGATTGTGAACGACTGATGCGCACGTACCTCTGTCATAAAAATTTTTTGGCTATTAGATTTTGTTTCGTAATTGGACGAAAAAATGATAATGAATGAACAAGAACGTTGACATTTCCTCTCCCACGACCGGCCCTTCGGAGATTATCATTTTCAGAAAGAGAGAGAGAACACTGCACGAGCTTTTTTCCCTTTTGACTTGTGGAAAAACTAGTGATAAGTTTTATCTCAAAGCACGCTCACATTTTGAGCTTGCAGTCCCCAATGAGATACGCATGAACAAATGCCATCAACCATGTGTTGTAGCGGGTCATGAATTTGTCATGATTTTTCTAGCGAAAATTGTAAAGATCTTTCATGAATTTATCGAATTGGAGGTCAGAAAAATTCAGTATTCAATCAGAATTTCAAATTATTTTTTATAATTTTTTTTTAACCATAAGTTTTCAGAAACATGTAGATTTTCCGTGAAATAATTCTTGGGTACATATCCTCAGTTGGTGCAATGAGATGCAGCTTTCCCATCGTAAAATTAGTACCTCTAGTTTGAATAACGTTTGTCCATTTCTTCAAGGTTTTCTTTTAA
The DNA here is from genome assembly GCF_036245765.1 of Copidosoma floridanum. Taxonomy (NCBI): domain Eukaryota; kingdom Metazoa; phylum Arthropoda; class Insecta; order Hymenoptera; family Encyrtidae; genus Copidosoma; species Copidosoma floridanum. The sequence continues at coordinate 8,546,561 of NW_028321878.1, forward strand.
CTCCGAATTGATAAGATTTTTTTTGAAACATCAAAAAACACGATGCAGATAGTTGATTGAAAGAAAAAAAGATGGAGATAAAATGTTTTGAGACAACTGTGACGTGAGATCGTTGACGTAGACTCTTTTTTTTTCATTCGTCATGTAAAAAGTATGAAAAATATATTACAGAAAAATTTAAATGATTTGATTATGTGACAGCCATGTCACATGCTGTCTATCATGTTACAATACATTAGAACATTCGCGAGTGTCACAATATATCTTTTATGGTTGGATGTTTTTTATACGAGTTTTTTTTCTCGCTCAAGAATAAGATATCAAGAACAAGTATACTCACGAATGAATATATTATGTGTAATGCTCGTGGTCGGATTAAAAAAAAAGAGCTTTATTTAATTGTTCTGAAAAATTTTTCCCAATTGCACGAAGCACATACGTACACGAAGAACTCATGTATATTCAATTAGCCACAATGATCGACACTGCGCTCGGTGTAACCACCGACTGACTATTATTATTATTATTATTATTATTATTATTTTCTTCATTCGACATCTTCAACTTCGTTCTCGCTGAGCTCTTAATTCATAGCACACCCAAAGGTCAAACGGAATGAAGCATACAATTAGTGATTAGGCGAATTCTTTAAAGTATTTAAAAAAAGACTACAGTTTTTTATCAAACGAGTGAATTACAAAACATAATCCTACGATGGAAAACATTCCTCGACAAAAAAGTATTGAATACTAATACTTGAATGAAAAAAGGAACCCTGTGAAAAATTATTCGAGGGAAGCAAACCATAAGGATGAGTAAAAAAAGTTCATTCAACTCAATTAATCGCGAAGTGGTGTTAATAATGTTAATTATTACCAAGAGATAAAAAGAATATCAACTCTTTTGACTTCTCGATCGTTCAACCAAGCCCTCATTTATTTCCTCAAATAATGCATCACTTGCAACCACCACTCTCACGAATGTGAATCCAGTGGCAATGAGTTCTAATAGTGACGTTGCCAAACACCAAGTTCTAGTACGTAGTTTACTAAATTCGAAGATTTAGAACCCACTCGGTAGAAGTTTGTCAGCCACAGAAGCACTGGGCGCGCCTTCAATTATCACGTGGCTCGAAAAAGTGAGGAAACGCGATATGGATAAGCAAAAAGTACTTCTAGGCTGAAACAATCGTTAAAAAGGCCAAAATACAATATAGGCTCGTGTTTATTGTTACGAATCACGCGACAGATACGTGCGATTAGCGACGAACGCCGTCTCTTTCCCTCTTGGCGGACGATAAGACGGATTTTAACTTCAACCCGCCTGTGCGAGTGTTATTTTTCTCTGCTGCCTCGTCTGCAACGTATCGCGTGCGCGAGACTCCCGGCGTCTCTCGAATGAACCCCTCGGACGCCACGGTGTATACACTTGGATGTGTGCACCAATAACAACAAGTCATTGACAACCATCACGCGAGCCAAGACCACGACGAAAGTACATGATACAATTTTAAATGGACATGTGTTACGTTCACACATTGTAGCTAGGCTACATCACTAATGGGCACTTATCGACGATCTTAGTTTCGGATTTTGTTGTCTTCCTAGCTAGCTTAATTTTTTTTTTCTAATTTTGATGCGGTCATTGATTCGTTGAAACAAGTCGAGCTTCGTTGGATTAATTTTTCTCGATTCATGACAATATCGAGAATTTGTTTAAAGATACCGGGATGATAAAAATTATGAAAACTTACAGGGAACAACACCATTTGTTTCTAAGGAAGGTGGAATATCAATTCGTATTTTTTTTTTTTTTTTTTTTTTTTATCTTTCAAATTCAATATTTTCATATTATTATCTCTCTTTCGTGTGGCACACGGTACACTCATTGTTGACAGCCCGTTAAGTGACAAATAAAAAACATGTGTACTCCCAGATATCGCGTATCGACTTGGCACGTTTTTCGATAGACGGTGATGATGTTTGTCGTCGTTATCGCTCGAGCGAGCCACTCACGTGAGAGAGTAACGTGTGCAATGGGCCGGCAATTGGATACCTCGCGTTGTCAAGATTTAAGTAGTAAAACACAGATACGCTCGGACGCAGCGCGAACGCTCGAAATCAAAGGTCAAAGCGCGATTATGTTTCACCGCCGATGTGTATATGTCTTGAAATATCACGATGGTTATTAACTTTGGGCCGTGATTTTTTTTTCCGTGGCATCAAATGATACCTGGTATGATTGCTTTTATCTATTAAATAAAGAGCATCAGGACGCTGAATTTTTTTACATCGATTTAAAAAAAAATTTTTCCTTAAGTCTCTAAACCGAAAAACAATGGTCTTAAAGAATTTTAATATCTTTAAACTAAATTATTCGAAACGTTGATTTAGAAGTTTTTTTTTTATCACATTGGGTGATGTCTCTAGTACTCCTTTTATTTGATGGACACATATATACATATAATATTATTATATAACCTACGTAATACTTATCGATAAGGCTGTTCATGATATGTCCCTAGTTCCGGACATACCTTTTTTATCTGTTTCCTTCTGTAGCGGTTTACATAAAGATTTATTTTGATAAGATAGCAGATTAAAAAAATATCATAATACTGTCTCTATTCCCAAAATGATATCGTTATTTTATGGATGTAAGTATTAAAAAAAAAGTTATGTAGTCGGTACTAGTGGATACTTACATTTTATGAGTCAAGAATATAAGCTTATGTTACCATCAATAAAAGTATAACAAGATGTATATAAAAATGATACATAACGTTATGAATAAATTCACAAATATATCCTGGTTTTGTCTTTCGTTTGATGACTTTTCCCCCGTAATACATGACATTCCAAGCAAATTGAGCTCGACTTCAAGGGATGTTTTTTGTAAGTTTGCTCATATAAATTTTTACTATATGACTTATACTTTATTCAACGTGAACCAATTTTTATGTAGTATTTAATACTTACTAATTCTCTGGTAATTTAAATAATCACTTTTTGTGAGTAACATCAATAACTCTTTTTTTTAATTTATTGCATTTCTAATAAATTATGTGGATCAAAAACTTTTTGATTTAATAAAAGTATTGCTGTTTTACAATTTTCAGAAAGTAAATAATATTTGTTGTTTACGAGAATGTTTGTAAAAAACGTTCACTAAAAGTAGCATAAACTATTAACCGTAATATTCATAGTCGGTCTTGTAATTATTATTCGTAAAACTTGTGAAGTCGCAAGTAAGCAAAGCTTCGAGTCTTAAAATTTTTTTTCCAACGCCATAACATTACAAAACTTTGGTTACAAGATAACACTGCATATCTTTCTAAATAATGAGCCAAGTAAGCCCCGTTTCAAGCAATGACCATCTCACATTATTATAATTGTAAAAAAAGCCATAAAACTTGTAATCTACAATCCATGTGTTAATGTAGGATACACATACAAAAAAAAATTGATAAGAATTGCTTAGTTTATTTTTTTTTTTTCCTTTTTAAGGCCAATAAATATAATTTCGAACGATAGCACTTGTCACTGACGTCTAGTTGATACTCGGCTATCAAAGAAAAACCATAAGATAATTATATTATACACATATGCTTGAGAACTCTTACGCTTCGTCTTTATCACTTTTATCACGCATTCAATAACCAAAGTGACAAGGGAGCAAGAGAAACGAACAGCACACGAAAAGGGGCCAGTACGGGCCGAACAACTGTCAAAATGAGAAGGAGAAAAAAATATCAATAAAGCCGTCCGTGTGGGTTGGACGTTATAGAGGGACAGACTTGAAATCCAACGGTATATTATCAGAACACACGCATCACTCTTAGACGGGTAAGCCTTGAGAGCCCATAAATATTCCAAACGAATACTTATAAATGAATAAATGAGTAAAACTCACCCTATGCCGTCGTAGTTGAGCTCGAGCTTGACGATGGCCATCCGCAGGGCTTTGAAGCCGTGATCGGATATGTCCTTGAGCTGGGAGTGCGAGACCCTGAGGGTGATCTGCTGTTCGTTGGTGAATTTGCCCGTGAGAGCCTCGGCCACCTGCTGGAACGACTGCATGCGCTCGCACTCGACCTCTATCCGTTCCGTGTGGGGCTGTACGGTGCCGGAGTTGGTGGAGAGCAAGGACGCGCCCAAGGCCCCGGGATCCGTGCCACCGAGGATCGGTAGGTTGCTCGCGGTGGGCATCGGGGGTGGGTTGTTGATCATGGGGCTGAAGTCTTCCTGGCGGCAGGTGCACGGGCTTATCTCGCGGCGCTCCGAGCAGTGCAGATTCGAGCCCGCCACGAGGGTCAGCAGCCCGTACACCAGGGCCGACATTTCGCTGCTGTTGGTGCTTCCGATGTCGCTAATCGAGTAAGCTGGACACGAGCATAGTACATCGTATACATGAAGGTGAAACGGGGATGGGACTTTTTTTTTTTTGTTTCTTCAAATTTATTTAAACCGGGTCGTGTGAGTGATGTATTAATCTCCCCCCGTGAAACTCTGCTTATTATTGAATCATCTCACTTTCTCACTAACTTTTAGTGTAAGGTTATTTTTTAGTTTGGTCGAGTTATTGAATAATAAAATAACCGGTGTAATTACGTGGTTTTTGCTACGAAATCGTTTAGTTGCGAGTGAATATCGAATTCTCATTGAATTATAATTATCGGAAAGTTCTGCGAGTAAAAATTGAATAATTTTTTACATTGATCTCGATAATTTTGCATGATCGGCTACTTGAGATTGATAATGGGGACCAACGCAATCGTACGTCATTTACGTATCACGACATGGCACACGCATCCTTACTTGTTATGCGTATTCGACGTTTAGGATGTTGGAAAAAACTTTCTAATTTTTAATGGTAAAAGTTGTTTTGCTGATTTTCCAAACACATTGCGATGGTAAATATTCGCACATATATCCACACCCCAAAACATGGGGGTAGACTTTTCGAGTAAACAACAGCTTTAGATCCTTCACCGCCCACCCGTGGACCCTCTCTAACAACGTGTCCTTGGAAACGCATGTGGATTGTAAAAAAGTAGAAACTACGCAGAAATATTTTAGCCTCGTAAAAGCAGAAATTCACGACGCCATGGGATGCGTTTCAAGTGAACCATGTGGATAAAAATTCCTGCCCAACGTTTACAAATTTAAGTCATGTTTTGTTTGTTACAGTCAACATTATAACGCCCGTACCGAAACAGTAGTTTTTATACCAATGGAACATTTGATTTTTTACAAAATGAAATTAGAATTACTGATCATAAATAGCAAATCTTATTAGATCATACACCCTTTCGTACAAGTCAAATATAAGAGTTGTCATTAGAACGTCTTTCATATAATAAATCCACTCGAATAGTTGCAAAAGTTTTTCATTTTACTCTGTTTGTAATACAGAGTATATTATTAAAAATTAAGAAATTAATGAATACCAATCCCAATTCGTGGGCTGAGGGTTCATGCTTTCAGTTGTTTTTAGAGTGAATCCCACCCTGAGTATGAATTATTTCTCTAGAGGTTATAAAATAACTATTGTAAAAATCGCGGGTTGTCGTTAAAAAATGAAAATAACTACTTGATTTATTGGAAAACGCTTGAAAATTTTTCAGTACTATTACATAGATTCCTACAAGTGAAGGTCTGACCTTAGTCAAATTCATTTAAACAGAAATTAATGAATAGAACAGTTTAACGTCTGCGATGAAATAATGACGGTACTACATTACAGTTATACGGAATTTCCCGTTACTCGATCATGTTAAGAACAAGTACCGAAATGAAAATTGTATTCTTAGCGATTATCAGCTGCAAGAAAAAAAAAGTATTTCATTCGATAAAGATCTATCTTTTAAAAAATTATACAGTTTTACTATTTTAAACGTGAACTACTTTGGTAACACTGCTTCAATAAAATATCCTCAGGTATTTATGACTCGTTGGTAATAACATTCTTCTGATCTCCAATTAAATTACTATACGATCTCGTTGGGCTCATGTAAACACACCCTTATTTCTTCGGAGCTTGTAAAGGCATGTCTGAAATTTAAAGTCATAAAACTTTCTAACGAAAGTTTTGGGTCCACCAAGTGTTACCACATGCCCACTCAACAGATGACCCTTATTTTTCGTAAACATAATAAACAATCTGGATCAAGCATTTTGGTTGCTCGTTTAAAATTTAGTGAATATATTTTGACAATTAAGTTTGTTAGACAATTTTTCTAATAAGAATAAGTTGATGGTTTCTGATACCATCTTTGATTGCAGATATAATGTTACTCGTATTAATAAATTATTAATATTTCGAAAAAAACATGCGTGTAAAAACTGTTTGTAATTCATGAATATTTTTATACGTATGATGTTTACGGCAAAGACACAATTTGACATTTGCGAAGGAGTTGTTCAAAGAGCCTAAATAATAAAAAAAAGATTAGCTACAGAAAATAACATTAATTCGCGTTAGGAGAGCGAATCGCCAGGGGAAAAAGTTAAGTTACATCCCCGAAGTATCATGAAGCTCGTGTTTTTTTTTTCAATTCGTTTATTTTTGCGCGTCTCCGATAATCAGAAAGCAATAGAAAAATAAGCCAAGATCAGTGCACAGCACCCGTCGAATGGAAAATCACACGGAAAACTTGAGCAGTATTTTGTTCACCGGATATTTTTATTTCCTCGACGAGCCGAAGCGTCTTGAAAAATGTACGTACGAACACGCGAGCAATGCAAGCACAATTCGCGATAGCTTGTGATATTATACATGTAGGTATGTAATGATGATGTGTGCGTGTAACATACCCTCAACTATTTCAGCTTCCTTAACGTTGTTTTCGAGCTTATCGGCAAGATACGCTCCCGAGAGGCAACAGATTATCAAAAACGCACAGCCAAAGTAGCGCGTCAAATGCATGTATGGGCCACGGCTCATGCGTGGGCCCCTCGAATCTTGCCGAGTATAAATATTATTACCGATACTTTGAACAAAAAAAAGCACACACACACACACACAGGGCACTCGTCCTGCCGATCCGTCAACCCTTGATGGACAAATCCCTCGTCTTGGCTTGAACGGCGATCTCTCTCCGTCGTCAATTCACATCGATGGTAAACTTAACACTGCGTCTCATTTTTTCCACGCACAACCTAATATAGGCACGCGCACAGCAGCCGCGCCTGTGCACCGAGTCATAAAATATATTTCGCACCCCACGAAAAGGGTTCCCTCGTATACGACTGTTATGTACCCTTCCCTTCCCGGAAACGTCGTCGCTCGTCTTGTACAGCGCCGCTTTGCGCTCACGAGCAACCTTGTCACTCGTCACTCATGTCTCACAGCTCGGCTGGCCGGGAAAACTGACGCTCGGCGATACCGATCGGAAAAGGACGATATCGACCGGTGCACCCGAGATCGGGAGAGGGTGGCTCCGAGACCAACAGATAGAGAAAGGGAAGGGAAAAAAAAAAAAAAAAAGAAAGAGAGAGTGCATGTGCGTCCGAGCGAATTATCGGGGAGTAACTGTGGGCTGGGAGCCCGAGGAGCCGCGCTATATAGGAGAAAGAGAGAGCGCGCGCTTGCCCACCACACTCTGCTCTCCGATGTCACGTATACTTCGGCCCCTGCACGCGGACTGACAGCCTCCGTCTCTTCTCTTCCTTCCTTCTCTCTCTCTCTCCTCACCGTTCGCTTTCGTTGGTACATGGATCGTTTCACGGAAAATTTCTTGGATCAGCTGCTTACGCATACAGAGTCCAAACTAGCACTGCAGTTTTCAAAAAAAAAATGTTACTCGGCTGAAGAAACGCAAATGAAATTGTGATTCTGGAACTTCAAATAAGAATTTGGCGTCACCGTCGAGTTTACAATATCTATATACATTGCACCGGCTAGTTTGTATTTTACAGAGGCAAACAGCGTTTACTTGTCAATGTGCCACTCTGTGCTACCACTGGTACATTTAAGGGTGTGGAGTTTAAACAAACAAAAAAATTACGACTTATTCGATGTCTCTGAAATACGGAATGGTGCAACATCGGGTACGGTGTTTTTGATTGATGTGTGAAAAAAACGAAAAAAAAGTTTTCATGAAATGATCCATGTACTATGTATGGAAACGAAGACGTGCGACATAATACGTGCACGTTTTTCAGTCATGCCTTGGCGCCACGGACGCGCGCCGCCTTGCACAAGAGAAGAGACTGCTCACGCACACGCCAGGTTGACATTTAATGTGAAAAAAAAAAAAAAAAAAAAAAAAAAAAAAAAAAAAAGGGAGAAACCGCGATCTTCCGGCCAACATCAATAATGTAATGTAATACCATACGGGAGGCTTGAGGACACACGCTGATATGCGTATGACGAGTAGAAAAGCCGCAATGGCTTATCTTTCGAAACGATGAGATTTCCATTTACGATTGACCTTTTAGATATTGATAACAACTTCGGTGGACCTATTGGGCGCATTAACGCTTTTTTTTCATACACGTTTGTTGGGTACACGTACAAGTTTTGCTGATCTTTGATTTTTCAAATAGTTTTGGGGGTTTGAAAAAACATTATGTGGAGAAACAGTGATTATAATGATAGTAATAAGAAATAAATATCAACAATATATTTTACCTTGGCTTAATTATATCTCAGAGTCACAAATTATTCCTCATATGTATGAATTATGTTGGCCTTGATATCTTTTTCTTTTTTTTTATTCTTCGCACGATTTTCATTTAGTATAAGGTACGTAAAAATTAGATATGTTCCGTAAATGAGAAAATAAAAAGAAAACATAACAATCAAAGTGAAAAATAGGGAGGTAAAAAAAAAAAAAACGAGAAAATCGCTGTTTACTGAAGAATGTGAAAAACAAGAGGATTCCCGTACGAGAGCACTGATTCATAAAGTCAAAAACATCAGAGAAGAATAAAAGAAAAGAAAAAAAAAAAAAAAAAAAAAGAGATAAGAAGTACGAGAGCGTCTCTGGAATGCCGGCAGTTGCACACGTGAGTCAGGGGAAAGCTTGCTCGCGAATGTCAGCCGCGGTCTGTGCAATGTGCTGCAATGCGAGCGCCACCGAATCCGGATATATGTACTTATTAGAGTACTTTGATGGTGACGTTGGAGAACGGACTTTGTAACGTGCGCGCATCTGATCAATCAAGAGATTTTCACCAGTAGATGTGTAATTTGTTCATTGAAAATATGTTTTGTTTTTTTTTAATTTACATGCTTTTTAGATTAAAAAATCAAATTTAATTTGTGCAATTGAAAACAAAAGAAAAATAAATAAATAAGAGGACATAGAAAAGTCTAAGAAAAATCAATACATCCCATACATAGGCTCATTGTTGAATTCGAAGAAAATTTGGAAACTTTTAACGAAAGGAAAAAGTGGATGCGGGCACCAGACGTTGACCCGCGAATAAAGAATTTTATCACGTATAAATCATACGACGACGACGACGTCGCTCGAACGCGACACCTAAACGCGAATTTCGGGATGCGTGAGCTTTTTTAAGAGCCATCGTAATTTTTGCTTTATTTTTCTCTTAAACTCTTTGTAAGCTGTATAATGAGTATACACTGCACTCACTGGTATCTCCTGCTGTGGTCTCGTGTTTCTCTTTTTCGAAGACATCCGAGCTGGCGCCAGGCAATATAACACGTTATACATCAGCCGCAAAAAGAAGCCGTACATAAAATGTGCTGTCATTGAGTACATTAATACTGCCGGATAAATGAAGCAATCATAGCGAAAGATAAGTAAATTATTTTTCTCTTGACTGCCAGGTTTTTATGTTTGCTTGTTTGTTTATTATTATTATTTTTTTTTTTTAATTTTTTTTTTTTTTTTTCCGAATCATACAACAACTCGAAAATCGGTGCATACTTTAATTGTATTATTAAGTATGAGGTAAAATATAGTACATTCGGGCGATGGAATAAATTTTGAGCATACAATTTTAGGACAGTTTTTAGGTGGATAATCTGCTGTAATGTATGTCCGGAATCAGTAAATATATATAGGTGTCTCGATAGTTTTAAAAAGTTGTTTTCATGTATTCGAAAAAAATGTGGGTTTTGAAAATAAATAAACTCGTCACTTATTTTGTGGAAAAAAAAAAAAAATTATTTTGAAGCCTTAAAAGTCGAGAAATAATTATTTAAAAAAATTTATCCTATAGATTTTATTTTGAAAATTGATTATTTACGTACTTTAAAGTTAAGGATGTTTAATGCTTTTCTCAAAATGCAGAGAAAGCAGTAAAACTTTCATGAATAGCTATTTAAAGGATCAGAAAAATGTGTGAATATTTTCAATATTTTTTATTATAAATTTTTTTATCATTAAAAAACGAGCCTTAATTCATTGATGTTCCTTAGAGCTTGTATTAAGGGTTGAATTTTCATCAATAAACAAATTTGGGGTCAAAACATCGGAAAAATTAACACAGTTTCCTGACCCTCTAATTATTCATTGTTTAAAGTTTCACTGCTATTTCTGCATAAGAAAATCATTGACCGTCCTTAATGTTCAAGATTTAATTAAAAAAAAAAAAAAAAAAGTTATGAAATAAATCAACGCAATTTTTCACAAACATTATTAATTTTTTCAAAGCGATGTTTCTCCTTAAAAAAACAAAGAACATGTTCAAAGGTTGCCAAAAAATTAGTATTTTGTCCATAAAATAAACTTTTTGGACAAAAGACTAAAAAATCCTGTAACTTATTACTTTTTTTTTTTTTTTGGACTCTATAGATGTCATCGCAGTTCAGGAAGCGTGCGATGAAAATAAAACTCCGTCTAATTATAGTCGACGACCAACACACAAAGACGGCTCTGGCTAAAATTTAATTGACGGCATTAGAGCACGCGGATCATTAATTTTCCACGCATTCCGTGAACCCTCAAAAAAAAGCTCCGGCGTTTATAATGCGTTCGTCAATATATATATCGCAACTCCAAGTGTGCATCTATACTTCTGCTACTTGTCGATCTTTTTTTTTTTTTTTTTTTTTTTCATATACATGTTACGCGTGGCGCCAGAGGCCGATCGTCGATTCTTAACGAGGCAAGGGATCGCATTGCTCGTCGCGTGTAGAATGGAGCAATAATATACCTACAAGTCTGATACCTACTTCTTACACTGTGAATACTGTAAATTTAATACAAAAAACTATATAGTTACTCTATGGAATACTCGAGGCCATTTGTTTATTTCTTCTTCTCCATGACGCATAACTCGAGCATCTCGTGCTTGTATGTGTATATACCTCACAGTGTTGCACTTCTTTTCCGAGTTAATTTTAAAATATTTACTTTAACCGATATATATGTGTATTCAGATGTCGTTGTACCGATCTGCAGCAAAAAAAAATTTATTTTCTTTGCCAAACGCCGTTACCGTGCACCAAGTCAAATATGTAAGTTATCGGAATGTTTATAAGAAAATTGTGTGAGAAAACAGTTTTTAAGCTTCCTTCGTACGCTGAAAAATTATTTTCCACTTATCAAATATTATATGATTATAAAATTTCGTGTGACAAGAAAGAAATGTTTTAAGAGGCTTTTTGATCGAATGCTTCATACAAATGGTTGAGTATTTTTTTTAAACTGTTATTATAACCATTTTTTTTTTTTTTTTAATTAGGTCAAGAGGCGTAAGCAACAGATAAAAAAAACATTGTATTCACTCGCAACGACGTGGGAGAGTTTCACTACAAAGGGTTACATATTTCCTGTATTCGAAAGGTTTTTTTTCTGATAAAGTTCATGTTCATCAGGGGATGTAGCTCCACCTACTTTTGTACCCACTGGAGGGAGATTCTGCCTTTGCACCCTAACTAGGTAACTAGGGGCTGTCACTATTAAAGGGTATTATCCTTTCTCACCCTTAATCAGTTTTTACCCTTAATTTTAGAAGCAACGGCTTCGACTAATCAAAAACTATAATGTGTTCTACGCATATTTAAACGTTTTTATTTTGTTCATACGAGTATAACGTATCTGTGATGTATCTAACAGTAGTATACATGATAATTTATTTATTCATACTCGTGTAAACAATTACTCGATTGTATCATCAACCACTGAAAAAATCTCGAAATTTCTCTTTCCCTATACTTCATTTGAAAAAACATTTTTTTTTTTTTCAAAACACAAACGTATTTTTTCATGTTTTTATGTGAAGGACAGATTTTCCATTACAAATGGTTAATTCAAATTTGCCTCCCAATGATCGCCATCTTCCCCCAAGCAGACGAATTGCTCTTTCGCGTACACGCCTAACCTCAAATAGTCATTTTAATTCTCTTCTAACGTTCTAACAGCTCGGAAAATAAAACACTAAGTACATATCCATATACATATATCTCTCGCAAATAAATTGTCAATGGTTTATCGCGCTACGACACGATAGAAGAGGAAGTACGCCGAGGAGAAGTTGTTGTTTCCCAGCTGGAAAATCGTAAAGCAGAACAAAAGCATTTTCTTTTCTTTAAATTAAATAGCCCGTGATCAAAAACGCAAGAGGTGCGAGTGAGAAGGCAACAAAGAGGCGAGCGGTTAGAGCACACCTTGAGCGATTGTGCGATTTGTGCGCCTTGAGCAGTGAAACGGTTGTGTTTTGTGTGCACCCTTTTCCTTATCAACGTCGTCGTCGAGAGTATTGATACTAACGTGCGACGCAAAAATGCTCGTAACAGTCAAGACGTTGGATTCGCAGAATCACTCCGTAAACTGCGACGAGAATGTGAGTATACGAAAATTATTTTGTTAATAGCACAATGTTGCACACGCTCTGCTAAAGTGTGCGCTCTCGTAGATTTTTTGGTTAAGACATGTTAGCGGGCGTTCTCAACTAATGTGTGGTTTTATCTTGACTTGTAGATCACAGTACGTGGTTTCAAGGAACACATTGCGGATATAGTCTCCGTCCCAGCTGATTCCCAGAGACTGATTTTCTGTGGCAGAGTTTTGCAGGATGACAAGAAGCTCAGTGACTATGGAGGTAGGTGTTTTGTTGTTCCCTTCTTGGGCATTTTTTTTTTTTTTTTTTTTTTTTTTTTTTTCCTCTGCACTTGGACTTGGTTCGTGTTGATTTGATTTGTTTGGAGTTCCAAGTTCAAGTGAAAATTAGGTTGGATTTGCTTTGCTGCATGATGAAACCTTGCATATTGATTATTTCTGAAAGTATATAGAGGTCGTTGCTATTTATATGCCGACTTGCCCAAAACAGAGTTACCAAAATTTTTCCTGTTTACTGTTATTTCAAGAAAATGGTTGCTTCGAAGCCTTGAAATAATTAACTAAGTTGGAAATTTTGTAACAATTTCTCAAAATTACTGTATACAGATGTGGATGGAAAAGTTGTACACTTGGTGCAACGTCCTCCACCACAGCCTGATACACCACGCAACAGCAGCAATGAGAACTCAAGACAGAGCAATGGCCAGTGGACTCAAGGTGGATCAAGAGTTCAATACAGGGGACTTCATAGGAATGCAATGTACTTGGGTGCAATGTCTATGCCTGCAGAGGTTGTTGAAGGCCACGGTTAGTTCATTAGAATGGTTGTTAGTTTTTCATAATGTCAAGCCCCTAAATCATTTAAAATATTTATTTCAACTTTTCTCTATGCATAATGATAATTATTTACGTATAACCTACTAATTATAAGCTTTACATATTATATTCTGTTATCTATTAAGACGGCTTTAAATTTTTTGTATAGGCTTACCAACTCCGCAGTTGAGCAACACTTTATCTAACAGTAGATTGGTATGTGCAAGGCGTATGTTAAATAAGGCAATGCAGCTGATGGATCGTTTAGATGATCCATCAGTCCCTCTGCATCCAAGTCCAACTGAAAATAGTGCTTCAGAAGCAGAACCTCAAGCCACAGCACCTGAAGATGAAGCAGAACAAGATAGGTATGATTAGGAAAAAAGGAAAATCGGATAAATACAAATTGTCTTTTACTTTATTCTTTTTACATGAATATAAATAATTTATTTTCAGTAGTATAAATAGAAATGAGAATGCCAGGATAGCAATGGAACAAGCTGCATCAGCAGTAGCTGCTGCTTTTTCTTCGGGTTCTGCTCTTATTAATATTAGATTATCACAAGGTAAATTTTTACGTTATTTTAATATCATGTGTTCATCGTTTGAAAATAAATTTGGTACCGTATTAATCGTATTGTTCATCACAAAAATAGAAAATGAAGATGGCCCTACAGTCAATGCTGAAACAGTAGCCAGAGCTTTTTCAGAACCAAGTGCACCACCGTTGGAAAGTTCAGAATCAGAGGAACAAGAACCCGAGAGATCTGAACCTCAAAGATCAGAAAATGGTAGGGCAGAACCGAGTGCTTCCACAAGTGGCACAAGTAGAAGAGCGTCTCCTCAGTAAGTAAAAAATTACATTTCACAATACTTAATTTTACGTCTAAAAAGGAGATTATGTTAAATTGATGATTGTATAGAGTACCTCGTCCACCACTGATGGCTGAGCTGTTGGAAAGATTGATTGCTACCCAAGACCGACTACGACCATACATTGAACGCTACCGTGCTTTGATGTCGGCGGACCCTGCGCTTACCTCAGGGGTGAGTGAAAACTCCTTTACTAATAAAACCACCTTTATTTCGGAATAATTTCTGAAAATCGTTCTTAACAGCAAACTGGGCCTGAGGGTGTTACGGAAAATCAGAGGATAGTGGATGGTGTCAGCGAATGTTTACACTACTTGTCCCATGCCAATCATGCATTAAGTGATATAATTGTAGATATGGGGCAGCAGCCTCCACGTAACTTGCGTTGTCGGCCAATCGTCATACAACACTCTGCTATATTACAAACTGGAATTCCCATTCAAGTTGAGGTATATCTTTCAAAGCATACTATTTATTATTGAATATTTTTTTTTCTTTTTAAATAACAGGTAACATCTTTACTTAGACTTGTACATGTGACTTTTAATTTGAATTTCATTTTAATTAAAATGGTCATAGACTATTCCCGTTCGATTGCAGTCTCACGTCAATGTAACAGCTCGAAATTCATCCAATAATAACAATGCCACCAATGATGAAGGGAACGAAGCCACTCGACCTTCGTCCCCAACTTCAGGTACACAAGATCAAACAGGTACGCCAAATAGTGCCAATAGTAGATCAACATCTCAAAGTACTAGTGGGCCCAATCAAGCTTCTGTGTTAGGTATTCTCAGTTCAATTAGATTTGAAATTGAAAACAGACATTAAATAAGGCACTTTGGTTTCACTAGAAAAATCAACCATAATTATTGTCTATTTTCATCGTTTGATTTTATTATTTTTTGTTTAGTCATCAACTATTTATACTATTAAAGGTACTCTTCTCAACTTGAATCTGCCAAGCAGTGTTGAAGTGTCAATGGAACTCAGCCCTCAAAGCACAATGGAATTTAGTTCCTCTGGTGCAACTAATGGGTCAGAAAATGATCAAGCCCAAAATAGCAACAGTAATGGTGCAAATGGTAAGTATCTTATTATGTTATTTGTTATAAAAACTTTTATGTCTTAAAAACTTGTTATTCGATTATTTAGCTGCTTCCAATGCCAACGCTACTCCAATGACGTTGATTCGTGATGCGCTCCAGAGTATATTAAGTGGCAGACACGCGCAAGTTGAGACGTCTAACGGTGGTGCGACGATCAATGCCACGGCAAATGTGCCGGCATTCATGGCGCTCGTTGGCCAGCAAATGGACATTGGCACTGCGAATTCAGGACAGAGCACTCAAGCAAGGTAGACATCGTTACGTTGATTCATTCTTGTGACAAACTGTGGGAAAATGCAAGCTTAAAATTGCGTTGCAGAAGCAACATTGGCACTCATCCAACCACGTCAACGCAAACACGTAGCACGGCGCGGCCGCACGTTCTGCACCCTCATACACATCCACTCAACGTTGGTATGGGAATGGGTCAAAGTCTAGAGTTTGATCTTTTCCTTCCGTGCAATTCGCATCACTTACGCAGGCAAAATCAACAACAACAAGCAGAAACCAATGCGACCACTTCTCAAGCCAGCCCAACTGGGCAGCAGGCGGCTAGCTCGGAAAACAGATCACAGTCCTGTAAGTTTTTTTTTTTTTTTCTATTAAGATCTGATTATTTTTTAAGACAGGTGATGAATAAATATGTCCTTTGATAATGATTTTTAGCAACACAATCGTCATCCACTTCAAGAACTGTACCTCTACCACAAGAAATAAATTTCACGATTGACGGCGATGCAAATGCTGCTGGTGCATTCCTAGATTCTAACCGTCGAGAGGCTTTTGCTAGTGGTAAAATCAATTACTCTATAAAATGAACTTTAAGACTTATGTTCATAAATTCTCTAAGCTTGATGAATATTATAAACAGGTCTGGGATTAGCCATGACTCTGAGTGAATTATTCCAGTCTCCATCCAGTGATGTGCGCATCTCAGTTATTGGAAGCGAGTAAGTCAATACTTGGTTTGTAATTTTTTTAATGGTGTATAACCATTGACATTAAATATCACATAATACTTCAACAGTTCCAATGGTGGAGAAATGCACTTTACACCAACTAATGATATACCACTGGCAGATTTGCTGAGAACATTTAATATACGACATGAAGAATTTACAGGACGCGACTTTATGACCGATCTTTGGTTATTTGTGGTAATTAAAGTGAAATATTTTACATGCAAATTGCTGGTATACTGATGAAATTTAATGTCTCCTTTAATTCTTCTAGCTTAGAAATATCACTTTCAATGGGCTCATGCAAATCAGCACAGGCCAAACAGAACCCCTAGTAAGACTTCGTCGTCCTTTTCGAGAATTTTTGGAACATTCCTTCCCTAACACAACGGTTGATTCCTTACAAGAACAAGTTGTTGAGCAGGTAGTCTCTTTCAGTAGGCTGTTTCTTCAAGTACTAGATGTACCTCAAGAGCAAGCTGGTAGACGCGTAGATATACCTGGCACAATCGAAGTTATGCTACGAAAATTCTGCTCAGAATTCCTCAAAGTTTTGTTTAATAATGGTAAAACTTATGATCTTTCATTTATTATGGACTCTGCTAAACTTCTGATTATAATTTCTTTAAAAAAAAATATTTTAATCCAGATTTCGACAACATAACTTTTGCACAAGAGGTAGTGAACTTGGTGAAGAAGTTGGAGGATCAATCGAGCGCAGTTCTGCAGTATACTCTCAGTGGAGGCCAAACAGCTCCTGAAACTATTGCGTCACGTTTTATTGTTAGTTGTAGTTAATTGAGAAATTTATGAATGCGATCAACGGAAGGAATAAAAAATTCAAGTTTATTATTGTTTACAGAATCAACTTACAGAGGGACTACATCCGTTGTTCCAACAAACCCTGTTAGGCGTACTCAGTGGAAGAATACATACCTATGTGACTCGAACGAGCCAGTTGTCTCAGGAGGAAATAGCGTCTATGCTAGTGTTTAAGGATGAACCATCAGCTCCGCCAGAAGAGGTTGTGGAGGAGGAATCGAATGAATCACAGCCTCAAGTTAAAGAAGAACCCGAGATCAAAACACAGCCATTATCACGACAAAATGATCAGATGGCATCTCCAAAAAAGAAAGAAGTGAAGAAAGAGACAGTAGAAATCAAGCCTGAAGTGAGTACTTTTTTTCATCAATGATAAAACATGTTGTATTGTAATGTGGTGTTAACATTTCGCATTCGATTTTGTAAACATTTTTTATTCGATAGTTTTTTAACCATCAATGATTAATCACAATCAATAATTACGTATACGATTGCAATGCTTTTGTTTCTAAAACAGCCCATGGAAACAGATCCTGAGACTAAAACAGGAGACTCTATGATGGACTTGGCTGAAGGAGAGGAAATACCGGAGACGTTCCCAGGAGCCGAACACTTACCTCCTGTAAGTTATCTTTTAATTATTTAAAAAAAAAATAATTTTCAACTTGAGCCAATTTTTCTTTACACCATATTAATTACTGCCACGATACGATTGAAAAATTCTTATTCATTGCTACTATACTTGTAGTCACAATGTATCGTAATTATAAGTAAGTTTTACACAATTTTTGTGTTTTAATACCGAAAGAGTGAAATTGGCTTTTAAGGGTTGAATCACTTGTTTGTAATAATATACATGGATAAAATTATTTTGCGCATAGCATGCCGATCGCGGAAGTGAACCGAGGTTGGTTTTTTAATCCAGTTTCAGTATTCACTAGTTTGCTTTTACATAGTTCGTTCGCGATGCTTTTTTAATGCCGATACATCGGAATCTGCGATGAAAAAAGAATAGTGCATTTCATCGCAGATCTTTCTCTCAAAATCATGCAGATAGTATTTCCTTCAAAAATGATTGTTATTTAAAGCACAGCATGCGTGGTTTTCAATCTGTACATTTACTTGGTCAGCGTTTCGATGGTTGAATCAACTTTATGAAAAGTTCCTTCTAAACTGTTCGTTTTCATGCACAACATTTTTTAATTGCGAAAAGTAAACACGTTGAACTTGATTAGAATTACAATTGCTCCATGATTATTTTGCTGTGTTCATAAAAATGCATACAACACTTGCAAAAACGTACAAAAAAGTCATTCATTTTTCAAAAGCTATTTAGTCAATAGTGCTCTGTTCGTTGATACCACAGAATCATTTACTACAACGAATGTGATTTCATTATTAGGTACACCATTGAGATTCCATAGAAATGGAGTAAGTTAGCATTATATATTTCTGTATCCCGTTTCTGTAATTAATTTCGCACAAAATAAACTGCTGTGCTAAGTTTTCGTACTAAAAAAAAATTACTAATTCTCTTTCACTAAATCAAATGTAACATATAGTTTGAAATATTTTTTTTTTTTTTTTGCTGCATTGGAAAGCTATAGAACTAGTGAGTTTTGAAATGAAGCGACTTGTCTAATATAATTTGTAATCAACCCAAATACTCACCATCATGATAAAATAAATCTCATCCTCACTGCATTAAAAGTTGATATAGAATGAGTAGAGATAGATACAATAATTAATAATAACAACATCCAGACAAAGTGATGTTTTTCATTTGTATGAAAAACATTGACACCTATATCAACGAGACGCCTTTAACAAATAGCCAAAACAAACAAATAAACGAGAAATCGGTCAACATAAACGATCGCTGTTTTTCCTCGATTCGCAGGAATGGGTGCCGATAATAGCTCGGGACGCTGTGCGCCAGCGCAAGCAGGCCCAGCTGGAGAGCCTCCAAGGTGGTCCGTTGCCCTTCAGCGACGCCTACCTAAGCATAATGCCGTCCAAGCGACGCAAGCTCATCGAGCAACAGAAGCCACAGCTGCTGGTCTCGCCCACGAGCGCCACCGGAGGCTCGGCGATCGGCGCTTCGGTCGAGCGACTCGTGCGGGAGGGCATAAACCACGCGCCGGTGGACGAAATCCAGGGAGCTGCCCACGCGGTCTCGTCAGCGCCGGCGGTCAGGAACGCCTTCGGCCAGGCGATCAAGGAGTGCCTGCACCCAGCCAGGCTGAAGACGCCAGATTTCCCGAACTCCAGGAGGTTCCCGAACGCGAGTAAACTCTTTGCTGGCGAGACCGAGAAGAAGTCCTCTCCGCAGAAGCCAGAACAGTCGGACGAGTCGGCGGCAGCTTCGAGGGACACCATGACGACGGCGGCGGGGATGGAAGCAAACCCGACGGGGAGCGACAAGTAGGACCCGGCACCGGCCATGTCACGGCTCGGCCTCGTCGTAGCCTTCTACTTTTGTTTCATCAGCCTGGTAGTCGCGCTTGTCCTGGCGATACTGGATCCATGAAGAGTGTGCAACTGCATGTCCACGGTTTTTCGCTGCACATTTACAAGCACGTGCCTGTGGGCTTTGCCCAAGTAGGCTGGTGATGATTTTTTTTTTTTTTTTCCTTCTATTTTTCTTTTGTATTCGAAAATGTTGAGAGCTGGTCGATTGAGTTTGTTTTTCTGGTTTTGTTTTAATTTTTGTTCGCGTGCTAATACTTTTCGAGAAATCCGTGTGGTCAAACAGGTGACGGTGCCGGTGTCGATGAGAAACTTTGGACTAGTTTTCCATTTTATTCACGGACAGGTTTAATAAACTTTTTAAGATAAAAAAACAGTTTTCCGGAAAGCTTATTGCAGAGTCTTGTGAAAGGTGCATAAATTGCCGGGTCGTCGGATAGGCAGTAAAAGAAAATTTTTTACGGCCACTGTTTCTGATTCTTAACACTACGCTGGCCTGATGATTTGACATCAATCTCATGTGACCTTTTGTATAAAGTTCTGTAATACGACTTTAAACGAGGTATGTTAGAAAAAAAATTTTCTGTGCTTTTTTAATTTGATTTGGTGACTCAGTCGTGAATGTTTTCATAAATACATGTTAATTAAAAATTATTGATAGAATAAAAAAATTTTTTTTAAAGTACAGATAGGAATAATGTGATTTTGCATTTTTTAAGATTTAAAACGTTATGGATGAAAACTTGTTGAAAAATAAAAGTTCAATATTCTTTAATTAAAATACAAGTGCTGAATTGAACTTTTATCAAGTCAAATTTGCTCTTCCAATGCATTTACATCAAAGCATTGATTTGATTAGCAATAAACTATCAGCATCACACGTAGCGTCAAATTTTATCACGAATCGTTGACGAGATGAAAAATCAAAGTGCTCTGGAAATATTTTTAATACAAATACATTTTTTAACAACTTTCTTATGCTAAAAAATGTTTTTGGACTACTTTCGATATCCAAATACGTGACAGCTTTGAGAAAAAATGCATAATATTTATTCTCTGAAAGTTAAGCACTCGAGCTTGAATGCTGATCGAAACGGGAAAGTAAATTTTGTATAATAATCTTTTTTTATTGATTTTTCAACTTGTCACAATGTTGTCCCCGACAACGAAGGTTATTCTTTTTAGATAAACATTAAAAAGGTAAATGTACAAGCTCGGCGAGACTTCAATCAAAGATACAAACTGAAAAATAATGTAATTGAAAGAAAGACGTTCAGTTTGTTGTGCTTTGGTCAATCTCAAGCACGAGATTTGCCGCTTTGTCAAATCTCATGTCATACAAATACGTGTGTATAACTATTAGCGCGATTGTTTGCGCTTTTTCTTACTATACATTTAATTTAAAGAAGAAAAAAAACTCTGTAATGATATAAGTAATGTATAAGAGTAATAAAAATAAAGGTAATAGTTTTAAATAGGCGTTACAACTTGGATTTGCTGCGTTGGCGCGTTAGCAGCGTCTGATGTATCGGAACACGAGAAAATATGCGAGAAAAATATATATTACACGAGCTGGTATAATCTACTTTACACATAAGTCTGCTGTTATGCTCATGAAGATTATATCATATAACGGAGATCGTTTGTGTACTAAGGTAGAATGTATGAATTCTGTCCTTAAATCCAATCATTCACAAGGATTTAACGAACGATGTTTGAAATAATGAGACGTATGGTATTTTCACCTTTTAGTTATCATTTAATACTTCTAATAAAATATTTGTTTTTTTTTAGAATAATTGTGTTCACGAATTGCTTTTTCATTTCAACCTATTTCTAATCCCACCTTTTCCAATCATTACGTTAATAATACCTTTATACATTATAATATGTGTCCCTTCTCTGTCTCTCCGAGACTCTCCCACATGAACTTGCAATTGACGGCAATTGAAGGTCACATAGACCGTTTAGTGGCACGAGAACGTACGATAACTCTCGGGAAGAAGAGGGAGACAATGAGCGCGAGTTTTGTAAAGATCGAAGTCGTACAAAGTCAGTCGATAATCAGTCGCATCTAAGTACTGCCTGTGTTTTTATTTATTTATTTTGTTTCAATTTTTAACAAGTCAATTATATACTTGAAAGAGTGAAGTGTGACTTATCGAACGATCGATATTTACTTCGATCGACGAATTTTCCGTCTATCAAAAAACATTTGTACATCGATCCGACTGGTAGGAAAATATTTTCGACTCCGAACAAATAAATTCAATTCACGAATAGATACGTCATTCAACACACGATCGTTACGTAAAGCATGGCGATTTTTCAATAAACAGTTATTAAAAAACACATACCAGCAAAACGAACTGTTACTCAAATAAATAAACTGCCAAGCAAAAAAAAAAAAAATAATGATCGTTGCTGAACGCGTCTTTCATTAAAAACGATCACAGTCACTTACTCGGACACACATCATCCAAACAGATTGAGATCTACATGTCATTAGGGATTCATCGATCGGAGCACGAGATCGGGACAACTTGGCACGTCGTAACGCACACGTCTTTATCTCGCTCGATTTATCAATCTATTTTTTTTCTTTACGTGAGCCCTTGACTCGAAAAATCGATCAATCACCGTTTATACACGCACGATCGGTTTATTACCGATCAAAAGTCGCCGTCGAGTCACTTCACTATAGAGCGACGTATTATCATTTCACGTATACACACAACTCCTGACAAAACTCTGCGGAAGTGACCGTAATATCAATGGACACGCAAGTACCAGTGTACTCATTCCTGTAGAAGAAGAAAGGCCCGAGCGTGTAATAAAATGAAACACATTTCACGCGCGCACGCGTGCATTTGCACGCAATAAAAAGACGGCCTTTTTTTCATTTGGATAACTTACTCGCCCAAAAGTAAGAGGAGAAAGTTTACTTGTACTGCACGTGTATAAATTCCCAATCAATGAGAATATATTATAAAATATCTGGCTACAGTGACAAGACACGCTCACGCATTCTCAGATTATGACATGACGGACGGCGCGCGTTTTGCTCGTCCAAGTGGATTCAACGGCGCTGCTTCGATTAATATATGTATTACTTATATACTGTGCAAACAATAAGCGTGCAACGTATAGCTATAGAAGCCTCCGTTGAAACTTTGTGTTTCAAGATTTTCCGCGACTGCAGCAGCTCACGTTCGTATTGCAACGGGGAGGAAGCCGCGCCGGAGCGAAAAGTTTTGCGAAATTAAAGCTCGCGAGACAATGAAGACGAAGAAAAGAAGTTTCTCGGCTCGAGCAAAGAAGTATAGCAGTAGATAAAAAGTTGCTGCAGCTTGTCCTCCGGAACTCATTTTCCTCGCGTGTTAACTTGGAATTTTTTTTTTGTTTTCCCCTCCGCGCTGCAGTTTCGCCGGGAATAATATAAGCCGAGCCTGCCGGATTTTCTCCTACTTGCCCTCGGCTCGTTATAAGCGGTCCGCTTAAGCTTGCCCTGAGCTCACTTTGTGTGTTATCTCGGATTTTCTTTTTTTTTTTTTTTTTTTTTTTTTAACGTATAGGTATACTTGTTGACATAATTACTCGCGAGGATGGATTTTTGAGCGTAAACAAAAAGAAGAAAAGAAGAAATACAGGCGCGTGGGATCGAGGATCCATTAAAAAAAAGTAAACAGATAACCGAACGAGGCTTGATGTGTCGTTAACTTGGACAGGGAGGAGGGAAGAAAGCGAGGAGGAATTTTATATTAGTGAAACACACACCGGCTCGATAAAAACATTGATATTCCTTCAGACCTCGTGTACAAATACGGAGCGTGTCCCGGACTCTCCGTGTCAATATTTGCCTTAAAAACGAAGCTCTAGGTTGGAGGAAAAAAAAAAGGAAATCTCGCACCAAAAATTCCAAAGTGTAATATTATTCGCTCCACCTCTCCCCGACCCAAGTCCTCGATCCATTCTTTGACTCGGTGGGTGCACGTAAACTTCCCGCGTCATCCCGATTTACCGAAAAAAAATTTTTTAATCAACAGCAGCCAGCAAGAGGAAAGAAGAAGAAAAAAAAAAAAAAGAAACGAAAAAAAGGTATAGAAGGTGTCCGTGCGCAAGTATACATAATAATACGTGTACGCGTCCCGAACGAAAAAAGGAAATCCGTACAAAACCCAATATCTCCTTTCTCCCGGCTCTTTTTCTTTTCGTCCCTTTTTGTTCGCGCTTCGCATTCTCCGTGCGATACACACCATCACTAATACCTGGTACACGTGCTCGTTCGCACTCTGTGCAACACTGCAGCCACCACCGGCAGCAGCGACAACAGTGAAACCCGATTCCTCGCCCCTATGTATATACGCACACATGGCATGTGTATAATATTATACGCGCGCTCGTGTGCGTTGCTACATCAATTACCAACCACTTTATGCCCCGACGCATTACACGCCGGCCCGACCTAAACACTATCCGTTCCTTTTTGCCCTCTCCTTCCTCCTTCCTCCGCTGTGTAAGCCTCGTCTCTTTTTTTTTTTTTTTTTTTTTTTTTTTCATTCTTTCTTCTCACGGAGGCACGGCTCTTTCTTTCCATCTCGAGCATTGTGCACCGTCACTTGGACTGTATACAGTTATATACGCTGCAAGGATCTAAAAACGAGCGTAATGTACTTATACTGGAAACTAAGCCATGCGGATCCCCCGATTTTCAGGCTCGGTAAATAAGTATTTTTTTTTTTTTTTTTTTTTTTTTTTTTGTTTCCCTCGATCACGCTCGCGATTGCTTTTCTCGGCTAAGGTACATAACAATAAATTTAAAACAAGACGCATACGCGCACTTGATGAAAAAAAGACCATTGAGCCATGACATATTTCTGCAGTCGCCAGGTCATCTGTGCCGTATGGTGTAGAGAGATGTATATACCTCCATGTATGTTTGTCAGTGAAAAAGATCTGGCAGAGCATCAAAGGGGGTGAGGGATAAGTCGTGCTCGGCAGCGTTTGCTTGTTTGTACATTCCCCAAAGGAAGGAAGGAAGAAAGGAGGACAGGCATTATCTGCTTATACTACCGGGTCCAAGTTCGATCAGAGCTAAACGCTGGTGGTATCGTATATTTGCTCGGACGGAACGGAGCCTTCCGAGCTTGCAAGCTCATCCATCGCTCTGCCAATTTTTTTTGTTCTCCCCTCAAGCACGCTCCGCAGTGCACAATTTGCATTACGTATATTATGTACCTATACTTCATAGATTTTCCCTTTTCCAGCTCCACGCACGGCAGAATTAACACCTACGGCACGTATAAAAAGCTCCGCAAGAACCGTGCAAGCTCTCTTACATACCTTCGCCTCTTTCCTCGACGAGGGTTAGTATACTCTAGGTAGGTACGTGTATACACGTGCAGCGCATTAGCAGCAAAAAGAGCTAAGAGGCTGCAACTCCCCCGACCAGAAGAGGCTGTGCTGGTGCTTAACCTGCCTCGATCCCTCGCGCAGTGTGCTCTTTTCTTGTTGATGCCGCTCGAGTACCTTATATTATATACCCCTATGCCTATACGGTGAGAATAAAAGGTTACAGTGTACGTGTGTGTATGTAACGTATACGTACTTGTGCACGTGCACACATACGCCATGTAAGTCGATGTAAGTCTTGTATTGATAAAAAAAAAAAAAAAAAAAAAAACAAAAGCAGCGTGTGCACGGTGGTGGTTCGCACAGAGGCGCTTTGATACACGTGCCTCCTTCCCCTTTTATTTCTCTTGGGGGTATTAATTGACTCTTGGGGATGAGCGTGTTGGTCGCCAACGTGATGCAAGTGTAAGTACACGCAACACACATACATATATATACCCACTCCTCCTCTGACGCTTGTATTATTTTTTAGAGCAAAGCAGCAAATGGCGCGAAAAGTAAAGCAAGACATGATGTAGAAAAAGCCTATATACCCTCTCTCTCTCTCTCTCTCTCTCTCTCTTTCCACCGAGTGACCACCCCGTGGTATTATTTTTTTTTTGTTCCCCTTGCATACATATACATATATCGTACCCATGCATATACAATATTTGTAAGCATGCATTCAACTGGAGAGTTATAGGTCTCAAAAGACGTCGACGTTTTATAAGTTTGTACACACATATATCCATGATGCGGACAAAAGCCAAGAGAGCGAAGAGAGGGACGCGTCCATATATAATATGTATATACATATTGTATGCCTACACGTGTTATATGGTAACTATGTGTGTGTGTATGTGTGTGTGAGTGCCTATATTCCTCTCCCTCGTCCGTCGTGCAGTGGTATTAGTAGAAGCGTATAATAAAGGTCAGCCCAGTCGCCGGTGGCGAGACTGGCGACGACTATTCCGATGCCGTGGCTGCGGACGTGGATATATATACCAACGTCCACATATATATATATATATATATATATATATATATATATATATATATATATATATATATATACACGGGACATACAAGCGCCTCGAATCAGTAGTACAGGCATACGTATACACCCACGGTACTGCCGTAAACGCGACAACTACTACTACTACCATCGACGATCACACCACCGCGGCTGCTCCGAAACTCCGAAGAGCCACACAGTACATAACGTATATATCTATATACCCCTATACATGTATACAGAGGGAAGAGTCCGCGCGGAGCGAACGACCGGCTGTCATCGCAAGCGGTACACACGGCTCGCGAGGGGAGTCTACTCGAGCTGCTAGCTCTCGGGCTCGATAGGCCGCGAAGCCGCAACTGGCCGCGTCGATTGGCTTTTTTCGCCAACGCCTCCGATCTTTCTTCCCGAAAAAGGGGCGTAGCTGGCCATTTTTTACCCGACTCGCGAGCTCCATTCGCTCGTTAACCGCGGAACGAGACGCGCATTGGTCGGCGAGCCCAGAATGTCCGCGCGGACTCGGCTACTTTTACAATATGTACATATACAACCGGGCACGGGACTCTATATATATATATACGTGTATTATTTCACAGGCACGTACACACGGGCGTTGTGTATATTGTACCGGTGGTGCGTGCGTGTGTATTATTATTGTACGGATCGGGCCTCTCCGTTGATGGCTGCGGAGTATTAGTGTGTAAGAGAGCGATAAGGGGCCGCCGAGGGGGAGACGGGAAACGATGGGGGGTGGTTGGGGGGAGAAAAAAAAAAAAGGAGGAAGAGAAAACCGTATAGCCGGCCGGCCGGCGGGCGAGCGGACTTAAGATGCCTTGGCAATCAAGTAGAACCTTCGGCAGCTCTCTTTCTTCCTTTCGTCCTCTATATATGTATATATATACGTACACGCGGGCACACCTATACCTATGTGTGTGCGTGTATTACGTGTATGTCCTATACCGAAGCAAAAGGGGGCGGTTATGGGTGGTTACCTACAGCCCTTCGAGCTATTTCATCTTTCTCGCTCGCTTTCTCAAAGTTTATACGTATAATAATATGAACATGGGTGGGTGAGGTGTACACACATGCATATGTATGTGCACAAAGGGGCTGTGTACACGAGAGAACTCTAGTCGAGCTTTGGCACCTTGTGCCGCTTCCATGGCTGTGGTAGTACAACATACACAACCAAGGGGTACGAACGGCCGGCCGAATATATGCGGGGTACATTATTGTGGGTGGCTATGTTTTGTATATTACGCTCATTATTATTGTTATCACCATCGTTATTTCTGTTTGCAAAGGTGGGCGCACCGTGTACCGCTGCCGCTTGGAAAATACAAACGGTCTTTTCCTTTCTCTCGGTAGTGTAGTACCTATCTCTGATACACCGTATATATTATGTGTATTAACGAGAGAATGAGCGAGCGCATGTATATATACTTGACACACCTATGCCATATCTATTTGTAAAAGTGACCTCCATTCTCTCTAATTAGCCTTGCCAATATATTATATACTACTTACGTGTAAGTTACCACCTATACCACCACCCTCCTCACCCGTGTCCAGTTTAACAATGTATAGGCACGTAACCAAGATAGGGGCGTTAAAAGTTGATAACACGCGAGAGAACGAATTATTATTATTATTATTATTATTATTATTATTATTATCATTTTTGTGGCTTGTAAGTAAATATAGGTAAGGCGTGTGTATAATATACGTGCACCCGGCAATAATATTCGGTCGGTCGGAGCGATGTCCTTCGATCGTCACCGGCTCTCTCCGCAGCTGGCCCACAATGCCGTATGGCGCAAGCTCTCCGCTTGTTGTACAACATGCATTAAGTACACGTCGAGCAGAGTGTAAACAACTGTTATCTGCAGCTCGATTCTCGTGCACGAACGATGAGGGAGAGAGGGAGGGAGATACGGTCCAGGCGATAATGTTGAATTACAACACGCGGGCCCCACATCGCCCCGGATATACACTCCGGGAAATTAGGAGTTACAACCGTACACGTACCACCAGCGCGGGCATTCGTTTTCGGGTGATTAAGCTCGATTAGCCCCCTGATGCGGGGGCTATTAGGCGAGCCATACACCATATCGCGTGCTGTTTTATGCTTTTGGTTCTCGGGCGCAAGACAACTGCCACAAGCTCTATCTCTCTTTTCTTTTAAACGCGCCAAATCACATTTTTTTTTTTTTAATTTTGCAAACTCCGACTTGAGAGTACACGTACAGCGCCTCGCGTATCACACGCTACGGACAGAAAGAGGGGGGTGTACCCGAGAATTAATGATTTTCCACGCGCGGCTTTTTT
This sequence comes from Copidosoma floridanum, assembly GCF_036245765.1. NCBI lineage: Eukaryota > Metazoa > Arthropoda > Insecta > Hymenoptera > Encyrtidae > Copidosoma > Copidosoma floridanum. Next base: position 8,575,100 of record NW_028321878.1, read on the forward strand.
CGTACGCGTGTACTTACACGTGAGCTGGAAAGGTGAGCGCGAAGGATGGGAAAACGAGCAAAGGGGCTGAGGGAAGGAGGGCGGTATCGGGCGCTTAGCCGAGATTTACTCGGTTTTCAGTTAATTAGGATGCTCGGTGGGTGTAATTGAGAGTTCTTTGGGCTCTCGAACGAGAGATCTGTGTGTATGTGCGGATGGCTCCGGGGAGTAATTAGCATACACGCCGGTGCGAGCTTTAGTTAACGGGCGGTGTGTGCAACTGTGCGCCATGTTACGTGATGGCTGTGATGCTGGGCGCACGAGCTTTCGCATCAGTTGACTCGGGAGTTTTAGGTTTTTTCACTTTGTTTTATTTTCAGTTAAATTTTTTTATACTGCCTGGCTGTTTTCAACAGTTTCACCCAATGCTGTAGGTGTAGGATCATACCTACAAATATGTACAGAATTTCGTTATTACTTATGGTCTCGTGTGTGATATAGTATTACAAAGCTCTATGCAAACGAAATGAGCAGTGTGACGATGTTACAAATTGGAGAACGCAAAATGTATATATTATATAAGAATCGATTATAAATGTGCTAGGGCTGTCTCTTGCAGTGTACATCTTTGAAATTAATGGCAAATAAAATAAGTTTCAGTCAAAAAATTTGCTGTTAATTAACCAAAGTTTAACTGTTTTACAAACTACCATAACCCTTGCAAGCTCATCTAGGCCAAAAAGTTAATTAAACACAAGACGGGCATAACAAACGCACATAGCAAAAAGCTTAAATTTTTCTCGCGTCTCGTGCTCTTTAACCACCAGAAAGATAAAAACAAAAAATTGAGAAAAAAAGATAGAGGGGGAAAAAGGGCTACAACAGACCGGAATGCATGAAAGCTCTCGGACCTGTGCTGATAAAAAGACAGAAGAAAAAAGTGATGCGCGCCTGCAAGCTTTTATTCACCTTTGCTGGGTCCTTTACCCTGTTTATATATACCTCTGCACCTTGTGTGGGTAAACGTACATAAAAGCAAGCAGTGGAGCTTGCTCTGGAGAGCTTTTTTGTTTCGCGTTGCACTACGGGCTCGTATTCTTTGCTATCAGGGCTCAAAGCTACCTGTATTGGTTGTACAGTCTACAGGTGTGTACTTCTTGTGAAGAGAGAAAAAAAGAGCGTAAAATTGTGGAAAAATGTATACGTACAGATGTCGAAGCTGGCAGCGACTCGTCACCCAAAACAATCGAATGGAAAAAAAAAAAAATGCAAAGCACACAGTATTCGCTGAAAATTTTACCCCTCTGCTGCATAACAATTGTTATTAATCCCTTTTTTCCCACCACCGGCGGCGCCCACTCGTATCCATTCGTTTGAAAACTGATCGTTAATTCATCAGCCATGTGGAAAGGAATCGCATATATACGTACGTGCACGGTTATCGAGGTCGAGAGCGAGTTTCATTATTCATCCGCGAGTGTGCAATATGCATTCGTTAGCCCGCGCACGCCGGAAGCGTGAATTTTTCACGCGACCAGCCGAAAGCTTTGAAAATTTTATCATTCAGCCGGGACGCGCGTATTTCAATAATAAATTGTAAGACTGTCGCGCATCACGTAACGATTACGGTGATACAGAGGGTCTTGTTGAAGTTGTGGTAGCGAGGCGAAGTAAAATTGCACCGAGCAATGGGTGTCTCGCTCTCTTTGCGTTAATTAAAGCTCGGGGGGCAAAAGTTGCCGATATTTTCGTGCCCGTTCAAACTCGGGTGGGATGAAAAAAAAGAGCAGCTCCGCGTTATTTGATGCCGTTTTGAGAGCTCGTGCTCGCGTACACACAGGTATCGAGAGAGTCAGGCGATTGACGTATACACGGGCCAGAGAAGCGTGGTGGGCCAATTGGAGCTTGCAAGCTGTGTACAGCCGCGTGGCAGTGAATAATGCAATCAACCGATGGACACCGCTTTCCGGGGACTGGTTGTACCAAGCCAATGGGAAAGGGGGTGTGTCATCATCAAGGTCATGGCGAGCTCGTTTTCACTTGTGTAGAGGAAAATCGCGTCGCGGCAGCTGATGGCTCCAGTTGTTTTGTTCTTGTTTTTCCTTTTTTTTTTTTTTTTTTTTTTTTGTTGATTGGCGTGTACCAGTGCACAGTGGGACGTTTGATGTTTCGGCTTTTCGGCTTGTGTACACCGGACAGCCGAGGTGTTACGTGAGTATTGGTCGGGGTATCGTCTGTCGCGCCGGGGGGCTGGCAAAACTGATTGATGACGCGCGTGGCAACGCGGAAAAAAAATGTATCTGGGAAATCAGCGCTGAATTTTTCGATCCACTTATCTTTGTTTAACTTTTGCCGATTTTTGTTGCTTAATTTCCTACACGAGGAGATAAAGTGCGTTTTACGTTTGCGCGTAAGAAATATTGCGCGCTGTAACGGCCGAATGTTCGTTTGATAAATGTGCATTAACACGCGGAAACGAATAAATGCACTCTCCTATTATACCTTTAACGAGGATTTATGAACTCGGTTTGCAAAATCGCTGTTACGTGAAATCAAAATATAATCCGGCAAGGAAAAAAAAAAAAAAAAAAAAAAAAAAGAAAAAAAAACAAATATATCGGCCATACCGATCGCTCTTGCCGAAGATTATCAATTCGCGCTCCCAATTACCTAACGCCACCACGCTACACCCATGTATTATAATTTATGCTCTCCCGCTTTCATTGAAAGCGTGCGAGGTAGGGGGGAGATTTCACAATTATGGTGTATCGTGCGTATCATAAGTTAATTATCGCCGATAAAAGGAGATCGGTGGGCCCCGCGCGCGCGCGCGTATAGGCACACGAGCTCGTACGTAGTCCTAAATGAGCGTATAGCCGCGAAACAAAATTGATTACATTATAAATCAAGTGGCCGCGAATGCGAGAGAGAGAGAGAAATTCTCCGAGGCCGTAACGAATAATAGGTACACACGTACACGCTATAAATGTACGTATCTACAAACTGTGCGCAAACTCGTTCTACTATATATATATCCGCTGCTGTTTCGCCGATTACGGCGAGGTACACACACACACACACATACTACGTGTGCACACGTGTGGGATATGGTGTAAGCGTATGTGCCACCAGGGAACGGGCGCGTGCAATTCAATAACCGTCGCGATTAGCGATAAGGACGTATTGATAAGAGTGACAGGGAGCGATTTATCGGGGCACCGGCCACATGGGTACACGTGGGTGTGCATCTACCTACATTCGTATTATTGACATAATATTTGTTCCCACATGATCGAGCGTTACTCGAAGTAATAATGTATACACGTATCGCAAGCATCGTATCGTTTCGTTTTTTTTTTTTTTTTTTTTTTTCCACGACTCTTTTCAAATATTTTAGTAGCTGTGTGTGACTTTAACGTCGGCAGATGTCTTTGAGAAAACCGTTGAAGCGTCGTTAAAGGAGTATGTATTTGTAAAAAAACTTCGAAATAAATTTTAATTTGTTGAACTAAATAGTGAAAAATGACATTTTTTTTACCATTCGTAAAAACTCGAGTGTTTCATTATATTTTTTTAATATGTTTTGTATTATTTTAATTTTTTGTTTTTAAATGATACTTAAACCAGTTTATGCGTGGGCATTATTAAATTATTTCTAACATATATTTTTAACTCAAGTATTTTATTTCAAACATTTTTAAATAGTACATCCTAGAGTTTGTAATTTTATGAATATTAACTTGTTTGATATTTGTAATAACTTCCAAGCTAATTGTTCTCTACTCTTCTATATTTATTTTAAATAACAGTTATGTTGAGGGAGTCGCTAAGAGAAAGTTATTCCGTTATTTCGAGCTTTATAAGCTTACACATTAAATTGATCCTGAAAATTTTTAAAAATTTTATTTAATACTTTTTTTTCTTATATCTGCCTACTGAAATCATCTACTTGTTAAGTACAAAATATTTTAAACCCGCATGGAATATAAAATCAGGCATGTAGTTTGGAATTTTCACAAAAATAAAAACTCGATGAGTATATGTTGCAAAGTAGTACGTTTCATACATATCTAAAAAAAGTACTCAAGACGCTCGATTTCCGAGCGATAAAATTAAAAAAATAAAATAAAATAATAATAACAGACGCCAACGTGTATAATGCACCAAACGAACGAGAGCCAAGTCGGTTTTTATCTACTGAATTTCGCCAGCGAATACAAGTATATTGATTTTAAATGCCACGCCGAGCGGGTTCTTCGTTAATATATACGCCAACTCGACTCGATAAACGAGCATTAAGTGGGTCAAATTTTGCATCGAAAACAAAACCATTAGCGCGCGTTCGTGTCTGTGCATGTGTGTTTTTACACTTTGAAGCTGCTGCTCCTCCGATCGACAAGTCACTCGATTCCGACTTGTCGCACGATCTGACCCTATATGCTCGTCGTAATCGAGTCGAATGACGATTCTTTGAAACTTTTTCACTGAATTTCCTTTCATCCGAGCGATTTTCGATATTCTCAGTTTCACGATTACTTACGATCTTTACGTAACGATTTTCATCAGATTTTTTAATTTTCATTTGCAAAAAATTGGTAACTTTAATAAACAGTTGGATAATACTCGTTAGCTTATCCTGCACGCAAAACGTTTTTCAAACAAATTACAGTCCTATATATTGGCACAGTTGATTAAAATAAACGCATGCAGTTGAGATAACAAAACAAAAAAAAAGTACGCGTAAATACAGGCTATGCAATAATTATAAACACTTGACTTCGAGCGTCGATTATAAATTGCAAAAAAATAACCCATTGCCGTTCTCACACGAGAGTGGATAATAATTTCATTCGAGCTGATTCGCACGTGCTTTTGATTATCTGTTACATACGTTGTAAACAAACCAGAGTAAAAAAAGAAAAAAAAAAAAAAAACTGAAACATATTGAAAACTAACGACTTTTTAATAGTCAACCCAAAGGTTATGACAGCACAGGTGAGTGACTATTATTATCGTTACATCAGGAAAAAGAAAAAAAACACCAACGAGAGATTTCGATGCAATTATTCGGGCTGCACGATGTATCGCGAATCACTTATTCAAATTCATTTTCCACGCGTGTACACCGTACAGATAAGAGATCTTTGCATGTTTTTGGGATTCGCGTGATGCGAGTTTACAGCGGTAGGTATACGTTTACGTGTACACAACATTTCGTGCACTCGGCTGTTACTGGGTACACGCAAAATTACCGTGCGAGAGCTTAATCCTGTGCAGCCTGGGCCAGCAGCTGCAGGTGAGAATTTCTTCAATTTTTTTTTTTTTTTTTTTTTTTTTTTTTACTCTCGTGCTTCGGAAAAAATTGCGTTAACACGCTCGTGGGAAAAAATATGATCGCAGTAAAGAAAAAAAAAAAAAAATATTTGTCAATATACATTTGTACACACAGACGTAATAAAAACAAGATACTTTTTAATTTACGTGCGGTTTTTTGAAGGTTTGCAATAAATCGATCACACGTATAATCTTCCGTCTTTTTCCACACACGACGCGATCTCTTATACTTGCTCTTGTGCTGCTTCTTCTTCTCCTTCGTTTCGTACAAGATGTCAGTTTCGACGCACGTTATACACTACCAAGCTCGATCGATCGACCAGACGATATAGAGTAATGTAAGCGCCGAGACGGCAGATAAGCCGGCCCACTGCATCGTAAGGGTCAAAAGCGATGCCGTGCACCTTTTGTATGGACCATTTTGGGGACGTTTCAAAAAGGTATATTAATGCAATTTTTTTTTCTTTGCCACGTTCAATATCGTACACTGCCTTATTTATCGTTCTACGTAAGACGTAATGATACCTCTATATTGTCTGTATATAGCATGGTAACGTCTATTCTTGCGAAGTCGATGAAAAATGCATTTGCTCTAGGAATTGTCAATTTTACGAGATAGTTTCGCGGTAAATGTGTAACGTATGAACGCGTACTCGTGCAGTTGAGGTAAAATTAAACTACAACAACTAGAACACGGAAATAAGTGGATTGACAATTTGCAAAAGTTTTTCATACATGTATGTGGGCAAAGATAGCAGCGATCACGTAACAAACAACCACAATATTATTTTCAAAGACTACAACGTAATGATCTATGTATGGGTGGATGATATGTAATATACCTGTAAGTGTCAATACGTATAACTTTTAATGAATGTAATACATAAATTATGACTGCATGTGTAGAGTGATGTTAAAAATTCAAGGTTTGCTCACTTATTGTTTTTTTTTTTTTTTACTTGAAGGTACTAGAATAATGACAACTGCGCTAAATAATTAAAATCGTAGGATTGGGCATTCGAAAATAAACTTTAATTGACGTGACATTGATTAATTATGCATAGCAGACATTTAAAATTGAAAGAAAACTTTGTTTTTAAATATGATATACCTATACGCTTCAAGTATCGACGTACGAGCATAAATTCCAGCTTCGAAATATTTTTCTGGAAACCAGATACCAATGTCAAATACTCAAAAATTCACTGAGTAGCAATTTTTTTTCCTATTGTCTGCATTTCCTAAAAAAAAATTCGCGGGTTCTAGAATTTTTTTCCCATATTCCCACGAGCGACTTGAAATGACATTATTCGTTGGCTCGTCACAGGTACTGTAGGACCTTCTGGTGTAAACACAAAAGTAGTATCGAAAAATAACAACAAATGAACCAAACTTGACCCAAGTAAAGCCATAAATATAGGGAGACGCAATAATTTTCAAAAGACCACCGCAACACACGCCAAAGAGAGTCCCAAGGGCACAATTAGGCATCTTCGAAGGGGAAACAAAAAAAAAATAAATAAATAAATAAATAAAAAATAACAGGCCCGAGGGGAGAAAAAAAATCTCTCGCCGCACGATCGTCATCTCAAAAAGCAAAAAAAAAAGCCACGACCTCGATTCCAAAAAAAGACCACCACACGTAATATCTCGGATCAAAGGAAAGACGAAGAGGCGCTCGTGGCCTGGGCACAGATACACATCGCACTCTCACACACACGACCCAGTGAGAGAAAGAGAAGAAGATCGTCGCGAACGATAAGTCATATACACACGCGCGTCACGCCTCGGAGCCGAGATACACAGAGGATGCGACAGCCAGCTCATCTCGACGCCCTCCCCCTTCCCCCTTTGGCGCTCTCCCCAACACCCTCAGGGGGACAGACACGCTCGCACACTTACGACTCTCCGTCTCTCTCCCCGACACTCTCACAAATATATACATATATATGTATCCGCTCTGATCGATGCACGCGATTCGCGAGATAAGCTTCCCCCCCCCCCCGCGCTGCACGGTTGCCGCGATACGTACGTATAGATTCCCCTTTCCCTCCCCCGCGGTATAGAGCGAGACAGGCGTTATATCGAGCGTTCCACTTCGGTGCCACTTAAAGCGCTATAAAGGCTGATGCTCTGCCTCTCGAGTACACCAACCCCCCTCGGCCCCCTACTCTCCACCACCTCTTACCCGATGTACATGACTTGCCGACGGAAGCTCATCTCTCTTCTCTCCATGTATGCATATACCCGTGTGCGATCTGTGTTAGTGTACATGGGGGTGCATAGCTGTATATTGTACATGTGCTGTATGTATTAGGTATGGGCTCTCTCTCTCTCTCTCTCTCTCTGCCGTCTTCTTACAAGCTCGAGTATATATGTGCTGTGTATTATACAGTCGTCAGTCCCCCCCCCACCCACCCCGTATCGGCGGCCCACTTGAAAAGCGAATTTTCGTGGATGCTGACTCTCTCTCCTTTCAGTCGATAGGCGTATGGGTCTGTGGGTGGGTGTGTAATGTGCGCTCTATTATGCCCCCACGTCCCACTCGGCTCGTTAGAGATTCCACGTCGAGTGTGATGTAGGGTGGGTGTACCTACTGTTGTACTCTTTACGACGACGGCGTGCACGCGTCACTGGTATGATATATATGTATTAAACATACAGCAACCATACTTTTACGTATGTATTGGTGTATACGCCGAGAAATCGGGAGACCTGAAGTTTACTTTGAGCATCGATTAATTGAGATTGAGAATAGAGCAGCATTGGTACCTCGATGGAAAACGCAACTACAATATTTGCACGGACAAACTTTTACGAGTTAATTGATAATACCTTATTACCGTGCTTGGAGAAGTTTATTTGACGAGATGTGTATACCTACGCATTATACGCGTGGAGAGACTCTTCTCCTTACTCCATGCGCAAAGTTAAAAAGTACATTAAGTATATTATACGCGTGCAATGTATACTTACCTCGGTATATTCTGCTGCGTAATGGCGGTCAAACTTTTTTGGCCCTGTTTAAGTTAATTGCCCCTCCCTAATGTACATAATACAAGGATTTCAAAAGTCAGCACTTTTTGTTGGGATAATATTTGTAATTTAATCTATTTCTTTTTTCTTTTTTTTTTTTTTTTTTTTTTCTCTAATGGAAAAGAGATCCAGAAAGAAGAGTATTGAAGGGTATGTATTGCATATGTTTGAAAAATACAAAAATTATTTGTCTTTAGAGCTATTTTATCGTTCAATAATTTTTATATCATACGATAAATACAAAAATTATAAAAACATATTTCATCTTCGGAAAAATGATGGAAAAAGAAGAATGATTACTTGTAAAAAAAATGCCCGAAACGATAAAGACGTAACTGTTTGTAAAAAAAAAATGTTGTCATTAATAAAACATATCAGCAAACGCGAAACAAAAAAAAAAAAAAAAAAAATCCCTAACAAACGTTAGCTAAGAGCTTCGACGCAACAAATATAAAAAAGCCTGGAGAATCAGAGGTGAGCCGAGCAAATGGCCAAAGAAACGCGAAACACACGCGTTAATAAGGCATTGCGGGCTCGCGAGCAAACCAAGTATACACACACGTATTATATCCATATGTATACGCGCGCAAGAGCGAGTCAGCAGCTCGTGTAACATGCGGCCGCAGCTTACGCGTCCGCAACTCCGCAAAGAGAGAGAGAGAGCGGCAATCGGACAGATAGACCATAAAGAGCAAAAGCAACACGAGTACTCCAACACAGCACACGTCACCTCTCTCTTTCTGTACACCGTCCCTCCCCGAGTTTTCGACGGACAGACTCTGGCTTCCCGGCCGCTGCACCCGCAGGCTCTCCCAAGCGGTTATTATCACTTTGCCCTTTCCTGCGTGCGAGCGTGTAAATACACACAGACGGCAGCCCAAGCCCCCTCGTGTTATTTCCAGAAGCCTCGGCTGTGCTGTATATATATGTATACATGTATACGTTATATATATGGTACAGATATACTACCCAAAGGCCGTCTGGGTGACACTTAATCTCGACTCTCTCGTCCCTCCTGGTTTCATAGCCAGGGGAAGGGTAAAAATGCCGGGGCGAAGGGAGAAAAGATGAATACAAGCGCAGACTCTGAGGGGGTTGGTTGTACCACCCCTCGTAGTGGAGGGAAGATTGCAAAAGTCAGGGAACGCGCGCGTGTGTGTGTGTGTGTGTGTTTGAGAGGAGGAAGTGGAGAGGGCACGGATTTTGGAAACTATTGCGGAGCTTGCAAGCTCGGGTTATATGGCGCGTTCATTTCTCGGATGTGTATAACGCTGGTGGGAAGATGATTCGTCACCTTTTTTTTTTCCTTTTGGTTGTAAGGGGCCAAGAGTTTGAATTGTTTTGTACATTTAGTTCCATGGATTATTTATTCATTACTGTACTGATGAGTCATTGGGTTCCATCATTAAATGCTTGGACGCTAAAAAAGGTTTGAGCTGATGCACCGTGTTTTTTTTTTATACGTGACACGTGAAAAAAATGATACGTAACAACCTGGAAAAAAAAAAAAAAAAGAGTTGAGAGTGGTAAGTGTCGTCTCGCTGAGAGAAGAAGGTGGAGAAAGAAGAAGAGCTTGCGAGCGCAAAATATGCCTGTCTGCCTGTCGCCTAACTCGAGAATGGGATGTAAATTCGCAAGCGTGCGATCTTATATGCGTATTATACCCTGCCACGGGGAGGAGTTGTGTTGATCAGTGAAAAGTGACGAGATAAGCACGATACAACGGGAAGGTGACAGCAGACAAAAAAGTTGAGTGGAAGAGACGAGAGTGGTTGGAGACAAAAAAAAAGTTACCATTACGGATAAGTGCATGGCATTTTTTTTTTTTTTCATTTAAAAAGGATTTAGGGTAATCTAAAAATTTTCCTCGCCATGTTGATATATTAGGAACTATAAAAAATAAATAACTGCAAGGTAAAAGAAAGAATTATAGATCACAAGATTAACAGCTGATATTAATTGTCATTTGCACCAATTTCGCCATTGCCAAGTAAAATTAAAAAAAATAATGACTATGGTTAACAGCCAATATTCATTAATACTAAAATTACTTGTGCGCAGGACTGCTTCAACGTTTTTGTTTTGAAATGTTGACAGAAAAAATAACCTTATTTATCAAGTTCCTGATTAAAATTCCGAGTAATTATTTTTAAATCTCACAGAAAGTAAAATGGATCAACAAATCAAGGACAAACAAGCACATTAATTGATATTTCGTAACAAAGGGTTCATTTTGCAGGTGCTCTTTTTTTCTCGGCAGAAAAAATTAAAATCACTGCGAAAAGAGACTTTGAGCTTTCCGCAAGCTCACAAGCAGTGGCATGAAACAAAAAGAGAAGAAAATTCACAGCACCGAGAGATAAAAGAGACCAGCTTTTGAGATGGAAAAAAAGAAACGAGAGCTTCCACAGGAACAAGAGAAGTAAGAGAATGGCATGGCCTCTAATTTTGCCGGAAGCCAGGTATGGAAACAGAGCTTCCAAATGCGTCGTTGTCGCGTGTAAGTACAACCTACCGCGTACATTAGCAAAAGGGAGAAAGAAAAAAAAAAATTGTAAGTAAAAAGGAAAGAGGAGAAAGCGGGTGGGTATTTAAATAATAGCGTGGCTGAGTGTCCTGTTGCTCTGTGTCGAGCTGCAGTAAAAACCGAGTCTTTTTGCACGAACAAACGTGTGTGTGGTGTGTTTCTTTGTACATTGTGTAGTGAGGGTTATTTTTTCGTCATAATTTCGTTATGAAATCCATGAACTTTTGATACATTATCCGAATTCTACTGCTGTAAGTGAATAAATTTTCTCCATGTATAAAATTTTTTTTTTTTTTTCATATTAAAGTGTATTCACCTCGTGTGAGGGATATACACTGCCTTTATTGATTTTCATATAGGTACAGTTACAATATGAGTATGACGGAGTGCTTATTTGATACAGTATTGGAATTGATGTTCAGATGGGTGTTTTTACAGCGATTTTGTAATATTAAAAGCAAAAGGTACATTGTGCAAATAGTGGTACAAGAAAGCAGTAAACGAATCAATAAGTTTATCATCCCACGTATACGATTTGGTCTTCAGGACAAATACGTGTAGGTATTTTCACGTATAATAGTTTTTAATCGCTTTACGAGGGTCATATGGAATTTTGTGATTCCTTAGGGCATGGAAATAGTCCCGTACAATCCTTAATCGTTGTGACCGACGCAGGTTTCTCCACTAATTTCGTCTCGTCACGTCCGTGATGGCAAAACTCGGATCCCATCCAATACGTCTTTTTCTCAAAAACCGTCAAGACACTCCAAACTAATTTTCCTTTCAATTCATGTAGGGTAACCTCAGTAGACCTTGTCCAGAAAAAGATATTGGAGGAAAAAGGAACTCTTAGCTCCATTAAAAAAAGGGAGGAAGAAAAAAGTGCCTTCACCGACACCCAATAATTCTCAAAGCCAACAACTACAGATTTCTCCTTCGCCAGAAAAGGAAGGGGAAAAATCAAAATAAAAAAAGAAGAAAAAAAAAAAAACCAAAGATCATAAACCATCCCCAGGTTGTATATATACCTCTCGCACACAAGCGGCTAATTAGACCCCGGGCCCCACGCGCTCCTTCGAGTCAAAATAAATGAATTTTTTCTCCAACGCTCCTCATCTCCAAACGAACATCCAATAATCCTACAGCAAAGGATCCACGCGGAAGAAAAAAAAAAAAAAAAAAACAAACAAAAAAAAAAGAACCAGACCTGCACCAACGGCAGCGGCACTGCCATTCGGCCGTAACATCTCATGCATCACAAGGCCCATTTATACACACGCTGGAAATGCAGCACCGCAGGCGTACGCTCGGCAGGGGCGCGTCCCTTCCTCCAAAGGAGAGAGAGAGAGAGAACTTATTACGCGCCATGTATATGCCCTCCTTCCTCCCTTTGGTCGATGAGAAAAAAGAGGAACGAAAAGAAAAAGAAAAAAAAAAAAAAAGGTCCAAAGCGTGCGTCAAACCTTCGGAGCACACTGTACGCCGCTCCAGGTGCAGGTAAAAGTTATTCTCTCTCTGTCGATCTCCCCCTTTTTTTTTTTTTTTTTTTTTTTTCTTTACACCATCATCGTTACTCAGAGAGAACCCAAGTGCCTGGTAGGTACCTATGTATTATACCTACACGTATAGATACCATACAGCCAAAGAGGATGAAAGAACGAGAGAGAGAGAGATGGAAGCCACTTTGGAGCAACGGAGTGGCCCACCTTCGGCACACATACATTATGTGCGTGTACCAGAAGAAGAGGCCTGAGTAGTCCACACAGGCACTGAAAGAACAAGAAGAAGAAGAAGAAGAGAGAGAAGGAGAGTGGGGGTGTTCTTCCTTCTCTTGCTCGCACTTTCGTAAATACATATACATGTATATATAGCAGAGAGTTGTGGCGTCGAAAGGAGCGAAGCAAAAGAGAGAGAGGATGGGGGATGGGGCAGAGGGGAGCGGCTGCAGATACGCCGTGCAGGCGGGCAACGGGCAGAGTCGGGGGGAAAAAGGGAGCGCGGCAGAGCGTCGACGCGGCGCTCGCTCGCCTGCTATGCTGCTCTGTTGCTGCTGATTAGTTGACATCCGATCGCCGAGGAGAGAAGATCGCCTCGGTGCTTATATATATGCCCATACACTATATATATACACTTGCACTCTCATCGTCTTTAATACATGTGTGCATCTACATATATATACATATACATATATATTTACCGTGCGAATTCATGAAGTGCGTTAATATTTAAATATATTAAATTAAAATGTGCAGTTTCACCCTCGGGGAGAGTTACCGGTTCGGGTGTGATGGTTCATTCGTAATCGTTGGTTCAACCGTTCAGTGAAATATTTAGTTTTCACGTAAAAAAAAAAAAAAATTCAAGATCAATTGTGGTGGTAGTGGTGGCGGTGGTCGTCCGACAGTATCAACCGGTGTTTGTGCTTACATATCGTGTTTAATACCTCCCTGCCCCTCCAACCCCCTACACTTGGTTCAGCCGATCGACCGTATAGAGTAAGACTAGCGTGATTTCGGTGCCTCGAGAGCCCGGCAGCGGCGTCGAAGCTGCAGCGCTGCGCTTCGATCCATCGTCACTTCTTCCACCCGTCAGGGTCGCAGGGGTGCCGCTGAACGACACCACCCTCGCTGATTACATCCAGGATTACCAAGGTATCCTCGGCGGCTGTTTACCCCAGCAGTCGTCGTTCAAGGCTCGCACCGACGATCCAAGCTCCGCGGACGCAGCTATCATGTACCCGAGCGGCGGCATCAACGCGGCAGCTGTCGCCGCCGCAGCTGCCGCCCGGCACCCCGTGAGTACACCATTGTTTATCCTTTGGATCTATATCCATCCGTCTATGTAAACGCGTCTGTTTATCTCTCGCCCCGGCGCTTTGCCGTTGATTCACGCTCTCGCGCCTCCCCGATCGTCGCACGCGATCTCGTAGCTGTTAGGGGATGGTTTTTTTCTTTTTTTCTGTTCCTCTTCTTTCGGGGAGACGCTTTTGACTTTTTTTTTCCAAGGGGGGACGGGATTAACACGCGGTTACTTTTTCAGATACGCGGTGGGGCTTTCTTTCCTTTGCCTTTGCGCGCAGGGGCTTATTGTGGGATTGTGGCGGGTTGGATTTATACGCGTGCTTTCTTGTAGAATCAAAGGATTTTCCGTGTACATGTAGGTGTCAGTTGGACGGCGAGCGGGAACACGTGCCGGGTTTCATTTCGCCAACCGTCGGATCGTATACGGAGTCGACACCCAAAGGACTAGACTTGCGATGTTTAATTGGAGGGGATGACAATAGATATTGCTTTCTTTCTTTTTCTTTTTTTTTTTTTTTTTCTTCACTGGCAGTATTTTAGAGAATATAAGGGTCGAGGTGTACGGAAAAACACGTGGTAGTTGGTGGTGGTGAAGAAAATCACAAGGGTAACTTTTCGTAAAGATAAATATTAAAAGCTTTCACGAGCACAATCGTGTCACAAGTATAAAAGTACTCGATTTTTCTAACTAGGTACAGGTTTAATAGTTTATGCAACACTCACCGGCGAACGCACGATGATCCGTCGGATCACATCATTAGCTCGATCACGTGTTTTCTTGATGGTTCAACTCGACTTGTTCTAAAAAACTTTGCACGCTCGTTGCACACCTGAAACAAAAAAAGCGAAATAACACGTAGTGCGAAGACAATTTTAAATAGGTCTTTTCTTTTTCATTTCTTGCTCTACGCGCCTCGCGGAACAAATTGCACGCACGCGTTTGTCGAAGTGCCAAAGGAGCGGCCGAAAAAATCTCACCGAGGACTTTAACATTCCGTCCACTGTGGTATGCTCGAACGGTGGTCTAAAATGACTCTGTAAAAAACAGAGAACGCGACTCTTTTGCATATTTTTTTTTTTTTTTTTTTTTTTGCTCGTCTCGCGCATAAGTAAGTACACACACACACACACACGCAGAGTGTCCGCGAAACTATACTGCAGAGAGTTCAAAAGAGTCTCGCAATTTGCATAGCATAGCGCACGTAACGCAAGCGGCCTTAACAGCTTGTAAGAAGCGCACGCGAGAGGCATAATATATAATTTTTTTCCTTACCCCCCTTATCTACATAATACAGCTTCTGTTCCGTCGGCTCTGTTGTTATATATTTATGCTCGTGTGAGAATGTATGCCCATACGCAGGTGAGAGAAAAAAAAAAAGAAAAGAAATAATGTGCAGTTTGCACGAAAACGATCGAGGGGGGAACCTTGAGAATCCATTCCTCTTGTGTCAGCCGAGGATATTACAGACCGATCGATCAACATATTATTTTTGTCTTTCAACTTAGCCCTTGTATACGTACAGTGAAAATAGTATACATGGATGTATACACGTGACGGAGGGGGATCTACATACATATTTACACTGGCGATGAGAATAAGATATTACACGTTATTGGCTTGGTGTGCGGCGCGTCGCGGTTCGTTAGTTAACTTCCCTCTTTCGCACGCCACGCACCTATATATGTAACGTACATTGAATTCGACGCGCCTCGGAGGGCGGCTCTTCCGTTCTTTGGCGGATTACACGCGGCTCGATTTAATTTTTCACGCGTTCCCGCACTCGGCAAAGGATACGGGGAGTGTCAAAGTTGGTTAGCAGTAACGACTTTTGAATCACAGTAGCGCGTTTACTCATCGATGATTATTGGCGCCCGTACTTATACTTGTATTTGTTTGAGATTTTGCAACGCTCCGCTGGAAATTTTATGCGTCGACGCGTTTCGGGTCTTTGAAAAAAGAAAATTGTTTTTTATTTTTATTTTTTTCGTTTTCTCTTACGCTTCCGCGGCTCTCTTGCGTGACGAAACGGTCGAGGGATCGTTTAAATTGGCTCTTGTATAACGCGTATACACACCGGCGAGCCCGTACAATGTTCTTTTTTTGTTTCCAGCGCCTTTTATCTTGATCGACGGAGTGTTGGTTATTTTTTTTTTTTCTTTTTTTTTTTTACCTACTTGGCTTTCAAGGTACAATTTCACGCACAATGGATTACATTGTCATTGGTACACTGTAAGTACATGGTGAGCATCTGCGTAACGCAGGCTGTGTGACGACTTTTGAAATGTTAATCGAGGATGGGAGTGCGGCTGATTTTCTTAATTGATTTTAGACCATCGAATGTGACAACGAACAAAAAAATTGTTTCTATAATAGCCACGACGCGTTTTCGCGCTTCATATTTTCTCAACATTGTTTTCATCAAATATCTCACACTCCATACGAGGACAAAACAATTATGTTTTGTACTCGAATTTGATGTGGCTTTGAATTTTGTTTTCTACCAACACCAACTCACACTTGTGAGGAGGTACAAATGTTCCAAAGACCTTCAGACCCTGTGATTCGCGCTTATTTCGTAAATTTCGACCCAACGGGCAGCCAACCAGTGAGCAAGCTCGTACCCACGTATTACATAAACATGATTCCCCTAAATCAGCCTGCCGCTCGGAAGGGTAATAGAGCTCATCATCACCGAGCCGGAAAATCCGGAACGCGCATCGGGCGGAGCGAAAAAAAAAAAGCAGAACCATCAGCGCACGGGAGCGACGAAAGCGTGTACCCTCCAAGCTCGTTTGCGCTTCCTCCATTGTATAAACGAGTATAAGGTAATACACAATAGGATCGCACAGTAGCCCCCATTGGGTCCCGTGGCGCCTGCAACCGACCCAGCGGTATATACCACTCACATCAGCGTCGTCTCAATGAACGAGCACCCGCGAACACACCGGATACGCGATCGCGCGCGTGTGTGCGTGCGATAAATCCCAGCTAACCGGCTCGGAACGACACTATAGTAATACTTGCACACAACCGCGCTCTCGCTTCAGGAAAAATCTCGACGATTGTAATGTACATGTGTGTGTATATTGTGGGTATATACAATAAATCGGCATCGAGTTGAGCAAGGCCTTTTGATCAACAAACAAACGTACTTACGTACACACGCGCGCGCTTATATGATCGTTAAATCGCAGACGTCGCATAATTACGCGGCCATTCGCGGTGTAGGTATATGTGTGTTGTGGCGTATATGTGCCACCACCAGCGAAGGCGACGGCCGGCTAATGATCCTCGCGAGACGCTTACGATATTGCAGCATTTATACGTGTTGTAGCAAAGAAGTGCGCCTCGTTGGATTGTAGTGTAACGTGTTTTATCATAAGTTTTTTGCGATGTACCCCGACAGCGGTGCTGATGATCATGATCACGATGTTGTTGTTAAGTCTCGCCTTTTCCATTTACACGCGTCCAAGCTATTTAGAAAAAAAAAAAAATTAAGGTACAGCCAACGCGTGTGTTTATAAACGTTTCAAAAGTGCTTTTGTGGCGTGTTTATCGGCTCTCTAAGCGTTGGGGCGCAAAAAAAAAAAAAAAAAAAATCAACAGCAATAAATAAAAGTACCGTTCGTCACACCTCGATGATGTGACGTGTACGCAACAGATTTCGCTACCGCGACCGGTCGAGCGATTAATTTTCTTGGGACATTCCGCAATCTGTTGGTCGTTTTTAAATAAGATCAAGCTCAAAGACGAAGTAAAAAAAAGTAAATAAAAATCTCGAGAGCCGTCCGCGATCGGCAAATATCGGTATGCGCAAGAGATACATGATATATAATCTTGGCGAGCCGATTGGGAATACAAAATATACCCTATCCCCGAGCATTACACCGTCGACTGGTAATTTTCTCCCTCCTCTCACTTTGCGCTCACGCGTATTGTATACTCGCGCCGAGAGACACTTCCCAAATCGGATATTATACACTCGCGTGTACCGGTAAGAGAGAGAAAGCCTCCTTTTATACAGAGAGAGAAGAGAACAATGGGCCAGCCGCGCATACATTATGCACACATTACGTGCAGCTTGCGGATAAAAATTCGAGCACTTGTACAAACAACCCGTAACCCATTCTTGTATGGGTATATATATAAATATACGCGTTAGTTCCACTGCAGCCCACGTGATGCGACGCGTCTGGGTACATATATTCGTATACTTATAACGAGACTGCATATAGACTTCTCTTTTATTTTTCTTTAATCAATGGACGACGACTGCGTTTCTCGTCTGCTTCTGCTCTTATTTTCTTCTTTTGTGACACCCATTCTCTCAATGCAACTACGATACTCTCCGTTTCCATCTGCATACAAGAACAGAACGCGTGCGATACTACGATGTAGCGTCTCTCTCTTTTTTTTTTTTTTTCCAATGGAAAATGTCGAAGGAGGTTGAAGGAAAAATTAAAACAATTGCAACTGTAACGATCCGTGAAATAGAAAAGAGAGCTTTGGTGGCTCGTGCAAGCTTTACTGTCGTCGTGGAAGGATGAAAAAGTTTGTACAAGTTTTACACGAAAGAAAAAAAAAAGTTTTCTCGGGGGTGCCCTCAAAAATTCAACGCGTTTCCCCGTTGTGAAAAAGAAAAAACTTGTGTAAAATATTGTAAAGCTAAAGGATCTCACGTGTTGAGCCAGCAACTTTTTTTTTTTTTTTCTACAACGAAAACAGGCATCGCGCACTGTATACATAAAAGAGAGCGTTATTTACTTTCCCAAGATTTACACAAGTGTGTACAAGACATTTCGCATTATCAAGCAAACAGAGAGTCAGCTCGCGTCCGTATTATTATTACATATACCCACTCTTATCTTTTATTTATTTATTAATTTTTTTTAAATACACTGTATGCACATCATATTATACCAGCACGTAATATCGTAATGTTCCGTCTCTCGCTCGCTGCACGTGAAGCATACACATGCTATTTCCCAGAGAGTTTCAAAAAGAAATGCCTTACCGGTTTTTTATGAGCAAATACACGTAAGTATCTCCTCGCGTTTTGTGTGTATGCCTGTTTGGGGAATATACTCATACACATATGCATGCAAAAGGGAAAAAGTGGAATGAACACACACGGATGCTCAAATATTTGTAAGACTCGCATTAGGTTTTTATATCCCCCTGAAATTCTTTTTCCTTTTTTTTTCTTCCTCTCCCGAGTATCATACCTCGACGACGCTCTAATGGATATGCGATGTATATTGATTTTCGGGCGGATGTCGATTCTCGTTTTCGCGGATGACCATTTGTCTCCATCTTGGGTTCATAAATCGTTGGCGACCGGAATTTCTCGTCTCCACCATCTTTTTCACGCTAAAATCCTTCCTAAGTATGCTCAACACGAGAATTTCAAAAATAAAATCATCCAAAACAATTGTTACTAATAAAAAAAAAAAAAAAAAAAAAGTGCAAAAGGAGTATCAGCATCGAACGAAATGTATAGGGACGAGGACCACCGAGAGTAATTATTCGGAGCGAGCTGGTAAAATAAAAAAGCGCGGGGCAAAGTCGAATGGCCATTCGACCGTAAACAGATATAAAATCGCGCGCAGCGGCCACGATGGTAGGGGGAATTATTTTACTCGGCGTTTTTCGGCGCAAAAGCATCGGGTCGAGCGGAAATGGTGCTCGGAAAATAAATACGGATAAATGCAAATCCGCACACGTGCACGAGGAGGAGAGTGGGTATTATTGTACACGAGAGGGATCGCATCTGCGCGTTCAATCGCGTGCGGCAGCCCAACCCCCCCTTGTACATACGAGCGTAGTGGCTGTAAATCATTTTTTTTCCTCCCCCTACTGCGCAATTGAAAAATGAATGTTTTTCGATCTCGTTCTGCTGCTCTTTTTTTTTTTTTTTTTTTTTTTCTTGACAACACACAAATATCATTGGTTTTTTTTGTTGCTTTTTTGCTCCGTAATAAATACTTTATACTCGACTCCGTCCAAGTGGGCGATAATATCCATAAAAAATATTTGCTCCACGTGCGGTAACGGTAACAACGTCAATACGGGGGACCTCTTAGGGGCATCTGCGGCGACTCGATTTCCCCGAAGTAAGATAACGAAATAACGCGCATATATATATTGTAACACTGCTTCTTGACCTGAAGGAAAACGAGGCGCCGACGCAGCGTTACCAAATCTCGATCGCGTTCGTCACCGTTGTCCCTCTCACCTCTTGGGTTTCTGCTCCTGAAAAAGGGGGATAGGCGCGGGAGTTCTCCCGTTCTACGGGAAGAACTATTAATTTACACACAACAAATTAATACCTTTCACTATTTCTTTATTTAACACACTTAACACTAATACACAGTATCTCCTTTCACAATACACGACACAACGCTTCACCTTGTCCTCTGGACGGCGCTGCAGCGACTTCGCCTCGTTACAATATACACACTCGGTCGGCAGCTCTCCGATTTCATCCCGAGCGAATTTGTTAATATCCTGGCAAACAAGTCGGATGCCCGATCGAATTTCCGACGGCCCCCGAGAGTTGTGTGCACAGACGAATGGGCCCTATAGAAGCTGCTTGGCCACTCCGCATACATATACTTACATACCCCTCGCGAGAGCCTATGCATATAAGAGGTACGTTCCCCCTTGGCCATGGAAGAAAAGAGAATAAAAGCAGAAGAAGAAGAAGAAGGAGGAAGCGCACAAAAGATGCCCGGGAGACTCAAGCCGAGATTACGTCATGGGCTCGCTTGTTGTACGTACATGTATATGCTGTATTCTCCGATGGCTACTACTACTACTACTACCTGCCCGACGCTCCTTTCGGTATTATAGTAGTCCCCCGAGGGGCAAAAGTTGAGCCGATCGGCATATGCCGTTGGCCGCCTTAACTTTTCACGGGGCCTAATCTGCTGATCCTATTAGCGCCCCGGGAACCATGAAATTTCGAGAACTACCTTTCTCTACCCTGCCATCCCCGAGGAACCTACGTATACATGTATGCTATACACTTGGTTGTACTCCCTCTTTTTTTTTTTTTGGTTGCCGGTCACGTTCGGTGGAGGGAAAGTTCCGCTCATTATGTATTGTGCACAGGCGGTAGGCGGTAGCAGCGGCGGCAAATAAAGGGCGAGCAGGGAAAAAAAAGAGGGTGGAGGGACGGGGAAGAGCCGAGAAGGCCGCAAGGCCAAGTGCAGCGAGTGTAAACACAGGTGCTCCTCGGCAGTGGGATGTGTTTAATATACGAGGGGGAGGGGTCCAAGAGGGGGGGAGGAAGCAATTGTTGTGTATGGGTACACACAGCTCATGCTTGGCTGGAGGAATTTTTCGTTTGAATTGACGAGGAGCGACGGTAAGGTTTCGTTTATGTGTATAAATACGCAGGAGTAGTTTACGCGAGCATCTCGTCAATTGGGCTTTAGCGCGGTCTTTTTCCTGCTGTATTTTTTACGTGTGTTTTTTTTTCCCGTGCATACACCGGACTCATTTGCGTACAACGAAACATCACAGCAGTTATAAAAAGAAACACGTGTCTTATTATCAGAGTCAACCACACGGTTGACAAAAAAACACACAGCAGCACCACTACGCAAACCATCAGCTCCTTGAAAATAAAAAATAAAGGAGAAATAGCTCCGTGTGTGCATCTATTGTAAACTACCTTTACAGTTATGGTTTCGACAGAGATATGTATGTATATATACATGTTTGTTTTTCTGGCAAACATATTCCAACATATCTACCTACTCGAGTGCGAGCTTCGCTTCTCTTCCTCTTTATTCACGCTGTTGAATAAAAAAGAAAAAAAAAACTGACTCGCAATGACGGACGGATATTTAATCTGGTGCGTTTGAAACGTGTTTTGATTTCCAAAAGATACTTGGTTTGTATCCCATGATGGAAAAGTTGATAAGTAAACGATGGACTGTAATATTCGAGAGCTCGATTGCCCGTACGGAAAAATAAAAACAAATCACTCTAACGGCCCGAAGGCAAATGTACACTTCACATCGGTATATTTTCGCTCTCGAAACGCTTGGACCTTCAGACTAAATTCGTATACGAAGAGGCTGCTTTTTCCACCTCAACGCGAATTTTCAAACTGTCGAAGCTGTATATACACCGAGGGGGGCTTTCCATAAAATCGGCAGAACTCGTAAAAATCGCAACCGACGTGTAAAATTTTGCACTGCTGTTCGTGGCCTTCGTGAATACGTATTGTGTATACCTAGAGGTAGAAATGATAGTTCAATGGTTGACTATACCTGTCGGTGGTAATCTGCTCGTCATAAACTCTCGAGCCCCTCGGAAAACGATGGAACGCGATATTACGGGGGAACATTCCACCGAGCAGTTATTAACCTTTCAAAGACCCTCTCTCTCTCTCTGTGTCGTAGTTTCCGTTGGGGGGGACCGTTAAAACTTGCCCATTTTATTGCACACGGTATCATTGTTATTGTTGTTGAACTGTTGACAAGTGAAATATTGTGGCGCGCAGGGACACACACAATTACTGGTATTGCAACTATTTTTGTTATCAGTCCAACGATGAGTGAGATCGTGTTATTTGGATTGTTGCCAGGAAGACGTTACGAGACGAGTCTTTTTTGATGGTCAATCCAACTATTGTTTTTTCAACCGCCCGCAACCAAATTTAGGTATATAATATACTTTGTTCACGTAAAAAAAAGTTGTCCTCGTTAAATCCACGAGCTCGCCCGGAAAAACAAACGGCTTCGTGTGCCGTGATCTTCGATAATGAATATTAAAACTCGTGTGCGCCCCGATAAAATCTCTCGCAGTGTATACAGGGCCACGCGAGCGGAAGCAGCAGATTGTCCATTCGGAGCACCAGTTCCACTCGACCCCCGATTTCGTACAATTACTCCCCTTCCCGTTTGAATATTTGGAAGGATCCGCTGCAGTTAATAAGTACGTGCCAGCAGTGTAGCTTTAACGCTAAACGCATTAAATTTCGTTCCTGATAGATTACGATGCGTTGGTTCGAAGTGCCAACACAACACGGGAGGGAGCACCGATTTTCGGTATCCTAATTTCAGTTTACCCATGAATTAATCGAATCGACGAATGAAATCGATTCATCATGCTCGTGAGTAGTGGTATGACGTGGCCGCATATTAATACAATATGCAAAAGCACAAGTTTATAGAGATCGACCATCGACGCCTTCGACTCTACGACACACACAGACTGTACGTACACAGGCACATATTTATGTTTGCCCAACGGAAGTCTGTATATATACATACGTATACATCAGGGAATAATGATAATAATAATATCCGGGCTACCCGTTCGCGCGCCAATTACACGTGCCGGCGGCTCGTTCATTCTGCCACGTAATTACCAATGCATATCGCCTTCGTTGCGGTCGGACGGTGCCGCCCCGCATTATATAGATGTGCCCTCCTCCTCCTCTCTTGCCAAATTGCACATTATTAATATACGATATATACGCTTGTCATATGTTATATGCGTACATCCACCCACTGACCGTAATTTAACGTGAACGAGCTCTAAGGTATAAATTAGGAGCTGCTTATAACGTGTGTACTCATTCGCGATGTGTTATTGCCAAGTGGTTTTTCGAGAGCTGGTCGGTCGATGTTATTCTAATTGTCATTATTATTGTTATTACCACGATAACTCACTCTAAACGCTTTTAACGATGCTTGCCTACGTGCTATCAATTACATGGAGTTTGATAATCGCCAAGTCGGACAATGTTGTATATTTTCAATCGACTCCACTATATAGTGTATATGAACTGCGTAGAAAACAAAGAATAAATGTTCAATCCAACACGAAGCAGTAAAAAAACAAACAAAGATAGCCACCTGGTCCTGGCGTGGGCACGTTTCTCGATTTCAATTCCGATCGAAGTCAACAATGCCCTCTTATATGCGATACATATACGCTCCCTCGACTCTCGACCGAGTTTTGCCGTCCGCTGTTGTGTGTACACCCGATCCGACCTCTCGACCTCTGTCGAGACAAATAGGGGAATCCCATTTCCTTGCCCCCTCCCTTTTTCTCGGCGTCGCCAAATGATTATGTCGGCCGTCGCGCGATCGACCCGATTTTTATTTGCTCGTTGCAGTCAAACTGAAGAAAAAGACAAAAAAAAGTGTACCGATAACACACAGCTGTACTGCCGCTGTCCTCCTCCTTCTGCGACCCGCATCTTTTCCCTCCCTTCGAACTTGACAAAGAGTCTAGCTGTCCGCATCTGCGAGGGTTGGTTGACTCCCCTCGTGGTCGTGTGTTGACCTACGCGCTACTGGCTTTGAACGCGATTTCTTTCTCGAATCTTCTTTTCCTCTCCATTCCAATCACCAGTCTGGCCCGAATCGGGTGCGATGATCGCAGTCAATTTTTTTTTTTTTTTTTTTTTTTTTATTGTCGCGCGTCCCGATACACATCGTTCCACAGTTATCGGTACTATTATTGGGCTGTGATTGAAATCGTTATCGGTTATATGGGCAATGAAATCCCTCTGTGAATCACCCGTATGACATATATACAATTGTCGCGCGAGAGATAACAACATCGAGTTCAGCATTTGTAAATCAATTTTTGCTTTGATTCGGCTTTTTTCCCTCTACCGATGAACAAGCAATTTCATATATATATATATATACACACATCTACGTACACACAAACAAATCCCAACCAAAGTGCCCGCAGCCTACGATCCAAATTATATATCGTACCCTGTGTGTTGCTAGACAAACGTCCCTCGGTTCTCCGATGGGCGTTGTTATTTTACCAACGGAATCAGCTATCCCATTTGCAACATCATACATATAGCTGGGCTTATTTACATTTGTGGGCGTGCGCGAAAGCGCCAACACGCAAACACACACGTCAACTGCGCAAATATTATTTCTACCTTACGAACACATGGTTTATTCATCCTTACGAAATTACAGTGGCTATACGCTAGATGTAACACCTATACATTTACGATGACTTTGGAGTGCGTGCGCTCGCGATTGCGGTGCACTCGCGCGTCTATGATTAACTCATCATTGCGCTTTTTTTTCCCTTCGCAGCTAAGAAAGTACCTACACGCAAGTTTGGCGATAATGCAACACTCGTGTGTTTGTACACTGTGCGATGATGAATTACGAGTACGTGGATGAGTGCTTCTCTTTTTTCCACAGCTCTTTGAAGATAAACGATTGGACTATCGAGTCGGAAAATCGTTCTTCAAAGTAGATATACTTGCTTTTAACGGTAAAATCATTATGCTGAGGTTACACTTCCATCGATGCTTATTTAAACGTTTGTACCAAAAAAAAAAAAAAAAAAAAAAAAAAAAAAATCAGATCTGATATATTCCGATGTAATTCCAAAGCTTTTAAACGGGCGTGTACGAGGGCAGGTGTCGCGCGAGGAACCGTATCTTCCCGACCGATCGATCGTACAAAACAAGGGAGGTGCGAAGGGAGCTGAATAAAAAAAAAAAAAGAAAACTTTTCAACCCTCCCGGAAAGAAAAAGGAAAAAACAACAGGGCCTAAAACACACCCCACGGGTTCTCGAGCGGAGAGCGCCCATTTCTCACTCGAAGGGCTCGTGCGAGCACGTGCGCGCGTGTATATATACGTATGCCACAAGGCCCTTCAAGTTACAAACGACCCTGTGGAGGGACGAGCCAACGGATCTTCTTCCAATAACGCGATGATGATAGCGATGATCCCCTCGTCGTCGTCGAGGAACCGGAACAAAGGAGGAGGGAAGAAGGGCTCCCGGCGTGCAGGGGCCTATTATGTCCTTCCCTCCCTCCTCTTTTCTCATGATTGTTTTTTTTTTTTTTTTTTTTTTTTTTTCATGCCGTGCGTATATCGAGGGGCGACATTACTAGCTTGTCCGTCTACGCTGTAGGTACACATCACGTATATATACATGTATAATGCACACCCCAGCTCGGCGCGTTTGCCCTTTTGCTTCCTCCTTTGTGCGGGCTCCAGCCTTTGTTCCCTTCCTCGGCGCTCCCTTTTTAGCGAGAAGGTGCGGCTTCTCCGTCATCTTTGTCTTTTCATTCTATTTTTTCTTCCATAGCTGTTTTTTTTTCTTTTTCTTTACCTAAGATATTGTGTATGTGTGTATATGTGTGCATAGTGTCTCTTTCTTTTCTCGGTGGCTTATACCTTGCGCTCAATGAGGAGACTCGAAAAGTGCAAAATTAAGTCGACGTCGAGACGAATTTCGATTGTCTTCTCCTGCAGGTAGAAAGAAAGAGACTTATATGTTCCCTCCCTTTTCTCAGGAGCCAAGTGGTCCGGAGCGATGGTGGTAGCTTTTTTTTCATGACTGCGTTTGGCTTAGCGTCGACAAGTGCGGGATTACCTTTTCATGGATTTTTCTTCCAACCAACTCGATTAGCCTCACGGCTGAATGAGTTCATTTCGAAAAAATATGTGACGCGTCTCTCACCAAATGTGGATTCAACACATAAGCGATCGGCTATTTTCATCCTAGACTCTGACCTATAAGAGAGCAGCCACTACCGAGTGCGATCGATGAAATCAATATTTAATCCACCGGCTCTAAAGTGAGAGAGAAGAGAAAAAAAAAAAAACCGGAGGAAAAATCGATAGCTAAAAAAAAGCCGCAGTCCCCCTGATATACAGAGCCTCGGGGTATAGCGTTTCTATTCCCCGGCGTCATTATCGTGGGCCGAGCAATTGATTTACCGCGCACGCGAGGAACCACTCACGGGCGCTGCTCACGTGTCCTTCCCCGATTTCTCACCGGCACGGCTTCTTCCACCCTCCCCACGGTCTCTCGCCACAGGGGCAGGAAAAGGAGGGAAGGACCGATCGACCGCTTCGCCCCACGAGGCTCCTGTGAACGTGGGGGTAAAACTTATTGTTGAAAAACAGTATAATTGAAACAGAAGGGTGGGAAGAGGGAAAAAGGTACGCTTAATGACGCTGCAAGGTGTCACGGGCGCTTAAACGCGCATTTACCCGTGCGTGCGTATACCTCTCCCTCTTTCTCGTGGGGTTTCTTCGAAAGGAAAACAAAAGAGAAACACGTTTTTGCGGTCGTATAGGTATAAATATCGTGTGCACAGTGAGACCCAACACTATATAGTCCGGCGAGGGGTGTCGCGCATGCAAGGCACAGCCCCTGTGCGATCGGCATCAGCTACGCTTTGGCCCATTGTTTTTTTTTTTTTTTTTTCATTTCTGTATACGTGAGCTCTCTCTACCCCATGTAATCGTATAATGTGTACTTTACCAGTGTTAATCCAACGAGTAATCCCGTTTTGGTTTTTTTTTCTACCGTATGGTCCTCAATCCTCGTCTCCTCTTACCTGTAAACCTTCTATTATCTATTTTCTCCGTTCACCGGCACATGAATATGCGTAAGTGTTTACAGCAATAGAGTTTTGTTTTACTTTTCTTTCCTCTCGCGGCCCGTTAATCACCGCAGTCATGGCAGAAAAAAGAAATTACTTCCCCCAACGAAACGATCTCCTCTTTTGTTTTATTTATTTTTTTTTTGTCCTGTGCCGTATAGCCGAGCTCGAACATTTAATACCTACTCCATCACCCATCCAAGCTCAAGGAGGTGAGGGGTGGAGAGCGATAACTGCGGAACGGCCGGAAGAGGAGGCGGCCAAAGTTTCGCGCAAGAAATATTTCGCTCCTCGCGTTGCCGCGGCGAACTGAGCGAGCTAAGAGAAATCCAAGAGTTTCCCCCAAGTTTGAGTGTTGGTGCAAGCTCGCGTGAAACCTACTTTGTGCCCGAGATGTATAACTCTCGGAGGGTCTGGCTTTGCAGAAGCACCACCAGCCAAGAAACTGAAGAGAGAGAGTTACGGGGGTGGGGGAGGGGGGCACGGTTGCTACGTCTTCTCGTATTACTCTTTGCGGGGGGAAGCCACACTTTTTACTCCCGCGTCTTGTACTTCCTCGGATGCACTTTATGCCTTTTCTCTCTCTCTCTCTCTCGGCTCTGTACTTTGAAGAGCAAGAAAAAAAGTAAGGGTAAATGGATGGTACGTGTACGGGCGGCGCACGTATGCTTTTGCCAAATTGTTTTCTCCGCTTTTCCAATGTTTGCTCCCTGCTTTTAGGCAAATACGCGTGTACGCGGGCACTCCAGGCTGTGTTTTGGATTTGGAAACAAATTTAATCCAATACTCGGGTATAGGTATATTTTTTACAAGTACTAAAAAGCTCATTGGATTCTTGGGTGGCATATCGGCGAACATAAACACGGCCAATTCATACACGATGCGTATATTATCGATAAACCGTATTAGCTCCTCGTTGGGCTGGCGAGCGTAGATATAATTATTCATTCGATAAACGTAGCATCAACGATGATGGTGAGATGTATAATATGCATAGTATATTTTAATATTAGCATATTATCCATCTAATGATTTTACACACAGAACGAGTATGAATAATGAACTTATTATATATTTGCGTGCCATAACGATCGGTAATGCTTGGCGCGCTCTAAATAATGAAAAAAAAAAAAAAAAAAAATTATAATAATAAAAAAATAGCCATGAAAAATTCGAGGAGAAATATCGATTCCGCGAAAGGATAAACGAGAGGGTGGGCATTATATAGCTTTTCCCAGGGTAATTTGAGGTGCCTGACCACGGGCGCTCGAAGCCGTCAATTAGCGGGAACACAGTGCGAGGAGGAGGGAACGGTCCGAGAGGGAGAAATCCAGCGATGATCGAGGGGCCGATCGGGATCGTCGTAAGTGGTAATTGTATTATACAAGGCCGACTCTCTCTCTCTCTCTCTCTTTGGCTTCCCTCTTTCGTGCAAATTATCGCCGAGGGGACGACGGCGCCGCCGACGAATTAATCCCTCGAAATCGAAGGGCTTCGGGCCATTTGGAGGCACACGTATACCTACACGTATGTATATATATCTTCGCTGGTAGTAATGTATAAACGAGGGGAGTCGCTTCATTTCCTGCCAGCTTGGTGTTGGTGCACGCTTCGTTTGAGTTAGCGAGGACGACGTTTCGCTTGCGGGCGATATCGCGCCCCCCGGATTGTTTCACTTTGCTCCGTCTCTGTCGCACATATACGTTACATATACAGGAAGGGATGCGCGACAAGAGTCAACAAGTCGCTGTACCACTCTCTGGTGCAGCGAATGATGATATTAATAAAAAAATAAAAAAAAAAAAAAATTATCACCACTGTCTCACACGATTGTACTTGACAATTGCGTACAGTCGCAACGGCCGGATGTACGGTTGTTATTATTATTACATTGATGAGCTGGAGTCGAAAAATTAAAAAGTTATTCACTCCAAGGGTGTCCGATCTGCGCGTACTAATGCAGCACGTCATCGGAAAATCGATCTTAATCCTTCACACCGCAGGGCCGCGTCGGCGAGGGGCTCCGGTCGAAAATTAATCAAAATGAAAAGCACGTCACGCGATATCTCTCGTGCCCGGTGGTGGTGATGGCGTAAGCAGCGCGTGCCGGGAAATTAAAGAGGAAGCGCGTCGTTAACGTCGGCCAAGGGAAAGAGGGGCGCGCGCGATGAATCACAAGTGAAACCGCTGTACTCTCCTCTGCGTGTAGGATATGGTGTTGCCCCACAGCCAAGGAAATTGGTGGAAGTGTGTGTACATAAGTTTATGTATATATTGTAGGAAAGTTCATTCGCGTGGGCGTCGATTTCACAGACTTTTTTTTTTTTTTTTGTTTTTAAATATTGCATCGAAATTTGTCCTGGCGCACTATAGATACCCATCAGGGAGCTTCGTGTTTGTTGATGTCCTTGTGGATTCTGTTTTTTAAAATGTTTTTCAAAGAAAAGCGAATACGTCGTACCAAAGGAAATAGAAGAGGAGGGAAAATTTTGAAACAAATGAAAACCTTAACACAAACTAGCACACGCTTTTTTATCGTAAGATATTCATGTGTACAGAACAAAAAATGTCAATATTGATCGAGAGGTACGCCTGTGTGCGTTTCCAACAGATGTGCTTGACGGTGATAATCGCCTGAAGAGCAAAAGAAAAAAAAAAAAGACGAGCGTGGCTTCGTCAATCAAAGAGACACGAAAGGGAGAGAGGAGGGCCGATCGGTGTGTGCTTGTGGCTTTTATCGGAGCTTACACACACGTTGGTGTGTATCTAATCACCGACACACGCGTGCTCCAACACACATGACGCGCAAGGGATTTTTCTCGCTCGCTTCGATCCACTTATCGTCTCGTCGTGATAAGTCTTTCGTCTGCGCCTACAATACTGTGTATACCAACTTGTGTATCGTATACTTTTCCGTCGACGATAAGTCCGATTCATTGAGAATCCCAGCAATTACACAATCGCTCAACTCGGACTGACTTTCCGCGTTTTATCATACTTGTGTTACACAAAGTGTAAACATCAACGCCAAGACGACAATGTATAGATTATAGATGTATATGTGAGCTGATTCTTTTTCTTCAATTGATCAAATAGTGCCGGGATGAGATGATCATAATTTGGGATGATGCAAACTCGAGTCAACACCGACAATACACTGAAAAACACCATTTCGATTTTTTTTTTTTTTTCATTATTGTTTACTTTGTCCGGTTAATCGATGAGTTCGGACTCTTGGCGTTGGTAGCTTCGTCATGAAAATAGAAAAAAATCTAACATTTATGACCACAAGCCTTTTTTTCCCTGCTCCACGCAATATCGAGTTTGTCGCTCTATTGATTGCATAAAAATGATGTTTATTTTAACCTTTTTTATTTGATAATTTTAAAATAACGCAAGTCAATGTAAACATCAACGGTACGGGCAATTAATTTTCGACGAGAAGAAAAATCAACATTCACGAGCGGCCGTAGGGCGATGTAATTATTGTATACGCACGACCAAATTGAAACGAAATACACACACCAAACACATATATCGTCTCGTTACATGAAATTTGCATTAATAATGATTTGCGACCCACGTATGGCCCAATCGTTATCATCATTTTCTTTTTTTTTTTTTTTTTTTTTTTCGTTTTTTTCATGAAACGTACGCAAATAGAACATCATTATCATACACCAGAGCCAGAAGAAGTGTACACATACAGTTTGTTTGCTCGTCAGCTTCACCACGGAAATTCCTCTCCGAAAACTCTGAAAACTCTTTTCCGCGCCGATAATACGATACCCCCAAGCGCGCATACGCTCTGCAAATGGCACTTTCAGATACATTGGGCACCGATCGTTATGCATCACGTTACCCTATTATAATATGTGTACGTGCACCAGGTAGGCTTTGAATAAGCATTTACTTTGGCGCGTCGTCGCTCGGATGCGTTGCTCAGTACACACTTTGGAGTTTGGAAATTTATATGCATTATGCATTAGGAAATTCAAGTCACGCACCCGAGCTTTATTATAATTATGATTATTTATTGTGCATAGTTGTACGCGACAGTGTATACGCGATATACTCCACCCCCACCCACACCTGTCCACATGTACAAGAGAGATAATCACGAGTGCATTGTGCAAGCATGGCAATCAAGAGATCCCCAATGAATCACTCACCCCGGCTCTCCGAAAAAAAAACACGCTCGTTCAAATTGAAAAGGCATTGTCGGAGGGACTCTTTGTTTTTGCACATATACATACCGATCTCTCGAGTCCTCGATCCCCGAAAACCCCGTGATTGTCAGCAAAACCTTGGAACGAAGCACAGTATGGCGCCGAAAACCCTTTGCACCAGCCCCCTCCCTCGTTTCCCGGAAAAGTTTGCAAGGATGCTCGTGCGGATGAAGGGCACAGCAATCGAGAACAAAATCCCCCCGAGCGCAGAAGCCAAAATGCCCGACGTCTACAACTATCGAGCGTCGCGTGGACGAGGGATGTACACGTATATACCGATCTCTGGAATTTCCGAGGAGGAACTTTTCCGAGCGGAAAGCCACACCAGCGGCAGCACAATGGAAAAGAAGAGGAGACCGAGAGCTGGTCCAGCGATCGAGTACACGGCCTGTGTATATATACGCACGTAAACACGCCCTGAGCCGTCGAAAAGATAAATAGACGCGCGAGTGGATGCATACACTGTGTGTATATATGTGTGAGCACACAGCGCGCCTAAGCTCGATCGACTCTTCTCGCAATAATGAGGAGGAGTTTGCTCGAGGGATATAGGTGTATGCGTGTATGTATATCTGTCTCCCTTCGACCGAGGGCCGACGGTGTTCTTGTTCAAACAATCCGAGCTTGGACAAACAACCCTCTCTTTTACATGCATACACCGAGAGCTTGCCCTTCCCTCGCATACGGACGCGTATAGATGTTGGCTCTATACACATCAGGGGATGGGCGGGTTTGCTCGGCCATGGGGAGATCGAGAGCTCACGTGTAGAGGTAGTGGTGATGGAATCTATTCGTCGTATTTTTCCATTTTGTAGATAACCAATTCATTGTAATATTTACCCACAACAAGCATAACGAACAAGCTTGCAGACTCGGTGAATGTGGTTTTCACCCTCCCAGACGCACTCTCGTCCAACTCTCGGACACCTATATATTTTTACCTCCTCGCACTCCTTCCTCATATATGTATTTATATCGTACACTCACGCACAGCTCTATATTATTTTTTCCCCTTCGCTCGCAGAGCAAACACAAACGTACGTAATATTCCACTGTACGCTCACCCACACGAGCATCAGTAACGTACAATATAACGGCGGGCAAATATTTTACATCCTAGCACACGTACGCACGTAAACACACTTATACACATATACCTACCCATGTATAGACTCCAGAGAGCGACTATATAGTCGTCATCGTCGTCATTTAGGTGTATACCTATCTCTCTCTCTGTCTCTCTCTTTCGCGAGTCAAGCAAGCGCCACAAGCGATATGGCAGCTAATATTTGCCCAGGCTGAGCATACAAATACAATACCCTATCTCTGGTGTGCGCGTAGGTGCGTAGCCGGTTCTTGTTTGACAAGAGAAAAAGCGAGCGTGCGAGCGACGATCGGCGAAACAGTTCGTTTGCCGTCGATCCGATCGGTAAGTTTTGCTATGTGTATACACGAACATTTTTTTCTTTCTCCTCGAATCGATGCAGCTTTTATAATACGCTACTCGTGCGTGACCTCGGTGTGATGTTTGCACACAGACGCTGGTAATAAAAGAAATTCTTTTCCTTTCGGTGACTCTTGATCCGATGTATTGGCGATTTTCATCGTTGCAATTTGTATCGAGTACGAAGTTGAAAACCACTCTGAAAAAGTGCAGATATCCACACACACTTGCACCACCTTTCGTCTACTCTCTGCAGCGTCACGAGGGTGTTTTTTCCACATCCTTTATTTTCCTCTTGGAAAATCGCTGGAATGGGGTATGAAATATTATTTTCGATTTCACACATCCCGTGCAAACTTCCAACGGTAGCGAAATGCTGTACACACGGGGCGCGTTCACCCACCAGACCACCGCGTGTTACGTGTACGCCTCACCGCAGCCCGCACCTTCTATTGTACACTTTTTTAAAACTTTTTTTCTTCATACAAACTACTTTTCTCGCGGTTTCTCGAGAGTTTTTGTGGTTTCAACTCCCTACTCTTCAACTTCGGTTCTCCGCTGTTCTGCACGTTGATGGTCCTCGTGCGGCGTCATATTGACGTCCCATACGAACTTATCATGTACGCTAGTGCCATTTATTCGTCGTTCTTAATGAAATTCGCCGCGAGTTTGTATTTTTCCATTTCAATTATCAAGTTAGTGCACTCGTGAATTTAGCAAAAAGCTTGATAAAACAGACTATAGGTTCTGAGCAACGTGAACACTCTACGCTAGCTATACTTTTCTTGGGGGACTAAAACGTGGGCTTATGTACTCTCATTATTATTTAAGTGGCGGTACTGCAGAAAGCACATGCACATGTACCATTATTATTATTCATGCGCTTGTGGGAATAAGAAAATTGCTAATTCAGCCGAAACCGCGATCCATTAGGTGTATATAACATACCCTGCCTTCTCGCTTCTATACCTACATGCGCATACCTACTCGTTATTTATAAGCTAGAAAGTTTGCAACTTACAATTCTTTGGTCTTTAGATAGAAATATATACCATAAAACGTCGGTTCAATAGTTTCGATTTCGTTTTGTACACAGCAAAACCACCCGACTTGGAGATCATGGCTATTGATTTTTCTCGATTTGCAAAACGTTCTGTTATTATTACTCTTTACTATAAACTCGTATTTGAGGGATAATAAGCATCGTTGAACGAAAAAAAAGCTTCTCTTAAACCAAGTCACGAGTAATTGTTTTTACTCATTCAGTATTTCACAGCAACGAATCCATGATGTGCGAGATGTAACAACACCCATACAAAAAAATATGTCGTTACGTAGAAGTGTACGTACCACATAAGTATTGTAACAATCATGGAGAAGAAAGGAGCAAACTGTACAGCCATACACAAGCCACACAAGAGGCGAGAGTGTAACTTTTAAGCACAGTAAAGCTAAAGAGAGAGAGAGAGAGAGAGAGCTTCGTTGAGGCGGCTGCTGTGTGTAGCCCTCTCGGGCGGTGCTGGTGGCGGTGGGTTAGGTCAGCGCGGCTCCGGCGGTTTTCGAACTATCTCAATTTGCCCGAGCCGCAACCGCATCGACCGCTAAACCGCGACTTCCCTCGTCCGTGGCCTCCTCCTCCTCTCGCAAACTCTCCCTTTCTGCTCCAGCAACATAGCAGCTGCATTACACCGACTGACGCGCGTATTTATATACCTGTATACTCATTGTCTGTCGCTGCTCGACGAAATTATACCGTTCCCGTGTACATGGGCGTGGCGTATCGCGGACGTGGGTATGATAATAATATATTGTAAGAGCTCTTTCTGTCTCTGGGTAGGCTACGTAGGCTATGTGGTACATATTTTATGTATACAGTGCGCGAATTGCAGATAAACGAGAAAATCCAGAGTGCACGCGACCGGCTCACGTGGCTCGTGGTACGATATCGTTTGGGGTTACGGTGATACGTGTATATGTGTGCCCACGCGAACGATTAGATTCGCGCTCATTAATGCCTCCTCACCCTGTCGCTCTGCAGTCCGATTGCTCTTACTTATGACAGCTGCAGTGCACGTGTTTGTATACATAGAGAGAGAGGGAGGGAGGGACGCGATAGTTTAGCTCTCTGCGGTCGATGCGATCAATCGAGTGACCTCCGCTCTCGTGCGGTTACCAGTCATTGTTCCCGATGAATATTGTATTGCTGCGGCGCTTTATTCATTCGAGGAATATGTATATATTCCTGCCGATATCCCTTCGATCGCTCGACGTTACCTCTCTCTCTCTCTCTCTTTTAAAAGATTGCTCGTGTGGTGGACTGTAATGCCACTCTTGTATTGTCGTTCTCCTGTACATGTGCTGGTGAAAATTTATACTCGTTAGTGACACCGGTACAAGGATCTGTGCAAATGAGACACAAAGAGAGAGAGAGAGAGAGAGAGAGAGAGAGCAGTAGTTAACATGTTGTACGTGCTTACTTGCTTAACGCAAGAATACGTAGATCCACTGGACCCTTCTATTGTTAGATCACATAAATTTAAATCATCGTCACTTTATCACTCCATGCAGAATAACAGCAGTACGATTAAATGCTACTGTCATGAGTACGATATGTATCCTTTGATTATGATCTCCATAGTTGTTGTTGTTGAGTAAACAAAAATATAAACATATTCTACTTTTCTACGGTAAAGCAATCGTTTACTGCGCACAACAATCATATTACGAATCGTCAGATGCATCAAATTCCCTCGATAGATTGCATATACTGAATTAGGGACACTGACATTAAATCAGCCTAAAATAGAATACCAACCGCACGCACGTCAACAGTCACGACTGCACGTAACGTGAAGCTGACTCTCGATTTACCGATGCACGCACATAGTGTTGAGGTCGAAAGAGAGCTTGTGCTCAGGATACGCGCACACCCACCCACGCACATCGAAACAGCTGCACCGAGTGAAGCACAGAGCCCATCTATACATATATATATATATATATATATATATATATGTATATGGTTTCGGTTGTAGCGTGTAATCCTCACCGACACCGCAAACATGTAATTAACACTTGCTCGTACTCCCCCTCCCCCTCTCTATATACATCCTCCCTATAGTGTACATATATGCCCTCCCCTGTGCCGAACATCAGCTACCCACAGTCCCTCGCTACCCTTACATACCGTGTATACGGATACAACATCCACTCTAATACATGTACACAAGGCCAAACATTAACCCTATGCGTTTATATACACCATTTCACATACATATATACATCTCCGATCCACTCTCTCTTGCATCCGTATACCTCTAATCAGGATGTAGCAGGCCGAACACGCGTTTAATGCCCGCCTGCCGTTTGACTATACCCATCGAGTGTGGTATCAATATTGAAAAGCTCGCGTGAATCATCGCAAGCTCCGAGCTAATTGCATCTTTGTACCCCCCCTCGTATATATTATGAAGTATATGACACATATATGTTACATTGATGCTGATGCAAGCATTTGTCAAAATTTTAAATCTTATATACGAGTACAGGTACGCCTATACAGTATACTCGATGACTGATACTATAGAGAGCACAGAGTGATATGGAAGGTTTATAGAGGTCCGTTGGATACACGTGACGTCCCCGTGGTCTGCCCTTCAGCCTTTGACTTGCTTTCCTATACCTACGGATACATCATCGGTGTTGCCATACACATCACCATAACATACGAGACGAGAGAGGGTGGCTCAAGCGTGTAAACCCTCTCTCGGATGCTTGCAAGACAGCTCGTGTGCACAATAAACCCACACCCACGCACGAGAGGGAGAAGGGACCACAACGCCGGTGGGAATCCGTACACGTCTAATCGCTCTCGTCGAAGCTAAAGTCCGCTATAGGTGTACCCATCTCTCCCTTATATACACGTATATGTATGTATACGTGTAAGCTATACAGGCAAGGTATCATACCTCTATTCTCAGTTGCAGTTCCTCCCCCTCTCTCCCTCTGATGTCCTAAGGCTTGTATTATGGCTGTACGCCTTGGCTCGGCCGATGTCGCTATCCTTCACTGTATCTATATGTGTGCCTCCACCTCCTTGTCCTCGACAACTATATACTTACTAAACTGCTTTGGCGGTCGGTTACTGCTATACCTCCAGGTGTACACACATACACACACAGGTGTATTGCTCTTGTCTTTTGTGCGCCCGGTGTAGCCACGAGGATGACATTATAGGCCTATGCTTACACGATGCTTTACTCGCTTATTCCTGCTACTATACTGATGTTGCTGATGATCATTATCTTTATCTCTATATGTTTGATGGTCTTGCTTTGACAAGGTGCATAATTTTGAAATGTTGCGAATAAGATATAAGCGTACAGTTGGACAGAATGAAAGTGGATTTGCTCAACACGTGCCATATTGTAGGAATGGTTGAACTAGAAAAGTATAGGTCAGATGGTACGGATATGGTCTCGCGATTCAGCGACCACTGGGTTTTCGAGTCTTAATCTACGTACCTCGTCATCTTGTAACACGTATTTTAATCATCATACGCTGTAAGGCCTTCATGCAGTTGAGCCTGTATAAATGACCAATAAATAATGTAGATAAATTTAAATGGCCGGAGCCTTAGGTATTATCACATTTTTTTTTTTTTTTTTTTTTGTATTGTATCAGTTAAGCTTTTTTTCGCTTGAGGCATCCTTGGTTGTGAAATATCATCACATATATTTGTTTTTGCGTGTGCAACGATCGTTTGTAATATTAGGTATGCGTGAGTACTGATAACCTACAGGTTAAATACTCAACGAATGAAATCAAACGCGGGATGATTACTCGTCTTCTTGTTGTCAACAACAATGAA
The DNA here is from genome assembly GCF_036245765.1 of Copidosoma floridanum. Lineage (NCBI taxonomy): Eukaryota > Metazoa > Arthropoda > Insecta > Hymenoptera > Encyrtidae > Copidosoma > Copidosoma floridanum. The sequence goes on from NW_028321878.1 coordinate 8,612,731, forward strand.
TATATTCGTCTTTCACCTGTCGTCGTCCCAGGTAACATATAAAACCCACATATCGGCCAGCTCCGCGGTGTAATTAGCGCGAGTTGCCTCCGTACAAGCATCGTCTGATCTGCTGCTAAACGCAGCCTCTCGTTATCTCAAAATCCATCAGAGCTGTCACCTCCACCTTGCAACATCCGGTGGAGGAAAAAAAAAAAAAAAAAAACATCCGCATAACAACGTCAACCGATGCGTGGTATGAAAAAAAAAAGAGGAGAATTAAGAAGAAACACAATATGTATACATGCACTGATACGTCGCGCGATCAGGAGAACGGGGCCGGATAGGAGATACGTAACGGCTTGGCTCGGGAAGCATGCTGGAAACGAGATCGCGGCGAGAGGGAGAACAAGAAGCGGAACGAGGTGGAGGAGGGAAAAAAAAGTCGACGGGGGGGGGGGCATAACAGCTGTACGGGGATTAATTCAATCCGATATGCAGTCCTGTTGCATGTATATAGGGACTACCACGGCCGCTGCTGTTTTACTCTCTCGGAAGAGTATACACACACACACACACGTATGTGGATATATAGTCTCGATAAATCTTTGGCGTATCGCCGCTCGAGAATCGCGAGTGCACGCGTGTATACTTATACATTGTACGTGGGCACATGTAGCGCAGCGGCCTCGATCTTTGGCTTCTCGGGCCGCCAGATCTGCAACAGCATCCACGTATACACACAGAAGTGATGCTGTGGGCAAAAAGAGAGCCAAAATTATTCGGCTACTACTACGCGAAATCGTTCTTATTTCATCTCTCTTTTTTTTTCGTCTTTTTCTGTTTGGATTATTTTTTTATTTTATTTTTACTCGGTATTCGTGCCCTATTTCATCCCTGTCCCTCCATATTTCTTTACTCCTCGTCTGCTAATTTAACAATCATTTCATTCAACTCGCTACCGATCATCCACTAGAAAAATATCAATGTGCTTTTCTCCTTACCGACTTTTTTTTTTTTTTTTTTTTTCAATCGACACCAGTAAACATATACATGCGTACAGTGCACATTACCCTCGAACACTAACCACTCGAGCTCACTCCTGTCATTAATATAATACACCTCCAAGTAATCCAATTAATTCTCAAGCTATTTGTACAAACGCTCGCGTCTCCGGTACACTTATCTCTCCTGCGGGAATCACAAATTCAGTTCACCAACACGTTTAGAACGATCGTTCGAAAACGAAGGCCGCTGCCGGAGCTGGAGATACTTGGGGCGAGGGGGGAGGAGGAGGCCGGACGAAATTTCAATCCCTGTAGCCGCGCTCTTTTCTCCCAAGAGCCGCTCCATCCACTTTGGTATGTTTATATATCTGTATCAGTTTGTATGGGTATTTCTTGTTTGCCCTCGGCACGAAAGGGGGACTGGGGAAGGGGAGAGAGAAAAAGAGATCGAAACACGAGTCAGACTTAATTGGCGCGAGAGCTGTCGGTCACGCGCGAAACATGTACACACACACCGAGGGCCCGTACAATATACACACCAATATATACAATATAAATGCCCGATCGTATCCTGCAACTGCTGGGTATAACAGAATACATATACACATTGTACAAAGGAGCACCGCACATGTAAGCGAGAAAAAGGGATACCGGTACTTATATATACATACCGGGGGAATCGGTATAGTACGCGCGAAAGTTTCTAATGATCGAAAATTAGAAACGCGCCGCTAATAAAATACGTGCGATTTATCAGCCCCTTTGCCCCACCCCCCCGTATATCGGTATATCTATCTATCCATCTCGCTCTCTCCAAAGTGCTCGATCTCTCGCGTAATTTCACTGCAAGAGCTCGCGCGTATAGATATACATATATCGACGCGCGTAAGCGTATTCGTATACATATATATAGAATGTAGGTACACGTACATTGGCGCAATTAAACGCGCGTTCGTGCGTCTATCTGGCGTGCACATCTCCCACAGCGTGTGTGTGTGTGTGTGTGTGTGTTTATGCGGCACCTACTTACTTTGCTCGCGTATATTATACACACGCGCTCGCACGTGCGTTTTAATGCGCCACTGCGCCGATAATTGAGCTAAAAGGTGCTCCGCGGGGTACATAACGCGCGTGTAAATGCGATGCTCTCTCTCTCTCTCTCTCCCGCCTCTCTAATGGCATTATCGAAGTGACGGATATTATACCGCCGAGCTCGTTTGTGTGTATAGGTTTTGCACGTCGGTTTTGCGAGCTTTCTGAATTTTTTTTTTTTCTCATCGACAAATGCGTGTGGGTGTGTGGCCTGAAATCGAGTGTTGTGTCGTGTGAGCAATCTTTTGTTTGTTCTTACAAAAATACACCTTATTTACATAACAATTTACATTGATGCACGTGGTTTTTGTTGGAGGTGCTTCCTCGTACAATCATCCGTCACGAAAATGATCATCGTAGGTATAAATACGTACATGATAATTCTCAAAACTCTCGTGTCGTTTGGTGCAGTTGAACAAGTTATGTTTTGCTCATTCGTTTGTCGAGACACGTTTTTTCGTTTGAAAAAAAAAAAGCAACAAAAAATGCAATTGCCTTTGACTATAATTGCAAGTGCAACGGCATCTCATTTTAAGCGACAGGTCAATTTTGCCCAGTCTCATCCATACGAATGTACAGCTGCTTTTCGCATTTCTGCAACATGACATACCCTGCCAATCGAACAGATTGACTGGCATGTGATAAACCTATCATTAACGCGCACGAAATACCGCAACACCGTACCACCTAATACCATACTCATTGGTAATTAAAACTTTGACTTTTTGTAATTAACAACTGCGTCAGCCGATCGAGGGGGTAATTATCATTTTGCAACGGTTGGGGCTAATTCACGCGGCATGCCGGTCGATATCAGCTATATGTAGCACGTGTTGCGTAAATTTCGTCTTTGAGAGGGAGATGACTATTAAACGTTTAAACGTTTTCTTTTGATTTATGTAAGTCTCTCCTTTTTTTTTTCTCTATGTCCTCGTGCACCCGATATAATAGCCCGGCCTATACACGGGCCGTAAAAACAAAACAGCCCCGTCGACCGATCGTTAAACTATGAATTTATTAAGAAATACTCGATCGTAAAAGAAAGTAACTCTAGACGCATCAGTGGGGCAAAAATAGCATAGTTCGAAGGACACGTTTTATTGCTTACACCTTTGGAGCTTGCGTGAATGCCTATACACACATTTGCATTCGAATGGGACTCACCGATCCTTGGCCTCGGCGGGCCTCTTGTCCCCGACAAATACACGTGTATCAGGTTGCACGGCTCTCGGTTTCTGGAAATTAGTCACCTTTTTTTCCCGAAAAGGTAAAATTGATCGCACACGCTCGAAGGATCGTAGGGGTGTTTCTGCGACGATATACTCTCAGGTCCCGAGATCTCGTTTGTTTGGAATGAAAAAAAAAAAAAAAAAAATTGCTAAAAGCTTGTAAATGGGATTCAACTAAGAATGCGAGAGATGTCCTGACTCTTTTTTTTCTTCTTCTTCCTTTTCTCTATGTTTTATGTAACGCATTGACGATGGACCTTCTCTTTTCAGGGGCCACCTCAGTCAAACCAGCCTTTCAAATTCACGATCCTCGAGACGTGCGACAGGATCAAGGAGGAGTTCAATTTTTTACAAAACCAGTATCACAGGTAAGTCTCGTCTTGTATATTACGTACACGTATAGCATTTTAAGACGAACGTTGCTGTTTCGCAACTTGGAGAAAAAAAAAAAACCTCCGCTGATGAATAGCAATCTTTCGAGAGGTATTTAAGAGACGCAACGAAAAGTCAGCGCCAACCGACTCCCGGGTAATTTATCAACTTTGACCTCCATGCATAATACAGTACGCGTATCCGAGAAAAACGTTTCGGACACTTGTCTTCTTACGTGACCCATTATCCGGCTGTTTGACAAAACTTTCCTCGTGTGAGCACTTGGTCGTCGACAAACCAGACAACGCTGGCATTCAAAGGCGAAACACAATGGGGACGGGGGGGGGGGGGAGAGAAAACATTAACAAACGCAGAAATCGCGATCGCGAGATAAGCGTATAATTACAAGCTCGGTACGTATGTACGGAACAAAACAAACGCATGCGAAAGGTAAACGTGCACTGCAAGCAAAATGTTCCGGTTTTTTTAAAATTTTTTCTTCCCTCGCGTCTGTAGTAAAATGTATAAAAAACACAAAGTGTTTGGTAATTCAACGAAACGCGTTGCCGTACTCTATAATGATATACGCAAGCACAAGTGGCCGCGAAGGCCTCCCGAAGCTCGTTAATGCGCGACTCGTAAACGTTTGCCGTAACAACCGCGTATAACGGCCTCCCGAGCAATCGTATATACGAATACACATATATTTTTCCGCCTTGATTTCCATCGAGGGCCATTTTTTTCTTTCGGAGAGCCGAGTTTGCGGTGCAACTCGGTCGACTCTGATACTTACGATTGAAATGTTTTGCGCGAGAGTATAACCTTTTTTTTTACACTTGTGTCCAATAGCTTCACAATTAGCGCAACGCACCTCTCGATCGTTACAAACGAATGTGGCATAAAAGTATGTAACAATACACTCGATGTATACGAAAAAAGAAAAAGCTGGATATATAGTCTCTAATTACCCGCGCACTGTACACACGTACCTATAAAAGCCTCCTCAAACCGCACCGGCCGGCGCACAGATAGGTAACACAGGTATACACGTACATAACAATAAATATATACACGCTGAGAGAAGATGTAAGGTGGGGATGATAGGTACAACAGAAGGTCGGGGCGCGCAATTTCGCGGGGCCGGTAATAGCCCCCCGGCACTTTGGGAAATCTGTAATAGTCACGCGCGCGAGCGCAAATGTATATATACATACCTCTTTTACAGCCTCTCTCTGGCTCTCGGTCGCGGTCGCGCGCATATAAAACGAAGTAGGCGAACCGCAAGTTCGCGCGCGATTATACGTATATGATTCGGTATTTCTCTGTACTCTGGTCTGGTGTATATACACGCTTGTAACTATATACATTTATGCAAGAGGTAACCGTAATAACGTCAAGATCGGTGGTGGTGGTGTATAGCTCGCTCGGTTTTTATACGAGTGCACAGAGAGCTCGTGATCGTGAAAACTGCGGCTCACAGCAGCCCGGGACCCTGCACGTATAGCTTCTTTTTTTTTTTTTATTCATCTTTTGGTGCAGTAGGTATAGGGTATCCTACATCCCTCTATACCTTATACACAGGCAGCGAGTCGGTGTAAACCGCTTTCTCAGCGGCAGCGAGCGAGTTAGCGAGCGGTTGTACGATGGAACTTAAAAATGTAAGGAGGCCGGCGCCGTACAGGTATACATCTGGCGATGCGGGTTATTTATTCGTGCAGTTTGCCTTTTGTTCGCGAGAGTCTGATGTATTTTGCAAAATTGGCGAGTGTACGTGGTCTCTTTTTTTTTTCAACGCTATGTATACACGTATGATGATTTTTCGTGCTCGAAGCAATGAGGCCTCACATCGAGTGCGATAATGTATGTATTTTCTCGTGAAAAGTGGCACGTTTGACATTTATTTTTCCATACGGAGGATAATTCGTAACCACCGGTTCTCATGATCGTCAGACAAGCCGTAACAACCTCAACGACATTCAAAGCAAACTGGTATACATACTCACACCTTCTCCCGTTGAAATATCACTCTGCGTACGTATACGAGAGTACATAATATGTATTATCTACAAACACTCCATTAAAATGAAAAAAAAAAAAAAAATACACTTGCTACGTACACCCATGGTCGAGAGAAACGAATCCTATATAAATATCGGTGCATATAAGCTCGTATCGACGCTCCGGAGAAATAGTACATAGAGGGGTTAAAAAAAAAAAAAAAACGACAGCAGAGCCCATACGTATATATACGGTATATTTAATGAGCCCGTGGCATCGATACGGTAAATAATAAAAGCACGCCTCGGGCCGGAGGATGGTTTTTAATATAGCACCGGTGTATAGGCGACAGCTATAGGGCGCATGGTATCAGGGATAGAGGAAAAGAGGGAAAACAGTTACGTGTGTGTGTGTATACATTATACATGCAGAGTCGTGTGTGCAGCGAAAGGAAAAGAAGACCGTAAGAAAACGAGGTGTACGGCTTTAGGTGGCCGTATATAATCATATAGACCCGAGCTTGGGGGTGTACAGGTATAGAATGGATAATGACGACTGCGGGTGCATTAAAAACGTAAGAAAATGGGGTGGATAAATTGTTCGCGTACATACGTATGGCAAACTCTCGCGTCTCAAATATTCAAAGCCCTCTCCTCTCTTCCGCGTATACACTTATATATCGTACGCCGTCGTACCTCTTTTCTCTCCCCCTTTGCGTTCGATCGGACGAGCAGAGGCAATTTATCGCTGTTTCGAGTATATTTATATGCCGGCAGGTCGTATCGTCGGGGTATACACGCAGGATGGAAAGAGGGTTTCTTCATACATATACGTATCCAAAGAGAAAAAAAAAGGTCCGAGTGTACCTATATACACGTATATCGAAACCTCGATGGCGATGCGTATATTTCATTACTGTATATAAATGTGGTATCGTATGCACCCAACGTGCGATTTTATCGACAATTTCGCATAGGTGTACGTATATTATGCACACGCGTGGAAAATTATTAAACGTCGTATTTATTTGTACACGCATCATCATGCGTATCAGTATATACGGAGAGTATTGATTATTACGACACACGCAGGTGTATTATTATTCATCGGGTCTGCCGTTTCTAATTCGACCCGTAGGTTTCAATGACTCGCGACTTTGCGGTCTCTCTCGCGGACGCGTTCATTCGACATAATGATTTTCCACCATGTACTTATACGTACACACGGTTGCACAACAACGCGTGTACACGCACGAGTTGTTTCGCGGCAAAGCGTCACCTCCGATGTATATGTATACCATGCGCGATGTCGCGGAGCCCCGGTGGTGCTAATCAAGCTTTCGCACGAGTCATTTATAAATTCAACACGTCCACCGGCGCGTGCAGCTGCCTATACGCGTATATTTATAGAGGTACCCCGGGCATATAATCATCGTTCCACAACTTTGTGTCGAGTAGTCCGAAATAAAACAGCGACGCGTATAAGGTGTGTAATACCTTGGCAATCTCTCGCGCGACGAGCTATACCACCGCGCAGCGACGTCACGGTTTAATGTGCACTTATACGTGTATATATATAGCGCAGAAAAGTTGGATAGCAGCCAACTGTGTATATGAGTAGTTGGTTGGCCGACTTATATACTTAGGTTGCGAGTGTATATTTTAACGGCTCGTGGAAGACGAGCCAGCCGCAAAGTTTATGCATGTATATATATAAGCGTGTGTGTCACGGTGTACATTATATTATACCAACCGCTTGGCTCTCATGCGTCTTGTTTCTTTCTGTTTCAGCATGAAGATGGAGTGCGAAAAGTTGGCGACCGAAAGGCTCGAGACTCACAGACACTATGTTATGGTGAGAGACGTTCACTCTCCATTCGACTAATTGGCCCCCCGTTATGTACATATTGTATGCACACTCGTATGATTGGATTTTCACTCGAATTTCATTCCAAGTAGTTTCGACAAATTTTATAATGGAAACGGAAAAAACCCGACAACGTCGAAATCGCTCCGTCGAAAAACACCCTCGGTACCTTGGAACAATGGCCCTTGGAAATGAGACAGGGAAACAATGAAATTCGAGCCCTCTCTCGACGAAAATCTACATAAGTAATATACCTCTGCTGGAAAAAAAAGAGTCATGTTTTCCGCGCCGAAACAACAGTAAACAGCTCCATTCGTTCCAATTCTTTATTTCTCTTCCCTTTCCAGCTTGCGTTGTGCATATTTATCCGTAAGGACTTCGTTTTTCGCGCTTACTTACGCGCCGTAATCAGCACCCGAGCACCTGTATAGCATCGGTATGTGTATTGCGAGTATATATGGGTAACAGACCCAGCGGAGCGCACTTATAGCCATCTTGTCTCGGGCTCTTTAACATTAATTGCATCCTATTAACCGTCCCACTACTTACGTACGTGCCGGCACCTACATATATATGTGTGTATGGGTACCCACACAGAGGAGCGAACAAGTATGCTGCAGCTACTGTGTATCGGTATCTTATCTTACTAATCTTACTAACTAATATATAAAGCAGAAGCGCTAAAACCGTTGTAATCGCTAACCGCGAAAACTACTGAACCGATTTTGCTGAAATTTTGCATACCGATTCTTGACACTTCCTACATAATTTTAGTATGGTTTTTATCTTGAAAAATTTAATAACAATAGCAATAAACAAGCTCAAAGTTTTGCAAAAATACGCCTGCTTTTCACTGTAGTTCAGTAGGATCCGCTAGGTGGCGTCGAGGTAAAATTTAAGCCACCCTTAAAATTTAAGCAATCAATGATAGTGAAGAGTGGTTATAAGTTGCCCCGCCGAGTCGCCGATTTTCGTAGTCGTTTTTCGGCAGTCCTATAAGAACGAAGGTGTTTGTCATGAAGCTGGGCATCCCGGCTACCGCTAACACTTTTCGTTCATGGACAAGCGAAATACATCGGCTGTTACCCCGAATCGCCAAAATAACCGAGTGCCACGGAAAAATAGGCGTTCGAAGCATCAACGTCTCAGGCGAAATACCAGGAGACGTCCGGCCAGAGCTCAACCTGCTTCACCAACACTACCAGGTTTGGAAGCCCTTCTTCCATCCAACCTGGTCCTAGAAGAGCAAGCCAAGCAGAACAACCATGAGGAGCGTGAGCAGACATTTCGGCTGGAAGGTTTACCAGCCTCCTCCTCAAAAGTTGATCACGAGAGGAACTCTACGAAGAAGATATTCTTCAGGCCCACTACCCTGATTAACAGTCACTTTTACGCTTACACAGTTGAAAAAACTTCAGAGAATAACGTCTGTATGGCGCATGACCAATTACCAACTATATCGCCAGTTTTTTCAATGATAAAAAACCGAATACGCTATGTTTCTATTCCCTACAAGTTATAACTCATTGCTGGTAATAAAGATCAACATAGCAAGACTGTATTTCATCAGCGTGGCAATGTTATATTGCGTATGATTAATTAAAATAACATACATAATTAAATTAAACAAAACAAAATTGTATGTATCATTTGAATAAACTTTTTGTGTCTTATACATATATATGTATATATATGCATACATTCGTATATATTTTATTTTAAAATGACTACTCTTAAAATTTTTGCACGTCCAAGTAATAACAAAATGCTTCACTGTAACAAATCGCTGTGTCAAAAAATATACGTATTAAATAGTGTATAATAATTTAATGTACTTATTTTATACAGCCAGTGACATGAATATATTTTGTAAGGAAGGGTATGAACTATCTCAAGATAGAATATACGTATATATGCAGATATAACCTTAATATATATTTTTATACTTACATATATACATGTATATATACATACATATATATATGTACTGAGACGACCACACATTATTTTATAAGTATACAATTATTGTCCTGGGGTACATATATACACTACATGTATAGCGGCGAACAGCTCTCCTAGTATAGTGAGAGCGCATGCATGCCAATACGTATAGTAGCGCTACCTTACCACTACTTAATTGGCAGCAGCGCTCTTACTGAGCTGCCACTGCTACCGTGCCAAAAGTGGGAGCCCAGCTCTCTCATACGGTAGAGCGTCTAGCCCAAAGTAACAGAGCTCCGCTGGCTGTGTGTTTGGTATAGCAGCCATACGTTGCGAAACAGCATCTCTCCCAACTTTCTCTCCGTGTAAAGCGTGTCAATTAATTGACCCTCACCAGTTCTCCATCGTCAGTAAAAAAAGAAAATGAAGACAAAAATCGGCCCTTTTCAGGGCTATCAATAAATTTTACCGTAATGTAACTTTCAATCTCATCGGTCTTTTTAAGAGCCATTAAACGTTGAACTACTTTTCCAAAAATAGATCTGCCCTTTGCGGGGAGACATCGAGAGCAAAGCTATTTGTCGTGAGTCTGGGAACCCCGGCCACCGACGACTTTCTGCACTCGAATTACATACGCCAGAAATTACTTTTCCTCCAAGATTAGCATTAAGCTAACTTGGTAAATCTCATTGGCCCTTTTCAGGGCCATTAAACGTTGAACCACTTTGCCAAAAATAATCTTATTTGTACTTTTGGACAAATGTCTTTAAACGAATTGCAACGATTCGTCCGACAGGGATCTATTTAAAGACAGCTTATTCCAAAACTAAGTCAGTCATTTACTGGCAGACATCGAGAGCAGAGCTGTTTGTCGTGAGTCTGGGAACCCCGGTCACCGACGACTTTCTGCACTCGAATTACATACGCCAGAAATTACTTTTACTCCAAGATTAGCGTTCAGCTAACTTGGTCAATCTCATTGGCCCTTTTCAGGGCCATTAAACGTTGAACACCTGCCAAAGTATATATTGTAATTGACAAAGAATAACAAAAACAGCCTTTTTAGGGCGCGCAAAAATTGTTAACAATGCCTCGAATCGCAAGAGGGCGAATCGGGAGGAGAACTTCTAATGCTTTAAATGTTTACAACTTTAGGAGTCGAGAAACTGATGCAGAACATTCATGGAGAGTAGAACAGCAACGGCAAAATCGACGATTGAACAACCACTTAAGTGACAGATCCGCTTTCTGTTACAATCCTGATATTGATTACTTAAATCTTCCATCAATTCAAATTGGCGGAATGGTTTCTATTTGCACTCATTGTGGCGCTAAAAAATGGAGAGATGAAGCTCCAGGGCTCTGTTGTTCTGGTGGTAAAGTTTCCCTTGATCCACTAGAAAATCCTCCTGAATTGGTAAGATGTCTGTTAATGGACGAACACCCCCTATCAAAACATTTCCTTGATAACGTCAGACGTTACAATACGCAATTCCAAATGACGTCATTTGGAGGGAAAGAAATTAGAGAAGGAAACTTTATGCCAACTTTCAAAATCCAAGGTCAAGTATACCACTTAATAGGTAGCTTACTTCCTGAACAGAACAAGAGTCCGCAGTGCTTACAAATCTATTTCATGTCTGAAGCTGAACAAATTTCTATTCGGTCAGACAGTGCCCTAAAAAAAACTTTGATTGAATCATTACAAAAGGTGATGCATGATTGCAATCCTCTTATAAGAACTTTTAAATCCAATTATGACTCTCGAACAGTAGATGAACTTGAAAACTTAAAATTGATTATTCATGCTGATCGAACTCCTATTGGGGAGCATCGAGGACGATACAATGCGCCTAGAGTGAATGAAGTTGCTGCATTAATAGTTAACGAGGAAAAAGGCCCTAGAGACATTATTTTACATGGTCGACATGGGCAGTTGGAGCGAGTTTCTGAGCTCCACCGATTCTATGACTCCTTGCAATATCCTCTTATGTTTATTTTTGGAGAAAATGGATATTCTATTGATGTACCACTTTACGGTGTTCCAAACAAAACTGTTTCTTGCATGCAGTTCTACTCTTATAGGTTTATGTTAAAAAATGATCACATAAATTACCTACTTTATTATAAGAACTTACTCAATCAATTTATTGTTGATATGATGGCAAAAATGATCACAGAACGTTTACTTAACTTGCGAACACATCAAAAACAACTGCGTGCTGAAAGTTACATTCATCTACGAGATGCAATAAATAATGATCGTAACATTGAACCCTCCAGTATCGGACAGCCTGTAATATTACCATCCTCATTCACTGGCTCACCGCGATATATGCATGAAAAAACTCAAGATGCAATGGCTTACGTACGTGGGTTTGGGCGTCCATGTTTATTTATCACTTTCACGTGTAACCCTGAGTGGTCGGAAATAAAAAATGAATTACCCAAAAATCAAAAACCTTCAGACAGGCATGACATTGTTTCAAGGGTTTTTCACTTGAAATTAAGGAAACTTATAGATGTCCTCACTAAGAAAGCAATATACGGCGAAGTTGATGCTTGGATCTATAGTGTCGAATGGGAAAAACGAGGGCTACCTCATGTGCACATACTTTTATGGCTTAAAACAAAAATTCAGCCGGATGAAATAGATAAGATCATTTCAGCTGAATTACCAGATCCTCAACAAGATCCCTTGCTATTCAGTATAATTTTGAAAAGTATGATTCATGGACCTTGCGGTGAATTCAACATGGCTTCACCATGTATGGTGTGATGTGTCGAGTCTTGCTCGCCTTGCAGTCAGCAGCAAGACGCTGTACATCTAATATTTATTAATAATTATCCTTAAGGGCCAGTAGGATAGGTGGATAGCTGGAATTCAAACACCTACAATTAAGGAAAACACATCTATTTATATACAAAGATAATGCGTTTATTCTGACAATGACTATGTATGACATACAAAAGAATGTCAACGTCCAGCCATCCGACAAGACCTATCAACTAACAACTCGGCCCTGTGGGTCCGGCAGTTGCTGTTCGGCACAGGGCTCTCACGGTAGGGACAGGATTAAGAGACACAGGCCTACCGTTAACACTCCTATGGCGAGGTACACCGCAACTTGACCACGGGCACTGGGAGATCCGTCTGGCAGGTATCAGCACTCGGATGGCACGAGTCCCAGCAGAAGCCGCGTGTATACGCCTGCAACCGGTCGGGTCAGCAACAGGTAGCCGTGGCTGCGTCTCCTGTTATCGCCTGATACGGAGCTCGCCTCACTAGCTTACGCAAAACTCAACCGACGCATATCAGAGTACGACTCTACGGTGAGCAGACAAGAGAGAGAGTGTCTCTCCTCCCGGCCCGCTGATCCGTGCTGCCTTGGCACCTCAGCCACTTACACAGGTGTGTGTTGCGTTGTTACACACACACACACACACACACACACACACACACCAGGTGTTACCCCATAGTAGGGATGGATACCTATGTATGGGTTTGGGATAAGGTAGGGGTAGTGCGCACTGTACCGCCTCTCCTCCTGTCTGCTATCACAAAACCGGTATTCTGACTGTGACGGTGACTCGTCACGTCACAATGGATAATGGAAAGTGTACAAAAAAGTTTCCTTGAAATTTTGTTAAAGAAACCCTAACTGCAGATGATGGCTACCCAACCTATCGTAGAAGAGCCCCTGCAGATGGAGGTCATAGTTCTGTACTTACAATTCGTGGCAAAGAAGTACAGATTGATAACCGTTGGGTTGTACCGTACTCATCCGTCTTATCACGATGTTTCAATGCACACATTAACGTTGGATTTTGTCATTCAGTGCAAGCAATTAAATTTATTTGCAAATATATCAACAAAGGATCGGACCGTGCCACTTTTTCAGTTGGAAACATTGACGAAATTGCAAACTATGCCAATGGACGCTATATTTGTTCCTCTGAGGGATTTTGGCGTTTTTTTGACTTTGAGATTCACGCACGGTATCCTCCAGTCTTACATTTAGATGTTCACCTTGAAAATTATCAAAGAGTTTACGTAAATCAGCAAAACATTCAACAGATTCTCGAAAATCCGAGAAAAACAACGTTGATGGCGTTTTTTGAACTTTGCGTAATAGATGATTTTGCTAAAACTCTTTTGTATTCCGAAGTTGCCGCCTATTATCGACGGGACAGTAATAAGTTTGTGAAAAGAAAACGGGGTAAAGATGTTCCAGGCTGGCAAGGAGTAAAAAAAGATTCAGCTATAGGTAGAGTTTATACGATTCATCCCACCCAGTCGGAATGCTTCCATCTTCGAATGTTACTTCAATATGTTCGAGGCCCAACTTCATTTGAGTACTTAAAAACCGTTGATGGTGTTACTTACGCAACTTTCAAAGCTGCCTGTTACGCACTTGGTTTATTGGAAAATGATGATCAATGGAAAAACACACTCGCAGATGCTGCTTTGTCTGATAATCCATCTCAATTACGTGACTTATTTGCTATTATTTTAGTTTTTTGTGAGCCATCGCAACCTCAAATTTTGTGGGATATGTTTAAACAACAATTATGTGAAGATATTCTTCACTCTCGAGGAATTCAACTCAACGATTTTGAAGTTGAATTTTCTGAAGAAGTGTTCAACAGAGGTTTAATTGAAGTAGAAGACAAGATCATCTCTCTTTCAGAAAAAAATTTGACTGCATTTGGGCTAAACTCACCGGTTCGAGATGAACTCTGTACTAATGATCCTTTGGAACATTCCATCAGACATGGTTATGATCATAACTATTTATATAACTACGTTGAGCAAAATCTTCTTAAGTTGGTTCCAGACCAACGAGAAGCTTTTGATCGTATAATTGATAGTGTCTTAAATAGTAGTGGAAAAGTCTTTTTCCTGGATGCTCCTGGAGGCACTGGAAAAACATTCCTAATTAATCTTATGTTGGCCCAAGCAAGATCGGCTGGAAAACTGTCCCTTGCTGTTGCATCTTCTGGCATTGCTGCCACTCTCTTGAGTGGAGGTAGAACAGCTCACTCCACTTTTAAACTTCCATTATGTGTTTTTTCCGGAGAAGATTACACGTGCCCGATTCGCAAAAATGGCCCACTTGCAAAAATTCTTCAAGATACAACATTTATTGTATGGGATAAGTGCACAATGAGTCACAGAGCTCACATTGAAGCAATTAATAGAACATTGCAAGATTTAAGATCAAACCAGAATTTAATGGGTGGCACTTCATTTGTTTTTGCTGGTGATTTTAGGCAGACGTTACCAGTAATTCCGAGAGGAACTAGAGCTGATATTATTCATGCCTGTTTAAAATCATCATTTCTCTGGCATTATGTAGAGTCTCTTTATTTACGTACTAATATGAGAGCACATCTCTGCGGAAGAAACACGGAATTTCCAACACAGATATTAAAAATTGGCGATGGCACGATGGAAAATGAAAACGGTTTTATCACCCTAGGTCAATCCATTGGAAAACTGGTTACAACTGTCGATGATCTTATTTCTAAAGTTTACCCAGACATTGAAAATTTATCAAACAAATCATACCAATGGTTATGTGAGAGAGCGATAATTTTACCGAGAAATTCTACAGCAGAGGAAATTAACAACATTATTCTTCAAAAGTTTGTAGCTGATTCTCGAGAGTACCTCTCTATTGATTCAGTCATCGCATCTGAAGATGTTGTTAATTATCCTCAGGAGTTTTTAAACTCCCTAACTCCATCAGGATTTCCACCCCATAAGTTGAGTTTGAAAGTTGGAGCTCCGATTATGCTACTACGTAACCTTCAACCCCCGAACCTGTGTAATGGAACCAGACTGCAAATTAAAACTCTGCGAAATAAAGTTATAGAAGCTACTATTTTGACAGGTCCAGCATCAGGACAAATAGCTTTTATTCCAAGAATTTGGATGATACCAACTGATTTACCTTTTCAGTTCAAGCGATTACAGTTTCCTGTCAAAGTTTCTTTTGCGATGACAATTAACAAGTCGCAAGGACAAACTTATAATTTTGTGGGGGTAGATTTACGTTTAAACTGCTTTTCACATGGACAATTTTATGTCGGGCTTTCAAGAACTGGTGATCCACATTATCAGATTGTTTTAATTCCTTCTGGAAATAAAACTAAAAATGTCACGTATACTGAAATTTTGTGAATGAAAAAATAATTTTAAATTATATATTTGTATCTTTACAGCTTTAACAAATAACCCTTTGTTATATCATAACGTTAACATGTAAAAATCAACGGCCCTTTTCAGAGCCAATACCTATTTTATGACGTAAAGAATGCACGATACTTTTTACCATCATTTTTTTCCTTTTTTCGATATTTTCAATAAGAAGTTATTTGTTCCAAAAAGTGTTCAAAATAGATGTGAAGTTTTTTAACTGAAAACGTCCTATATTATTTGTCAACACACATGTGTTTCATTCAGCGAGTCTCGGGCGAAGCCGAGACGGGGGGCTGCTAGTATTATATAAATATATATATATATATATATCTTTCCCTCTCTGTTCCGTGCATGGGAATTTCTCGCCAAATGGGCGAGCAGCAACAGTTATTATTCTCTCGCGGAGAGCAGTAGGTATACAGAGATGGAGGGGGGTAGTAATTGCACAATGAGCTCTTCGTGCCTGTATTTGCATACACACGCGTATATAAACACACAGGGCCGGTGCTCGTGTTTGCTATTACATGAACTCTCGGCCGCGGTACCTCTCGATTCAATCGGTGTCTTTTTTTTTTTTTTTTTTTCATGCAACGACTGCATGGCAATCGAGATAGAATCGCTTGCACGCCGTGCAGCATTCACGCGATCCCTTTGTCCTACACCGAGGACATATGGGCCTTTTTTTCCCCCAATCCTACAGCGTATACCTACTTACTACAACTTACTGTCGTCGTTCATTTTTAAAAAGATTTTTCCTGTGAATTTTACGTTTACGAGTATAATTGTTACCCAACGAATTGATTTCAGTCCTCTTGGATCTCAAATTCCATCCTCACCCCTGATGATTGTTCTCATCGAGGACACGAATTGTAGCTAATAGTGGCTCGGTTATGAATGTGTGGATGAATAAAAAAAGTCGATAAAAATAAAGAGCTGAACGTATTTCTCGGTCTACCGTGCAACTTGGGTATCACCAGCTTAATCACAACATGTACCACGATGACGATGGTGGTTGTGCCCTTGCCCCTCGATAGCACGAGCTGCAACACACGTATACATCCGTTGGCGGTGGCACGCTTTAATCGACGCGAAGAGGCGACTAGTTTGAACGCGATTAATCACGATTTCGCCCTCCATCGCGTCGTCATCATTGGTACACCCATATGCACAAGTGGTAGTAGCATCGCCAAAGACAGACGGAGCAAGC
Organism: Copidosoma floridanum; assembly: GCF_036245765.1. Classification (NCBI taxonomy): domain Eukaryota; kingdom Metazoa; phylum Arthropoda; class Insecta; order Hymenoptera; family Encyrtidae; genus Copidosoma; species Copidosoma floridanum. The sequence goes on from NW_028321878.1 coordinate 8,629,627, forward strand.
ATGAGTCAAAGATTTATCGGAGAAGAGAAGACGAGCGTGGGGGCCAATGGATTCCCGGGTTCTCCGTACAATCGTACGCCGGCAGATTAAACCCGATTGCTCCTCTTCGTCCATATTACTCGTTCGCCGCCTTGGCGTATCTGATCACCCGGTATTTATACAGTAAGAGATTGTGCCTAACCCAACCCCTTTTGATGTAAGCATAGAACGAATGTACCGTCATCTCTCGGGAGAGAATTTCGAGGCTCCCGCGTCAATTGCCAACGTGATTTGCCTCATCGTGTCTCGTGGTAATGGTGCTTTATTTACCCAGTAGCGCCACTGCCAAGTAATTGTTTCGCGCGCGTGTTATTGTCGATTAGTGCGAGCTGAGTAATTTATGGGAGACACGTCGAGAGGGAACTGCACTCACTTACCCCGTCTCGTGTGCACGTGGCTCTCAAGATTTCGGGGCGAAGGTCGCAAACAAGGCTCGATCGATTGGACTAGAGAGAGGCGAAGGGGAGGGAACAGCGAGGGCGCTAATGGCGGGGGCGGAAATTATTTTTCACCCTGCCCGCTCAATTTGCGCGAGTATACCGGCAGACGCCTCTCAATTTACCCCATCCGCCCCCATATCGATTTTACATCGCTAATGCAAAACTCATTGCTCCTCCCGCGAGGAATCGTGTTTCCGCGCAATCACAGCACTCGAGACCGGGAGAGGGGGCCATTAATCATGTTTACTCGAGTGGAGCAAACAAAAAAAAAAAAAAAAAAAAAGGCGGACGGTAATTGAAACCGATCCTCCGGTCTTGCCCCTGTACTGCTATCCTCGAATAATTCTCATAACTCGATCTTCGATTTCCTCCTTTCCTTTTTCCCCTCGTGCCTTGCACTGTGTAATATATATACCTACATGCAGAGCCCGTGCACAGTGCAAGCTCTCGTCGCAAGTGTAACGCAACTTATTCGAGTGGAGAACAGGGGGGGGGGGTTATTACCGGACTAATGGCCCGTTAAATCAACTTTCCTTCGTGTAACTTTTGGCCCGTTAATGCTACGTTGTATTATACTGTTGTCGTTTCATTAGAGCGATTTCGACGAGTCTTTTTTTTTGTTTGGGTTACGTTTCGCTGTATTGTATTTTAGTGGGATAAAAAATTATTGCTACTTATCTGATTTGTTTTTTCTCTCTGTTTCAGTACTACGAGATGTCATACGGTCTAAACGTCGAGATGCACAAACAGGTAATTATATTTTATGTATTTAACTACATGCATGTGTCGCGAATGCCAAGGTGTTTATGAATACGATTGTGAAGCAAAGTTTGCTCGACAGAAATGACGAGCTGTACGATTGATTGTTTGTCCATCCATTGATGTAAAACACAGTATTACGAGAGTTTGTAAACAAAAGTGCTTATTTTTCTCGATAATAATAACGACGAAGAACCGATTAAACTGTAAGAGTTGAGAAATGAAAAAGTAAACAATACCGTGGCTAAGTGTTTTTCAAACATTTTTCATCAGCCGTCGTGGAATCATGTATTTGCTTTCCTTCGCGGTTTCATTCGTGAAATATAAATAAACAGTCGAAAAATAAAGAAAAATTCGAATCAGAGCGTGTTCGTAAATATAGTTTTCGAAAAAGAAAAAAAAAAAACACTCGACACTCACCAGAAAACGAAGGGAGAAAAACAAGCTCAAGAGTATGGATAAAAAAAACAAGAAAAACAAAAATCAAAGCTCCTCTCCTGCATCACGAGATATTATTTTCCGAGCCTCTCGTTAAGTGCGTAAGATCCCTGGCTTCCCTCATGTCCACTCAGCGAAATCTCCATCACTCGTTTCAAGTGTAATCTTTGCTCTCAAGACGGCGAATAGCGCGTTGTACACAAGCTTAATGACTTTGACGACCAACCCGGCGTATGTATAGTTCTCCTCGCGAGTAATGGGTGCGGCGAGCGACGCCTGGCACCCACGTACCTTTACATACGCACACACACCTGCCACTTAGGCCTACTCCAATAAGAGTAGCTCCTAAAATATTAAACGCGCGTATAAAAACATCGTTTCGAAGCGCAATCGTAATTATATACGCCCACCCCCTCTCGTCATTTGGTTGCTGCCTTTGACAGTGCTATAGACAGTAAAAGCACTCGGTGGCTTTTTAACGAGTCATTATGATAATTTGATTTGACTTTGCGCTTTGATTCGTCAGGGAGACACGTGGCTATTAGTATAGTCGGAGGGGGTCGTCAAGCGTCGAAACGAAACCAAATGTGTATCATTATGATACACAAAAATGTGTCAAACAAAACAGGAATTCGAGGGGAGCATCGATTTTCGTACTAGATTATTTATCGTTTGGACGAAAATTCTCACGATCGCGTGAAAAAAAAAAAAAAAAAGAAAGAAAAAAAGAAAGAGAGGCAGCGCCGAAAAACACAACCTACCGTGAGTGAGCCCACCGCGTAGCCCGTGGCGTCGAAGCGGAATCCGAGTTACGCCCAAATTGCCCGGCGCGCCGTGTATTTTCGGTTTCTGTTTGCTTTTTTTACGTCCCCCTCCCTCCCTCTCATCTCGCCGGGCGCAAATGGCCCGGGACAGAAATATATTATTACACGGCACACGGGAGGCGTTCTCCTCTCTCTACATCCCTTCTCTCGTTTTCTTCCTCTTCGGCATGGGGCCGTCGAAAAAACACGTGCGTGTTGGCTTGTTCGTTGTTGGAAGGGAAAAAAAAAAAAAAAAAAAAAAAAAAAGGAGAAGAAGAAGAACGAGCGCCTTATTCCTACTTGAAGATAAAGAAACGACAAGGCCTCGGGTCACGAATGACGACTCGTAAAGTGTGCGCTTAGCGGGGAAAATCAACGGCTCGGGTGTTTTATTGTGGGCTATTTTTTTTTTTTTTTTTTTTTTTTTTTCTTTTTTCTTTCTAGGGGCATACTCGTACGCGCCGAATCAATGGTTTTATTGTACAGCTGCGTGTTTGGATGTGTGTTGAAAAATACACGAGTCTTGTATTTTAAGCTCTTCTTCTTCTTCTGCTCTTGGTGGGAGACGGGACGAGCCCAAATAACCGTTGACAGCTGACTCGAGGTTCGGAAATACTCGGGAAAGCGCGTGTTTTTCGGGTAGATTTCGGCGTGTCGGAAAACCCAAGCACGATGATTTATTTTGATCGCCAGTCCTTTTCATCGGATGCTTCGCGATTACTGTAAAGTCGAGGAATCGAGATTTATTCATAGTGACGAGAAGACGTTGAAAAATGGACGAACACGAAAAGTCTCTAGAAAAAAAATCAGCTCCTTTCTTCCATATCACACGTAAGGCACGATTTTTTCGTGCTACAGCTCATAAGTCTAATATATATATAGCCCCTCTCCCACTGAAAATGTTTGCCTAAGGTATTTGAGCGTTTCGAGTGAGCCGAAGGAAGACGACGCAGCAGAGCAAACATTCGGAGCCCCCTCGTCTCGATTGTCGGGCTCTTGTACGGGTACCTTCCTACTGGTCTTCCCTAGCTCTTCTTCAACTTTTGATGAACCAAAGATACAGGGTAACTTGCGGGGCTGTACACGAAGCTGTTTGTCGGTTTTGCGCGAATTTAAAGCTTATCAGGGCAAAAATTGAGAATTGTTGATTTTTTTTGTTTTCCCCGAGCATTAAAACGATGCAAGGATAATTTATCGTCGAATCGCCCAATTTTCTGCATTCGATTTGGGTTTGTTTAACAAAAAAAGGCGATAAGAGAAGAAAAATTATGCCTGCTCCAACATTTAAATGTGGTATATGTTCTGTTATTGTTTGCATACCCGATTGAGCTCGAAAGTTGTCTTTTGTCGTGCACGTGAATCGTACAATACACACTTGGAATAACACAAAAACGCTTTGTTTGCTCGGTAAATTGAAACGGGCGTGAAAAATTTTCAGACGCGCCAAGACGGTTCTTTCATCGCGTGAATTTAGTGCGAAGCCCGCGGATGAGCGAAAGACTGAGTAAATAAATGCCGAAATAATCGTTGCTGTTAGTTTCGCGTTTACTCGTTAAACACGCTATTATGCGGAGTTGCGTGATTATCCAAATTCGTGGAGATTAATAATAAATGCCGTACTTAATGGAGAAAATGATTATCGAAGAAGAATAAAAAAACAATGTATGAATAAACGAAAGATAAAGCCCGTTCGAATTGAAATAACTTTTAGCGAATCCTCGCAAATATTTATTTTACGCATCATCGTTTTGATTACTCAATATTAATTAATTTTCAATCGCATCGGATCGTAAACTGTATAGACAAAGTATGGTTTATTATTTTTTCTTCTTTTTATCGGCAACCGAGAATAAAAATACTCAAGTATAAAATATATCCTTTAAAACGAGTAAATAAATAAATTATCTCGCTCCAGTGGATACAGCAGCCAAACGTTTTTGCGTACTCGAAGCGATTTATTTTTAAACGCAATCCGAAATAATCGTGAGAGAAAGATTTAATTTACGTCGATCAGGGGGTAGGCAAACACAATCAAACAAAAATATATACTTATTTATGATGGAATGGGACGAGCATCAGTAAACGCTGTAAAGTCCCAAACGCGTGCTTGTACTACCAAAAGGAAAAAACAGAAAAAAAAAAAAAAATTTCACACCATAGGGCCGAGTTGAATTGAGATTGTTAACAAGTCGTCGGTATTTAAGAGCGACGAGAGAGAAAGAAAGAAAGAAAGAAAGAAACACGATCCGAGCGTCAGTCCTACACTTGTCGGCTCGACGCTGGCATCATGTTCTTTGCGCGTACGCACTTACGAGGAGACCAGAGGGGGCAAAAAACCAGATAAAATTGGCGCGTGAAAGGGGAGAAAAAAAAAGAAAAAGAAAAAGACGGAGCAGCAAAGGAGGAGTTAACATGTTGACACGCGGTTTTAGTGCCTCCCCCGCGGCAGAAAGCAAACACTGTGCCTCCCCCCGGTACGCTCCATTCCTGACTCATCCCGCGCACTCTAATACCAAAATAAGTAGATCGAGTTTGTGTATACATGTGCGCGCCAGAGTGTGTGGATGTTTGTGTTCAGACGCACAATCCCTTCAGTTTTTTTTTTTTTTCCGAAACGACACGAGTGTGGGTGTACTTACTTACTCCCGTTCTCGTTTTTTTCCCCATCCTCTGCAAGCGGATCACTTAATGACACAAGCTTACCCACTTCACGACGAAATACTTTTTTAGTCGTACATCACATGCGATAAGCGCTCACGTACATCCGACGACTGCATACCATATTACACGTATACTAAAATAAGGTCCGTATAATTATGGAGGATGTTTTTTTTTGCAATCCACCTGCTGACGTGCGAATGTACGCGGAAGTCGGTGAAACTTTAGGATATTTCCTCAGCTTCCGTCCTTATCCTGATCCCCCTCCGTTCCCTCTTTTATTTGCCAGCGTCGTAGTACTATTTTCAGACGATATCCCGTGGAAGAAAAATAAAACTAATCTGTTTACGTCTCGGCTGACGTACCGATACGTGCCGTTAATTCCCCCTGGTTATTTTAAAGCCTCATCCGAGGATGTAATAGACAGTGGGTACATCGAGGATTAGAATCCCAATCGGTATCGGTGTATGGCCAAATACGCCATTCTGATGCACGTGCACGCGTACATGTAATGTTATTGTTAAATAAACGAGTTGTAGTTTTCTCTCACTATACTGATGGCGGGCGTCGAGAATTTGGGACGCATCGTAAAAGAGGTTCTCCGCACTCTGCTGTAACGCGTTGGGCGGACGTGTGTTTTTGTGCAAGCGAGGGGGGGCTTTTTGTATTTTCGCTCGAGCTTTTTGACCGTGCCTGTCATGCGTATGTGTAGTTTAGCCAACGAGAGAGCGGGAGCTTTGAGGGCTGAGTTGGTGCGTACAAGCGCGCGAAAATATAGAAGATTGTTTCGCTGACAGGCGGATACACACGCGTGATCGTTACTCATCGTTTGTATACATTGTATTACACGCCTTTCGCCATAATAACAAGCGGATGATCTTTTATTTAAATATCGAATACCACTCTTGGAAAAAAATTATTTTTGCCATCCGCTTCAAACGAAATTAAGACAAAGCCTATACACATGGTCCTATTATTTTTGTTGACATTGAGGTTTTCAACTGATATTACATAATAAATTGAAAAAACATTATTTGCTTCTACTTTATGGTTTCATAACACAACCTAATTATATTGTACGTACTTTTTATAAGCTTTGCGCAATTTATTCTAGAATAGAATATCTTTGCTCACCAAGAGCTAATAAAAACGCCTTTTTTATTATTTAAAAAGTAAAATACGAGTACAAAAACTACCAACCGTAAGCAAACGCGGAGATGAAATAAAACTCAACGTTTAAAGTCGCTTTTATTGGATACGAACCACACAAAAACTACCGTTCAACTGGAGCAAGGTTTCAAAAGTATACCCAACAACTAACCAAACAACTATCGGATCTTTTTTAAACCATTTATAGTAACTCTTTTGTCGCTTTTTCCACTATTACTTTTAATAAGCACATCAGCTCATAGCCACTGTTCGTGTAACATTATGACGTATATTATATCCACACATAGGTATATATTAACATATAGCTCTCGGTCTCACCTCGCACTGCACGTATGCCCTCCGGTGCTGTTGACACATGCAACATACGTGAAATGGTGATGATATATTTATGCATCCACGGTTCGTCTATACCATCAACGTCCGACCACTATACATTTATCATCGATCATCAAACGCAGCTCACGTATTATGTTTATCGACTCGAGCGCCGGAAGTGCCCTGAGCTTATATCCCCTCTCTGACGTAAAAGTAGTGACTGCGACGCTGGAAAAATACTCATGGAAACGTGCTCGCGAGCTATAGCCCCTCAGTCAAAGAGTTTTATGATTCCATTTTTTGCGGTGAATAGAGTCGATCGATGGTTGATCGATCGTTGTTTGTTTTCACTCGCGTTATAAGTACATGTGTGTGTGAGAGAGTAAATTTTCACGATTTCAAAGAAACGTGTGTACGTTTTACGTTTGCTTTGGCGAATCGATAAAGCTCAAATGATTTAAGGTCTTTACCTGTAATAGAATATTTCGTTCAGAGATTAACAAAATTATTTCATGTTTAACTGCGGTTTCACCTATTTTTTTTCTTCTTTTTTTTAACCGTATTTTTTATTTTCAACAGTTTATCCCCCTTAACTATAGAAAAATGCATCCATTGGGTTTGTTTTTCCAGACGGAAATATCGAAACGACTGAACGCCATCATCGCACAAATACTGCCGTTCCTGTCTCAAGAGCACCAGCAGCAGGTTGCCACCGCCGTCGACAGAGCGAAACAGGTCACCATGACGGAGCTCAATTCGATCGTTGGGGTGAGTTTTGAAGATAATCACACGATTTTTCTCGTTTAAAAATACATTATAAACATGTGTTGGTAAAAATCAATGTGTTTTTTTCATCAAAATTGCCACGTACATTGAGACATTTACCGATTTGAAATTTAACCACCAACTTTATTGACTTTCTGTATCCGCTAATAAAAAAAATAAAAAATAAAAAAAAAACTTCAGAACTGAAAAAAAAAAGAAGCATTATACGTATTTTGTCATCTGTACCCAAAAAAGCCAACTCTGAGGAATAATACATTCACTTGAGACGCGAAAAGCGGACGTATCCATTACCCGAAAATACCACTTTCGTGAACAAACACACCCAGATATGATGGCTGTTGGCGGAACTAAAAAAAGATTCACCGCGTGCTTTCCGGTCCTTCGCGAATGAATTTTCAAAACCTCGAGCCTCGGGTGGCATCCTGTTAGAACCGTACGCTCTTAAAATCGTCAATCATTAGCGCGAGAATAATTTCGGTCAGTCTCGTCGGTGCCCGTCACCAATAATCAATGGGAGCTCATAACTATTCGATTATAATTAATAAACCAAGGGGTCGACGACTCCAGCGACGGAGGTCTTTTTCTTCCTCGCTCCGGCCGCTAAATAATTCATCGGCTTAGCACAAACTTTCGAATCGATAATCTCCCGTACGGTATATAAATATACGTGCACACGTATAATATACCATCATCATCAAAGCTCGAGCGCGCGTAATTAAAATTACGACATTGTTTATAGCTCGGAGCCGTTAAACGCGCACAGGACACACATGGCCGGTGGTAAATTAAAGCGCCGTTAAAAGCTCGTAAAAAGCTTCGTCTACGGACACGTTATTTTGTATAATGTATGCATACACGGTGTTTTGTAACCTACTTTCACAGCCCTGATATTACGCGCTTTGGTACGGCGGTGCAGTCAAACGATCCATGTCTAACGCCGAGCAGTCAAATTCCAGCCTGTACCCATATTATTACCGTAAAACGCTAGAAAGAGCCGCACAACAATAAAGACACAAGTATATCCTCGACACGAAAGAAAAAAAAAAAAATAATAATAAACCAACATCTAAAATCCATTCGCGCGTTCTATCATTACCCGTACAATGTATGTGTACGCGTATACCATTATTTATAATTCGCTTCATCGGTATAAGTCTCGGGTCTCTCGCTCATTTTCCTGCCTTATTTCGCAGTCTATATACGTACGAGCGGAGTACAGCCGAGGGGATAGGTACGGTGCGGAATTGGCATTCGCGCGCGTCGCTCCTCTCTCTCGCTTGTGCATAATTGAGTTCCGAGCCGCCGACAGACGCGACGGGAATACTTACCGTTCCGTCTCGCTTCCTTCGTCTTTTACTCCTCGCTTTTGATGTATATAGATATAATGTACACGTCTCTATTAGACACTCACTTCGTGCGGATTAAGTATGATTATTATGGGCGTGGCTGCGTATCGATGGGCTTGTTCGTCGATCTTGATTTTGCCGTCTAGTCCGGTATTTCGAGGGGGACCCCCGATCATTTTAACTTACAGAATCGGATAGGTGACTCGTGAAGTTGCTCTAATCAAGATTTATGAAACCAGTTTTACATATATTTTCCAATAATTCAATGCCAGAGCCTCAAGTGAATACAAAGCGAAGTGAAGTCTCACGAAAATAATCGATCGGTGGGTACATGGAAAAAAAAAAAAAAAAAAAAAACTCTTGCATACAAGCACACCCGACGGAGCATATCGCGTTACCGCGAAGCGTGAGCTCACACCCAGTGCGTAGGGGGGGGGGGATTTATTTATTTACGTGCCCGATTCCGGGGAAGAATTTAACACGCAGGAGGCTCGCCCCGTTGCGTTATAAAATCCGCGCGATCGAGTATCCAGATATTATAACCTCTCGCATACACGTACATTACGTATACACGCACGTGTGTGCGATAACGCGAGCCTTTTGGATGCACATACGTTCGCGAGCAATGAATTTTACTGTACACGCGCCCGGTGAGCCAACGCGTTCGCTGATAATGCAATATTGTATTATACTTTCGGCGCGAGTTTGCGGTTCAGCGTACCAGCGCTCTTTTTTTTTTTCAATTAGTTTTTTCCATCGATGAACATTTTTTTTTAAAGCGTAGCTACTGCTCGGTTTGCCATCGATGTTATCTCCTGTTAATTAAACACTGTTCGCGCTCGCATTTATTTTTCAATAACCAGGGGTTGCGTAAATAAACATGAATGTATACCTTTACACAGAAATTGAAAACGTATAACGAGTGAAAAAAAGGGTGCACGTGCAATTAACTTTGTCGGTTGAAACAGTAATCAAAATACCACACGGTTATCACATACGCGTGGAAACATTGTATTACGATACAAAATAGGTATACCCGCTTGTGTTTTTCCATCACCCATGCAACGGAGGATAAAAATTGCACGACGTCACCGCGTGGATCTAATTACACGTGTAGTATGTTACATAGACACGGCAAGCCAACCCGATTAATTATACACACTCACACGTGCGCCCATAATGAACGTATGCGTTAAATAATACACGTCGTCGCGATCGATTTTGATTGTTACAAATAAGAAAGAAGATACGAGGGAACGCGGCCTTGGTCATAGGTACGGAAACTATTTTTTTTTTTTTTTTTTTTTTTCTTCGTATTCTCACATTGTGGTGCAATAAAAGAGCAATCAAGTGTACGATTCACACGTATCTCTCAATAACGACAATCGATCCGTGAACATCGAAGATACATGCACAGTCTCAAGAACTCACACCCGCGCTCACCTTCCGTTTTTAGCTTGCGTACAACAGCAAGTCGGGCGCAACGATAATTGGGCCAATTTTAGTCGTCGCTCATAAAGTAGACCCGCACGCACAGCAGCAGCACCGCAATCAAGCCAATCAGTCTCCGGAAAACAATTTCCCACGCGACCCAAGTAAAAACAATATCGCGGCCAATCTCCTGCTTGTCCCGTCCGTAAGATCCTCGCACCGCGTCTAATGACTCTATTAAGAGGCGTGCACACTATGCGTCCTCTCTCTTTCCCTCCCTATATGTATATATGCATTGCATGGTCTTGCGTACAAGTAGACCCTCTCACAATGTCGGCTGCCAAGGTGTCGGCTTCCCGTCAGGCGAATTAACGCGACCGCATCCACCCACGTAGACGCGAGTTATAAATACCTACCACATAGGCTTCAGCCGCGCTCGAGAGATCTTACACTCCCGTGAGAGAGAGAGAGAGAGAGCCTTGACGGCGTTTTGATAGCCGTCAGGCTCGAGTTTCCGCGCGGCGTGTATATATAATACACCCCACCGGATGAGCTCTATGCGTTCATCGTGTTGTATCTCTGCCGCGTGCTCGAGATGGATGATCCGCGTCTGCTTTGGCGCGCGGTCGCGATGAATTGAAACGTCGGGGGTATATATATTTTCGGCCGATTTTGCCGAACCGCGTTTAGAGCTGATACGTATACAGCCGGGGAACAGGTTGTTCGTGAATTTGGGATGATGAATCATCAGCCGAGCCCCCGAATTCGCACCCCCTCGACGATTAAACTCAAACCTACCCCCCAAAGTCCCCTCCTACTTTTCACTTAACGTATACGAAACATAAACAACCAGAGCGAGTTTACTCGTCCCAAAAGCTGTACCTTGTATATAATACCCCCCCGCGCGTATCAGCCGAGCTTACAAGGCACAGCTGTGTAGGTATATATATACAATACTTGTGTAAGACGGCACTCGGCAAGCACGCGCGCGGGCATTATATAGCCCGACCGGGGGATTACGCGCTCCTGCCAGTGCTGCTATATACCTACACGTGTTGCGCATTATGCTCATGTATACACGGGCAGTGGATGCCGCGTATATGGAGTCAGGGGAGCGGTACGTTAGCCGAACGCGTGGCCCAATGGAAGGGGGTGGATGATATAGTTGTGTTGTTGGCTCGATCGAGAGCATCGAGTCGTGCGTCAAGGGGAGCCAGACGAAGGACAAATCAGGCGATCGGGTTGAAGCTGATGCTTATAACGTGCTCCTCGTCGAGAACTTTGAATGACCGTCCGTCTGTTTTTTTTTTTTTTTGTCGTGTACACGAGAATACAGCTACATCGTTGCCAGTGATCGCAATCGATTATCGATATAACGAGAGCTGATTGCGTGAAGTTTGCGCTTCCGCGGGTAGGATTTTTACTTATTGGATATTGTATATGCACGTGCCAGACGTTGTCCCGAACGTGACTACCGGCGTGTGCGTCGACTTAATGTGCTCCTCTGAGCCGTGTGATGCTACCTGAATACGCCCCCGGCCGATTAAACGAGACTCTGATGAATTAGTGATTCGTGCGGCGAGTGACGAAAAAAAAAACAAAGTATACTTAAGCTTGTGTCGAAAAATCATAAGAACCTATTTTGTACGGGTAGTAGGTGGTGTAGAACTATACGGTGGAGAGTATAGGGTATAACACGAACAGGGTTGTTGGTGTATGTAACCTTCGGAGACAGAAACTAGCGGATCCAAGCGCAGTAGCGCGGAGGAGGAACAACAACGAGGGGTAGGTTTACCGAAAAGGGGAAGTATAGTTGAGCCACACCAGCCCATGAATATGCATTACATTGGTAAACAAGGACTTGAATCAATATTTCGTTTAATAACGCTGAACCGACTACTGCGAAGACAGAGAGAGAGAGAGAGAGATGGTGTTTGAGTTTACCTCTTCCAAACTTGCCTCCTTCCTTCTCTCATCCTCGGTGTTTGTGCGACCCGATTCATTGTGCCCTATAATAACATACACTTCCCCGGTATTCATGCAGCTGTGCGCACGATCGAATTGTATCGAGTTGCCACCTCGTATTTCAGTGGGAAAGAAAAAAAAAAAAAAAAGAAAAAAGTCCCTGACGGCTAATTAATTCCTCAAGCCTGAATTACAATTCCTTCAAAGGTCGGGCTAATCGGTTGCTTTCGCATCGCGCTATGGGCTCGTTGCCAGCCCGCATCGAGTACAATAAAAGTGTATACATACATATACGATACATTTGAACGATCATCAGAGGGATGGGGAAAGGGACTCGTATGCCTGTACACTCACAAGTGCACAACAAGCCGGCACGACCCTGCCATTGTCGCGATTACCTTCATCCCCCTTCGTTCCCTCGCTCGGCCGATTATTCTCCATTCGGCGCGAACGATCTTACGCACATCCGGGGCGCGACTCGCGTTTTTTTCTCTGCATCGCCGTCGTCGCGCATACCCTCCCATAAGGTCATCCACCGGTGTTCTCAGCGTCCCGTTTGGGGACTACTACGTTTTTTTTTTTTAACGCGTAAATCTATACAGCGAGTGCACTTACCATACGTCAAGAGAACGACAGCCTGTTTGTTTTCCATCCACGAATCTCCGGTCTGGCTGCGGGAAAGGCGAGGATAATTTTTCACGGCTCGGTTTCTGTGGACACACAACACGTACACTTATTTATAAAAGCTGTGAATGAGAAACAGATGCTCGCATGAATACTTATATATGTACGTACATCATTATATATTATACCAAAGAGTGGAGTAAGAAGGGGGAAAAGGGGATAATATTGTGAGAGAGCGCTGACGCATTGGAAGGGGAAAAATAAGTTTGGGTGCATTGAAAAAGAAAGGGTTTTGCCACGCAGCTCGTCGATTGTCTGTTTTCCTTCCATCATCCGCACCTCTCTCTCTCTCTATCTCCTACGGTTCGTTTATGATTCGATTACCGGGACTCTGCGTGATATAGTGTAATAAAATTGTTCCTATATAATACGTATGTATGGATAGTTTCTGACTACAGCACCCGGTTCAAAAGGTGGGTCCTCTAACAGGACTAAATGCGAGAAAAGGAGGGCTATTACGATAAATTACGCGGAGAAAGAGAGAAAGTTGCAACGGCAGTGGGTAAAGGTGCGTATTATGCGCTCACACGTTTCCCCCTGCCAATTGTGTGTCCCCCTCACGCACCCCGTGCATGGAGGGAAGGAAGGCACGCATGGCTAGACAACTTCCCCCCCCCCTCAAAAAAAGGAACATCAGAGGAGTAGCGGTGTATACACAGGGAGCTGAAAAAATAGCGTAGGGTGTCTCTTCCCCTTCCCCAACCCCACAAGAGAATAATACAGAGCCCGATTTCCCGTCTAATGCGAGCAGCGAGAGCGCGTGTAATAATAAAAGCTGCGTATGTATGCGAGTATTAGCAGTGCGCTGAGAGCGAATTATGAGCGTTCTACGTGACATTGTGTATGTTACGATCTTGCAGTAAGGTATAGCGCGTCAAACAATCGGGAGTCATTTGTGCTTGGTGGCCTGTCAACTGTAATACAGGTAATACTTTGTATGGTTCTTGTAGTTGATGTTTACTCTTAGAGTGTTGGTATGGCGTGGGTTTTTTTTTTTTTTTTTTTTTTTTTTTTATAGAACAGGTTTGAACTCACATGACGATGGTGCTTAACTATTTGGGACACTGAAACCGCGATAGCTGCGTCCACACTGTCTCATTGCATCACCAATTTTCCGATTTCCAGAAAATATGTGAAGGGTATTTGTAGGAGAGAAAAAAAAAATCAATAAAAACTCGCATTCCTCAGGATGAGTCAGAATGCAGATTTGGACATTCAATGTAGCTTTGCTGTTGCCCTATTACATTAGGGTATTGTGCTCGCTTTTCTAGCGTTTCGCGTTTCGAGTACTATGGTCCTTGAAAACATGTTCTCCCATCAGCAGTGTTCGCTCGAGCGAGCTCTCAAATCGAGGGAAAAAAAAAAAAAATTAAACTTAACCCACTCGTTCCTTCCACCCAATAAAACCCCCGGCGTTACAATAAGTACGTATATGGCCGTACAGTCACGCTGCGACACACAATAGGGGGAGGAGTGGGCCAACGGTAAATATACGCAAAGAGACCACCCCTGGACTTGGCACGGTAACACATATATACCTAAAAACAGAACCAAGTGAAGTCCCCGATGTTAGGAAAGAGATGCACGTTGTACGAGAACCCATCGGTATATTATACACACACGAGCGCGCGCTCTCGCGCATAATAACGAGTTTATCGTTTGTCACGCAGCCACATCAGCCGTATCTTTCGTTTGGCAAGCGTTGTACACGTGATACGTGCGTGTATGCGTAGGGGATGATTTCGGGGTGGAAAAAAGGGGAGGGAGACGAAAAACACCCGTCGAGTGCGCTGCGTCTCGGGCGCGAGGGGTTTCACGCCTCGGCGAATCGACGATTGTCAATCTACGCTTCTATATATATACGCATCGTACCCGCTACTCGGTGCTTTCACCGATGTATACATTGTACACAGGGGTGTCTCCCATCTCCCCACGTTTGTCTACAGCGTAAGCGTCGACGTTGATTTTCTCCCGCTTTTACGTTGCAGTCACTGCTTTTACATTTTTTTTTTTTTTTTTCATATACCTACTATGGGCGTACACGGGTATACATACATACACGCACGCACGGATGACAAAGTTGTCGGGAATGAGAAAGGGAACAACAGCGACTCTCTGAGGTCGTTCGTAACAGATTAGGGGCGGCGCGTGGATAATTTACGAGGCTTCGTTTTTTCCATCCCCTACTGCGCGCGTCCCCTTTCCAAACAGCCACTGTATACACGGATTACGGCTCGACAGTTCATGATCTATTTTTAGGCGAGCTACTGTAGCTGGAAATCATATCGGACGGAAGATGCGTCATCTCGAGTTTCGTGCGGCGTCGCTTCGTCGTGGACGCGGTTTAACGAGCTCGAAACTAATTTACACGCGCGTGCAATGGATGCACGCGTACAGTGGCGTGCAAAAATACACGTATGATGATCGAAGGTGCAAAGTATCCCATTTGCGGAAAGTCGAATGAATATCGAGGTCGGGAGCTGCCTCGTATTTAAAGCGAGGGTATTACCGTGGATGAATAAACATTTGGTATTTTCGGAAACAATGCGAGCATATACGTGTAGCGCGAAAAGAGGTGAGCGTGTATAACGTTGTGCAAACTAAAGCGCGATAAAAGAATAAATTACCATGAAAAGCTCACCTCGGCGACGCGTGTATATACCTCTACGAGTGTATCATCCTATTAATGGAATGTAACGAAATATTTGGAGAGTACGGACTTTACCGCGAGAATGGGATGGAAAGTGGGTGTTGAAAAAGTACTTTCTCGGGAGTGACTGTAGCGTACATTATGCATAATTAGCACGTGTCTGTACGGCACAAAGGAGGAGAGCCCTCGATTTGCACGCCGGAATACGTTGCCGAGTGGAGGAAAAAAAAAAATAAAAAAGGACGAGCGATTGCGAGTCCACTGAAACTTCTCCTTCTTTTGCACACTCACACACAACTCGGAGCGCATTTCCATCTTTTTCTACCTTCGCTCGCTCTTCCTCCTCTGGATTGCATACATCGGCACTGCAGCTCCATTAGGTATTCCAGACGCGGCGACTCCAGCGTGCGTGTGGGTCCGGTATTTGAATGATTTACAAACTCACGAGCTTACATTTATACATATATATGTGCAGTATGTGTTTGCTTGCACTCGCTTCCGAAGAGTCCTCTTCGTTTTCATCACTGACAACGCTAAAGGAGAGACGAATGCGCGGTTCGGGAAATCTCGGCTCTGTGACGTACACGTATACGTATGCGGCATTTTCGAGTCAGTTTTTTTTTTTTTTTTTTTTTTGTACTCGACGCGTTTTTGGACTAACTTGAAAAAACGCGAAAAAAGAAAGTAATTTCAAGTCGGTATGTGTCTTGATAAATGGCATACTACATTATTTTAACCAACGCGTATTCGCGAGAACGCAAATGGGGGGTAAAAAACAAGACAAATTGAAAAACTATCCACTTTCCAGCAACAGCGTCCAGATATTCCGGGTTTGCTCCAGCAGATGCGAGTTCAGCAGCTACCCCCGGGAGCGGCGATGAACCCTCACGCGTCGCTTCCGGGTTTACCACCCCTGGGACCATCAGGAGGTCTTCAAGTACCGACGTCGGCGTCGGCCGCCCTTCTCGGCTTGGGGCTTCCGGGTGCTCCACCAACGCCCGGGAGCGCGAGCTCGCACCCACTGTCTATGCTCAGTAAACCCGAGATGCAACGCCACAGCCAGCCCGACGACACAAAGAGCAACGGAGGTGAGTTTTTGCTACCTTTTTTTTTTTTTTTTTTTCTTCTTTTGTGCACGGTATCATGTTGGTTTCTTTGTCGCGTGAAAATCTAGCTCTCCCGAGGTGCGCGATAGAAATACCCTCGTGACCAATAGACACCACTTATACCTGTTTAGCGCGAAACAAAAAGTTTGTATTTATTAACGTTTTTTTTTTTTTTTTTTTTTTTCACCCCTCGCATCTTTTGGCCCTGAAATTCAACGATTCGACAACATCCCCCACATAGACCCGCGCACTTGCGTATACGTGCTCGCACCGGAAGAAATAATTCAAATTCCCTCATCGCATAAAGAACTCGCAATAATCCTCAATTTTTCTCTATCGTTTGCAATTTTTGCATTTAACGCAGTGTAGCGGTGAGCTTGGACGCCCGCGTGTGTTTACGAGGTGAGGGTGGACCCGTGCTCGCGAAACAGTTCGGGGTACTGCTCTGGGCAGGGCAGACGCATAAAAATAATTGAGACAGCCTCACCCCCATCCCTTGGACTCTCCTCTTTTTTTATTTTCATTCCCGTGTTTTCTGTCCACCCGTCCGTTCGTTTTTGTTTTTTTTTTCCATCAAGCGATGAGGGTGAATTGGTCGGGCTCTACCCTGCCCATATCCCCGGCGTTACACATATACGTATGCATGCACACACATACCGCATACCGGGTAATCTCGTCCGCCCGATCTCCGGGACCACTGCTGCGGCGCCACGCGCATTTACATTCCACTCGCGCTTTCCCTCCTTCCGCACGGGAGAATCGTATTTTTCGAGCCCCCTCCCTCTCTCGCTGCTGTTTTTTTTTTTTTTCTACCTCCCATCCTGCCACGCTTTTTAACCCATATATCGTTCGCCGGGCAAAAGGACAACTCCTCTTTCTCTACTCATGTACATGTATACATCCACACGCGTATCGGTACGGGTAAAATGGAATTTTCAGATTGCGAGCTTTGAGCGGGAATTTCTTTTTCTCCCCTTCGGATCGGAGAGGTACGGTGCAAATAACCGATTTTCCCTTCCTCTTTGGTGCTTGTTCGCGTACGCCTGAGCTTTTTCCGCGTACATTTTCCCCTTCATTTTCCTCCGAGTCCCGGGAATCTATGGAGCTGTCGGGCCATTTGATTGAATCGCCCGCACGGCAGCGCCAAAGCGTATAATGTGCAAGGGCGCCGCTGTTTGACGATCGAAATTGAAATCGTGCATCGTGTAACTCGCTGTGATGGAGGAAAAACGAGGTAGGCGTGTTTCGATGAGCTTTCCGTAGTGCAATTAAAGTTTGCTTTAATTTTGGAATTTTTATTTCTCATTGCTTTGAAATTCAACGCGTATGGTAGTTGCCACTCTTTTCGTTACGAACTTACAACCCTTTTTTTTTTTTTTAATCACAATAATTTGGCGCAGTGGGCGTGCGTAATTTTCATTTTGCCTCTTTGAAAAAAAAAAAAAAAGTACTCATCCGGAGCTTCATGAGCGCTACGTTTGATCTCCTGGTGAAAAAAAAAACCACTCGAGCACCGACAAACGAAAGCCGAGGTGACTACAGAGCGCTCGGGTGAAATTTTTTTTCCAAAGCTGTAGGGGGTAGGTATAAATTCCGCCCTCGAGGCGAGGGAGAAGCTCGAGTGTGTTTGCGCAGCGTCGTGTAAAACACGCGAGCGCGATTTTTGAGGCAAAAGCGCCCATGAATATGCATGGGGAGATCGTTTATGTATACGTACACCGACTCTCAGCTCGTGAGTTTTTATCTCCCACCAGTTCTCTTTCAACGTTATACCTGCGTGCTTTTGTCGCAGACGGGATTTGCAAAAGATTTTTTTTTTTATTCTCGTTCTGGTGACAGATCAGCTTCTGTACTACTATAAAAAAAAATATTTTGCTCCGAAAACGAATTGACTTTAACCAAATGTGTTTTGTTTTTCTCTGTTGCAGGCCTCAGTTCGACCGACGAAAGACACGTGAGTAATACTTTATCGTCCGTATTAAGCTTTGAAAAAAAACTCAACTCTTACGAAACACACTTTTAACATTTTTTTTCTCTTTTTTTTTTTTCACGTAGATTGCATGGTTCTAGTAGTGCGATTGATCAAACGGCTTGACTCAACCTAATCACTCTCGCTAAAATAACAAAACGATATATTATATCGACTTGTGAATAATGAATAAATATTATGTTTTGTAAAAATTTTTTATACAAAAATTTTTCTCTCACCAAAATGTAATCAGACACGCACTTGCTATTGAAATATAGCATGTATGTATAGCTCTTATTTTTGTACGAACTAAGAGTTGTTTTTTTTTTTTTTTGTTTTTTTATGAATTTTTGTAAATAAAAGTTAATATTTAACCACAACGAAGGTGTTAAAAATTCCATCACAAGTCGTTCATTCGCTCATTACTGTTTTTTTCTATTTTTTTTTTTGTTTTTTCTTTTTAATTTATTTTTCACATCATCGGTCACTCACCAAAAAGCTGTACACTCGTATTACCGACATTTTAATCTTCTATTTCATCTCCCTACCTATTCGAGCGCTTGATAATTAACACGCCTTCCGTTTCCGCGAATCAGCTTGCACAACTTTTCACCGAACACAGGAAAGGATTCAAAAGCACGAAAGAGAACAAAAAAAAAAAAAAAAAAAAAAAAAAATAGACGAAAGAATAAAATAGCAGCGTATAACAAAAGCACCGAGCAAGTGGGTGCAGCCGGTTGTATAAGGTACTTGTGCAAGAAGACAAAGAAACGAAGAATGAGATCGAGATGGCGCAGGTAGTGTGTAGAGCTACTCTGTAGGAGCACATTACAAGGGAGGAAAAAGAGACGCCTAGAGAAGAAAAAAGGGGGAGGGAGAAGGGGGGGCGCACGTGAATGAAGAGGAAAAGAAAAAAAGGAAGGAAAGGGCCCGCGAGCGTATGTGGTGTATTACAGGGCTCGCGAGCCGAGAGATGCCTGTAATCATCGCGGGCACCGCGAAACGCCCATCGCCTCCTCACTCCCGCATCTGATCCGCGCACTCGCATCGTTTTATTTTTCCCTCCTCTCGTTTTCGTTCCCTCGGGACTCTCACACACACTCGTCTCTCTGTAATCAGCGGGTCGTAAGTGTATACCTCCCTTACCGCCCCCTTACATTCGCCCACTCTGTCTCGTTTCCTCTTACCCATAGACCCCGCATCCACGGAAATATCGTTGATTCTCGGTGTCTCTTGTCCCCCCTTCTTCTTTTTTTTTTTCACCTTGTCGCATTTCTTCCGTGCGGTCCGTGCAGGTATATTAGGAGGATTTATCGAAAGCGATTATTACTTTCGGGGAAACCTGCTCCTCGCGTGATGGCCGCCCGTATCATCTACGAGCCATTAGGGCTGCTAATGAACTTATTCCCATCCACGCGCGAAAGAGACCCGCGTTGAAAGGGCCTTTGAGCTTTGATCGGGTCGCGTGGATTTTTCTCAGCTCGCAGCCGTACGGAGATTATACGGATACGTACAGCATCCCGCGAAGCAGAGATGAAAAAAAAAAAACTTTAGTCGCACCACAGTCGCAGCGCCCATCTTCGAGATACCACCTCTTTCTCTCTTTCGCTTCCCTCGCGCCTGCGTTTCGGAGTATACCCACGGCCCCTCAGGCTTCGTGAATTCCATTACGGCCCATTACCGGTCCGCAAAATCGGCGCACGCGCGCCTTTTCCCGAAAGCCCCTGGCGTCTTCTCTCTCTCCTCGCCCTTTTTTGCTGCTCGATTTCTCTTGCTCTCCTCCTCCGCTTCTCTTTTTTACACGTGAGCTGTATGCCCCTCGCACACGCTTCCGAGCGAGTCCAGCTGGCTGGCTTTGTTTATTCGTCAGTTCCCTGAGAACCTACTCCTCATTTTTTCCCTCCCCCGTCTTTCTTTCTCGTTTTGGGCCTGTCTGACCTACCTTTTTTTTTTTTTTTATTTAACCCTCTCCTTTTACCGCTCTGCCCCTCGCTCTTTCCAGAAATCTTTTGGTACCCTCTTTTTCCTTTTTGCCCCTCTTGCTCATTCTCTCGCCAAATTAGAGTCGTGTTCCAAATTATGCGTCATTTCTGCGATTCTCTCTCTCATTTTCATTGTACATTTTAGGAACACGATATTTATTGTACCGCACTGAGAAACAGGTTTTTTCAATTCACCTCGAGATACAAATTGGCGATGAAAAAAAAAAAAAAAAAAAGAGTCCCACAAACGTGATGGGCAGTCCAAAGATTAACGTGCGTTAATCGCGTGTTTTATAGTTAACGGCAATTAAATTGCACACTCGCGCACACCCCGACGGGCCGTTATATACATCCTTCCAAAGATGAAAGAATCTCTTTAATTAGCATTTTTCTTCGTAACGCATTCTTCGATCCTCCCCCTCTCGTACAGATACGCACGCCTACACACACACATCACTAATACCGTGTTTCTCGTGTCCACTTTATCTTGATTTACTCGAAAAACACAAAGAATGCCGAATGAGGGGGGGAAAAAAAGCGAACCGGAATCCAACACGAAACCGATACACCGCAGCTTCTGGCGATCGAGCCCCGGGTACAAAAGAGCTATGGCAGAATAGTGGTCGTACCCAAGCTCCTTTTGCTCGATTTTCTCGTTCAACCGAGTCCGTGAGTACACCACCGACTCCGTATATACCAATACACCGTCGTCTCACGGACGGTTTTTCTCACGAGGGCAGGAGAAGGAGGCGGTTCCGGCGATTCCTTTTTATCTCGCGCTCCCGCAAATGGAGACTTTACTGCCGGGGTACAAATTACACCTCGGCCAAAGATCGGTACACCCGTACATCCTCCTCCCCCTTTACTTTTCTTTGCTGGCTTTTCCCCGCTACTACGCTCAAGCTAAATTATTTTCCGCGCACGCGATCATCATAAAATCACCATCATCTCCGCGCTTGGAATCCAACTGGCACGATATGTATAATACGTGCACTCGCTGAAACACGTGTCGGGGCTACAAGTACACGACGACAGATAGGTATGGGTGCCCGATGTGCTTTCGAAAGAGACACGCCCCGCGTTTACCGCTCAATTTATCAACGACGCTCGAGAAATCGCCACTCGACACCATGTCCGTCTGTCCACTTGACTCGCACACCCACGCGGTGCACGTATATACATATATACATGTGTATACAACCTATATATATATATACTCGCGACAATCGATTATACGCGTTTCCACGCCAGCTGCGGTCTCTCGCTCTCGCAGGAGTGGCCTTGATTGGATTGCTTTCAGTGGTCGCTGCGCGCGTACATATACATGTGTATCCCTATACTGGCGAATGTTGGGTCTCGCTGACGATAATTGGGGAGGAGAGCAGCTGTACGGGTTTCGAGGAGATTAGAAATATTTGCCCCAAAGACAATAACTATGAGCGTTTTCATCGGTGTGACGTTTCGTAACATCGATCACTCCCCGTAATTGCAAGGGTATACGTACTCTTTATGGTCGTTGCAATTGTTAATTAGTCGTACACATGATGAGTCGCAATTTTACACCAACGGGTTATTGTTGCGATCGTAGTTTGCTTCGATGAAGTTTACTCATCAAGAATTATATATGCCGTGTGCTATAATATAACTATTGCCTGTGCTATGATAATAAAAAGAAAATACGAGTTGTAGTTTTGATTTGTCAATAGAATTAATAATAAATTTGGATCGAAAGAAAAAAAAAAAAGAAAGAAAAAAAATCAAACGAAATCCCACTGTTTATATTTTACATAACTTTACGTAGGTATGTATTATGAAACACAAGCGCACGCGATACGGTAGACTATACACAAACACATGAGCATTGGCGAGAAACACTGCACGAGACGTATAAACGAGACTTGCATATCGAAAGAAGCGTAAACGTATCTGCTTACAGAGGAGCTCGATATCGCCCGGCGAAAAGTACATAAGACCGCGCTCGCCGCAGGAGTCGCATCACGGCCACCACACGCAAAACCACCACGATCATCCGATTCACATCAAGAAAATGAAGAAGGAACATGATAAGGATCTCGGACACGTGAGTTGATCATCTACATTGTTGTTGCTTTTTTCTTTCTCTCTTTTCCCTTTCCCCTTTTTTCTCGTGCCATAACATGCGATCTTGCTTTCGATATACTCGTGTCACTGGCTGGTTTTCCAGATCTTTTTTCCTTCCTTCTTTCTTTCTTCACACCTCGTATTGCGTTTGCATAATTTTTTTTTTTTTTTTTTACGGTAGCACTTGCGCCGTTTTATCGCTTTCGATTTTTCGACGTTGTCTCGTTGCAACCGCAGAGTGGCACTCGGATCAAGTGTCGAACTTGCACGTGTTTGCATGATTATTTGCTATTTTTTATTTTTTTTTAATTTTTTTTTTTTATTATTACTACTATTAGTCGACGTACAACGCATACTTCGACGTACACTCTTGATCGCGCGAAAACTTCAAACAAAACTTTTCTTCCGTATCGACATGGTTATACCTCAGCTTATTCCATCAGATGGATTTCAGTTGTTCAACGATGAACGTGAACACACACGCATTACAAAGTATACCATCCCATTTACTTCCACCTCATCGCTCGTCTCTTACGAATCGTCGTTTAAAAGCCCCTCATCCGCGAGCAAACTTCCGCCGTCGTCGAGTCCGACTGCGAAAATCTTGTGCAATCATAAACAGCCAAGGACTTTCCCAAAGGTACGCTCCATCCGCTCGGTGACGCTCAAAGTTGTATTTCGTCGCGGAACACGTATAGCATGGCGCTCCTTGCGAAATGAATTAAAATCCCAAGAGGTCCGAGCGGAAGGCGCAAACTTTGGGCACATCTAATTCTAATCAGCGAGATTGTCGGGGCGGGAGCTAAGAGATTTTCGCGGAAAGCAATTTGGGTAATGAAGCCCGCCGAGGAAGGAGAGACAGCTCCCGTGGCCCCTGACTGCGTTGTCAGGCTTCTGCGTCGACTTTTGCACGAGTAGCTGCGAGAGCCGGTGGCAGTCGTCTCGGAAAGGCATTTTGCGCTAAGTGTACTGCTGTACTCCCAGATGGGAAAAGGACCTTTGAAGTTTTGCGCCGCGACGGTGTTCCCGTGTACATGTACATCTCGCCGCAAACGGGTTCGCGTGTATATATATATGGACTTTTCTCGCCTCACGCTCCGGAGTGTCGTTCTGATGAACTTTTCACTTTTTTACCGCGTGTCCCCTGACACTGTTACGCGACGGGACATGTGTGCAGACTTGGGTGCAATTATTTTATGGATTTGTAAATACTTTTTTATTCATTTAGATGCGTAACAAATGACTGAGAAAAATAAAAAAAAATTTTTCCACACCTAAATTCAATAAGTTTTATAGATTGAAGCTTACTGTAATTGACAAGTACTTGAAATAATTCATTTAAATGGATTGACTCTTTTTTTTTTCCTAAATTGTTTTCACTTTTCAATTGATTGTTTTTCTTGAAAAAAAAATATTGTTCATCACTGTGTTACAAGCAGCAATTGACAATTTTTTTTTAATACAAATAATACATTGAAACCTTAGAAAAAATTTATATTGCAAAAACATATTGAGTGTGTAATCATCGATATTTCTAGACTACGTATCTTTAGTACCACATTTTAATTTTCCTCAAAAAGATGTGGGAATCCAGCTACATATAATTCCTGTTGCAATATCACATCCCTATCATAATGACAACAAATGCCCTAGCATTTCCAAATTTGGCACAATGACTAAACGCTCGATTTTCCTTTTAAAAATTGATGAAACAGAGCGATGGCGAAAAGAGCGACCAAGACCTGGTGGTTGACGACGCGAGCGACTGCCCGACCAGTCCCGTGGTCAACGGTACGACATCGCCGCGCGAGAACGGCATCGACAAACTCGGCGTCGCGGGCCTCGGGGCCAGTAGCAGCGGTAGCAGCACGAGTAATGGCCAGAACGGCCAAGCCAAGTCCTCGAAGGACCTACCACCCCAGTCGCCCCGCAGTGGCACCAGCAGCAACGCGAGCACCCCCTCGGCTAAGAAGATGGAGGACCGGGAAAAGGCCACCACGCCGATCTCGAAGCCGCTGACCCCGACCTCGGCGTCCGCTCTGAAGCCCTCGAGCTCGGGTAAGGTCCTTCAGGGGCCTCCACCCCCTGGTGCACTGGCAGCTGCTGGTTATCCCGGGCACTACCCTGGGCCTGCTCACCATTTGCCCCCAGGTGCCCAGCACCCGGCCCACGTTGAGCTGATGGCCTACAATGGTTA
Source organism: Copidosoma floridanum (assembly GCF_036245765.1). Lineage (NCBI taxonomy): Eukaryota > Metazoa > Arthropoda > Insecta > Hymenoptera > Encyrtidae > Copidosoma > Copidosoma floridanum. The sequence goes on from NW_028321878.1 coordinate 8,654,465, forward strand.
CGTGGCGCCTAGACCACCGTCTAGCCTGCAGCAGCAACTCTACGACCCCCACGGGGCTATGCGAGTGCCGCCCGTGCCCGTCGGCGCCGTGCCCGGTGGCAAACCGTAAGTTTTCATTTTTTACTGTTGTTTATTGCTAATATGTTTACTCCTCGATTTTTATGTCATTGATGGAACGTATTTATGATTGGCCAACTACGAATTACGATTTCTCATAGTAGTAAATTTTGTGTTTTTATAAATGGGGGTTAAATAAATACGAATCGAATGAATTTCTTAGGTAAACAAAAAGAAAACCATCCTGGCGTGCTTGAAACAATTGATACACCTGATAATATTACATATAGTAGCACATAGGATAGGAAAAAGGGGGCAATGGGAAATGAGTGAAGATAGTTTGACGTGGAAGGAAGGCCAAGTACAATTCTATACAGTGGCAACCTTTGCCTCTCATTCGCTGATTCCAGGGCGTACAGCTTTCACGTGTCCAGCGATAACGTAATGGTACCGGTGCCCTTTCCGCCGGATGCCCTAATGGGCACTGGAATACCGCGCCACGCGCGCCAACTGAACACCCTGACCCATGGCGAGGTCGTGTGCGCCGTGACCATCTCGAACCCCACCAAGTACGTGTACACGGGTGGCAAGGGCTGCGTCAAGGTCTGGGACATCAGCCAGGCGGGCAGCAGCCAAGCCAAGCCCGTCTCGCAGCTCGACTGCCTCCAGCGCGACAACTACATCCGCTCGGTCAAATTACTCCCCGACGGCCGTACCCTCATAGTCGGTGGCGAGGCCAGTCAGCTCAGCATCTGGGACTTGGCCAGCCCAACCCCAAGGATCAAGGCCGAGCTAACGTCCTCCGCACCGGCTTGCTATGCCCTGGCCATTTCTCCAGACTCGAAGGTCTGCTTCAGTTGCTGCAGCGACGGGAACATCGCGGTCTGGGACCTGCACAACCAGACCCTGGTCAGGCAGTTCCAGGGACACACGGACGGCGCCTCGTGCATCGACATATCCGCGGATGGCTCCAAACTTTGGACGGGAGGCCTCGACAATACAGTCAGGTCTTGGGACCTGAGGGAGGGCAGGCAGCTCCAACAGCACGATTTTTCATCCCAGATCTTCTCCCTGGGCTATTGCCCGTCCGGCGAGTGGCTGGCCGTGGGCATGGAGAACTCGAACGTGGAGGTCCTCCATGCCAGCAAGCCCGACAAGTACCAGCTCCACCTGCACGAGTCCTGCGTGCTCTCGTTGAGATTCGCCTCGTGCGGCAAGTGGTTCGTCTCGACCGGCAAGGACAACTTACTCAACGCCTGGCGCACGCCTTACGGCGCTTCGATATTCCAGGTGAGCACTCGTTGTTTTCGTTCAGCTCTTTTGCTTTTTCTTTACATTTTTCTCTTCGTTCTCGACAACGCGTCCTGCTGCGTGCCTCTTCTTCCCTTACCTCCCATACTTTTACGAGCGGAGGAGATGGGGACGCGCAAGATTGCCTCTTACACGCGCATACTCGGAGAGGAACAAAAAAAAAAAAAAAAAGTAGCCGTGGTGTCGTATATTTTCGCCCAAGGGCAGTCCTCGAAGCGTCCCTCTCTTACCCTCGTCGTGATGCTTGCTTTCGACGCTTTATTACCACAGATTTTTATTGCTCCCTTTTGCATCCATTGTGCGCTCGGACTACTTTTTCGCTGAACTACAATGGCCGTGATACCAGTTTCTAAATTCCTTTCTGTACCCTTCTCCTCCTTCATTTTGGTTAACTTTTTTTTTTTTTTTTTTTTTTTTTCACCCTCAAACGCATAATTTTTAAGGTTTACGCGTTTCTCTTTTGTCCGCCGTGTATTACATTTTTTCATGGCTAGACACGGCCGAAATTTGAAACAACTGTTCTAGTATATACGTATATATATTCACGGTGTGCTCAATCAAAATGTTAATTTTACCCATATATTATCCACTGGGAGTATAAAAAATAAATAAATTTTTTTTAGCTGCCTCGTACACGTGATATATCGCGTTAATTAAATTATGCTTTCCATTAATGCTCAGTGCTTTTAAAATTGATGCGAAAGGCTTGAGTTTTAATTTATTATTAAATTTACATAATCAAGCCATAATTATACGTACGTATGAGCAGCGTAACGCTATTTTCATCGTGGGGAAACATATTTCGTAACAAACCATTTAGTTAGAAAAACCATTTTTTTTTTTTTTTTCTGCAAAAAAGTCGTTAGAGAGGGATACTTCAAAAGTGTCGATTCTCGATTATTTTACGAAAACAAGAAAGTTTGCTCTCAAGTATATCGATCCCTCCTCCGTACGGCAGACCACCGGGCCGGCCGATCGATGAACCTCCATAATCCTCTTCCTGCGAAAATCGTTTTATCGTCGAGCAGCGCCTTTAAACGTCGCATTATCGATGGTCTGTTATTTCCTTCCCTTGCAGTCGAAGGAGTCCTCGTCGGTGCTCAGCTGCGACATCTCGGCCGACGATAAGTACATCGTTACCGGCTCCGGAGACAAGAAGGCGACCGTGTACGAGGTCATGTACTGAGCTGCCGACAACCACTGCACTACAACACCCAGGAGGCAAAAAACAAAAGGACACTTAACCCATTGACCCGTCGTCATTTTTAATCATACAATAGTGCAAAGGCTCTACGTAGGTGTACAGATGATTGTTCGCTAAAGGTGACGACGACAGCACATTGTTTGGGGGAAAAAAGAAACAAAAAACACGGAGTCTTTCAGCTCCCGGCAGTTTCGGACGGCTCCGACGACTGTGTAAGAGGATATACTGCGTTTTTACTAGATCGTTTTTTATTTGTTGATAGTTTTTCCTCCCCTTCTTTTGAAATAAAGTCCCCCTCGTCCGAAACTATAGCACGGAGCGCGCACGTATAAATATACACATAGTTACAAGCGAGCGCACACGCAAGTCCCACACTTGCACCCACGTAGAGATACATATTACAGAGGCACGTGTTGCAGATAAGTACACAGGAATACCCATACTTACATACGGACACTGTAAAAAGTTCTTTGATCGTCTGCCTGCCTTTTTTTTACACTGCTCTTGCAACAATGTTAAAATTTCGACTAGGCGTTTATTGTTCGACAATGATCGGACACACAGATCTGCATGTAAAAAACAAAAAGCTACTGTTTGTGATGACTGCAAAACAAATTTATACGTTTAATAATGTTGACATCGATTTTTAATCGATTCGTTGCTTAATAATGTCATATAATTTTTTTTTTTTTTTTTTTTTTTTTTCGTAGATATAAGAGTCTGTTTAGCTAGATGTAAGCTTTTGATTTTGATAAACGCGAGCAAAATGGAAAATGGAGACGAAATATTTGCTCAATCGTTGTTATCTCGTTTAGGGGTAAAAGTTGAGGAAACTTTTTGCAAATGCGAACCACACCAATAAAAACGGCGCACGAGCCGCGAAAGTGTTGGCAAACAAACGGCTCTTGCGTCCGTTTAACACAGAAACTCGTATGTACATTTTGTAAATAGCTGTTAGTACATACCGTCATATTTTTCTACGTGAAACACCTAACCCTCTCTCGTCCCGTACCTTTTATGTACATGCCTCTTATACGTAACGATATAAAATTGATGTAATTATAGTAATCGAAAAGAGACGGAGTTGAGAAAAAAAAAAAAAAATAAAATAAAATAACGATGCAATGACGACGATGATGAAAGATCGCGAGAGAATTTCAGAGCTGGATGTACAATAAAAGAGGGAAGCTAAAGAAGACGAGTGCATAAATTATTATTAAGTATTGGGCGACGATACGAGTATGAGTGACGTGAACTACTTGTAAATACAACTTCGATTATCGTATGCATGGATACATATATGTGACACACGCATTTAAACACTTACACGAAAACCAAACAATGATACAAAAAAAAATAAAAATAAATAAATAAAATTAAAGTATAGTTAATTAAGGTAAACGCGTCATTATGTTTCGCTAGTAAATGATGAAAAATAAAAATGGTTCGAAGAAAGGAGTCTGTTATAAATATAGAGAAAAGTAAGTGAATAAAACAGATTATGGAAAAAAAAAATCAATCCTGTGTTGGCAAGTTTATTAATTCACATATCCTTTGACTCCTGCACGAAAGAAACCCGAGCCTATATTATGACTGCCGCAGTGGGTAAACATAATAGACGGGTCAAAATTGGCGGCGTCGTGCTAGATCAATGGCAAAGGAATTTTTTTGCGTAAATATGTTCATTAGATCCCACAAATTGAGAAACTTCATGTTGCTACCGCGCAACCTGGTCACAATTTGTTTAAACTAACTTTTTTTTAAACAAATCAGTAAAAGTGATTTTTTCGATCTAAAAAAAATATATTCAGTTTCTTGTATTAACCTTCCTCTACAACTTCCAAAAAACGAAAATTGAAAAAAGTAATGGCAACATTGTTTTTTTACAATAAATATTTCAAGACAGAGGTCGACGTTCTGCTCCGCATGAAACGTATACGACGCACTGCACGTGTATATCACGCCCTTGAAACGCGACTATCCGCATTGATTTGCATTGATAGCGCATGCCAACGGCAGTTCTTGAAATTTATTTGATGCGGCTCTATTTAAATTATTATTTCAAACAGTTGTTCAAATAAAATTTTCAAGCATAAAGAAAAAGAATCTTATTAATGCCACGTGGGACGTAATTGAAGAGAAAATTTTTTTGACCGAGCAAAAAAAAAAAAATTTTTTCTGGAAATAAAAAGCTGAAACAAAAACCACTTTAACCCGATACATTGTCCATACAGCAATTATATTGTAACATCCTGTACACGCACTCGCGGGCGCATAGCACGTGTGTATCGGTGGTGTTACGAGAAGGCTCTTGGAAGAGCTTTCGACACGATTCCCGCTCAGCCGTGTAATTAGCGATGCCGCGCGCAAGTGCATATATACACGCATTGCATTGCCATTACGCCAACGATGGAACAAGGGGTATTTCGCTGAAGCACGTTCGCATGCGAGTGTATATGTACATGCACAAGTGTCCGACCTGCAGGCCGAAAGTGCTTTGCATATTGCCCGATTGGCTTCGGGTTACTATGCATACAACAATGCGTGTGCATTTTCTCGGGCTGATCAAAAGCAAAAGTTTATATCGAATAATTTTTTTACTTTTAATACTTTTTTTTTCAAACGATTTTAATTTTCTTGTTAATAAGAAACAAGAAAATTAGATTTTCGAGTACAATAGCTTTGATGACGCCACAATAACTTATGGGAGGCCAATCTATTGGATCAAACAAATATTATTAATACTGATGAACAATACAATTTTTCTTGTCAATGAAAATACAAAGTTGATCAGAAAAAATGGTTAACAAGTAAGTATATATGACTTAAAAAATTGGTCATCGTTTTTAATTAAATTTATTTTTTTTCTTTTAGCTCTATATTTGTTAATGCAAAAAGAGAATATCCCAGTAAAACGAAAAATACATGAGCTTTCATTAAAACAAACACATGGTAATGGCCCGAGTAAAGCGACAGACATTTTTTTTCCTCCCCTTCGACCGAATCGAGCAAATATAAGAGCACCGCAGAGCAATCAAAATCAGTGCCATTCACACGCGAAACCGAAATTCTTTCCGTGCCCGAATCGGCACACACGCTCGTACACGCGCAATATATCGAAAATCGCTTCCGGCCATAGTCACGCATTGATGTCGAGAGAAATCATCTCTCTGTCTCTGTGTCCCCATATACACACGTGTATGGGTACACATAAATATGTGCGCTCGCATGCATTGTATCTCGCGCATACGTAATGAACGAATCCCTCGCGGTGCCCGTATATGCAAATATAAATGAGCAGAGAGAGAATCGAAAATGCTGCTGATGATGATAAAGGACAGCACGACGCGACGATGATACTTGCTTTTGAATATCCCTCCCTTCCGGCTGAATGCATTAGTCATTACGGCTAATTCAGCTGCCACGTGTGTCCGCGTTTATCAATTTATTCGTTTATTTGTTCCGCGGCATTGGGGGAGGGCGTAAGTATAGAGTCAAGCGCCGCGAATTCAAAAGCCATTTTCACGCCCGTCCGCGGACGAGAAAATTGCACGCATGGAAAAGCTGCAGGGGGGAAAAAAAGACCCACGGACGTGTGTGTGCTGTATGAAAACTCGAAAATTCCGGGGTGCACGAGGACGATAGCGGCGTAATTAAGTGCCATTTGCTAGTGCGTGGATGCGTTTGCGGCACTTCGTGTCCTGCGTGCATATGACGGGGTAAAAGCAAAAGAGAGGGATGGTCTAGCGTACAGCGATGCTTTGAGCAAACTTTTGTGCGAAAATATTATGCACCGGCCGGGAAATTGTTTTTGTTGACTTTGGGATGCAGCTGTATATATATAATATATGGTGCGCCGAGGGGGGCGTCGTGTTTTTATAATATTGTCTTTATCGAGTGCGCGTATACGTATACATGGAAAATTCGAATGGAATCGCGGTGAGGAAGAGGAGGGCCTGATGGGAGGTAAACGAGGTCGCTGATGATTAATGAATATTTCATTGTTGCGTGTACATAAAGTGCTGATGCTGCTGTTGTTGTTATTGTTTGTTTTTCATTACATTTTCATTTGCACACGCACTATTGCTCGATTTTTTATTCATCGTCGTAACTTAATAATTTTTTAAAATAAATTTAAACACTTATTTATTTATTATTATTTTTTTTTTCAACACAGAAGAGTAATCAGCGCCCAGTGTACGTGTCTCATGCTCCTTAACACACAAACGGACGCACACTTGGACATGCACACCCGAGGCAATTCATCGTCATTCTTCTTTCTCCTCTCCTCCCGTCAGCAGAGTATGCATACATACGAACGCACGCGTGCATACCCCAACTTTGTGCACAGTTGTTTCGTGCATGTGCATGTATGCTGGATACATAATGTACATACCCACTCTACTTAGCGTGCCTCTCCATAAATGCCTCTCGACCGACGTGCATCATAATACACCTTCGCAAAAGCACCGTACACATAACAACACGAGTATATATGCGAGAGAGGCGAAGCGCTAATTTTCTCCCCGGCGAGCGAGAGAAGCCGGTATACCCACCCATATGTGCAATACGGACTACCCACACCGTACAACCGTGCCTACGGACTGTATATTATGCGCGAATGCCTGGTACGGGGCTGCGGGCGTATGTATACGGCGTGGCATTGTACACGGGCTTTTGCACAGATGCACATCCGCGCCCATCCGCCCACACATGCAGCGCATACCTCTGCGGTCGGCCATCAGCCGGCTATGGAGGCCTGCCGACGCGGCAAATTAGCTCTTCCTCTATCCTGTCCTCTATCTCACTTTGTCCACGTGAAAAGGAGAAAGAGACGAAGAGCGAGTATATATAGGTATTGTGCCTGTAGCACTACACGCCTATACTGGCAGCGGCTCTTCACAATTGGACACTAACAAGCACTGCGTGAGCTGGAAAACGGGCCCCGCAAACACGCCGACGGCTTGTGGGCTACGGCTATATGTTTCTCTTTGCATAAATATACACACGCGTACACGCATAGTATCACTGGACTGCGTAAATGATGCGTTGCTTCTTTCTTTTTTTTTTCACTCTCGTAATTCGTGTCACTTTTTCAATTTTCATTTTACCCTTCGGTACGTTTTTACCCCAACTAACTGGGTTTGGTGAAAGTTGCCGATTTTAACATCGGTTGACGGGATCCTGCAAGGTATGATGAACTACGTGCTGTGTACAACACAACAAGACAAACAAGTCAAGAGACTCATTTGGAAAAACATTACTTGTTCAAGATCTTGTATGTCTTGTTTCCATCTCAAAACTTGAACAAATTATTCATGATTGCTTTGTGGCATGTGTGTGTGAAGATGCTCCAAATGTTTGTAATAAAGTGCACGTATATTTATTGCCAGTATGTGTATATCATTTTAAGGTTTTATTTGAAATGGGACAGTCACAAAATTTATTTCAGCTCTAAGTTTACTATATTATTGTGACTTGAAAGTCGAAACTAGAGAGATAGCAAAGTCAAAATTAACTCAAAACAATATCTAGATTCAACGGCAACAAAATAATATGAGGAAATATTTGAATTTCACTATTTTATAAGACAAGCACTGATTGTTGGATAAACTATTTGTTATGTAAAAAGAAATAGTTTTTAACGCACGTGTAACAATGATTTGTTATTTATGTATACCACAGAAATTGTAAATACGCTGTTCTTTTTTTTTTTTTTAATGATTATTATTCTGTCTCGTACGTGTTTCCTCCGCACGAGCGGAATATGTTCTGGCTTCTTGCTCGGCGAAAACGCGTGTTAAACGAAACGATGATTTAATGCCCGCGACTCCGGGGAATTCGCGTGATGCAGATGCATGTAAAGGCTTGTCGAGTTTGTGTACACGTATGTAGTACGCGAGCACACTGAACAAGATCGCCAAGCGGCGAGGCCTCGAGGTGTAATGAGCGCATGTGTGCGAGTTTTTTCCCCAGTTTTTTTTTTTTTTTTTTTTTTTTTTTTTTCTTCGTAATGATAAAAGGTAGCACGGATGCTGTCGTGTGCTCTTTTATTTGCTCTTGCTCGAATAATGCTGTCTTAATTTCACGAGCAAATTGTCGGCGGATGGAGAGAAACTTACTTTCGTGATGGTGCAGTGCGCAAATTGAGAGCTGTTGCGCGAGTAATTGTTTTGTTTTGATCTTGTAATTTTTTATTTATTTTTTGTTTGTTAAATGCAACAAAACAAAGATCCCTGTCTCAAAAGTTGTTGCTTTGTTAAATTTAAATTAAGTATACTTAGTCGATTTTTATTTTTGAGATCATTGTGGATGACTCCATTTTTCAAGTCGAAAACAAACACTCGTAATAAATCATTAAAACACTAATTCTTCGTTTGATTCATAAAGGATCGAGTATATGCGTGATTATATTGATTTTCGACTAAACTCAATAATCCTACAAATGACTCGTCTACTCGACCAACCAAACAATAAATACACGTACTCGCGCGAAAATTAGATTTATACCAGCGGATCTTCAGTCGAGTATGCTTTACCCAAATAATACAGATGCACGTATTTGTATTATACAAAGCCACGGATAATCACACGATTATATTCAGCGCAGCTGCAGCAGGTATGATTATACACAAGTGAAAAGTACACATCAAAGTCCACGAGCACGGGATATAATATTTGATAATTTCTCCCGATGTGTTGGGCTGAACGAAAATATCAGCCCGTTTCTGCTCGCGAAACCGCAGTGCACGCAAATGCCCTTGGCAAACCATCGGCGTTTCGCTCGTTACTACCGAATTCAACAAGGCAGGCATTGCGTTATTTCGAAATGCAAAATGCGTACATATACGTGTGTATGCATGTGCACACCACAACGTTGAAATTTGAGCTGCGACCGCGGTTATAGCTGATACTAAAATTTCGGGTGGACGAGAGAATTATTGGTACGAGCTTTTTTACATCGACGTTCATTTGTGGTTTTCGGTATGCCGATAAATCAATAAACCGAAGCTGGTGTCTTTTCCAATAACGTACCGTTTAGTTGTAGTGAAACAAGAACAAATACAAGTGTTGAACATTTTCGCAAATCTGACATCATTTTTATCTTGATGGAGAACACACATCTTGGAGAGTCAAAACGTTCGATGAATTGAAAAAAACGGTTTGAAAAATAAACATTTACTCGGTTAATCGAATCAATATCACATGTCGTTTGGCAGCTAATCCCCAGACACCACACTTTCCCAGAATATAGTCATTACAATGAAACAGCGTCAAAATACAAAACAAAAAAAAATTCTCAACAGCAGTCTCGAATTACAGTAGCGCTAATGGCAAGCCTCGAGGTGGTGTTTTCTTTGGCTGCGCAGTTACGTGTGCTCTTGCCTCGGAATGTAATGTACAGAGCAAGCATCACCACAGCCTTGCCTTTGCCTCCGATAGTTTCACGTGTGCACATACACGAAATCCTATATGTATACATCCACAGCTAGCCGTCTATGGTTACATCTCCATCTCGTATTCACGACTCGCATGAACGCGTGCTCATGTATGTGTCCGTAACAGTCACGTATATGGAGAGGTACAAGGAAGGAGAGATAGGCGCCTTTCGGGTTCGCCGGGTTTGATTGCGAAACCGGCCGGATCGTTGTGGCAAACAAACGGGAAAGGGATGGATTTGAGTGGATGCTGTTTCGCAGGTGGGAAAGGGAAGGGCGCTCTCTCTGTCTCTCTGCGAATTTCCGCGAGTGATATTTATCAAAACTCGTTAATCGAGTGTCAGTTTGGGTCATGCCACGCTCTGGCGCCGTTTTGTATGCTACCAGCGTCGAGGTATATGTGTGTATAACTAGAGTGTTGTGGGAATTTTTTTTTTCGCAGCTGACGTCGAATGGGAGTCGAACGAAGCGATATAAGCTCGAGCGATAATTTCCGATTGATTTCAGTTACAGTTCAATCGATCTGCTTGCCGTTGTAATTATTTATCTCGTGTTTTATTGGCTTGAACTTTACTGTGCTAAACAATATGGTTTGAGACCTGGAGATGATAATGAATTTTTATCATCCATCGGACCAAAATATTTTATTTTAGATTTAATACAATGTTTTGTGCATCCTGTTCATTTATTACCATTAAATAAAACGTATTAGCTAATGACAACAGTCTTCAGCCGAAAAATTGATCACAGCTGAATTACGTGCGTATCATTTTTAACTGCTCATTACAAGTTTTTTAATTTTTGCTTGTCACAACTTATCATTGCTTGTAACGAGTTTACCATCGTTTATCATTCTATCAAGTGACAATTTTTCATGCAAATGTAAGACGTCAAAAATTTTCTACACCTAATTTTACTTGAAATAAAAACAGTATGAAAACTTGGTAGCGATAAAAAAAAGGCAGTCCCAATTATAAATCATTTTGAATCACTCAATCAATTATTGGATGCCAGTGTATTTTGTTATCTATTCTATTGATTGACATAATCGACAATTATCTGGAAAAACCAATTTAAAGACTGAGTAAGCAGTTATTTTTTTCCATCTTACGCTCTTTACAACTGGAGGAAAAATCAGAGATGAACAAAAAAGCGACATGGCTCATTATCGGATCGAGCAATACCCAAGCAGAACGTATGTGCATGTATACAACGGGTATTACAACGCGTGTACATAAATGTCTAACTCTCGCACCTACAGTTACGGTAGGGCTCGAATATTCGCGTATGAAATCAACTCAGCGGCTAAAGAAAGACGGTGATAAATAGTGATAGAGATAAATAAGCAGTGTTGCGCCACAGGATAAAAAAAAAAAAAAAAAGAAACAACCGGCAGTGCGTGCCAATCTCGATTTTCACGCTGGGATTAGCACGTCGAGAGCGTGGTAAATTATTCCCCCTACCCTTTTTTTTTGCCAAAGAAACTTTAGCTTCGTTCAGCGTCGTCGGGGGTAATTTCTCGGAGACGACGGATTATTCCAAGAGCAGGCAGGAGTGCGAAACCCGGTATCTCGCGTAACTCGTTTCATCCCCTAACGCGCTTTACTTGACATTAATGAAATTACCGGATTACGCGGTATTTTATTGCACCTCCATAGGCTCGAAGGTGTTATACATATATGTGTGTATACACACGCGCTCGCCGAGCGACCATCAATCTCTTCTCCTTCGGGTTTCCTTCTCGAATGAACGGATCGATTTGATTCGCGATCGATTATTTACTTATCGTGAAATATTTTATTTCTTCTTTCACGTCATTTTACACACAAGCAACCCAAGTTGCAGAAAATTTATTTGTCACTGTGCACAATACTTTCTCGTTAAATAAAAGTTCAAGGTAAGCGAGAAACTCGCGTAGTTTTCATCCATAGTTTCTCACTCGCATCTCCTCTGATGGAGAGATAGAGCGATGGTATATGAAGCTTCTCCCAGTTAAAACAACAGCTGCAGGAGCAGTGGAAGCAACAACAATAGCATATAATATATGGAGCTGGGGCACGAGAGAAAGGCTCGATATCCCGAGCCGGCGGTAAAGTTCAAAGGTCGCCTCATCATCAAAGATCGACGCTGTATCTCTCTTTGGTCTCCCCGGCATTTCATATTACGTACACGTGTGTATATATATATATAGGCCGGTCGTTCTCGCTGCCTCTCGAGAGTGATAAACCTAATTATAGTTATCGCCTGTGGTATACGTAGGCTGCAAGCACACCGCGCGCTCGAGCTGACGGCAATAATTGAGCGATACCATTTTCCGCCGCACTTGCCCGAGAGACTCGGGCTCTCTGGCATATACAGGCGTACACGTTGGTGTGCACCACTATACGTCCCAGTCGAGGGAAAGACACGATCTCTCCTTCTCACGTGTATGTGTGTGCATGTATTATAACGAATTTTAGTGTCCCAGCGCTCTGCATGACGCTGCGATCCCGTTACTGTAGGGGCCGATGCTGCACTTCACGAGTGCAACTCGTGAGCGGTGATCCTTTTATTTTTCGCTCACGTGTTCCAATGTGGCTGTTTTGTTTATAGAAATAAGATATATACTGAATCTTTGAATAAAAAGTAAGCACTTTATTTGCCTCGGTACAAAGTATTTTATAAACTGATTACACCCGAAGGTCCGCGCTGTTTGAGAGTGACTGGATAAGAGTAATAATTTTTAAGCAGTGGCACTGGAATCGATCGAGGTCGACTGGATATTTGCGTTGCACGAGTATTGCGAAAAATGCAAAACTTTACGTGATTAAACGTTGACCGGGTACACTCTATGTTTCACTCGAGGAAGTTGGTTAGTCAAAACAAACGCAAAACGCGCGATGCGTGTGTATCACGTTCTCGGCTTGTTTATCCCCCAAGAGATAACGATGCATGATGAAAAAATAAAAAAAAAAAAATAAAAAATAACAATTTCACATGGACGGTATCCAAGGTTTATATTTGCTTATCCGGGCATGTACAATGATTGAAGAAAACAGAACTTCATCCTTGAGCTTTTCACAGATCCCCATCACCAAATTTGAATCGTAAGAGACAAACGGACCAGCTATCGCTTTGTGCGGGTGCATTGCTTGGTAATACTACGTACACACATGACCATCAAATCCATCCGACCCGACAACACTGCACCACAACGGCAAGCAGACAGGCTCTATGCAACCAATAGTATCTCTTGGGCACCGCTACATTAGCTGATAGGACGAAGACGAAGACGACGACGACAAAGATCGTCCTGTCCGAGCTTTGGATGCACGCCCCTGCAAGTGAGTCCGTAATGAGACACTGTAGTATACCACTGCTCTCTCTATCTCGAGAGAAAGGGCGCACGGTATCATCTCCCTTGCCCCTCCTACTTAACAATTACTCGGAAATTAGCTCGGTAAGCATTGGGCTATCGGGAATCCCCTCGGCACGACACAACAGAGGAGCTCCCCCTCGTTCATGCATACAAGATGAGAGCCAGGGGTGAGCGATATCATGCAAAGAGGGAGCGCACGAGATCGAGAGTCGGGAATTCAGCTGGTTATTGGTGCAGGTGTATTATACATGTATAGGTATGCGCACGCGTACGCGAGAGCTTTGCAACAAAAGCATCGCCAAAGAGAGAGAAGGTCGGGGATGGTGGCAGAGGGAGAGAGGTACAGGTAGCTGTATCGTGGCGGTGGTGATCCGGCAGAAGATATACGTATATGTGTATAGGAGATAGAGCAGAAGCAGCAGCAGGCGCGCGGTGGTCTCGTTTGTGGTCGAACCACCGTCGCCTGCTGCTGCTGTTGCCCCGTAACCACTTCTCCTCTCATTCTCGCTCACCCGCTCAGCCTCTGGACTGCCGTTAACCGCAGCCGCACGTCCAGCTCCGCTGACACACACACACACACACATAGACACACACACACAAGCACACACTCTGTCTAGCTTCAGCGACCGAGCTGTAACCGCTCGTGGAAAAATATGAGCAGTTGTAGGGTAGGAATCTATACTTTGCTAGTAGAAAACCAGAGTCATGAAAACAACGCTTGGATTTTAGGTGCAAAGTATATGTAGTGTTCAATGCACATAAGTATGCCACTCATTAAAATCCACTCGCACAGTCTTTCAAATTAGCTCACGCTGATTCCAAGTGAGAGAAAATGCATAACAGATATGGATAACTGCGCATACGTAAGACTCAAAGGGTTGTTGTGTCAATCCAAGTGTCTTACGCACAACTCGTTTCGTACCATCAAAGTTTACTTGGTTACTTCCTCCGTATGATACGATTGAGCTTGCCGTACGGACCATAATGGCACGAATACTAGTATGGATTCTAATGTTCGTAAATGCTATCGGAGCTTGCGTACACGTGTTGGTTGTGCTTGCAAGCTCGATAGAAAATTATCCAAACAGTTATTTTGAGATCTCGTTCTCGTCCAATAGGCACGTACGGGAATTTATCCATAGATATTTTCATTTATTAATTTTTTTTTTTTTTTTTTCCTAAAACAGCTCGCTCGAGGTATTTTGTCTCAACTCCACGTGCTAATCACGAATTCTAAGAGGCATTGCCAACTGGAAAAAAACCTCTAACCATTTTGATTAGTGGTTGAGACAATAAACTTCCTTGCTGCCGAGGTCAAGGTTTTTTACGGCCACGAATCAACTTTTTGGTCTCCAAGACCGTATCTCACATTATATATTTCGAATGATAACGTAATACCTTCGTCGAGACAACAAAAATCGCGATAATCAGATGTAGTGGTACACTGTTGGGAGATAAGAGAGAAACTCTTGAAATTCAATGAAAGTAAGCCAGGTATCCATTGTCCCAACAGACATCTGCAGCACAGAGGACTGCTATAAACACTAATTCACATGTATAGAAGCTATGTATAGCCTGGCGCAAAATAGAGAGGCAAAACAACAAAGATCGAGAGAGAGAGAGAGAGTGGGGTATAGGCGCTGAATTTCACTTTTCAACGCATACAACGTTGCAACAAGCCACTTATGTACAAGGTACAGCACACGGTTTCGTATCGAGCCGAGTTATTCTGCTGGAACAATAGCAGCTGTTACTTGCGCAACGCGCAAGAAAGCCCCGCGTCTCAGATATCTATCCCCGGGTGTACACTGCATTCGCGATACCTATTACCTGCGTACACGTGGTACATTACCACCAGCCGAAACTGAACACCATTATCCTTCTCTCTCTCTCTCTCTCCTTGGCTGCCAACTCGAGTACACCAAAATATACTCGCGCAACTGCACGATCCGTTTTTGAAGCGCGAGCAAGCGAATAATAGCCCCATACCGCTACCGTTACTCCAGCTCCAATGCTCGGGCTACTGCGGTTATTCGTTGCACGCATACACACAGCCAAACAAACCCATTCCTCTCTCTCTCTCTCTCTCTCTCTCTATCTCTACATGTCAGCGAATCGAGCTTCCAAAAGCTCCGCGATGAAATGATCGAGTGGTGCACGCCGTTGTTCATCACGTTTATACTCCATCTGTTTTCTCGTCTACTAGGTGAACAAAAAAAAAAAAAAAAAGAAAAAAAAAAAAAAGAAAAGTTTGATCGTCATTGGAGTTGTAATAAATTTACAATTAATCCAAGTCATTGTGCCCGACCGCGGGGAGGCTTTGAAACGTTTCGGAATCGATACGCCTGTCCGACGGAAAGCACTGCCGATAAATTGACAATAAATTCACTCCGGGACGACCGAAAATATCATCGTGCATCATCAGCGACCGTATTATTTATACACATACCGTGCTGTATGTAACAGCAGGGAAGCCAACTATTCGTGATCCATAACGAGTCCCTTGCCTCTCTGACTCTACCTTGGTATAGTATACGTATGTCGTGCGCGCACCGTAATCCAACAATGGATGAGTGGGCACAAAAAATAAAAATCCACATGGAGATTAAAATTTCGTCCAATTACCCGTGCAATCGAATTTTCAAACAATCAACATTAGAGTCCCATATGCGTGTTGCGTAACCCTTTTTTTCCCAAACACCGGGGCCTCGATAAATAAAAAAAATAAATAAATAAAAAAAGATTTTTTGCATACGCACATATTATGAGCCTTCGTAGGTACGCAAATTCGGCAAAAAAAGGCTCGGTAGTAAAAAATCGCGAGAGAAGCTTACATCATAGCCCATCGTTGTCCAGGCTGGCGTATATCCATCCATCCATCGCTTCTGCGCATCCATCATAATAAATACACGCGTTACACGTACACACGTGAGTCAGCACGTACGCGCGCCCGAATGCCCCTTAACGAACCGAAATCATACCAGTCGGCTCCCCTGCTCCACCTCCGCATTTACCTATACGCTTTATAACGTACCGACGCCCCGTCATGTCGCTGTCCCGATGTATTCGCTAATTTACTGTATTATACACAAAGCACTAGAGTGAGAAAGATAGAGTGTACGCGGCACCACGACTCTCGATGCGCTTAATACGCGCCGCATTAGCGCTAATTGACGGGATGCTTTTAACGTTTGACGCCCGCGTGCGCGTATACAATATATAGGCGTTATTTCGCATTTTTGTCCGCATACTGTATACAGTCGCTGCGATCATTACGCTCTATTATTTCATCCGTGGCTTTTGCGCGTGTGTGTGTGTGTGTGTGTGTCTCCACTCGGGGGGTTCGCGTGTGGGCACACACGTCTTCCTTTCTTTCTTACTCGGATTAATCTCAATGGCTTCGCTTACTCCTACTTGTGTAGGTAGTATGCGTCACACATAGCTTTCCTCGTCGATTACACGGTTTCCTGTCGCCGTATACATACTGTACTATAGCTCGTTAGACGAAGGCTTGACTCAGCCTCACCCCCCGCCGACACACATCGCTTGAATTATGACTTGTCTTTTTTTTTTTTTTTTTTTTCTCTCGCTCTTCTGCGATGCAGAGTGTGTGTGTGTATGTGTACACATTTAATGGGCCTTTGTCAACGGTGAAGGGTCTCTCGACGCGCTAGATTCGAAACGCCTCAATTAATAGTGACAAAAACACGTGGGCTGTTGATCTCTGTTTGAATAAAAAAAAAAAAAAAGAAACAAAGTCATCATCCCACCACCTATAAATGCCCCTTACTCCGTGACACGATATTTATAGATCAACCTGCCAAATCTTTGCCATTTTCGCAAACCTACGTTTATGTTGTGCATTTGGGCTTGAAACATTTTTTTCTATTTAGGGATGGGGGAGGCTCCTTTGCTCTCTTAAACAATTGAGAAAATCAACACATGCCATGTATGTATGTACCGTTGTTATTAGCCATAACTCGTGGGATAGTGAAAAAAAAAAAAAAAAAAAAAAAAAAAAAAAAAAAAAAAAAAAAAAAAAAAAGGTTGAGTAAAACAAAGCGTCGGCGTTGTTCGCATGACGTAAGCTGTCCGTAAAGGAGATAATTATGAAAAAGGTCTTAACAAGCGGACGCATTTCTCAAACGAACGCATCATTACCTACTAATCTCGCTCTCTTGAGACGTGAGACAGTATATGTTTGTGGGAAAGAGAGAGAGAGAAATCCGGCACGACCGAATGCCTCACGAATGTACTCGTTTAATTTAGAATCAGACGTATACTAGAGCACAGATGGTTTATAAATACGGTGGGATATGGCTCGGAGCCCACATTAAACGCTCGACGTCACCCAAGCCAAACAAGCGTGTATATTTAGAATTGGCGTTTCATCGCCCATACCCTAGAATTGCCAGTAAATCTCGCACGATATTTTAACGATTGTGTAGCTTATATTTGGGAGTTTCGAGGCAAACCAAATTTGAATCGGAAATCGCAATAGCCTTATCAATTACGGTCCTTACTCCATGTTGACTTTTGACATAATGCACTCTATGGTAGCTCTCGGTATCTCTGAAGAAAGTAAGAGCTTTTTTGAAATGAGAGAAATCCATGACGTTGGAAGGGGTGAGAAACTGAAAAATTGCCATGAAGAGGTACTACAGGACAAAATCGTGAACTGATAAATCAATCGAAGAGCCTCAGCTGCCTGAGAGATCATTGCCATACCAGAATGCACGATTGAGGAAAATTAAAGGAAATTATCTCTAAAGGAGACCAGGATAACTAAAGAAAAACTTATTGGGTTAGTCATGTACACTCAAAATAGATTGGTTAGTTGAGTTAAGGGTATACAATCCTTGTGTGTTATATTCTAAGTAGAAGATATAATAATAATACGGGGTCAGCAGATCTAAGTGACGCTGAGCTGACTAGGCCACGCCACACCAGATCTCTCGAGATAATTGTAGTAATGAAAACAACAAAAACAAAAACGTACACGTAATATATATATAACAGGTTTTTGTACGAGCAAAAATGTCTCAGGTATTTGCTTCACAGTATTCCGTAACACAGTAAGTAAACACACAAGAGGTATACACATATTATGCCTACACCGGAGCTAGTAGAAAAAGAAAGATGTACGTCAGACGCTAATTCGATAAATCCGGTCCGCCGCGCTCTGACACCTCTCTCATTCCCGTATACATACGTACGGCCCGCGTGTCGTGTGCGGCTACCCCACATATATATATATATACGTAAATGCACGTGTGTATATCTCCCAAAGAGTACACCAAAAGGGAAACGAAGGAGAGGGAGGAAGAAGATCGCATACCGCATATTGCCGGCTCGGCTGACTTCATATACGTGCATTCCACTTGCGAGACGTACAGGTATGCACACGTGCGCCGTTCGCTCCACATTAATAATATATATGTAGGTACCCGTACACACATGCACGCGGACGCACGAGAGTCCCTGAAGGATCACACGTGCCATAAGTGGGGTAAAGGAGGCGCATATCGCTCCGGCGGCACCGAGGCAAAGAAAATTGAAGTGAAAGAAGAAGAAGAAGAAGAAGACGATACACGACTCTACTAACGCGCCTGGGTCCACACGCATACACGCGCAGGTATGTTCCAGATGGCCATGTGTAAAAAGGAAGTGGAGAATAAGAGAGGGAGATGGAGATGACCACGCGGCCAGCCATATACGAAGAGGAATAAGAAGACAACGACTGCATTGGAGAGGAGAGGAGGGGAATGCTGAAACAACACGATCGCTGCAGAAGAAAAAAAAAAAAAAAAAGAAAAAAGAGAGAAGAGCCTGCACACAAAAAAGAGCCTTGGCACGAGGAAAAAGAGGAGCAGCTCAAAGGAAACGAGCGGAGGAGGAGGAGGGTGTAAGAGACGAGGAGGAGGTGGAGGACTCGTGAGAGATAGAGAACGGGGCCCTCTACTTTGCTGCTGCTCCGACACATACGGTAGTCGCGAAGATCGGTGAGCCAGACAAGAACGAGCGAGCGAGGGAGGGAAGGCGGGCGAGCAAAATGGAGGCCAGGCGAGCGTGGAATATAAAAGGAAGCACAAGAGCGAGGAAGAGAGAGAGAGAGAGGGGGGGGAGCAAAAATTCATATCTCGCACGGAAGATCTTGCTGCTGAGAGACCCGGGTGTTTTCGAGCTGTGGAGAGAGAGAGAGAAAGAGAGAGAGTACTCTCGTGAGACTCACTCGGCAGCTCTGCATGGCGTGTTTGGGCTCGCTTCGCGTCTTGTTCGCCACAGCCGGCAGCTCTCTCTTAGTCAGCTCGAGGGAAAGTCCGCGCGGAGTCTGGCGTGCCAGCCAATCCCGGTCGAAGCTCGACGAATCCGAGAGCCCGGCACACCAGAGCAGCGTTTCACTCCACGCCGTGCATCGGATGAGAAGCAAAGGAATAAGGGGGGGCTACATACAAGCCGGCTCGGCGAACCACCCAGGCGCTTTTGTCTCGCAGAGAGCCGTGAACGCCACCCATAGATCCGTACAGACCCCGTGTGTACATACATGTATACATACACCCATATACATATATGTATATGTATACCGATACTCGTGTGTATACCATACTCGTACAAATGCGAAAGCTCGAGCGAGCACGTTTCTCTTTCTCTCCTCTTCGCTCCCCTTTTTCGGCCTCCTCCTCCTCCTTTGCTCGTTGAGTCTCCGCGCCCGTCGTCCCATTCTTGCTCGTTTGCGGCGAGGATGAGTCGCCGGCTTCTCTTTCGCAGCCACCCCTGTGTGTGTATACATATATATATGTGCAGCTCCACCACCGCCCGCTCACTGAATAGATATCCAGGATGAAATTCGGAGATTTTCCCTCTCCTGTCCTTTTTTTTTTTTTTTTTTTTTTTTTTTTTTTTTTTTTTTTTTTTTTTTTCACACGTATTGTGTACGAGAGTCACTGTAACCATTCGAAGGGGAAACATATAATATACAATAGTGTAGCGTACATACACAGATGACCATATACTGATGTTGGATTCGTGTGCCTATTAGGCACGCTCGCTTACCGAGGCGTTTTCACAAAAGGCTGCGCCCGCTCGCCACGCTGGGTTAATTAACCGGGAGAGCTGTTGCCGCTGCCACCGCCTTCTCTCTCTCTCCTCTTTCCGTGTATTATATCCTACTCCTCGTCGCCGGGGGTACAATTAGCCGGCCGCGAGCTGTTAAGATGGGAAGTAATTACGAAATTAATTCGCAGGGACGATAAATTATTCATTTTGACGCTGTTGAGCCTCGTCATGTAATGTATATGCTTTCTTATATTGTACGTTGTGTGTGAGCTCGCGTGTATACGGGGAGTTGGTTGATGCTTTTGCGCTTCAAACTTGTACGGCTTTGGAGGACGGACACTCGTGTACTTGGATCAAAGTTCATTCGGTGGATGCATCGAGTTATTTTTGCAGATGAAAAAGGGAAAACGTGGAAACAAAATTAATAAAGGTTTTGAAGCGGAGTTTTATTTGGTGGCACGTCGTTTTGAATGCAGGTGAAAATTTTTTTTTTTTTTTGGATTTTTTTTTTAGATTTTTTTCGCTTTAGGTGCTGTGAGTTTGAAAAACAAAACAGACAAAAGGGGATAGGGCTGCAGCAACGCCCACCACCAGTAGCGCGCTGTACACCTACTCCATCGAAATCAGCCTTGTGAAAAAAACAAAAGTTAACAATCTACTTTTTTTTTCTCCCTCTGGCGAAAAAAAGCTCGAAAGGCAACAAAATGAAACGGAGGAAAAAAAAAGTACATGTCTGCAGTGCAACAAAACGTAAAATAGCAGTGCTCTCGGTAGCTACTATGCATGGAGAAAAAAAAAAAAAAAAAAAAAAAAAAAAGTATGTGAAAGACGGGAGGAGGGAAAGAGAGCCAGAGTCGAGGAATAACGCGTTCGGAGCTTCACAGAGCGCGGCGATAAAAGTCGCTTCTGGCGTATAAAAATTCAGCCGCTCTGCTGTTGTTTCTCTGTGCACAGGCCAGTGCTGTATACACATGTAGCCTCTTCCTTCTCCCCTTAGCTGTGTACATATTATATGCCCGCATAACATGTAACATCCTATCTGTACTGCATAGAAACGAGAAGGAAGATAAAAAAAAGAGACTAAGAGAGACACAGACAAGAATTGAATGAGCACACGCGTACCTATCCACAATACTCCGAGAGAGAGAGAGCACGTGTACATCGCAGCAGGTGAGGGACGACTCTCGTGGCTGTGTATTATTATGTAGCCTCGATATAATATGTGCCCTTATAATATACATTATACCATCCAACATGTGGGCGTGCATTAGCTGCTCACACGTGCATCCATATGATACATCCCTTACCTACACCCGCTCAGATGCACGGCAAGGATGTATCACGCAGTGCTCGTGTGTCGAGTGGAAAAAAAACGAAAAAAAAATTTTTTTTTAAGTTGAAGCGAAAATACATGAAAGGTACACATGGCGGGAGCTGCAGAGAGGGAGGCTCAAGCGTGAAAGATGAAATTAGACCGGGAAGGAAGAGGAGGAGGAAAAAATTTATTTGCTTAATTTCGTGGCTGTTGCTCCGCTCTCTGGCGAAACGCGCGAGCAAGAAACTGATTGGAGGTGTGTGTGTGTGTGTGTGTGTGCGTGTTGTACCAGTTTGCCGGGAGATTACGTGCGGTCTCTTTTCTTGCTCTCCTCCTGTTTTCTCGCTCTTTTTTCTCCTTTTGCTCTTGTAATCAGTCAGAGTCGGCACTTTGTTGGAGAACGAAAGAAAAGGGATGAGGAGGCGAGGGGCTTGTCTGATACTTCAATTATTATACGAGATGAGTCGACCGGCAGGATACGCCGAAGCGTTTACCTGCTTTTTGCCAGGACGAGGCTCTGTTGTTGTATGGGTGTATTGGTTCTGCCACGGAATTCCAGCTTCTTGCTTGCACGACTTCAAACTGCGCATGCACGCCGGTGTTTGACGTTATTATTTTTCTCCTTTTTTTTTTTTTTTTTTTTTTTTGTTTCCTCCCGGGAGTTGGGGATTAATTTCGCGACGCTCGATTCTTCGGCTTTTACTTATTCGTATACGATTCACAAATGCGGTCGTCGGTTCTGTTGGGATGAGAAAAAAAAAAAGAAAAAAAAAGAAATGATCGGACGGAACGAGTTCCCTCAGCGTTTTATCATTCGCGAATTTCGCTCGTTTTGTTCCCGACTTGCTCTGCCATGCATAATTAATTTTGCACGCAAGGAGAGGCGATCGTTTACGATTTAATGTTTCCGCGCGCGATGATAAAACGCGCGAGTGCGGCTAATTAAAATTTAACAATCTCTGCTGGGGCGAAAGAAAGAAAAACGAAGAAATCGAGAGGGAGGCCAATCGACTTTCCCGCGTACAAACTACGATAAACACGCGAAACGAGAAACCGATCGGGCCCCTCGCCCTCCGCGAAAAACCTGACGTGGAGCTCGTTTTATCGGCAAACTGCACACGTATAGGTGTGTATACAAGTATACAACGTAGGTACACATCCGTGCAGACATGCGCAAAGGGAAAGAGAGCAATTCCGCTGGCTCGGCGCTCCTTTTGTTACGTACACTTTTTACGTATAGGTGTACAGGTATACCCTTAACAGAACAGGTAGATATATATATATATATGTGCACATAGCGTGGGTACTCCACTCGCACCTTTTTGCCGCTCGGTGCACAAGTGTATATAGATGTGCTATCTGGCTAACAGGCAGTGGTCGGTTGGCAGCAACTTCGTGTCAGTTACGCTTCCGAGAAGCTACTCTTTTTCTCTCTCTCTCTCTCTCGGTGCACACCTTTTTCACGCGCCGTGAAATGGCACTGTTTTTACGTAAGCTCAGCTCGCCGTGTCGAAAACAAAAGTGCCCGATGCCTGCCTGCTTTGCTTGCTTACTCGTTTCCCCTACATACCGTTCTTTTACGTGGGCATATTATACAGGCAATACAATGGGGCAGCCGAGCATTGCGCGATTACTGTATGAATACGTACGACGCACCGATGCTGATGATTAAGAGGGAAGGAGTTTTCCCCCCCCCCCTTTTTTTTTCATTGCCACGGTTCTCCTACGGCTACCAGTGTTGTTCTTCTATTTAATGGGCTGCCGTTTTTTTTTCTTTCTCCTCGTTTGGGCGTGCGAGCGTGCGAGATCTAGCGTAGGAGTATGAGTGGGCAGCCAGCAGAACGAGATGTACCTTTAATTGGACGTTTCCCGAGCCATGCTCGTTGTGAGACTTTACAAATATATTTATTTCAAATGGTAAAAGTTTACCTATTTTTTCTCTCTCCCTTGCGTGTTTTATCGACTGTAAAGGTTTTTTTTTTTTTTTTTTTACACGTGGTGGTTCAATAGAGTAAAAGTGCAAGCACGTCTTTCACGCTGAATCCTAAACGCCGGAGTTACTTGTTAACAGAATTACTTGCCAAACGATAATGCCAATAGTGGATGACCTGAATTCTGGTGCCAAGAACGCCTAGAGAAGATTACTCTTCAAGGGCAGCCAAAGCTTTGTTCTCCCCGAGCAAATGGTTTTTCATTTTTGACAGTGTTACGGAAGCAACGTTTTTTTTATCTCGAAAAGCCCTAAACAGTTACGTGAAATAAACTTAAAAAAAATGGTAGCAGATAATCTCGTTCCTACGTCATATCAGTGCTTGGTTGGTTTTACGTACATAATAACGTATGATTCGAACAAGAATCGACTACGAGACTCTAACGCTGCCGACTATACTAATCCTGTCCACGCAAATGCATATGTAATTTTACAATAAAATGAAACCCCAGATAAATCCTCGACTGGAAAAAAAGTACTTCGAGAGTGCAGCCTTGTTAAAAAAAAAAAAAAAAGTCAAGTGGGTGCACATCATCGACGTGCACGTGTCCACTTGTACTCACCCATGAATAATCCAACAATAAAGAGAGAGAGAGAGGGCACTGGATATCATGGGCTACTCCTTCAGAGGGGCACAAGTGCGAAGCACTCCCGCCTGCAGGGCATGTAATCGAAGTTCGAGAGGCCGAAAAGCTCCCTCGGCGCCCCCTCGAAACTCGGCCGAACGGAAAGCGAAAGGAGAAGTGGACCCACCCCCCCCCACCTCGCGTGTCTCAGAGATAAGAAAGAGCAGCCAGCTCCGGAAAGGGGGCCAACAACGTCGGTATGCAGCTCTCCCTCTCTCTCTCCTCCACCGTCTTACGGCTAATTATTAATCTCAGAGACTTGACCCCTTTCTCGGTCGGCTTTTAATCCGAGGACAAGGAGAATAGGACAGAGGGGGCGGAAGATGCCGCTCTTGGGAACAATGGAAAGAGAGAGAGGTCGCGTCTAGGGGCTGATGCTCCCCGAACGGTATATTATGCGGACGGAGCTGCGGGGAGCTCGTATAGCCGTATTAATTTATTTGAGGCTCTATTTCACTAGCACTCGTCGTCTACACTCTGCCGGCGTCTCTTTGATGGATCCTGCAAACTGTGCGCTGCTCCGTTTGTCCGGGGTGAGCGGATTTGCGTACAGACCCTGCGTTTGACGTGCCGATAATGTTGTTGTCATTGTGCAGGGCGCGTCTTTATTTGCACCGGAGTAACAACAACAATAGTGCGTGACGAATGAAACAAATTTAAAGTGAACATAGAGAAAGGGCATTTTCGACGTTCACAAGGTAGTTTGAGCTAATTAGCTTTGTGCTGATATCAAAATAATCAGTAGAGCCATCAACAAGAGCTTATTCATTGGGAAAATCCAGCTATAATATTTTCCACAGTTCTGATGGCTGCTTCGTATGATTTGTTGTATGCTCCATTAGAATTATAGACGTGCTTTTACCTTGCCGACTCGTCGCTAAACATCTGGTGCCACGGAAAGAGCTGAAAAGCCAAGCACATTGTATATACCTGGGAATTCCGAAGGTCTGATTTTTGTTTGGGATGAAACGAAGAGGAGAATCTCTGACAAATTTTTTCGTGCTCCTTGAAAGCCTTCTCGGTAAATAAGGGGTTTGACGCGGAACGAATGAGCTTTTCTTCCCCGAGATGAGTCAGAAAGACCCCGCGTCCATTGAAATTTAAAATCATGAGAAAAAATAAAAAATAATAAAAAATAAAGTTTGAAAAAAAAGCACGCGTTTCAAGTGACGTGCAAAAGACTTTTGCAAATCAAAGTGGTGACAGCGACAAGCCGAAATGTATAATACAGGGACAAGGAGAGCGAGCCCGTAAAAAGAGCCGAAAACCTTGATGACTTGTACTCTGGTTCTCATTCCGCATACGCGACACGGACCATCCCATTTATCTGCAGCATGCAATGGATGATAAAAGAGAGGGAGACGAGGAGACGAACCATAGGTACAGCGGAGAGAGAGAAGCGTGTCGTGTCGGACACGTCCGCTCGCGAGATGTTTTATTCACGATCCTCCTCCCTTTCTCGCTCAGCTGCCGCAGTTTCTCTGCAATTTAATGGTATGTTTTTTTTTCTTCTTTTTTTTCATGTCGCACGTGTGTATGAGATTAGCAGCGGTTATTATCGGGCCACCGATGCTTTTGAAACTGTGCCAGAGCTCTCCCTCTCCTTATATATACGTACACGGATGTATAAGCGCGGAAGACACAATTTCCCCCAGCCTCTGTATGGGTCTTTGTTGAAAATCTGCAAATTGCTCGTGTAACTTTGCGCTTGGTTCGGTACGTCGCACTTGTTGGCCCTACAGCTCGTCACATGGCTGTCTAAATATTTCATTCTCAAAATGAAAAAAAAAAAAAAAAAAAAAAAAAAAAAAACTGTCAAGCAAGCATTTGAGTCGCGGTTTAATCATATTAGCGGGCTTTGGATTAAAAGTAAAAATAAATGAGCGACTCGTAGAAGCTTGAAAGTTTAGCATTTGGGGCGTACACACGCGTGGGTGGCGTTCCATAAATCTGCGAATCAACCCCTCCCTGGTTGTCAAAACAAAACGCTCGTCATGTTGGTACATTATAAAGCAGAGCCCTTGCGATTTTTCAAAAGGACCACCGTCGCACCCAAGGCCTTTTTCTCCATTCCGAAAAAGTATCCATTACTCTTTACAGTCCCGGGCATGGATAGGATTCTGCAAAGTGTCCGAAGCGTCGCGTTCCGAATGAACTGCTACAACCCAGTGACCTTGGGAACTAATGACCATACGACGTGTAAGCTGTATTTCCCGAGTGTACGGTTTTAAAGGATGGAGTAACTGTTGTCGAGGAAATATAATTTTTACAGCCCATTTTCCCGCAACGACTTTCCCAGTAACGGTAAATTCTTCTCCCATGTGTAATTCGCAGCACGGGAAACACGGTGAAAAATAATAAAAATACAAAAAAAAAAAAAAAAACAAAAATAGAGAACAGCTGTTAGTATTGTTAGAAATTTGTTTTACTGCGTTGTACCTTTCTATCTATCTCTCTAACTGTACACTGTCCCACAATGGGTGCACAATGTTATCCTCTAGTTCAAAATTGTGTTTAAAATATAAAACTTGTGTTGGTGCTTTCTTGGGGCACGTGTCGCACGCGTCATTAATTTCGACGGAGCGTTTGCTCGTAAAATTTCCAAATAAATAAATGCTCGCACGTCATAAAAAAAATAAATAAATAAATAAATAAAAATAAAAAGATAAGATCGGAGAAAACCAAGATTCACCGAGCACAAAAAAAAGACGCACGATCGTATCGAGAGCTCTATTTTTAAAAAGATAAACAGACCCCGCTGCAATCGAGTCGGCGCGAAAATCACGCAACGAGCTCGAAATACATAACACGCGCCGGCAGTGTCAGCTGCTCGTAAATATCGTCGGCAAACACACTTATCGGATAATATGTCTTCCAACTCGGAGAGACAGCTGAACATTTTTGTAAACAGAGCAACTTTATTTAATTTGAGCTCGGACTCGACATAGTGAGAGAGAAGAAAAAAAAAAAACTAATCCGAAACGAGATATTTTTATCGCACATCCGTGCTACGGAAGATAATTCGTAGACAAGCAAACGAGGAGGAAACACATCTTCTCTGCGGATACATATTAATTCTTCTCACTTCTCTTCACAAGTCTCAAACATACCGAGAATACACGAGAAGCTCCGCACGAGTCCAACGGGAGTCTCTTGCTCGGTCGCGATAATTGAGGTGATGAAAATCCCCCCGGCGCGCTTTATGGCCTTTATAAAACACGACGACTTGCGTGCACACGTATGTAAGTACACCCCACGGAGAAAGTGCCCACAAATAGTGTATATATTTATACGGTACATGCAATCTCGGGCTTCCTGGCTATGTGCTCGAAAGAGGGAAAAGGCGCCTTTACGTAAAAGTTGCACACGCCGGAACATTTTTGCACGTATGGATCAGGTGGGTGCCGATCGAGCGCGTTTTTATAGCCCCTTTCAGCCGTGTTGGTTTTATTGTTGTTTTCAGCCGAGAGAAAAGAAAGGCCTCTCGGCTTTCACGCTTCCTCGGGGTGATTGATCGCCGGTAGTCGCTTTCTTGCCATGTTGGAAATTTTATTCATCGGCCCCCTAATTGATGGCTCGAGTCGAGCGTTTCAATGATACACCGTGTACCAAACCAGCACGGGCTGCGTTACTTTACTCGTTCGTTCAACGATCGGTGATGAAAGTTGGCAAGTCTCAATATTCTCGCCCAAAAGCCCCGAGGTGCTTTAAACGTCACTTGTATTATATTGGACCGAGAAACTTTCGTCGGTATTATTGCTGACGGTTGCTATTTTTACCAGGTATTTGCGTTATTTGTTAACGCGGCGGGCCATTCGTCATTCTCACGCGAAAATAGCCGAGGCAACGGGGGAATCTTGGTTTTTTCAACCCGGTGACACGCCGTTTCGCAACTCCCGGGAATCCCGCGAAGCCCGGGAGTCCAATTGGAGGAAATCAAAAGAAGATGGGAAAGCGCGGATTCGCATTTTTGACTGCCCCTGTATATATATACACACAAGCCGTAAAATCTCGGAGTGAATTGCAATGACTCCCAAAGCCGTAGTAACGTGCGAAGACGAGCGCGTCGGCCGATGGTTTAACGAGCCACCGTATATATTTGCGCACGGGTGAGCCGCTCGTGTTCTTGGAAGTCATTATTCAAGCGCAGAGGAGAGAGAGCGCGCTTGGTTTTACAATCGCTTTGAGAGATTTGAGAGAGGGGGGCTTAATAAACAATAAATTAATGCACTTTGAGAGGAGCCCCTTTGGACGGTGACTCATCGTCGTGCCACGATAATTGCACGCGGTGCTAATTCAACACCAGGCAGTCGCGGTGTCCACATGCGAGCTGATGAAAATCGATATCCAGTAGTAATGCCCCGAGATTAATGGTTTCCTCGTAAGTTGTCCAATGACGGCTTCGGGGAGAAGAAAAATCACCATCACTTTCGTCCTGACCATCGTGACGATTTCTACGTGGAATATACCGGACAGCAAAACGTTTTCACGCTCTACAATTTTTTTCATCTCATCGCATCATCTGCGAGAGACTTTCATATACATTATCACTAAAATTTAAGAAAAGCATCTGTAATAGCCCATGCTTTGAAATTTTTTCCCACTGAGCGGAGGAACACGTGGTAAATTTCCTCGGAATGCAGCTAGTCATCCAACGAATGGCCAAAAGTGCGGATATACACGGGTCAGCCCCTCCAAAGTTGGATGACCGAGGCAGCTGTCTGTCAGCCATCAGCCCTCCCTGTTTTGCGCCGGTAAATTTACAGTGCGGTGGCGCGCGACGTTTTGACAGTCATGAAATTTTCGAATCCCATAGCGGGGCCTCCAATCTATTTTTTCGGCTGCCACTGCGAGAGGCTTGTTTACGAGCGAACGCGGATTCCGCACATGTTGACGAATGTGCCTGCAGGGCTCTACACACTCCGGCCGATGTGGCTGTGCTTAATTAGTTTCGACTTCCCCCGCGCTGAAACGACTCTCGGTGATTTCACGCTTCGTTTTGCCAGCCCGGCCATTGTATACATTATGAGCGTGCTCTTTTTGATCGCTGCGATGCTTGGCTGGCTGGGTTTGATTTTTATTGACGATAAAATTTGTTACGCCCCGGTTGTTTGGCGTTTCATCGACTGGAGCTACTGCTTTTTTTTCTCTCGGACTATGAGAGATTTCTCGTTTTGGGGCTGATGTGGTTGAATCTATACTTCACCTTTTCTCGAGACAATGAGCTCATATAACTCGGGTACACTGTTACATGTGTTGTACGATTCGAGTTCGCGTCATGAAGCAGTGAAAGCAACGAATTATTTATCATATTTTCGAGCTGCAGCACGTATAATGTAAACAGTACACCCGAAACCACCTCGTCGAGAGAGCTAAATGTCACGCAAAGTGGAACAAATAAAATGCAGATAAAACAACAACAACGATCAACGCGTTAAACCAACGCGGCTGTAATTTATACGCGTTTAAATTTCATATACGTATTATTATTTTCAGCGATGAAATTTATCGTCCCAACTCGCCGGGCTACACCATCAGGTATAACAATAACAAACTCCAAAGAGATTACGTCGTACGAGCCTCGCAACAGTAGCTATCGAGAAACACATAAATACGTTTAAACGAACCTCGGGTGGAAAAGTCATCGAGCTAACAACCTCGACGCACGCCAGCTGATTTTTCCTCCTCCTCGCTCCGGACTCAAGATCAACAGACATGAAATTTAAAAAAAAAAAATGTAACAAAAAAACGAAACGTTAAGCAGCACATAGAGTTGGGCTACCGAGACGTGGTGTAATAAAATAGTCGTCGGAGCAGGGGTACCGAGCCGTGATAAAAGGCTCGGGCGCACGCGAGCTCGGAGACAAGATCTCTTTAAAAGGTGCTATCTGCCACCTATACACGGCACAAGTGTAAAACACACTGCACGTATACACGCGCACTTGTATATTTATGGGTATACGAGTGCACATAGCATATATACACGGCACGAGGGAGAAAGCAAAGTTGCACGCGTGGGTGGCTGTGGATATTACATATATATACACGTGTACGTGTTACGTGTATGTATGCACGCGTGCGATGTACCGCAAGATGTAAGGAGCGATTTGGCTTCTGGCGATCGCTTGTTCGAGTTGCTATTGCTGTTACCGTTGCTTCAGTAGTTTCGATGTAAAAGCACATGTTGTTGTTATTGTTGTTGTTGCAGTTGAGTTTATACGTGGGTGAGGAGGATGAGAGAGGCGATAGTGAGCAAACTTTTTTAATACGCACGATGTTATTGTTGATGATGTTTTCAATGCATATTCTGGTTGAACGATAAAAAAAGCGCTTGCATTTTTTTTAATAAACTTCTCAACTTTAATCCAAATAACGGAAGCTTGCAACCCCCGTAACTCGACAATGAAAATTTCTGAAGCGCTTGGCTTAAAAACGCAAGCTTGCACAATTCATCCTTTTGAATTAAAACGGAAATTGCTTTCCGTATACGTTATAGCTTTCCAGCCCTGTACCGTGTAAGGTAAGCTTAAACACTACTACCCCGTAACACAGGCTTCTACCCTATAACCCAGTGACGTGAGCTTTTTCACTTTCATAGAAAAAACTGTTTAACCCCGAAATTCTGTGGTACAAATTTTAAACCTTCTATGACAATTTTTATGGTATTAGCATTTTTAAAGGTCTTTTTGTAAAAATAAGCTCTAAAAATGTTTATGCCACGAGCTTTTAAATGTGCTCCATTAACACTCAGGACTTTTATGATGTAAACATTTTTAGTTTTTAAAAATTGGTTACACTAATGAGGAAGGATTTCAAAGTTTTTAGCTTTTTACTAGCCAAGTTTACAGTTTTAAATCCTACAACCCCTATAAATCGAGTTTATTTATTTTATACAGTTAAACCCCTATAATTAATAGGTACGTTCTATTCTAATTGAGGCCTCCAAATTTTTGCAATTGTACGGTTGTAAATTAGGTTGTAAATGACAACTATAGTTTTACTCTTTCTCTAGATAACCTCGTTATATACTTGCGAGCTTTTAAGTGACAAATAAAGTTTCGAGCACTTTAGATCAACTTCGGCCACAATGACAGTCCTTGTTGAAAATTAAAAAATTAAAAAAAATCTCGGAGTCGCCAGTCTGTATGAATTTCTTCAAAAAACAAACTCGAAACCAAAGACGAAACATCACAAAGCTCGCTAAACCCAAAAACCAACAAATCCTTTTCCTCGTACACCAGTTGCACGTCTCTTGCAAACTGTTAAAACACCCAATCATCACCTTTCGTACAAACACAAGCTTCCACACCTTCGAGAGAGAGAAGAAAGATAGTAGGTAATGTACACATGGTGTTTATTAGCAGGTACGCGTAAATAAGCGGGGACGAGAGAGCTGAGGGAGAGGATCAAACGCGTTACCGTTTACCTCCTCAACCCTCGGTTACAAATACATACGCGCAGGTACGTGTGTTTGGAAACATATACATACACACACATAAACGTATAAATATACAGGCTGCATCGGTGTGCGTAACGAGGGGATCGCGTGCGCACGAGATCAGGGCTAAGTCAGCGTTAATAGGGAGACCGAGAGACTACTCCCCCGAGATTACGGTGTGAATCGCGCTCTTAGCGCCGATATTGAAATCGCTGCAGCTACCGCTGCTATACGTATACCTGCCACCTTCTCTCCCCCGTCCCGGACAAATTTCAACTAATGCCCCCCCTTCTCTTGTATACGGACGCTTAACGTCTGTATTAGGCGGATATATAGACGTATATGCACGAAAACTCGGCAACTTTTCTCGTTTTTTCCCTTGTGCGGTAATTTCGCTTCGCCGGCACTGTAACGTGCGTATAATATAGTTTAGCACGGGGCTTTTGAGATACGATCGCGTGCTGGTTGGCTATAGAGTACACCTACGTAGTTACTATTTTATTTTACTCCTTCACCTGTATACACAACGATGGTTTTACGAGTGCAGTTACGGGACGATTTTCCACAAATGGAAATCATTGCCCGAGTGAGGAGGTATTATTGTAAATCATCGATTTATCGCACGTTTCCAGTGAAAAGTTAATTACAAAGTCTCGTACTTTGGTCGTGTGTGCACACCTGCGGGTTTTATCCAGTATTATGCCGATTCTATATATAAATATCACAATGCAACGGACCTGAGGGCTTATCCACGTCAATCGCGAAACAAACACTTTCCAAACACGAGAGCGTAATGGCATTCCTGAAAAAAACAAAAAACCTCCACCGACTTAATTCCCTCGCACGAGAGAGTTTTTCCTCTACAATCAACGCGTGCTGTGGAGGGAAGTTGGTGGAAAAAAAAAAAACTTCAACGCTATTTATGAAAACTCCTGAAACAAAGGCTCCGCGCGGCGAGTGTTGCGAAAAAAAGGGAGGAGGGGAAAAAGTAATAGCCTCGCGTTTTCCGCTGGATTTTCCTTCCGCGTAAATTTCGTGCAATTCCCGCAAGCCAGCAGTGTACGTAGCGGCGCTTCCACTCGAATGAGAGTTTCGCTTGCCCGAGAGAGCGATAAACGCGCCAGCGCGGTCGTTCTTTTGCTAGGGTTTTTTTTTCTTCTTTTTTTTTTTTATTTTTTTGTGTGTGTGTGCTCCAAAGCGCCCGGGCTAAATTAGCGTGGCAGCGCAAAGCGCTTTAGCCTGCCCGGCTGTGCCAAGGCAATTTCTCCACTGTAACGAAGCGAGAATTGTGTTGGACCGGAGTTGAATGGAATGAAATAAGAGATGGGATGTACGGGATTAAAAAGAAAACAGAGAGCTTTTTTTCATACAAACAGTTATTGCAAGTCGAGAGTTTATGAAATCATCACAAGAGGCGAACCATGTGAAAATATTTATACATTATAATACAATTAAACATAACATGTTGGGGGGGGGGGGGGTAAACACTTCAATTCCAAACGTAAACGAATAAAGCCAAGTGTTTTGGCGAACGCGTCCGTTATTTTATCTTCCTGAGCTTTTTTTTCCTAGCCTCACCAGTGCAGTTTGCCAACCAGAATGCCGGATAGGAAATTGCCATCGTAAAAAAGTCCGTTCCTCTCGAGGCTCACCGAACGACCAATACACCTTTACACCCACACACATGTCGCCCTTTTCACTTCGTAGCCCATACCCACACACGAGCACGCACTCCCCAAGCTATATTGCCAGATCCCCGTTTTGGAAATCGAAAACGTGTTGGAGCTGTATACACACACACACACGCGAACGCGCGTAAATGGACTTTGGACTGTGCACGCATTGTAGTCCCTTTCATAACATATCGACCCGCAGACGCGGGGGAGGAAAGAAAGATGAGCCGAGTAAGGACGCGGGGATGGAGAGAAAAATGGGCGGACCGGCTAATTTCTCGGAGATACACACGCAGCAGCGGCAACAGCTCGAGGGCGCCGTTCCTTCTGGACCCCTCCTGCTATTTTTACTTTTCTTCTCGCACGCGTTTCCTATAGCTCCGCCGTTGGCTCCCAATACATACACCTATGTACATCGCAACAGTTGGGGATCTTTAGGTGTGCATCTCCGGTACATAAATATGTTTTCCGACTAGTCCACCGCTGCGTTTCTATACATTATACCAGCCGACCCCACCCTCTTTCTATTGTTACAACACTGTTTACTTCCCCGCTGGAGAATATAAGCTTTACTCCGACTCACGGTCAAGTGCTTACACGGTCAATATCCCTCCCAGGGTATATATTATATAATCCCCTATTAATCCCGAGATCGCCTGGCCTTGTTGTTCTTCCAAAGAAACAAACCCTCGTCGATTCGATTAAATTTTTCTCCGTATGATAAAACGCAAACGGCTTCCAAGCATAACGACTTGGCAGGATGGCCCATCTCTGCCGGGCCAAGGGCAACATTAATCTCGATTAATCAGGATCGAGTTTGTATTTTTATCGTCCTCGAGCCGGAAGGGGATGCGAGGGAGGTTTCGGTTTTCGTGGAAACGGAGCTCCTTGCGTGCTTTCACGGCACAAAAGGGTACACGGAGAGAGATGGAGGGCTAAACAGTAGTCGAGATCGGTATTTCACACTCGGCTGAAAGGGCCGGTGGGGCGCGCCGGGCTCCCTTTCAGAAAAACCGCAGGACAATTTACACCCGTGCATCAATCATCTGCTTTACAGACTCCTCTTTCTCTACGCTGGTGCCATTCTATTCTCATTTGCGCTGGCCCCGTGATGTCGAAGGTCTCACTTTCCTTCGCTCCCTCCTCCCTCTGTCTGCGTTCTCGGAGTTTGTGGCAGCCCGAAAGTTTCTATTCTCCCCATCCCCTCCGTACACCCTTCTTCTCTAGAGGAATAAGGGACCGGGGCACGGTCGGGTTGTATATGTATTTATTACGTTACACACAATGCGCATAGCTACGGGGACGAGATCGGGTCAAGGCATCCTCCCCCCCACATTGTACCTATATACACACATTTTTAACCCTGTTACGAAAGGAGCTCTGCCGCTGACATCGCCAAGACCATATAGCGCTCTGTAAAGCTATATTGGAGCACATGTGTTTGACGTCCGCGAGCAGTCGAGTGATTTCGATGAAACTTTTTTTTTTTCCCCCCTTCAGCTCAAACCCCTCCCAGCTCTCCTGCTCTTTTAATAAGCCTCGGTAGAATCAGAGGGGGTGCCCGGCTGGATTTTTTGTTCGGAGCTTCATCAGATCTCTCTTTACGGCGAGGGTGAGCAATCAAGGTTACGGTAACACGACAAGTCATGGTGAATAAATTTCACGGGGTCACGTTGGATTATTAACTTGATACCGGGGTTTTTTTTTTTTTTTTGTACCAAACCGTGTAAAATGAGTTCCAGGAAAACGCATCGTATTAAACAAAAATGTGTGCGAGTGTCAACAAGAAAAAAAAAAAAAGAACTTGTATTTTGCGTGTATTCGTGCAAACTCCGTACAACAGACACAGAATAGGAGACAATGCGAGTAAAGACTGTATTTATATTAGGGGGAGGGGGGGGATGGACACAAATTCAACAATAAGCTACGGGAGCCTTCAAGATCCTTCAAGCTGCTTGCACACAATTCTCGCGCATATACATCCCAAACAGAGAGGGAATTCCAAACGGTGGAGGTGTTGCTAGCTAAGTGGATTCCTCTCTCGCATTTTTTCCGTCTCTCGTCGTCAAAGACATTTCAGAAACGACGCTACGGAGTCCCACGTATACGGAGCTGTACAACAGAGACGGGCTCTCCGCAGGCTCTCGAACACGAGTGAAAACGAGAGGGCCAAGGACTTGGGAGGGGCCATATTACCAGCGTCGCACAGCTCGGCTGATGTCTGGGATCTTTTTCTCCTCAGCACCTTGCACTGCACTACTGTATACCACTGATGACCCGCGCTCGGGGCACCAGTGCAGATCAGATCAGCGCTGCCTGAGCGATACCGGGGCCAGAGCTCCATGGGGGTGCGCCGGAGAAAAGTCTCTCCTCTCCGATGCTTTTCTCGATAATATCTTCCATCTGAATTCTACATCTCATTTCTCGGTCTAACTTGACTGTAAATATGTGTGTGAATGTACACAGGAGAGACGAATCGAATAGGTATGCCTTTATCTACTCGCTCGGCCGGGAAAATGCCGTCAAGGCTGATTTATCCCTCCGTTGAAGAGGAAATCTCAAGATCCGCGAGTAGAGGCGACGGAGAAAGTTACTTTGGAAGTAAGTAACTTGCCGGGCGACTTGGGGGGAGATAGACGACTCGGCTCGGAGGGTTTAATGACAAGCTCGTTCGCACTTTTGGATTAAATTATCCGGCTTTATAAACCAGCCCCAAATACATCCCCTTCGAATGATGAAATTGTTGTCAACAGCGTTTGCGTGAAATGTACAAACGCACAAACGAAACTCGTACCGAGACAAACACCGTCGATGATCCGACGAGTAATCGGCTCATCGCGTTGAGAGTGAAAATTGAAAACCCTAGCTCTTCCACAGCGAGCGTCGCAGCAACGATAGTACTTATTGTGGAAACACTTGAAAATATACACATACCTGACAGTCGAGGTGACAGTGACAGTCTCGTGAGTGCAGCATCATCGTGTCAAAGAAACGCAAGAGTCAAAGAAACGCCGGTGGCAGGTTATACTTGTTGGTACGTGGGGGCGAAAAAAAGAGACGTCAAGCGAGAGAGCCGGCTTCGCTAAATGTTAATTTCCAGACCGTATACCTATACGTACACACTGTACAGTGCACGTAAGTGTCCGAGAATATGCTCGCTCTCTCTCTTTTGGGTGCTGCTGTGCGGCTCGCCTGCGTCGCAGGAACGTCCGTATAACTGCACACCGTCCGGGAGAGACTACTACGGGGAGACGGAAGTGGAAAAGAGAAAGCTAGCCGCTGTTCCCTCCAGTTGCAGCTCTTTAGCGTCGGGGCGAGCTGTGCAGTGCATTATGTGTATCCAAGATAGCTGCACTGGGTTACGATTGTAAATTTTCACTGTAGCTGTGCGGTGTAGCTCTAATGGCCCAAGAACGCAGCTGCAGCTCGAGGAGTCTGTTGCAGTGTGTGTATATATATATATACATCCTCTATATAATATGTTGCAGGCACAATGTGCTCTCGCGTCTTCCAGCTGGTCCTTTTTTGCTTTCTCTTTCTTGAATGCCGGTCGAAGGAGACGCGAGGTCACGAGTTGTCGGCACGTGTGCGATGACGTTTCCTCGCCGGCAAATGCATATATGCGTGTGCACCGTGGGGGAGTAAGTATTTCGCGTTGGCGCGAAATTAGATCCGAGAGACGGGGGGCCCGCGGTGCGAGAATGAGAGACGTGTGTACCTACCGACCGGAAACTTTCCGCGACTGTGCGAGCGAAACTTTGAATTTCACGCCTAATCGGGAAGCCCTGGGAGAAAGGGAGGCAAACTCGTTTACTGCTCTCGCCAGGGAGGAGCTTCCGAAGCTTGCACTGCTGAGCGTATATAGATATAGTAGCCGCTCGTTTGGTAAGAAAAAGTTTTGACGCGCGAATTAGCGGCTCCCTCTCTGCTCCTCTTTTTGGTATTTTATTTCGAGAACTCGGGTCGGCGGTGGCGCAAACGACAAAGTTTACTCGAGCGTTGGATTTAATGCGTTTATAAGAGCAGCGGCAGCTGGTTAATTTCACTCTATTCGGTGAGCGCTGCTGGTCTATCGGCGTCGTCTGTGTCTGTTAATTTTCGTTCTGATGGCCCGAGCTTTTTGATGCCTCGATCCCTATGATGGGTGATTTTTTTTTTTTTTTTTTTTTTTTTTTTTATGTTGAATTAGATGAGCTCATACAGAAAATAATAATATTTTTCTTGCAGCAAAACGAATGTGGACTGTGAAACAAATTTTTGACGCCAACAAGTTTCATACGAAGTATTGGTACCATGATACACATGTACTTTCATTTTTTCTCGAAAAGTTTAAATCTTACTGAGGTTTTTTCATACTCATGATTTTAAATCTGACATATTTCGTAAAAGAAAAAAAATTTTTATCAGAATCTAATGCTTCACAATCCAGAGAAAAAATATCAGTTCTTAATTAAAAAAAACATAAGATAAATGTGTAACCATGAGCAGCACTATGATGTATACAACGATCATAATTTTCTTTCTGGTCCAAAATTCTAGCAGTAGTCTTGTGTTTGTATCAAAAACATTAATTTTTAGCATAAATTTAGTCACTCGTTATTATATCACCCTTTTAATCTACTACATTTCCGTGCACGCTTGTGCGTAATCGGAGGCAATTTGAAACTCCCGATGATAATAATGAATCTTATTAATAACTCTAATTTATGTTGTATAAACACGCGATTCGGATGGAATTACACTGAAACGATGCCAAACACGCATACACGCGAAATTTCAACCGCTTTAACGCTCGCACACCCTCGCATGTATGCGAAACTTTGATTTATTTTCGCCCGCATCCGTACATCCGACATATTTTCTCGTGCACGAATACGTTACGTACTGGTAAGCCCACGCGTGTGATACAATAATTACAAAGATTTATTTTAATCGTCGCTTTTCGCGAATTTAGCACCTATTGAGATCCACTCGGAGGTCTGTTTACGCCTAGGTGCGAGACACAGTTTAGTTACGCTACGCGATGAGTTTATAAATACCCACGTCTTAACGCAAAGCTCAATTGACTCTGTCTCGACCTAATTACTTGGATCTCTCTCAACACTGCAGATGGCTAAGAATAATTGTAACATTTACTGGTGACAATTCACTCAGAAACTAAAACTGGCTGGTTTTTGTTTGTTTTTTTTCCAACGCTATGCATGCACTCAAAAGTAAAAATTCCCCAAGACTCAACGCCAGAACTATTACAAAACATTTGGTATTCATTATTGTCCATCTTTACTTATCCATAATTACTTATCACTTATCATTGCTCATCATATGTCTTCGCATATTTTCGCTATTATCACTTGTAATTGAACATTATTGCCTATTACAATAAATCCGCTAATAATTGCTTGTTACGAGTTACCATGGCTTATAATTGATTAATTATAACCAGCTTGGCATACGAATGCAGTTTCTCACCTCTTGGAAAAATTTATTTTTGACAAAAAGCTCGTTTTTCTCCAAAAACACATTTTCTACATTTATAACTTGTACAAGCGTGGCATCTGCAACATTAAAAAAACAAGCAATAACCCATGACTTTCTCGCTATACACATATACCTACAAGTATTCGTACGCTACACAGGTTGCTTTATACTTGGACCTCTTGAGTGTAACTTTGCGCGAGTTCTGAGCTCACAGTCTCACGTACACGGTTCCACACTGGCTTCCATTGCAAGTACACTACGGGTGGGCTCACTGGTAAATATACATACATATGTAGGTACCACCTACAGTATACCTACCGATGCTCCTCCCAATCGTGCAAATCGAATTCTGCAGCCAACAACTACATATCTTATGCTCTCCTTGCCGTCACGTTCGTACCTATCCCAAGTTTCTCAATACTGTATAGAGCTTTCGTATAGCGCACCAGTACCGTGCACTGCACGTGTACATAAATGTGTTATATTATGGATGTGCGGGTACAGGCAACTTAAATATGATTCGTACCAGCCTCTCAGACGGAAATCAGAGAGAGCTTGCGTGCAAGCTCACCCTATCCCTTGTACATACATACATGTATACTCGTGCACATGTTGGCTTGACGAGAGTGAATTATCGAGTCTCTTGGCTCACGTGTGTGTACGATATCTGGCACAAGTGCTAAGTCAGTCAGACGTAACAACCGTTGATTTGGCTAGTTAAGCCAATCACTGCTGAATTATTGTTGTTGAAGTCGCTAATTTTCGCTAACCCACAGGAGTTTTTTTCCTTTTAATTCTAAATACATACATACACACACATAATCGTAAATACATTTTTTGCCCGTGTGCACGGTTAGTATCGTGCTTTCAAAAATTCACCGGCCCGACTAAACTTTCATTATATATGCCCCGAAAATTTAGGCTCGGCTTGCACCAACCAACCGGGCTCTGTGCTTTTTTTTTGCATCCAAAGTGCACGCTGTACTCCGCACGTGTTAATTATAACCAAGCGAAATCGCTGTTTCGAAATGGCTAATTCCGCGTGCTATTAATTTTCAACTCGCCCCATAATTTATTCGTCAAAGCGACCGCAGATACGCTGGTAGAGAGCGTATTGCAACTCTATCTATACACTACATAGCTTGAAAAGAGACAAAACAGATTTCTTCGGAAAAAGATTGATTTTGAAAACCACCAAAAATTGGAGATCAGCGAAAAGAGACGCTCGTCGATAGCTGCCTTGAAAGCTTTGTCGCTCGACGCGCACGGGGAAAGGGGGACTAGGAGGGAAAAAAGCACCCATCGCAAGATTACGAGTGAAAATAAGAGGGAGAGAACACACACGAGGAAAAAGTAATCGTGGTTAGAGAAAGGGGGTGGGGGGTGGGGTAGGTTGACAAAAAAAAAAAAAAAAAAGGAAAAAAGCAGAGCGCTCAAGTCTCTCGCGATAATTGAAAGCCACTTTTTTTCCCCTCGCCGTCCTCTCCGCGGCAGCGCTCGAAGCGAGGAGGAAGAGGACCCTTCGCGCTGAAATATAAGTATGTGCGTATATATACGCGTTCTCCTCGTTCGCTCGTTCGTTCGTTCTACAGCCGCGGCTCTCGAAAAGTAGGAGGAACACGACGAGTAGGTACGCGAGAGAGCTGTACAGCGACAAGAGACACTGGCTCCTTTCTCTCTCTCTCTCTCTCTCTCTTATTCTACACGCGCCCAAGTATATAGATATATATGGCTCGCACACTATCCACCCGCTTGAGGGCGTATACAGGTAC
The DNA here is from genome assembly GCF_036245765.1 of Copidosoma floridanum. Classification (NCBI taxonomy): domain Eukaryota; kingdom Metazoa; phylum Arthropoda; class Insecta; order Hymenoptera; family Encyrtidae; genus Copidosoma; species Copidosoma floridanum. The sequence continues at coordinate 8,695,182 of NW_028321878.1, forward strand.
ATATATATACAACCGCTTAAGAGGAAGGAGGGAAGAGAAAAAAAGAAAGGAAAGAGGAGGAGAGTGGCCCAGACGCGTTTCGCGAAAACAATGGGGAGTGCCTCTCTTCGGTTAAATGGAGAAAAAGAAGCTGTGCGGTGGACGTTGTTGGAAGGAAAAAAAAAAAAACAAAAAAAAGAGAGTGAAGGTGGAGGACAAATAAAGAGAAACTGAACACCGTATAATAAAAAGAAGCGGGCAGGGGAGAAGGTAGGCGACGCAGATTCTTGTATATGACGCAGCTCGAAACCTTGGGCGTATCTGCGTCTATATGTGTGTAAGACTTTTGAGGAGGGACGAGAGGAAAATTCGACGCTCCGTGTTTTCAAGCTTTGGATGGAATGTAACAACCTGATGCCGATGAACGTGTTTTTCCTCCGAGGAGCTTTGGAAAAACAATTTCATCCTCTTACCGCCGAGGTGATGTTACCTCAGATTCTTGTCTGTGGTCTTGGACTATCACGCGAGTATGTGGCACAATGGACGCTGAACATATATATACATACATGTACGAGTCCCATAGATCACCAGCACCTCTAATTTGCTTTTTAATAGCCCGACCATTATCATTGTACAGTCCCTCGGATAAAAGCTTGATAACCGAGCGCCACGTTACGTCAACTTAGTAATTTTCACGGACAAACAATGATCCCGGCTTTGGATCGAGCGCGTACAGCGCAAACAGCTCATCAGTCAAGAAGGAGCGCTTACACGCCGCACACGTACACATACGCTCCTTGTAGATGCATAATACATAAAGCAAGACATCATAGCTACCGAGTGCGCAAGTGGCGCGCTATTAAAAGAGCATTTTCGCTAGCGGTGGGGAAAATTCATTCCGTCGTTAGGTTACTGCAGCTGCCGATAAAAATCTGCCCGCCCATTCCTCGCTCGTAAAGTTACATCGGAAAATCTAGAGCCGCGCACGAGTGTGTGTATATATACGCACGGGCACGGCAGCCGCAGCTTGTAATTTTTTTTTTTTTTTTTTTTTTTTTTTCGCGCGTATATATATATACATCTCAGTTGGCGTACAGGATTTCGCGGCCAATCGAAAATTCTTGCCATCTTCCCCACGGGTAATCCCTCGCTTCGTCTTTTGCGATACGAGAAAAAGAATCCCACAAAACCAGCGAATAAAATCGTCCAAGGGGATGACGTATTGTGCGCGTGCGGCAGACAGAAAAGACGAAAATCGCCTTTAGCCGCACCTGTATACGCAAGTCCCGCCACAGAGATGCACACACGCCTTCGTTCGGATACATGTCCCCGTGTGTGTATACATATATATATATACAGACACAGAACGGTTCTGTTGGTCCACTGCGTAATGGAGCGACCAGAGTCGGGGGGAGACAGACGAGTGTCTCCCTGGGTCCATTGGGTCTAGCCTCAAAGAGATCTCGGCTGGCAAAAGGATAAGGCGAATAAAAAAGCGCGAGTATGAGATGACGGAGAGAGAGGGGGTATATTTCCAAAGCGAGTCTAGGCTTTCTGGTGCTGGTGGCGTGTAGGGACGCGGATTTGCGGAAAAAAGTTCCCTCTCTATCCTTCCCCCGAAAATAAAAGTAAGAAAAAGTGCCGGCCAGAACGAGCGGGACAACGAGAGGAAAAAAAAAAAAGGCCGCCGAGGAAGGAAGGAAGGTGAAGAGAGAGGCTATATACACCCCCTCGACCCCGTCTCGCTTGCTCGCCCGGAGCTTTGTTCCCTCCCCCTTGTGTATATATACACACCTCCAAGCTCTCTCTCTCTCGTCGCGTATTTCACGTCGTAGTCGTTGGCGTGGGTGGCCAATAGTTTCGCCCTCGGCTCGCATGCAGGCAATGGCAGCAGTGTATACATACACACCTACGGCATCAAAGCTGCTCTGTAGCCACTATACCTGTATACTACACACATGGTACCCACACACTCGGAAAGCAAGCTGCCATGCCTATATATGCAAGGGCCCGATACACGGCCAAAGATGGGGTGAGGGGGTGCCGACACGGACGCACACAGCGGCGCGCCCAGTCCGCGCGGACTCAAAGACCAGCTGTTACTCGGGCCGCGCCGGCTGCAAGTCATCCAAGCCGAGGTTGGTATTGGCCGCGAGTGAAACACGATTGGCTCGCGTCAGCCGAGCCAGGCAGCTGTGGTTCTGCCATTGCTCGAGTCTGCCGGAGCAGTCGTGGTGATTGGCGCCCGAGCCCAGGATCTAGTCGGCAGTCCGCGCGGATCGTCTCTCTTTCCAACGCCACCGCCACCGCTGTTCACGGCGGCAGCGACAGAGCGAGAAGGAGAGGCCCCCATATTTACCCACGCCGGGGGTAAAGAGGTCGTCGGGGTGGAAAACGCTCAAATGGGGTGGTTTAACGCGATGCCAGAAGGACTTCTGCGCCTCCCCTCCCCCGTCCTAGCTTCGTCTCTCCGTCACGATGTTGGTACATGTGTGTGTGTGTGTGTGTGTGTGTGTGTGTGTGTATGTGGAGCTATATACATACAGGGTTGGGTGGGTATACCCGAGTCGTCTCGCCATCGCCGTGACTGGTGCGCGCGCTCGACGCCGGCGCTCTGGCTAAACTTATTCGAGAAACGAAGGAGCCGATATCCCCGCAACCCCCAGCTGCAGGGACGGCACCACCCCTCCTCCTCCTTCTCTCTGCTCCGCGTCACCCTTGGAGATTCCTCCGTCTCGGCGCCTCCGTCAAGACACCCCATATCGCCGTCGCGCCTCTACCTTCTCCTTTCCTCGCCCAGTGTCACTTTCTCTCTGTTTCTCGATGGCACCGTTCCATATCTGTTTTCAACATCGTGTTTCTCTTACCTCTCCGATTCCGTGTATGGGTACAGAGCGAAACTTTGACTCTGGGATTTAGGGGTGTGTGTTTGCACGTCAAAATCTTCCTGATGGCCATGTACAGTGTTATATGTACACGCACAAACAGAGTAACTGTACACTCAGTTGCTCCCGATTGAGTTGGATTATTAGGTGTCCGTGGCAGATTGAGAAAACCGTTGCCCAATAGAAGCATGTTCGGGGAACTATGATTGCAACGCTGTGCTGGACACCGTATACGTAAAAGTTGGGCAATTAAATGCGAATCTGTGTTTCAGTTGGACAACGTAGAAGAAGGAGTTTTTTTTCTTCATGAAATCAATAGTTTCAACATGTTTGCAATGGTGTACGTGTATTTAAGTATGCTCTTGTCAAACTGTACCATCGCGAGTAATTTATATGCGTATACATATCGAGGCGTCGGGCGTCGAGAGCCATAGATTTTCACTCCGCTCCGGGGCTAACTGCGGGTATAATGTACCCGAAATCCCGAGCGAGGAGGAAGAGCTTGTTCGCCACTTTATTCCCCCTCCCCCGACCGCCCCACCCATATAATTCCCAATTCGCGCCGGATTCCTTCCCTCCCGGTCTATGGGCGTTTGTACAAAACGAGCGTCTCCGAACGGTGAAATTAGGTAATTTAGCCTAGTAATAATGCACGAGAGAAAGGGAGACGGAGCCCATGGTCCCCGGTATATGTATATAGGGTATTATAATGAATCGAGGCGCCACACCGAGAGAGAAATTAGGCAACTGTCGGACATCACTCCTTCCTTTTACTACCCATGCGCGTGTATGTGTACACATGTACATGTGCTCGTTCGATATTCCTTTTAGGAGGGGCGCCTTCTCCCCCTTCCCTTCTTTTTTCCTTCTCTAGTTCTCATCATCTCTCTCCCTTCCATGTCTTTTTTTGTTTTTTACCTCGTGTGGTCTCTTTTTTCTCTCCGCACTGGCCCAACTCTTCGCGCGGTCGGCTGTGTATTTAAATATATATACGTACACACGGGCGTCCCCGTTGTTTTTTTTTCTTCGCTCTTTGTCGTCGTCCTCTTTCCTCGGCCTCACGGCGACTACTATACGCAATATTTGCATGTCAAAAGGACGAACGAAAAAACGAGTCAGGGAAAAGAGGCGGTCGCTGCACAACAGAAAATTACACGGAGCGGCTGTTTAGCGTTTTGAGTTTTTTTTTTTTCCTCCTCCTCCTCCGATCCCTTGGCGCATCCCTTCGTTTCTTCACACTCTCGACACACACGCATAGCTCTCCCCTTCCCTCTGCAGCAGCCAAGCGCATCTATATACCCCTCGGATCTATACGTTCCACGAGCGGGCGCGCTGTGATACCCTGCAAGCTCTTGTCCGCAAGCTCTTCAATCTCCTTTTTCCTCTTGCTCCCTTATACATTTGTCTCCTTTGTTCCCTTGCTCTGCAGTCTCGGTTTGCCACTCCACATCTCTTTTTTGCCATGTATGGAACAACTGTCGCGCTGTTCTCTGATGGTGAGGAAAAATTTTCACCAACGCGAGTGTCCCTCCAAGCTGCGTCTCCCGCTGAGCTTGCGACACTTCTCCCGAAGATCATCACTCGGTTCAACGGAGAGTTAACATTAGCCGATTAACGTTATTAAATGCTGCGAAGTAAGTCAAGCCAACCTCGTTCCTCCACTGTGATCGATAATTCCATAGTTTCGCGTTGAATCTCTAATTATAATGAATAAGGGAGTTCGTCAAAGCAAAGTTGAAAAATCACGAATAATACGGCTCTCGTAATATTTATGAGCCCGTGTATATATAGTTTTTCTTTTGCTCATTAATTCGAGTAATTAAACAGCTCTTTCGGTGAATTTTCCCTAATCATCAAGTTACCTTTCTCCGCTAAAAACACACTTGGCTTCCTAATATAGCTACATGATACAGAGGAGCAACGAGCAAAAAAAAAAAAAGTTCATTGTTATATGAATATAATACAAAATTACTTAATTTCCCAGTATTGCACAGGAGAATGAAACTTGCACCACATACTCGTTAACCACAATTAATAATTCTGCACTTTGCGTTACGTTTTCTTGTAAGTATGGTATTTTTCCACAACTATTTTGCAACGCCAGAGAGCGCTTAATTGGCCCAACTTCCTTTATTCCGAGGCAACAAAAACACCTCCACTTGCCGACTTTTCAATTGTACACCAGCGGAACACACGTAATCACACGATACAACTCGATAACAATCGAGCGAATGATAAATCCAGTATATACTTCCCGCGAGTTGTTCTCACGCGATTAATACGGCGCTAGATATTCGCGGAATAAAATGTTTTTCCCCTCAATTCTCGCTGAAAAATGCAAGCTTTTCGGATGCACAAAATCGATACGACCCATCACCACCCCTAGTTCTGAATTAAATAAATTGCAGTGGCACGCATCGGTTGGTCGCTTTGCTCTAGCGTTGACATTTTTCAATAATTAAACAACGAAAAAAATAGGGGGTGCGTGGTCACACGTCACGAAAAAAACTACCGCCAGCGATTTTATCGCGCGTAATGTTCGACGTGTATGGAACATTTTTCTCCCCCACCTCGGGCTCGTATGTACGCTTGTTTGGCTATCCATTTCTATCTTTTTGTGGATGTACATGCCCGGCGTGTACGTGAACACACATTTTTTCTTCCCTCCCCTGCCCTGCCACCCCCTTTCCTCAACTCGGCACTTCTCGTATTCTAAGCCCCGACGAGAATGTGATTCCCGTTTTATCGATCGGCGATGACGTCGTTATATTGCAAGTGTATAGATACGTGTGTGCGCGAGTATGAAAGAGGGACGGCCACTATGTATACACACACACACACGTACACACGATAGACTAGCGCTATCAGGCGCAATAAGGTTATCGAGCGAGCCACTCTGTCGTGGGGCTTGAATAAAAATTGCCGCGCTGACATGGAAAAACCGGTGCTTTTTTCGTCGGCTCTGTCTTTTTCTTTTTTTTTTTTTTCCCTGATGTAACTCGAGCTCATTGGTTTTTTTTTTTTTTCCTTTTACTTGGCGAATGGGTTGGCTGTGTGTGCACAAGGCTCTTAATAGAAGGCACTTTAGATCAAGGCTGGCCGATGATTACACGAGCAAAGCTGATACGATGATTGTGACACTTGTAAAGTTTGTTTGCTTTCGGCTTGAGAGGAAATATTAATTTTTTTCTCTCTTTTTCCTTTTTTCATACCCAACGATACAGCCGAATTGTTTCTGGTCAAGCTGTTTGTTTTTTTTTCTTTGTTTTTTTACTTGAATAAAGTATTTTGTTGTTTAAAAAATCCTTTGTACTTTTGAAATTGATTAAAATTGAAGTTTAAACTGCTCAATTTTCGTCGAGCATTTGACAATACAATGTGGTTGGTGATTGTTTTCTTCTTTTCGATCAATAACAACTAGGAGAGGCACGAACGTTTTTATCACCACTGCCCAACCCAAACTTGTACATAAAGCTATCGCGCGAACGATCTCTAAATTGCCGAGACGCGCCCAATTTTCGAGAGAATAAAAGAGACGGTGGGTAGACAATGTCATTCTCTCGACGGCTGGCAATTGATACTGTGTATCAATGAAAATGGCAATTGTCACGCCTCGTATATCTATTGTACACGTGTGTGTGGGATATATGTTGTATGAATCATGTATTTATTTTCCTTATACCTCTTTTTTTTTATACTTAACAACTCACTGGACAAAACTTGATTTATAAAATCACCTGGGATGAAATTATAATTGTTACAAGTACTTTGTAAAATGTACATATTTTACCCCAATTATCACGACAACGTATCTCATATAGTCCTTTTCACGTCTAGAGCATGTTACTTGAATTGAAAGACAATAATCTGACTGATGTCTCTAGAATTTTTGTTTTACATGAATATCGTGTTCAAATTCACTTTACACTAGAGACACTTTCTTGCTTCTCTGTTTCTTGATTCCTCGAGCTCAGTTATGCGAATCAATCGACATTTCCACTACATTAATACGTACCTATACAACCACTTACAAATACGTACACACATAAATTCTCTTTGAAGCGAACACGTCTCAATTTGTATGAAAGAGATCGCTCGAGGCGATAGAAACGCACACACGCGACCCCAATTCCAGATCAAAAACTTTGTGTACTATAAAAGCGTGTACATACAGTAGAGTTAAAAAAAAGAAAAAAAAATAAAATGCAAACACGTTGTGCGTGTCTAATGTACAGATACTATTGTAACGAGTCGAGATAAAGAACGAGGAAAGAAAAAGAGGTGCGAGCCGTAGAAAAGACACGCGATGGAGGGTAGCGATAAATTAATCGTCGTTTGATCTTAATTGTGTTTAATTTATTTTGTGGGAATAACAGTTTCGTAATGCAACGTCGTGAGTTGGGGATCACGAAAGAGCGGTGGTGGATACGGGAAGCGCGTGTATGTACAGGATCGCGTAACAGGATATATTTGCAGTGATGAAACTAATAAGTGCCTCAACCTGAAAGTAATGTGTACAAGTTACTTGTGCGATGACGAGATTTCTCACGATTTTTTAGAATTTTACACGACGCTTACCAGTGGGTTGATCTTGTTAAAACAATAAATGATACTTGATAAATCATACTCTTACCCATCCCTTTTGAAATAGAAAAATCGTTATAGGTACATTATTTAAGGTTGAAATTTTTTTTCTTGATAAAAGTAACAAGCTGTTTATGTATGCAATTCATTAATATGCATGATATTTTAAAAACCCTTGTAATTGACAATCTGAATAAACCATGTCTGTCGCTTATCACATTGTTTGGAAAATATGAAATGAAAATTAATTAACTTGTTTATACATCGAAAATTGTGCATCGAACGTAAAATTGAAATGATACCGATACTCCACGTAAACGCGAACGATCAGGTCGATAATTAATTTGCTTGAAATAAAGGTATACATAAAACACCAACAATAAATTTCGCCAACACAATCGAGCAAAGTATGGGATGCATATCGCGACATTGTTTCACATGTAATTACATCGAGTACGAATTAATTTTCATACAAATGGCATAGTTAAAACAAACAGTTGCCAGGAGCATGTGTCTAAATAGTATCCTCCTCGATTGTAATTCACATTAGAGTTCTCGATTCAAATGACCGACTTGCACGATAATTTGAACTTTACAGAGCTATAGCGCAATAGATTGCTTTCAACGAAACCCTCATCACCACCACTGTCACCTGATAATTCATCAAACATTTGATGTCACGTCCATGTCAGAAAACCATTTAAAAACCAAGTAAGCAATAATCGCATCCCATACCACGACAAAATGAATCCCATCCGTCGATAAGTACTTGAACTCTCGAAAGAAAAAGGAAACGAGGAGATACAAAAAAAGTTGTGTAATCGTGAGGAAAGAAACGGTACAAGTTAACTAACCATATTTGCACACTCGTAATAAGCTGCAGCAGCCAACAGCATAGACGAGCTTATCTTTATCTCTCTCCTACGAGTCAGTAGTACATTCGTGCTTTTTCTTTGGTTCACGTAAAAATAAAAGCCCACAATTTGCTAAAAAAAGACTCGGGGTAGAGGATGATTACGTAAAGAGGCAGATAATGGTTTACCGGAAATCCATCTTTTTTTTAGAGACATAAATTTCGTGGAAGCTGCAATGAGAGAGACTATTCCTGTCGCTTGTCGTGGATCAATGCACCCATGTAAACCTTCGATGTGTACACTGCCAAAAAGGGGGATACTTGGTATCATTTCTGATTCCAAGCTTGAAAAATATTTTGATTTCGAAAGGATGAGAGTTGATGCGTGTTACACCGATCAGTTTGAGCTGTTCCGATGTTCAAGAGGACGATCTCGAGACTCAATTGGAGTAGTCGCCAAAACACGGGCGCGTCCCTGTGGAGGGCGAATTGATTCCCTCGGCGTATCGGAGAAACAACAGACACGGATTGCAGAAGCCCCGAATCGATAAACACTTTCTGGGTCGAAGAACGAGCAGACGGAGTAGACCCTTGGGGAGGAAAAAAAAAAAAAGGAAGAAAAGAGGAAGCGAGGCTGTATACACGGCCAAGATTAATCGGCCGTCTCTGTTTTATTGACAGACTGCTGCAGCAGTGGCTTAGCTGTTTTCTCTCGGCTACCACTACAATTCAGGCTCGTTCGAGCTTTCCAACCCCCCTCCCCCCCTGACGTAACAACCCGGACGTGCTCTCCTTCTCTGCTGGAAAAGTTTTTCCTTCGACCCTCTCGCTCTTTCTCTGGTTTTTTTCGCCCCGACTCGCCTTTTTTCCGCATGCTCGTGTGCGCAAGGGCCTGAAACCTCCGAACGTCCAATTTGCAAAAGTACTTCGATTCGGAGGAGTTCGACGAGAGTAGGAGAGAGAGAGAAGGGGGGGGGGAACAGATACACCCCGGAAAAAAAGTTCGCTCCAGTGGGAAATTCAAATTGCTCCCGCGCTCGCAAGTTTTCGAGACTGCGCTTTTATACAACTGTGCACCGGCACAGCTGCTACACTTGCATTTCACATCCCCCCCCCCCCGATCTCTCTTTCACTATCCGTTTTCGCCAAGCTCGACTGAAAGCTTTCCCCTGTTTTTCTCGTCTCGGCCTGATGTATCATTGTTCCCGGTGTAAGACGAGCTTTCCGGTCAATGAGCGCTGTACACTGCGGGAAAAATGGTTTCTCTGCTGCTGCTTTTCTCTGAATTTTTTTTTTTTTTTTTTTTTTTAATTTTGATGCTGTAAGGATGACTATGGATTTACGAAAAAAATGTCGAAAATCCAGCTGCCCTGAAATAATGCCAATCAATCCAGCTAGGATTGACATATTGATAAGTAAAGTAAAACACCGAAAATGATGAAAATATTCCTGTTAATGATTTCAAGTGAGACTCCCCGAAAACAAAATTACAAAAATTTCTCTCGCCCACAGTTGTCCGCATATCCTTTCATTTTTTCCATTTTTAATAAAATGTCCACGTGGCTCTCGACTGTTTGAATTTCTCCTCTGCACCAATTATCGCGTCATCCCTCTCTCTCTAACTCTACATTTTCGTCCTCTGCGATTCGCGATCGTTTCTTTGGTGCTTCTCTTTTTTACCCCCTTCCCTCTCTTCTCGTTATCTCCTTTTCACTCCCGAGAGCTATCGACGAGCGGATGAGGGGGTCGAATAAAAAAAGAAAAAGTCCCGTTGCGAAATGGCCGCCCGCTTTTCGCCCTGCACCCATCTGATCCTCTTTTTCTCCACCCTCTTCCACGCGCGTACAGGAAATGCACGGTAGGATCTGGGGGTGAAATGCTCGGGGGAAAAAAGGCACTGTGCGCTCACGCGGGGGTGACACGCTGGTGGCGGGAAATGGAAGAAAAAGACCCCCCCTCGTTTTTCCGCTTTTCCTCTTATCCGATCTGGGAGAGCTTTTGCATAATAAAATAGACATTTTCCTCCTCTCCTCTGCTACCAATGACGTTTTCCGCAGCTGATACACCTACGAGACCTCTTTTTCTACCTAATCAACGGAAAAATGCATGCATACGAATGCTGTATACGGCATGAATATAATATACGATGGAAAAACCTTGATCAACTTCCTGATTAAATGAATTCTGAAAAAAAGCTCCAAAGACACAAAGTTTTACACTTCGTATGAAACTTTAAAATACGTTGTCTTGAGACAACCACTGATTGCATACACGCACACAGGTGACAATGTATGTTTGTGTGTAAACAACCGAGAAAAAAGACGAGTAAAGAGAGGCGAGGGAGAGAAACTCGTAGTGCAGCAGCTGCGCTCTCGAGAGCAAAAAAAGCAGCGCTCTGTCTTTCTCGCCACGTCGGACGAACTTTTCAATTTACTTAGCTGTTCGAGGCACGAAATTTCGCGGCTGCTGCTGCTTTTATGCTTACGGCTGCTTCTTTTTTTTTCTCCGTGGCTGAGCAAACACAACGCGCGCCTGCAAATTGCGCAAAATGACAGAGAAGGAACGACCATCGGCGAGCTCCTTCTCGCTACAGTAGTAACCGCCCGTGCACCACAGGCCGCGGCTTTCTTTGGCCTCTTGCCTTTTTACACCTGGCGACTCTTTTTCGATTTTGTGGTGAAAAATTTTTCCTCCGCGTTAGCACGATTTAGCGGATGGGAAGCGCGTTGTTTGAGGGTGGTAGGGGGGGGGGTAAGAGAGAGATTCCGCAGAGATTTATTTGAGCAGCGTGGGAAATTTTTTCAACCCTGCGATGAGGATAATGACGTAATTTCTCGAGCGATTTTTGCTCTGGAGAGAAGTGCTTCGTGGAGCGCGTCTTTACTTTGCTGGTATCCATAGACATATAGTTCTTGTTTGTTCTCCTAAATTGCAAGACGTAAGCTTTGGCTCTTATCGTTTATCCACTTTGTTGGGTCAATATTTGGCCCGTAATGTTTATCGTGCTTCATTACTGCTCATCCCCATTGGAATCCATCGCGTAGAATAGTCAAATATTTGCCGTTCACTTGATATTTTAATGCACAATTTTTATCCTCCATCTCTGGAGGTTCTTCAAGTTTGTATTCATTCAACAGAGGTTAGTGACCTTCTCACAAAAGTTGATAAATTACTAGGCACACGATGCTCGTTTGCGACATTATAACCCTCTATTTTTTTTCATTTTTCAAGCGTTTCAGACATTACTTTATAGGAAACACAGCTGGATGCTGTAAAAACTTGGTACTCGTTCGTTTGAAACAAAATGTTTGATCACCATTTTATATTGAAAGTAAATAATGTTTTTTGATATGCACTTGGGATGGTCGACACTGAGGGTGCACTTGGTAATCCTTCAAGTGATTTATCCCACGCCAAGTATCTTGATGTCCATGATTTTCAACCACGTGCAATCCCTCTTTCCTTCTTTTTCTCTGTCCACTTCCCATAATAACGTTACAATTATCACTGACTGCTGCCGGATCCCCACGGGCAATCAGGTGGACTTTAGCGCGTTGACAGCTGACTGATCGTCCCCGCGAGCCTAATGACGGATAAGCCGAATGAGAAAAACCATATACCGCTCTGCGTTTCCTCTTCCTCTAATGTCTTTTTTTTCGGCTTCCAGTTTCGCACGCTCGTGTAATCGCCGGTTCTCGCTAATTTATCATCGAGGATGGATTTTTACGAGTGCCAAAGTTGTTGACGAGTAGTCGCTGATTGAAACTGTTTTATTTAAGGGGATGCGTGCTTGTGCGCTGCTGATGTACACGATTGGTCAATTTCAGCTTGATTTATACCCTTCACCTTCATGTTGTAGAGCTTACTTTTCTTGACAATATTTTACAGTATTCTTTTTTTTTTTTTTTTTCATGTACATATAAATTTCTAATAACATTTTCTTCACGAAAAACATGAAGCTCGCAACGTCAGCAGTTTTATTACGATGAAAGAAAAATGAATGCACGAACGAATGTATGTGGAAACGTGTACAGGTGGTAATAAAATTCCCGGGTGAAAATCCCTCGATATCAGAGGCGTTACCTTACGAGCGTCAAATCCGCAGTAATGTAGGTAGAGAGAAGATACGTAGCTGCCGAGGTGGTATTCCTTCTCGTATGCTGTATATGCGTGCCACAAGGAAGAGAGAATTTGCCGGAAGATGAGGAAAAGAAAGTCGTACACGCAAATCGAAAGAGAAAACGGGGGTGGGGGGGGAGGAGGGAAACAGAAGGCGGAGATTGAGTGGATGGCCCGTTGGACCTGAAGTGAATTTATTATGGCTCGGTCGACTTCTATATAATACATACACACCCCACCAGCACTTCTCCAGCCCTATGCGAGAAAACAGAGCCTTGATTGAGCGGCAAAAAGTGAATTGTATTAGAGAGATGGGAAGCTGGTGATTAGCGGAGCGTGGAATGAGGAGAATGAAAAAACGGGGCGGAAGAGCCTAGAGACGTGTGCGTGTGATGTATATGTGACTGTGTGTGTGTGTGCGGGATGAGGACGATGAATTTCGATTCAGCGAGCGGCTTTGAAATTGAAATCGACTCTGCGAGTAGATTTTAAATTTTATCTCGTTTTTTGTCTGAGAGAGCCACCCCTGGATCGGCGGTCTTTTATTAAGTTTTCGCGGCTCGTTATTGGACGAGGTGAAAAAAAAAAAAAAAAAAAAAAAAGGTAAAAAGATTAACGCTCGTTGCGACATTAGAGTATTTAAAAAGTTATTTATTTTTCATCGTCATTGAAATAAAATACTAATTAATGCAATAAGTGTAAGGTATTGACAATATACCTACAGGATCGAGTCATTGAATCATCCATTGAAAAAAAGTAATGTTTCGCGCGTACTCGTTGTAGAGAAAAAAATAAATAAAAGGTTTAAACAAACAGTGCAACGAGAGTGAGATGAAAAAAAAATCGATCGTGGCTGGTTTTGCTAGCCAAACAAAAACAGTCCAACGTTAATGAAGCAGAGGCTCGTTTTCATTGTTCGTTCGTTCGTTTGTTCGCTCTCGATCGACTCGTTTGGCAAGAGATTGAATCGAAAAAAAAAAAAAAACAGTAAAAAAACTATCATTACCTTGTTGGTCTGACGCGAGTACGGTAGAGAAAAAAGTTACTCTTGCACCGCGGAAGTTGCTGTTGACTGATAATTAACGTACAGGTAGAATAAATTTTAATTTAATTAATTACGTGTTTACTATTATGTTTTTTGTGTTAATTACTAACGTTGATATTTCCTTAAAAAATGTTAACTTTTATTTGTGTTCCGCTCAAGTTTTTACATTTTCTTTTATTAAGAAGAACCTACAACTAAATGAAAAGACGTATTCTCGTACGCAAACGGTATACTTTGTATTGGCTGCACATACGCACAATCACCAGTTAACGGTACATTTATCATTTCAAACTTTTTTCTAGTCGACGCTATGTGTACCGTATACAGATACACCATCTCCTCTTCAGCTTTTGCAGCTCAAAAGTGCTTATACACACTGCGAGGTCGAAATGTTTTGCGCTCGCGAGCAAGAGAGACCGTACAGTAATCGAAAAACGAGCCGGCTAATTTCGTTTTCACGGCCTCGCGCTTGTATTCGCGCACCTCTTTGCTCGGGTGTACATTATTGTACTGTAAGAGAACGATTTTAACCGGTGATTTTTTCAAATTAGAATTACAGAGTGAAGCAGAGATTATCGATATTTCAGATTGTGTTTACACGAAGTGGGTTTCCCCCTTTTTTTTGTAACGTTGGGTAATTGGAGTTTGAGCTGATTCGATCTTACGTAACAAGTAATTGGTATTTGATCAGTTTATGATGATTTACACAGCTGAAATGCGATTCTGATGTTATCAAGAACAATTTTTAAAGTGCACTCGGTAGGATAATGGAGAAAAAAATATAGCAGTAGAAAAGGTCAAGTATGGTAAGACGTGGCTGAACACCATTGTACTAAGTACTCAACTCGCCGCACTAGCGATAAATGTGGCAAATATATCTCGCGTATATAATATATTATTTACTGGTAATACAATCACACTGACAATTAAAGACTAAATTATACTGGTACATGTAACGACAGTATTGTTTTATGACGATAAAAAGTTTTGAAAAAACATCACTCATTCTGTCTACAAACAGAGTACAATTCACTTTTGCCAACACTAACACACGACGAGCAAGCGCACCATGACTCGATTCGCCAAACAACTGGAGCGAATTTACGCATCAAATGTATTTATGTGTAATTAATTTATGCACCCGGAGCCGATGCATATACACACGCGAGCAATTTCTCCCTTGCCTGTATATACACTCCACAGCCTAATAAATTTAATTACAACCAGAATCCTCCGTATATTACAGCTTGATTTCGATTGGTTCCATTCAAGTGCGTCGCAGCCCATTGCCTCGCCCCTGTACACGCGCGCATGCATACACGTATGACGTACAAGCACCACGTAATGGCGCGCTAACAGTTGCAATTATCGGGAGGCTCGCTTGGGAGCTCACGAGATCAAACTAAGGGTCATTAATGACTTCCATGACACCGGAAGCCCGCGTCCGCTTATAGAAATTGACAGCTAGTTCTCTCTCTCTCTCTCTGATTCTGCAATCGCAGTAACTCTGCTGCGTTTCATCGTCGATTTTCTCCTTTTTTTTCGCAAGAAATGATGGTTTTGTAACGTTTTTCAGTCTCTGTGTTTGTACTTGCTCATTTATGTAACGCTTCGCGTTAGGTCAAGCGTTTATATTAGAAAAGAATACCGAGGTCTTTGAGAGAAAAACATAATTTCAGGTGTAAGTATTAAGAAGCATAGCATCACGGGTAGCACTCACAGCTCCAAAATCATATATTCTTACGGCCATGTATACTCTACATAAATTTCAGCTGTAACAGAGCAACAGCAACTACAGTAGCACCGGAGCAGCTCAATCGTTTAGGGTATCAATTACGCCTGAGAGCACGTACACACCTCGTCATTCCTCGACCCCCGTCACGAGGATGTACCCCAGTGTGTATAACACACGCCCAACAGAGTCGTTTCGCTCGAGCGGCGAAACTTTACGCTCTCTTTCACGAGAGCCAGCTCGACAATAGGCCATAATGTATACAGAGCTTCACTGCGGCCGCTATTATTCCCCCCTTCCCGCGAAACTCATCCCGAGGAGGAGAAAATCGAATGGCTCGACCGATGTAAACGCAGTGGCGCTAACTCATCGTTATCGCTCGTGGCCGCCTCGTTATTTTTCCCGATGACGCTCCCATTTTTCCTACAGCGCTATACGTGCCGTTATGTATGTACTCCCAACGAACACGTATGCTTACACGCACACGGGAACATGCGGCCTGAGCTGTTGTATGCGACACCCCCGCAACGCGAGCATCGCCAAAAGCCGATGACGGTGGCTCCTGTCGTACGTTTGATCGGATACAGGGGGTACGCGTGTGCAATGTTTGGGTGAAAACGAATTCAATCCGCAGACGAGCTTTCGATGGGGAAAAAAACAAGCCAAGCTGATATTTTTTCGCGCGTGGACTAGTTGATGTTGTTTGGTTTGGGTCGGCTGATCTGCTGGATGGTGCGATGGTTGAACTTTATGGTTTAGAAGTTGTGTTTAAATCGATCGAACGTAAATCATTGGATTTTATACATTATGATCATTATCCAGCTGCTCGATTGTCTACAGTTAGTACACTATTGTGCCACTCGAAGGAAATATAACAACTCAAGTCTGCTCTATTTACGGGGACAAGTTATTTCTGTACCGTCGAAGGGCATAACTGAATTCTAAAAAAGAAAATAATATAAAAAGAAACAACGTAATTTTGCAATACATAGAGAGTCAACTCAGATTCACTATTTCAAAGGGGACAACTAAACTCGGTGATAAAGGTGGAGAAAATTTATATCTGCACTATGTTTCGAAGATTACTATATTTGTGACAAAAGGGGTTAACTGTGGGCAGTGTTGGAAAAAATGGACTATTGAGATTTGCATTATAAAATAGGTACCTCAACAGCTCAGTTCTGCAATATATGATAAGTAATTTTGAGGGTAGTTGGAGACATTGTCAGTAACAACTACATTCAACGTCTTCATTTAGAAGTCGAGTGATCTCTTTCCAAAAGATAGTTATTTCCTTTTTTTGTCGAGTCAGTAATTAAAACACAAAACCCATACTGAGTCAATTATATAAATAAATAAATAACTATTAATTATCTTCCAATTTGGTCCTACTGTAAAAGCGACAGTGATGGACGATCATATAGGTACACCTCACACGATGACGGTACACTAACTTTCGTGGTCCCAACACTCGAATCCACGGGCTCATCGAGTTGGGACACTTTAAAATATCCGGAAAGCAAAGCAAACTCCGATAAAAGCCGAGTGCCCCAGCCAGTATTAGGGAGCTAAAAGCCCGGCACGTAGTCAGCACACACGAGCAGGAGCATCAGAAAATTTGGCGGGTGCGATCTCTCGCGCCTCCTCCCCATAACGGCAAAGCGCAATGGCAACAGCTCGAGTATCAGAAATCCGGACACGTGACCAAGTGAAAAAGGGATAGGTTGGAGGGGGTT
Source organism: Copidosoma floridanum (assembly GCF_036245765.1). NCBI lineage: Eukaryota > Metazoa > Arthropoda > Insecta > Hymenoptera > Encyrtidae > Copidosoma > Copidosoma floridanum. The sequence goes on from NW_028321878.1 coordinate 8,712,115, forward strand.
TCACAGGCAACAGTTTCTCCCTCCTTGTTTACCCCCCCTGCCCCAATCTCGACTCGACAATATAACAATGCATGTATATACCATACAACCCCTGCTGTAGCTACTCCACGAACGCGAAACGTGTGCGCTAGGAGATAAATGCTCGGCTCGGCAGGGTGGCAGCGGTACATATATAGCCTCGTACGTGTCTGCCCGCATAGAAATGCCTCGGGATACACAGTAGGGAGGCGTGCGCATACACGTGTGCCGGCAGAAAGGGGAGGGGGTGGGAAGGGATGGGATATTATTCGCGTGTTCGTAGCCCCGGTGGTTAATTTCCAGTCAAATTTCATTACTTGACTGCGCCACCGCCACCACTGGAGATGGCTCATCCCACCCCCCCCCTTTCGACCCACCCACCTACCTAAATCCCAGTCTTTGCTTCCCCCTCGTGTGTGCATGTACACGTGTAGAGCTCGTGTATACGCGGCCATGTGTGTGTACAATACACGGAGCAGAAGCGGCAGAGACTGCAGCCAACCTCTCCCGAGAGATGGAGATGGGACATTATTGTTGCACAGTTGTCCCATTGTTGAGGCGTAAAATGGAAACGCGTTCGAGGGGGGTTATAACGTAACAGATGATAAAAGGAGGGACAGGGGGTAGTAGATGCGTGGGCACACGTAGGCGTCAAAAAGGGCGCACGAGATAGATATTATAAAGTGAGCTCTGGCTCTCGTTTCAAATCGTTTTTCACACCACACTCGGGGCTCCTTATTGCTACATTGATTGGGGACTGCAATGTAGCGTGCAGTCATTACCTCCCTGCTGTTCGTGTTTGTAAAGTGCTCTTGTATTAGTTTCTGCATGGACTAGTAAAACGATGATCTTCACCGTTTGATAAGTGTAGTAGTTGGAACTCTTGATATAGACATTTTCTTTTTTTTTTGTTTTTTTGTTTCACAACCTACAGTGTACGTGCCCACATTTAATAATAGGTGCAATAGGATCTGTTCCGCTTTTACGTGTACCAGCTAACAACGTCTTCATGTTTTTTCGCACTGAATATTTATTTATTGCTGAGCTTTTATCTTTCAGTGAATCCGAGTGAAACGTGAAAAATTTTCAATTAGCAAAACTCTAATAAAACATGTTATTAAAACGGAATACGCTTTCCGTTTGCAAATAATCAGTTTCACAAAAGTTTGCATAAGCTTACACACACACGCTCGGAGTGCAATCGTTTCCAAAAAGTTATTACTAACGACAGATGATTATACTCGCCGGTTGTTGCATTTTTCCAGTGTTGGCGGTATTAGATACGTATGGTTGTGTCGGCCGCTACCCAGAGTAGCTATTACATTCGCGAGCAGTTTTGCTTTACATAATTAGTACGAAGAAATATTAGCAACTCACGTCTGCGTTTCCTCGTACGGGGTTTGTAATTTGACGCCGGCAATGTTTCGAGTAATCAGTGGTCTGCGATCGTGCCAATTACGTAAACACGTGGCCGATAAAGTATAACGTTGTTTCTACATTGTAATATTTTTTTTTCTTTGTTTTGCCTATTTGCTAAATGGTGACGGAAGTACAGAAAAAAATAAATAAATAAATAAGAATGGCAAAATAGTTTTTCAAGATATTCTGTATTTATTCTACTTGTAAGCAAGACTCGAAAGATTTACACCATTTAAAATTTGATTTTATCAGCTAACAATGTCAAACCACTAATGTCATACAATGCTATCTCTCAGGCCAGTACGAATGGTCACAAGTCAAACTGGGTTAAAAGCTTATGCCATATGAATGCAAAAATACGAGAAAATAACAGAGTTCAAGTTAATGTCACGAGAATGACTTTTAAAAAAAATTTTACTATCTTTTCCTTGTCAACAAACATTTAACGTCTTCCAGACTGTTTGGCCAACTACGTATATTCATCATTTACATCCAAAAAATATATCATCAACTCCTTTTTCGAGCTTGTTTTTTTTTTTTTTTTTTTTTTTTTTTTTTTTTTTTTTTTTTTTTTTTTTGCTTTTTGTTAATCAAAACACACGAAGAACTTTAAACTCGAATTATCACTCGTTTAATTGTCTGTTTGCCAACAAACTTTCTTATCTCTGGGCGCTTTCGAGTCAACACAGCAAATCCTCTCTCCCTCGTCGGTTGGCCAGATGTCTTTCCCGAGTGACGAAACAGTGGATGTGACAGATGACAAAAAAAAAGATCCCGCACAAGTTCTCGTGTCGGAAAGTAGGTTATCTTACGTAAAGAAAGGGAGCAGCAGCTCCACTAAAATTCGAGCTAAAAGTCTCGTGGCTATCGGTATCGGTCGCTCGCCTGTTGGCTTACCAAAATTTTCCAGCTGCAGCTCTTCTGTTGGTACTTTATTATTATTTTTTTTTCAACTCCGTGTTTATTCAGCTGCTCGCAAATACGGGGAAATGGTTCGAGTTTACTATAGATAAGAAGGGTAATCAGCATAGTTTTCATCGATACTACAGCGTAGCTTTAGTACAGCGTTGCTCTATCGATTTGAATTCGTGTACCTACACTGACGATTGGCGGTAATTTTTAATACGCCTCTTTTGTTTGGTTAACACGAATTTCTGTTCTACCATTGCAAATATTGTCTCTCGAGAGCACACATAAAATACTCTATAGTGACGCCTCTATTTCCTCAAGATAATTGATGTCCAAATATTAGCCTGGTTTTTACATACATACGGTTAAAAAACTCTTTTGCGTAAGGAAAAATTCAATACTACGCATTTTCTGTAAGGTATTAAAATACGAATCAATGGGTGTTTGATGACTACTTGGTGTAAAAAAAACGCCGTGACATTCGCGTCAAATATACATTGGATCACTGTGTGCACTGCAATTCGTGTGAGTGAATCGAAACGACAAGGAGAAGAAAACAAAAAGTGTGAAAAACTGTTTGCGCCATTGATTATACGCGCAAAGATAGGCTTCGTCACGCGTGCCCATCGCATGTAACATCCATTAGAACAGCAAACAGCAACACATACACGCGGAAACAAAAAGAGAAAAAAAACAAGAGAAGAGTTTGAACGAAAAAAAAAAAAAATAAAGAGAATCAGAAGAAAAAACGTGTAGCTGGTGGAACACGTTTGGCCTGGTTGCTCATTCGAGCAAGAAAATAAAAAGAAAGGCAACAACGTTCAGAGCATAACAATTAGACGCGCGTATCATCGGCTATACGCGCCACAGGACATACGCGTAGACATACCCATACCTATGGTATATTATAATAGTTGATACAGGTACGTAACGCAGAGGCGGAACAAAGAAAAAGAGACACGTACACTGGAAAACCTAAACTTCACTCTTAGTTGTACGTGTAGCGCATGTGCAACTATGTGCTGCTGAATGCGTAAGGATACATGAATACATGCGAGCTATATACGTATGTGTACTTTTATGCACGTACATGCGCTTTTCTTGTACGTTGTAGCTACTGGCACACACAGACGTTATCTCGACATCTCTTTCGTGTCATTGTTTCTCTTGTTCGGTAGACTTTTTTTTCCTTTCTATTTGAGGTGTTTCGCGAGTGTTGTACTTACGTAGTTGGTTGTACATATTTTTTTGAGATAGAGAAGTGAGAGGGAAATTAGCAGAGTGGCACTGTTGTCGATGTTGAGTCGCGAGTTTTCGCGTTGGGTAAGCGATAATTGGCCAACCACGACGACGAAGCTGGTGGAAGAAGAGGGAGGGGCAATTATTTTCTAACGAGGAGAGATAATGCGAATGATTAGTAACATTAATTAAATCGGAATCGCGTGAAACCAGCAAATCGGCCTTTTTTTTTATTGGCTTACGTAAATGAGGTTGCGTGTGAAAAGCACACACGGTTACGATTAACATGGATCTATTGACGTTTACGTAAATATATATTTTGTAATCGCACAGGTGCAAGTTAGTTGTCTTATTAGTAAAGTGTATCTGGTGATTTATTGAGGTGAGAGAGAAGTGAAAAAATGAATCATGATTGGCGTTGATTTTTTCAACTGCAGGAAAAAACCCCAATGATGTTCTTGCAACTTTTTTGTAGTGTTTTATTTTTATAAAAAAAGAAAAAAAACTTGTAAACAAAAAAAAAATCTTCAGTGCAAGTAATAAATATCAATTCTCTATAATTGTAACAAATATCGATGTTGGAAATCGAAAAGTACTACCTGTATAAGAGCGTTAAATGTTCCCAATACCAAACGCTTGCTTGAACTTGACTTTTGCAATGAAAATAGAAAATATCCTAGAAGGTGGATTAATTATTAATGTACATTAATATGACTATCATACGATTTTTTTTTTTTTTTTTTTTTTAATGTATAAAAAGGGGTTCTCTTCAATTACTCTCGATTGCTTCCTTTCCACCCCTTACCCTTACTTCCTCCCAATTAGATATTCAACTAAAGTCACAAATTTTGTGCATGATACATTGCACACACCCACACGGTACGTATAGAAACTCTCTCGAGAGCCAGCCAGCAGCGAAAGAGGGTATACACCTCGATCCCTCGCTTTCTCTCTCTCTCTGGTCGCGGTTTATACCTGCCGGTGGGTAATAATTTAACTCGAGGTCGAATTAGACCGCGGCTGTGATTCGCACGTTCTCGCCTCTCTCGCTCTCTTCGCCGTAACGTATCCATGTAACGCCCAACTATATGTACACTGTTTACACTAGCCTCTTTCTCTTTCGTGCTTGTATGGTTTAATAGTTGCAGCCTGATCGCTTAGCCGCTGGCCTGCAAAATAAGTACCCGTCGTTTCGCTATAGTTATAGAAACCATTGCGCGCTTGAGGCGAAGGAATCAGTGTCTGTGTGTACCGGTAAGTGAGTATGTATATATACATGGCTTTTCTGCTGGCGCTGCTGTTTTTCAATTTCCCGAGAGTGCTGATGTAAACGTGTGTGTGTGTGTGTATACCCACCTACGCATATACATATAACGTGTAGCTACCTCTAGTTGTATACTTATATATACTCTACACGTAAGACGGCTAATTATATTACACGGGCTCTCGATTCATTTGTCTCTGGGCGTCAGGTTGAGTTCCTCGGCAAAAGAAAGAGATACATAGCGCACCGATTACTGGGTGTTCCAGTTGCCAAGCTTGTTTAGCCTAGTTTAACCTAGACGGCGGCGGTGGCCCCAAGCGTTACACTCGAGTGAACCAAAGTCGGATTAGCTGTGCCATGAGTGTATATGTGTTGCGTTTGTTCTGTTTTACGCTCTTCTTCTTATTCTTTTTCTTTGATTTTTTTTCTTTTTTCCCTGTAAATAGTAGGTATCTGATAAAGTGGTGATTATTGAACTGTTTTCGATGGCAGTGATACTTTGTTGATCTGCGGTAATCATTGACCTAAGCAACATTTGAAATCTCTTTGCGAGTGACAGCTTGGGATGATCAAACACCGGCACGGATTGATGTCATGTACGTTTCGCTCGCTATTATCGTCCACGTACATTATACCTATCCCTCTAGTTCATACCTTGACAACTGGTGCATCAAAACATCATATAGCACCCGGGACGCGTCTTTTGGCAAGCTCTCGCGGGCGTCTCTCGGAAATCAGCGCCGGCAAGCGAGTAGAGTGTCTAAATTTAAACGAAGCATTTTGTCGAAAGGCGTGCGCGCACCGAGACATCAAGTAACCGCTAAAACGCGCTAATTGTCCGGAAATACACGTACGTATGGGGAGTACGCACAAAAGTATTTTCGTCTCCGCGAGTCAGTTTCGCAAAACTGACTGTGCATGCGATACGACAATAACCCACATGTATATGTACATAAATGGGCTTTTGTAGCTTCCTTGTTGCAAAGAACGACATAATCCTCGTCTCATTGCGTAAGAAGCCATATTATAGCACAACTGCAGCTTGTGGTTCGCTATAACCGCATTTTTATGTGCCATTCTTTCTAAGCACTACCGACTCGTGCGCTCTATTTCTCATGCGTGTGCACGGTCATGTGTCTTTATTAAATTTTCCTCCAGAGTGGGTTTGTTCAATCTCCTATTTTCTTTGCTTCCATCGTCGACGATATTCACGGAACAAATGATATTCTGATGCCAAAAGCAAACGATAGAGATAACGTAAAATCTTCGATTACGAGTACAACGAGCTAACCGAGATAGTCGTTGCGCAATACCGCAGCAAGAGCCTAATGAGAACTAACCGTCTCTGTTTTAGTGCTGGCTTCGTTCCGCCGAGTCAATTGCCACTATTATTGACTGGTGTTTAGCGCACTAATCAATGATTCTCGTGGGCTTATATAACAGACGCATTAGTAAATACGAGAGATAGACCGAGGAAGCGATTGTCGGAATTACTTATCATCCGTATTTGCACCATCAAGTGGTATATCTTGAAGTATTGCGTAATCACCTTTTCTCACAAATTTCAAGTTAATCAAAAAAATCAACCAATACTATTTACTTATTTTTAAAGAAGCAACGCTTGTTCCGTGTCCATGTATAACGATTTATTTATAAGTGCAAAGCGAATGAAACAAGGTGTAAAAGGGCGATAAAAAACGCATACATGAAGTATTGATAGCCAGGTAAAAAGGAGCAAAGCCTCCAGGGGATGACGATCAAGCACTCGCTCGTCCCATTATTATGACAACTGTCGGCATAACAAACCACGATTCCTAATTAAACACATGGACAAGGGAGAAACGCTACTACTGCTGCCAATTAGCGAGTTATCAAAATATATATACGTGTCTCTGCAACGTGGTTCTCCCTATTTTGTGGTTCTCTTGCTTTGGTTGGCTCATTCCTGCACGCGCAAACGAGTAAACGTGAAAATTGGAATGTGTCGTGCGTTGTTGACGGAAAATGAAATTGCGTCGTGAAAATTCGCTCGCTAGTGAATACGCGTACGCGCGAAATGCGAGAGAACGAGAGTTAATATGTTCGTATTGTTTAGGTACTCGTGAAGCAAAAAGAGGACGATACAGAGAGGAAGAGGGAATGATAAATTAAATATTCGCGAGCTGACGTACAATATACACGTGGGCTTTAGTATGAGCGGCGTCATAACGATTGTGTTTTATGGGCAATGTGGAAATAACAATGCGAGGGATCTACTATGGCGCTCTCGTCATCACGAGTCTTTTTGAGGGCTGTTCTAGCGCGAGACGGATTAATCTACCGGTTAATTTTGGATGCTGGTGTCCTTTGTGGAGTCACGGGGTGGTGTGCACATATTATAATATTGAAAATGGGAAAGGGTGATGATTGCAAGGGCTTAATCAAGTGTTGAAAGGGATCGAAGTTTTACGAATGGGTTAATTTGTAACAATTTTTTTTATTTCAAGAAAATTATATGGAAAAAAGAACCGGGGACGGACGGTTTTTGCGGAGCTGCGGAAAAATTAATCCAGCTCCCTTTGTTGCACTCGACGAGGGATGGGGAACGCTAAGTTTAATTAAAACGCACTTTTGTTTTTGTTTTTTTTTTTCTTTCTCGCGTGGCTGATAAAAATTTTTTCATTTCGTCAAATCTACACCTGTCATTTTTAATCCGAAATTTTTCCCTTTGCCATCCACACTGTAATCCACTACTCTTTGTTACCGAAAGAATAATGAGAAAAGCGTTGGCCATGTAATCACAAAAAGGAAAATTCGTTTCAAGTTCTTTGATGAAGAATTTTTTTAATACCTGCTGCCACTACTCGTAGACAAATCTCAAATTCCAGTCTCAATGAGGTGAAATTACATAAAAGAATCTCAAGTCAATTAAAGTTTAAAAATCCCTCGTACAAGAACCACAAAGCGATAGATAACCATTATCGCTCTTCACAGCTTTTGGCACGTAAAAAGAGGCACGCAACATTAATATCACAGCAAAGGATAGCGTACATAAGAAAGTGATATTTCAGAACGACGGGGGATATAAAGATTTAAGCGTGGGGCAACGAAACGAGTCGTAAACTCGCGCCTGCCGTCCGATAGTAAATTTCGTGCTTTACGTTCGCGCACGGCTTCACTTTATACGTAGCCGAAGGAGGGGGGGAAGTCTATAGAGACGAAGAATCCGATACTTCTTCCTGGGACGATACTGTATACGTACTTTTTCTCTTCGTGGGCTGCCGATCGATGTTGGCGAGGGGGAGAAAAAAAGAGGAAGGAGTAAGTGTAAATTGTGATGGAGTTTTACTGAGCAATGACAAATTGACGAAACTTGAAAAAGCTGATGAATTGATCGCTGTGGCTTGAAATTGTTCATTTCAAAAAATCTGGTTTTATCAATGTTTACCGACGTATTAGGCGTATTGCTTATTTTATCAGAAACGTAGATTTTCACACGTTTTAACATGCAATCATACTTCCTTGAACGCATCCAATGTCTGAGTACTCGTATTTTATTTTAATGATGTAATTTTTTAAATTATAATATCCTAACTTACAATACAATTCCTCCCAAAATCATTTTTTTTTTTTTTTTTTTTTTTTTCTAATATCCTAATTTTTATGAAACTTTACCACCTTTTTTATAAATGTGTAATTCATACAAAGCTAATTAGTCCACCTTTTAATTGCACATGACAGATTTCAGCGAAACGAGTGCTTCAGGTTAAAAAAAGAAAATAAGAAAACGAACAGCAGAAAGGGTGTGGATAGTAAAACGAAGGACGAGATATAATGGATGGATAGATAGCATAGAAGAAAGAGACGGTATGGCGGGGAGCTGTATACCTACTACTGCAATAATGGAATCGAGATGGATGGTAATTGGCTCGAGAGACCGAGTTCGTAACCAAGTTGAGGTTCTTGCTCTCTCTCTCTCTCTCTCTCTCTCTCTTTTCCTCTCTTCCTGTTTTTTTCCTCACTGATGCGAAGACCTGGAAAAGAGAATATAGGAAGAGAGGAGGGGCAAAGAGAGATAGAGAGAAAGATGGACCGCACAGGAGTGCTGCTACCGCTCGGATAAATCAGTTTCTATAGGTGATCGAAGAGGAGTAATTAGGGCATGTGCTCGCAAGCAGATCCTTATACACCACTGCACGGTCTCTGAAATTTGAAAAAAAAATTTACTCCTTCGTGTTTACTACTCTCGACAGGGTTTCTATATTTTATTAATAACCGTGGGTATTTTCCCATCGCTTTTGCATCGTGTGTTTGTGTATAACGTATTAGTTCTCAAGTATTTACCAGTTTTATCCAAGGAAAACATTTTGTTGGTTTTCGTATAATTGTAAGCTTTACTTTACTGTTCATTAGTATTGACGAAATATTTATGTGTATGATATTAATAAAAACATTGTAAAAACACTATTTTTTTGTGTAACGATGTGGTGGGTAATTTTTTACTAGAATATATTAATGGACGTACATTATCATGAAATGTAAAAATAATTTTTATAAGATAATTATAGGTTTAAAGCAGTGTGAATAACTTTTTTGGTCGAGTGGCGTTGTGCATAGATAAAATTACAAAGTAAGCTGTCTGCACCGGGGACATTCAATTTCCATCAGGTGGCATTAGGCATATAAAATGCAAGGAAAAAAATTCGAAAAGCCGAGACACAGGCCAGGCGAGAAAAGCCCACAGATACCGAGCTTGGTACTAAAAAGTAAAAAGGAAGGAAGAAAAAAATGACAGACCCACCCTGCAGGGACGTTGAGATTAAAAGTATAATTTCGCTTTGGCACGCTCGAGCTGGCAGTCGGCGAGCAGCAGTAGCGACATAGACTTAAAACTTTTCAAAGTCCTTCCGACTCCTACCACCCTCTTCTTCTTTTTCCTTCTCTCGCACACGACACTTTTTTTTCCATCCCATCCCCCAAAAGAGTTCTCACTCTCTAGTAAAGTCGCGTATTCCCCTCTTCCCTCCAATAATCTCCGGGAGCCCTCGAGCCTTTTTCATCCTCTTTTCACGCGCGGCGACAGCGAATTTCACCCCCGCCCTACTGCAGCCAGAGCCCCCCGCCCCCTCTTTTTCCCAAAGGATCGATCGAGAGACTCTCCGGCTGTGTACTACATGGCACAGCTGTATATAAAGTACCTTTTCACGGGAAACCGAGGAGAGAGCGCGGAAAAAAAGTGGGGAGGGGGAGGGAGGCTTCACCTCGACTCCTATCCGTTTTACCCTCTTTTCAAGACGTTCGTTTCAACGACGACGAGGAGGAGGAGAACGAGGACCTCTATGCCGATTATTTTGCGCACGCCCTCGGGCCCTTTCTCTCTCTCTTTCTTTCCCCTTGGTTTGGCTCACTCGTCCCGGTCGATGCCTCCTTCTTTCGCGCGGATTACGCCGCTGAGCTTGAAAAATTCGAGGAACGCGCGCTCGCGCGGGCACGTTTTCGAGGCATTTGTCGGGGAAAAGAAGAATGCCCTCTCACTTCCTCCTCGGGAATTCAATTACGACTGTATTCGCCCGGAGGGCTTATTTTTGGTATACTTCGCGTTAATATCCTGACGTATTACCCCCCCGGTTTCTTCTAATGCTTTTTCTCCCCTCTTTCCTTTTTCCTTTCACCGGATCGCCCGGTCATTATTCACAATGGGAAATTAAATTGCGATGATCGCGTGTACGCATGAGCTCCGTTTTGATTTTAATAAGGGTTGATCGGGTCGGCAAAACAAGCGTGATTTATTCGGGATGGCATGTGGCGCTGTACCTGGGGATGCCATACATGATCGAACGGAAACACTTTGATGCGGTTGGATGGATTTTCCAAGAATGTGTAGATCCCTCTTGTGGAGCAAGTAGATTTGCATAAAGCCGGTAATGAACAGAAACGCATAGTTTGGATTATTTCTGGTGTAACATGGAGACTCGGTCATTATTTTCTGTTATTAACGCTCGAAAAGGAAATAAATGTGCACCACGTGCATAGCCGATTGTGGGGTTTCTTGGTGTATCTATCATTATTTTCTTCAAATGCGTAACTCATTAAAAAACGTACGAGTTTCTCAAGACCCTCAAATTTTTTGATCACGTGCAGTTTGGAAAAGATACACTTTTACATCGCTATTAACCATCAGTTTACGAGAAAAGATCAATTTAATTACCCCCAAGAAACTAAATAAACATCCAGCATTTACATAACTCCAAACAAATCACTGTAGAATTATCAACTCGGGAGTATCGTACCCTCAAATTTTGCAATCATAAGAAACCCAAAAATCCAAAGGGAGTTGCGTGCCCGATCAATTTACATTCCTTCGCTTTCATCGTAATAAATACTTACTTAACCGAAAGTCCTGGTCTTTGGCACTTGCTCGCGTGCGAACGCGAATCAAAATTACAGCCATAGCTGTCGTGCTGGCAGACCATTTTCTATGATATTAGGACGTCAAGGAGTTGAGAACACACGCACATGACTCATTGTTTTTCATCGACACGAAGTCGAAAGACGAAGAATTTCTCGAGACCTTCTTTTTATTCTCACGTATACCTTCCTCTTGTTCTTCCTCTCTTTGGCCGTAATTATGGAGTGTGTACCAATCCTAGGGGCAAAACCGTCTTGGATCGCAAATGAGTATTAATTGGAGAGACCAAGTCGGGGGTAAGGGAAGGGTGTGTCGACCGGGGCACGTATAAGTACATACGTACACACACGGCATGGCAAGGGCTCTTACATAATTCATGGACTGCTTATATACTCGACGGCACTTTGCATGCACGCACGAACGAAGCCATAACTGATGTTGCTCTGCACGCGACCAACCCCACAACATGGGGATTCATAAGATATTTATCGCCCTCTGTTTTCCTGCCAACGGAGGACGCATGGCGGGTTGGATGGAACCAACGATGACAATGTATGCTCGTTACTTTACTTTAGCTTTGTCGTTGTAACGGTGGTTGGTGTCATTAGTGGTTTTTTGGTAAAATTTGTAACTAATGGAAATTGCGGACAGCTGAGTTAAAATTTTTAAAAAGTTATTTTCTGTGTTTCAAGTTGTCAGAGATACGTCTAATAAAGATGGATTTGGATTATACACAAAAAAAATATGGATTGGGTGTCAAGAAAGACTGTTTCTATCGAGTTACAGTCATGTTTGTTGGCACTACTATTCTGAGACTTACCAGGTACATCTCGGAATTGCACTTTACATTCAATCATATTTACATGAAAAATATTCTTCAGCTTATCAATGATGTAATAATTAAAATCGATTTCAAAGAATAAGAGCAGCTAACCTTACAGCCCGCCAAACTATGATTATTCTGCGTGAAGAAAAAAAAGTCCTCCCTCATTGCCCACGCAAAAGAGCAGCAACACCATAAATAACTCTGTCATCGCGTGAAGACCAAAAGCAATGGGGGCACGGTGAGGAGAAAGCGCGAGGTAATCGATGAATGATTATCCAATCGCGGCTAATGCGGAAACTATCCGTTTAATTACGTTTAGCGAGGCCGGCAGAGCAAGCAACTCTCGTGTCAGACACGCTGCCACTATACCACCCCCAAGGCCCCACTCCATCCTCCACGCTCCAGCGCTTGCGCGTACCCTTCCTCGGCCGTAGCGGGAATTCAGCCGCGACTCTCTCTCTCTCTTTGCTTTTAACTGACGTAATCGAGTGTTCATTGCCACTCCATTGGTGGGAGCGAGAACGAAAAAGGAGGATCATCATCCTCACTCTCTGCTGCATCAGAAAAATACGTCTTGGTACGTGTAAGAGGATCAATTTCTCTTTCTCTACTTTTTTTTTTTTTTTTTTTTGCACCGTATCAATTTCCTTGCTTGTACATCAAACTTACTAGCTTAAGGTACCTCGCACTGAGCTCCCATCCGATCGGGAAGTGGACTGTTCATTGTGAGCACGTGATCTCATCCATCGGTTATTCGATCGACCTCATTCGTGACTGTCAGCGGGTTGTGGGGGAGTGATTTGCAGATTTGCCCTGTTTCGATGTTTGCCGAGTAAACCGTACGTTTCCAGTTGACTGTACGTTTTTTGATACACAAGACATACTTATAATGTATGTACACATGTGCACGGTAAATAAGGATGACTATATCGGAATGAAAAAAAGCAACACAGTTTTTGGGATAAAAAGGTCGCTTGCCTGTACAAATAAACTACTGGATGCCCTCGAGAAACGCTTATCCGCGAACAAGCGGTGGTTGCGTTTATCCAGGCGACGCTGCCTACCGTGGACACATGAAAGAGTATCGATGACACAGCTCCAAAAAGGTCGGGGTCCTCTTTCTCGCGCACGCCAGGTTTACAAAGAGTAGGGCCAAAAGAAGGAGGGGATAGTGAGGGTGGTGCTCAGGAGGCAGATGTGTACCGGGGAATTCTTATGTACATAAACACAAATGTATCCTCGCTCGGTCAATATTTGCCCGGCGGTTATCTTTTCTCGTTTCGCCTCTGTCTCTCTCTCTTCTGATATACGTCGATGCTCCGTATGTGCATAGGTACGTATACGTACGTGGGTATAGAAGGAAAGACGGGCGGGACAGGAAAGTAAACGTCGGTGTATACGCAACGCCGGCGCCGAGTTTGCATTTGCGTGTTTGCTCCGGCCAACTCAAATATTTCAATGTTGGGTCGAGTGTGTCCGCCCATCTCTCGTCTCCTACCTTCTTTGAGCGCGCGCGTGTGTATATGAGTAAATACGTGCACGCTTGCGTATGTGTGATGTATGTGTACAAGTGAGGGGGAGGACGCAATCAGGTGAAAGCTCTTCAGTGGCACTTATATCTACCCTGTATACGACCGGATCCACAAAGAGTCCTCCCCGTATCTAGGGCTATAAAATAATTTTTACTGAGACTAGCCTTTTTTTAACCCTGCACTTTAATGTTTTTTTAAGAATAATTTAGTTTGCACCTCTTTTTTTTTAAAGTGATTTTCAATTATAGACCAAGAGTATTTATATTTCCACGTACAAACTAAAAAAAAGGACGAATGATAACAGGGTGATGTAGCAAACAAGTATTTGTACTCGAGCTTGGAGCCAACCAAGAGGAGTGTGATTTTTCGTGGATCTTCTCAATTTGAGCCTCCAGTGCTAGTATCCATGTATCTCTCCGGCTACGGCTAACGTCTTCGCAGCTCAATCGACAGAGGGTAATCGCCCGTTATGTATCACCCCCTAGCTCCTCCGCCCCGTGTACACACACATGTGCGTTGATATAATGGCTTGGCAAGATACCTCCCCGATCATGTATTCTCCGGGCCCAAGTGGAATATGTATTAACGCGCGTGCTCGGCTTGTAATACCCTTGATGGATAATCCGCTTGTTGAGCGAATGGTGATCGATAGTTGGGTATGGGTATAATGGTTACTTGTATACGGTGGATGTAACTTTATTATATCAACGCAAGAACTTGGAGTACGGAATTTTCAGCGCATCTCGTAGATGTACGTGTTTTTTAAAAGAAGAGCCTTCGTAAGCTCCCACCGAGTAATAAGGGAACAGCCTGCGGAAACTGTAATTTTACATTTCTCGTGCCTATAGCGGGGGTGAAACAATGAGAGTGTACGTACACGGCAAGTACAAAAGCCCACGCACGTGCAAGGATGTAAAAAAGTGAAAAAAGCCCTCGATACTCGCGCCCGTCACGCCTGCCTCTAGCAAATAAATCCGCTTTCCGCGTCTCTGAAAACGAAAAAGAGGTGCGTAGGGGGAGAAAAAAAGAGCACCATCATTCAGTCGGCAGGCGAAAAACACGGCCCTTTTGTCTCGCTTCAGCCACGAAGGTGTATAACAGAGCTCGTACACTCGGTTAGGAGAATAAAAGGGGTACTATTGCTACTGCACGCGGAAATAAAAAGATGTGAAAAGCAGCGCAGCGAAAAAGCAAAGCGAAAGAGCAAGTTCTTGCAAAAAGGAACGAGAAGGCAAACGACTCGAGTTGCACAAACATCACGGGCTCGAGGAAAGAGGGACGTAGAAAAAAAAAGGGAGAGAGCGCGTAATTCCTTCATGGAAAATTCAAGGTTTTTCATTAGCGCCACCCGGCCGTGCTCTCTCTCTTTCACGTGTATTTTCTCTTACTCTCTTTGGTAGCAGTTTGCTCGTGGCTTATAAGCAAGAGGGAGGTGGCGCGGACAAAGGGGGCAGGAGGGCGAAAAACGTACAACCTTAACGCCCCGGCGGAAAACTTTGGGGGAAAATTCTCTGCGGAACAAGCGAGCTCGCGCCGCTGCATATTTCATATATTATTTTGCACCGCGGCTGCAGCAGCTTGTTTTCCCGGTCTCTGCCGCTGCACCCCTTCGCTCTTTCTCTGTTTTTTTTTTTTTTTTTCATCCTACGACCCCCTCACCCCGCGCTCTTTTTCAGAGCCAAAGGCTGGATGGTACAAGGTGCATACAGCAGCAGTGGAACAAAGAAGCGTCGTCGTCGGCGACGCGGTGCCTCCGGCGTTAATATTTTAAGCACACTTTGCTTCTTTCCAACCCTCTGTACGCTTCCCCCACGCCCTCCTTGCACCGCTAAAAGAGAGTCGTTCTTGATTCAAGCTGTGTATCAGTGGTAGTAGTAGCAGGTACAGAGTAGGGGGGAGGGGGAGGAAAGTGCGAGGAACTTTCTGATGGCTACAGGGGGAAGAGGGTGGTTTGCTCCAAAGGGAAGTGTGGGATGAATTTTGCAAGGCAAATTAAGTGCGCGGTTTTATACGTATATATACGTATACGGCAGTAGTGGCTTTCACACCGAGTTTGCCCGAGCTCGTGACTGGGCGTGGTGGACCCTCGTGCGCGTTATTTTCCGGGCCTGTGTGCGAGCGAGTGTTTACGAGAGGTGGGGAGAGGGGGGTACACTGCCTACCACGTATACTATATGTACGCTTCGATCATTACGCAGGCCACGCAAGGTAATACCGAGCTCGTTTTTTTTTTCCACCCCACCTACACACCTGCGTGTTTTCTTTTTAATGATCGATTTCTTCTTTCTCTCTCCCCCCACCGCCTATAGATACACTATCTGCCTGTGTTTGCACTTGTAGGCCGTAGGGACGGCTTAAGCCTCCCCGAGAAAAATACGAGTACAAATCTCAGACAGCGATATTATCGGCAGGGCCACCGAGAAAGAGATGGGTATCTCACGTTTCGCGCAACGTAAAGTGAAACGCTGATTTATAGTCCTGTAATAATCAACAGGTATACACCCGCGTATTTACATACATATATACCCGTTCGTTGGTAAGGAAATACTTCACGGCGCCCCGAACCTTATCCGATACCTACGTTATCGCCGAACTCGATCTTGATACGCTGCGCACTGCATGCGCATTAGAAGAAATTTTAAAGCTCGTTACTCTCTTCTATTTTTGTTTTATTTTTTTTTTTTTTTTCAGACCAAAATTGGATCGGTTGCTCTCATGGGACTTTATTTATGCCGTAAAACGAACGATGGGGCAGGGTGGGCTGGGACGACTCGTTAAAAGAAATTTATGGCGACGGGCTGCGTGTGCTCGCGCGGGCATATAATATCTGATTCTGCGCTTATGAATCGTCAACTTCGTATTTGATGGATTTGTAAGTGCGCGTGTACACGTGGGGTACACTGCGCCACTGGCCTCGTGCATCGGTACGAACGAACGTCCGATTAATCGTCAAGAAGTGTGATTTTTTACGGGTTCTAGCGATGAAAAAGTTTTTTTGTGTTTCTTTCTGGATATGATACTTTGTTTTCGTCGAGCCGTATAATATAGATCTGATGATACTTGAAATGGGTCGAATGAAAAGTAACATTTAGCTCTTGAAACTCTAACCTCCAGCCACACCAATGAGTTTCGAAACTTGTCGGGACAAAAGTGGTGGGTGCTCTGATTTCCACAAAACCGCCTACTGATTCTGGCGGCCTTGCGACGTTCACGATAATGCGTTTCCCTTTTTGAGGTAGACATAGTAGCTAAATAGTTAAAAAGATCCGCGGGGGTGAGAATAGGGATAGAGTGTCAGCGCTCCAAGGCCGTTCAACCCGTGACCCGTGACAGGGTATACCAGCCAAGCATTATAGCTGTTGTACCTGGGCGTTAAAACTATAGAAACAAAGCCTCTATACAGCCATAATATACATACGTACTTACCGACTAGGCTTGCAAGGCAACAGCAGATGCTATACTGTGCTTGAATTATTCAATTGAGTCTGACCGATAGTTTCCTCCTTATCTTTTTTTCCTTGCAGCAGAAATGAGAGAGCCGGAGAATCAAGCTGTTCTCTATAAAAAAAATATACGATAAGCTGTAATTTTACCGCATAAAGTAGCTACATATATAGTTGTTATATTTTTTAGTTTTTGGTTTACTGCAGTAATAATTTAAATAGATAAGATATTTAAAACTTATATATTATGTTTGATTCACTGACGTGAACTTGATATTTTATTTATCTAAACATTACGAGCAGGAGGATACATTTGAAATTTTTTTATATAGAGGTACCTATTTCTACGTCATTATAAAGGTTTTCTGTGCAATGAACAATCGATAGATTGAAAAATATAAAAGTGCAGTGGGAAAGCTTCCAGTTACCAAGTAATCTGAGGGCTAAGACATCAACTCCAGATTTTTTCAGCGTGCAGAATAATCCTACTGATCAATAACTTATTTTTACCATAATCAGGTGGGGAGAAGAAAACATACAACTTAGCAATTCACGAGGATTGGACAAAAATAATTATTAGATCCAATTATTTCATTATTTTTATTGATATTTTACATCAAAGATTAAATACATTGTTAATAAATTTATACTTCAGTTGAATTCGTTCGTTATGTTCCTAACGTTAAATCGTTGATTAATATGAGTACAATTTATAAAATTATTATCCACTTAAATATTCAAATTTTTACATAAAAAAGATATACACACAAAAAAAAATTTCCTTTCAAAGTGTTTGAAAATCCATAAAATGATTTTGCCCAAGTCTGATTACAGGTTCAAACGAGAATTTCACAGTGGTAATAATTTAGAGTTAATACAAATAATTTTTTGAAAGCATATAAGGATCATGCAGCCATGTAGTATTAGGTTTTTCTGTGACTATTATTATCATTACCGAAACCTGAAGCACATGATTAATTTTAAATTATCGTGTGCGTGCGAGTGTGTGTGTATGTTCCCATTTTGAATACAAATTTGGCCATTCAAGTGCAGAATAGTTTAAAAATTTTGTTTGCTTTACCGAACATTTGAACAAGAAGCACTCGTACCTTGATTCTATTTTTTTACAAATTTACCAACATATTGTTTTACGGTACTCGAAAGTTTTACTTTTTTTGTGATTTTACTGTCGTTGGAGAGCTTCTGATTTTCCGTAATAGCAACATCATTGATTTTGCCTTCGATCCAATCAGCAAAAAATGATAGCAGAATAAATACATCTTTGTCTGCAGTAGAGAGGCCAATCAACAGAATTTTGTCGTTATGTTTTTGAACCAATGGGAAGCCTGGCCGGCTTATCTATGAAACAAAAAAAATTTTTTTTATCGATCCTATTTAAGCTTTTGTAAAAAAAAACCGTACAGTATCATACTAACTTTGAAATTTTCTATGCTTTTGGTGCTTTTGATGCGGAATTGCGATTCATACAGTACGGTATATTTATTATTACTGTTCAAGCTCTTCTTATAAATCTTGCTGTGGATAATGTGAGTCTCAAAAAAATACAGACTCCTGCTGCCAAGGTAGGGCACGAAACTTTTTTTTTTTTTAATGACATTGTCATGGTACTTAGGTATAATAGCAAAACGTGAACATTCGTCACGTTTCATTTTATTTGTTAATTTGAGAATTGCTATATCATATTTTTGATTGGTGACGCCACTGAAAAGTGATTGAAATTTCGTGTCACTCTTTAAGTCATTATAAATCACATTAAACTGATTATAAAAATGTCTTACTTTATTGTGTAGTTTTCATGAATGATCGCATCACTGACTGCTGAAAACGGATCATCAGCAGTACAGCCCCACGGTTCTCTTAAATGAACTGAACGGCTACTTGAATTTTGAAGTACACAAGAGGCAGTGGTCACGACAAAGTTTTCTTCAATAAGTGAGCCACCACAAACACTAACTTGAGCTGTTCCCTCAATGTAGTTGGCAACGTATACGAAAAATGGAAACCAGCTCGATAGAGCGTCAAATTTTTCGGAAGCCGCAGCAACTTGTTCGAGAAAAAGTTTTAATTTCGTGAAATTGAAGTAAGCAGAAAATTACAAGCACTCACCTTGAATCAGAAAAAGTACCGCTAGAACTTTTAAAGCAACCATCTTGACGAAATAACGATGTAACAATATAGCTTCGCTTTTCCTAGCAACTCGGAGCACTCCAGGTGAATCTCGTGCTTCTGTAATTTTTAACTATCTCTACTCTGGTATATAACTACCTCTACTGTACAGGCTATGGTTGCTAACGTATATTCTCATGATTGGTCGATCACAGTCACGTGACCACATTATCAGTTACTTATTTCATCTATCCTCTATTCTCTATTTCGTATCAACGCCTTAAAAAAAAGAAATTAAACATCGAAGATCGAAATAGATTTTTAAAAGTCGTTGAGAAAAATAATTCTTTGAAATACAATATTTTTTGTAGTTTTTAATTTTTATTGCATTGGACAATGAGGTCAAGACTATCCAACCGACTTACTACTCTAGAAATAACTTAATAATTTATTTCAATAAAATAGCAGTGATGAAATGGTAGTTTTCAAATTTCGAGTCAAACACAATTGGGAATTTTTTATATTATGACTAGATAAGTGACAATAAAGTTTCATATATGACGAGATAGCAAAATTTCATAACGTCGAAATGCCATGTGCAAATAATAGATTCAGTGTGTATCTATACATACAATTTGTTTTAGTTGTTACCTTTCGTAGTTTATTTTTTTTATTAAAGCAGTAAATAAGGAATCCAGAACTTATATATTTCTGAAAAGATACACTCACTATTTCAAATACTAATATTAATTCTTAATTATCGATGCGTTCTCTTGTAACATATCGAAAGAATTCGTCTCTAACTATTTTTTGATACTTCGATGTCGACAACTATGCATCAGTGATTTTTTTTTAATAATTGAATTGTTTTATTAATAACTTTGGATACATAAATACAACCCTGTCCTATTTTATGATAAGAGTATACTGTTCCTCAATAATCCATTCAGATAAAACATTCCAAGAGAATTTCTGGTATTCAGAAACGTAAAAATACTATGTTTAGAATGCCTTTATAGTTCCTTATCTACTCGAGACGACATCCGAATCCAAAGAAAACATGTATTTGTGACCTTGGCATTTTTCGTATCTTCCATAATGCACATGTATACGATTTTACCGGAAACTCTAGGAAAGTGACAATTTTCACTTCCCAACCACTGGTTGGTCGAAATAAAAATCGATCGCAGAACAAAATAACAAAAGGGAAGCACTTGTAATCTATATCAATGCCAACATCCCCAACCCCTCGACTAAATAATCTGCCCAATACCATCATTAAACACAACTCCATCTTTCTTTCTTATATTTGACCGCTAAAATATTAAATCCATATTGCCTATCGGACGCTTCAGGCTTCCCCCTTTCCCGGCTTACTCCCCGTTTGTATTTCACAGACGGCAAACAATGTATTGCCTCTTCCCTGGGAAGTATACAGTTGGCCCTATTTGCTCTCCCTCGCGTTTTCTCTCCTATCCAACCCCCCAAGACTCGCATTAGTCGAAACGCGTATACGTACCAAGTATATACATACGAATAGGTGCGTGTGCAGTGTGCTCACACCAAAAGATAAAGGGAGACAGAGAAAATCGAGCGAATAAAGTTACACAGTCAGTACAGCCATAGCTGTTATGTTAGACTGTACGTATTGATACTATTGTGAGTCACGCTCGTGTCTGCATGTGTGCACCGCCTCTTCACGACAGATTAGTGTAAATTCAATACCATATACCCGGGGTATCGAGAGCGTCTACATCTCCCCTTTTACGATTCACCCCTAGTCCATGAGCACCGATGCGAGCATGTCCGTACCCCCTACAGATCGAGATTCCATTTAATCTTCTTTTCTCTCGGCAGCTCCCTTCCCGACACTTTCCTCCTATATTTTATCTCTTCTCACCACAGTCGGCCAATTAAGCTTGGGCACGCAAGTACTTTCGTCGTAAAATCGTGCAACGTCACCGTCTCCTTTTCTCACTCCCTCACTCTCTTTCTCGTACCCTTCAATAGATTCATCCGATTTCCTTCCAATACTTGGCACACGCACATGACCGATTGATCACATCTCGTTAGGGAAATCAGGGCCCAATCCCTTAGCCTTTTCCTTCTTCTTCAAACTCATCGTCGCAAATTTAGGCGTTTGCCTTTGTAATTTGAGTTTATTCTTCATACACTTTACTCGCTATTCAGATTTTTGACATCTTTTACATTGTGTTACCTCATGTGACGATCTTTTTGCAAAAAAAGCATTAAAATTCAGCTAACTTTGGTTGATTTTAATGACAATGTATTTGGTGGTTATAACACGTGTTTCGTTAATTTGAGCAACCGATGACCATCTTATGACTGTATGCATTACAATCATAAAGCTGTTACAGTTGTCACGAGCACATTCCAACTGTCAACAGCTCTCAAGTCGATTTAATTCAGAGCAGCTGTACCCTGTCCGTGCACGTGTCAATCACGCTGTATACAATACAATCGCATATTCCTCGACAAGTGTTTCGAGAAGCTCTTCTTGGAATATCGAGTGACTGTCGAAAACCATGCAATCGGGAATCTGTGGCAACGTAACTATACAGTTGGACTGTACGTTATACATATACATTAGTCGATTGTCATTTTCGTTTATACACATTGGTATCCCAAATGTAATATTCAAAACTATTGATTTAGCACACTTAATAATCATGTGCAATGTCACTGAAAAATTCATGTACACTCGTATGCAAGCTGTTGATTCTCAATCTTTCGTATAGATATATGTATCCATACGTAGTAAGATCTGTACAGCCATAATGTAATTAGAAGCCTGTATGATTATTGTTACATCGCTCTTCGCTATCTACGACCAGACCAAGTTATACATCTTTTTTTTTTCTTCAATATTATACGTTCATCGTAATACTCAGAAATCACGTATGCTTTGTTACACTCTTATATTAAGGTCTTTGTATTATTGTGATTCATATATCACCATATCCAATGTACATATGAAAATTCTTTTTTATATTCAAATCTATATTTTTTTTATCTAACATAGGCATTAAGTTACTTAAAAGATATTATTTATTGATCGAAAAAAAAAAAAAAAACAAACATTGTATTGAGTTATATGATTATATTTATTTTACATTCATTAAAAATAAAAAAGTTAATGATATTTTATAATTATGAGACAAATGCAATAACACTACTCTAAGAGATAAATTTAAACTAGTTGTATAACTGAAAAATTTTTTAACTTATGATTCTGTTTTACGAATGGAAAAATTTTTACATCAAATGCGAGATTAAATGAGTTTCACTGATTAAGTATGCCAGATAAAGAGTTTTTTAATAGAAATGAACACACGAACAAATTATAGGAAAAAATTTATTTGTAGAGTCATTTCGAAGTATCGGATATTTTCAGTCCTACTTTTTTTTACATTTTCATTGTTATCTATTCGAGTTTGGCCTTCATTTGAATAATTGTTTCATCATTAAAAAGTATATAGAAAAAACAATAAATTTCAAGTTAACAATTTACGCCATTACGAAATAATTAAGGTCGTAATTCCCTATCTTCCACGTCGCACGAGAGCAACAAAGCCCGAGTGTACATATATTAATGTACTTACACATGCGGACAGATGAAACGCCTGTAGCTTTCTCGTCGTCTTGTTTTTTTTTCTTTACGCTCTCTTACCCTCTCTCGCTCTTGCTCCAGCCATCAAAATGCGAGTGCACCACCGTAAATATCGCGAAAGAAAAAAGAGAAATACAGATACGAAAAACGCCCATGACGTGGGCAAGGATATGTTGTGAGAAAAAAAAAAAAAAAAAAAAAAAGAAGCAAGAAGAGGAAAAAAGTTGGGGCTCCTCTCGCTCCGCAGAGTAGCGAAACGGAGAAGCGAAGGGAGGAGCAAACCCAAGAGAGCGAGCGGAGCTTCTCGTTAGCGTTTGACAATTTTACGGACCGCCACCACCGCAAGCTCGCTTTTTGCTCCTTCCCTACCTCCCCCTCCCCCGGACTTTTTCTCCACCACCGCTGCCACTGTTGCTGCCACACACCACCACTGCCGCGTCGTATTTCATTCTCGCCAGCTCTCCACCCCCCGAACCGCGAAAGAGAGACAGCGAGAGAGCCGCAAGCACGCGTGCAATGTGTGTACATACGTCGCAGGAGAAGCAGCAGCCCGAGCTAAAAAGCAGCGCGAATTTTTCAAAGGCCCCTGCACACCGGTGCAAGCGTTGAAAGCGCACGCGCAAGCTCTCCACCAGTAATATTTCAGCCACGGGCGTATTTCTCATATGCAACGCGAGCTGTTGTGAAAGGAGGGGTTCAGGGAAAAAAAGGCATACACAACGGTGGGTGGGGAAGAAAAAGAGAGCGCGGGGTTTTTCACAGCGGACCCGGGACTCTATAAACATACACCCACACAATCCACCCTCCGACTCTTACGGTTTTCTCGCTTTTCGTGCAAAAATATCGCATGTATATAACCCACCCCTACGGCTGAATTCGTGCATTCGAAGCTATGAAAGCCACATGCGCCGGGTTTGCATATGCAGCGACGCAAAATGGACGTATGTATGTAGTAAGCTTCAGGCTTGGCCCTTTTCAATCGCTGATTTGAAATGCTGCCACGGCAGCGGCGTTCGGGTTTTTTTGTTTCCCCATATGATAGCGCCCTATCGTTCTCGGCTTTTTTCTTTCTCTTTCTCGAGCTTTCGTTTTGGTACATTTTCTTTTTTTTTTTTTTTTTTTTTTTTTTTGTTCATAATACGCTGCAACAGCAGGTCTGGATTTATTATTATTATTCTTTTTTTTCCATTCGATGCACGATAAATTTTTCCTGTTTGTGCATTAAGGTATTTCGAGGCTTAAGTCTCATATTTGGCAATGGAAGGGTCGATGCCATTCAGCGAATATTCGGTCGAGTGAGTTCTGACTTTTAATTGGGGGTGCACGAAACACGATCGCTTTTGAACGCACGAAAATGAATACGGATCGAGGATAAGCCTTTGCTCCTACCCTTTTTTTTCATCCAGCCGTCATTACTACCCCATGCAGCGTACTCTGTGAATGGACGAAAAATCCGCGAGTTCGGCTTTCACATTGGGAGTAAGCAATACACTTTTTCAGACAATGACTTTTTTTTTTTTTCTAATTCCATCAATGGAATTTCTTTAACTTAATGCAACTAGAAGCAAACTCGGAATTTTTATTATTACGTACGACCGAAATAATTGTTAATCTCGAAAAATTACAAAAATTCGTAGTCACTGTTCACGCGTTCGACTGAGACGTGAGATTTTATTTCCCTCCAACCATGAGGTACAAGAGCGGGAGCGTGCAAAAGTGTCATAATGCGAATGGCCTCCACTTGGCAGTCTGCTCGTCATCATCGTCGTCGACACGAGGCCAAAGTCACTGCGCCGCAGACACGCTATTCACGCCTAGCCTCCTTTGATCTTTGCTGTATACGCAGCCTCTACATGCCATCGTTGCATCTGTCAGTGTATTCAGTAGAATCTGCGAGCTTTCCTCTCTCTTCACGTGTACGTGAAAATGTATTTGTGGGTGTTTTGATTTTTTTTTTTTTCTTCGCCAGAGACTACGTGGGAAGTCGTAATCAGACGCTCGAACTTGCAAGCTCGATTGCGTAATCCAGGATGACTGGAGTAGTAGAGCCTCTAGTTATATTGACACGCAAAATCTTTTATTTGCTCTATGATTAGTTTTCCAAAGAGAATGAGAGATCTTGGTAATTCATTTATTCATAAACAATTTTTTTTAAGAGCAAATTAACGTTGAACGTGCAAAGCAAGATTATTTTTTACTCCAACGATCAAAGCTAGCAAGTACGAGGTTAATCATTCAGGAGAGCGATGCATGAATTAAAAATGCAAATCAGAGCACGCACTTGTTACGTTCGAGATCAAAGACTGGCGTGGCTTGTTATCTCAAAATCTGCGTTTCGTAACTACGAAGCTTGGCTTGTAAGGCCCTACTACTCAAAAAGTGAATGCAATTTTCGTCTTTACGCAAAAAAAAGTGCTCCCTACTTTGCTCCATTAGTAGTACGCAAAACTTCCCAATCACACGTACTTCGCACTTTGTTCTTCACAAGACTTTTCTCCTTGTAATGTATGCGTGCGCGCGTTTTTGTAACCCTCGAGTCCGTATACACCCACTTACCACACCTCCTGTGCGCTTTAATGTACGTGCTCAAACGAGAGTACACGCACGCACACGCATGCAAGTTGCGAGGGTGCGACACTCTCGTAGTGTCGGATATAACGCGGTCGGGCGCGACACACTTGGTGTGTACGCGTCTTCGAGGGAGAGAGAGAGGGGGGGAAGAGGGAGAGGCGCAGAACGGCACTTGCCTCGTCACCCGAGCAACGTGAGTACACAGACCGAGGGAGCTGGCAGAGGTGGTGCTCCTAGGCACTCGTACCTATTCGCATACTCGCACACTGCAGCCGCTCTGTGCTCAGGGTTGAAGTGGGCGCACGAGAGCGTAACTCACCCCCCGCCCCCTACCTCTCGCTCTTCATAGGGACATAAGTGTGTACGCGCAGTATATCTCTCTGACGCGATGATGTCTGTATATGCAGAGTACGCCTGCGAATTAATAATGGCACGCTGGCGCCCGTCCAAGGTGACGGAGGGGGGAGGGGATTTCTTGATGCGCGAAAGCTCGCTTCACTCCTGAGGGGTGAACGAAAGGGGGAGGTGCACTTCAGAGGACTGAAGCTCGAGGCTCGTTTCGAGAGCTTCTTTTTTTCCTAAATTTCTTACTTCATTCTTGACTAACTTTTTTTTTTACTTTTTCAAACGTGCGTGCACTTTCGACGATCCACATTACCCACGATGGGTGCAAGCTCGTTGGGACATTTTGGGATGATTTTTTATTTCTATGAGTACAAGGGCCTCTTATTCATTGAACTGTATTTGATAGTTCTGAATACATAGTAACTGCTTCCGAAGTTCTTAGAAGCTATCAAAATAATAGTGGCACCGTACCCATAGTTTAATTAAAAAAATTTTTTTTTATTCTGTACTCTTGTATTAAAAAAATTTATCTTTACAAAGCTCATAAAATTTGTCTGGTCGTGATTATAGTATCGTGTAATTTACAATCAGTGCAACAACTCAAGCCAAGTACTACTAAAAACTGCAACATTAAATTCTTGAAAAAAATGTGTAAAACGGGTGAATCTTATCTGTACTATACTGTTATGATTTAGAGTGAAAAAGTCAGACGATAAATAAGAGTTGGGCAAACAAAGGATATTTATTCAGTTACACGACTCGGAGGGGGGGGGGAATATAGAAAACGACAGAGGAGCACCGTGAAATCCTATAAGCGTAAATTAGAGTCTGTTGCTGGAGCCAGAGGTGTGGGGTCAAATCATCATCGCGTGCGGAACAAAGCCGAGCGCACATTCGTACAAGTACGTATATGTATATATATACCGGGGGGGGTTGGAAGAACGACGGACGTAAACCGTAATATTATACGTACGCTCAACCCTCGAGACTAAATTCATCGCTTTCCATGCCCTCCGGGGAGCTTTAGTAGGCATCACCGCCACACGCTGTGCGCTCGTTTCCGTTGTGTGCTGTATGACGAAAATCGGAGAGTTGGGGATCAAATTCATTTGAATCTTCCACCCCCCTACTCTATGTATTTCTCCCTCTCTTGTACGCACTAACGCAAAAACATATACACAGAAAAAACTGGGGGAGCACAACGATGGCTATCACCATTTATTGCCAATTTGCTAAATGAAACGTGAGCTCCCCTTCGCTCTCCCCCCCCTCTTTTTTTTGCTCTCGTTCACCCCTGTTTCTCGTGCTGCTGCTTATACGAGCGATTATTGCCAGCTAGCCACAATGTGCCCACGATACGAGCACCGACTGCAAACTTGGTCGGTCGGTCGTTTTTTTCCGGGGGTGGGAGGAGGAGGAATGTTATCCGAGGAATTTTATACGAGCTCCCTCGAGCTCGATTTAATTATGTGTATGGGGCACTGGATTTGGCTCGCAAGCCCGGCTCTGCAGATTGCATTTATTTCGAGAGCAATGTTACGGAAAATATAATGAGCTTGCGGTATCGTTTTCGGATACATTTAGGAGACCTGTCGATGTGTATGATACTCAATACGGAACATGATTGAAAAAAAAAAACGCATATTGTTTAACTGATGTGTATTATATTGATTGACTCGACAAAACAATTTAAGAAAGTATGCCTGGCTTGTGGGTCAATAAAATTACTCGTACACAATAACCTTCAATTATTCAATATGGCCACCACCAAAACACTTAAAAAATCTTTACTGGAGTTCTGCTAATAGTTAAATTTGAATCGTTTGAACAATTAGAAACGAAAATATATTACGAAACTAATGAGAAAAAAAAAAGGAAATTAAATCATTGGACATTTTTCGCCCTCGAAATAAGAACACCATTATTTTTTGTGCATCCACTCTACTGTACGAATTATTCTACAGCCGTAACTCATCGTAAACATGTAAATCAATGAGAAATCACGACGAGAGTTACATAGGGAGGGAGATAAGGCGGTAATTAAGGGAGGCGATCGCTCGGCGCTGAGCTCGGGAGAGCCGAGCATGTAACCAGAGGAAAGTGCATTTGCATCGAATGGGCGCTCTGCGGTTGCAAAACTGCACGAGATGGAGAATGGAAGGACCATTGTGTTCAACTGCAGGGGAGCAAATTAGAGATATCAATGACCAGCTAGCTGCTGCGTATGACCCTCTCTCCCATTCTCTTCCTGCTCGAGCTTTCCAATCAATCATCAGATTCGTTGCTCATTACTAAAACAATTGAAGGTTACAATGAGATGTGGCTTACGAGATTTTCTCCCCTCTCTCTCACTTTGGGGGGCGCAGTAGAGCGTGTGATCTGTCGTTTTCCGGCTCTCCTCGCAGCCCCTTTCGGTACAGTTGGAGCACTCCTGAACTAATCCCCGGACCAGGACAGATGCCCTGTTTTCATTTGCGGGTATGTGCTGAAAGTTTCAGTATTTCAGTGGTGGGACCAACAACTAATGTCGACTTGAACTGCGTGTTGTTAAAAATTTCATGGTTTGCTCGTGCAGTGATCGCGTTTCAAAGGCAATTCTTTTGCTTTTTGCGTAAAAAACCGCGAGTCAAAAGTGGTTGTAAAGCTCTTCATGACCGGAGAGTCCTCGTAAAAATGCGGTACACTGTCGCACTTTTTAATACACCCGTGAAGGACGCAATGAAAAAAAAAAAAAAAAAAGAGGCAGCGAAAAGAGTGCCGATACGGCGAGCAAAAGAATCCCGTAAAATGGAAAAATCGTCGTAAAGCGAGAGCTCGCTTTTATTAAAGATTGAGTCTCGGCTTTTTAAAGTGTACTCGGAAACCAGAGGAAGAGAGAGGGAGGAACGATTTCGTAATGACCGCCCGTCTCTGGCGAAAGAGAAATGAAAATAAAAAAAAAATGTGACACGTGGATGAAAACGGGAAATAAAAGACACGGCGGAGCAAAGGCTTTGGACAGCCATCCAGTGGTCACGTATATAAAAGACCGAGGGGGGGAGGGGGTGAAGGAAATAAGAAAGGAGAAACGGCTTGCCGCTATTCTCGGTACTTAAAAGGAGCGTAAACAAGCAAACAACCTCGAATACAAGACTCTCCGCTGGAAGATTGGTACAAAGAGCAAAAGGGGGAGGCGCAGCGGGTAGTACAGCGACAGTAAGCAAAGATCCTTCTCACTCTCCCTCTCCCCTTATCCCACCTTCGATGGAGTAGTCTAGGATGACGCGGGAAAAATCCAAGGCTCCTTTACTTCGTATCACCACAAACTCTCGTGCATACCTGCACCCGCAAGCACACAAATAACCCACACACATACACACTTTACGTGTAAATGGCAGGTACGTTAAATAAACGAAAGTACAGACGAGGAAAGAGCAGCAACAGCAGCAGTAGCAGCATCATCAAAGGGGGAGAAAGTATGAGAAGAGGGGGAGATAATAAAAAGATTTATTCGGCTTTTATCCGGGAGTTATTCAGCTCTTTTCATCCACCCAGAGGTCTTTTCTTTTCTTCTTCTTTTTTTTTCTTTTTTTTTTTTTTTTTTTTCGTCCCCCTCTTCCCTTTTTATATGGAAGTCTCTCTTTCTCTCATTTGCTGACTACGCAGCAGTGGTACAGTTCTCGTGGAAGGTGGAAAGAGGCAGGTATAGGCAAGCCACATTGCTCGCGCTCCATCTCTTGCTTAGTAGCAGCGGTGTGTATGTAGGTACGGAGACCGAGGGAGAAGGACCAAGAAGAGAAAAGAAGTAGGAGGAGGAGGAGGATTTCGTACGGACGAGAGAACTCCTGATTAAAATATACGAGGGAAAGAAGGGAGGAAGAGAAAGATCGTGGGCGCCTTGTGCAGATTTCTTATATGGAAGTCTTCTCGGGTGCCGAGCGGGTATTCGAAGAATCCGAAATGAGACGCCGACCGTACGGAGAGAGAAGTAAAGGGAAGATGTATACGTATATAGTTTGCAAGCAGGCACGGCTATCCGTAGGGATATTGTAATGCTGAAATAACGATTGCGGGGATATTGGGTATCGCGTGTACTATCCCCTATCTATTGTACATGTATATACTCGACCCGACGACTGTGTGTGTCGAATTTTTCGTCGAAAATGATTGAGGGATCGATAATTCGGATAGTTGAAGGGAGAGAGCGGATGGGGGATTGAAAGGGGCTCTCGTCACGTTTGAATTATGCGATTGGATTCATCCCTTTTCTCAATAAGATCGGCTCTCCCCTGCTTCCTCTCCCTCCACTGCTCCCTTCCCCTTTTTTCAGCCAACAGAGTCCCGCTAATTGCTTTTCCAAATCCAGCCAGATGGCATTTCTCTATCTTATTTTCTTTTGGTCCTTGTTTTTTCTACGTACCAAACGTCGACTTGACCTTCGTCTGTGTAACGTGCGTGTGAGTATGACGTAAAAATACGCGAGACGGTGAGAATCGGTGTTTACACGCTCGAGTGAATTTGATTGCAGCTTTCCTACCTTCCTTTCTACCTCGATATTTCTCTCTTTCCTGCGATATCGCGGAAATAAATATTTATCGAAGAATAATGATGCTGTATTTTACAGTTGTTTTTTTCCCCCTCCACCTTGTTATTTTATTGCTCGATCAACCGTAAACTGTTTTAACTCAGCAATGGAAACTCGATCAAAGGTTGGTGAGCTTTACAATTTCGACGATTATAGTTACGAATACAAAATTCTGCAATAATTAAAAATAAATATCATTCGCCAATTTTGCAAATGATTAAATTTAATTTCTTTTTTATTTTAATATTTGTTTTGATCTTGTTAATTTATATATGTCACAATAAGTCATGACTTATTTGAAGACTTACACAAATAAGTTTAATGAACAATGTAATGCTGTGATTCTAATTTGTTAGTTCTTTGTATTTAACTTGCTTATGTGCAAATCAACAAATAAATAATAGTTAAATGATTGTACTTCCGGAATACAAATTTTAAAAAGTGGTAAACATGAGCTGTTTTTACGTTCACTGTGAATTGAAAATCATAAACACTCAACTTATTTAAAAATGCATTAAAAATTTTCGGATTATTGTATAAGATAACTCAAAAGTGGTATTTCTTGTACTTTCGATGTTAAAAGTCACGTCAATAGTAGTACCGGTAGGAATTGTAAAATTTAAAAAACGATAGACAACAACGTCAGTTATTGTCTACTGATCAAGGTTGAAATTATTCCTATGAGAAAATACAGTTACTGATAAACTTTTTTACGTATAAGTGTGCCAACCCGCTCAAGATCTCCTCCCCCACACCTCCTAATCGAGGTGTAACCTGCAAAGTATAAAATTACTCAATCGAGTGAATAATGGGGGTGGTAAACATCAATATACTTCCCCTGGCTACCTGACCGTTCACCCTTTTCTCACCTTCTCCTTCGGTGTGTGTGTATTGGCTAGTTGGTTGGTTAATTGGGGAAGGAGAGCCCGATACGCGATATCAAGCGCGCGTTAATAACAGATATCGCTCAGCTAAGCGCTCGTCACTTAGATGGGCGTCGTAAATATGGTATAACGAAATCCTTATTTTCTCTTACTTAAATACAGATGAAAAATAGTTTTTTTTTTATAGTGATAATGATTATTGCAGGTTATATAATCCTACGGTAATTAATAAAAATTTAAGATGCTGTTGTTAATAAGCATTAATAAGTTAATCTAGCTCTAATTTGATGATAATTATTCATAATTGAGTAAAGCAATTTCTGGGCTGTAATCGAATTTCAAGAAACTATTACACCCCTAATAAATAAATGCCATATTGGCCTCGATTTGATTCGCGAGAATGTAAATTAACTTATACTTCGTGGCAATATTCCCCGGGCATTCATGTATAAATCTACAAATTGTCAAGAAATATTAATGTTAGTTTCAATAACAGCATGGCAATTGGACTTGTCACGATTAGGCGGTGGGGGAGAGAAAGAAGCTTGTGCATAGTTAAAAGTATTTCTGTTGATTTATTTCATTATTTTTAAAAGTTTAATAGTTTTTAATGATTTTAATGGTTTGTAACTATAGGCTGTACGTATTGATTGCGTATATTTAAAATACCAACCTCACAGGATAATGGGATTTTACGAATAATTTCTTCATTTTCAATAATTCGCAAATACTTATTTCCTTTAACGCTACATATTTTTTAGGTTTTCTCAAAGTTCCTACACAACGAAGCTATTCAATCATCAGTGTTGATTTCAGTGCTCAAAATATGTATTTGCGTTCTCAAATTTGTGACCCCATCACCCTATACTACCTTTGAAACGTATACTAAAATGTAATGAAAAATTTTGACTACAGCTATTTCCTCTGTACGTCCCTCCAACTAATCTCATTTTTCAACAGAATGTTGTACAAAGCCAGCTCTTTCATTATTACGTCAAATTTTACAAAACAACAGCGCAAGCATCACTTTAACGAAGGGCGTTTAAGAAGTTGTCGAATTCTCTCTAAAAAAAAAAAAAAAAAAAAAAAAAAAAAATAACCTAAACTTCGAGTCTCTTTCGCTCTCTCGTCATTGACTTTGTCGGTCGTTTCACATATTTATCACGTGGCGTACTATCAAGAAGCCAAGGCTCTCCACAGGCAAGGACTCTCTGCTACACACTACAAGTGTGTAGATCCAGTGGCAGCAGTAGTGGCACCGCAGAGCCCCAGCAGCAGCAGTGCAATTACCGAGCGCTGTGCTTAATTTGTTTGAAGTACGCAGGGGTACTCTACTCGGTACTCTACGCCTCTCCCTCATTCTCTCTCCATGCATTGCATTCAGCCCCCTTGTGCCACTGCAGCAGCAGCAAGGTGTTAATGGCGCTCGTCCTTTGCGCGTGTAGTGTGCGTTAGTGTGTACCATGTGTGCACCCCAAGCAGCACAACAACCCCTCTGGCATCGCACATACACACAAACACACACATGGGCAACCAACAAGCACAATAAGCACGTCTTTACGCGTATGGAGCGCGTGACGCACTGCTGCACCCTCTCCTTCGCGCGCGTAAATTATGCAAAGATCGTCTGGCAGCCGAGAATACCAAGCGGAGCAAGAACTTTTTTCCTCCTCGCTTCCTCGTCTGTTTTTTTTTCCCCTCTTTATTTTTATTTTCAATGCCTCCTCTCGCCCGCGCGCTCATGTATCCTGATGCTGCACGCAAGTCCCTTGAGGCGTTTTAATGGAATTTTTTTTTTTTTTTTTTTTCATCACCACCACAACCATCGCCTTTGTCGTGGTTGTTGGCAGAGGAAACCCCTCGCTTCCCCTCCGTAATTAATCAAATCTTGTTACGATTTTTTTACGAGGCCTCGCACGCAGCTCTAATGAGGCGCGTGCATGCAAAAGAAAAGACGTTGCGTGAGGGCGTTTCTTTTTTTCCTTTTTTTTTTTCTCCTTTTCTTCACTCCTTGCCCTCTCACTTCGGCTCCCTCATTAATCACTGTTTAAAAAAGTTATAATTTCGAATGAACCGTACGCTGGGGAAAAGTTTGCTAATGTTTCGCGGTGTATTATTAATCTCGTCTTGTCGGTGAAAATTATTTTCATGGTAATTCGATGAAAAAATTATCACCAGACTCATCAAAGCGTCTTGAGAAGTATTTTTGCCTAAAATTATTTAGTCACTGATAAATGTTTGAAAAAAAATTGGTCCGAACTGAAATAAAGCTTTCAATTATCGTGATATTCTCGTTTTCAGGCTAATTTGCGATTTCACTTAAATTTTTTTATGAATTTTTCAAAGTATAAAATTTTTTCCCCTGTCCCGGAAAATAACAAAACAAAAGTGTTCAGCCAAATACAGAGGGTTAAAAGACGACGTAATTATTACAAGTAGTAAATGTGCCATCATCAACGAGTCAATCAATCAACACCACCGGCAGTATGAGTGTACAACAGCACCGTACCTGTCATACTCTCCATAACCACGAAAAATTTCAAGAGCATATCACCAACTCGAGTTTTAATTCATAAAAGCCGAAGCGTCGAATTAAGCAGCTAATCAAATATCGTCGGAACTTGCAAATCTCCCCTCCCCCCCACCCTGTGTACAGCCGAGCGTTCCTCATCAGCTGGGTGTGCTCGCCCCGTGGAAATTTACATCGGTAACGCGGTCGTGGCCGCAAAATCTAAATATTCCATCCTCGCTCTCGACGCTAATCCCCCGAAATTCACTGGTGTGCTTCCCAACTCTCGCTTCGCTCCTCCCCCCGTCCCTCATCCACCCTCGTAACACGATTCAAAACATCTAGATTCGATCAAGGGGGGGAGGGGCGGCAGAGAGTTAACTCCCGAAACCCGTGTGTACGCATACAAATACATAGACGGAACAACAAACAGACGGGCTGTAGCGTCTAGTGTGTGAGTGTGTGTGTGTGTGTACGTACACGCGAGACGCAGCTCGAATTTTCATGGGGCTCGATGGGGGTTGTATCGTGAGGGGGGGGAGACGGGGGAGGAGGTAGGAAATCGCCGAGACGTCTTCCCCATCCGCAAACCCAAGTAAATACACGTACACCCGTACACTCGCAGTTGGGTGAAGAAGGAGCCAAAGGAGGAAACTAACTTGGCTCGGCACACTCTATCGCACACCCTCCCTCGTGACTACTTTCGCCCTACCGAGACTTTACGAGTTACAAGTTGCTGCTACCGAGTAAAGAGCTTCTTCTTCGCCTCCATCTCCTCCTTTTGCGAGTCTCGTAACTGCCATACACCCAAAGCGAATAAGTTTGTGTGACGGTAATACCTAAGTGCGTGTGTGTACGTGCAGGTACAGCACGTAGTTTCGCGAAGCTTAGTGTGCTGTTGCTCTCTTCTTCATCTCGGAAAGCGAGGAGGAAGAGAGAGAGAAAAGTGCACGACGTGAGCTGCAAGAAAGCGAGGAATCCGCTTCGTGGCCCGTCACTGGCAATTTATTTATTACGCGCCTCGGATATTGACTTGCAGCAGCTCAAGGAACTTGCGAGAGGAAAAAAGCTCGGGATATCCGAGTCAAGGAGAAAAGCTCGGTGGCCGAGCTCGGGGCTTAAGGGGCGCTGTGATTACGGTAAATATCAAAACCAACCCCTCCAAATGGCAGTTTGTTGGGAAATGATACATTGTGATGTTAATATTCACGCTTAAAACTTATCAGGTTATCATTAAGAGCATTTGCTCCAAGTTTTTACTCAATACATTTATATTAGGTATTGATTAAGTGCTACTACATTAAATTTTGCATTCAAGTAATACAAAAAAAAATTAATAAAAAATATTACATCAAGATGAATGACTGTTTTATAAATCTAGTGTCGTAACGTATCCCCTTGTAGGTTTATCATCTATGTTTTTGTTGCGATTGCATTTTTGAAGAGAAGTTTACAAAGTTTTTCAAGCCGATTAAAGCTCAATATAGGTTGTCAAAGCATTTTTACAGTATAAATTGACATTCGTAATTAGAGCTCTAATAAATTTTCTACGTGTTGTAAAAAAGATCGCACATAATCATTATTATCCTTGCTGACATAAAGAACAATTAGTTTAAAAAAAAAAAAACTTCGATGCTTACCGTCTTACTTCCGTTGTTCCTCACAGGATATCTGAAAAAAAGAAAAACAAACATGTGATTACATGGTAAGAATATAATACAAATCCGAATGACTTAAAGTAATGAAGGAAAAAGAAGAAAAGTACTTTGTTAAAAAAGACAAGAAAAAAAAAAAAACATCATCTCGGCAAGCTTGCACCTATAAAAGGTCAAGCACGCAGGAGCTCAGAAAAACGGCAATAAGGACACAACAGGGAGCAGAGCATCTAGCAAGAGCCGCGGGGGGAGAGAGAGCTCGGGCTTGTTTCCGAGGCGACGCTCTAATACAACCGCACAGCCTCTGGCTCTCTCTCTCTCTCGTTTTAACCGTATACCTACGTAGGATCGCGTCGCGGCTCGGCAAACTCGACGAAGGGGAGTTTAAGGGGCGGTGGCAGTGCCGAGGGGGGTTGGGAAGAGTCAGTCGAGCGAGTCTGTTAATTGGACTAATTACAGTAATTACTGAAAGTTTCAGCAGCAGCACCGAGCCAGCTACACCACCCGTGTTATACTGTAGCGAGAGAGAGAGGGCATCTCTGGTTGGTGTATGCACCCACACGCAGACACACCCGCTCTCGCGCTCTACCCTCGAGTAGACCGCACGGCTCGCCACCACTGAATCCAAAGAGCCGCTTCTATTACTCTCTCTCTCTCTCTCGGTTTCCACTACCATCGCCACCAGTGTCGGCACTTTGCCCATCACCTAGAATATTGCAGTGGAGATCTCGCGCATACATACACACACACACACCTTGTATCCTCTCGGCGCGTTATCCAAGTGCGCATCGAGCCGGATATTGTAGCAGCGACACAGATTAGAGATTCACCAGCCAAGTGCGTATAGCTTCCGAACACTGAGTATAGGTGTACACCAATCTCCCTATACATAGTCCAAAGTTGCTGTTTTATTGCTTGAAATGATTCGACGACAATCCTCTGATTATCACTTGGATGATTTACTGTACAGCTAGCGATGAATTTTCCGTGCAAGAAAAAAAAATGACATTGACATTCAACGCGACCCCTCGATTCGATACGACCCATTTTGACCTTTTCGCCCGGGAAGCGAACAAAAGAAATCAAGTAAGAAAGAGAGAAAGCCAGCGAGTTCTACACGTACCCTGGAATACGAGTACACCCCCTCCCTTCGATTGGTAATACACTTGGGAGTCGGACAACTATTCTCGGCTGAACGGAACTTTGCGCCCAACAAGCCAATTCGACAGCTCTCGTTCTCTTGTCCCCCCCATTAGGTCACTCTTGAGAGAGTCTAATCCACCCCCCTCTGTTGTCGCACACACACACAC
The DNA here is from genome assembly GCF_036245765.1 of Copidosoma floridanum. Lineage (NCBI taxonomy): Eukaryota > Metazoa > Arthropoda > Insecta > Hymenoptera > Encyrtidae > Copidosoma > Copidosoma floridanum. The sequence goes on from NW_028321878.1 coordinate 8,748,749, forward strand.
ACACTCGGCCACGTGCTACGGGGGCCGGACTATCGAGAGAAGAGCCAGCTTTGATCGAATTAGTGATTATCATTGCGCTACTATATGTACAATGGTGCTGGGGCGAGGGGGATGGAAAACATCAAGAGATGATGATGAGAGAGAGGGAGGATGTGCCGGCGGCTCTACGGGCGGTCGCGCGTGTGCTTTCAACTCTACCCCTATAGCCGCGCATTTATATAATACACCGAGCGTGTATGCTCGTGCGGGCGTAATGAAGGTCGAGGCAGTAGAGACCGTATAATATATACCTACAAGGCAAAGGGGGAGGCATGGAGAGAGAGAGAGAAAGAGAGCTAGACAGCCGGGGAAATTGGCGAGATTCGCCGATAGCGCGTCACGGAAAGAGTATACATCCGAGATCTGTGCGAGCTGGAACCCTGGCCACGAGTCCGCACACTGGATTAAGTAATGGGGTTGGCAGTGAGAGGGAGGAGGAGGAAGAGAAAAGAGCCAGGCGTGCATATAAATCTTAATAAAGGGCCCGGAGCTGCTTGCAGTTGGTGTTGTTGTTGTTGTTGCTGGGTATAGAGCGCGAGGCCTCTTTTGCTCTCTCGCGTGTAATTGGATGTGCCGTGCGAGCAAACGGACGATCTTTTATTCTGTATTAATAATAACGAGGTATGGGCAAAGAGCGCACGAGCGAGCTTCTTTTCTCTTTGTGACGAGCTTCCCTTTCGTCTTTTCCTCTACCATTTTTTTTTTTTTTTTTTTTTTTTTTTTTTTTTTTTTTTTTTTTTTTTTTTTTTTTTTGTTTCTTGCTGTTCCTCGACGAGTTGAGAAATATAATTGAGAAGTTGGGAGGCTGAATATTTCTCTGTGTTTTGATAAGAGCCTCGACGCGACGACCATCGGCTTTTGTTATACGACGGAAATGCTCGTCTCTCATCCTTTCGTTTGCTTTTGCCGAGGCTTTGCGTTTGTTGTTTGACACGCGAAATGACTCGTAGTTATCGCCCGTTTGAGATGGTTATTGGTTGAATTTAATTTGCGCTTGAAAAAGGTACACTCGATTTATTTTCGTTTTTTTTTTTTTTTTTTTTTTTTTTTTTAATTGTGTTCGTACATCGTAAACCGTCTAAACGATATTTTGCAAACAAATTTTTATGAATTTGCGCCGAGCCGGTGCGACTTTTGCAAAGAACAACTGCGGGGTACAACCGTAATCTCGATACCCGTGATATAAATTTTGTGCCACGCAAAACTTGGACAA